>NC_142440.1:132035000-133285000 GCF_059453495.1 Arachis ipaensis
TAAAAAAAATCACAGGAGAACGAAAGAGATGAGGGAGACGGAGAGAGAAGGAGCAGAAGAAAGTGCTGCAATTTTCTGGGTCACGAGCGTTAGATGGCGACATTGACTTGCTGTGTCGAGAGGGTTGGATGGTGCTGTGACTTTGTGCCGCAGGGGATGGAAGGTGAGGGCAACAGATCTAGACGAGTGGCGGTAGTGATGCAGAGGTGGCGCAGATCCGAGAAAGGCGACGACAGAAGAGTGCGCGAAGGAGACACAAATTTAAGAACGCAAGAAAGAAGAGTGCGGCGATAGAGAGAGAGAGAGGACCGTCGGAGGATAGAGGCATGACGGCGGCGACGGGATCTATGGCAGAGGAGAAGAATCTGGAGAGAGGTAGAAGACTGACGAAGAAGGAAGATGGAGTAGAGAAAGGAGTTGGGATAGGGTTGAGGTATGGATAAGGCTGGAATTTTTGAAATTAACTAGGGATAAAAGTGGAAAAAATTGTGTCTCATAAGTTGTGTATCAGTATCTCAGCTTTAAGGAGAGACACTGAAAACATGTATTTTGTGTGTATCTGTGTACCACCGTGTCCTTCAAAATTTGTGTCTCAGCAAACAAATAGTGAATGCATACCACCGTGTCTATGTACCAGTTTCCATGTCTAAGCAAACAAACCCAACCTTGATGAACTCTGGTCTTGCGTACGCGTGGGTCACGCGTACGCCTCGTGGTGCAGAATTTAAAGTCCACAAACTAACCGGTAAGTGCACCGGGTCGTACCAAGTAATACCTCAGGTGAGTGAGGGTCGATCCCACGAGGATTAATGGATCAAGCAACAATAGTCAATTGATTATTCTAGTTAGACAATCAAAATTTAGGGTTTTAATAGCAAATAACATAAAAACAGAAAATTAAATAAGAGCAAACTAAAATTGGTTAAGAAAATAATATGATAAAAATAGTTAAGGTGTCAGAGATATTTAAATTTCCGGATTAATATTCAATGTTAACTACATTGATCATGCAAATATTATGTTTGTAAGAACCAGAGTTTTCACGTAAAACTGTTTTAATAAAATAATAATTCTTATGTGTCCGGAGTAGATTCAAAATTTAGAAGTTTTAATTTGAAAATAATAAAAAGGTAAAATTTGATTTCAATGAATTTTTCTGGGTTGGAAAATATATTTTTTTCGAAAAGTTTTCGTAAAAATGTGTACTGGTGCTTAAGCTGGCAGTACCGGTTCTAGTCTGTCCAGTACCGCGTATTTTGGAAAAATAAAATTTTATAAATTGATTTATTGTTTTGAAAGGATAAAAATAATTTAGAATCGAAAACCGGACGCTAATCTTAAAGGTTTTGGCCCAAAGTGGGCCAAACGAACAAAAAATACTAACAGGTTGGATCGGACCCAAAACGGGCCCATGGCCTAACATATATATGCTCATTAAATGAGCATTTCAGATTATTCCACTCTAAATTGAAGAAGGGAGGCGCAGCTTGAGAGAGAAGAGAGGTGAGGGTTGGTCACTATTCACTCCTCTCTTCCGGTGACCATAACTTGAACAACAGAGCTCTGATTGACGAGCCGTTTGCAGCCACGCGGAGCTCTTGTCGAGCTCTTTGATTCTAGCTAGGCATTGTTGGTAAGATATCTCAACTCGTACTCCAGTTTTCAGCCCTATAATTTCTGCATTTTTGGATTTAGTTTTTGAGTAGATTTTATGATTTTGTTTGTTTAGGGGTGATCTAACATTGGAGTATTGTTGGGTTTTGTCCCTAATGTCTCTGGGTAAGGTAAGTCTCTTCAAACTCTTGCGGTTTGATATTTTGGTTAGTCATAGTGTTGATTCTTGGTATGTTATATGTGTATAGCTTGATAGTTGGTGAGTTTTGGAAGTGGTGTTGGTGCTTGAGACTTGTTGATCTTGTTGGAATCAAGTTTTTGGTATTTGTGCAGATTGGGAATTGGCCAAGGTATAGTTTTAGTTTTCTTTACGTAATATGTAATGTTTCTGGGCACTTAGACTAGTTGACCTTAAGATAGGATTGAATTGATAATATTTGATGATGATTGGGATATTGATAAGGGGTATAAAGGTTATTGGTGTTAATGATATATTATGATGTTAGTTGATGTTGATGAGTGTGTATGTTGATTGTGGTAATATGAATGTTGATAATGATTGCTAATGTTGAGATTAATTGATGAAGAGTATAAATATTGATGTTGATGACAATTGGTGAAGGATGTGAGTTTTATGAGAATAATTTGAGGAATACAGATTATGATGGATTTGGTTAATGTTAGATATTATTGGTGATAATTATTAGAATTGATGAGGATTTGTATTGGTTGTTGATGTTGTTGTTGGTTGATGATGATTATGAGTGTGGATTTATGATTGAATTGGAAATTATGGATTGGTAGTGATATATGGTGTAATAGTTGAGTGATTTAGGTGGAAAAATTGAGGGAAATGATATGAAATAGTAAGATGTTGTGTGTGGTGGTGTTTTATGATATTTGAGTAGGCTTTGATTTGGTTTTGAATTGAGAGTTGGTTAAAATTGAGGTTTAGAGATTTTTTATAAAAATGGATTTTTGGTGAATTTTGATAGATCATATCTTGAGCTATGGTTATTGAAATTGAATGATTTTTGTATCAACTTAAAGATAATTTAAAGAGCTTTAAAATGATATAAATTTTGTAGAAATATGAATTTTGTAAAGAAAGATATGATTGTTGGAAATTGGTGCCAGTAATATGAATTCTGTGATGTTGCAGAATTTGTGATTTCTGGTTTGTGTGCGCACGCATGTCCTGTGAATTTTTGAAACCATACGAACACACACTCTCATGCGCACGCACACACAGGGAGATGCCTACTGTTGGGGGTGATGAGCGGATATTTTATACGCTTTTTGGCATCATTTTCATATAGTTTTTAATAGTTTTTGTTTAGTTTTTATTGAGTTTTTATAGGTTTTAGTGTTAAATTCACATTTTTGGATTCTACTATGAGTTTTTGTGTTTTTGGACAATTTCAGGTATTTTCTGGCTGAAATTAAGGAGTTGGAGCAGAAGTCTGATTCAGAGATAGAGAAAGAACTGTAGATGCTGTCCAGATCTGACCTGCCTGCATTCGGAAGAGTTTTTCTAGAGTTACAGAAGTCTAAATAGAGCGCTCTCAATGGAGATGGAAATCTGACTTCCAGAGCTTTTTAGAAATATATAATAGTTCATACTTTGCTTCGGATTAGAAGGCCCAAAACTGGCGTCCAATGCCAGCATCCTGCCCCCTTCCTGGCGTCCAGCGCCCAAAGAGCAGAGACCAATGTACAAATGCCCAAAGAGGACCCCCTAGCTGGCATTCCATTCCCAAGAGATCTCATAGCATGTGGATCTCACCAAAGCTCAGCCCAAACACTCACCAAGTGGGCCCCAGAAGTGAATTTTAGCACTAAATAGACTGTTTTACCCTTACTGGTCATTTGTTCAGTATTTAAGGGATTATGTTTATGTAATTCGAACCTTTTACCACCTTTCGAACACCATTCAGTCCTATTTTCGTTTTTACCATTATTTTTACTTTCATTTTGAGTTTCTAAACCTCCTAGATTGAGGGGAGGAGCCCTGCTGAGTCCTATGAAATAAATAAAAGTATTATTGTTTCTTCTTCGATCCGTGTTTGATCTATCTCTAAGATGTATATCCCGATCTTCATCGTGGTGAATAGGATGATCTAACAAATTAGTTCTGTTCATCACATTAAGACGAACGTGCCTGACAAACACCCACGTCTATTTGGGTTCGTGTGAATACTTGGCTGGAAAGTACGAACCAAAAGCTATGTTTATACATCTCTCAGACGGTTAATCCATGACTTCGTTGGGAACTTCTCGAGACACCAGTTCATCCAATTTTTGGGGAGATTAGGGTCTCCATGGTATAGGCTAAAATCCAAAGAAGCAGCGTTCTCTGATCCGGAAGATTCGACCTTGTCTGTGGTATTTTGAGTAGGATCGCCAAGAGAATGACTTGCTAGAGCTTCACCCTCCGTCAGATTGAATGACCATGGATAATGGCATTTGACCTGTAGCAGAGGAGATCAATGACCACGAGCAATGCCTTTGATCACTTACAGCCTGCCATAAAAGAAGATCATTCACAAGTAACGAAGACAGTAATACCAGAGTTCATTCAGAAAGACAAAGCAACTCTGACTCTCAACTCTATTCCTATCCTTATTTCAATTTAACATCCAAGCATTTATGACATATAATCATTCAAGGTTTACATAATATAATCCAACTCCTTCTGATTCCGCCTGACTAAGACCTGCAAGACAACCATTGCTTGCTTCAAGCCACAATCCTCGTAGGATCGACCCTGACTCACTCAGGTATTACTTGGATGACCCAGTGCACTTGCTGGTACTGCTGCTGCACGAAAAGTGTGGGGTTTGCATACACGCGCAACCAGGGGGCGCCAACACACTCTGGTGCGCACGCACACGCTGGGATTGGCAGTCTATTCAGGGCAATCGTACGTATTTGTGCGCGTGTTTAAAATGAAAACTTTTACCTTCTATGCATACGCACACATATATGCGTATGCACACCTCTTGAAAATTCTTTTGTGTGTGCGTACGCACACTGCCCTGTCTTTCAAAGAAAACTTTGTTTTTAACTATTTTACCTTCCCGGCAAGCTTGCAAACTTTCTTAACACTTACTTAAAAGTTAAAACCTTTTTACCCATTTTTAGTGTATTGAATCAAGGGAAAGAATAGTAAAGGAATAAAAGGGGTAATTTTGATTATGAGTTTAGAAGACGGAGCTTTAGGATTCTGAGTATTGAGGGTGGATTAGTTGAGTGAAGTGGTAGAGTACTATAAAGACGATTAGTATGATGAAATCGATGAGTTGTGGATTGAATGATGAATTTGAGATATTGAGGATGAATGATTATGGAATACGAGATGAGTAGAAATGGACTTGTGCTATGAGCAGTGATCTCAGAGATTGAGTACGTGATTGTGTTATGTATTTTTCTCCATCGTAGGGGCTGTGACAGTCTCCCGCCTATGTTTGGATGTGAGGGTTGAAGCTGGCCTTCCCTCTCACGTTTGCTCTCATGGAGAAGGTGGTAGGACACTCATCCCTCGGAATTTTTCCTCCTGAGAGTGCGATTTATCTCTAGTTGCAAGGTGGTAGGGCACTAACCCACGGAATCATGCGGCATCCAGAGGAAGGTGGTAGGGCACTCTTCCTTGGAACGTTTCTCTCTGAAAGAAGAAGGTGGTAGGGCACTCATCCCTTGTAATTTTTCCTCCTTATGCGCAATAGAGAAACTAATCCGGGAGTTGCCGACCGGATTTTGTGTCGGGTTTGGCACTATAACCGACAGGTGATATCACAGCCAATAGGACATGCATTCATCATATGCATCTCTTATGTGCTTGTTTGCTTTGATTACTTGACTTTGCCTAATTGTAGAATATACCTACTTGCTTCTTGAATTACTTGTTATATATGAATACTACCTGTGTTTTACTTGCTTGCATTATCTGTGATTATCTGGTGCTGAGGAGGTTAGGTAAGCGGTGGTGATGGGATCGCACGGAGGGTAGGTTGGTGAAGGCTGTGGGATAGCGGTGACTAGTTTTAGTTAGAATTTTCCTATGTTTAGATACCCTTGTTTTTGGTTTATGGTTTAAGTCAAGGTTGCGAGAACCGGACCGGTCAATGAACCGGTAAGGCAACTGGTTCATTGGTTCAATGGTCCGACCGGGGTTCAACCGGGGTTCAACCGGTTTAATTAAATATTAAATAAAATTATTAAAAATTAATATATGTAATGCTTGATCACTATCTAGTTGTTCTATCTTCAAAAATAAAAATTTCTAATTAGTAACAACTACAATTTACAAACACAAATTTACACAAATTAAATACATTTACAGTCAATGACTAAATATTGATTGTTGAAAAGAAAAGTGAACCTGAACAAAATCACCAAATGAAGTCAATCAAAATACAATGGTTCTCACAATGGTTCTCAACAAGCAACTAGAGAGGGCTAATTCCATAATTTCTAGCCTTGAAGATGCCCACAGAATTATGTTGTAGTTGCTGATCATTTTGTGGCTGTTCCATCTAAATTCAAAATGACAGCAACTAGAATCCAGAAAAATATATCAATCCATATAACTCATACGACATTCATTCAATATAATTAACAGAGTAGAATTGAATTTAAATTTTAAACCCCAAAATTCAACAGAGCAGTATTCAACAGAGCAGAAATAAACAAAACTCAATATAGCCAAATCCAACATAGCAGAATTGAATTTATATATCGAAATTCAAAATAAACAAAATTGAAAAACAAAACAAGAATAATTAACAAAATAAAAAAATTAATTGAAAAACAGAACAAGAACCGATGAAGCTGTCTGAGATTCTTGTCCAGCATTATGTTGTTGTTGTTGATCATTTTCTGACTGTTCCATCTAAATTCAGAATGCCAGCAACCCAGAATCCAGACCAATATATCAATTCATAGTTCATAGTTCATACAATTTATAATTTTATATGCATTCAATAGAGCAGAATCGACAAAATAAAAAAACTAAACAGAGCAGACTTGAAAAGATTCAAAAAAAATAAAAATTGAAGAACAGAGCAAAACATAATTTTCAATTTCAACATGCATCAATTTTATTCTCAAATCCAACATACAAGTATACAACAAATTCATTCCACATTTGATTAATCATATATAAAAAATAAAAGAACAGAAGCTAGAAAAAAAAATGAAACATTATACACTGAACAGACGCCAGAAACCCGATCTTACCTCAAGAGAAGAACGAAGAAAAGCCAGAAAACAACACAGCACGAAGCCACGAACAGAAGCCACAAACCCAGAAGCCCTAAACCCAGAAATCCAGAAACCCAGAAGCGGAGAAACCTAGAAGCCAGAAACGGAGAAACGGAGAAACCCAGGTGCGCGAGCGTGGGCGACGGTGCGCGACGGTGCGCGGACGTCGGCGACGGTGCCCGAAGGTGGCTGAACGTCGGGTGTTCTTCACGGCGTCCTCTGATCCGTTGTATGCAGAAGCTGCTTCAATGTTGGAGAGTGGAGAATAGATTGGGAGTGGAGCTGATGGTTGGGAGTGGCGGTGGAGGGTTCTTCAATCTTCAGTTCTTCACTCTTCAGCCTTCACTTCTTCGAAGATTTTGGAGGAGGAGAATAGAGATTAGGGATTTTGGCTTTGGGTTTTCAATTTTGGGAGTGGCAGCCTCAGCAAGTCACGCGTTCTTCATCCCCTTTTTCCTTTTTTTTTTTTTAAAAAAGAAACGACGCCGTTTGACTAGTAGGGGAAAAAACCGGCACGTATAAAAACCGGCCCGGTTCGCCTGGTTCACCGGTTAACCACCGGTTTGGCCGGTTTTTTTGCCGGTTTTTTGCAGCGCGGTTTTGTTCATAGACCGGACCGGCTACATGACCGGTTTCCGGTTAACCGGGTTGAACCGGCCGGTCCGGTCCGGTTTTCAGAACATTGGTTTAAGTTATTTCCTTTGTTAAGCTTGAATATCGGTATCGATGTGAAGTTCTAGGATTGCCTTTGGCGTCCGAAACCTTACATCTTATATATTGGGCACTGTTACCATACTGAGAACCGCCGGTTCTCATACCATATGTTGTTGTTGATTTTTCAGATGCAGGTCGTAATTCACCTCGGTGAAATTGCGGACATGGTGACAGGGCAAAGTATGGTTTCTTCCTTGTTTATTTCTGTTTTATTTTGCTATAGTACCTTCTCTCACCTTTCTATTTTAGACTTTATGGCCTTAGAGGCTTGATTTGAGAGATAAGCTATTTTAAAACTTCAAAAACTCTTTGTATTTCAGTTTGACTAGCCGGCCTAAACTCTGCAGGCTGTGACTAGTTCCCTTTTTGGTATTTCATACTTATACTTATATATATGTATCTTGTTAATTTGATTATTACCTTGTGTATCCTGATGCCAGGGCATCTTGGCTAGTTTCACAAGCCATTTTTAGTTTATTTTAGAGTAGTTTCATGCATTTCTTAGGCAATAAGTAAGTATTTGGATGAGAAATTCATGCTTATCTTGATTCAATCAAACATTGTAATTTTATGCATTTTCATGAGATTTTCTGTAAGATTTAGTGATGTTTTGGAAGATGCAAAAATCTTGCGACTATGCCAAGGCTTTGATGAGTTTGTTTGGTTGATGATAGGAAGAAAGAAGCAGAGGAAGAGCAAGGAAGTAAAGGAAGAGAGGCCAATGTTGGAGCCAACGTTGGCCTATCAACGTTGAAGTCAACGTTCTGGAAGAAGAAAACATGGGTGCCAACGTTGGTGAACCAACATTACCTCCAACGCCCTTGAAAATGTTCAATTCTGGAGCTAAAAGATATTTGGGCGACGCGTACTCGTCTATGATGCGTACGCATGAAAGAAGGAAATTTTTATATCCACGCACAAGCGTGAGTCACGCGCACGTGTGTAATGGCAAAATTGACCATCCACGCATACGCGTGTGTCACGCGTACGTGTCACCAAATGAACGTTGCCTCCAACGTCTGCGATGAGACGCCCAGAATTTGGAATTGAAAAACTTGAATCGACGTGCACGCATCTATGACGCGTACGTGTGGACTGAAAAAAGGGCAATGCATGCGTAAGCGTGGTGTACGCGTACGCGTCGAAAGGCAAAAACACAGCTTTCACGCGTACGTGTGGTATACGCGCACGCATGAATAGGTGAATATTGGCACTCCAACGTTGATTCAAACGCCAATGACAACAACCAGAACCCATTTTTCCAAAGGGACGTTTGACTCAACGTTTGCCCAAAAACATGGACTCAAACGTTGATATCAGAATTGCACAATTGACACCTTTCTCTTCTCAACTGCATTGGGAGCCAATTCACAATCAAGGCCAAGGCCCACATCCAAATACTTGATCCAATTGAAGATGAGAAGAGAGTTATAAATAGAAGAATTATTGAAGATTAAAGGGGCATTTCGGGAGGCCCTGAGGGGGCTCGGGGAGTTCAATTCCCTGATTTCATTTTTCTGCATTTTTTTGTTTATGTTTTTTGCATTCTTCTTTCTCTGTAATTCAGTAATTTGAATTGAGATATGATGTACTAAACCCCTTTTCATTGGGTTAGGGAGCTCTGTGTAATTCAATGGATCAATATTAGTTTTCATTCTTCTTCTTCTTTCTTTTCTCTTGATTTTACTAGAAAGCTTTTGTTCTTCATCCAATTGGATAGTTATCTTGGGAAAGAAGCTATTCATAATTGGATCTCCTCAGAACCTTGGAAGAGGAATGAGGAGATCATGCTAGAATTGCTTTCTCACATTGGATTAGATTTGGGTTTGGATGGATATAGTGACATGTAATCCTACCAACACTTTGATCTATAAATATGTGTGGTATAATCAGTGACTAAACTTCATCTCTCTCCATGAGCACTTAAATCAAGGAATTGGGCAATTGTTCATGCTTAGAGATATTAGATTGCCAAGGAGATCAATGAATGCATTGACTGAGGAAGAGATGAAAATGAATTTGATCCAGAGAATTATAACATCTCCTGACCCCAATGAGCTTTTCCATCTCTGATCTACCCATTCTTTTATACTCTGCTTCTTTAATTTCATACTAAACCCCATTCCCATTTAATTTCTTGCAATTTAAGCTTTTGTTCTTTATATTCTGCAATTTAATTTATGTTCCTTTATTTTCTTGCAATTTAAGTTTTCCGCCAATTTTATTTTCTGCAATCCAAATTTCAATTTCGATTTAGCTCAACTAGAACAATTCTCCAATTAACGTTGATCAACCAACCAATCCCTGTGGGATTCGACCTCACTCTACAGTGAGTTTTTATTTAGCGACAATCCGGTGCACTTGCCAGTAGAAAATTTGTTGAGAGACAAATTTTCGATAATCAAGTTTATGGCGCCATTGCCGGAGAATGATTTTGTATTGACAATTAATAAATTGGAGGATAACTAGATTGAACATTTTTCTTTTCTTTTGTAATTAGTCTTTGTTTCAGTTTGTTACTGCTAATTTCTGCAATTTTAGTTGGTTATCTTTGCTCATTCACTTGTTAGCACACTAACCACTAGCTGTTTGTGATATTGCCTCACTATGAAAATTCCAATGTCTTTTAGTGATTATTGTTTGAGACAGAGCCTTTTGCAGGAAGGAAAGGAGTATCCATCATGTTTTGGTCAACCAAAATTCATGGAAAACTCTCCACCACCACAGAATGATCCATGTTATTATGCTCATGGTGGGTGGGAGTGTCAAAAACATGAAACGGGGTACTTTCCAAAACCACAAAATGGTCCTTATTTTGGTGAAATTGATCATTACTCAAGATGTGGCTGGGAAGATCAAAATCAAAGAGATTTCACTTATTCATACCATTCATCAAGAGCCAGCACCTCTCAATTATCCAACCTCACATCCTAGTTTCACATGTCCAAATTCTTCATCATTTGAGTATGCCTCAGCACAAAATTTCGTCCCAATTCCATACAATTCATTTTACCATCCACAAAACTCATTCTATTACCCACAAGAGTCATACCACTCTCAGAACACACAACCACAAAACAACCAATTCCATTCACAAGCCCACCCCAACCAACCATCACAACCTACACAACCCCCTTTAGATCAACTTGTTAGGATAGAACTCCTCTTTGAAAAAATGATAAAGATAAAGGAAGAGGAGAAAATAGCAACAGGGGAGTTCATTCAATGGTCCAGAGCATGGAGGCAAGAACAAGACATCGCCTTCAGAAACATAGAAGCAAATTTAAACCATAGAGCAAAATACTTTGAAGAGATGCTTAGCAAGGAGGATGAGGACCAAAGGGTGAGTACAAGGGAGGAATCAGAAGAACAAGAAAAAGAGGCATTCATACCAAGTGAGATTTTTATGAAGAAGGAGGAGGTTGTGAGAATATATAAGTCTAAGGCTCCATACCCACAGAGGCTACTAGGAGTGACAAAGGAACATACAAACTCACTCCCAAAAGACTCAATGCAACATCATGTAGAAAAAAGGGAGGAAGCCAACCAAAGGAGTCCACACTCCAATAAAACAGAGAGTTGCATAGAGGGTGAGTTCATTAAACCACCAATCCAAGAAGCCCTTGATGAAAAAGATGCTCCAACTGTCCAACAACACCCAAGTTTTAAGATCAAAGATGTGAAGGCAGTAGAAACAAGCACCAAAATGAGGATTGCGACTGAGAAACAAAGGATCATATCCATGAAAAAGAGAAGGCCAAAGAACAATCCAACTGCTGACCCAACAAGCAAGTTCACTCAAGCCAATCACAAAAGAAAGCTTATTGGGAAGAAGCACTCAAAGCAAGGGGCATTAACTAGTCCCTCCCTCCACTTGAGGTCATTCCTCTTAACAAATTGGAAGAAGAGGAAGAAAGTCATGAACAAAGTGTCAAGCTAATGACAGTAAAAGAGCGCTTGTTGGGAGGCAACCCAACCAAAGGTAGTTCTCTTTCCCTAGTTAAATTCAATAAAAGAGGTAAGTAGATTCTCTGTATTGCAAGGAGCTAAGTTTGGTGTTCCACACCAAAACAATCCAAGGGTGAATGTGTAATTCTAAGTTTGGTGTTCCACCAAAGATTTCATTAAAGAACACATTGTAACCTTCAGCATGACTAGTCACTAGCTCCAACCAATCAGGGAAACTACTTAACAATAGTTGAATTTCTAGTTCATAGTTTGTTTTTCTGGTTCATAGTTGTTTTCTTAATAAAAGCACATGAGGTTCTCTGCATGTATTCAATTTGCTGCATTAGGCAAGGAACTAAGTTTGGTGTTCACACACCAACTTAAGTTCAGAAAATCACAAGCATACATGCATGCTAACAATCTCTCAAGTGCTTAGGGAGCAAGCAACTTCCAATAACTTTGCAGGAATTCAATCAATCTCTTAGAAGGAATACACACCATCAGCTGAGAAGAAAAAGAAGGACACAAAAGCCAAAGATGGTGATGACAGAGAGGAAGCAACTGGACTTCAAGAGGTTGTATTGTTGCTTAACTATTTCTACTTTGGAATGTTTAAATTGGAAGTCTGAATGTGCCCCTGTTGATAGTTATTCTTTAGTTTAAGTCACTAGAATTTATTGTGTTTGTTTTCTTTAATTTTGTCATAAGTGTGCTAGTCTAAGTACCTAGGCTACTACTTCCCTGCTTAAATTTTATGATGTGTCCTTGTGCTTAATAAAAGAAATTATGAGAATTTGCTGTGAAGGACAAGAGTAAAATCCAATGTGCAGAATAAAGTCCTAGTGTTGTGGTGATATTTGCTAGCTAAGTTGGTTTATCAATAAGGTACAAGGCTAAGATATCTCTTGAATTATGAGCTTGAAGTGCATTCTATTAGACTTAAATGAATTAATAAGATCCTAAAAAGAGAAAAAGAGAATGAAAAAGAAAGAGAAGAGCAGAAAATAAAGCTAGGCACCAATAGTTTGGATCTTGAGGCATGTGTCTGTGGTGTTGTTGTGCAAGGATCTGCTTGGATGAGTAAGTTCTTAGGAGTGCTTCACCACTTGACAACTTGGGTTAACTAACCCGGGATTGTCAATTGAAAATCCACTATCAAGAGAAACCTTGTCACAAGGCATTTAGCAACCCAAAGAGGTGCTGGACACCAAGGTCTAAGGAATGAATAACAAACCATGTGCCTATGGTATGTATGTGCTGAGGAGAGACTTGGGTAATTAAGTCCTTAGGAGTGTTTCAATACCTAGCACCTTGAACCAACTGGTTCGGAAGTGTTGGCTGAAAGCCTATCTAAAAAGTTGCCTCATTACAGAACACTTAGCTACAGAAAGTAATAAGCTCTAAAAAAGGAAAGAAAACAAAAATAGAGAAGTAAGGATAAAAAAAATAAGAGTCTCATAAAAGGCAATAGAGTGAGAGTTCAAGAGTATATGAGAGCCTAGAAACCAGCATGAGCATGAACCTAAGTTGCCATGCATGAAACTCCATGAACCAAGGATTTGAATTCTCTGAATAAGGACTTGTATCTCTTGTATTTTCATGTTCTATCACTTGCTTGAGGACAAACAAGATTTAATTTTGGTGTTGTGATGCCAGGGCATCTTGGCTAGTTTTATAAGTCATTTTTAGTCTATTTTAGAGTAGTTTCGTGCATTTCTTAGGCAATAAGTAAGTATTAGATGAGAAATGCATGCTTGTCTTGATTCAATCAAACATTGTAATTTTATGCATTTTCATGAGATTTTCTGTAAGATTTAGTGATGTTTTGGAAGATGCAAAAATCTTGTGATTATGCCAAGGCTTTGATGAGTTTGTTTGGTTGATGATAGGAAGAAAGAAGCAGAGGACGAGCAAGGAAGAAAAGGAAGAGACAACGTTGGCCTCTCAACGTTGAAGGCAACGTTCTGGAAGAAGAAAACATGGGTGCCAATGTTGGAGGGAACGTTGGTGAACCAACGTTACCTCCAACGCCCTTGAAAATGTTCAATTCTGGAGCTAAAAGATATTTGGGCGACGCATACGCGTCTATGGCGCGTACACGTGAAAGAAGGAAATTTTTATATCCACGCACAAGCATGAGTCACGCGCACACGTGGAATGGCAAAATTGACCATCCACGCGTACACGTGGGTCACGTGTACGCGTCACCAAACGAACGTTGGAGGTCCAACGTTGCCTCAAACTCTGCCTCCAACGTCCGCGATGAGAAGCCCAGAATTTGGAATTGAGAAACTTGAATCGACCCGCACGCGTCTATGACACGTACGCGTGGACTAAAAAAAGGGCAATGCACGCGTAAGCGTGGTGTACGCGTACGCGTCGAAAGGCAAAAACACAGCTTTCACGCGTACGCGTGGTATACATGCACGCGTGAATAGGCGAATGTTGGCACTCCAACGTTGATTCAAATGCCAATGACAGCAACCAGAACCCATTTTTCCAAAGAGATGTTTGACTCAACGTTTGCCCAAAAATGTGGACTTAAACGTTGATATCAGAATTGCACAATTGACACCTTTCTCTTCTCAACTGCATTGGGAGCCAATCTACAATCAAGGACAAGGCCCACATCTAAATACTTGATCCAATTGAAGATGAGAAGAGAGTTATAAATAGAAGAATTATTGAAGATTGAAGGGGCACTTCGGAAGGCCCTGAGGGGGGCTCGGGGAGTTTAATTCCCTGATTTCATTTTTCTGCATTTTTTGTTTATGTTTTCTGCACTCTTCTTTCTCTGTAATTCAGTAATTTGAATTGAGCTATGATGTACTAAACCCCTTTTCATTGGGTTAGGGAGCTCTGTATAATTCAATGGATCAATATTAGTTTTTATTCTTCTTCTTCTTTCTTTTCTCTTGATTTTACTAGAAAGCTTTCGTTCTTCATCCAATTGGATAGTTATCTTGGGAAAGAAGCTATTCATAATTGGATCTCCTCGGAACCTTGGAAGAGGAATGAGGATATCATGCTAGAATTGCTTTCTCACATTGGATTAGATTGGGGTTTGGATGGATATAGTGACATGTAATCCTACCAACAATTTGATCTATGAATATGTGTGGTATAATCAGTGACCATACTTCATCTCTCTCCATGAGCACTTAAATCAAGGAATTGGGCAATTGTTCATGTTTAAAGAGATTAGATTGCCAAGGAATTGGGATCTAATCACTTAAGATTGCAAAGGAGATCAATGAATGCATTGATTGAGGAAGAATTATAACATCTCCTGACCCCAATGAGCTTTCCTATCTCTGATCTACCCATTCTTTTATAATCTGCTTCTTTAATTTCATACTAAACCCTATTCCCATTTAATTTCTTGCAATTTAAGCTTCTGTTCTTTATATTCTGCAATTTAATTTCTGTTCTTTTACTTTCTTGCAGTTTAAGTTTCTCGCCAATTTTACTTTCTGCAATCCAAATTTTAATTTCGATTCAGCTCAACTAGAACAATTCTCCAATTAACGTTGATCAACCAACCAATCCCTGTGAGATTCGACCTCACTCTACACTGAGTTTTTACTTGACGACAATCCGGTGCACTTGCCGGTAGAAAATTTGTTGAGAGACAAATTTTCGATAATTCCTGGAGCTATCTACAAGGCTTATATGTATTATGTCTTGTCCTGTTCGTTCTTACGCGTTTAGTTATCGTGTGTGAATGCTTCGCATTTTGTATTTCCGCTTTTCGTGACTTTGAGCTTTATTCCTTCCTCGGGCTTCTAGTTATATATATTTTTGGACACATATTATATATTATAAGCTTTAGAACTGTCGTGGCACTTTATTATTCTTTGCCTTACGGCTAGAGGTAAGGCTTAGGGTAACGGGGTGTTACAATATTCATGGCAAACTATATGTGACTAAACCCTAATTCCTTAGACCTTTTTAGTCTCCTCTAACCTTCATCAACCGCCAATTCCTTGGTCACTTGATTCCGATTAAAGGGTTAAGTTCAAAATTAGTTTATGAGCCACACACACCCTAGATACCCAAAAATAAGACGATTATATATCACGTATCACGTTAAATCCAGATAAATAGAGAGTTGTGAGGAATTGATTTCAAGATGTAATTCTAATGATATAACTTTTCCAAGATTCAAATAGAATTCAAGTTGAATTAGAGTTATTTCTCAATAATCACTAATTCTTAGGATGAAAAACAAAACTAATTCTTAAACAATAATCAAAACATTAATCAAGAGTAGAAGAACAAATAATTATTAATTCATCAAAGTAAATAGAACTCCTAACCTTAACAATGGAGGCTTAGTTCCTCATGGAGAAAATAAATCCTAGTAGAGAAAAGTATTAAAGTGTGGAATGAAAATTAGGAGATGAGCCTAGGTCAAGATCTCTTCTCCTTTTATATCTAATCCTAATCAATGTAAAATATATTTTCTAAAACTAAATAATATCTTTTCCTATTTGTAAATAGAATAAAAGTTTTAATAAAAATCAAATAAAATCTCGTTGCATAGCTCAAATAAGCGTTGGAACCATTGCTAACTTGATGATTGGCGCCTAACTTGGGAATCGACGATGGCGAATTTGACCCCATCTTCCACACCCTCGGTCTCTTTGGACCCGAAGACTTTTCTATTCCAACTGCAGCTTGGAAACAAGCCCAAAGGTCTCACCTTTCTCCTTCCTCTGTTACTACCAAGAACATCATCAACCTCCAGATTGTTAATGAAGAACATGAACACCAAGTTTCACTTCCCATTCCACCTAAAACTGAATCTGGGGTAGGGCTGCACATGGATCGGATAATATCCGCATATCCGTGGTAATTATCCGCATCCGATCTGAATTTTGCGGATATTATCCGATCCGCAGAGCCATCGGCTCGGATCGGATTGCAGATTTGGCAGTGATATCCGCGGATCCGATCAGCAAATCCGCATATCCGCACATCACATATAAATAGCATAGTTTAAGAAAGTAAACCCTAATGTGATATGAATTTTAATGTGTTATTTTATAAATTTTATGATATTTTATTTTTAATTTTTTATGTTGTACTTCAACTTAGAATAATTAAACTTAAATCTTGTGTTATTATTTTGTTTTTGTTATTCAAGAGAACTATTATTGATAATATTTTAGGAGTAAATAGGTTTAAACAGATAAAAAATAAATTTTTTGGATATTTTTTTGTAAATATAGCCAAACAAAATATTAAAATAGTTTTTTTTGAATTATGCGGATATACCCGATATCCTATCCGATCCGATCTATAAGTATGCGGACCGGATTGGATCTGATCTAAAAAAATGCGAATATCGTATCCGATCCGATCCGATGAGTATAGTGCGGATCGGATAGAATTTTAGGCTATATCCGATCCGATTCGATCCGTGTGCAGTCCTAATCTGGGGTTGGATTCAATGTTGATGTTAGACTGAAAAATCTAAGCTTTCAACAACTTGTTTAGCATAACATAAATAATGGTGGTGATAGTGGGGGCGTCAAGGGTGTGAAGCCTCCATCAGTGATGTTTCAGCCACCACATAATGATGATAATAATGATGTTGATATTGTGAATTTACCTTTAAGGTAGGAGTGGAAGTTGAGTTGGGGGGGAGGGGGAGTGCGTTGGGGAGGGAGAGGGGGTTGCGTTGGGAAAGGGGAGTGTGTTAGAGAGGGAGAGAGGGGAGTGCCGCGGAGGAGGGGGGAGGGATTAAGGTTTGGGTTGGAGAGTTGACAGGTCACCAGAATACAGTGGTCACGTTAGCATCATGCTCGTCAGAGATGTGTTCCGGCGAGTTTGAGGACACGTTTGTCAAATTTTAAAATCTTTCAGAGACTATTTTGTCAATAACAAAAATTAGGTACAATTTTGTAAGCGTCAAAATTTTTTGGATACCGATTTGGTATTTACCTTTTTTTTATAAAAAAAAATTATTAGCCTAAAATTGAATTTTTTTTAATTTACTTTATTTTAAAAATTAAAAATAAATTGACCAATCCATTTAACTCATCGAATTGATTATAACAGTCTAAACTTAAAAATTGAATTCCGTAAAAAAAATAAACGAATCAATTTGTATTACCTACAAATTTAGATGGATCGACTAGTCTATTTGACAATCCAAAGATTATCAAATTTAATTTAAAAAAAATAATTGATGGTATTAAGAATTTGAAACACATTAAGATAGAAGTTGAGAAAGTTAAAAACAAAACCTTTCTCTGCTTGGTAAATGATAATAAAAATATTTTTGGCCAAAAAATTTGGAAGATTCTAAAACCTTACAAATCAAGAAAAGTTTCAAATATATGATATCAAAGACGGTTTCTGCGCTTTTTTATTTAAGTAAAAAAAATCTCTTATTTTATTTACCTAATTTAATAGGAATACAGAAATATATTATTTTGTATATTTAGTTGTGTTTTCGCAGTTATATATATATATAAGGCAACTTCATTTCTCTTCTGTTTTTGTGAGGATTACATAGCTAACATGATGGAAACAACTAGTAACCGCAACAAACATAAACATGACAGGATAATAAGGACATAAACAAACATACATTATTAATATCAACGAATAAAGTATCGTTTTTGTCCCTAACGTTTGGGGTAAGTTTTAAAATTATCTCTAACGTTTCAATCGTCCTATGTAAGTCCCTAACGCTTTAAAATTGACTCAATATTGTCCTGCCGTTAGGAATCCGTTAACAGAATTGACGGCAGGACAAAATTGAGACGATTTTGAAACATTAGGAACTTAAATAGGACAAAAACGTTAGGGACAAAAACGATACATAAAAATAAATTTTAATTTAATTTTATCTTTCAATAATATTAATTTTTTACTGTACATAGTATTCAATTATTTTTCAATTACATCTAAATAAATTACACTTAATCACATTACTTAGATGTGATTAAAAAATAATTGAATACTATGTATAGTAAAAAATTGATATTATTGAAGGATAAAATTAAAATTTATTTCTATGTATCATTTTTGTTCCCAATATTTTTGTCCTATTTAAGTCCCTAACGTTTCAAAACTGACTTAATATTGCCCTGCCGTTAGGGATCCGTTAACAGAATTGACGGCGGGACAAAATTGAGACGATTTTGAAACGTTAAGGACTTAAATAGGACGATTAAAATATTAGGAACAACTTTGGGACTTACCCCAAACATTGGGGACAAAAACGATACTTTACTCAATATTAACTACTCATCCTCGGTTCCAATCTTCCACCTTTAGACGAAAAAACCTCTAATCTTCAGTCACAAGATTTGATGATCTCCTTCCCTTATTCCATAGCATCATATGATTATTCATAATCATACTTCTAATGCCCTCCATATTTGCATCGCCATTGTTAAAGATCTTGTTATTTCTACTTCTCTATAGTGACCAGATCATAGCAAAAAAAAACAACATAACCCAAGTTTCTTTTTGTTTCTTAATTAAGCAATAGAACAACAAACCAGGATTTAAAGAAATAAAACTCTATAATTTTCTGGCCACACCCACTAAACACCCTACTCTTGCAATATCTCATTCCATATCATCCACAATTCCACAGTACACCAACGACCATTTTCATCTCCTTCAATTCACTCCAAAAACTCAATTTATCTTCTCTTAAATGTAGACTATAAACTACTCCTACCACACAATCAAATTTATACTCTTAATTCTTAAATAAACCCTTTAATTACCAACCATCTACTACCCTGAAGCATCTGGGAGCAATCGGAAAAATCATCACACCAGATTGCCAATAAACCTCCTGAGCTACTCACAGCACCCACCTCAGCCCATTTTACACTATTCATCCAGAGCATAAAGACATATCTCGATCCTTTAATTTTTGCTACATTAAGAATTTCAACATCCCCTTACCAACATCAGGATATATTGATCGAACATTAGTTTCAAAATCTCGCAAAACAGTATCAAAATTCATAAGTTAAGCCGCCCATGTTGATCCCTAAGAAAATAGGTTCAGCAAAATTTTTTCCAATATCGAAAGGATCATTATCAACTTTCATATCCTTTTTGTTATTATGGAATTTCAATTTCTCTTCCATAATTGCTTATTGGATCAAGTCCCTAAAACGGACACAATTATTAGTTGAACGGCTAATTGTTTGATGAAATTTACAATAAGATTTTTCTTTTAAATCTTTTATCGAAAGTAATATCTTGCCTTCCGATAAAACTATATTTCTAAACAACACATCAAATATTTGATCTGATTTCAAAATATCGAAACTATACTTTTTTTTCACTCTTATATTTCATATCATTAGCTTTATCAACACTTGTAATTTTCTTAAGTAAAGAACAAACATAAGGTGTACCTTTTTTCAACTCAGTTAAATCGATTTTAAGAAATTCAATATTAGATTCCTCACTTGAGGACTCCATTTCAACATATTAAATCTTTTCCTTTCGAGCAAAGGTTTTTCTTTTTAACTTTTTCTCACTTTTAAACTTTTCTTTTTCTTTTCGAAGAATTTTTCCTTGTCGAACCCTTTCAGCCAAATGAGCTAAATCAAGTATATGCTCATTAAGCAACTTTCAACGCAGATAAAAACTTAAACCCATACTTGCTATTTTTACTACTTCATTTTTGGGAAGTGACAGATAACATCAACTCTGAGCATTCTTAAAACGAATCATGAAGTCATCAATCGACTCCCCATCGTCGTTCTTCAAAGCTACTAAACCAGTGATTGTTACCTTCAATTCCCTTCTATAAAATGGAGAATGAAAAGTAATTTCCAACTGTGCCCAAGTTGCAATCGAATTAGGCCTGAGATTTGAAAATCGAGTAAAAGTATTCTTCGTTAAAAAAAGAAGGAAAAATTTTATTTTTAAATTTTCAACATTTGTTAAATTGCCCAAATCGACCATATATCGACCGATATGGTCAGTAGTCGATTCACCAACTTCTCCTGCAAACTTTGTTATTATCTTAGGGTTTTTTTACACCCCTAGGTACTTTTGCCATTTGTACGGCGGTAGAAAATGCAGAAACAAAATAAGATCATTCATAAAACCCACATTAAATCCGACCCTGTTGAGAACATCTTCGACAATTCTCGTAACTTGATAACGTTCACCGCGTTGATTAATTCGTATTCGAGCCAATATTTCATCTGCATTTTGATCGCGTCGAATTACTCGAGGGATCTCTTCACCCAAATATATATCATCATCCCTATTTCTAGGCATGTTCTCCAAATTCCCTGGATTTACTTCAATATTTTGTCGATCTCTTTTCGTCATAGTCAACAATTCGAGCAATTTGCTTGATTTGTCTAGCAAGTCGTTCAAACTTTGTCTCGTGATCAGCCATGATGGAATTTAAGATAGAAGTCATCTGTTGAGTCAGTAAATTAACTAAATCATGATGACTTTCGTCGACATGCTGTCAAAATACCGCCTCGAACTCATACCATTTGATGTTGAACTCACTTGATAATCACGGGCAAACTCAGGATACTGTAAAGGTAATTGATTGTTAACTGTCCCTGATGTACTTCCAAATCAAATTGGAGGCCCGTAATCACCCGTTGATAGAGTATAACCTGGAGGGAGGCCAACCTGCAATTACTGGCAGTTGTGTTTGTGTTGGAGCAATTTGTGGGTGTGGATTACGCCCACCATTCCCAACAGGGGGATTGCTAACCGTCGCATTTTTTCCAAATATACTACCTTCCATATGTGATGTCAATTCTGCAGAAGTTTGTGCAATTACAGGATCATTATTATTTATGGATGACCCATCATTGGTACTAGAAATATCATTGGTACTAGAAATTTCGTCTGCTATATGTATGATCCTTTCACTTCTAAGTTACATAAACTAAATTATTACAAAAATCTTTTGACACACTTTTCAAAATTGTTCCACCAGACGTGCTAATTTGTTATGCAAATTTTTAGCAAATTTGGGTTGGATCAATATCTAATGATCTTGGAGTGAAACATACTCCTCTTATAAGTACCAATTTTCGATTGTGCACCAAAAGATCCCAATTTTAGACAAATAGAGAAGAAAAGGAAAAACTTAAAATGTAAATGGGAATTTAAATGTCTTGAAATCAAACTTACAAAAAGTAAATGACTTGAAATTAAATTAAAGCAATAAACTTCCTTCAACAAAGGTCAAAGGATTTCAAATTCGAAAGGCAATACAGAAAAGTTAAAAAAAAAAACAAAGACTTTGCATGGAAAATAAATTTATAGAAAGAGTAAAGATTACAAAGAATTTAAAAAAAATGTAAAAGACATGAAAGGAATCTTACAAAAAAAAATTCTTTGCAAATTCAAAAAGTTGTTGGAGATATGAGTGTACAAGAGTGTTTTTTTGAAAACAAATTTCAACCTCTATTCTTTCCATTCTTCAACTATTTATAAGAATCTTTGATCAATCAAACTTCAACATATTTTCAATATGTGAAAATTTTTTGATAATTGTTCCTGCATTTTTGGATAATCCTATAACTGCTATCAATTATCTTCACTTGTTAATCTCCTTGTCATTTTGATTGCTTCACTTCTCTTCAATGAGTTAATTCGATCGAATCCATCTTTCTTATCGATAAACCTTCTTTGATGAACTTCACAATCTTCGAAGGTACTAAACGAGTCTCAAAATTCGATTTTTAAAACTTGTTTAATTTTGAATAATAGTATTATTTTAATTTCTAATATTTGAATTGAAAATCAAAACAATCTTTAAATTTCTTTTATTTTTCAAAATTATTTCTAATGTTTTTAAAACCTTAGCTTTAAATATCATCTTTCTTTCAAAATTATCCTTCCCTCCTAAACTTTATTATTAGTTTATCATTGCCATCACCTATCAAACCACCATCCAGAGTCCAAATCACCACCACCATAACAAAAAAAAAAATATATCACATCAACTCAAATCTGCAATATTTAAAAAAGAATCAAGAAGAAGACGGTAAAGAAGGAAAGAAGAAGAAAGGTGACCGGATAACAATATTAGAGATGGTAGAGAAAAGGATGAGACAGAGGAAGAGGTAGTAGCGTAGTAGTGACAATGAGGGAAAAGGAGGACAAGAAAACAAGGTTGGTGGTGAAAGGAGTTGAGTGGGAGGTGGTGTTGTAGTGGTGCAGTGGATGGATGGCAGTTGGGGACAAATTCGTGGGGCTTTGTCGGATGAAGAATGGTGGATGTGATAAATAAAGGGTAGGGATAAGAAAGTGTGAGAGATGAGAGGGTGGTGAATTATTAGGATGCCAACGGTGGGGGTAGTCCAGTGGTTTGGGTTAAGACTAAAGACGGAAAGAGAAGCAGGATGAAACAAGTAGATGAAGAAAAAATTGTTTAAAGGATAAACTATCAAATTGTACCCTTTTTTGAGATGCTAATCAAAATAAATCTCATTCTTTATAATGATAAAAATACTTTCGAAATATTATAAAATTCCATAAAAGTAATAAAAAATAATATTTTTTAAAAATAAAAAACAATCTTTATATTTGACAAATCGTTTAAATATTTGATTTAAAGTTTTGTAAGAATATTTAGATAACTATTAGAAAGTATATATAAAAAAATTAGATAAAAATTTAATCTCTATAATTTTTTTCAATTTTTAAAGTATTCTTAGTATCGATAAAAAAAATTCTTAAAAGAAATTTATTTAGTATTAAATCACCAAATTTTAAGAATAAATTTTTTTTATTTTTTCTAATGAGCAAAAAACTATATCAAAATTCAATTTTTAAAGTATTTTTTTAAAATATATATTTAATATTGAGTAATCTTGCTGTGTTTTAAAATATTTTGAGAATATTTTTTCGTTAATAAAAATGCTCGTCATTTTTATCAACGTTTAGATAATTTGAGTGCGAAATTGGTGGTTTATTCTTATATAAAAATATCAAAATAAAAAATTTAGGAATCAATTTAAAAACGTTAAACACAATTTTGAGTAATAAAAAACTTTAGAAATATTTTAATTTTTAACTCAAAAATTAAAATGATTTACTTAATATGTAATAATTTTGAAACAATTATATTAAGTGTATATAAAAAATTAGCTATTCATAAATTATTATAATAAACCAAGTATCTCCTAAAATTATTCAAATCTCCCAAAACGAACATGTATATATAAATCGAATTTTATTGTTTCGATTTAGTGTGTGTCTTTTATTCGAAGTTATTTGTTTCCTTTTATAACCTACGTCCATTTGCATGCAATTCGAATCTATATATTAGATTCGATTTAGCAGTGGTTTGCGTAAATCGAATTTAATAGATTCGATTTATATAAAAATGTATCTTAAAACATTCAAGTAGTCATTTTTATTTTGGAAGAATTGGGTAATTTTAGGAGTACACTTGGTTTATTATAGTAATTTATCCTATAAATCTCCAAAATATATATATTAAAAAAATAAAAATATTATTTTTTTTACCTAGTTAATTTTGATATATTCTTTAACATGTTGGCAGAAAAAACACTACAAACCAAACAAACTTATATAATATTCATGCCTTTATTATTTACTACTAGTAGTACCGGTATATATTGATTGATTGATTACCCTAGATGTACTAGATAGACCTTAGGTTTCACAAAATGGATCATCACTCATCATCTCCACCACCACCATGTCAGAAAGCATAAAAAAGAGAGAAAACAAACAAAGAAAAGAAGATGATAGGTTTGCACAAAATCCTTTGAATCTCTCTCTCTCTCACTCTCTTTCTCTTATATTGTAATGTAAAGCCTCTTTTTCAACGCCATCATGATGATGTGCCTCTGCTGCTTATGTATGTTCTCTATCGCCATCATTGTGCCCACTTCATCATCATCCTCTTCTCTTTGCCCCCACTACAACCCTAACGCTGCTATCATTACCCTCATAACTTTTTCTCCTCTCAAATTCATCACCAAAAAGAAAAAAAAAAGATCACTACTACTTTCTCATCAATTTCAGATGCCAATGTTGGTTGATGAAAAAATGAAGAATAACCTTTCATCTTTTTCAAATCTGCTACAAGTGTAACTTAGCTTCTGGTTGAAGAAGGATATGCTACTATGTATGTGTTTCACTATCAATTTCTCTTCCTTTTCTTTTTTGGGGAATCAAGCGTCTTGGTCCGATCCGTTATTATTAATTAATGCTACATCAAGCAAGTTAATAATTAATTAATTGCGTTGGATTTCTACTTTATTACTTCCTTTTGCAAACCTTTAGTTTTATTTATGTGGGCTATATTTCATTAATTAAGTTAGTTCATGATAAATCTAGCTATATATGTATCTAGGGTTTATGTGGCGTATGTTACTTATATGTATGTCTAAAGAAAGAGAGAGAAAGAAAGTATATGTTATGAACTACTAGTTTGTGTTGATGAGGTGATTGATGCATATTATTATTATTACATGTAGATCCAATCAAGTTTAAGCTTCTTTTGGAAGTAATTGAATATAACTTTTATGTTAGATCTACATATTTTTGTTAACAATTTTTTTCTTTAATATTTAGAAGTTAAAGTTTTTATTTTTATTTTTTTTTTAAATGGAAACCAATAGCATTGGATGTAGAATTAATTATGTTAGAATACATTAATATCAGTATTAAAGTTATTTATTAATATAAAATATATATAAAAATATAAAATATACACTAAAAATAAATTAAAAATATATATTTATACACAAATATATAATGACTAATTTTAGTTTATAAATAATATTTTTGATATAGAGTAATATATCAACTAATGAATCTATATATTATATTTATTATGTGTTGCAAGCTAAGAAAAGCCATGGCACGTTTCGAAGTTTTCCCACACCCAACTTGGGATGAAGGCGGTCGTTTCTGTTTTTCTTTTAAATTTTTTACTGTGTTTAAGTTAATTAACATTACATATTGGTTTGAGTTATTGTTTGGTGGATTTATAACGGGAATATTGCATAAGTTTATTTATATTTCATACTTTTTTTACTAGGAAAATAATAAAATCCAAACTATAAATTTACACCTACAAATATACAACTTATTATTTGATCATAAATTGTGTCTGTACTCTGTATAGCTAAATGCCTAAATTTACTACCTACAATCTTTTTCGTAGTTTCATATATCACTATAGTACGGTAGGTCTGTTTATTTTTAACCTTTTTAGTTTTTATTATGGAAAAGTATAGGTAGAGAATGAAAATACTAAATAATATGAACAATAGATATATCGGATATTCATTTTACTAGGTGTATGGATGATTATTTTAATATTAAGATTTAGATGATTAATTTGGAGGTGTAGTATATTTTTATTTAATTGGTGATTGCTCATGTTGTTCAAGATAGTTATTGTTTACTTAACACTCTCCTTTTATTATTAAGCATAAAGGAATATCTTTAAAATGACTAATATATATATGTGTTGTAAATTCTATCTAATCTTCTCTAAAATAAAAAATAAATTATCTCTTATTATAATATATTTAATGATTATCAAATAAAATTAATTAGTTTATCATGTTTAACTTTAAATTTTAATTTAATTTAACTTTTGATTACCTAATAAATTAATCATGATATAATCTTTTTTATAAATTATAAAAATCACTAGACATTGAATTTTTTTAAAACTCTCTCTTGATATATAATACTATATGAAAATCAAACGGGTTAGAAAAAAGAAAATGGAGACTATGGTGATCAACTTTTTCCTTGTATATATGGTAGGTGTTTGATGAAAAAATGAGTATGAGGGGTGATTGATAAATATAAATATATGAAAAATTAGTTAATAATATTAAACGGTAAATTATTTTATGCAGAGAGTGTAGTAATACATTTTTTTGGTCTTAAAATAGAATGATACAGCCATAATAACTTTCACTTGTCTTTTAATCTCAAAGACGCACAAAAAATTTTATTTGTTTTTTTTTATTTTTATAATTTTTTATTGCGCGGTTAAAATTACAAAATATAAATTTTTAATAATTTCTATAAATTGCAAAAAAAAAAAATACCATAGTTAATTAACTAGTTAAATTATCATAATTTAAATTAAATTAAAAGTTAATAATAATTGTGATAAATCAATCCATTTTATCTAATAATTATTAAATATTTCACAAAAAATAATTTATCCTTTATTCCAAAAAATTTGAATAGAATTTATCTAATAATTATTTGAATATTATTAAATTTAAATAGAATTTGAATGGAATATATAAATATGTCACACAAAAAAATGTTCGTAGGCAATATTCTAACAAAAATGCAGATAGAAAAATTTTCGATTCACCTTGGAACCACAAAAATGTAAGACGACTTGAAAACGATGTTTTGATGGCCCGAAATGAAGAATGACGTGGCGGAACACGTATCCAAGTGTTTAGCGTGATAGAAGGAAGATTGAGCACCAAAGGCCATCCGGGACATTGCAACCTCTTGAGATTCCACAATGAAAGTGGAAAGATATCGCCATGGACTTTGTGTCAGATTTGCCGAGGACTAGAGAAGAATTTGATGCAGTGTGGGTGATTGTTGATCGATTGACGAAGCCCGCTCATTTTTTGCCTATTCGCATGACTTATTCTTTGGAGGAATTAACGATATTTTACATTAAGGAGATTGTAAGATTACATGGTGTGCCTGCGACCATAGTGTCGGATAGAGATCCTCAATTCACTTTAAGATTTTGGGAAGCTTTCCAAAAAGCGTTTGGAACTCAATTGTGCTTAATTAAGCACGGCGTACCATTCTCAAACCGATGACCAATAAGTGAGATCGATTCAGACTCTGAAGGATATAAGGGAACATGTTCAAAGAGAGAATATTGATATTCAATTTGTTAAATTGGAGGAATGACTGGCTGATATATTCACAAAATCTTTGGCTGAAGATAGGTTCTGCAAATTAAGAACGAATCTAGACATACTTTGTTATGAATCTTTGTTTTAATCTTGCTGATGAAGTGTGTGAAGTTTTTGTCTTATGGATCAAAAGGAGACATTTCTAGACAAATGAAGAGCTCTCAATATCAAACGTTTATTTTGGATTCTAATTTTGAAATAATTTCAAGTGGGCCAAACATTTTTTTCTGCTCTCAAGTGGTCCTATGTATTTCCTTAAACACAACTACTCTTCTTGGGCCCAATATAATAAGCTTGTTTGTATATAAGTGGGCCTCATTGATTTTGTCCTACATTAAAAATTTTTTATAACTTTTTGTCTTTTCTGCACTTTAAATTATTATTTTAAAATACAAATTTTTAAACCTTGGGTCAAATATAATCTTTTTCAAATCAACTCTTCATTAGGTTCTGATCTTTCTTTTTTCAAGGTCACTCTTTAACTTGCTGCAGTTGCAAACTTCTTCATATATCTTGCATGTATATCTTCATAGTTCTCACTCTTATTATTTCAATTTTTTGAATAAATTGCAACACCTCTGTGTCATTAAGATAGGGAAGAAAATCACTACCCGAAGAGGCACATTCTCTCATAAACTTTCCAAAATCTCTGAAAGTTATCGTACACTATCCCACACTCACATCCATATACATTTTCATACTTCTTCTCCATCTCCCTCTCCTCCTCACACTAAACCGATGGCTCGCACTAAGACAACCACCCGTCGTCCTTTCTCTTCTCAGGCAGCCAAACCATCTAATGCACCTCCTCGCCCCAATGCTTCGAAGCGAAAACATCCTGTGACCGAAGAAGAGGCTCGTTCTTCTCCTGTTTGTGATTCCTCTCGATCTAAATCTAAGTCTGCTCCTCATCCTCCTCATTCTCAGAGAAGTAACCATCGTATCCTTTTACGCTCAGTCAAAGAACCCTCTAATAATGATCTATTTGCTTTTAAATCTCACTTTGCAAACCCAACTCACTCACATTACAACCCTCTTCGTTTTTCATCAACAATGAACTTTGAGTTTTATAAGGCAGTTGTTGTTCATCGTCCTTTGTGCCTTGCTTATCTCGCTGATCTGCCTGATTTAGAAAAGAAAGGACTTGACTTTGTGAAAAATATTGTATTTTTGGACTGGAATTTAATATCAAAAAGCCTGTTTACCCTGATTTTGTCCATGAATTCTATGCTAACATGACCTATCACAATAAAAATGTTCACGCATATGTTAAAGGGAATTAATTAAATTTGAACAGTAAAACTATCAGTAAAATCCTATGCTATTCCGATGTTGGTGTTAACGCATATACTTCGGCAAAATGGGATGAAGACTTAGGTCTTTCATACCAAGAAGTCCTAGCCTTTGTTTGTGAAAATATCTCTCTCATTGATAGTCTCACTCCAACCCATAAAGCTCTAGGTCCTATTCGTGCACAACTCAATCGCATCGTAAATCACATAATCCTCCCTCAAAGCGGTTCCTATCAAAGGGTTTTATTTTGTGATACACTGGTATTGTATGCCATTCTTATGAAAATTGAAATTTTATTTGCTTATTTGATGATGAGGCATATGTATGACTGCATAAACAGTGAAAAGAATATGTCACTTCCCTATGGCATGTTTTTAACTTATTTCTTTGAATATTTTGGTGTTAACCGACCAATGAATCACTTAAAAATAGAAACTCTTACCTAAAAAAGGATGGTACAGTGAAACAACAAAAGAAAGGACCTATCAGATATGAAAAAGTGGTCATTAATGTTGAAGAAGAAGAGCTTGATGACATTCCTCCTCAATCCACCACTAGAACATCAGCCTCCACTGGACACAAATTTCTACTATACGGGGTTGTAAAAGATGTTCTACAGAAATTTGTCAACTTATTCAATCATTTTATCTTTTCAAGCCAACAAGAGAGAAAGCTTACTGTTCGAAATAAAAATGCTTTGCGTAAATCAAGGAATAGAGTTGTAGTACTTATGAAGTATGTGGACAACATTCATGAAGATGTTACCATGGAAATTGATCAAGAGGAGCCACTGGATACTGAAGATGAAGGCTCGGATGTCTAGGGATGTCTCATGCTAAAAACTATAAATTCTGTTAAACTTAGAGCTTAATAAACCCATATTTTATGATATATTTTGTGCTTAATCTAAGTGATTTATTCAATCCTTCACCCACTTATTCATATTAATTGCATGGTTTTACTTTCCCTTCCTTATTATGTGATGTATGTGAAAAACATGTTTCCTATGCTTTAAAATTAATTATTTTAATTACCTTTATTTCCATTCGATGCCGTGATTAGTGTGTTGAGTAGTTTCAGATCTTCTAAGGCAGGAATGACTCAAAGAATGGAAAGAAAACATACAAAAATGGAAGAAAAGCATAAAATGGAGTTTTTGAAGAAACTGGCAGCCACGCGATCGCATGGGCAAAGCGGCCGCATGCCAAGTGCGAAGAAGCAGCGACGCGGCCGCATGATTGACGCGATCGCGCGCCTTAAGCAGAACACATATGACGTGGTCGCATGACGGACGCGACCGCGTGACAAGAAAAACTCCAAATGACACGACCGCGTGACCCACGCGGACGCGTGACAGAGGCCACGCACCAGAAATTGCAGAAAATGCTCCCAGCAAATTCTGAAGCCCTTTTTGGCCCAAATCCAAGTCCAGAAGGCATAGACCAGAGGTTATGAAGTGAGAGAATGCATCCATTCAAAAAGGAATCTCAACTTTAGTTAGTTTTCATGATTTAGATTTAGTTTTGAGAGGGAGATTCTCTCCTCTCTCTTAGGATTAGGATTTAGGATTTCTCTTAGTTTTAGGAGTGACTCTCAATCCCAGGTTTAATGTTCTTTTACTTTATATTTATCTCTTACTTTCAGATACTTTAATGCTTATATTAGTTATGTTGCCTATTTGGCTTATGCTACATTCATGTTACAGATTACTCTTTTGAATTAATGTTATTTGAGGTATTTCAGTTTAATATTGCTTTCTCTTATTTATATTATTGTTATTCCCGTCTGAAGATATTTTTATTCCAGTAAATTTATTTTTCTCCTTTTGGTCTTGGTTAAGAAATCAGTAATTCAGGAGTTATCAAACTCAAACATGATTGATAATTGTTATCTTGTTAGTTAAACTGAACTTCAATAATCCCAATCTTTTCTTAGGAAATAAATAGGATTCGAAGATCAAACCAATTAATCCCTTGACCTTCCTCTATCTTAGTAAAGGTTAACAAAGTGGAATTAAGATTCAATTCTCATCATCATTGATAAGGATAGCTAGGATAGGACCTCTAATTTCTCATACCTTGCCAAAAGTTTATTTACAGTCATTTGTTTATTTTACTTGCCATTTAATTTACATGTTCTTCATTTACTTTAATTGCTGATTAAACTATTCACTCCTCATTCTCAAAACCCCAATTTACAATCTCCATAACCAATAATAAGAACATACTTCCCTGCAGTTCCTTGAGAAGACGACCCGAGGTTTGAATACTTCGATTATCAATTTATTTAGGGGTTTGTTACTTGTGACAACCAAAACGTTTGTACGAAGGGATTTCTGTTGGTTTAGAGACTATATCTACAATGCGACTATTTTTATAAAATTCTTTACTGGCAAAAATCCTAACGTCAGAGCTATAAGACAATTTGGTTTTAGCTACTATTTTTATTTCTTTTTGGATAACTATAACTCTTAACTAAACCTATGCTACTTATCTGGTTATCTTTGACATCTAATCTATCTCTTGCAGGTTTGAACTAATTACTCTTTTTCTCTCTTGATGATAAAAAGGGGAGTAGTATAGTCATGAATATGATAGATTTGATAGATTATCAAATGAGATTTGCCAATTAATTTCTTATGATTAATGATGTTCTTATATATGTGCTAATAAAAATTTTCTGCATACCAGTATGATATGTATATTATTTGTAGAGCAGCTCACATTAAGGGGGAGTATCTCTTATGAGAGAAAGGGAGAGCAGATCAACATTTGAAATGGTATCATCAAAGAGAAGTCTCTAATCTGAATCTTGTATTTCATTCCCTTTATTTCTATTTTGAATGATGTTTGTCATCAAGGGAAAGATTGCTAAGTTTAGTAAACAATAATAATATTGTTGGTGATGACAAACATGGTTTTGGTTGTCCAAAAGTGTTTTGATGAATTATTTAGTATTGCAGGCCTAAGTTTTATTGTGCAGCCCAAAGAAAGAGAACCAACAACCCAATAAGAAGAACTATATGCATCCAAGACTGCTGATTGGGACCAAGTCTACAACATAGTTCACTTGCTTCATGAAGAGAAAAAGAAAACCAATAGGATGCAGGTGGAGCTTTGTGGTTTTGGGTAAAACACAGAGAAGAAAAGAGGGCTTCACTTTTTTATTGATCATCAAAGAAGAAAGGAGGAAAGTAAAATCTTAGAGGCTATGTCAAATCAAAATGGAGTCAAAATCAATATGCTTAAGTCAAGCATAATCAGAAGAAAAAAAGTAAAAGGTTTCATTAACGTGCAAGTCAATTACTTGTTGATTTCACATTCCCTCTATACATGCATTTCGGACAATAAGAAGAAAGTAGAGGCTACTTGTGCTTTAAATCAATGGTTGATATTGAAACTCGGAGCCAAAACACAAGATTAAGGGCTTAGATTTGGCAAACTCATTAAGAAACTCAAATCAATGAAGTTGCTGCTGCTCATCTTTCTTCTATGTTGCTTAACTATGATCTTGATCCCTGATTTTCTGGTCTGAATTTTTGAAAAGAAGGAAAAGATCTCAACTTGCTTAAGATTTAATGTGTTGACTCAGTTCAGCAAACCCTAGTCTTGGCAACCTTACTCCATACAAAAAGAAAAAATCAACTTCAGTTTGCTCAAGGAGAGAAAATCCGAATTCAGATTTGAGAGAAACCTCACAAGTCAAAGTTTGAAGTTTTAGAATTGCACCTACACAAAAAGGAGCATTCTGCTAAGATGAAAAGCTACATTTGAGAATTTAGAATCTGGGTTAAGTTTATAGAGTTTGAACTATTCTACATCATCTCCTTCATGGTTTATTATTGAATATTCAGTTTCTATATTTTATGTTTCTTTGTTTTGGTTCAATAGAAAAAGGCATATAAGAGAGGCATTAAGAAAAAACTATTGAGAGAAAAGCAAAGAGAGGGTATTTGGAGAGAAAAGCCAAGATTTATGTCATATCTCTTTTGATTATATTTCTCTTTTGTATCTTGTATCTGAGATATATCCTTTGCTAAGTTGGGTGAGCACTTAGTGTTTTGTGAGTCTAGAGAGTGAACCTAGCCAAGTCAAGTTTAGAAAGAAGTTTGATTTGTCCGTGATAGGATTAGGTTGAATCCTTAGGAATTGGTATATGTAATACTTAAAAAGATAGTGAAAATTTCACCACTATTGTAATGGAGACTGGATGTAGGCTACATTATACAAGGTAGCTGAACGCCTATACCAAGATATATGGTTGTATCAGTTTCTTTTTCCTTGCTTTATTTCTGTTTACGAACGTTATGAGACAAAATGAAATTGTCTCCAGCATAATCAATCACGCAATCAAAACAGAGGCTCTGTTTCACTTTCTGGTTTGAGGTTTAATTAATCAAGTTTAAAAGAAGGACCATAGATTCAACCCCATCTCTAGGTCACAAAGAATCTTCATATATATATATATATATATAAATTAATGGTTCGATAGGAATAAGTACCTTTTCAAACTAATAAGAGAATTAAATCTATAAATATTCTAATTGATATTTACAAAAAATTTGATTGGTATTTTTAATGTGTTACTAGAATAGTATTGTAATTTATAAATATAAAAATTTCTATACTTACTGTCTTGAGGAGATTGTAGCAAATTTGTATATAATTGTTAGGCTAGTGTAACGTGTATATATATTCAAGCCTCTATAAAAAATAAAATTATATTTTTCCAAACAGTTTCTGGATGGTATCAGAGCACTTCAAGCTCTAATAATCATCTCATAAAGACAAAATTCCATTGCTGAAATGGAAGATGCAATCGAGAAACCTCCAAAGGAGGATGTGAAGAACCACAGAGGCGGTACTAAGAAAGGAATGTCGTCTTATGATTTGAATGCAAGAGACAATCCCAGGAACGTGATCACACAAGTACAATTGCATGGTGAGAACTATGACAAGTGGGTGTGGTGTGGAATTTATAACCCACAAACTAACTGATAAGTGCACCGGGTCATACCAAGTAGTACTTCAAGTGAATGAGGGTCGATCCCACGAGAATTGATGGACTAAACAACAATGATTGCGTAATTTACTTAGTTAGACAAATAGAAAATGGTGTTTTGAGAGTTTAATTGCATCAAACAATAAATTCAAAAAATAAAAAAGCAAGCAGTAAACGAGTTGTGAAATATATGGAGAAAATAGTTAAGGTTTCAGAGATATTTATTTTCCAGATTAACTTTTCTTACCAACTATTTTAATCATGCAAGATTCAATTCATGACAGACTATATGTGACTAAATCCTAATTCCTTAGACCTTTTTAGTCTCCTCTAACCGTCATCAACCACCAATTCCTTGGTCACTTGATTCCAGTTAGGGGGTTAAGTTCAATTCTAGTTTATATGCCACATAAATCTTAATTATCCAAATATAAGAGGATTATATGTCATGTATCCTGTTAAGTCCAGATAATTAAAAATTTAGAAGAAATTATTTTCAATCTGTTGTTCAAGTAAAGAGCTTTTCCAAGTTTTACAAGAATTCAATTAGAACAAGGGTCATACTTCCGTTCCACCCAGATTCATAAGATAAAGAACGAAAACAATTCTTGAAATTGAAATCAATACATGAATTAAAATAGAACAGTAATAGTATTAATCCATAGAATAAACAGAGCTCCTAACCTTAACAGTGGAGGTTTAGTTGCTCATGGTTCAGAGAGAAAACAAAGATTCTGAAAAACTATAAATTGCAGAATGAGAAAAGAGAGAAGAGAGCAGCCTAAAGGGCTAATTCTTTTCCCTTTTATATCTAATCCTAATTAATGTAAAATATATTTTCTAAAACTAAATAATATCTTTTCCTATTTGTAATTAAAATAAAATTTTAAATCAAGAAATAAATAAACAATCTTCGTGCATGCCTTCAATCACGTGGGAACCATGCCTTGTTCATGTGGTTGGCGCCTAACTTCACTCATGTGAAGTTAGACTTGGAGATGGCCGAATGAATTGGACGCGGCCTTCGTCATCTGGCGCCTAACTTGGAAAACTCCAAGTTAGGCGCTAGTATGGCCGAGCATGCTAGAGAAGAAGTATATACTATTGTACATCGTTGGAAAGTTCTGAAAGTTAGCTTTCCAATACTGCTAGAATCACGTCAATTGGACTTCTGTAGCTCACGTTATTTCTGTTGGAGTGCAAGGAGGTCAGAGTTGACAACATCATTCACTTTCTTCTCTTTTTCGACAGAAACTCCATCAAATCCATCCGAATGCTACCTAAAATAAACAGAATTGCACACAACTCAAAGTATCATCCATAGTGGCTAAAAGATATTTAAATCTTGATTAAACTTAATGATTCAATTGCAAATTCATTAGGAAAAGATAGAAAAGATGCTCACGCATTACAATACCAAACTTGAACTGTTGCTTGTCCTCAAGCAACCAAAACTAATATAGGCTTAGGATGTAAATTTGCATGAGAAGTGAGTGTTCAATTAAACTCCTGTCTCTTCTTAAAGTGGAGTTTATACACTGCAATTTTGAATAGTTTTGGCATCTCACTATCCTTTGAATCAGAGGAATGTCATTGTCATTTGGAATTGGAATCCGGATAATATTATGAATTCTTTGGTCTTTATACTATGGTTTAATCCTTGAATACAACAAATTTCTTTCATTCTCTTTTCTTTGGTACTTTGCACCATGAGCCTAGCCGTGACTTTAAATATTTTGTCTCAAGTTTTACTTGACACAAAAACACCACAAGCACTTAACTGGGAAACTCTCTTGTAGTTCTGATTTTTTTTCTTTCAGTTACTCCCAGACAGTGATGCTCAAAGCCTTTGGCATACTCTGCTAAATACATTTGATCTCGACTCTTAGTGCTCCGTCTCAAGGATTACTTGGCACAATTACACCACAAACATATGACTAGGGAAACAACTCTTTGAGCCTAGTCATTGATGCTCAGAGCCTTGGACCTTGCTTTTATTTTTCTTTTGCTGTTTCTTTTGCTTCAAGGATTAAGCTTTTCTTTACTTCAGAGAATTCATAATAGTTCTCTAAATTCTTGTTCCTCATACATCAACATTCTTTGATTCAAATTCAAATTTGTACTATTCATATCATGCATTCAGAATCACAGATAATACCACCACATTTAAGTAAATAAGACTACTCTATAATATAAACTCAATTTTTCATGCAATATATCACTTCTCTTCTTTTTCTTTTTAGATTCAAGCTCAATGAACGGTACATGAGACATCTCTTCAATTAAAAGATAAATAACTGAAATTTTAAAATAACAGAATTAAACTAGAAATAGGACTCAGAATTACTAAAGATCATGCAGACATTCAAGTAAAATAGCAGAAAATAGGAATATAACATAATAAGAACGGAAGAAAATATAGAATGAAAGGAACTCAATCACCTCAGTTATCTTAGTGGCCGTCTCATTCTTCAGGCTGTGCTCCTCCGTGAAGATGATTCGCCTTCCTTTGGTGTCATTAAAATAAACAGAAAAGCTATAAGCGAAACGACAACATTAAACTTAAAAGTTTGCTTGTCCTCTAGTAAAGAAAAACTGAAAAAAAAGGGACATAAAAAAATATATGAAAGAGTAAAAATAAATATTAGTACAAAAGAAGTCAAAAATAATAAAAGGACAAGAAAGATAAAAATAAAAACTTGTTATATATATATAATTATTTATTTATTTATTATTTATTTTATTGTTATTTTATTTATTTCTTTATTTATGTTTTCTTTTTTAGGGTAGATATATATAGGGGGGTTACGTTGGTGGGGGGTTTAATATATATATATAAGGGGGTGGGGTGCACAGGTGGGGAGGGGACGAGGGAAGGGGGTCACCCGGGGGGGGTGTTATATGGTCAACAAGGTGGGATATATATATATATATATATAAAAGGGGGTGATCACATTGGTATATAGAATTGTGGGAAAGGTAATGGACGGATGGGATTTTGGAATCTAATATTTAGGGAAGGAGAGAGGGTTTATGGAAGGGAGTGAGGGAGGGGGGGGGGGGGTTAAGCAAAAAGGTAAGGGGATCTGTGCAGGGAGGAAACCGAATCCTTGTGATCTGGTATGGAAATAGGTTATAGGATGGAGCTGGCGCCTAACTGAAGGAACTTGGCGCCTAACTCTGCCTTGGCGTCTCTCTTAGCGCCTAACTTGAAGAACACGGCGCAGACCAGGCAGTGGGAAATCATCCAAGTAGGGATGGCAACGGGTCCCCATGGGCGCAGGAACATGCTCCCGCCCCCCGCCCCCCGCCTCCGCCTTCATTATCTGTCTCCGTCCCCGTCACGGGTAACGAGGACCCCGTATCCGCTAGGGGTTTGGATATCCGCGGATATCCACAGATTTTTAAAATAAAATAAAAAAATTGAAAAAAATAAAAAAATCTTAATTGTCATTACAAACATGATTTTCAGTCTTCAAAAGATTTAGATAACAATTAGCAACAAACATGGTCTCCATTCAAATAACTAAACATTCATAACATAACTAAACATATTCAAATACTAAACAAATCACATTCTAAGAGAAGTATTTCATCATGCATGGTAGATTCTAATTTGTTTAACTACTGCATCAGAAAAAAGAAAACAATTAAAAGTTAAAATTATGTAATAAATCAACAATAATATCCTAAGAATTACATAAATTTTCAAGAATCACAAAAATAAAATTCCAGCCATCACAGAAAATTTCAAGAATCACATAAATAAAATTGCAGCAATCACAGAAAATTCCAAGAATCAAGAAATAAAATCCCAAAAATCAGAATCACAAATCACATAAATAGAATCACATAAATCAAAAAAATCACAGAAAATTTAGAAATAGAATACCAGAAATGACAAAAATCACATAAATTAGTTAAATAGAATCTCAGAAATCATATAATACTCCAAGAATCACATAAATAAATTAGTAAAATCACAGAAAATCCCAAGAATCAAGAAATAAAACGACAGAAATCAGAAATCACATAAATAGAATAACAGAAATCAGAAAATCACAAGAATCACATAACTCAGAGAAATAAAATCTCAAAAATCACATAAAATTCTAAAAATCACATAAATAAAAGAAGCGTAAATCACAAAAAGTCCAAGGAATCAATAAATCGGAGACTGACTTACTGGCGAAGAGGCTCTAACGCGGCGGAGATGGCAACGCCTCTGCCTTGGCGAGGTCTGGCGGCGGCGACGATTTCTCTTCGGTTGGGTGGGGGCAGCGGCGGCGACTTCTCTTCGGCTAGGTGAGGGGGCAGCGACGAGGACTTCTCTTCGGTTGGTTGAGTGCCAGGCGGCGATGACGTCGCTCTCTTCGACTGAGAACAGGCATGCTGAACGGTGAGGAGAGGAGGTTGCGGAAGGCAGTGGTGGGGAGGTAGAAGATGGCGACGGCGGTGGTGACTAGTAGAGGAGAGGCTTTGAGTTTCAGAGAAAGAAGAAGAGAGAACAGTGAGAGAGAAGGAGAACGGCGGAAGTTAGGGATTAGGGTTTTAAAATTTTGAAACTCATATATATATATATAAAATAGGGTATTTAAGTAATTTCATATATATGGGGATTAAACGGGTCTCCACGGGACGGGGACCTCTATCCCTGCCTCCGCCCCGTATAATAAACGGGTCCCTGCCCCCCGTCCCCGTGGGTATAAAATTATCCCCATATCTGCTCCCCAGCGGGTAAATCCCCGCGGATACCCGCCCCACTGGGGATTTTTGCCATCCCTACATCCAAGAATGCCTTGTGTGGCACCTAACTTCATGGAGGTGAAGTTAGGCGCCAACCTTCTAATAAACAACTCCAAATTGCACGCATCAAGTGGCACCTAACTTCATAAAGTCAAGTTAGGCACTACCCCTCCAGAGACAAACTTTTAATTTTGGCCTTCACGTGGCGCCTAACTTCACTTTCTGAAGTTAGGCGCCACTCTGTCTACAACAACTCTCTCCAGGGTGACTGAAACTCTGTCTTAATGTACCTGTTCCTGTTCTAATCACTCTGTATGATCAAAATACACATAAAACAAAGAAAAAACAGTAGAAACTCAAACAAAACTAAATAAATAAATAAATAAAACATCAAAGTAAGAAAATCAAACTTAAGGATACGAAAAACATCGAGTTGCCTTCCGACAAGCACTTCTTTACCGTCACTAGTTTGACGGTCAGCTCCTCTAAGGAGGAGGATCATAGGGGCTCAACTCTTCACCCCTCACTGTGAACTTCTTTTCTGTGCTCTCATGGATCAACTCTACATGCTTAAGAGACAGGATCCTATTCACTGTATGAGGCAGGATTTGGCATGCAGTGAATACCAACTTCATTCTTGGGGAGAAGTCTTCAGTGGGAATCTTTTTATTTTTCCATTCCATGGGTACTTTTTTCTTTTTGAAAACCTCCTTCTTGGTAGATGATGCATTCGTGACACCAAACTTAGGTTTGATGTCAGGGAGATTTTGTTGATTGTCACCAAAGGAGGTTTGAGCTGCAGATCCTGTGGTGCATCATTAGGGGGTTCTTGAAAGTTTGGATCAATAAGCTCAGTCTGTATGCACCTCTCTTTTGTACCTGCTGAATGTACGTCTTTGAAGACATAAAAGACCAATTTCTCATTATGCACTCTAAACACTAATTCACCTTCTTTCACATCAATCAGAGCTCCCCCAGTGGCTAGGAATGGTCTTCCTAGGATTATATAAGCATTCTCATCATCTCCCGTGTCAAGAATCACAAAATCTGCTAGGGGGAAGAACTTACCCACTTTGACCAAGATATTCTCCAATAATCCATATGCAGGCTTTAGAGATTTGTCTGCCATTTGTAATTCTATCATTGTGGGTTGTGACTCTTGGATTTACAATTCTTCATCACAGACAAGGGTATTAGATTGATGCTTGCATCCAGATCACATAGGGCTTTCTCAAAGGTGGTGCTTCCAATGGTACATGAAATTTGAAAGCTCCCTGGATCTGGCATCTTCCTTGGCAAGTTATTCTGAATTATGGCACTACATTCCTTAGTCAAGACCACTGTCTCATCTCCCTTTAAAGGCTTCTTCTTTGACAACAACTCCTTCATGAACTTGACATAGAAAGACATTTGCTCCAAAACTTCAGCAAAATGAATATTAATTTGTAACTTTATGAAGACTTCCAAGAACTTTAAAAACTGCTTGTCCTTGGTCTCCTTTTGAAGTCTCTGAGGATATGGCATCTTAGGCTTGTATTCAGGAGCTTTAGGTAATGTTGGATGTGTGTCAAGAGTAACTGGAAAAGGGTTGTCTGCACGCCTAGGAGGGGCGTGCACTACTGTGTCTTCAGTCTGCTTTGGAGCTTCTTTTTCAACCGGCTCCTCAGTAACTTGTGCTTCCGTACTTGTCACTTGTCCACTTATCAAGGTGATAGCCTTACACTCCTCTCTTGGATTTGGAATTGTGTTACCAGGAAGGCTATTAGTGGTCCTCTGATCAATTTCATTAACTTTTGTGGCTAATTGACCCATCTGAACCTCCAAATTCTTGATTGATGCTCTGGTTTCCTGTATAAAGCTTGCCATTAGTGCTTCCAAATCAGTAGTCTTCTGAGACTGAGGAGTTGCTTGCTGAGATGACTAAAACTGGTGGTTATTAAAATTATTCGGATGGAAACCGCCCTGAGAAATATTAAAATTTTGTGGCCTCTGAGGTTGCTCTCTCCACTCTAAATTTGGGTAATTTCTCCACCCCTGATTATAGATCTTGACATATAGATCATTATTGGGATTTCTAGGTGCATTCCCCATATAGTTGACCTGTTCAGAAGGAAATTGAGTATAGTCATAATTCTCACCTTGAATGAAGCCACCATTCATGTCATATGGAGCCTCTTGAGGGGTATTTTGAGCATTGACAGCTAAAACATGCATCCCACTCAAGTGTTGAGTAAGCATATTAATCTGTTGAGACATGGCTTTGTTCTGAGCAAGAAAAACATCCAAGGTCTCTACTTCCAAAAAGCCTTTCTTCTGAGGAGTCCTAGAGTTCACAAGATTCCTGTTAGAGGATTAAAGATATTGGTTGTTAGCAACCAATTCAATAAGCTCAGTAGTCTCTTCAGGCGTTTTCTTCATGCGCAATGAACCACCTGTAGAATTATCTAAACACATTTTGGACATTTCACAGAGGCCCTCATAAAAGATCTCCAACTGGGTCCATCTAGAAAACATGTCAATGGGGCATTGTCTGGTCAGCAGCTTGTACCTCTCATAGGCTTCATAGAGGGTCTCATCATCTCTCTGCTTGAAGGTTTGATCCTCCACCCTTAGCTTAGTCAGCTTCTGTGGTGGGAAGAATTTAGACAAAAATTCAGTGACCACCTTATCCCAAGTATTCAGTCTCTCCTTGGACTGAGAATCTAGCCACAGCTTTTCTCTATCCCTCATAGCAAATGGAAAGAGCATGAGCTTGTAAACCTCAGGATTCACTCCATTTGTTTTCACAGTGTCACAAATTTGCAGGAAATTAGAGATAAATTGGTTTGAATCTTCCTGCGGGAGTCCATGATACTGACAATTTTGCTGCACCAGAGTGATTAACTGAGACTTCAGCACAAAGTTGTTTGCATCTATAGGAGACACCACAATAATTTTCCCATAGAGGTCTGGATTGGGGGCAGTGTATGAGCCAAGTACTCTTCTAGGTTGTTCATTCTCATTCAGATTTGTCATATTGGCATTAACAGCACGATTATGATCCATAGTGGACTCTGCAACTTCCTTTTCAAAGGTCTCACTTAGATTTTCACTAGCCTTGTAAAGTCTAGCTTGTTGCAAGCGCCGCCTCAAAGTCCTTTCAAGTTCAGGATCAAAATCTATACGAAGTTCTTTGTCCCTGTTTCTGCTCATAAACAAACAGAAAACAAAAAAAGTGGGATTCCCTACGTCAGAGTATAGAGAATTTCCAGTGAGGTAACCTGTGTAAAGAAATAAAATAAAATACTAGACAATTAAAGCAAGAAATTTTCGAAAATTGAAATTAAAAGTAAGCTAAAAAAATTGAAATTTATAAAGAAAAATTAAACAGGAAAATTAAAATAAAATTAACTAGGTAACACCAAACTTAATTTCAGAAATTAAGGAAAAATACTAAGTAGAATTTTCGAAAATTAAGGAGCAACAATTAAATAAAATTAAAACTAAATGCCTAATCTAAGCAATTAAACAACTAATAGTTTTCAATCACAGTCAATCTCCAGCAACGGCGCCAAAAACTTGGTGCAGAATTTATAACCCACAAACTAACCGGCAAGTGCACCGGGTCATACTAAGTAGTACCTCAAGTGAATGAGGGTCGATCCCAAGAGGATTGATAGACTAAACAAAAATGATTGCGTGATTTACTTAGTTAGACAAATAGAAAATGGTGTTTTGAGATTTTAATTGCATCAAACAGTAAATTCAGAAAATCAGAAAGCAAGCAGTAAACGGGTTGTGAAATATATGGAGAAAATAGTTAAGGTTTCAGAGATATTTATTTTCCGGATTAACTTTTCTTACCAACTATTTTAATCATGCAAGATTCAATTCATGGCAAATTATATGTGACTAAATCCTAATTCCTTAGACCTTTTTAGTCTCCTCTAACCTTCATCAACCGCCAATTCCTTGGTCACTTGATTCCAATTAGAGGGTTAAGTTCAATTCTAGCCACAGAAATCCTAATTATCCAAATATAAGATGATTATATGTCACGTATCCCGTTAAGTCCAGATAATTAGAAATTTAGAAGAAATTGTTTTCAAGTTGTTGTTCAAGCAAAGAGGTTTTCCAAGTTTTACAAGAATTCAATTAGAACAAGGGTTATACTTTCGTTTCACCCAGATTCATAAGATAAAGAACGAAAACAATTCTTGAAATTGAAATCAATACATGAATTAAAATAAAACAGTAATAGTATTAATCCATAGAATAAGCAGAGCTCCTAACCTTAACAGTGGAGGTTTAGTTGCTCATAGTTCAGAAAAAAAACAAGGATTCTGAAAAACTGTAAATTACAGAATGAGGTAAGAGAGAAGAGAGCAGCCCAAATGGCTGATTCTTTTCCCTTTTATATCTAATCCTAATTAATGTAAAATATATGTTCTAAAACTACATAATATCTTTTCCTATTTGTAATTAAAATAAAGTTGTAAATTAAGAAATAAATAAACAATCTTCGTGCATGCCTTTAATCACGTGGGGACCATGCCTTGTTCATGTGGCTGGCGCCTAACTTCACTCATGTGAAGTTAGACTTGGAGATGGTCGAATGAATTGGACGCTGCCTTCTTCATGTGGCGCCTAACTTGGGAAACTCTAAGTTAGGCGCCAGTATGGCCGAGCATGCTGGAGAAGAAGTATATACTATTATACATCGTTGGAAAGCTTTGGAAGTTAGATTTCCAATGCCGCTGGAATCACGTCAATTAGACTGTAGCTCAAGTTTTTTCCGTTGGAGTGCAAGGAGGTCAGAGTTGACAGCATCATTTACTTTCTTCTCTTTTTCTACAGAAACTCCATCAAATCCATCCGAATGCTACCTGAAATAAACAAAATTGCACACAACTCAAAGTAGCATCCATAGTTACTAAAAGATATTTAAATCTTGATTAAACTTAATAATTCAATTGCAAATTCACTAGGAAAAGATAGAAAAGATGTTCACGCATCAGGGCGCAAACTGTTAAGGTCTCGCTGCATGCTCGACAAAAGTGGGGATTCCTTGGTAGGACCTACAAAAAGCCAAAAGATGATGTAACAGTGATGGAAGATTAGTGGACGGTACAATCTATGCTCATTTCTTGGATATTGAACACGATAGGGTCGAGCTTGCATTCCATCGTGTGCGGAAAATGTAAAAGATCTTTGGGATAACATCAAAGAGCAGTTTCTATGGTAAATGACCCATGGATTAACAGTTAAAGGCTAAGCTAGTTGAGTGGAAACGACAAAGGACAACGATGATCATCTAATACGAAAAGTTAAAGACCATCTAGGATGAATTGGCTAACTATGAGCAAATTTTAAATTGCATATGTGGAGGATACAAGTATGGCATTCGAATGCTCTTGGAGAAAAAAAGACAAGAAGAAAGAGTCAATCAATTTCTTATGGGATTAGACGATATGGGTTATGGGATAGTGCAGTCCAATATTCTGGCATGGACCCGCTGCCTTTTCTCAATTGAGTGTACATTATCTTAGTACATGAAAAATGGGTAAAAATGGTCACCAAAACAAAAAGAAGGCAAAGAAAAAGGGGGCAAGAAGAGACTAAACAGCTCGTGTGCTCACACTATGGTAAATCAGGACATGTATTCAATGAGTGCTTTCAACTTGCTAGTTACCCAGAGTGGTGGGGTGACAACCCATGCATAGGAGGAACCAAACCAACCAGAGACAAGGTGGACGTGGGAAAGGTGGTGTGATACGAGCAAAAGTTGCCTATGTTGCAACTAAAACACAAAAGGAACAAAATGAAGACTACTTTAGTACGGTGATCGGGCTCAACAATGAATAATGAAAGATGTTGATTGAAATGCTTAATGTCAAGGGAAACGAAATAGATAAAATAACTAGTAAGTTAAGCTCTATTTTGTGAATTATAGAAAGTGGCGCCTCTAACCATATGACAAGAAATTCCAAGTATTAAGGGAGCAACTCTCTGTGAAGGCTTGTGCAGTGGGGCTGCCTAATAAAAAATAAGTTATTGCAAGTACAGAGAGAACGATGACCTTTGAATGAGGGCTCAAAATGAAGAATGAGCTGCATATACCAGAATTAAAAAGCAATTCGATCTCGATATCATAATTGACTGATGATGTGAATTGCTTAGTACTATTTACTAAAAGATTTTGGGTGATACAAGACCTTATTTTGAGGATGCTGATTGGAGCAGATGAGTGAAAAGATGGGCTTAACTAGTTTCGTGAAATTCAAAGAGCAGTAGCATATCAGACTACTGTGGGGAATCAAGTTGAACTCTAGAACAAGCAAATAGGACATCCTCTCTATAAAGTGGTTCAAATGTTACCTGAAATAAGTAGCGATTGTAAGCATGAGAATTTGAATAAGATTTGTGAAGTGTGTGAGATGTCAAAACAAATGAGAGATAAATTTTCTTTGAGTGATTTAATACATTTTGATTTGCGGGGACCTTACAGAATCCCTTCATCTTTTGGAGCTTCTTATTTTTAACAACGGTGGATGATTACTCTAGAGCAGTATGGATATACTTAATGTGTGAAAAGAAGGAGATCTCTAAGGTTCTTATTAATTTTTTTACTCTCGTCGAACGACAATTCAACAAACCTGTCAAAAGGGTGAATATATAGTGATAATGTAATAGAGTTCATGTGTCTAAGCCCATATTTCTTGCAACATAGAATCAATTATCAAACTTCTTGCATTAGCACACCACAACAAAATGGAAGAGTAGAAAGAAAACACAAGCATATTCTTAATGTGGCTTGAGTACTACAATTTCAAGGGGACTGTCCATTTGGTTTTTAGGAGAATATATTTTGACTGTTAGACATTTAATAAATTTTACACCTTCATTTGTTTTTGAAGGGAAAACACCATATGAAATGATACATGGAAAGCCACCAAGGTATAATCATTTGAGGGTGTTTAGTTCTCTCTATTATGCAAACAATCAACTGACCAAGGGGGACAAGTTTGAGAGTAGAAGTCGTAAGTGTGTTTTTGTTGGGTATTCTTTTGAGAAAAAAGGGTTGGAAATTTTATGATTTGGAAAGAAATATTTTCTTCATATCCTTTAATGTGAAGTTCATAGAAGATAAATTTCACCTTGCCTCTCTGTCCTAATTGGACACACCCAATGGACCTGTCCAAAGTGTTCCTACAATGAGTGCCTTCAAGCCTAATATGTTTGATGCTTATAGTTATCAAAACTGAATCAATAATCAATCTGATCAAACTACTGGGACCTTGGGTTAGTGATTCAATCGGTGGATGGTGTGGAATTAAAAGTCCACAAACTAACCGGCAAGTGCACCGGGTCGTACCAAGTAATACCTCAGGTGAGTGAGGGTCGATCTCACGAGGATTAATAGATTAAGCAACAATAGTCAATTGATTATTCTAGTCAGAAAATCAAAATTTAGGGTTTCAATAGCAAATAAAATAAAAATAGAAAATTAAATAAGAGCTGGCTAAAATTGGTTAAGAAAATAATATGATAAAAATAGTTAACGTGTCAGAGATATTTAAATTTCCGAATTAATATTCAATGTTAACTACCTTGACCATGCAAAGATTATGTTCATGGCAACCTTAATTGATTAAACCTTAATTCCTTAGTAATTTAATCTCCTCTAATTCAATCAACTGCTAATTCCTTGGTCACTTGATTGAATTAGAAGATTAAGTTCAATTCTAGTTTGTGAGCCACAGAAACCCAAAATACCCAAAAATAAGATGATTATATGTCACGTATCACGTTAAATCCAGATAAATAGAGAGTTATGAGGAATTGATTTCAAGATGTAATTCTAATGATATAACTTTTCCAAGACTCAAATAGAATTCAAGTTGAATTAGAGTTATTTCCCAATAATCACTAATTCTTAGGATGAAGAACGAAACCAATTCTTAAACAATAATCAAAATATTAATCAAGAGTAGAAGAATAAATAATTATTAATCCATCAAAGTAAATAGAGCTCCTAACCTTAACAATGGAGGCTTAGTTCCTCATGGAGAAAATAAACCCTAGTAGAAAAAAGTATGAAAGTGTGGAATGAAAATTCGGAGGATTAAAAGAGGAAGATGAGAAACCCTAAGTCAAGATCTCTTCTCCTTTTATATCTAATCCTAATTAATGTAAAATATCTTTTCTAAAACTAAATTATATCTTTTTCTATTTCTAATTAAAATAAAATAAGATTACATAAATAAATAGTGAAATGAGTTCTCGTGCTTTTGTTCATCAAGTGGGGACTATTGACTTTGGTTTGCTTGGCGCCTAACTTAGAAAATTCCAAGTTAGGTGTGGCTATGGCAGAATGAATCTGAGCCCTTTTTCTTTCATATGGCACCTAACTTGGGAAATTCCAAGTTAGGCGCCAACTTGGCTGCATGCAATTGGAGAACGTTGTGATCATGGCGCCTAACTTGGGAAATTCCAAGTTAGGCGTCACTTTGGCCGTACAAAATGGGAAAAAAAGCATACTATTATATGTCGTTGGAAAGCTCTGGAAGTTAGCTTTCTAATGTCGTTGAAACCGAGTCAAGTAAACCTCTGTAGATCAAGTTATGCTCATTGGAATGTAAAGAGGTCAGGGTTGACAACATCTATGAATTCTTTTTGCACTTGTCTTTAATGCTTGGTCCCTCCTTGTACTTTTGCTTTTTTTTTCCTAAGAATTTCCTACAAGAATTATGAAACCAGAAGGATCAAAGCAATATCTAATTTGAGAACCAAAACTCTTCATAATTAAGCATTATGCATTTATTTCTTATATGAAAAAGTATAGAAAAACACAACATGATGCGCACGCATCACAACACCAAACTTAAACTTTGCTTGTCCTCAAGCAAACAAAGAATCATGAAATATAAAGTGACAATCCAAGGTGAGAAGAATAGTAATTTCAATGTTCATGGTTGGCTAGTTTACTATGCATGCAACACTCACAAAAGAATTTCAAATGATTGATGATTTTATCTTGATCACTTTATGAAATCTTTTCTTATATTCCTTCATTGAAACAAGTTTTTCAATTTTTTCTTTTCTTATCTTCTTGGGTGCTTTGCACCATTTGTTTTTATAGCTTTGACTCTAAATGCTTTGTTTTTAAGTATTATCCCCTGATACATAAGCACCACAAGCATATAATTAGAGAACTTTTTAAGCTTTGCTTTTGTTTCTTTTCTTTACTCTCTAATCATTGATGCTCAGAGCCTTGAACTTTGAGAAAGTGCTTTACACTTAAGCCTAGCCTTGACTCTAAGTGTTTTGTTTTCAAACTTTTTGCTTGATACATAAACACCACAAGTACTTGACTAATGAGTTGTCATTGGTACTCAGAGCCTTCAGCTTTCTCATTCTCCTTTCTTTACTTGATCATTTATGGACAAGCTTCTTCAAGGTTTTCAAAATTTTAAAGATTTTATAAAGTGTCCTAGATAAAATTTCAATCAAACAAAATTCAAATGTGTTTGAGCAAAAATAGTCATGCTAGCCTTCTAATACTCATATGCTCATGCTGGTTTCTTCTTTAATTACCCTATTTGTTGATAATCATGATGCTTAATTGCTTTGACTCACAAATTTCAAGATGATAATCATGATGTAAAGGCAATATGTTACAATTCAAAATTATATTATGCTTATCTAAAAGGAAGAACACACATGCATATAATTAAAAAGGAAGAAAACAACCTTAGCTCTCTCTGTCTTTTTTTTATCATCTTCTTCTTTATCCCCTTTTAAGATATGTAGATCATAGCTTCCAATACCAAACTTAGAATGGTTGCTTGTCCTCAAGCAACAAAGAAAGAGAAATAATGGTGATGGAGACAAGAGTAAATAGGACTAGCAAGTGAAAGGAAATCAAGCAGTGCAGAGGCCTTATTCAAAATAAATTAATTGAATTAAAACAAAACCAAGGAAAACTAAAATAGTATAAAATAGCTAGATTGCTAATGTGTTGCATGGTGATTGTGGTAACACCAAACTTAGTGTGAGGACACCAAAATTAGTGTGATACAATCTATGTGAAACTAGGCCAAGTACCCAGTGGGATGCAAATTTGGTGTAGCACACCAAACTTAATCCATGAACACATACACAATCTTAAGCAAAATAAAAAAGAGAATGAAAAGAAAATACCAAACATTGGGTTGCTTCCCAACAAGCGCTTCTTTAACGTCACTAGCTTGACGGTTGTTCTTGAATTTTCTTCCTCTTCTTCCAGTTGGTTAAAAAAAAGGACTCCAAGGGAGAAGACGAGAAAATTAGTTCCCCTTGATATAAATTCCTCCTAACAAGCTTTCTTTTATTGTTATTAGCTTGTTTCACCTTGCTTGTTGGGGTAGAGGTTGGATTGCTTTTTGCTGACCTTCTCTTTTTCATGGATATTTTCTTCTATTTTTTTGTCACGATTTCCTTTTCAGTGCTTTCCTTGGTTGCCTTCACTTCTTTGATTTCAAAATTTGGGTGTTGTGTGATGGTTGAAGTGTACCCTTCATCAAGAACTTCTTGAATTGGTGGTTCAATAAACTCACCCTCTATGCCACTCTCTGCTTCATTGGAGTGTAGATTTCTATAATTATTTTCATCCCTTACAACTTCCTTTGTTTGTGCATCTTCCTGTTTGTGCATCTTATTCTTCTTCCATGTGTGAGGGTGGAGAGTTCTCTAATTTACTGGAGTATGAACTCCTTTTATTGATTTCCTCACTTTCTTCCATAGGATCTTGCATTATATCTCTTGGGAAGGAATTCGCTTGTTCCTCTTCATGGGGCTTGATAATCAGCTCCACATATTTCTCTATATTTTTAAAACTCATCCTTATATCATGTATGCATTCTTTCATGACAAGTGACAAACCCCAATTTGACGGTTTGTTTTGTATTGATTTTTGGGGATTTTATCACCTTTTACCCATATTTATTCAAGAAATAGCATGGTTTTGTATATTCTCCTTTAATTGTGCTTGAATGTGAAAACATGCTTTTTAGGACTCAAAATAGCTAAATTTAATTCACCTTGATTCTATTAGATGCCTTGATATGTTTGTTAAGTGATTTAAGGTTTAGGAGGCAAAGATTGGATCAAGGGAATGAAGAAAGAAAGCATGAAAAGTTGGAGAACTCATGAAGAAATGGAAGAACCGGAAAGCTGTCAAGCCGACCTCTTCGCACTTAATCGGCCATAACTTGAGCTACAGAGGTCCAAATGATGCGGTTCCAGTTGGGTTGGAAAGCTAACATCCGAGGCTTCGAAACGATATAAGATTTGCTATGGTTGAACCGCGCATGGTGACGCGTACGCGCATAGTACGCACACGCGCCGTTGCTGCCACCTGGTTCACTTAAAACAAAACGTGGCCAACGAATTCTAAAGCCTTGTGGGCCCAATCCAACTCATTTCTGATGCTATTTAAGCCAAGGATTGAAGGGGGAATGAAGATACTTTTCATACTTTAGAAGTTAGTTACCATTAGTTTAGTTTTAGCTTAGTTTAGTAGTGAGAGTTAGTTTCTAGAGAGAGAAGCTCTCACTTCTCTCTAGAATTAGGATTAGAATTAGGTTTAGTTTTTAGATCTAGATTTTAATTCATGCTTTCATCTCCTTCTACCTTTCAATTCCTTGTTGTTACATTCATTCTTCTTCTATTCTTTTGTTGTAATTTCCTTTATGTTGTTCTTATGTTTTGTTGTAGATCTACTTTTGCTCCTTCTATTTTCTTTCAATTCAATTAGAGGTAATTCATAATAATTGTGTTCCTTTTGATTGTTGTTATTAATTCATTGCCATAATTGTTGTTAGATTCTATTTTTGTTATCAATTTACTTTGCTTTTCTTTTATGCCTTCCAAGTGTTTGATGAAATGCTTGGTTGGATTTTAATATAGATTTTGTTCCTCTTGGCTATGGTAGAGTAATTAGTGACGCTTGAGTTATCTAATGTCTTTGTTGATTGATAATTAGAAATTGCTAATTGATTTAGATACCACTAAAGCTAGTCTTTCCCTTGGGAGTTGGCTAGGACTTGTGGAATCAAGTTGATTTATCCACTTGACTTTCCTCCATTATTAGAGGTTAACTAAGTGGTAGCAATGGACAATTGTGGTCACAATCGAGGAGGATAACTAGGATAGGACTTCTAATTCTCACAACCTTGCCAAGTGCTTTTTAGTTGTTAGTTTATTTTCATTGTCATTTACATTTCATGTCTCTTATCCCAAAACCCCAAAATACAATCCATAACCAATAATAAGACACTTTATTGTAATTCCTAGGGAGAACGACCCGAGGTTTGAATACTTCGGTTTATAAATTTTAGGGGTTTGTTTTAGTGACAAACAACTTTTTGTATGAAAGGATTAGTGATTGGTTTAGAAACTATACTTGCAACGAGAATTTATTTGTGAATTCTAAACCGTCAAAAATCTAATCGTCAACAAGCTCAAGAGCTTATGGTTCTTGATATGAATAAGGAGATGGTGGCTCTTGATATGAATAAAAAGGAGATGATGGTTCTTGATAAGAGTAAAAAGAGGATGGTTCTTGGTATAAATAGGGAGATGGTGGCTCTCGATATGAGTAGAAAGATTATGGTTCTTGATATGGATAGAGAGGTGGTGGTTCTTGGTATGAATATGGAGATGGTGGTTCTTGATAGTTGGAACATGGAGCACTGAAGTTTCTTTGGTCTTGACTTTTCCAACCAAAATTCGAGTAGTTCCTCCATCCACAATAATATGAATCACTCCTTGGGTGTGAGTAGTAACCCATGTGATCTCTCTCCATTATTTTTCCTTAGCACAAAATACCAAATAGAACTAAACGCACCATGTGGTAAATAGAAAAGCTAAGAAGAAAGAACAAAAAGGGATATTAATTTTTTTTTCTATTTTTAAAAAAAAATTCGTTTATATAAAAAAATTTTGAAAAAGAAAAAAAATATAATGTAAAAATAAAATAAGAAAATTAAACAAAGAAAAAGTCTAATCTAGGTAATCAATCAACTGGTAGTTGTTAATCACAATTAATCCCCGGCAACGGTGCCAAAAACTTGATGCGGAATTAAAAGTCCACAAACTAACCGGCAAGTGCACCGGATCGTACCAAGTAATACCTCAAGTAAGTGATGGTCGATCCCACGAGGATTAATAGATCAAGCAACAATAGTCAATTGATTATTCTAGTCAGACAATCAAAATTTAAGGTTTCAATAGCAAATAACATAAAAACAGAAAATTAAATAAGAGCAAACTAAAATTGGTTAAGAAAATAATATGATAAAAATAGGTGTCAGAGATATTTAAATTTCCAAATTAATATTCAATGTTAACTACATTGATCATACAAAGATTATGTTCATGGCAAACCTTAAGTGATTAAACCCTAATTTCTTAGTAATTTAATCTCCTCTAACTCAATCAACCGCCAATTCCATGGTCACTTGATTGAATTAGAAGATTAAGTTCAATTTTAGTTTATGAGCCACACAAACCCTAGATACCGAAAAATAAGACGATTATATGTCACGTATTGCGTTAAATCCAGATAAATAGAGAGTTGTGAGGAATTGATTTCAAAAATGTAATTCTAATGATATAACTTTTCCAAGATTCAAATAGAATTCAAGTTGAATTAGAGTTATTTCCCAATAATCACAAATTTTTAGGATGAAGAATGAAACCAATTCTTAAACAATAATCAAAACATTAATCAAGAGTAGAAGAATAAATAATTATTAATCCATCAAAGTAAATAGAGCTCTTAACCTTAACAATGGAGGCTTAGTTCCTCATGGAGAAAATAAATCCTAGTAGAGAAAAGTATGAAAGTGTGGAATGAAAATTCGGATGAGTAAGAGAGAAAGAAAAAGAGAAACCCCAGGTCAAGATCTCTTCTCTTTTTATATCTAATTCTAATTGATGTAAAATATCTTTTCTAAAACTAAATAATATCTTTTTCTATTTCTAATTAAAATAAAATAAGATTACATAAATAAATAGTGAAATATTCTCGTGCTTCTATTCATCAAGTGGGGACCATTAACTTTGGTTTGCTTGGTGCCTAACTTGGAAAATTCCAAGTTAGGCATGGCTGTGGCTGAATGAATTTGAGCCCTTTTTCTTTCATATGGCGCCTAACTTGGAAAATTCCAAGTTAGGCGCCAACTTGGCTGCATGCAATTGGAGAACGTTGTGATCATGGCGCCTAACTTGGGAAATTCTATGTTAGGCGCCATTTTGTCCATACAAAATGGAAACAAAAGGGTATAATATTATATATCGTTGGAAAGTTCTAGAAGTTGGCTTTCCAATGCTTTTAAAACCGAGTCAATTGGACCTCTATAGCTCAAATTATGCTCATTGGAGTGTAAAGAGGTTAGGGTTGACAGCATCTATGAATTCTCTTTACACTTGTCTTTAATTCTTGGTTCCTCCTTGTTCTTTTGCTTCTTTTTTCTAACAATTACCTATAAGAATCATGAAACCAAAAGTATCAAAGCAATATCCAATTTGAGCACCAAAATTCTTCATAATTAAGCATTATACATTTATTTCTTATATGAAAAAGTATAAAAAAACACAACATGATACGCACGCATCAGTGGATCACTGGTCGAACCGTTTAATCTAATAATAATTAAACAAATATCACCTAAATCTAATTATATTATAATCTAATTTAATATATATATATATATATAGCACTATGTATGACTTGAAGAGTTGGCTTAGTGACAATAAGTATTTTTATCACATATATCAAATTATTAGCACTAAATGGAGTAAGAAATTTTTTGGCATAGTGGTCATGGACTCATGGTCACTTTTTTTTATACTAGAAGGTTGCAAGCTCGAATCTTTGTCTGCATGCATGATTTTTGAATTTGGATGAAATCTCAAGTCCTACCTTGCCTGGCTAATAAAAGAAGAAAGTGTTTATATTGCTTTCTAATACGAAGGGTCATGTGTTTGATAATGCAAGGAGGTGGCGTGTGTGGACTTTGCTGTAGGATACTTTTTTATGCTGGTCTACTGATGGGGTGCGTAGGTGGCATTGATCCACCAAGCAAGTCAACGGGTCAGTTTTTATGCCTGGTTTGACAGATTTATTGCAGGTCAATTACAGAAATGATCAAAAGCTAAAACCAAATCAATTCAAGACCCGGTTTACCTATGGTGATTCTATTACTCTTAGGCCCAACCTAAATGATAACTCCACATTTAATGAAAAGGGGTTCCTCCTTAGATCAAGATACGCAAAATGCATATGATGTTGAAGTCCTCATGATGAACAAACTCTCACTGCCACTTCCTTGCGCGACGTAGATGAAGAACCTTTTAAAGTTTTACTTGAATGAGGATATCGAGTGAAACAACTTATGTATCTTGTGCAAATTTCTCTCCTAAGCACCATGCTTTTCTAGAAGCAGATGCTTAGTGGATAGTAGCCATAACCGATGAAATTAAAGCATTTCAAGACAATGACACCTAGCACGTTACCACCTTGACTCCAAGTAAGAAATTTCTTGGGTGCAAGTGGAACTATTGCATTAAATATCATTCATATGGGAGCTTTGAATGATTCAAAGCACGCTTGGTCATTTTGGAAAACTATCAAGTTGAAGGAATAGATTTTATTAAGATCTTTATGCTGGTAGCGAAGATGTTATTGTCTGTACTGTGCTTACTACAATTATAGCCAAAGATTGGGAACTCTACCTAATGGATGTTCACAATGCTTTTCTTCATGGTAACCATGAAAAGGAGATTTACATGAAGGTACCACATATATTTCTTGTTCAAAATAGCAACATGGTGTGCAAGCTCCACAAGTCTCTTTATGGCTTGTGCTAGGTCCCTGGTGTTGGTTTTTCAAACTCCTTATTGCCCTTCTCCAGTACGGTTTTTGATGGTCCTCTGCGGATCATTCCTTCTTTATTTTTCATCAACCTTGTGCTCAACTTATGGTTTTCATATATGTTGATGATCTCATTGTAGCTAGTAATCATTCTTCAGTCATTCAACAGTTCAAGGAGTACCTTTATCACTATTTTCACATGAAATATTTGGGAAGCTCAAATATTTTTTAGGGGTGAAAGTTGCTTGCTCTTTTATAGGAATTTTTCTTAGCTAACAAAAATATGCTTTGGATATTATTATGGAAACTGGGTTGCTTGGATCTCACCCATCCTCCACCCCTCTAGAAGAAAATCATCGACTTACTTTGGCAGATGGGCCACTACTCCTTGATCCTAGTCGCTATCATCATTTGATTGGGCGCCTCATTTACTTGTGCTTTACTCACCAAGATCTATCTTATAGCGTGCATGTGCTATCTCAATTTATGCAGCAACTCAGAGAAGCACAATGGCGAGCTGCCCTGCCATTGTTCACTATCTCATAAGGCAATTAGGTCAAGGCACTCTCTTGCGACGGGATAATGACCTTACCTTGACAGGTTGGTGTAACTTTGATTGGCAAGTTGTCCTCTCACATGATGATCAATCACAGGTTAGTTTATTCAACTTGGCAACTCTTCTGTGTTTTGGAAGACGAAGAAACAGCACACAATGTCACGGTCCTCGGGCGAAGCAGAGTACCGCTCCACAGCCAATACTACCTGTGAACTAAAATTATTGAAGCAACTTCTTACTGATCTCTTAATCCCTCTTGCTCAATTTGTACATCTTTCTGTGATAGTTAAGTTGCTCTTCATATTGCCAAGAGTCTTGTATTTTATGAACGAACCAAGTACATTGAAATCGATTGTCACTTTTTTCATGTTGTCATCATTCGGAACATCATACTTCTATTTTACATTCTCACTCACACTTAATTGGCAGACATCTTTACTAAGGCCTTTGGATCAAAACAAGTTACTTTCTTTCTTGACAAGTTGGCCATCCGAAATTTGCATGCTTTAACTTGAGGAGGGTAATAAGAGAATTCAATTTATAAATATTTTGATTAATATCTAAAAAAATTCTTATTGATATTTTTAGTGTATTACTAGAATAAAATTGCTATTTATATATGATTGTTAGGCTGAGTTAGAAAATTATAATTTTTTAATAATTTATTTATAGACAATACATGAAATTAATTATAATCATATTAGCTATTTTATATATATATAATCTCATTTATTATTATAAATGCTAAATAGAATAATTTTAATACGAAAAAAATCTAATTACAAAAATTAAAAACAATATAGTAACCTAATTAAAAAAATATAAAAATTTAATTACAAATTTAATAAAATTATAAGAACTAACAAAATAATTAAATCTAATATTAATAATATTTATAATAATATTAATATTATTTATAATATTAATTCTTCAAATTTATAAATATCTTTCGTTATCTTAAAATAATCGGAAGTTAAACCCAACTTAAGATATATAGCTCTTTGCTAACTAATATAATGAGTAAAAGTGTTAAAACTTTTAAGCTTGTGATGCATTAAAACATTTCAATACACTATCCGGAATAGCGAGCGTCACTCAACTTTTAGGGGTTGTTTTAGTCATCGGTTTTGATAGTTGCTAAAATTTTAATCATTAATCGTTAGTAATTAATTTTTAACTAAGGTTATTAAATTAGTATCAAACGATATTGGTTGCTAATAAAATCAGTTATTAAATGGTAACTAATTTTTTTTATCATTAAATTGGTTGCTGAAAAAATCACTTGCTAAGTGGTAACTAATTTTTCAGTCTTTAAATCAGTGACCGATGAAATTGATTATTGATGCCTAATCTAAAAATTTAAAATCAATCGCTAAATCATTGTTGATATTGATCTGAAAATCCAAAATCGATTACTAAATTGATTGTTATTCCTGATTTCATAATTTTAGATTTTTACTAATTTTACATATACCACTATTGAAAGTTAATTTTCATAAATAATTATATATATTTCAACAAAATATAAAAAAGAATCAAATATAAATCAATTTTTTAAATAAATACCAAAAAGATAAAAACTGCAAAGATGACGACAGATGCAAAGTAAGAAGACGACGACACTGCGAACTCAAAAAACGACGATGCTGCGAACTCAAAAGATGACGGCGCAAATAGAAAGGGTGTTGTGTTGTGCGGTGCTTCTAATGGTGGTCATTATTCTTATCGGCGGTGATTACTGTTCATTGGTCACATCTATGCTGTGGGCCTCTGATGATAGGGAGAGGATGCATGGAGATTGGAGAGGAAATGGAAAAGAGACTTAGAAGTAGTTGAGACTACTAGAAAAGCATTGACAAACTCCAATGACTAACTTTTTAGCTTTGTTGTTAATTCGATCGCTAAGTTAAAAATAGCGACCGATTCTAGTGACCAATTTTATTTTGATTCTAGAAAAATTTATCTGTTGCTAAATTGGTGGCTATTAGTGACCGATTTGTTAGTTGCGAAAATCGGTAGTTGAATGAAATTGAATTTAGCAACCAATTTTATTGTGATCTTAGAAAATCAATATATTTTGTAGTGATATCTATTTTTTTCAAAGTGTTATTTTTATTTTTTAAAATTTTCTCGAAAAAAATAAATCTAGTAAGATGTTCGAACTTTGTATGAAGAAGGTTTCATCACGCCTTTGTGTTCCTTTAAAAAAAAATTTCGGTACGAAGTGACTTAATTATCATGTATTTGTAGGTAGTGAAATTCTAGCAACAAAAAAGTAGAGTCTTTATCGTAAGTAAGACATAGCCAGATATCTAATAACCAAGCATGAAGAGAAGAGAAACGAAATTGCTGCCATATGCGAAATTATTTTTTCCCTATGTTTCACTTTTGTAATTTGCTGCCATATGTGAAATTAGCTAATATAAAAGTCTCAGCTCAATATAACTATTAAATTAAACCCAGTTAATATTGGGCATTAATGTAAGATCCTCAAATGCTTGGGTGGCTTTGAGGAGGTAGTAGCGATGGCTGATGAGAATCTTAATAAATTTAGGATATAGTTTGGTGGCGGGTAAGAATGCACGTTGTGAAGTTTAGCTATATTAGTACTATGCATTGTAGGAAGGAGACTTGTAAGGCAGTTAGGTGGTTATTACTTGTTATGGTGGTGGGCGAGGAGGAGGTTGCGATGCATGAGAACATAGAGGGCATGGTGAATATGAGTAGATGCGTGTAAGTTGAAACTCACAAAGCCCAACATCTATCATTTATATATTTATATAAATGAGAGAAATGATAGAACTATCAAAATTTATTATTTTTAACCATTATTTAACCATCAATCTAGTTTTTTTCTATAAATAATACTATCTTATTTTTATCTCAAATTTACCAACATTTAAAGAAAATATCGGAGACTCTCTAACACTCATTCAAGATATTTTTCATTGATTGAACATACAACAATGATACATATGATTGCTTTCTAATTAAACTCCTAATAGCTAGAAAAAGGGTGAAGACTTAATATTGAACACACTTTTTTCGCAACTTTACTTAAGAAAAATAACATAGATATTTTACTTTTTTATATAGGAAAAAATTTTCTGATGACTTAATTGTTAAAATAAAATTTATATTGAATTGCCTTACATGACTTTCAAATGGTTGAGTTATCATATGCATGCTATGTTTTTAGCCAATTTTGTTAACTTATCAAACATTGAAAAACTTTTTTAAAATTGTATAATTTTTAAAAGTGACGATCTTTTATCAACTTGTATAAATAACTTTGTAATTCATAAAGATTTTAATAATTTCTAAGAATTTAAATTCAAGTTAAATTCTTCAATTTAATTATAGGTTATTAATAAACTCAATTAATTATAATACAAGGAGGTGGAAAAGGATAAGAAAGGGGAGGAGTTAGCCCCGGTTGTGGCAAAGGAGAGGATGTAGTGGTGATAATAAGAGTGAGAGAAAAGATAACAAGTAGAAAAAAATAAAAAATACTAAATCGAAGAGAAGAGTATAAGATTAGTAATTTTGTAAAAAGGTATAAAATGGATATGAAAAATAATATATTAGGAATAATTTAAAATTTTTTATTAATAATTAAAGATAAATACCCTCCTTTACTTTTTTTTTTAAATTTTAAAAATGATTCTTCTTTTTAATCATTCTTATAAAGTGAAAAAGAAAAAGAATAATAAAAAGAGTTCTGCTAGGGAGACGGACAATAGACTATTTATACAATATGTACAATGAGCTAATAAAAAAGAGAACAGAAACATTTCTGTAAACATTTATCCGTAGACAAAATCATAAAAATTTCATGCACCTATTAAATAAGAAAACAAAATATACATTAATAGACAAAAGCTAATGTGATTTATAGATAGCTATATTTGATGGTTAGGTTCATTGTGCGTAATGTGGTATGTGGATAAGGAAAGGAAGCGGACCAACAGATCAAAGAATGATGGTTGGGACTCGAACTTTCATCGTCAATACTCAATGCTAGTTATTTGCCACGGAGATAACCAACCAACACAAGCTCGAGATATTTTTACAACGAGTGGCTTTGAAACTTTGATAATTTTGTCCAACTCAATGCCACTAAAAAATAAATAAACTAAAAACTATATTTTTATTTTTCGCTGAGAAGCAAAGTCTATTTTCTGCGCCACTTTCATACCAACTTTTTGTGAATTGCGTGTAGGTAAACTTGCTCCTGCCTTCGGAGTGGTTTAGAATTCGAATTTTCACCTTTGTGATAAAAATTAAATTCTTGTATTCTTTTTTAATTTGAATGTTTTATATTTATATTTATGATAAGTTATTATTATACTCTAACTATTTGACTTACATGAAAGTAAGACTACCATAAATAAAATTCTATAGCATCCCATCATACCAACCCAAAAGTTAATAAGAAAGTAAGCTATCATTTTGGTATTTAAATAATTGAGCTTTTAATAAAATAATTCTTGAAAAGATTGAAATGATATTGTCACATTTCAGAGATTTATTCTATTTTAGATTACATTAATTATGAACTTTTTTCCGTCAATGTTAACGGAGGTTGTAGCACCAAAGTACTAAGAGTCTATTTAAAAAGTTTTAAAAAGTATTTTTTTGAATTTTTTATTTATAAAAAATCACATTAATATTATTTGGTACAGTTTTTTAAATATATTTTTAACTTTTTGAAAAATTGTTTAAAAGTTTTTAAAAAATTTAAAAAAATTTAACCTTTTTCTTTTTCAAAAACTATTTTATCACTTCTATTTGTTAAAGCAACTTTAAAATAATTACTTCTATGATAAAAATTCAAATACAAAATAAATAAGGATAATAAATCAACGCAAACAAATTGAATGAATTCCAAATTTACATTAATATCTTAAATGCAAAGAGGTTACATAGATATCTCAATTATATATTTTCGATTTACACTTTTTAAATGTAAATCGAATTCAATTAATTCGAATGAGTAGGTATACTAATAAATCAAATTCATTAGAATCGATTTACTATAATAAAAAAAAATCATTTTAGCTAAGACTATTTTATGTTACATAAAACGAAGCTAATAGTTTCGATTTAGTAGGAGCAACTTTTATAAAGGTAAATCGAATAAGAGTCGAACTAGGATCCATTAGTTTCGATTTAATGGTTTTGATGTCCATGTTAAATCGAAACCACTTAATTCGATTTACTGTATTTTCATACACAAACAAGTAAATTGAGTATATTACAAAAATTTTGATAGTATTCATAACATCTTTTAAGCTATCTACAATAATTACAAAAAATGCTTACAATAAAAAATTTTAAAATTTTAGTTATAGTTGTTAGAAAATGAATAATTATCATAAAAATTTTTAATAATTATAATAATATATAAATACAAAATGAGTGAACGATTTAAAAATAGGTACAACTAACTTAAATAATTTTATACTTTTTAAATTTTTTTTTGAAAGATGTTATTAGCACCATAAAAATTTTGTTAATGAATCGGTTTACATAAATTAATTTACAAATTTTTATAATACTCATAACATCTTCTAAAAAATTTTCAAATTTTATAAAATTATTTACAACAATAACAACAACAACAACAATAATAATAATAATAAGGAGGAGGAGGAGGAGGAAGAGGAAGAAGAGGAGGAGGAAGTTTAAACCTATTTTATTATATTAAATTAGATAAAAATTTAACTATTTAAATAAATAATTTGATGTTTAGAAATCAAGCATTAGAATATTTTTTTACTTTTTTGTGAAGTATTTTTCGTGTCATAAATTCATAATTATGTAATTATAAGAAATATTTATTTTTAAATCACGTTTTAAATTAATTAGCTTCCAATATTAAAAAGATTGTCATATTTTTAAATCGTTCATTCATTTTGTATTTATATATTGTTATAAGGATTAATAGTCAAATTGCCAATGAGTTATAACTCAAATGACATAGTTTCTCCATACTTACTTAGAGATTGTGCGTTCGAGTCTCTCTAATTTTGGTAAAAAAAAAAAAGGGTTAATAGTCAAACTAGTACATGGAAAATAAGACATTATTCAAATTCATCCCTGAAAGATTTTTTCAATCAAATTGGTCTTTCAAAGATTACAAATTAATCATATTTATCATACAATCACTCAATTAATAAATTTCTTCAAATATTGATGAAAATTGATGTCCTAAATCATTAACTGATAACATGTAAATCTAATTAGATGTTGACCAAATATGTTTATAAAAATTTATTTAGTCATTTTTTTCGATTACAAAAATCATATTCCCAATATGACCTAGTGACTAAATTGATAGATTTTCGTAAATCATTTAGTCAACATCCAATTGAACATGTTATGTGTCATGTATGCTATCAAAATGCTTTATCTTTTAGGGACTAATTTGACTATTAACTCATTGATATAATTTTTAAAAATTCTTATGATAATTATTCATTTTCTAACTACTATAACGAAAATTTTTATAATAATTTCAAATTAAATATTTTTATAAAGTTTTAAAATTTTTTATTATAAATATTTTTTGTAATTATTATAAATGGCTTAAAAGATCTTATGATTACTATAAAAATTTGTAATGTATTCGATTTACTTGTTTGTATATGAAAATATAGTAAATCGAATTAAGTGGTTTCAATTTAGTATGGGCATCAAAATCATTAAATCGAAACAAATAAATTCGATCTTGGGTGTGGCTCGACTCTTATCACTTTTATTTATGTCTGTGAAAGCTGCTCTTATTAAATCGAAGTTATTAATTTCGTTTTACGATTTATATAGAATAGTCTTCGCTCTTTCATAGTAAATCAATTTTAATAAATTTGATTTATTAATACACCTACTAATTTGAATCAATTAAATTCGATTGATATTAAAGAAGTATAAATCAATTTAATTGAATTCAATTTATATTAAAAAAAATGTAAATTAAAACAACTGAATTCAATTTATATTAATATGCAATTGAAACATTTATACCATTTTTTGACATTTAAAATATTCATATAAATTTAAAATTTATTCAATTTATTGATGTAATTTATTTATAAAATAATTTTTTTATAAACGACCATTAATATAAATTTTTATATTTTAAATATTTTTTAAAAAAATTTAATTAAATTATTTATCTAAACCCACGCTGAGTATTTCATATGCATGTATAAGTTGGTGTATTTTGTAAGAAGAAATAAATGTAAACGGGCCATGACTTTTCGTTTTAATGTATAAGTATTTCTTTTTTATAAAAGATTAAGTAATTTTCTTTTCAATCAAGTATTCGGGCTTAGATAATGGTTTCAAATTGGAATTTTGGTGAAATCTCTTTTTTTTTTTGTTAATTTTGTATATGTATCTCATGAATTATGATATATGTATATTAATATTATTTTTTAAAATTCATTACTAATATTAAAATATAAAATAAATTAAAAATATATATATTTATATATAAATATATATAGTGATTAATTTTAATATTTGATTTTAGTTTAAAAATAATATTTTTTTCTTATATTTATATCTAAATTAATAATTCTTTAATTTTTGAGATTTTTTATTTTAATAAATTAAATAAATATAATAATTACTTAATTAAATAATTTTAAAAATTATTACCAAAATACATGTAAAATTATCTCGTTTACAGTGTAAACGAGATACAGTGAGACAATTTTCCAGCAGCTATAAAAGGATGTGTAATCCTTGGCATTCTTCACAAAAATTTCATATCTTCTTCTGTCTTGTTTTTCTCACAAAAAGAAGGCAACAATGGCCAGTAATAGCGTATACATAGTTGTGTGTATTTACCCCAATTATCGTATGAAAAATGGCGATAATAAGGTGAAATTTGAGTGTGAGAATCTGATACTATTGCGCACTCAACGTGTGAGTTCGTTGTCTGAGTTGAAGAGTTTGATATTAAGCAACTTTGGTGGCACAAAAACGAGGGAGGTCAGAATGGTGGAGTATATGTTACTGGCACCGTTGGATAATGGAGTTTTCCGATTTTGACTATTTCGGCAATTTGGGGACGAACATGTGCAACTCATGTTCGACATCCATGGGAGAATCATGGCGGAACAAGTGATGGAGCTTTCCGCCGAGGTTGGAGATGTTTGTGGTGGTGGTTTTGTACACTCGACCTATGTACAGGACGACCGACCTCTCGCACCACCACCCATTCATGACACCATTCCTGTGGAGGACATGGAGGTGGGTGAGGAAGACTCCGACGAAGAGTACGTTGTCGATAGTGATTCTTCTAAAGGGGCTGATGAGGAGGAGTTTGTACCCAAGACGCCCGCCGAGACAGCGGTGCGCTATGTTTAGCTCCCCCCCCCCCCACGGCACCCAATTCCGGCGCTATCAGATGTACCAAGTTACTATCATACATTGGATCTGGACGCCATGCATGAGAGAACTCCGTTTTCCAACACGGGAGAAGAGGATTACAACCTAGATGGTGGGGCAGATTTCAGGTTGGCCACAGATTCAAATGCCGAGATTCAGTGACACAGGGTGTGAAGAACTACAGTATTCGCAGGAGTGCTGAGTATCGGGTGATCGAATCGGACCGATTAAAGTACCATGTGCAATGCCGTCAAGCTGCAAATGGCTGTCCATGGAGTCTTCATGTTGTCTTTCGACAGAACCTCAGATACTGGTGAGTTCAAGTTTAATTGAACCGTACTTACTCATTTATGGTTGCCATATATTAAGTAGTTTTGAACCATGGCTGAAACATAGCTGTTTTATTTCATTAGGGAGGTCCGAAGAGTTGGTAGAGCGCACACTTATTTAGCACCCACCATGTTCAAGGACCATCGTCAGTTGGATAGCAGTCTCATCTGCAAGGTCATCTTGCCGTTGATACAGTCCAACCCCTCCGTCAGCATCCGTGTGCTGCAAGGTGCGGTCCGACAGAGCTATCACTTCAAACCCTCCTACAGAAAGGTGTGGATGGCGAAGTAGAAGGAAATTGCTCAGATCTACAGAGATTGGGAGGAGTCATACAACAAGGTGCCGAAACTACTTCAGGCGCTGTAGAGTTGTTTCCCAGAAACTATTTGTGAGCTACGGGCCGTGCCGTACCGTACTACGACGGGCACCTTCTAGTCCGCGACTCTAGCATGTTCGATAAAGTATTTTGGGCTTTTCCATCCTATGTTGAGGCTTTCAAGCATTGCAAGTCGTTTGTTTCAGTCGATGACACGCATCTGTATGGCAGATACGGTGGGGTGTTGCTTATTGCGGTGGCACAAGACGGCAACAACAATATCCTGCCTATTGCTTTTGCCATTGTGGAGTCCGAGAGTACCGAGTCATGGTCGTTCTTCCTTACTAATCTGAAATACCATGTCACCCCACAAGAAGGTAGGCTGGTTATCTCCGATAGATCGTATGCCATCAAGGCTGCACTTAGTGCCGATGATAGTGGTTGGCATCCTCCTAGGGTGTTCTACGCTTACTGTATTAGACACATGGCAGCGAACTTCATGACTCGATTCAAGTCAGCCAAGGGCAAGAGATACCTTATCAACGTCACTTAAAGTCCAAGCAAGATGGGTCACCTGAGGTTGAGGGTGAGACGGTGGATCTGATGGAGGGCTCACTTGAGGCCATGATGAGGCTAGCAACATATTGTAGTCGTACAATGGTGGTGTCGCATACTGGGCACCCGGTCAAACCTCCGCCCCGTATGACGCTCCAGATGCAATCTGCGGCATCCAGGCCAAGGTATGCGCTGGAGCAGATGGATGCTGATACTGTCCGACATCTTACTCCTTGCCAGTCTGGAATGACTGGGCTAGGCACTACATCGAGGCCGGGTCAGCAGTGTGAAGTTGGAATGCGTCGTCGAAGAATATCTCCTCAACCATCTGCTCCTCTTGATGGCTGCTGGATGGACCTGCATCATGCCATCCAGGTGGTGATGTGTCCCAGATGGCCCGATGCTGCAGCCCTCCTGAACCGGATGAAGGACGTGGTAGTGGGCTGGAGGAGGTGGAGATGGAGGTGAATCCTCCCTGTCTTATGGGATGTCTCCGTGGTCCTCATGTCGGTCGTACCCGGCCTCCTCGTCGAGCTTTACATCCTGCTGCGCCCGACGAGGCCTGACCTTCTCCCTCCTAATCCCCTCGCCTGGTCTATGCTCTCTAGCACCCCTGTCCCTCCTAACAGGTCACCGGGTATCCATATTAACCTCCCTCGTATGCCTACGCCGATCCGGCACGCCCTGGAGAAGGTAAAGATCGTCCCTCGGCTGATTGGCAGTGGGGCTGTACGTCGGCAAGTAATTCGACGTGCCTCGGATCCTCCAAAACCTCCTCGCCTGACAGGTGCCTAACACGGCAAGCCCCACGCCACCAATCATAATACTCCTAGGTCGGCCTATAGTCCAACGTGTGCTGAATGGAGATCCTGTGGCCAGGATCAAAACATCCCCGCCAGCCGCTGTACAAATCATGATGTCTGTCAGGCCACCACACATCATCACCTCGGTCAGTGGATGTTAGGAACCTGTCAGAAGAAACAAACAGATGTAACTAATCTGATGGGGCTGACTGAGACACATGTGATGATTGTAATAATTTAACTATAAACTCAGAAAAGCAAAGATAAATAAGACATCAGCGATACCTTGACTGTGGTGCCAGGCACCTGCTGCTCTCCATTGAACTGCCACTTCACCCGGTCAACCTGGTGAAACTGCACAACATTGAAGCAGACAAGGGGGACGAGTGACATACATGTCCCGCACTCATCCTCCTCAATGAACCAAGGAGGGCACAGAGCCTGCAGAACAGGATCGTCGTACGATGTCCATATAAACTGAGAGAACCGTAATAGAACTAATAATTAGCACGAAAAATGAATTCAACATAAAGGATTAAAATGAAAATGTGGTGGTGTCAAACGTGGTGCTAACCTCATCGAATTGTAATCTGTCGATCGCTACTCTCCATCGTAGGACCCTGGCCTCATGTTGATCTCTGCTCTACTGCTGCAGTCCAACCAACCTGACACCAATCAAAAGAATAAAAGCAGTTCATTATGTAGAAGGATGTAAGAAGTTACAAATTGATAACTAAATAAAGACATAAACAGTTGTTACCTCGTAGCCATAGGATACATGTAGATCCCTTGCTCTGGTGGACACCATTGAAAAAATCTCTGGTATATCCAGGACATCAACAGCGGGGTGCAGTCAGCGATGTTCGTGACGCCTCGGTGTGCCGCCGAGCACAGTGACTGGTACGTCCAGGCCAGTATGGCCGATCCCCAAGACACGCCCGACACCGCCCAAAGTCCTGAAAAAGTGGGAGCCAACGCAGGTGGACCAAGTTGTTTGACTTGTCTGTCATCAAATGGCCTCCGACTAGTAAGATGATGTAGCACCTAGCGTACTGTCGGAGGGTCTCTAGGTCGTCCGTCAGGGGCATCTGGCGGATATGGTCCCGTAGCCATACGAACTTTAGCGTGAAAGACTCATTCCTCTGCGCCGCCTGCTGTGGAGCCACCGGAGGCCTGGCACCTAGTAACCGCTCCAGCAACTCCCACGTCTCCATGTGGTCCCAGCTGCCAAAGTCATGGAAGCACCCCCAACTAGGTCCTCGTGTGCGTGTAGCCCTAGGTGGTACTCCACGTCTTGCAAGGTGATAGTGGCCTTACCCCTCGGGAGATGGAACGTGTGGGTCTCAGGACGCCATCGCTCCACGAATGCCGTAATCAAGAAATTGTCGAATGTGAAATACCTAAGAGGCACCGTGTTGCCGAATCCAGCCCCCTCAAATACGGGACGATAGCGTTGGGTGGAGGAAGGATATGACTCACTCGCCGGGGCAGTAGAAGGCGAGGCCTCTGAAGAAAAAATATATATTCACAATAATCAAGAAATAATTTTAAAAGTTTTATTGGTTGTTTGAAGTTTAATGGTCCTTATAATATCACTAAACTTTTAAATAGATTTCTATATTTTTTTATTAAATTCTTACATTGTTTTTAGTTTTGTAATTAGATCTTTTTAGTATAAAAAATATTATAGTTAAATAAATATTTTTTTATAAATTAAAGATATTTATAATTAAGAACATAATTAGATCTTTAATTACATATTTTTGAAAAAAATATTATTCAGTTAATTTTAATATATTTTATATAAAAAAATCTAATTATAAAATTAAAAGTAGTATAATAACTAAATTAAAAAATTATAAAAATTTAATTATAAATTTGACAAAACTATAAGAAATAAAATAGAGTTCCAAACTAATAATTATGTAGTAACAACCTAACACAAGTGAAATAAAATAGAGTTCCAAATTTCTAACAGTGGCTTATTCTTAACGATACAAACTATATTTTAGTTCTTGACGACTATACTAACCATGGCTACATATACACATATATCTATAGGAAATTTCATAAAATTCAACACAACATAACTAACCGCAAAGTCGGTTGTCCCATCATAATGCGAAGTCTCGTCTAGTCTGTTGATGTCTCCATCCTTACCAACTGCGCGCCATCATCGTATTTATCGATAATATGGTCAGAAAAGGGTAAAATTGAGAAAAAAGTGGTTAAAAAGTTTAAATTGGAGCCAGTCAAACACTGTCAATGACATATATTTATAGCCGTCCCACAGCCTTATATCGTTTACATTGTAAACGAGATAAGCAAGCGACAAATTTGGATAATAACTTTTAAAATTATATAATTCAGTAATTATTACATTTATTTAATTTATTTAAATAAAAAATTCTTAATTTTTCTATTAAAAATATTAATCACCTGATATTTATTTTATAAGAAAAAATAAAAAGGAAGACCATCAATAACACGTATCATCATATAAATGAAACGCAGCACAAAATTCCATTTTATTTATTGTGAGACTCACACAAACTTGGAAGCCACACACTCAGATACCAGTTCCTTCTGTTGCAGTGGAAACCGCCACCAATGACTTCCCATGCTTCTTCTTCCGCCGCTGCCGCCTTCGCTCTCCCCGTTTCCTCCGCCACTTCTTCTATCCGCCGCCGCAATCCCACTCTCGTTCGAGCCCAAGGTAAGTTCCTTTTTTTATCCTTATTATTGTGCCACTGATTCTACTTCCAATTTTCCACATTCGAATTGAGTTCTAGCTTTGGTTATGTTTAGTTGCTTTCTGATCTTGTTGCGAAAATGCTCTTTTTTAAGTTCTAACTGAATTTTGAAATTCTTATTTTTTATTATTATTTTAAGATAATTATTAGCACTCATTTTGTGAGGCGTGAAATGGATTTTGATTTTTGATGTCAAATCTTGTTTTTATTTCTATTTTTTTTTTCTTTTGTCAAATTTCAATGCTTTTTGGCTTTTGAATCTAGCAGAACTTGGCGAAGCTAAAAGTTTGTCTGCTGCATATCCATTTTACGTTTGTGGAGATGTGTATAAGAATAAGAAATTAATTGTATTTTCGTTTTTCAAACTAATTTTTTTAAGATGTTTGCTCAGCATTTATAAAATTTATTTTAGGTAAAATTAATTCTGATAGAATTAAGTTAGAGGCTTAGATTTGGTTTTCACAAACTTATGTTCGGCGGTTCCTCTAAAAATGATTATGGCAGCAAGTGAAGATTTTTTGCTTCAATTAATATTAAAATCAATTTTGGAGGCAAGAATTTCTTTTGAGACTTGAGAGTTAGGCAAAAAAATTAGCAAAATCAATTTTACCATCTCCCCACTCTGTTCTGATTTTGTAATGGTTTTGACTTCAATTTGGTGATTCGTTAACATATTGCTTCTATTTAAATAATTTGGTTGTTTTTCCAGTGGAACCATCAGATAAATCTGTTGAAATTATGAGGAAGTTCTCAGAGCAGTATGCACGCAGGTCAGGAACATATTTTTGTGTTGATAAGGGAGTCACCTCTGTTGTTATCAAGGTATATTCTCTATCTTTGCCATATGAATTATATAAGTGAATATGATGTAAACTTCCTATAAATAGTTTCCCAAGTTTTAAGTAGTGATCTTTGTCAAATAGATATCTCATAGTTCGTGCTCCTTATAGTTGTTGTCAATGAACTGTAGCTCAAGAAGCATCTTATTACCAATCATAAATAAAAATGTCCCTTTGGTCGGTGCTGTGACTCTTGATTCAGCAAGTCTTTGTTGGCTGATATTTTGAAACTTCATAACGGTGAGGTGAGTGAGTTCTGTTCTTTGGTTGGCATTGTTGCCTCTCAATGTAAATGAAACATAAGTATCACAATAAATTAAGAAAGAGCTACTTGAATTTAAACATTCTTTGTGGGATATGCACTCATGAGGTAGTGTATTAGTGCCGGTGCAACTATGCAATTAGATCTATGCTAGGTACCTCGGGCATTACTTTCATAAGGTTCGCTACAGAGTGCATTTAGTGTTCTGAATTGTGCTGGAATTTACTTCGTGTTTATGTTCATATTTTTCAATTTTGCTTCTTAGGTTGTGAAGCATTTGATCATTTCATTTCTATTAGTATTGATAAGAAATAGTATGATACTCTTGTCAATGATACTAGAAGGCCATTGTCTTCAGTTTTTGAGAATTCAAGAGTTGAAAATGAATACTAGTTTTTTTAATTGAGTTCTTCACGATCCAAAGTGGACGTCTTAGCTTGTTTGGTAAGGCAAACACCCATTTGAAATATTAGTTTTTCTTGATGCAATACATTTCTGGTGCGGCTTTAGGGATCTTATATGAGTATGTGAGAAAATAGTATGGCTGGACCAAATTTGACTTCTGCATGCATCATATTGCTCCTTGCTTTGTAAATTTTGCAAGGATAATTATAGTTTCCTGCTCCTATAACAGAATTTTCTGAGAAAATAATATGATATCATGACATTTCACTATATTGATACTACAAAAAATACAATAATAATAAATATCAGTAACAATGTTATGAAGGCGCCCCTTCAATCATAGACTAGTGCATGCCACTCCCGAGAAGTATTATGTGTTGTATTCTACCTCTCCCAAAGCAGAACATGTTGTGATTTGAGCTTTTTATTTTCACTTCATTCAATTGAACCTATCTGTACAACTATCTCATATGACCATGTTACCAAGCAGCTAGAATTGTCAATTAATTATGTTGAAATCATACAAATATGATAGGCTTATTCCATATTGGAGAAAATTATATCTGTGATGGATGAGATATAAGAATGGTGATGATAATTATCTAATCTGTGATATATCTCTACTCCTCTGTAAAAAGGGTTGAGACACACTAACTTTCTTCTGGTAACATTTTGTTTCCAAGTTTAAGAGAAGTTAAGAGAAGTATTTTAATGATGGAAGTCACAAATATTACCCCAAATTTTGTTAGTGATCCTGAATTTATGACTGGCTCATTCACCGAACAGCCATATTAATTGCTACTTAGAATAGTAGGGTGTAGTCCTATTACTTAGGGGCAGCAGAAGAGATTGACAATGAGAATAACAGTGGTGTCTTCGTATCCAATAACAAGAGGGTGGATAATATAGAAGGTATTCCAATGGCTTGAAGTAGAGAGAAATTACTGTTGAAACTATTAAAAAAGATTTATATGTTAATGTTTTAAATACGATAAAAGAAAATGTTGTCCAATCTATTGAGCGCTTTGTGCCAACATAACCGAGTGGGGCAGGATTTTTTTGGTATTGTTCATATTGACGAGCAAAATTTTCAAACTTTACTATATCACAAGTTTAGGGAGGTATATTACAACACGTAAAAGCTTATAGGGGCAAATTGCACCATGCACATAGTATATAAGGCCAGCTAGTAGTAGTAAGGACAGTGTTTACACTAGTTCATTTTTATGTGGAAAATGCAGTATTAGAAAAGAGAAAAGTAAGTGAAATTTAGGTTGCTGCAAATATTGACATGTTAGAATGGAAGTTATAAAATTTCTTGAAGCAGTTCTATGTTCAAGTAATGAGATGCATTTTAGTTTTCTTATTTTTTTTTCCCCATTAATGAGATATATTTCAATTCTGAAAATGACATCAGAATGAATTTATACATTTGCTAATAGATGAATGCAACTGATTTTAGAATTGTAATTCTCTCAAGTAATCTGTTCTTTTGTTTTTCTATGTATTTTGGAACAGGGGTTGGCTGACCATAAAGACTCATTGGGTGCTCCACTATGCCCTTGCCGGTAGAAACTTGTTCTTTTAACTAGTTTTCCCTCATAATTTCCGTCTTTATCCTGTAATTCTGGCTGTATGGTTTAATGGATAATTGAATTCATATTGGTGTTTTTTTAAGTTTTTAACTCAAAATACTTGTGTTTTAGGCATTACGACGATAAAGCTGCTGAGGCTGCACAGGGCTTTTGGAACTGCCCATGTGTTCCCATGCGAGAAAGGTAGGAATATTTTTATAACTACTGGAACATATATGGCTCCTCTGGAATTAACTTATCAAGTTCAAAGATATATGTTTAGAGCAAGCAAGTTTTATTACAATAAGATATTGTCTATCTAAATTAGATTTAGGATTGTATTGATAAAGATTCAGTAAACTGCTTGTATGTCATTCTTGGCTGTGGTTATGCAGTGATTATGCTATGAAAACAGAAATATTTATCCATAAAACAACTGTATCAAATGCACAAGTATAGACTATAGCCATGCAGTTGGTTTGCTAAACCTAATATATTGAAGAATCAAGATGTAGGTCAAAATAAACTCTGCCTTAAACTGTTGTCACCGCATTCTTGTTTGGTCACATTAGTAACCTGGAGTTCTTTTCATAGTTTCTGTTTTGGTCACAAGCAGTGTTACTTTAGCTGTTCTGATTACTGATTAGTAATATGATGTTCTGATCCCCGGTGAAGTTTATGCTATAGAAGCCATCATATATTTTGTACTTTTGTTGTTCGTCAAGAAATGTGGATTAAAATATATGAAACTTACGAAACTTAGTTATGCCCCCCAAATGTCTCACCTTGATTTTTTGGTCACAACTCAGTTATTATCATTTCATTTGGCAGGAAGGAGTGCCACTGCATGCTCTTTCTCACTCCTGACAATGATTTTGCAGGCAAGGAGCAGGTAAGTACCTTAATTTCATTCGTTCTAATTAGGGATAGCAAAACTCCCTGAAACGTGGGGATCTCCGCGGGGACTGCCCCAAATGGGGATCTGAAGACGGAGAATTTTCTCCGTGGGAATGGGGATGGGGGTAAAATTCCCTCGAAGCAGGCGCGGGGATCTGAACAGGGATTTTTGCCCCGTCCCCACTAATCTCCGAATTACTAAATTTATTTAAATATCTTTAATAATTTTTTTAATGTAAATTTTTTAGTCATTTCCAATCTCTTCTCTCCCTGACTATGGTGTGTTATTTTATATTTTTAGACTTATAATCTTGGACAATACTCCATTTGTATGTTGTAATAATATTTTGTGATTTTTTAGATTTTTTATTAGAATTTTTATATAAGTTATTAATATAAAGAGATGGAAAATAGGGTCTCCGCGGGAAATGGGATCCCCGCGGGGAATGGAAATGGGGGACAGTATTTCCCCCGCCCCCTGCCCTCCCCGTTGCCATCCCTAGTTCTGCCCTCCCCGTTGCCATCCCTAGTTCTAATTTTGATTTAGGTTGTCATGAATCATGATTACATCTTACTTTCTATGCTGTGTTCTTATTTCAGTTACTATGATTTCCCTCCTTGGAAGAGGTCTGTGTGTTGATTTAGAATACACATATATATTACAACCAGTTTTGCTGCTTTGCAGGCAATCACCTTGGATGAGATTAAAGAAGCAACAGCAAATATGTAACAAGCTATTTTTATATTTAGCTACTTGTTACAAATCTGTATCTCTAAAACAAACAAGCAAAAGGAAAAATGTAATAATGCCTACCCAAAATCATGTGTAATATTAATTTTTTGTTCTTTCTGAATAGTTACAATGTATTTGTCCTATCACAAAGCTCATTCATTTTACCACTTCATTCTTTTGGATCTGATGTTAAAGAGCAACTATACTTTTACACCCAGTTTTGTGTTATCTTTTTAGCACATAATGATCTGCTATTGCTAAACCGTCACAATCAAAGTAATCTATTTCGAATACCAAAAAAAAAGTAATCTATTTCAACCTTGGAGAATGTACATGAAAGCACCACTTTCATTCCATGCCATAAAAACTAAAGCATTACATGGTCACATAAGAACGAATAAATTTCCAATCTATAATCCTTGTCTCAGTATGCCTTAACAGAAGGATTTCTAGGAGCTGAAGCAGAACTACCTCCCCCACTCTTGCCACACTCTTGTTCGGTCCTCGAGGCGAAAGCGGCCAAGAACTTGTTATTCCACCATCCACTAGCAGAAGCAGGAGCCGTAACCGACACTGACACTGGACTCGACGCTGCTCTACCACAAGCATGATCCGCGGGAAAACGGTGCTTGAGGCACACCTTAATGTGGCAAGTTTTACACGTACTGGAATTTGAGAAGGTTAGAACCTCCTTGCAACGCTTTACAGGGCAAATTGGTTTCTTCTTATTTTGGGGGTCACAAGTTCCTGAGTTTTGGTGCTTCTTCAAGATGGCCTCCTCGTCCTGTCCTCCATGTCCTGTAGTCTCAATAGAAATCGAACATGTTTCACAAATTATGACTTTTCTGCTGTTGTGGTCGGACTTGGGGCAAGAATGGGACATGTAGGATCGGTGTTCCAAACAGAATACCTGTACAATTTATCACATTCACAGCAGTTTCTTCAATTTAAAATGAACCATAAATGTGAATATATATCGTAGATCGTTTAAAATTGCAGCTCAAAACCTATAATTACGTCCCTAACTTTTAGTTTGTGGTTCATGCAACTACATTATAATAGCAATTGGAAATCCATGAATTGTCTACAATCTCTTCTAATAATATCAATGATTCAACCTAATTGCAAACGAAATTTAAAATTATCAATTAAATTATATGTAATTATCATTCTAAAATTATTATATTGTTGAGTTTCAAAGTCTATACTTATATTCCTAAAAGTATTATACCAAAGAAAAAAAGATATTTGACATTAGATAATTTCTGTTTTTTTTAATATATTTTTATTGAATAAAAGAATAAGTTTATTTTACGATATATATTCGTAGTTAAAAAACCCTGCAATTGGGTCAATGAATATGTCAAGATACAAGTTAACGGAGCAAGAGATGGAATATCATAACTAAAAAATAGGAAAGGTGTTCCAAATTTGAATTTACGTGTGAAGAGGCAAAAAAAAAAAAAAAAAAAGAACGGTACCTGTTTGCAGCCTTCACAGGTGAAAGGGAGAAAATCAAGTTGTTTACAATCTGGTTGCTGGCAGTGTTTACCCAAATCTGGAAAAGCTTCTGTGCCACCTCCTCCCATATTTTCAAAGCCTTTTGTTACTCTGATAATAATTGAAAGAAAGATAGAATTGAGATGATAAGATTTTTATGAAGTGAATAAGGATGGGAAACAGAACAAGAAGAAAACGTGTATTTATAGGTTTGGTATGTCTTGTGGCCTAAGTCAGAAAATATGGGAAGGAGATAACTAACCGTGTGAAAGTGTAAACAGAAGATTCCAGATAGTGGCGGGCGCATCACAATTGGGCGGCTACGCCTACGCGCTCTCGTTTATATAACGGATCTATATTACTTTTTTTTTTTAATAATTATTTAGTATTTCTATTCTGTTATATTTTTGTTACCATTCTTTAAATTTATAACATTCGCAAGGCTTCACTTTAAATAGAAACAACAAACTAGTAAAAAAAAAAAAAAAAACAAATAGAAACAACAAACCAGAGAATTTCTTTTTATTTAAATTTGTTTGAAAAATAAAATTTAATCAATTTTTAGATTTATACTCGCATTGTTGAGATTTTTTATTTTAATAAATAAAATAAATATAATAATTATTAAAATAAATAATTTAAAAAAATTTATCGATTTAAATTTTTCAGTCTTATCTCATTTATAGTATAAATGAGATGACATTTTATGTATCTCGTTTAAACTGTAAAGGAGATAAGACACGTCAGTTGCAATGTGTATATTTTGTTTACACTGAATGGCTTGCCTTCCTCTGCCTCATTCACTGTAATGGCGACATGAATGGGTAGTGGTGCGAGAGGTCGGTTGTCCTATACATAAGTCGAGTGTACGGAACTCCTACGACGGCAGAAAGCTCCATTACCTGCTCCACCAAAATCCTCCCATGGATATCGAATATCAGTCGCACATGCTCGTCCCCTTGAAGTCGGAATAGTCGAAACCGGAAAACTCCGTTACCCATGGGTGCCAGCAATCTATACGCCACCCTTCTGATCTCCCTTACTTCTTTACCAACGAACTTGCTTAATATCAAACTCTTCAAATCCGACAACGTATTCACACGCTGAGTGCGAAATAATATCGAATCCTCACACTCAAATGTTACCCCCAAGGTTGCGAAAACCGAACCGGTCAACAAACCGGTAGAGTGACCGGTTCAGCGGTTCAGTGGTCTGACCGTGGTCCAACCGGGGTTCAACCGGTTTAGTTAAATATAAAATAAAATTATAAAAAATTAATATATAATTTTCAATATTTAAATTTGATAAATTTTAAACAAAAATCACACCGTATAAATTACATTTAACAAAATAAATCTTCAGCCATAAAAAATATTCTTTCAAATTTTTTAGACATTCTTATGAAGTACATTATTTAAAAAAAAAAAAACTTCCTGTAGTTATAGACATCAATGTTTAGTCCATGCCAACATTGTTCCAAGCAGGTACTTCATGGCTGCAAAACCACCACAGCTATATTTCAATACAAAAGCATCTCAAACACTGATCCATTCTCTTCTTCAACTTCAACATGCAAACAATATCCTCAGATCCTCAGCAAACAATTGCATCAACAACAAAATCATGAATAAATAACAAATAAATCAGAAACAACAAATAGCAAATAAATCAAAATAAACTCAGAAAATCAAAATAAATGAAAATCATGAATCCAGCAAACAAATAAATCAGAAAATCATGAATAGAAAATAAAAAATAACACATAAATCCATTCCAGCAAACAATAAACCAGCAAGCAGAGGAATCAGGGCCATTCCAGCGAACAATAAACCAACAAGCAGAGGAATCAGGGAGTGTTAGAGACTGAGACTTGAGACCTGAGAGGGTTGAAGGCTTGAATCAAAGAAGAAGAAACTTGAGAACTGAGAACTGAGATCTGAGACCTGAGAGGGTTGAAGCAGAGACTAAGAAATGAGACACGGCGACGGCGAGGAGCAGCAAAGCGGCGCGACCCACGGCGAGGAGCAGCGAAGCGGCGCGACTCACGGCGACAAAGCGAGCTCGGACAGAGAGGGCGACAAGTAGAGAAGGCGTCGGCGATGAGTTTAAGCTCTGAAATGGGATGGTGGGTGGTGGCTATTCTTGGAATTCGAAGAGAGGAAAGGATTATAGGCTATGGGTGGGAGCTAGGGTTTTCTGGTGGGTATGAGTGAGAGAGAGAGACAGAAAGGGGTGGGGTGGGGGGATTCAGGGATTGGGGCCTTTAGAGAGACAGAAAGGGGTGGGGTGGGAATTCAGGGATTGGGGCCTTTTTGGCCTTTCATTCGTTTTTTTTTTTTTTTATAACCTTCGAAACGACGTCGTTTAGTAGTTTGGTTTCAAAAAAAACCGCTAAAAAACCGAACGGTTCTTCCGGTTCACTGGTTAACCGCCGGTTCGACCGGTTTTTTCATCGGTTTTTTGCCAGACGGTTTCTGACCTTACTCGGACCGGTTAGATGACCGGTTCCCGGTTTTTCCGGTTGAACCGGCCGGTCCGGTTCGGTTTTCAGAACCATGGTTACCCCGTTGTCGCCATTTCACATACGACAATTGGGATAAACAAGCACAACTATGTATGGACTGTTACTGGCTATTGATGCCTTGTTTTCGTGAGAAAAACGAGATAGAAAAAAGATAAAATATTTTTGTAGAGAATATCAAAGGTTACACATCCTTTTATAGCTGCTGTCAATTTGTCTTCTATTTAGCTCGTTTACGGTGTAAACGAGATATACACGTTGCAACTGACGTGTCTGTATGGTTAGTCGGTTACCGGACGGCTTGGGGTTGCTTCTTGGGTGTGAAGGTGGGTCCTAGCCTTGGCCTGGATCCTGGGGCTGAGAGGCGTGGGCGGCCGACTTCCCGGATTCTTCGTGAATTGAGGGGGGTGCCACCTGCAATGACACTCCAACGCTCAAGTCAGTGGGTGTGCAGGTGGTAAAGAGGAAAAGTTATGATGACGTACCGTGAGGGGAGGGGTAGGACCCTCCCCTTATATACCTTGTCAGTAGGATGGGCCCCACGAGAAAAGGCCTCCTTCCAAGAAGTTTCATTTTCCACAGCTATCATGCAGCTGGTGGCAAGGGCGCGTGTCCGGGTCGCTGACCGTACGAGTTATGTACGTCGACCCGACTGCGCAGATGGGTTTGCCCGTGGGTCGGGGTTAGGGGTGGCAACGGGTAGGGTAGGGTAGGGTTTGAACCCAACCCTAACCCTACCCGCGGGTTGAGTTTTTAACTAACCCTCAACCCGACCCTACCCGCGGGTTGAAAAATACCCAACCCTAACCCTTTCCGCGCTCAACCCGCGGGTATCCGACCCTACCCGCGGGTTGACAAAAAGAAACATTATAATGACACAAATATCTCATAAATAACACAAGTATCTCATACACAACATAACCATCAAATAGCACAAGTTATCCCATGAGCATTCAAATAACACAAGTATTCAAACAACACAAATTATCCTACAAATAACACAAGTATGTCATACACAACATAACCATCAAATATTAAATTACACATAAAAGTCTTTGTCTAAGTAAATAACATAAACATAAATAAATTATTTAATTTCATGTTTCCATAAGCTTTCCATTTGTTGCAACAATAGCATCACTAGTCTATGACTTCAGATACATCATCATCATCATCATTTGCAGTTTGATAATTAGGTTTTCCACCTAAAAATCAAAGATAATAAATTTATTTATTAATCAATCTATATATAAATTTAACATTAGCATAAACAAATAGAAAAGTTAAAATATAAATAACCTCTTTGACGATATGCTGCCCACAACCAGTTTTGATTACACATAAGAGCTTCCACAGTATCTTCATGAAGACTACCACGATGAGGAGCAATTACTCGACCACTTGTGCTAAAAGAAGACTCAGAAGCAACAGTAGACACAGGGATAGCAAATATATCTCTCGCAATTCTTTGAAGTGTTGGAAATCTAGCCCCATTCACTTTCCACCAAGCTAAAATATCAAAGTCGGCACTCAAAGAATGAACATCTTCCTCTATGTAATGATCAAATTCAGTCTTCACAAATGAACCCTTTTTCCTCTTCTTTTGTCTAATATACAACTGGTAAGCAGCATCATCATCTTGCTCTGCATTCATCTGTAGCTCTTGTGTAGAATCCTCAAATGCATTACTTGAATTAGACGGATTCTGTTGGTACTCATGAAGCAAGTCATAGCATATCTGTTTGATCCTCTCAATCTTACTTAAGCACTCATCTTGATTTTGACATAACATTGAGAATTTATACTCAAGCCTAGCAAGCTTATACCTAGGATCTAGAATGACAGCAACACCCATCATGCCATGAATTTCTTCCCAATACTTGTCAAATTTTACCCTCATACTACATGCCATATTACTAATCAATGGATTTAGAGAAGCAGACCAATTTTTCAAGGCAACATTTATATCACATACTTTGTTAAAATAAATGTTGGCTGTTGGAACTTGAGTACCAGAAAATAATTGTGTCACATCATAAAACAACTTTAATTTACCACAAATTTCTTTAGCAAGGTCCCACTCCTCATTGCTTGGCAAACTTTTGTAATTAGGATCCTTTTGTCTTAATCGAGAAAACACATTTCGATATAACCATGCAGTCTCTAACATCACATAAGTGGAGTTCCATCTAGTTGGACAATCAAGAGCTAATTTTTTTTTTTGTAAATTGAACATTTGACTTACTACACCAACTCACAAAGGTTTCATGTCTTTTAGGGGTTGAAGTCCAATACACCACACTACCACAAATTTTTTCCACACTTTCCTTAACCAAATTTAGACCATCTTTCACAATTAGGTTCAAGATATGAGCACAACAATGCATATGCAACATAGAACCCCCAACAACAAATATTTTGAATCTAAGTGCCCCAACAACTCATCAACCATAGCATCATTAGTAGAGCAATTATCCAATGTAATAGTTGACAATTTTCTATCTATGTTCCACTCTAACAAAACTTTCATTAATGCATTCGAGAGCACTTCACTCGTATGAGGAGCGGGAACATAAGTAAAAATGAAAATCGTTCAAAAACATATTTCAATTATTATCTAAAAGATAAATTAATTTCAAGTAAAAAATATTAAAAGTCATATCAATTACTAGAAGTATAATTTAGAAGATTACCTTAATACGCGCATTTGCAAAATCCATGAACTATCAATATAGTGTGCCGTGACAACCATGTATCCTTTTTCTTGGTTGGAAGTCCACATGTCAGTTGTAACTGCTACTCGACTATCATTTCCATCCATTATCTTAGTCATGTTAAGCTTCTCCAACTCATACATTTCAAAAATGTCCTTCTTGATTGTGTTTCGACTAGGCACTTTAAAAGTTGGTTGCATTGATGCATATACTTCCTTCATTCCAACATGTTCCACAAAAGATAAAGGGTACTCATGCATACATATCGCCTTGGCAATACACCTTCTTGTATAAGATGGATCAAATACAAAAGCATCTGCAGCACTCCTTGTATGTTTAGACAATGAATCAGCAATTGTTGATTGCCTAGAGTTTGCTAATTTGATCCTTTTACAATAGTGGAGCACATGATTCTTCAAATTTGTAGTTCCATTTCTTGGATTGGCTCCAAGAATAGATTTGCAATGGTTGCATTTTGCCTTCCAGTCTTTTTCCTCTTGAAATCGACTAAAGTATTGCCAATAAACACTCTTCACACTCGATTTGTTGCTATTTTCAATCGAAGCGGACTCATCTGGAACAAAATTTGCAGTTGCTTCCACTGGGGGTTCTTGTTGTTGTTCTTCTGCAGCCACATCTTGTGCCACTACATCTATGTTGGTACTTGACATTTCGAAGTGAATTCCCTACAAATATATATGTGTGTGTGTGTGTGTGTGTGTGTGTGTTTAGGGTTTAGGGTTTAGGGTGTGTGTGTGTGTGTGTGTGTGTGTGTGTGTGTGTGTGTGTGTGTGTGTGTGTGTGTGTGTGACATGTTTAAATACACTTTGTACAGATAGTCAGATATACAAATTACATAATCAAATTACACACACATACATATAAAATAAAATTAAAAAAAAAAAAGAAAATAATCATCTTGTCAAAGCTAGTCAAAAATTCTATTTTCTAGTCACAAGATTTCAACTTCACCCTTTTTAAAAAGGTATAAGAGCCCCATGAGAACTAAAATAATCCCTACTAACTAATTATTGAAATTACATTTTTTTCCTCTCTAAACTTTTGATAATGACAGAAGAAATTGGAGCAAGACAATTGAAAAAAATAATCAAACAACAACTTTAAAGATACACAAAGTGATGATTTTCTGTTTCAAACCAGAAAAGATATGTAGAAACCATTCCACTAATTGAAACACGCCCAATAATTCAAGTACGACATTAAAATTAAAGCAGTGGATATAAAGCCTTACTCACTAGACAGGTTTGGCTAAATGAACCAAATCACAACAACATTGCTCCATGCCATGAATCATAATTCAACACAATTCATTAATGAACCAAACAACAACAGCATTGCTCCATGTCATGAATCATAATTTAACTCGATTCATTTATGCTTAAATTTTTTTAAGTTCTAATAAGCTTATTTAGAGTTCAAAACCAATGATGCCAGCGCCAACAATCATAACATCAAACTCTTAAGAAGAACAACTGCAAAATCATACCAATTGGATTCATTATGGCACATAAAACTTGAGTTGACTAAACCACTTCAACAAATTTATTAAACTACCCACAACAAAACCACAATAATTGTATCAATCAAATTACATACAAACTTGAAACTTCTATTCAAATAACATTAACTCCACTAGCTCTAAATACTTAGATCAACTAATGCACACTAACTCTAATTCACTCAACAACAACACTATTGAAAGCAAAATTTTTAGAAAAGTAAAATTTTTTCTACTATTTTTTCACAAAAATTTACAAACTGAAACTCTCATTACAAACTTTCTTAAACCCTAAAACAAGCTATAATTCAAGCAACCATTCACATGTTTACCAATTTTAATTTTTTTTTTCCTAAAATTTTTTTCCCATACAAATATACAATTTTAAAGTAACCTCAAAGTAAAATTTCTAAAAGAATAAACTTTGCATGTCACTAACACGGCATGAAAGTACAGAGCTGCCAAAGCCAAACAGAAAACAAGATTACAGGTCTTACCTAATAGAAGCCCTTCGCGAACAAGCTGGCGACGGTCTTAGCTTGCAGGTCTTCCTCTTCCCCGCAGCTTGAGTAGTTCAGGGAATTTGCCTTCTCTTTGCTTTCAATGTAATTTCCCCTGTAAGTCAATAGAAAGACTTGTTATCAAAGGGCGAGTGAAAGACTGACATGAATTAGCTCTTAGAACACTCACCCAAACTTCATTCGAAATAGTTAAGGCATTTTGACAGAGTCCAGAGAGATTTGAACTTGAGAATTGAGAGAAGAGGATTAGGGTTTGCGCCGTTGAGAGAGAATGGTTGTGAAAAATCTGAATTGAGGCCACTAGATTATTCAAAATGGTATTTATATCTCATTAAATGGAAAATACTTTTTATAAAAATAAATGAGTAAGGTTTACAAATTAATAAATTTGGTTCAGTGGCTAGGAACCTTTTGCACATGCTTAAGGTCCTTAGTTCAACTCCCATATCTAACATTTTTAGACATATATAACACATATTATGGGGGGTGCGGGTAGGGCGGGTAGGGTTGAGGCTCAACCCACACCCTACCTGACCGGGTTGGGTCGGGTTGGATACCTGCGGATAGGGTCTATTCTGCCAGGCCTAGTCGGGGTGGCAATTGTGCTCAGCTGGGCTGGACCGTAACAATACCCCCTACACGCCAGCTGCGGCCGTGAGCGCCGTTGATGGCGCGTTCCTTTTCTCCTTCGCGAAGTCGTCATTTTGCCGGTCACTCGTGATGTGGACACGCCTTCTACGCGTGTGTAGATCTGTTTGCTGCTGAGGTGCGCCCTTCGTCGCCTCATTTATCGCGCTGAACATTTAATGTTCTTAATGGAAATTCAAAACCCCACGAGAAAAGACCATTATACCCCTGTCCTTCGCGCTTCTCAGAGTTGGTTTTCCTTGCGGTTTTCATTTGGTTTCACTTCAGTTCCACTGCGTTTTCTTTGCTCTCTCCTCTTTCTCTCAAAAATCTCCACCAGAAACCCCTGCTTCATCCAGATCCTTATTAATTCTTCGATCCCCTTCCATTATCATCCTTATCCTGGTAAGCTTCCTATTCTTTTTCCCTGGCATTGATGTGGTGTTGTTTATCTTTGTTGTTTGTTATTCTAGCCTTTGCATGTGTATTGCAATCTTGATATGAATCGCATGTTTGTTGGAGTTTTAACATTAGGTAGATACTATAAGGGGTTGCCATTCTAGGATTTTGTTTTTCCTGGCGCTGCTCTTGGCTGTAGATTTATACCTTGTTTTGTAGTTGTCGGATAGGTGAGTTATAGTTTCTGGTGTTAGTACCGGCTTCTCGGCCTCTTAGACTGATATTGGTAGTGCCCCAACTGTAGGTATGGCTCAGCGTCCCGTCATAAGGGTCGTGAGACCGGCACCCTATGACCGATATGCTTGGGTGATTTCGGATGTGAAGGATGCCTCTAACCAGATGTCCCTAGAGGAACTTACGGAGTTCCGACAGGCCGACTATCTTTGCGGGGGGACCGACGAGGAGGCTAATTACGCGGCTTTCGTTCCTACCGACAACGAGCGAATATATGAACTAAATCTGCACTCTCCCCATGTCGCCGACTGGATGTGGTTGTATAAGGCCATGTTCACTCGTCTGGGAGTCCGCCTTTTCTTCTCCCCTTTTAAAATGGCGTTGCTCAATCGGTGTGACGTAGCGCCGTCCCAATTGCATCCGAACAGCTGGGTTTCTATCCGCTGTTTCGAGATGGTGTGTGAGCACCTGGAGTTTTCGGTCTCTGTTGAAGTATTTCTTTTTCTTTTTACTTTAACAAATCCTTCCAAAGAGGGGAAGGCTAAAAAGGGCTACATGTCCTTCCGGGTGGCCCAAGGTCGGCGGATCTTCGGCATATTCAAAGATTCCTATCACAGTTTTAAGGACAAGTACTTCAAGGTCCGTCCGGCCAAAGGTCGGCATCCCTTTTGGTTGACGCTAGAAGGGGAGCGTCGCATACCGACGTACTGGAGTTTTGGGGAAGGGGCTAACGCCTTTACCAAGATATCGTATAAAGGGTTGTCCCCCGAGAACAAGAGGGTTGCCGACGTCTTGTTGGTTGTTTTTGGGAAGAACCTTGTTAACCCTCATCTTCTTATGGGTGACCGGGATATGGCCAAGAATTATATACGTGAGTAGCCGTCTAGTGATTTGCCTGTGCTTACATGTTTTGTTTTTTGGTATATCTGCCCGATTTGACGGTTAATTGTTTTCTGTGTTTCGTTGCAGTGTCAATGTCTGCCGAGGTGACTGGACTTGAGGGCTTATTCAACATTTTCTTGGCTGGTAGTGATGACGACTCCGCTACCCCTGCTCAGGAAGTGCCTCCTGAGGACACCGTCAACCCGGAGGTTCAATCCCATGAGGATACCATCAACCTGGAGGTTCAGTCTCAGCCCTTCCAAGGGGAGGTGGTCGGTACTGGTACTGGAGCGGTGATAAACCACTATTTTATGGTTTATATTGTGCTCAATTGAGTGGATTTTATCAATCTTTACCCACTTATTCATACTATTTGCATGGTTTTACATTTGCCTTCCTGATTATGTGCTTTGATTGAAAACATGCTTCTCTGGCCTTTAAATTACTAATATTAATCCTCTCTCATTACCATTAGATGCCTTGATATGTGTGTTAAGTGATTTCAGAGATTACAAGGCAGGAATGGCTTAGAGGATAGAAAAGAAGCATGCAAAAGTGGAAGGAATACAAGAAGTTGGAGAAATTACTAAGCTGTCCAGCCTGACCTCTTCGCACTCAAACGGCTATAACTTTAGCTACAGAGGTCCAAACGATGCGGTTCTAGTTGTATTGGAAAGCTAACGTCCGGGGCTTCGATTTAATATATAATATGCCATAGTTTCCCTGACGCTAGGTGACGCGACCTCGTGCTCCATGCGGATGCGTCGCAGTGACAGAAATTCAGCTTGTTTGAATTCGCAACCAGCGAATTCTGGGTTGTTTCTTACCCAGTTCTCGGCCCAGAAAACATAGATTAGAGGCTATAAAGTGGAAGAATGCATCCATTCATAATCAGGCTTTCATAATTTACAATTTTAGGAGTAGATGTAGTTTTTAGAGGGAGAGGTTCTCTCCTCTCTCTTAGGATTAGGATTTAGGACTTCTCTTAGTTTTAGGAGTGACTCTCAATCCCAGGTTCAATGTTCTTTTATTTCTTTTCTCAATTTTGTTTATGACTCTCTATGTTTAGATTGATTTTCTATTTAATATATTTTGAGGTATTTCAGACTTATGATTGCTTTCTTTTATTTATATAAATAATTTGGATTTTTCCCTTTTGGCTTTGGTTGAGTCATTGGTAACTCTTGAGTTATCAAACTTATTGTTGATTGAAAATTGGAATTCTTCAAGAATTACTTCGAGATCCAATAACTCTAACTTTTCCCAAGGAAAGACTGGGACTTGAGGATTCGAATTAATTCGTCCACTTAACTTACCTTCATAGTTAGAGGTTAACAAAGTGGGAGAAAAATCCAACTCTCATCACAATCGATAATGATAACTAGGATAGGACTTCCAGTTCTCATACTTTGCCAAGAGTTTATTTTACAGTTATTATTATTTTATTTTACTTGTCATTCAACTAACTTTTTACCTTAATCCAAAACCCCAAAACATGCCTTTGCATAACTAATAATAAGAATATACCTCCTTGCAATTCCTTGAGAAGACGACCCGAGGTTTAAATACTCGGTTATCAATTTATTTAGGGGTTTGTTACTTGTGACAACCAAAACGTTTGTAAGAAAGGTTGATTGCTTGGTTTAGTAACTATACTTACAACGAGAGTTTACTATAACCTCTAAACCATCAATCTTCAGTTCTTCAAGCGGCTCCTCGTCCTGAGGTAAAAGTTGAACCGGAGCCCCGGGAAGAGGCGGACTTGGAGGAAGAGGTGGTCATCGTTGATAACCCAAGGAAGAGGAAACCATCCTCCAGTCCTGAGGGGTTCTTACTGTCATGGAGAAGAACTTCGATGCCGGGACCTTTATCGATTCCCAATTTCTTCCCGGCACGGAGGACTTCTTCTTTGGCGGGGACCTCTCTTCTCAAGCGAGGTGGATGTACCGCACTCTGCTCAGGGGGCTGCCATAGCTAGAAAGGCTAAATCTGCTTTGGCGGGGACCCGATCTCTTGAGGTGAAGCTTGAATCTTCGGTCAAGGCTAACGCCAGGTACAGAGAGGAAGTGAAGTTACTCCGGGAGCAGCTTGCAGCAGCCGAAGAGAAGGCTAAGTCAGTCGAAGAGAAGGCTAAGGTTGATGACGACAAGTTGAAGACCGCGGAGGAGAAAGTGAAAACCTCTGATGCTGCCGTGGCCCGCCTTACTGAGCGGGAGCTTACCTTAGAGGGACAACTTAACTCTTCACAAGGTCGGGTGGCTGAAATGGAGAAGGAGCGTGATGAGGCCCTTTCCTCGGTCAAGGCGGCTCAGGCTGAGACTGCTGAATTTAAGAAGAAGTATAAAGAGACCGTGAAGCAGGGCAAGAATGCCATCCTGATGACCGAGGAAGCTCTCAAAGCTCAAGTAAAGCTGCTGTCTCCTGACTTCGACACCTTGGCTATTGGCGTTTTCAAGACTATCAAGGATGGCAAAATCGTCGACATGCCGAAGAAGTGACTTGTCCTTGTAACTTGTGTCCTTTTGTAACTTGTAATGTTTACAATCTTTTTGAACTGTTCGAATTTGTTTGCCGCGTAATCGGCATGTGACAAACCGCTTTTTTTTCGCCTTGTCGGCGCTTACTTTTCTTTTTGTTCTTTACTGTTTTGTTGGTATTAACTATTTGTTCATGAACGTTTTACCGTTTAGTTGGTAATTAGCGAAGCCAGGTCGTGGCTTTCATCGTTTCAATAGCCGCATATTTTGGCGTTCGTTAATTTTGTGGTGCCCGGGGTGATCAGTCCCGGGTTACCGTATCGGCTTGAGACCGTTTACTCGTCGTGGTGGCTTAATTAATAACAATAAATGCGAAAAAATGAGGAGATGACAAGTAGTTTATAAATGGTAATAGTAAATGGCTCAAACGTAAAGTGGCTCAAATGTAAAATGATAGCAAATATATGACAAGGACAAATAATCCATCATAAAGTGTTCTTACTAAACCGGTGGGTTTGTTCTAGGAATAGAATCTTCTCAGATTGCCCGTGTTCCATGTTCTTAGGACTTCCTTGCCGTGGAACCGCTCCAGCTTGTAGGCGCCATTGCCGATCACCTCTTTCATCCTGTAAGGGCCTTCCCAATTTGCCGTCAGCTTTCCTTCTCCCGGTGTCCGGAGCCCGATATCATTGCGTCTTAGGACTAGGTCGTTCCGTTCGAACTCTCTCTTGAGCACCTTGGCATTGTAGCGCAGGGCCATTCTTTGCTTTAGCGCCGTTTCTGATAAATGAGCCATCTCCCTGGCTTCATCCACCAAGTCCTTTTCCACGGCCTCTTCGACTCCTCCTAAGAGTAGTCGCGGGCTCGACTCACCAATTTCCACGGGTATTATTGCATCTACCCCATAGGTAAGTCGGAAAGGAGTTTCCCCGGTAGCTGACTATTGAGTTGTGCAGTAGGACCGGAGAACCGAGGCTAGTTCGTCTGCCCACGCTCCCTTCTTCTGGTCAAGTCGTTTTTTGAGGCCCTGCAAGATGACATTGTTCGCGGCTTCAACTTGTCCGTTGGTTTGGGGATGCTCAACTGACGAGAACTTTTGCTTTATGCCCAAACCGGCAAGGAATTCTCTGAATTTTTTTATCAGCGAACTGTGTCCCGTTATCCGAGATGACGGCTTCCGGGATACCAAATCTTGCTATTACCTGCCTCCACATGAACTTCCGACAATTTGCTGAGGATATGCTAGACAACGGCTCGGCCTCTATCCACTTTGTATAATAATCAATGGCCACTATCAGGTACTTGACCTGCCCTGGCCCGACCAGGAAGGGTCCCAAAAGATCGATTCCCCATTGTGAGAATAGTCGGGAAGCCGTCAGTAGGCTGAGTTCAGTTGCTGGCGCTTTGTGAAAGTTGGAATTCTCCTGGCATCTTTTGCACCTTCTCATGAATTCCTTAGAATCCGTCACCATTGAGGGCCAGTAGTAGCCGGCTCTAATGAGCTTTCTGGCTAGGGCCTTTCCTCCGATGTGGTAACCGCAGCATCCTTCGTGGACTTCCCTGAGGACGTAGTCCGTTTGGTTGGGACGCAAGCATTTCAGCAGTGGTTGGCTAAGCCCTTTCTTAAACAGCTGTCCCTGTATGATCACATACTTAGCCGCTTCTCGCCTTATTGTCTTAGCCAACTTCTCGTCGCTGGGGAGTTCGGCCTTTTCTAGGAAGTCGATGATCGGGTTCATCCAGGAGGGATCTGCCTGGGTCAGATGTAAATATACCATTGGTTCTTTTATCAAACCCTAAATGAGAGACCGGTTTCCCGTCCCTGGTTTTGTGCTCGCCAGTTTTGATAGGAGGTATGCCCGTGTGTTCCTTTCTCTCGGAACGTGCTGGATCGTGACCTCCTCAAATTGCTTACTCAACTCTTTGACTTTCTCCAGATATTTCTGTAACAGTGAGTCTCTGGCTTGGTAGGTCCCATTGATCTGAGAAGTTACAACCTGCGAGTCGCTACATATCTCCAGTCGGGTAGCTCCGACCTCTCCTGCTAGAGCTAAGCCGCCCAGCAGGGCCTCGTATTCTGCCTGATTGTTTGACACCGGGAACTCGAATTTGACTGACTGCTCGTATACAACTCTAGTTGGGTTTTCTAAGATAATTCCTGCACCTCCGAACGTTTGGTTGGATGCTCCGTCCACATGGAGCTTCCACCGTGTATTTGGTGTCCCTGCCGGGTCCCCTGTCACCTCTACCAAGAAGTCAGCCATGGCCTGAGCTTTGATCGCGTGCCTGGGTTCATACTGTAAGTCATATTGGGAGAGTTCCACAACCCAGGTCTTCATTCTACCCGCCAGATCGGGTTTCTGGAGTACTTGTCGGATTGCCTGATCCGTCCTGACGATTACTTGGTGTCCTTGAAAGTACTGCCGCAACCTTCGCGACGAGGTCTGGAGCGCATATGCCACCTTCTCTAACTTGCTATACCTTAGCTCCGCTCCTTGTAGTGCTTTACTCACAAAATATATTGGTTGTTGGGTCTACCCCTCTTCTCGCACCAAGACCGCTGCCAAGGCCTCGTCGGTTGCTGCCAAGTACAAGTACATCGCTTCTCCATTTTTAGGCCTCGCGAGGACGGGCGGTACTGAGATTATCTCTTTGAATTATTTGAAAGCCTCTTCACATGCCGGGATCCACTCGAACGCGATCCCCTTCTTCATCAGGTTAAAGAAAGGCAGAGCCTTGGTTGCCGACGCACCGAGAAAACAGGATAGTACGGTGAGTCTGCCCGCCAACCTTTGGACATCTTTCACGTTTCCCGGGCTCTTCATCTGTAGGATTACTTCACACTTTTCCGGGTTGGCCTCCACCCCCCTTTGGGTTATCATGAACCCCAGGAATTTTTCGGCTTTGACGGCGAAGGCACACTTCAGCGGGTTGAGTTTCATTCCGTGCCGACGAAGAGAGGTGAAGACGTTTTCCAGGTCGCCTATGAGGCCGTCGGCTCTGGCGGTCTTGACCAAGATATCATCTACATATACCTCTACCGTCTTGCCGATGAGGTCTCTGAAGACCTTGTTCACCAGCCTCTGGTATGTGGCCCCTGCATTCTTCAGTCCGAACGGCATTACTTTGTAGCAGTATGTTCCTCCTGGCGTTATGAACACCGTTTTTTCTTCATCTGGCCGGTGCATCGGTATCTGATTGTACCCAGAATAGGCATCCATGAAGCTCAGATACCGGTAACCCGCCGCCGCGTCAACAAGAGCATCGATGTTGGGTAGGGGGAAGGAGTCCTTGGGACATTCTTTGTTAAGGTCGGAGTAATCCACGTACATTCTCCATTTCCCACTGGGCTTTTTAACCAATACCATGTTCGACAGCCAAGTCATGTAGTCGAGTTCCCGAATGAAGCCACTTCTAGTAGGCTGGCCGTCTGTTTGGCCACCTCCTCTTCCCTTTCTTGGGACATTTTTCTCCTCCTTTGGGCCATTGGCTTTGCCTCCGGTCTCACGACTAGATGGTGCAACATGAATTGGGGGTCTATACCCGGCATGTCGGCCGGGGTCCAGGCAAACAAGTTGTCGTTAGCTCTGATCATCTCCATCAGGGGTTCTTTCAAGTCATGGGGTAGGTTTCTATTTACATAGGTAAACTTCTCATCTGAGTCGCCGACCTTGAACTTTTCAAGGTCCCCCTCTGGTTCCGGCCTGGGTTTGTCATCGACTCTGGCGTCCAGATCGGCAAGAAAAACACTGGATGCTTCTTTAGACTTCTTTCTAAGGGAGAGGCTGGCATTGTCGCATGCGACCGCCGTCTCCAGGTCTCCCCTGATGGTCCCCACTGATCCATCATCAGCAACAAACTTCATTAACAATAGCCTGGTGCAGATCACCGCCCCAAACTCGTTGATAGTCTTCCTCCCCAGGATGAGGTTGTAGGTCGTGGAGTTCCTTAAGACAACAAACTCCGCCATTAGCGACCTCTTTCCCCTGCCTCCGCTAATGGAGACCGGGAGGGAAACTACGCCGTCTGGCTTGATGAAGTTATCGCCTAGGCCTACTACGCCATGTTGGTGGCCTTTCAAGTCGGTATCCCGTAGGCCTAAAGCATCAAATACATTGCGGTACATGATATTGGAGTTAGCCCTTGTGTCCACCAGGATCCGCTTTACTAGGCCGGTACCTACCCTGGCCGTGATTACCATCGGCGGGTTCTCTGCAACCTCGTCAAACCATGGATCTTCGGGGCCGAATGATATCGAGGGTACCCTCCGGGGGGTCAGCGTGGGGCCAGAGGACATAGCTAAGACCTTGGCGTCCTTTTTGCTAGCCGATTTCGACCTGGGAGGGACGTCTCTTCTAATCAACACGTTTACCACAGTGAGGCCATGCTCACTGTCCTCCTCGGGCTCCTGTCTCTGCCTTACGGTGCGGCTTTTGTCCTCGGTTGATCGGTTACGGTCCCTCCTCCTCGGTTCCCTTATAAGGTGGGAGAACTCAGCCAACTTTCCTTCTCGGATGGCTTGATCCAGGGCTTCTTTCAGGTCGAAGCAGTCTTGGGTCTTGTGGCCATAGCCCTTGTGGTAATCACAATAGAGATTTTTGTTTCCTTCCGTCCTGTCCTTGAGTTGTCAGGGCTTCGACAAGATGCCCTTGTCGGCGATTTGCTGATAGACTTCAACGATTGGAGCCGATAGGCAGGTGTAGTTGGTGAACTTCCCAACACGGGAAAAGGGCTTGAAAGTCTTAGCTGACCCTCCGTCTCTGGAGTGTTCCTTAGACCTTTCCCCGCCGCCGGACCGGCGGGCATTAGGGTATGCGGGCTGCCGTCTATTGGCTGCCACGAACTGGCTTACTTCTTCATCATTGATATATTCCTTGGCCACGTTCTAAATTTCCTGCATTGTCCAGACGGGCTTGGTGGTAAGGTATTTTCTGAAATCCTCATTTAGTAGCCCGTTGGTTAAGCACAAGCTGGCCACCGAATCGGTTAGGCCGTCAATCTCCAGGCACTCATCATTGAATCTATCCAGGTACTTCCTGGTCGGCTCACCGGTGCGTTGAGTCACTCCTAGCAGATTAATCGGGTGTTTCGCTTTAGCGATACGCATGGTGAACTGGGCCAAGAAGGCGCGACTGATATCGACAAACGTGGTTATGGAGCCTTGGGAGAGGGCATTAAACCAATGAATTGCTGGCCCAACTAAGGTTACCGGGAAAGCCCGGCACCTTACTTCATCGCCTACCCCCTCCAGGTTCATCCTGGCCTCGAAGGCCGTTAGATGCTATGGGGATCTTGAGTACCATCGTACCTCATGTCTGCCGGCTTATCAAAGTGCTTCGTCAGCCGTACTCTGAGGATCGAGTGGTGGAAAGGGGTCGCCCCCATGACCACCAGCTGCCGGGTTCTTCTCGGTCCTTCCCTACTGTGTTCTCTGTGAGGTCCGCTTCTCCTTGCTCTTTCTCTGTGGTGGTCTTGTTGTGGTTGGCTCCTTCTTCTTCTTTCTCTGTCGCCTTCCCAATATTCCTCTTCGGTATCTCTTGTCGGTGATCGGGTGTAGACCAGAGGATCTCGTCGTCTCCTTGGCGCCTCTCTACTTTCCTGGCTTTCTGATTTTGTCCAGGGGCTCGGATTGCGCCTGGAGTGACTTCTTCGGAGACTCCTTTCTCCCCAGAGAGGGGATCGGGAATGCTCTTGACTAGGAGTAGGCTGACAACTTTTCCAGTTGGCTACTTCTCGCTCTAAGTTCTGCACCTTATGGCGTAGCTCTTGTATTATTCTAGCGCTGTCATTGCCTGTTCCTCCAAAGGGTCGTCCCTCGGGTTGCCACGGGGTTGCCACGGGGGGGGGGGGGGGGATCTGGTACCCTCACGAGTGGGAGCTCCGGCGGCTACCCTACTGCTTCTGGGATCCATCCCCTCTCCGCGGGGCCCGGCTCCGCCGTCAGCCCCCCAGGAACCAAAACAAAGTCCATAACAGCTGGGTCCCCACAGAAGGCGCCAATGTATGGTTAGTCGGTTACTGGACGGCTTGGGGTTGCCTGTTGGGTGTGAAGGTGGGTCCCAGCCTTGGCTTGGATCCTGGGTCTGAGAGGCGTGGGCAGCCGACTTCCCGGGTTCTTCGTAAGTTGAGGGGGGTTGCACCTGCAATGACACTCCAACGCTCAAGTCAGTAGGTGTGTAGGTGGTAAAGAGGAAAAGTTATGATGACGTACTGTGGGGGGAGGGGTAGGACCCTCCCCTTATATACCCTGTCAGTAGGATGGGCCCCATGAGGAAAGGCTTCCTTCTAGGAAGCATTGTTTTCCACAGCTGTCATGCAGCTGATGGCAAGGGCGCGTGTCCCGGTCCCTGGCCGTACGGGTTATGTACGTCGACCCGACTGCATAGATGGGTTTGCCCGTGGGTCGGGGCGGCAATTGTGCTCAGCTAGGCTGGGCCCTAACAGTGTCTTATCTCGTTTATAGTGTAAACGAGATATATAAAATGTCACCTCATTTACACGAGATAAGACTGAAAAATTTAAATCGATAATTTTTTTAATTATTTATTTTGATAATCGCTATTATTCTGTCCAGAGTGAGCCGAGGTATACAACGCCTAGGTCAGCTGCTTGACTTCCGGGAGGAGCTATGTCTCGTCCAGGGAGTGATGTTATAAGAAAACCTCGGCCTCTTGAAACACGACGGCGGGAGCACCTGCAAAGAGCACTCCAACGCTCAAGTAAGAATGAGAATTATCAGAGAATAAATGAAATAAACTAGAGCAAGTATGTCTAACCTGAGCCTTTGTGAGTTTGCTTGGTTCTGTTTTATAAACGAGTGGGGGGTCTATGCTGTTGGGTTTGTTCCAATATTCTTAGTGAATTCTGTTTGTTAGTAACGGGCTGAAGATAGGATCTGACTTGCGTGTGACTGTGATCAAGTTACGTTTGGGGTCTGCTCTTGGTGCCGAGATATTTGGTTGGTTAGCTGAGAAGGATAGCTACCAAGTTTTTAGGGGTACACATCATAGCCCCCTGATAAACCATTATTTTATGATTCATATGATAAGCTTGTATTTACAATTCCTTCCCAAAATTACTCCATGATTGGAAATTTGCTTCCTAGAGACTTTTAATTATGCATTTTAATTCTCTTTTATCCCATTCGATGCCGCGATTTGTGTGTTAAGTGTTTCAGGCTTCATAGGGCATGAATGGCTTGGAAATTGGAGAGGAGGCTTGCAAAAATGGAAGGAACACAATAAACTAAGGAGATGACCAGCGAGCAATGACGCGAGCGCATGGCCCACGCGAACGCGCGAAATGAAGAATTTGCAGCGACGCGGACGCGTGCTCGATGCGAACGCGTAGATTGGAGTCTGCACGCATGACGCGAACGCGTGGATGACGCGAACGCGTGACAAGGAAAATCCCTGCCTGACGCGAACGCATGGACGACGCGTACGCGTGACCTGCGCAATCCGCAAAAATAACAGAATACGTTGGGGGCGATTTCGACCCGCTTTTTGACCTAGTTTTCGGCCCAGAAACATAGATTAAACCTAGGAAACATGCAGAGACTCAAGGAGGCATCCACACACATTGAGATTCATCACATTAGGATTACACTTAGTTTTAGATCTGAGTTTTTAGAGTTGCGTTAGATTGATAGTTTATGTTTTGCTTGGGATTTTTGGATGCTGAAAGTCATTACCTCCGTTGAAGACATCACTTTAGTTTGTTTCCGTATTCCTTTATTTTTACTTAGTTACTCATTGACCCTATTCAATTAAGTATGTTACATTTTGAATTTATTAATATATGAAGTTATTTTTATTTTAATTAATTTTAATTCTATATTTTATTTTAATCAATTATGTCTTCTCATATTTTTATGATTATTAATTTCATGTCAATGGAGTAGAATTTCTACTTGACATGGGGGTTAATTAAGAGGTGATACTTGAGTTGGAATGCTCAAGTGCTTGGTTAAACTGGACGTTGTTAGATAACTTCATACTTACTAACACTAGACCTTCCAAGGGAGAGGGCTAGGACCTGAGGGTAAGAGTTAGTTCAATCACCATATCTTTCCTTATTTTGTAAGGGAAAATTGAGTGAGAACAACAACCTTTTTACACCACACTTGAAAAGATCACAATAAGGGTAGAAGTTCCGCTTAATTATTCCCCCAATCAAGGCCTTTTATTCAGAATATCAATAATTATTTTCAGTTTATTTTTATTGCCTTAGTTCACAACTATTTTAATTACCCGTTATCAAATTCAACTTTCTAGGAATTTTCTGATTAATAAATTAGCACTCTTGCTTGCAACTCGTTGGGAGACGACCTGGGATTTATACTCCCAGTAATTTATTTCTAAAATTTGTGACAACCCTTTTTAAATTGGTGAGGCAGATCTTAGCTGGTTAAGAGCTATACGTGCAACGCTGTCTCTTAATTGAAATCTTTTAATTGGTTAACTTCTGCCACGCATCAATTTTTGGCGCCGTTGTCGGAGAGTTGCAATAGTGTGCTAAATTATTAATTAGTGTATATATTTTATTTTATCTGCATATTCTATTCTTATTTCTGTTACCATGAGTTACATGTCTTTCTCATTGAATGACGCGTTCATTGCCTGATCCGAGTTTAGTCCCATTTGATCCTAAAATTGAAAGAACTCTTTCATATATTAGACGAACTCGACGTCGGTTAGCCTCTGAGGGTGGTGAAGTGGTTATTATCAATTCACCAGTCTCATCTGAGGGCGAATATGAACCGCCATCTGAGAGCGAGACAAGCTCATTTACTACTGATCCAGTTGATTTACGTGCAGGAAACATGGCATAACCTATGAGAATCACTCTCCAGGAGGCACGAGCCCCAGATTTTACACTACAACCGTATCAAGTGCATCACCCAACTGCAGCTGCAGATTTTGAACTAAAAACCACACTGATCAACTTGATGCCCAAGTTTCATGGCTTACCTGCTCAAGAGCCTATCAAGCACCTTAGGGATTTTCAGACAGCCTATTCTACTGTTAGGCGTCATGGTGCAGACGAAACTTCTATTCTGTTAACTGCTTTTCCATTTTCTCTTGAGGGAAAGACGAGGGAGTGGTACTACTCCCAACCTGAAGCAACTGTTACCAACTAGGATACACTCAGAAGAGAATTTTTGGAAAAATACTTCCCAGCTGAAGTCACAGATAGACTGAGAAAAGAGATCTCTTGTATTGTTCAAGGTGAATCGGAGACTCTCTTTGAATATTGGGAGCGCTTCAACAATCTCCTGGACGCATGTCCCCATCACATGATTGGTAAACTAGTATTGATCAGCTACTTCACTCAAGGCATGAACCCCCAGGATAAGACTACACTGGAAGGTGCCAGTAATGGTTCTCTAAAAAAGTACAAAACCGCCGATGAAGCATGGCAACTGATCAGCGACTTAGCTGAGTCCACTAGGAATCACAGATAGAGGCGCAACCCCAAGGCTGTTGCAGAGATTTCCACTAGCAAAGAGACTACTGCTCTCACCCAGAGTATATGTGAAATGACCAATCTACTGAAGCAGATGCAGCTGAATCAACAACAAGCACAACAAGCTCAGTCTTCACCACAACAGAGCCAACAGTTAGTTCCACAAAGAGTATGCAGGATCTGTGCTGATTATAGTCATTATACTGATGAATGTCCGCAGCTCCAGGAAGACAACACTGTGGAAGCCACTCAACTTTTATGACCGTCCGAATCAAGGATACAATCAACAAGGCGGCAACTACAACCAAGGTGGCAACAATAGCCATGGATGGAGAGATAACTTTAAAAGAGGAGGCAGAGACAATAATGGAAACCAGAGGTGGAATGACAATAACAACAGCAGACAGCAGAATCAGAACCAACCTTACAGAGCACCTCACCTAAGACAGTCACAAGGACCCCAATAAACCCAACAACAAGCTTCTCAGACTGCTTACTCTAGTTCCTCATCAAATGACGAGATACTCCGTTCTCTTGCGCAAGGACAGCAAGACATGCATGCTCAGCTTAACTCTAGTCTGAATGGCTTAACTGTCACTTTACAAGCTCTCATCTCCCAGATGGATTCCTCACTTAATTCCACACATCAACCTTCAAGCTCTAATGGAATTCCTTCATAACCACTGCCTAATCCAAAGGGTGGCATCAATGCCATCACTCTAAGGTCCAAAACCACACTGCAGGAGAGGAACCATGAGGAGCTAAACCCACCAGAAAATGTGTCAGCAGAGGATGTGGTGGAAATAGAAGATGCTGAAGAGGAAGAGGACGTACAAGACATAGTTGAAGAAGAGGAAGCTCAACCACAGAATGAAGCACCAAGGGATACTGAAGCTGAAATTCGCGCCCCTCCTATTCCATTTCCATAACTTGCAAGGAAGCCCAGAAAACAGATGGAACTTAACCCCAAAATGGTAGAAATATTCAAAAAGGTCGAGGTAACTGTTCTCTTTTTTTATGTTATTCAACAGGTACCTAAATACGCAAAGTTTCTAAAAGATTTGTGCATACATAAAGATAAAATTAATGAATTAGAAACTATTCCTTTAGGTAGTTCTATATCTGCTTTAATGGGAAATATACTTGAAAAATGTAGTGATCCAGGTCCATGTATGGTTAGTTGTACCATTGGAGGTGTGATATTTTCTGACTGTATGTGTGATTTAGGAGCATGTGTTAGCATAATGCCTTTGTCCATATATGATACTTTGAGGTTCCCTCCCTTAAAAAGGTCAGCAGCTCATTTTGTGTTGGCACATAAAAGCATTATTATAGTAGTTGAAATTGCTGAAGATGTACTAGTGAGCATTAAGGGGCTCACATTTCCCATTGATTTCTACATCCTGGAAATGCCCCCTAATGACTCAGGAAGACCATCATCAATCCTGCTTGGAAGACCATTCCTGAAGACTTCAAAGTTCAAGCTGGATGCATTTTCAGGAACTTACTCCTTTGAGATAGATGGCAGAATAGTGAGTTTCAGTTTACATGAAGCTATGAAGCACCCTCCGGAAGATCATTCTATCTTCCAGTACGATATTATTGATGAAACTATAGCTAAGGTTCACCAGGAAGAATTAGAAGAGAAGTACATGGAGCAAGGTCCAGGGGTGGGGACACTTTCTGAAAACCATGAGAAGACTTTACCATTATCACCAGCCCCGGATGATCCAGAGCCTAGCTATGAACAGAAATTAGAGTTGAAGCCCCTCCCTCCATACCTCAAGTATGCTTACCTTGAGGACAAGCAGAAGTTCTCAGTCATCATTACAAGGGAACTCACTTCTTAACAGGAAGAACAGCTACTCAAGGTGCTGAGAAAACATAAGAAAGCAATTGGATGGAGCTTGGCGGATATAGTAGGCATCAGTCCTCAAATTTGTGAACATAAAATATTCTTAGAAGAGGGAGCAAAGCCTGTCCGTCAGCCTCAAAGAAGATTGAATCCCACCATCTTAGAAGTTGTCAAGAAGGAAGTGACCAGACTACTTGAAGCTGATATCATTTACCCAATTTCAGACAATGAATGGGTCAGTCCAGTACAAGTGGTGCCCAAGAAGTCTGGCGTCACAACAATAAAGAATGAGCATGGAGAGCTCCTGACAACTAGAGTACAGAATTCATGGAGAGTTTGCATTGACTATAGCCGTCTCAACCAAGCCACTCGTAAGGATCACTATCCCTTGCCATTCATTGATCAAATGCTTGATCGCCTGTCAGGTAAATCTCATTATTGTTTCTTAGATGGTTATATAGGATACTTTCAAATTCATATAGCTCCTGAAGATTAGGAGAAGACTACTTTTACATGTCCTTTTGGGACTTATGCTTATAAGAGAATGCCCTTTGGCTTGTGTAATGCCCCTGCTACTTTCTAAAGGTGCATGATGAGTCTTTTTTCTGATCTTATTGAGAACTGTATGGAAATTTTTATGGATGATTTCAGCATATATGGTGATTCATTTAGCCTTTGCTTGGATAGTTTATCTAGAGTGTAAGACAGATGTGTTAATACAAACCTTGTGTTAAATTTTGAAAAATGTCACTTTATGGTAAAACAAGGAATTGTACTAGGACATGTTGTATCTAATACTGACATTTCTGTAGATCCAGCAAAGGTGGATGTTATTTCTAGTTTACCTTACCCCTCCTCCGTGAGGGAAGTCCGTTCGTTCCTTGGCCACGCAGGTTTTTACAGGAGATTCATTAAGGACTTCAGTAAGGTAGCACTACCATTATCCAGATTGCTGCAAAAAGATATTGAGTTCGAGTTCAATGAGAGCTGTATGCAAGCGTTTGATAAGCTGAAGATCGCTCTGACTCAAGCTCCAATTGTAAGAGGACCAGACTGGAGCCAGCCATTCGAAATCATGTGCGATGCTTCCAACCACGCAGTAGGAGCAGCGCTGGCTCAGCGCGAAGGTAAAGACCGTTTTGTAATTATTTATGCATCTAAAACTTTAGATGCTGCTCAGTCTAATTATACTACTACTAAAAAGAGCTTCTTGCTATTGTTTTTTCTCTGGATAAATTCCGAGCCTATTTATTTGGTACTAAGGTAGTAGTGTACTCAGACCATGCAGCTCTAAAATACTTATTAGCTAAAAAGGAGTCCAAACCAAGGCTAATATGTTGGATACTGCTGTTACAAGAATTTGATTTAGAAATTAAGGACCAGAGTGGTAACCAGAATTTAGTGGCAGACCACCTGAGTTGCCTTGAGCACACTAAGGGTGACTCCACTTCTATAAATGATAATTTCCCATTTGATAACTTACAAGCAGTATCTGAAGTAGTTCCTTGGTATGCACCTGTAGCTAATTATCTAGTTAGCCACACTTTTCCTCCAAATTTTACTAAGCACCAAAGAGACAAGCTGAAAAGCGAGTCCAAATACTATGTATGGGATGATCCATATTTATAGAGGTGTGGTGTTGACCAAGTTCCAGGTAAATTCGACGGTGTGTTCCTCAATCAGAATTCAAGTCTATTTTAGATGCCTGCCACTCATCTGAGAGTGGAGGACATTTTGGCCCTCAAAGAACAGCTAGAAAAATTCTAGATTGCGGATTCTGGTGGCCTACTCTTTTTAAGGACGCTGCTGAATTTTGTAAACCTTGTTCCCCATGCCAAAGGTTTGGTAATATATCCAAGAGGGACGAGATGCCTCAACAGCATATGCTTTTCTGTGAAATTTTTTATATTTGGGGCATTGACTTCATGGGTCCATTTCCAAATTCTAATGGTTACTTTTATATACTGTTAGCTGTAGATTATGTTTTTAAATGGGTGGAAGCAATTCCTACCCGTACTGATGATGCTAACACTGATGTTTCCTTTGTTAGAAACCATATTATTTGTCGCTTTGGATCACCACGAGCAATCGTGAGTGATCAAGGCACCCATTTTTGTAACAGGAGACTAACATGATTACTGAAAAGGCATGGGATAATTCACAAAGTCACCACAGCTTATCTTCCCCAGACCAATGGGCAAGCAGAAGTCTCTAACAGAGAGATTAAATGTATTTTGGAGAAGATAGTAAAACTTCATAGGAAGGACTGGAGTGCCAGGCTACAAGATGCACTCTGGGCATATAGAACAGCGTACAAGACACCCATTGGGATGAGCCCCTTCCGCTTGGTATACGGAAAGGCTTGTCACCTCCCCGTAGAGGTGGAACACAAGGCTTTATGGGCTGTGAAGGAGTGCAACATGAATCTTACGAAAGCTGGTGCTGAAAGAAAGCTGCAACTAGCAGAACTAGAGACCCTCCGCCTAGAAGCATATGACAACTCCAGGCGTTACAAGGAGAAAATTAAGGCTGTCCATGACAAGCACATAAAAAGGAAAGAATTCCGACCAGGGGAGTTAGTTCTACTATATAATTCCAGACTGAGGCTCATGCCAGGTAAACTGAGATCAAGATGGGAAGGTCCATACATAATAGAAAAGGTAGAGCCATATGGAGTTTTCTACCTGCGTCATCCTGTTAACTCCAAATTTCTTAAAGTCAATGGACATCGCCTAAAGCTTTACCATAGTGAGAAGACGAAGAATCAAAAGGAACTAGAGATCTTCCTCTTAGAAGATCCACCAAGAGAAGCTGAATGAGCCTAACGAGCGTCCAACTTAAGGACGTAAAAGCAAAGTGCTAGGTGGGAGGCAACCCACCATGGTATGATCGTTCCGTTTCAATCTTAGTTTTATTTTTACATTATTTTTATGATGTTAATGACTCTTCTCATCATCCCTGCATTTAGCTGCATACAGTTTGCATATGCATTTTGCATATTTAAAAAAACAAAAAAGCACGCACGCGACGCGGCAGCGCGCGTCCGCGTCATAGGTGCAATAGGAAGAAAAGAAAAGTGAACAGTGAGTCACGCGAAAGCGTGGCTGGAGGCGTGCCTTAGGCACAAACATGCTACGTGTCCGCGTCACCCACGCGGCCGCGTCATTTGGAAAATAGGCCTCCCACGCGTTTGCGTCACCCACGCGAACGCGTGACCCTAAAAATTCGACGTAAATAGGTGTATGGCAGCATGTTGTGATGGAGCTGGGCTGGACTGATGCTAGAAGCACCAGCTGCATCACGCGACCGCATGCCCCCACGCGGTCGCGTCGTTTTCAAAACATCACCATTCACGCGATCGCGTCAACCACGCGATCGCGTCACCTTAAAATTTGGCAAATAGAGTTTGAAACAGAAAAAGTCGCGCGAACGCGCGGCTGCTGTCGCGCCATTCGCACAATTCAAGTCATGCGACCGCGTGACCCACGCATCCGCGTCACTTGACAAATTCACATGCCACGCGACCGCGTGACCCACAGGTCCGCGTCGCATGCAGCGCACAGAATATTCAAATCAACCAAAATATCTTATATTTTCTTCCCCAAATCCTAATTTTTTTTCTTTTTCTTTGTTATTTCTTTCTTCCCGCTTCTTCCTTCTCTATTCATTCTCACTTTTTACATTCTCCTTCCTTATTTTTCACACCCATCATCAAGGTTCTTTTCTCTCTTTTTTTACTTTTTACTTTTCTTTATCAATTTTATTTATGTTTTAAATTTTTTCTTCTTTTCACCTTCATAATCTATATTTTCCCTTATTTTTCTTTCTTTTTATCTCTTTTTATTAGTGTTGAAAATTTATTTCATTCTTTAATTTCCATATTTTGCTTGTGGATTATTATGGTTTTGTTTGACAATTATATATTACTTTTCATAAGGGTTGCTTGCATGTTCAAATTTTCTATTTCAAAAACATGTTTCCCATGCATACTATGTGTTTGTGAAAAAGCTCGTATGGCATCTTGCACTACTTTCATGTTATGATACTACCTTAATGCTTGCTTATCACAAAAACCTTTTTATATTTTATTAATTTAATTTAATTGTCAATACAAACATGTTATTAGTTTGAAAGACTTGGTAATCTAACTTGGACATTGAATGCTTGATCTATGCTACTCATGCCTTTGCCAGCATGCCAATAAATATCTAGCATTCAATTGCCATCACATGCATTTGTTATATTACCTTTGATGCACTTTTCACATGTAGTCTAGACCATGTGTTAACGACATCCCTCTTTACCATGCATTGATTACCACTCATAATATTCGCTCCCTTGCTCGAACCCTTAGCTTTACATATTACTTTCTCTTTCCTTTTTCAGGATGGCCCCCAAGAAAGGCAAAGAGAAAGCTACCCCAAACCACCAGCAAGGAGAGGAACAAAAAGAACATTAGTGGTAGAGCCATCTTCAACAGTAGTAAAGCCCTCAACAAAAAGAATTAAGAGGATCATCAAGGTCGATGAAAAAGAAAAAAATTTTCCAGCAAAGGACACTGCGCGGTTTCCTAACCGCTACTGTGAGCAGATGTTTCCCATCCTGGCAAAGAGGAATTACAACAATGAATACCTTATCATCCTCCCAAATCACATTGCTAAATTTGTTGAGCCACAAATTGAACGAAGACAATGGGAATTTCTACGGAGACAGCCAAGGCAGGTTAATCTCTCATGGGTAGTAGAATTCTACTCCAACTTTCACATGCCAACCATGCAATCTGTCTGTGTCCGTCAGAAGCAAGTCCCCATCACTGAAGAGGCCATTCAACAAGCTTTAGATCTTCCCTCTGCTCCAGAAGGATTGGACACATTCCAAGAAGCCTCACTCAAACGCCAGACATACCAATTTGACTAGGACGCCGTTCTCAGAGTAATAGCACAACCTGGCAGCTTATGGATCTACGGATACCATCGATCCCGACCAAAAGGGATATCGGCTTCAGCACTCACCTTGGAGGCTCGAGTATGGGCACAGATCATGTCTCATTATGTCTTTCCGAGCACTCACGAGTCCTCCTTCACTACAGATATGGCTGTTTTACTCTAGTGTATCCTTACAGACCAGCACCTCAATTTACCAAGACACATTCGGAATGTAATGGGACACGTACAGATAGCGGGTAACCTACCTTTTCCCGCCTTGGTTTTAGATCTCATCTCAGTAGCCGGAGTCTCCTACAGAGCTGGGGACACCAAAGCCTTCCTTCCACGGGATGATCAGTACGTCCCTAACGGGTGATGGTATTTTTGTGGAAAAACGAATTTTCCAAAACACCTAAAACTCACCGGCAAGTATACCGGGTCGTATCAAGTAGTAAAACTCACTTAGAGTGAGGTCGATTCCACAGGAATTGATGGATCAAGCAACTTTAGTGGGTGGTTAGTTTAGTCAAGCTAACATTGAGTGAATTGAGTGAAAATTTGAGAACATAATGTAAAGTGCAAAGAATTTAAAGTTGCAGAAAGTAAGTGTGCAGAAATTATAAAGTGCAGTAAGTAAAATTGGACAGAAACTTAAAGAGCAAGAAATGTAAATTGTAAGAATCTTAAATGACAAGAAATATAAATTGCATGAAATATAAAGGGGAGTGGGTGCTGGAAATTAAAATTCAACAGGAAAGTGTAAATAGCAATCAAACAGAGAAGTAAAAGATGCAAAATCATGCAACAGATCTAAACAGAAGAGTAAAATGCCTTGAAGAATTTTAAAGACAGAAAAGCAATGCTTAATTTGCAGCAATTTAAAAGTGGTTCAAGATCTTAGGAGTGGAAGAGACTAGATAACAATTCTAGATCTCAAATCCTTCCTTGATCCAACAAGAACAATTGCAAAATAAAAATGGAAGAGTAAATTGCAGAAGAGGAACAAGAGAAGTTGCAGATGGAGAATGAAAACAGAATTCCTTCCAATCTCAATCCAAAAATTCAAAACAGAGAAGAAAACTAAGAAAGAAAGCAAAATGAAAACTAAAGAGTGCACAACTCCCTATTGGAGCTAGCCTCTTTTCTAATCGAGCTGCCTAATGAGATGGAATTGATGCCTTTATATAGGCTTTACAAAGTGAAAAATGAAATTGAAATGAAAAACAAATTAAATGAAAATCCTAATTCTAGCTTGTTCTTGTGCCTTTGAGTGATGATGTGGGCTTTGCTTGCTTTGGATTTGAGGAAGAGTGGGTCTAGATGGCCTTGGTTCAATTGGTGAAGAGATGAGTTCAAAAGGAATTTTAATTGAATTTTGGCCCATGTGAAAATTGCTTGGGGAAGGCATCAGGGGAATGCTCAGCTCACTTTGTGAGCTGAGCATTGGTGCCTTGGTGCCATTTTGTTGCACGCTGTGTTGCCCCTGGCCGTGTCAAATTTGCGCGCTCCACTCCCTGGCCGTGTCAAAATTGCTTGTGTGATGCCCATGGGTAGCGCTCAGCTCACTTTGTGAGCTGAGCACAATATGAGGCCAAGAAACAAGGAAAGAAAAGACCAAGCTCAGCTCACAAAGTGAGCATTATCGAGAGCACAGTGCTCTCTAAGTGAGTGCTACTTTGCCTTGGAGTGAGGTTCCAGCTTCGAGCCTTGGTGGAAGCATTGGCTGATTTTTTTGCTTGTTTTTTGCCCTTAAAGATGCATTTCATTTGTGCCACTATTTCATGCCAAATATAAGTTGCCATACATCGTTGGAAATCTCTGAATGTCAGCTTTCCAACGCAACTAGAATCACATCAATCGGACATCTGTAGCTCAAGTTATAGCCCTTGGAAGGAGGCATGGTCATGCTGTGAGCGCCCAGATTTTAACTTAGCCAAAATTTTGCATTCCAAGCTCATTTTTCACTCTTGTAGCGCTCATCTCTCCAAGTGAGCTGAGCTTTGTGCTGATTGCCTATTTTCCTTTTATTTGGTCATGGGCCACGCTTTTAAAAGCATGGCCTAAGACTCCAAAGTGTGCTCCAATTTCAAAGTGTTTTCCAAAGCTCTTTTTTTTCTCCTTTTTAGCTTATTTTGTGCTTCTTTGCTTCTTTTTTCATCTTATTTCCTACATGATTTATAAAATTAAAAGATCAAGGAAATATACCAATTAAGTACAAAAGCATTCAATATTTAAGCACAAATCATTAATTTCTTGTATGAAAAAGCATAGAAAAACATGACATGGTGACATGTCATCAACGAGAAATATATCAGACCATCAACAGCCACTACAAGCCAGCCTACAAGATCGGCTGAAGACATTCCTCCTTCAACACCACAAGCACCTACAACAAACCAACTGCTCCATCAGATACTTGAAAGGTTGGATTGGCAGGAACACAAAGCAAAGCTAAGAGAGCGCCGTAACAAGCGCCGATTCACATACCTTAAGGAGCTACTTTTGGGAAACTACAAAGACCCAGATACCTCGGAATCCACCTCATTTACCAGCACAGGGAACCATGACGATCCCGATGGTGGAGATGCTGCTACCAGCCACCCTCTGTTTCTGACAGATGGCACCGAGGACGGTGCAAAGCCTTAAGTGTGGGGAGGTCGGTCAGTACCTGACTTTCGGAGGTAATTTCTTTTCCTTAAACACCAATAAAATAGGATTTTTAGTTAATTTTTCATTTAGGATAGGATAAATTGCATAGTAATAATTAGTTGCATGCATGTTCTACTTGATTGAAAATAATAAGTTTCTTCTAAGACCCTATTTTCTAAAAAATTTCACTAATTTAAATCAAAACCTTTGTGTAAACTTGTTTGAAGTTGTATTTGGAACATAGTTTAAAAAGCTAAGAATACACAACCTGTAAGATTTGAGCTTATTTATATGGTTACATTATTTAACCATAAATATTTTATTCTTGTGTGTTTACTTCTCTATGATTGTAATCTTATTTTGTTTCATCCTATATGTCCAATATTTAATATGTTATATGCATGCGTATGATTGAGGCCATTATTTGATTTTTGCTCACTTATCCCAAATAAGCCTACCCTTTAAATTACTTTTGTTAGCCACTTTGAGCCTCTTAATCCTATTTGTTCTATATTTTACTACATTACTAGCCTTAAGCAGAAAAGCAATTAAATATGCAAATTGAATCTTTGGTTAGCTTAAGATAGGATTTGTGTATTAATTGAGTATGGTAAAATTATGGGAACAAGGGATAATGAGGGAATGTGTTATTTTACTTTGATAAATAATGGGAATTTGGGTACCTACTCATGTGAGACTAGAAAAATTAAAAATCCATGTGCATTGATAATGTTATGTTTACTTTTATTCTAAAAAAAAAAAGAAAAAAATCCAAAAAAATATATATATTCAATAAATAAGTAAATAAATAAGGGGACAAAATTATCCCAATGCTAAGTTAGGATAAGGAAAAGATCAATGCATATGTGATAAAATTAAAGAAAAGTTGATGCATGAGTATGTAATGCAAAAGTGAAGACTATGGGTAGCTAGGCATGATTCTAGAGTTATATAGAGTGTATGTATGTTAGGTGAGAGCTTAGGTTAATTAAAGATTCAATTTATAAAGCTCACTTAGCCATATATATACCCTTACCCTTACCTTAGCCCCATTACAACCTTGAAAAAGACCTCATGATGTTTGCATTGGTATGTTAAATATTGTTGATTCGTTAGGTGAAGAACAATTTTTAGAGAGCATGATTAGAGAATAGTAGAGTGATTACCCTATACACCTGAGTGATTAGAGTGCATATACACTACCAGTAAGGGTTCAATGCTTAATTCTATGTTCCCTGCTTTCATGAGCTGTCTTCTTACAATGTTACCTGTATTTACTATATGAGTTGAGTTAGTGAAATCTAATTCATATTTGTCTTGAAGAGCTTATTTACTTTTGACCAAGTAGACAAGAAGCATATAGTTGCATTTACATATATACATAGGTTGCATTGCATTTCATGAGTTTCACATGTCCCTATTCATTTACTTTATCTCCTTCAACTAAGCATGATGACATGCTAATGTTTAAGTGTGGGGTGTAACACCCTCACTATCAGAAGTCACGCTTCCGGCTGTGCTACTCTGATAGCAAGGAGTATTACGATTACTTTACATACTAAATACTAAAATAGGAGCCTGTGACTCGACACTGTATCGCTGATTTCCTTAAAAACCGGAAATAAACACTTTATCTTAATAAAAATACAAACAGGCATAGATTCATATACAAGACTCCTTATATAATAACTCATAATATAATATACATATAAAACATACAATTCCTATCCCTCTTACAAATTTGTAATAACAAAGACGAGGGAATAAAATAATCTAATTAATACAACAACATATCAACCAAACACAGTATAACTCTTCTTAACGCTTCTTCATCCGGTTCCTGAAAAGGTAAAGCTATAGGGGGTGAGAACCTAACCACACGGTCTCACCACGGAGTTTCAAAGTTGTCATAAGAAGATATTCAATAAGAAAACTGTTTTCAGATTCTGTGATTATCATTGTCTTATAAATACTTCTAAAATTCAATAGTTAATCGTTTAAAACCTTTTCAAAGAGGCAGTGTTTAACATTTTCAGAAATTCAAAGTCTTTCCTTTCTCATAAGCAAATCTCAATCAGAAACCAACCACACAATCAAACAACACAGTCATTAATTCAGCACCAAGGTTCATTCTCAAATGTAGCACACCAGGACAAACACAGGCAAGACAAACAAGGAAAGCACAAGTAGGTAGCAGTTACAGCAAATTGTTCAAATAGCAGTTAAGAACAGTTTAGCAATTAGGCAAACCAAAACAAGTTCAAACCCAAGCAAAGCATACAAATGCATATGTGAAGTTTGCATATTGGTATGATGTATATATTTATGTATTATTTGTAAGTAGTGTAAACAGTACTATAATGGATGGATAGAAGTTTTGAATATTCGTTTTTTTTAAGTTTTAAACAGGCTCATGTTTTACTATTAAATATTTTAAAAAGTCGTCGTAATACTCGAGCTATCAGAGTGGCGCAGCCGGAAGCGTGACATTTTAATAGTTAGGGTGTTACATGGGGAGGTTGATAAACCATTATTTTATGATTCATATTGTGTTTAATTGTGTGGTTTTATCAATTCTTTACCCACTTATTCATATGATAAGCATGTATTTACAATTCCTTCCCAAAATTACTCCATGATTGGAAACTTGCTTCCCAGAGACTTTTAATTATGCAGTTTAATTCTCCTTTATCCCATTCAATGCCATGATTTGTGTGTTAAGTGTTTCAGGCTTTATAGGGCATGAATGGCTTGGAAATTGGAGAGGAGGCTTGCAAAAATGGAAGAAACACAAGAAACTAAGGAGATGACCAGCGAGCAATGACGCGAGCGCATGGCCCATGCGAACGCGCGAAATGAAGAATTCATAGCGACGCGGACGCGTGCCCGACGCGAACGCGTAGATTGGAGTCTGCACGCATGACGCGAACGCGTGGATGACGCGAACGCGTGACAAGAAAAATTGCTGCCTGACGCGAACGCATGGACGATGCGTACGCGTGACCTGCGCAATCTGCAAAAATAACAGAATACGTTGGGGGCGATTTCGGGCCGCTTTTTGACCCAGTTTTTGGCCCAGAAACACAGATTAAACCTAGGAAACATGTAGAGACTCAAAGAGGCATCCACACACATTGAGATTCATCACATTAGGATTACACTTAGTTTTAGATATGAGTTTTTAGAGTTGCGTTAGATTGATAGTTTATGTTTTGCCTGGGATTTTCGGATGCTGAAAGTCATTACCTCCGTTGAAGACATCACTTTAGTTTGTTTCCGTATTCCTTTATTTTTACTTAGTTACTCATTGACCTTATTCAATTAAGTATGTTACATTTTGAATTTATTAATATATGAAGTTATTTTTATTTTAATTAATTTTAATTCTCTATTTTATTTTAATCAATTATGTCTTCTCATATTTTTATGATTATTAATTTCATGTCAATGGAGTAGAATTTCTACTTGACATGGGGGTTAATTAAGAGGTGATACTTGAGTTGGAATGTTCAAGTGCTTAGTTAAACTGGACGTTGTTAGCTAACTTCATACTTACTAACACTAGACCTCCCCAAGGGAGAGGGCTAGGACCTGAGGGTAAAAGTTAGCACAATCACCATATCTTTCCTTATTTGGTAAGGGAAAATCGAGTGAGAACAACAACCTTTTTACACCACACTTGAGAAGATCCCAATAAGGATAGAAGTTCCGCTTAATTATTCCCCCAGTCAAGGCCTTTTATTCAGAATATCAATAATTATTTTCAGTTTATTTTTATTGCCTTAGTTCACAACTATTTTAATTACCCGTTATCAAATTCAACTTTCTGGAAATTTTCTGATTAATAAATTAGCACTCTTGCCTGCAACTCGTTGGGAGACGACCTGGGATTCATACTCCCAGTAATTTATTTCTAAAATTTGTGACAACCCTTTTTAAATTGGTGAGGCAGATCTTAGTTGGTTAAGAGCTATACGTGCAACGCTGTCTCTTAATTGAAATCTTTTAATTGGTTAACTTCTGCCACGCATCACCCCCCAAGCTTGTTTATCTCCATGTCTTTGGTGGCAAGCAAGTTTTGATCAACTGGGTTTTGTTTCGGTTGAGTTGTTGGTCGTTGGGCCCATTTTTGGTCTTGGGGGTCAAGGGGAGTCAAAGGAAGTCAAGAGTTTTCTGTCTCGTTTGGCGCATCATGTTTAATGAATCCCTTTGGTTTTTCGAGGCATTTACGGTTGTCACTTGGTTTACCCACTAAGTTAGTGGGCTTGGTGATATTATTTGGTTTTTGTTTTTGGGAACTGACGTTCTGTTGCCTCATCTTCTTTCGGTTTTTATCTTCGACTATGAATTCTATAGGTTAGTATTGTCTCCCACACTTACTGTTTTTTGCTTTTGTTATGGTGAAAGAGAAAGAGAAAAAGATGGCTGTTGAGGAGAAGAAAGATAACCCATATCATTAGGTTCATGATGATGTGAAAACTCGTTCTTCTTTGTATGTTGATTCGGCATCCATGCATAAACTAGAAAGTCTGAAAGTTGTGAGAGAGGGTTCTGGTGTGGGTGTGCAGTTGCTTCCCTATTCAACTGATGATAGGGTTTGCAAAAGTAGCGGGAATTGGGAATATTTTTACATGTATACTCCATGTTTCACGGAGTTAGGTGTTAAGTTACCTTTCTCTGCCTTCGAGTGTGACTTGTTGACCCAACTAAACTGTGCGCCTTCTCAACTACACCCAAATTCATGGGCCTTCCTTCGTGCTTTTCAGTGCTTAATGGAGTTCCTATCTTTTCCTTGTTCCCTTCCTCTATTCTTTTCGTTGTTTCAGTCTAAAGGGGTTAGGAAAGGGTTGTGGATTTGTCTGAGTAGTTTTTCTGGTCGTTCCCTTTTCTTGCTTTTTAAATCTTCTTTCAAAAACTTTAAATCTTTGTTTGTTAAGGTTCGGTCGCTGGAGGCCGAGTATCCATTTTATCTGGATGACAAGCTCATAGAAAGGTTTCCCTTGAACTGGTGTTCCGAGCCATGTCAGATCTTAAAGGCTACCGAGCGAAGTGAGGATGAGCATTGCCTTCTAGAGTTTCTGATTGAGTGTTTTGCTGATGGGGTGTGTTTATCAATCCCCGACCTTCTTCGTTTGCATGATGCAGGTGATAGTGAGGGTTTGAAAGCTTACATAGGTAACGATGGTTACTGTACTGTCTGTTGTGTATTTATTTTGTTTATTTGACTGTTCTTCCTTTTGCAGGTGGGCGAGCTCCTCTTCTTGATCCCTCTCGATTCCAATCTTTTTTGAAGAAGAAAAAGGAGAAGGATGCTGGGGTTTCTGGGGTTCTCAAGGATGGTGGTGGCGAGGTGGCTCAATCCACTGCCCATCCCGCGTCGTCACATAAGAAAAAGAGAGATGAAACGGATCAGTCTCTGGAGGTTATTTCCGAATGTGATAAGGATATTGCGGGAGGTGCTAGGTCTGCATTTGATCGGCAAAGGCGACTTCACGGGTTCATACCAGGGACGAGCACTCATTCTCTGTGGAGTGACCAGTTTCCCATAGCCGAGCTCTCTGATAGGGTTTCTTAATACCCTGGCGATATGCTCATGACTCGTCGTATTGGGATGGAGGGTATGGGAAAGTTTATTCAGGTTAGCCTCTGTGTTTATTTATTCTATTTCTTTTTGCCCTCTAATGTTACTGCCGTTGTTTATGTGTTTTCGTGTTGCCATTAATAGATTGTTGCTTCACGCTTGATGTGCGTTGGTCGTACTATCGAATTGATCAGAGCTGAGCAGCAAGCAAGTGCGGGGAGAGCTGCCGAGCTGGAGAAGTTGTTGAAGGATAAAGATACTGTAATGGAGAAGGCTTTGAAGGAGAAGGACGAGGCGATTGCGGATGTGACATTGAAGCTGAAGTCGTCTGAGGACGAGGTTAATCGTTTCAGGGATTAGATTCGGCTCCTCCAGTCTGACATCAAGGATAGTAACTTGGCTAAAGGTCAGCTGACTTCCCGAGTTCACGAATTGGAGGAGTTGGGTATGAAAATGTTTGCTTCTGGTTTCGATCGAGCTGTTAGTTAGATTGCCGCTTTGGCACCTGATTTGATTGTTCTTGGATGGACGTGACGAAGGTCGTTATTGATGGGAAGTTAGTGGTGGATGGCACAGTGGATGACCATGACGAGAACGCCCCTCCTCATTGAGTTGTTTTTTATTTATGTGTTTGGACATGTTTTGTTTGTAATGATGACTTATTTTGTTTTTGTTTGGCCGAGTTATAGTCGGTTTGATGTTTTTGTGAACACTTGGTTCTTGTTTTGACTTAAGTTATGCATTGACTGTGGTTAGGTCACCTTGATGATATAGTTATTTTGATAGAATGGTGTATTAAAAAGTAGTCTAAGATAGGTGAACAAATAATCGGTTGCATTTGTTTGATTTGGGTGTCTGGCCTCATTAAAACCCTCCTTAGGTAAAAACCCATTTTGGGATAAAAAAAAAAACCTCTAAGGGAAAAAAGAGTACCTTCATTCGCAAAATGTACAATTTTATGATCTGTATAACTTTAGTGAAGAGATGTTCCAATTCCCTGAAATTGGATTGCCTTGTAATGTTTGTAGCTGGTAAGCCCCATTCTGAGCACTCTGGATACTCGGAATGGTCCCTCCCAATTTGCGGAGAGCTTTCCATGTGAAGGAGGTCGTCTGGCTTTCTCTGTTCGTCTGAGGACTAAGTCACCCTCCTCGAATGTCCTCGGCACCACCTTCTTATTATGCTTTCTTTCTGCCAGTTGTTTCTGGGCTCTCTGCTTAATGGCGGCGATTTTCCTGTCTTCTTCTGCGAGGTCAAGCTCGGTGTTTCTTGCGTTTGTGTTATGTAGTTCGTCGTATAGTTCGGTTCTCAATGTGGGAATTCCGACCTCTACCGGGATTAACGCCTCCGACCCATAGACTAGTTTGAAGGGTGTTTCGCCCGTGGTGGTTTGTATTGTGGTGTTGTAGCTCCACAATACTTCTGGAATTAGCTCCGCCCATTCTCCTTTCGCATTATCGAGCTTTTTCTTTATTGCCTGCATTATAACTCGGTTAGCAGCCTCGGCTTGCCCATTAGTTTGTGGGTGTTCGACCAGCTAAAATGATGCTGTATATTAAAATTACTTAGAAATGAGCCGAGCTTATTATCTGTGAATTGCCTACCATTGTCTGATATTATTTCCTTTGGTATTCTGAATCGACATATGATGTTTTTCCAAATGAAAGATCGTACCTTTTCGGCCGTTATTCTTACTAATGGTTGTGCCTCTATCCATTTGGAGAAATAGTCTATTGATACTAGGAGAAATTTTACCTGGCCTGGTGCTACTGGAAATGGGCCGAGAATGTCGAGCCCCCATCTGTGAAAGGGCCAGCTTACCTCCATGTTGTGTAATACCTCGGCGGGCTTCGTAGAGATGGCTGCGTGCTTCTGACATTTGTCACATGTCTTTACTTTTGTTATGCAATCCCTTTTCATGGTCGGCCAGTAGTATCCTGTTCGGACGATCTTTGCGGCGAGGGATCGTCCTCCGATGTGGTTTCCACACACGCCCTCATGAACCTCGTCCATTACCTCTTTTGCTTCGTCTTTGTCTAGGCATTTTAGTAATGCTTGTGAGAAGCCGCACCTGTATAGTTCTCCCGCTATGTTTGTGTAGAGACTCGCCTTTCGTTTGAAGTGTTGTGGGTTAAGTTCGTCTCTTGGTATGATACCTGCATTGATGTATTCAAGGAAAGGTGTTCTCCAATCGTGGAGATGGTCAATGCTTGTTATAGATAGTATTTCAATGCTAGGTTTTTTGAGTGTGAGTTGTGATAAAGCCGATGTTTGTGTGTCTGTTCTAGTGGCAGCAAGTTTAGATAGTATGTCTACTCTAATGTTCTTTTCTCTATGCACATGTAATGTTATGAATGAATTGAACTTTGAAATGAGATCCGTTGCTTTGAGCCAGTACTTCTCAAGCAAGGGATCTTTTACCTGGAATTCTCCTCGGATTTGTCGAACCACCAAGAGGGAATTGCAATATGCTGTCAGGCTATGTACCTGGAGATTGAGGGCGAGCTTTAGCCCTGCTATGAGTGCTTCGTACTCGGCCTAATTGTTACTTGCCGAGAAGTTGAACTGGAGGGATTGCTCAGCTATCACCTTGTCTCCTTCTTTAAGGACTATCCTAGCTCCGCTTCCTCCTCGGCTTGACGCCCCATCGACGTGAAGTTCCCATGGCTTGTTGTGGTGGTGTTCGTCAGGTGTTAGCTCGGAAATGAAGTCTGCTAGGATTTGTGCCTTCAGGGCCGGCCTTAACTGGAATTGGATATCGAACTCGGAGAGCTCAACAGACTATTTGGTTAGTCGTCCAGCCAGTTCTGGTTTGGTCAATATCTGCCTTAATGGTTGATTTGTTCTTACAATTATTGTGTGGCTTTGGAAGTAGTGCCTGAGCCTTCTTGCTGTTACTACTAGTGCTAAGGCCAGCTGCTCTATTCTCGGATATCTTTGTTCTGTTTGTTGCATGACTCTGCTGACGAAATACACTGGCCGTTGTATTTTTCCTGTCTCAATGACAAGAGCCGAGCTTATAGAGTAATTGGAAGCGGACAAATATAAATATAAAGGTTTACCGTCCTCTGGTCTTTGCAGTACTGGTGGTGATGATAAGAAGGCTTTGAGTTCGATGAATGCTGTCTCACACTCTTTTGTCCACTCGAACCTTTTATTCTTTGATATCGTCTGGAAGAAGTGATAAGATCGGTTTGACGCTGCCGGTAAGAATCGGGACAGAGCCGCTACCCTTCTTGCCAACTGTTGCACCTCCTTTATTGTTCTAGGGCTTGCCATGTTGAGTACTGCGTCACATTTTTCAGGATTTGCCTCGATTTCCCGTGATGTCAGCATGAATCCGAGGAATTTGCCTCCTTGCACCCCAAAGGCGCATTTCTCTGGGTTTAGTCTCATGTTGTATGCTCGGATTCGCTTAAATATTTCTCTGAGGTCATCGTAGTGGGACCTATTCGGGGTAGTTTTGGTGACCATATCATCAACGTAGATCTCTATGTTCTGACCTATTTGGTCACGGAAGACCTTGTCCATTAAGCGCTGGTATGTTGCACCTGCGTTCTTTAGACCAAATGGCATTACTTTGTAACAAAAATTTCCATGTTCAGTTATGAAGGCTGTTTTGCTTTAGTCTTCTGGGTGCATGAGAATCTGGTTGTAACCAGAGTATGCATCCATGAAGCTTAAGCTTTTGAAGCTTGATGCATTGTCCACAAGCTTGTCAATGCTTGGCAAAGGGTATGCATCTTTAGGACATGCCTTGTTCAAATCTGTAAAGTCGACGCACATGTGCCATCTACCTGAGTTTTTTCTTACCATTACCACGTTAGATAGCCATGTGGTAAATCGGATTTCTTTAATGAAGTTTGCACTGAGAAGCCTTCTAGTCTCTTCTAGGGCTGCCTTTGATTTTTCTGCTCCGAGATTCCTCTTTTTCTGAGCTATAGGCCGGACTGCTTTGTCAGTGGCGAGTTTGTGGCAGATGATGTTTGGGTCTATCTCTGGCATATCTGCCGGAGTCCAAGCGAAGAGGTCGGCATTGGCTTGTAACACCCTTATAAGTTCTGTTCTTTCTTGTCCTTGGAGCGCTTGGCCGATGTATGTGACATGCTCCGATTTGGACGTCAGCGGAACCTTCTGGAGCTCGTCCGCTGGCTGAGGTCTTTCTCTGGTGTCTTCTCTGGGGTCAAGATCTGCTAGGGATAATACCTTGTTTGTGCTGTGAATTGCTTTGACTTCTTGTTGGAACTCTTGTCTTGTGGCCGACCTTTTCAGGCTTGCGTTATAGCATTGTCGAGCTTGTTGGCAGTCTGAGTGGAGTGTAGCTATCCTGCCGTCCTGTGCCTGAAATTTAACACATAGATAAAGAGTAGATACTACTGCCCTGAACATATTCAGAGCAGGTCTTTTGAGAATAATATTGTAAGGGCTTGGGCAGTCAACTATTAGATATTGTATATCAATAGTTCATGACAATGAGTCCTCTCCCATCATCGTTTTTAACCATATGTAACCTTTAATTGAGACTCTTTCTCCGGAGAACCCTACTAGTTCTCCAGATGAGGGTTGCATGAGTTTTTCAGATAATTTCATTTTTAAGAAAGTAGAGTGAAAAAGAACATCTGCACTGCTACCTGGGTCCAAAAGGACTTTTCTTACCAGTAACTCGCCTGTTTGGATGGAAATTACCACTGGATCGTCCGAGTTTGGTGCCGCAGAGCATATATCTGTCTGGATGAAAGTAATATTGAGGTCGGGCACACTTTTATTGTTTTGTGGTGTTGTTCCTTCGATTGCTAGCATTGCGCGGTAGCTTCATTTTCGCACCGAAGTCGTTTCACCTCCCCCGGCGAATCTTCCGGATATACAATTTATGATGCTTTGGGGGGAGTGTTGTTTGACCATTTGTTGTCCTTCTTGTGCCCTGTAGCTTGATGACGTTCTTCTCGGTCCTTGTTACCTTCTTTGTACCTTCTTTCTTCAATATATTTGTCAAGGAGGCCTTGCCGATCTAGTCTCTCTAGCAGATCTTTAGCTATCACGCATTCGTCAGTTGTGTGTCCATACTTCTGATGGAAAGCGTAGTGTTTGCTTTTGTCGATGAATCGCTGGTCCTGGTAGCTTCCTGCCCTTGCTGGTGGTTTTATGATTTTGGCGCTGAGGATTTCTTTAATTATCTTTTCCCTCTTTGTGTTGAATTTGGTGTAGTTGTCGAATTTTGGGGTCAGTCTGAAGGGTTTTTTGGAGTCTTTGATATTTGCCGACCTTGTGGCTCTGTCATCCTTTTTCTTTGGTTGTTTTCTCTCCGTTCTTTTGGCTTCGCAGAGCTCTTCAATCTCCATCTGTCCTGCTGCCCTTTCTCGGAATTCTTCCAAAGTCTTCGGCTTAGTTACCGCGATTGTCTCTTTGAATTTTCCGGGTCGGAGTCCGGCCTTCAGGGCATGCAGGTGGACGGCAGGATCCAGATCGGGTATCTCCATTGTTGTTTCTGCAAATCTGGTCAGATAGTCTTTCAAGCTTTCTTGGGGACCTTGGCGGATGGTGCCGAGGTAGTCTGATCCGTGTACATATATCCGTGCTGCAGCGAAGTAGTCTATGAAGGATTTTGCCAGTTCTTCAAAAGAAGATATCGAACCTGCAGGTAGTTTTGAAAACCAAAGTAGCGCAGCGCCGTCAAGGTAAGTAGGGAAAGCTCTGCAAAGAACAGGTTCATTATTAGGGCCATTAAAGAACATCATAGATTGAAATTTCTTAATATGAGGCCGGGGGTCACCAATCCCCTTATATGGCTCGAGTGAAGAAGGCAGTGTGAAATTTTTTGGCATCTGGTAATTGGTGATTTCCTCAGAGAACGGGTTGTCCAAGGTCAGTTTCTCCTTTGGTGGGTTGACACTTAGTAGGTTTGCGTTGCCTTTTCCTTTGGAACCATTCTCCTCACATTTACTAGCGTTGTTTTGGGTGGATAGTTCGGCAAGTCTTTTGACTTCAGCTTGCAGCTCGGCCATCTGGGCCATGAGTTCGGCCTGAGTGAGTTGGTGGACTCCATTATCGGCCATGTTCGAAGGTTGAGAAATCCTGCGTAAAAAAGAAATGCCAAGTGCGATATAAAAAGGTAATGGGGTTAAATTAACTTTCGGGCCCCACGATAGGCGCCAAATGTTTCGTCCAGAGTGAGCCGAGGTATTCAATGCCTAGGTCGGCTGCTTGACTTCCGGGAGGAGCTATGTCTCGTCCAGGGAGTAGTGTTATAAGGAAACCTCGGCCTCTTGAAACACGATGGCGGGAGTACCTGCAAAGAGCACTCCAACGCTCAAGTAAGAATGAGAATTATCCGAGAATAAATGAAATAAACTAGAGCGAGTATGTGTAACCTGAGCCTTTGTGAGTTTGCTTGGTTCTGTTTTATAGACGATTGTGGGTTTATATTGTTGGGTTTGTTCCGATATTCTTGGTGAGTTCCGTTTGTTAGTAACGGGCTGAAGATAGGATCTGACTTGCGTGTGACTCAGGGGCGCAGGTACATAGAAGAAAAGGGGGTCAATGCCCCCCCCCCCAAATTTTAGTTTTTAGTTTAAAAAAAAATTAATCTAGTCCCCCCCCCCCTTTCTTTATTTCCCAGCCCTCCCCCCCCCCCTCTCTTTTTGTTCTATCTTTTCCAAACTCTCCCCCCCCTTAATTCCTATAAAAAAAACCCAGCCCAATAGCCCATTCCCTATCCTTTTTTTATTTCCCAACCCCTATCCCTTTTTTTAATTCTCAACGTACAATCATTCTCCAATCTCCATCCCCTTTTTTTATTTCCCCAGCATACAACAGTTTCTCTCTCTTCCACTTTTCGCTTTGGCTTTCCAAAATTTCAGGTAACAATTTTTTCTATTCTTCTTCTTCTTTATCTCTTTAATTTTCTTATCTTTTACAGTTTTACCTCTTTAACTCTTATTTTTTTTATTTTTTGCAGATTAAAAAAAGATAGTAGTTTAACAAGTAATTTTTCACTCCTCTTTCTCAAAAAAAGGTTCTATTTTTATTCTTTTTTATATATTTAGTTATTTACTTAATTAGTTAATTTATTATTATTTGTTAATTAAGTTTATGTTATTATATGTTAGTTTGTATATTTAGTTTTTTTTATTAGTTAACTATTTAATTACAATTTTATATTATTTATACTAGGATGTTAGTATTATTGTTCTGAATTTTAATATTTTATTTTATATTGAAATATAATTTTTATATTTTATAAAGATTTAGACTGTAATTTACACTTTTTGCTAAATATATTTTTAATTATAGGAACTTATTTGGCCATTTGAATTATGAGTAAGTTCAAAACCATTGATACATTTTTTAAAAGAAAAGATCAAGAGAATGAAGATGCTTCTACTATTACTACTCCAATACTTGAGGGGTCATCAAATTTTATTACTTCAAGTTCTTCATTGAATAGCTCAAAGCGTCCACGACTTCTTCCAAATCAACTGGATATTTTTCGTTTGGAAAGAGATCCTGGAATGCGACCAATGATTTGGAAGTTTCCTCCAAATAAAAGAGATGAAATCCGTCGGGCTTATATTAAAGTTGGGCCAAATCAACCAATTCTTGGTAATTATCCATTTTCTGGTGATAAAAGTCATCGTCGCTTTCAAGCTTCATGGTTTAAATTGTTTCCATCTTGGTTAGAATATTCTATAGAAGATGATGCTATATATTGTTTTCCGTGCTTTCTTTTTGCTAAGGAACCTTCAATCAATACGGGTTCAAATGCTTTTATTGAGAATGGTTTCAGGAATTGGAAGAAAGTAAATAGTGGAAAAGAATGTGCTCTTCTGAATCACATTGGCAAAGGTCCTAACTCATTCCATCATAAGGCACTGAAATCATGTGATGATTTGATGAAACAATCACAACATATTGAGAGACTTCTTCATAAGCAAACATCAGAAGAGATTGAAAAGAATCGAATTCGACTAGGAGCATCTATAGATTGCATTAGATGGTTGACATTTCAAGGTTGTGCATACAGAGGACATGATGAAAGCCAAAGTTCAAGCAACAGAGGTAACTTTTTGGAAATGTTGAAATTTTTGGGATCTTACAATGAAAGAGTGAAAAAGAACGTTTTGGAAAATGCTCCAAAAAATGCTAAATATACTTCAAATGATGTCCAAAAAGAAATTCTACATATTCTTGCTACTAAGGTGAGAAATTCAATTAGAGAAGAGATTGGAGATGCCAAATTTTGTATTATTGTTGATGAAGCTAGAGATGAATCTAAAAATGAGCAAATGGCCATTGTTTTGAGATTTGTTACTCTAGATGGTTTTGTTAAAGAGAGATTTTTTGATCTTGTGCATGTCATTGATACTTGTGCAACAACTTTAAAGAAAGAATTGATTTCTGTCCTTTCTCATTATAATCTCCAAGTTGAAAATATTAGGGGTCAATGGTATGATGGTGCTAGCAACATGCGGGGTGAGTGGAATGGTTTGCAAGCTGTTTCTTAAAGATTCTCCACAAGCATACTATGTGCATTGTTTTGCTCATAGGTTACAATTAGCATTGGTGGCAGCTTCAAGAGAGGTACTTCAAATTCATGAATTTTTTACTCAATTAAACTCTATTGTCACTATTGTTAGTGCTTCTTCAAAAAGACATGATCAATTACAAGAAGCTCAAGCAATTGAAAATGCAAACTTGGTTGCTCAAAATGAATTAGAAACAGGCAAAGGTGCGAATCAAATAAGCACTTTACAAAGAGTTGGGGATACTCGATGGAGCTCTCACTTTAATTCTATTTGCAGTTTGGTAAAAATATTTACTGCTACCAATATTGTTCTCAATAATATCATTGAAGACGGGACAACTTATGCACAAAGAGGTTAGGCTTATGGTGTTAGTAAAATATTATTGTCATTTGAATTTGTTTTCACTTTGCACTTGATGAAAGAGATTATGGGAATCACTAATGTTTGATGAAAGAGATTATGGGAATCACTAATGTTCTTTGCCAAGCACTGCAACAACAATCTCAAGATATTCTTAATGCAATGCATGTTGTTTCTACATCAAAATTACTTCTTCAACAATTAAGAGATGGTGGATGGTGCAATTTTCTTGCAAATGTTAAAGATTTTTATGAAAAACATGAAATTGAAGTCCCTAATATGAGTGCACAATATGTTTTTGGAAGAGGTCGATCTCGTCAACCAAGTGTGACAGTTGAGCATCATTATCGAATAGATGTATTCTTGTCAACAATTGACTCTCAAATACAAGAGTTGAATAGTAGATTTAATGAGCAAACAATAGAGCTTTTGACTTTGAGTTGTGCTTTGGATCCTAAGGACAATTTCAAATCATTTAATATTGAAGAAATCAGCAAGTTAGCAGAGAAGTTTTATCCCCTTGACTTTCCTTCTAATGAGCTAAATATTTTGAAATCTCAGTTGCAACATTATCAGCATGATATACCAAATCATTTGAAAGGCATTGGTACACTTTCTGAATTGTGCAACAAATTGCAAGAAACGGGAAAATCAAGAACTTATCACATGGTTGATAGATTAATACGTCTTGTTTTGACTCTACCAGTGTCTACAGCAACAACAGAAAGAGCTTTTTCAGCAATGAAAATTGTTAAGACAAGACTCCGAAGTAAGATGGCTGATGAATTTCTTGCAGACAATTTGGTCATCTATATAGAAAAAGAATTAGCAGCTATTTTCGACACAAATTCAATTATAGATGATTTTGAAAATAGAAAAAAACGTCGAATAGCCTTTTCATGATACAAAATTGTAAGTGGTAATTTTATATATTATTGTCTTACTTTGATTGAGATTAGATATTTATTTTTTTTTAATTTTATCAATAGAAATAGTAATATAAAATATAACACCGCCCCCTCTAAATAGTTAGCCTAGCTCCGCCCCTAGTGTGACTGTGATCAAGTTACGTTTGAGGTCTGCTCTTAGTGCCGAAATATTTGGTCGGTTAGCTGAGAAGGATAGCTGCCGAATTTTTAGAGATACACATCAGCTACATTTATTTTATTTATTAAAATAAAAAATTCTAGTTGTTGTCGTTCTAGCAGTGCTAATTGCGTTATCATGGTATGTTAAAACTTAAAAAGCATCGGAAAAATAAAATAGTAAGTGTGGTCAATATAAGAAAAAATACAAAATTAATTTTAGAAAATAAAACTATAATTAAACACAAAAATCGAAGAATGTCAATGTGCTTTGATTGGGTACCAACCTTGTGGATATTTTAGCATTTATTATAAATTTTCTTTTGGATTACAAATATTTTAGCATTCGAAAAATCAAGGAGTTCTTTTTTTTAATGTATTTCAAGAATTTGTTTTGGTAAGTTTTATGAACAAGAATTTTTTAAATAATTTTTTTTAAAAGATAAAAATAATTTTATGTTTAGATATTCTATGTAAAAATAATTTTTTTATCTAATAATTATATTTAAGTATAATAATATAAAAGTTTTTGTTATTTATTTATTATGTTTAAAATATTTTTATAAGTAAAAAAAATCTTTAAAAAAATATAAATTATGACTTTTAAAAGAAGATATTTTTTATTTTTTGTGTTTTTATTTTAGGATTTAACTAATATATACTCTATAAAACTATTACTAAAGATTTTTTTATTGTAAAATAAAAATATTTTTTTATTGACTGTTTTTAACCGCAACTTCTTTATGCAGTTGGTCTAGTGATTGAACAAACGATGTGTTTTGCAATCCAATTTCATCTAATTTGATACGATTTAGATCATATGGGTATATGTTTATTTTTTTCAATTAATCCAATTTTATTTAAATAATTTAAAATAAAAAAATTATAAAATTTTTAATTTAAAATTTCAATAAATATAATTTAAATTAACAATTTAATTTAATTTAATAAAAATAAAGATACTCGTATTATAATAATACTCACATGATTAATTATGTTTATTCAATTTAAAAAAATTTTAACCGTTTAAAATCGTTTAAAAATAGGCATACTATTATTATTTTTAAAATAAAAATTTTAAATAAACGAACTCGTATTGAATTATTAATTTAAATTATATTTATTTAAATTTTAAATTAAAAATTTATAAAATTAAAAAAATTAAATTATTTAAATAAAATTAAATTAATTAAAAAATAAAAAATAAAAAATAAACCAATAAAATTCAACTAGTACCAAATTAGATAAAATTAGATTATAAAATACACCGTTCACTCACAAAAAGTTATAATCTGCCTAATAATTAGATAAACGAATGCAGTTTGCCTCGCCTAAACATTAGGTAAACTATATACAAAAAAGAAAAAAGTGAATTTTAATAAATAATGTCTTTTTTTAAATAAAGTATTTTTATTTTATAATAGAAAAAAAAATTCTTACTATTAGTGGAAGGTTTTAAATTTTTTTACTTTAATAAATACATTGAAAATTTAATTTTTTTTTGTATTTTCAATAAAATTTTTTTCAATTTGTAATCTTAACATATGTTTTTAGCCAGCGTTTGATTGCTCTCCATGTCTCTTTGAGACATAGATACAGTGACATACGTGTGTCCTGTTTGATTTAGTAAGACACAATTTTTTGATAAACATGAAAAGACACGAAGACACTAAACTATATTACCTCCAAATAGGTAAGACATTGAAACATAATTTGTGAGACATTGATTTTTTAACTTTTACCTTTATTTAATTTTCAAACTTCCAAATTTACTCTTCCATACTCCCAAACATGTCTCTCTCCTGATCCTCTATCATGCATTTTCCACCTCCCTCTCAGCAATTCCTCATCATTCTCAATAGCTCACCATCCTCTATCTTCCCTTTTCACTCCCCACTGTTCACCGTCCCTTTCTTCCTCTTCCTCTTCGTAGTGTCTACCGCTACCTCTCTCCCTCTTTATCTTCCACTCTTCCTCTTCACCCACTGTTCCTTCTCTCTTCGTATTGCCCTCTTCTTCAGATAGTCCGTATTGTCCTCTTCTTCAGATAGTCAGATCTGCATCCATTTTTTTTCATCGATTGCCACTTTTCTTCCGTCAAGATCCACCACATTTGCTCGTCCTTAATCTCTCTTGAAGGATTCGGGGTTCTGGCGTACAGAACCATCGTTATTCAGATTTGCCACCGACTTCAAGCTTCAACAACGTCTCCCTCCATCCTCTTTCTCTGGCGACATCGTTCATCCTCTCTAAGGAGAATGTCTGCTCCGATCTTTTTCTCTTTTATTCTCGTCTATCTGTGGATAATAACATGTTAGATTAACTTGTTTTATTTAATGAGTTGTTATGTTAGGATAATTCAATTTAAGTAGTTAGAGTACGTGATAATAAAATAAAAAGTAAACAAAAAGACAAGAAATAAAATCGAATAAAAAGATACATTGAAATTGAAATAGAAAATAAAAGGGATAGATTGAAATTGAGTACAAAGAGAATCACTCTACTTTCTACCAAATTTCTTGATGTAACAAGAGAGAGACTCATTCAATCTAACTTGTCTACATCATAGTTTGGAAATTGAATCGGATGGACTCCTCAACCTTCTATATATCCAATTTCCTGATGCAATAAGAGAGAGACTTACTCAACCTCACTTGTCCATATAATGATTTCATCACGCACCAAAAAGGAATTTTCAAACCCCTAAATCACTAAATGACGACTACAATAATTTATGAGGTATTTATAACCTCTTATTAGGTTAAAATAAAGAAAATCCTAAGAAGCACAATTAAGTAATTAAATAAACAAAATTAAAATATATCAAACTAAATTGAATATTCTAAAAAGATAAACTAATAACTTTTAAATAATACTTAAATTTTTTATATCACGAATATTTGAAACACATATCATTACGTATTAGACATGTTAGTTTAACTTATTTTAATTAAATAGTTGACATATTTATTTATTTGGATTCAATTAGTTAAAAGTGTAGTAGTTAGGAGTGAACATTTTCATTGAAAGATGATTAGTTATAGATGAAGTTCTCCTTTTTAGCAAAATTTTAATTATATTAGGATATTATTAATTAATATTGTTTTTATGATTACCCGGTAAAATTGAGAATTTTTTAATTAAATTATTTAATTACTTAATTATAATATTTAACTACATTACATTATTTAATTACTTAATTATAAGATGTAATTAAATTATTTATTATTTAAAAAATTAAGTTATTGTTAGCATTATTATACGCAATTAGTTATGAAGACTAATCAATTATATTTTTACAGATACTTTAGTTGTTCTTGTCACGTCGTGTGATGTTGTCTATCCCACTGCCCTGATATCTTACTATCTTATATTAAGAAGGTTGGATTCAGACACCTAATAGAGCTAAGAAATTTTATATTTGACAATACTTTGTTCTTCGTATTTATTGAGTGGTGGAGGTTCGAAACGCATAGTTTTCACCTTTTATAGGTGCAAGGTCACCATTACACTCTAGGATGTGGCTTACTATCTTAATTTGTGCATAGATGGTGACCTGATTGGAGTTGTACTAGAAATTTTCAGTTGTATCATGGTACCCCAATAGCAATGGGTTGAGAATTTGCTTTGTGACAAGCCTCCACCTCAGTCAGTGGACTGAAAGTAGAATATTGGTCTAAAGATGACTTGGCATAGAAACAGGGTTTCACATATTCTGCCAGAGGCAGATCCAGATACCCTTCACTAGTATACCCAGTGTTACTTATTGATGATGATTGGGGGTATTTGTTTACATACAAGTCAATTAACCTCGTCCCCCTCAAATGATTGCTGCTCATTGAGAATTTTGATAGTTGTAGACAGTTGTGTTGGGGTTTAGCGAAATAACGTCTTTGATCTATGTCATAAAGATTCGACTAACACCATGTCATAAGTTTCATGTTAGCTGTCGAAGACCTAACACAATCCTCCCCCTTTATCCGGACTTGGGACCGGCTATGTATTGCAAGTGTAGCATAGGCAGAATTACCATACAGAGTTAGTATAAGAGAAAAAAGAGCAAATGCAAAAAAACAAAATACTTGTCCTTTACATATACTTATTTTAAGGAATAAAGTGACTATAAAAAAATCATGTTTAACATTACTGTGGGATATTTTTTTTATATATTGGAACAAATTATGTGATGTACCACAATATTTTAGTGTATATCAGTGTTACATTAGTATGGGATATTTTTACTTTTTCAAAGACATAAAATGTTACCTACATTTTAAATTATATATAAAAAATACTTTTTAAATTCGTTAAATACAAAATGGCGTTGTCATTTTCTTTTAAAAAATAAGGATTTTTTTAACAAAACGGAAAAACCGTTTTGTATGTGATAATTTTTTTGAAATTTGGAGTAAGAAAACGTCAATGACATTTTGAGATTTTTTTTTAATTAAAAAATTTGAAAACAACAATGACGTTCTATATTTTAAAATATAATTCGATCAAAGTATCAGAAACTTTCACAATAGCATTAAATATGATTTTTGGGCGTTTTCGTATATTACATAAATGCAACCCCTCCTCAATATTAAAAAAAGTTTTCTTTAATATTCTCTGTTATATATAATATTCCAAACCCTAAAAGGACAAAAAAAATGTGCAAAAAGCAAATAGATGCTACAAAATTTTCTCTAACTTTCTTCAAGTTCTTTATTTTTTTGATAGCTCTTTTATCTTAGAAACAATTTTAAAAATTATAATTCAAATAGTTTTATTTCCAATGTTAATCGGTGTATTACATTAATTATTGTAATTTTGAGAATAATTTACATTCATTAAAAAATCTCATAACTATAACTCAAAAATAAGAATAATTTTTGAATTATGCCATCAAGTTTTTGAATTTCTCATCTTGTGAAGAAGCTGCCAAACTTTCTATATATTCATCTTGTAAATTAATCCAATAATAATTTCTAGTTCTAAGAATATTTAAGAAAAAATATTTAAGATTTTTAGATTGGTAAAGAGTCAATATAAGTCATTGTTCATTAATAAAAAAATTTGAGAAAATAATATCTAAAATTCTTATGTTAGTGGGAAGTGAATTTGATGAGAATACTTGAGTAAATAACATCTAAAATTTTAAGGTTAATGAGTTGTGGTCTAATTTAAATTAAAATTTAGCTTGAGAAGATTCAAAGAAAGAATATATAACAAAATTGTCAAATTTTTATTTTAGAATTGTATGTAGACTTTTGAAATCATACCAGTATATATCATGTGTACATCTTCTAAAACCTTATCTCTTTACTCTTGAGTTTATTACTTATAATTAGTTAAAAAATTTCTTTTCATATTTGCCTGCTTAACATAGATTTATCAAAAACAGTTTACAAAACTATTTGAAATTTGTCAAGACTTTAGAAGGGTTTTAACTTTTAACTAAAGAACTAGTACCTCAGAAATAATTTTAAACAATTTTAAACAAAGCTTTCGAAATGTAATTGCTAATATATTTCGGTGTATACAAATTCAAAGACTTAAAAAGTGTTTTTGAATTTATGTTTCAAAATAAAAAAAGGAAAGAAAAGACGATTCAACTCTTTTCTTATGCACTTTTTCTAATTTTGATTATACATTCTTGAAGGAGGTTAGCGTGTGGTGTGTATAACAATAGTTAGTTAGACTTTTTTGTAATGTGGTTAATTATTTGTTAGACAGTGAGTATGTGTGCTATGCAGAGTCTGTTAGAAGAGTTAGTCACATTAGTAGGTATATAAATTCAGCACACACATCATTAAAGACCAACCATCTCTCTCTCTCTCTCTCTCTCTCTCTCTCTCTCTCTCTCTCTCTCTCTCTCTCTCTCTCTCTCTCTCTCTCTCTCTCTCTATATATATATATATATATAGTTCTGGCCTAATACCTTTATGGTATCAGAGCTCCAGATCCTTGTGACCATGACTTTCGTATTGCACAAATTGCTCCAGCTTTTTCAAGTCTGATTGTAATGAAACTGGATGAAAAAAAATTTCTGCCATGGAAAGATCAAGTAGAATCTATGATAGAAGGTTACGAAATGTTGAATCACATCACAAGCGAGTCAATTCCAAAGAAGCATCTTTCCATTGAAGATGAAGCTTCAGGCACGGTGAATCCAGAATACGTAATGTGGAAGAAACAGGATGCACTACTCAAGACTTAGCTTCATGCATCCAAGAGCAAGAGATTTAATACACGCATAGTTGGATGTGTGTTTTCTCACCAGATCTGAAAAAGATTAGAGACTTTCTTTGCATCACAGATCACGACGAAGATTAGACAACTCAAGAACAAACTAATAAACACGAAGAAAGAAGGTTCAATTTGCGATTACTTGCTAGAGATAAAGAAGGTAGTAGATTATTTAATTTGTGTTGGACCAATGATAAATGACTCTAATCAAATAGACGCTATTTTAAATGGACTGCCAGAGGAGTATACCTCATTCATCACCACTATAACTGCTAGGTCTCCTCCAATGTCAATTGGAGAGTTAGAAGCTTTGTTAATGGCGCACGAAGAGTTGTTAGACAAGTATAAGAGACCTGACAATTTTGTACAAGCACATGTAGTACACATTCAAAACTCTAATCACAATTTTAGAGGAGGTTTTTGTGGAGGAAGGTTTCCATTCTGTGGACGAGGCGGTTTAAGATTTGACAGAGGAGGAAGGCATATGCAGTTCCAGCATCAAAGATATGGAAGATCAAATTCTATGCATTCTCAGGCTCAAGGATATGGAAGAACAAATTCCAGAATAATACAGTGTCAAGTGTGCAACAAACTTGGACATTCTACTCTCACTTGCTAGTACAGATACGATTCTAATTCTAGAGGAGGTTCACGCACAAAAAATTCCTTAGTTTCTCAAAGTCCTGGTGCCAATCTTTCTTACTCTAGTGCCTCAATGCAAAATAAAGCTGATTATGCTACACCTTCAACTCTTCAAGACCTAAACTGGTATCCAAACTCTGGTGCCATGCATCATATGACTGTAGATGCAATGAACTTCATTGAAAAGTCTGAATATGCTGGATCAGAACGTGTCACTATTGAAAATGGTACATGTTTGTCAATTAGCCATGTTGAAAATTCTATTTTTATTTTAGATCTGAATAAGAAATAGTTTTTGCTCACAAAACTTCTTCTAGTGCCTCAAATTTTGAAAAATATCCTGAGTGTATATCAATTTGCTAAAGACAATAAAGTTTTCTTTGAGTTTCATGATGATCACTGTGCTGTTAAATGCAAGGTCTCCAAGGAGGTCATACTCCAAGGAACAATTGAGAAAGGACTATACAAGTTTACTGACTTTCGAGCAAAGGACAAAGGCAATTCAGTTGTTGCCTTCCTTGCTTCAGTTCCACAAAACACCAATTTCCTTCTTTGGCATGCTCGCCTTGTGCATCCCTCAACTACCATAGCAAATAAAGTTTTGCAATGTAATATTTTACTCAATTCTAAACATTTTGTGTGTCCTTTTTACTGTCTTGGGAAAGCTCACCAGCTTCCATTTCCTTCTTCAAATTCTGTGTATAGCAAACCCTTAGAACTTGTGTATACAAACATATGGGTCCTTGCCCCTGTGGCTTCAATAAATTGTTCAAAGTACTATGTTCATTTTATTGATGTTTTTTCTCGTTTCACATGATTTATCTCATTTCTTCGAAGGCTCAACTCAGATCTGTATTTCTTGATTTCCAAACTATGGTTGAATTGCAACTTGATACTAAAATTAAGATGATGCAAAGTGATCATGCAAAGGAATATGTGAGTTTGGCCAAGTCTTTGCAGGAAACAGGTTTGGCATGGAGGTTCTCATGGCCTTACGTCCACCAACAAAATGGAACTGCTGAACGAAAACATAGGCATATCGTTGAAACAGGTCTCATACTACTAGCTAAAGCTTCAATACCCAAACAATTTTGGGGTGATGCCTTTATCATTGTGGTGTGATTTATCAATATTCTGTCTAGTCCATTTCTGGATAATATTTCACCTTATGAGAAGCTGTTCAATGTCAACCCAAACTACTTGTCCTTGAAAACTTTTGGCTGTTTATGCTTTCCTTATACTAGGCCATTCAATAACCACACAACCCTGTGTGTTTATTGGTTATGGCATTTAGCACAAAGGCTACAGATTCTTGAATGCTTCAGGAAAAATCATTTTGAGTAGGCATGTTATCTTTGATGAAACCAAATTTTCTTTCAAGTCTAGGTTTTCGCAATCATTAAAGGACACCTTTCTTGATGATCCCTCATCATCACCATCCTCATTATCTCAACATATGCCATCTCTCACCATTTTATCTCAGAAGCCTATACCTGACACACAAACCCCTCTCTTAGCCTAAGCCCTTCCATCAGTTCCCAGTCCATCAATTCAAACTCACATTTTCCAAGTAATTTATATAATGAAACTCCCTCTTCTTTTCCTAGTCTTGCTAACCAATCTGCCCCACAACCTCAATCTTAATCTTTCCCATATGTCCACTCATCTCATTCAATGATAACTTAATCGAAGAATGATATTTTCAAACCAAAAATGCTTCAAATCTCTGTCATAATCAATCCCGAACCTAAGAATTATAAGGAGGCACTATTAATTCCACATTGGAAGCAGGTGATGGATGAAGAATATAGTGCTCTCATGTGTACTCACACTTGGGATCTAGTTCCCTTGCCTCCAAATCGAACTCCTATAGGATACAGGTGGACTTTTCGAGTGAAACACAACTCGGATGGCTCTTTACAGAAGTATAAAGCCAGGCTAGTCGCTCAGGGTTTTACCCAACAATCTGGAATTGATTTTCAAGAAACCTTCAGTCCATTTGTGAGGCCTATTTCAATTAGATTAGTGTTGTCTTTGACTGTCTCGAACGAATGGAGCATTAGACAACTTGATGTCAATAATGCATTTTTAAATGGTGAGTTAAGTGAAGAGGTGTTTATGATTTAGCCACCTGGTTATGAGATTGATTCCCCTAACGAAGTATGTAGATTACAAAGTCATTATACGGTTTGAAACAAGCTCCCCGTGCGTGGTACATGAAGATTTCGTGTGTTTTGCACAAGCTTGGTTTTGCTACAACAAGGGCTGATACGTCCCTTTTTACCAAGGTTTGTGATGGTGCTATTACCTATCTTCTCGTTTATGTCGATGACATTATAATGACTGGTAGTTCAGACGCACAGATTAAGCAAGTCATTGTTGATCTCAATTCTCATTTTGCTTTGAAGGATATTGGTAGCCTTCACTACTTTCTAGGCTTGGAAGTGGTTCCTACCAATGATGATGGCCTTCTCTTGAACTAAACTAAGTATGTTCATGACATACTAAAGAAAGCCAACATGCTGGGTGTAATTCCTGTGCTACTCCAATTCCTTCCTCTCTTAAATTATCTAAGACTGGCAGTCTTGTATTTTTGGATCCAGCTCTCTATCGTTCAATAGTTGGGAGCCTTCAGTATTTCACCATTACTAGGTCAGAGCTCGCCTATTGTATCAATTGCGTCTACCAATTTATGCAGAACCCTCTCGAGTCACATTGGAAGGTTGTTAAGCGCATTCTTCGCTACATTAGTGGAACGGTTGATCTTGGCATTCGAATTCAACCAGCCGTCGAGCACAATCTTACTGTCTACACTGACTCTGATTGAGGGTCAGACCCTGATGATCGCAAATCGACTAATGGTTATTGTGTTTTCTTGGGGTCAAATCTGATTTATTGGACCTCGCGTAAGCAGCATGCTGTCTCTCGCTCTAGTACTAAAGCCGAGTACAGAGGCATTGCTGATGCTGTGGATGAAATTATGTCCATTCGTAACCTCCTCTCAGCTATTCATATGCCAATTACAACACCTCCAGTCGTGCACTGTGACAATCTCAGTGCTGTCATGTTGGCCACCAACCCGATTTTTCATTCCAAATCTAAATATGTTAAATTGGACATCCATTTTGCTCGTGACTTGGTACTAAAGGGCTTTGTTAGAGTTGTTCACAATATTTCTCTTCATCAATTCGCAGACATCTTCACCAAACCCATCTCTTCCACTCTCTTTGCTGATTTTCGGTCCAAACTGACGCTTACTTCTAGGCCACGCCTCAATTTAAGGGGGGATGAAGGAGGTTAGCGTGTTGTGTGTATAATAATAGTTAGTTAGACCTTTTTGTAATATGGTTAGCTATTTGTTAGACAGTAAATGTGTATGTTATGCAGAGTCTGTTAGAAGAGTTAGTCACACTAGTATGTATATAAATTCACTACACACGTATCATTGAAGACCAACCATATATTTTTAATTCAGATCATTCTTTCTTCTTTAACACTTTCTTTTTCCTCTCTCTCCCTCTCTATCGAGTTCTGGCCTGATACCTTTAATTCTTATAGCTATATATAACTCCTTGCTCATTAATCATATTTTGAATTAATTAATAAAAAATATGTTATATATCTCTAATTTTATAACCAAAATGTACCACATGTCACTTTCTCATTGCAATTAGAATCAAATATTTTTCTCCAAAATTAAGGAATTCTCATCTTCTCCTTACTCATTTTACAATCAAAATGTGCCACATGTCACTCTCTCATTGTAATTGAAACTAAATCTTTCTCTTCAAAATTAAAGAATTCTTCCTTACTAATTTTACAACCAAAATGTGCCACATGTCACTCCCTCATTGCAATTGAAATTAAATCTTTTCCTCCAAAATTAAAGAACTCTCCCCTCCTCCCTCTTCCTTCTCTATTTCTCTCATTCCTTCAACCACTCTATCTATTTTATATATCATTATCAATACCAATGACTAATTACTAATTTGACAATCAAAATGTACAACATGACATTCTTTAATTGCATTAAAATTAAAATTAAAATTAAAATATACCTATATTATGTATCATATATTACTATTTAATTTAATAATTAAATGTGTCACATGACACTCTTTTATTAAAATTGAGAGAAAATATTTTTTTTCAAAATTAATAAACTTTCTTCCTAAATTTTCTCATCTACCTCTCTCTATTTTTCTATTTCTCTCTATTATTTTTATTTTATATATAACTTATATTTTATATTAGTAATTTGACAAATCAAAATATGTCATCCGATATTTTTTACAATTAAAATAAAATTTTTTCTTCCAAAATTAACAAACTCTCACTCTCACTCTCATTCTTCATCTTTATCTTTCTCTCTCTTTTCTCTCATTCTCTATTTTTTCTATATTTCTCTTCTACAGAAAACAAAATTAAGAAAATAATAATTTAAATAAAAATATTATTATTATTATTATATACATAATTTTTTAATTTTTTATTTAGTTTTGAATTTTTACCGCTTATCTTTCTATTCTATATTTTTTATTTCTCTTCATTAAAATATTTATTACATATAATTTGGAGAGAATACTAATGTTATAATTAAAAGTTAGAATAAGTCTCAATTGTTTTTTAAAAAAAATAATTTTGAGTTAATTTTATAACTATTAGTATAATTTTTTTAGGGTAAAACACTATAATAAGCCAAGGAGAACGAAATTTTACACAAATAAGCCAAATGAAAACTGGTTCATGAATCTACCAATGTACGTTACTATATAGTTCGAATCAGTATGTTTCGAATTAGAATTACATGTAATTTGAATCAATGTGATTTGAATTACTCACAAATGCAGACACACTATAATTCGAATCAACCTTATTCGAATTACACCCACAGTAATTCGAATCAGGGTGATTCGAATTATACTCACACACTCTACACATAGTAATTCGAATTGGCCAGATTCGAATTATTCATTATTTAATTCTGCCCATTCTTTTATTAAAAAATTAATAATTGATTAAAAAAATTAATAATTTAAAAATTAAAAAAATATATTTTATTTCATGCATTAAAAAAAAGCTAACAAAATATTTAATTACGAGACTTTTTTAAAATATTAATGAGCTATCAGTTCGAATTTCATACAATACTCTTTTGCCCATTTTTAATAGCTCATGAAAATTTTTTTAATAAATTTATTTAAATTATACCACAAAAAAATATTTTATTCTATACAAAATAATTTTAAAAAATGGCTTAAAAGATGTTAGGAGTATTATAAAAATTTGTAATGTCCTAATGACTTAGGACATTAAAGAAATACTCTACATAATCAATAATAATTTAAAAATTAAAATAAATATAGTTATAACCAATATTTACTTAAATTACTAGAATATTACAAATTTTTATAATACTCCTAATATTTTTTAAACTATTTTTTAAAAATTATTTTGCATAGAAAATGGCTTAAAATGGCTTAAAATGTCCTTTATTCTATGCAAAATAATTTAAAAAAATGGCTTAAAAAACATTAGGAGTACTATAAAAGTTTGTAATATTCTAGTAATTTAGGTAAATACTGGTTATAACTATATTTATTTTAATTTTTAAATTATTATTGACTATGTAGAGTATTTCTTTAATGTCCTAAGTTATTAGGACATTACAAATTTTTATAGTACTCCTAACATTTTTTAAGCCATTTTTTTAAAATTATTTTGCATATAGAATAAAGGGCATTCTAAGCCATTTTAAGCCATTTTCTATGCAAAATATTTTTTAAAAAAATGACTTAAAAAATGTTAGGAGTACTATAAAAGTTTGTAATATTCTAGTATTTTAGGTAAATACGGGCTATAACTATATTTATTTTAATTTTTAAATTATTATTGACTATGTAGAGTATTTTTTGAATGTCCTAAGTCATTAGGACATTACAAATTTTTATAGTACTCATAACATTTTTTAAGCTATTTTTTTTAAAATTATTTTGCATAGAATAAAAGACATTTTAAGCCATTTTAAGCCATTTTTTATGCAAAATAATTTTTAAAAAATGGCTTAAAAAATATTAGGAGTACTATAAAAGTTTGTAATATTCTAGTAATTTAGGTAAATATTAGTTATAACTATATTTATTTTAATTTTTAAATTATTATTGACTATGTAGAGTATTTCTTTAATATCCTAAGTTATTAGGACATTACAAATTTTTATAGTACTCTTAAAATATTTTAAGCCATTTTTTAAAATTATTTGTATTGAATAAAATATTTTTTGTGGTATAATTTAAATAAATTTATTAAAAAAATTTATAAAAAAATATTCATGAGTTATTAAAAATGGGCAAAAGAGTATTGTATGAAATTCGAATTGATAACTCATTAATATTTTAAAGAAGTCTCGTAATTAAATATTTTGTTAGCTTTTTTTAATGCATGAAATAAAAAATATTTTTTTTTTAATTTTTAGTGGGCAAAAAGTCAATTTGAATAAGTCGGCTATCTTTTTCAGTCACAACACACCTCAGAACACAAGACTAGCAGTTGCTCAGACACTAAATATTGAACATATCGGAGCACAAGACAAATACCTGGACTGTCCTCTATAGTTCAAAAATCAAAGAAAGCAACCTTTGGAGCTATCAAGGATAAAGTTCAGAAGAGGATTATGGGTTGGAAAAGAAGTCTATTATCATCAGGTGGCAGGCACACGCTATTGAGAGCGGTGGGGGAGGCGATTCCTATTTATACACTCTCTTGTTTCAAGCTCCCGGACACGCTGTTGACTGAGATTCATAGCATGCTCTCGCAATTTTGGTGGGGTCAAAAAGGCGCAGAACGAAGAATGGTTTGGATTAAATGGGACACAATGACGAGACCGAAGAAAGATGGAGGGCTGGGGATCAAGGATCTAAGGGCACAAAATTTGGCTTTATTGGACAAGCAATGTTGGCGTCTAATGAAATACCCTAATTCTACTATATCAAGAATGCTCAAAGCTAAATATTTCAGATATACAGATTTCCTACATGCAGAGATAGGAAGCGTGCCGTCGTGGGGTTGGAGAAGTGTTCTTGAAGGGCGCAAGATGATCGAGAAAGGCTTGTTATGGAAAATAGGCTCTGGCACTAATGTTCGCATCTTCCATGACCCCTGGCTCCCACCACCAGTGCCCCTTAATGTCCCTCAAAATGCACTCACAGTTCCGCCAAATTTGCAAGTGTATTACGTTAGTGCGTTACTAAATCCTGATAGAAGCTGGAATAGAAATCTGATTGAGTCAATTTTTTCAGTTGATATATGCAATAAAATTTTTTCAATCAAACCAACAGAGGAGGAGGATGAAGTTAATTGGTGCTGGACAAAATCTGGTATATATGAAGTTGGGTCAGGATACAAAATTGCTTATGGATTCTTTCATTCTCCTGCTTTATTGAGGCCCCAAAACATACACAACAGAGTCTGGAATAGCATTTGGGAGTTGAAATTACCACATAAAATTAAGATTTTTCTATGAAAAAGTCTTCATGAAAAGCTTCCGGTGTTGCAACAAGTTCACAGCCGGTTCGCATCCACTCCTGCCACTTGTCCAAGATGCATGTTGAAACCTGAATCAATTTCTCATGCTTTGTTCCAATGCCCCATGTCTTTAATAATATGGAGCCTAAACTTAATAACCCCTGACCTATGGATAACAGAAGAAGAAACTTTTTTCAATTGGTGGCAACGAGTTTTATCCTGGGCAGCGGCTCAATTCGACGGTAGACAAAAGACCCTCCTCATAGCGGCGCTGTGTTGGAGCACTTGGAAAGCGAGAAATCGGTGTGTTTTTGAGAAGGTAATAAGCCCGGCACCAGAGATAGTGAAAGAAACCAGCAATTTAGTACGTGAACTCGTGAGCCATACCTGATAGATGCTACTAATTTTCTTTACTCTTCTTTAAGCTCTTAGTCTTTCAGTCACAGTTGGTGATAAATGGGAATACCCAATTCTTTTGTACTTCCTTATGGAAACACTTTTATTTTATATTAATAAAATAATATTTATCTTTGAAAAAAAATTATTAATTTTTTTAATCAATTATTAATTTTTTAATAAAAGAATGGGCAGAATTAAATCATGAGTAATTCGAATCTGGCCAATTCAAATTACTATGTGCAGCGTGTGTGAGTGTAATTTGAATCACCCTGATTCGAATTACTGTGGATGTAATTCGAATCAGATTGATTCGAATTATAGTGTGTCTACGTGTGTGAGTAATTCGAATCGAATTACATGTAATTCTAGTTCGAAACATACTGATTCGAACTATATAGTAACGTGTATTGGTGGATTCATGAATCAGTTTTCTATTTGGCTGATTTGTGTGAAATTTCGTTCTTCTTGGCTTATTATAGTGTTTTGCCCATTTTTTTACGCTAATATCTAATTATATTTTTATATGCATAGAGAGAAAAAATATTATTTTTAAATAGCAAGTATAAAATTTAATTATTTTTATTTGTGCAACAGACTTAACAATTAACACCTAATTAAATGTTAAAATATACACGTTAAATTATTTTAAATTTTAGATAACGAATGTTAAAATTAATTATTAATAAAAAATTAGACTTTTCATATAAAAATAATAACTAAAAATTTCATTATTTGAATTTTTATCTACATTGTATTTACGGTTGATTTTGTGCTTTTAGAGCTTGTACTTATTTTCTAAATTATTGATCTTGTTCTTGTACTGCTATCATGTAGGATATTTTGTTAATTATTTAACTTTGATTTCACGGCCGAACTACATTAAAACTAAATGAAACTTTTTTGAATTCAAATAAGATACTTTAAATCTTAAAGACTAAAAACAGAATTACACCTAAGTGAATAGAACCAATTTAATACTTTACTCTTTCTTATATATAAATCCTCGCTCACTAATAATATTTTAAATTAATTAACAAAGAATATTATATTGTAGTGTATGACACAACTGCTAGTTAAATTTAACGTAGCATTACTTTTGTTCAATCTTAATAACATGGATATATATAATGGATCCACGGTATACGGGTGAAGCTAGGTGAAATATTAAAGAGTGACCGAAATTAATTTTACAATAAAATAAAATTAAAATAAAAATTAAAATTTTAGGAGGGCATTGCTCCTCTTTTTTACTATGAGGCTCCGGTTTTAGTACTGAAATTAATTTTTTATATATTGTTTTAGAATTCGTAAATCACTTAAATATTGAACGATTTGGTATTTAACAAATGTCCGAAAGCGTCTGGGACACAAACAAATCACTAAGAATGTATTATAGGAGAAAATATATAACTTTTATTTATAAAAATACAATCTGCGAGAGACATATTGTAAGAAACATATTTTTTTTTATTTGTAAAAGTACAATATGCAGGATGTGTATTATCAATTTTTATAGAGTATTGTTAATTTTCAACTTTTTGTTAGGAAAAATATTAGAAGTTTATTAAAATTTATTATTTTTTATTTAAGTGATGGGCAAAAATAATAAAATTTTGATGAGTTTTTAATATTTTTTATTAAATACCATCATGTCCAATATGTTCCTATTTTACACACAATTCTACAATATCAAAATAAAAAATCGTGGACCTGTCCTCAGTTACTAAATGAAATTTTGTTATTATCGTTATGGTTAAGAATTTATAATGTGATGTAAAGAGATAGGAAAGAGGATTTATTGGTTTATCTTTTGGCCATTGGACCTTAATGGGGTAGGGCCATAAAAGGAATCAATCACTTTTAGCAAATAAAGGGGGTGATGAGTTAATATGTTCCAGCCTAGAACACTCAATAACAAAAGGTTACATATATGAGGGTGCTTAGTGGTACAGAAACTTAGCTCTTAAGATTGCATTAATAATTAATAATGATACAAAATTGTGGTGACTTAGTTGTAAGAAAACAATATTATTATTCTTCATGCAAAAGCAGTGTGTATCATGCTAACAAATTAAGATATCTGGTTAGGCATTTTTGTCCACGAGAGAAAAAGCTAATAGTTGCAAAGTGAAAGAGGGTGGGGTCACGGGAAGACAGAGAAGAGACACTTTTCTTTCAACTTTTCATGATTATTTGTCTCGAAAGAATTAAGAATATGAATCATTATATTGTTGTCACAAATAGCTTAGTATGGAAAACTAACCAATTTGGTATGTAGGGTTCTCTCCACAGATTAGTAAAATTAAACCTATTTTGACCAAAATAAAGAATTGTTCCCTTTCATCCACTTAATTAATATACAAATGAAAATTTAGGGTGCTTCCAAATTAGTAATGATTAATGTGTTACTTCTGTTTGGTGCAACTGAGAAATAAGGACATATGCATATTATTAATTCTCCGAACCTTACAATATAATAGAATTTATTAGATATATTGCTCCTTATTATTATATAGGTTAGATAATGTTTATGTGGCTTCTTATACTATCGGGAATTAAAATGTCTAAAACCAAAAGCTTTCTTAAAGAATGTATTATTGGAGTAGTTGTTTAATACTTGTAGGCAGCGTTGGTTTCTGAAAATAAAAAAAAAAAAAAAAACATGTAAAAGTATTGCCAAAAAATACTTGAAATAAGAGGCAGGAACAATGCAAAAAAAAAAAAAAAATGCTATAATATGATTAATAAAATTTATTATTTTCATTCAATATTTGGCTTATAAAATTTTTTTATATTAAATTCTAAACTATAAATACTAAATTTTAATAATATAAAAAAATAAAATAACCAAAATATTAATTAATATTAATAAAAAATATTAACATTTAATATTTTTTTTTATTTTATTGTCTTAAACTTCATATATATATAGTAGTTACGGTAATTATATAAATATTATTAAAATAAAAATTATATTTTAATAATAATTTTTTGAGAAAAACCCAAAACAGTTCCTGACAATTATCTCGAAAGACAACGAGGTTCTTGGCAAAAAAAATCCAACCCGATCCCTGACAATTATCTCGAAAGGACAACGAGGTTTCTGTGCCAAAAAGAGTTAATGTTGTTTTTTTTTGCACAGGGACTAATCAGTCCCAAAAAAAATATCAGGGACTGGATTGAGAATTTTTTTTCTTGAAGACCTTGTTGTCCTTTCGAGATAATTATCAGAGTCGGGTGGGGTATTCACTCTAATTTTAACCAGACTTTTTAAAATATCATCACTACTATAACTACTTTTTTTTTCAAAGATATATTTTTTATTGTATAAAAGAACTTTATACCTGGAGTACATTATGTTCTCCTTAAGTACATTATGTCAAGACAAAGGAATTTTCCAATCGAGATGTTAAATAAAAATTATCTAATGGGTAAAGGAGAGAAAGAAAACAGTTAAGAAAGAAAGAAGTTCCAAAGTGCTAGTTACTACTGTTCATAGAGAAGGTGGTCTGAGATGTTGCCGGTATTCCTCCTCTAACAATATCGCCTGAGACAGAATTTTCCTAGGTTCATGTCGTTGGTCCTCGAAGACTAAACCGTTCTGCGGCAACCAAATCTGCCATAGAAGGTGAGCCACATGAGCACTTTTGATTCTGAAATTGGGTTTGGATTTCTCAGTTTTCATTAATTGACTCCACCAATCCCAAACTTTTAGGTTAGGATCGCGGAGAATAGTGCTAGCTACGGGGGAGCTGTTCCAAATTTGAAGAACTTTTGGGCAGAAGACAATGGCATGCATCGGTGTCTCCGGCGCCGATTGACAGCGGGGACAAAGGCTGCTAACATGTGGTAATTTCTCGTTCAATTTTGCTTTAACTGCAATGCCTTCATGGGCTAATCTCCAAGCAAATAATTTGACCTTTGGTGTTACTCTCATTTTTCATAAGGTCTTCCACATTTCTGAGTCTGCATATCGGGGATGGAGTGAATTCACTGGAGGGTGAAAGAATTGGTATGCTATACTATACCCAGATTTTACCGAGTACTCTCCTGAATTGTTATTGCACCATATAATCGAGTCTTCCTCTTCTGTGATAGGAATTTATTGAATTTGCTGAGCTGTGTCTAGTGGGAAGGCTTCCATAAGGAGTTGTTGATTCCATTCTCCCTCGGCTGTGATTAGCTGTCTAATCCAAGTAAGCGATTCATCTCTGCATTCATTAACTGCAATGCGAAATGGTGGTTGGTCCCCAAACCATGGGTCTTCTCTGATTCTGACAGATCCCTGAATTGAAACTTTGCACTTAACTCCTTTCTCCAAAATTTTCCTTCCTTCCAAAAGACTCTGCCAAGCCCAGGATGGTCGATTTCCTGGTTTGGCTTCTAGATAGGATATGTATCTGAAGTACTTATTCTTGAAGATTTTGTAGAAAAGAGAATGTGGTTTAGTCATCAGCCTCCATCCTTGTTTAGCTAACATGGCTAGATTGAATGCCTTTAGGTCCTTAAACTCCATACCCCCGAAATTCTTTTCTCTGGTCATAGTGTCCCAACTGATCCATTGCATCTTCTTTTCATTCTGTTTCTGTCCCCACTAAAATTGCATCATCATTCGGTGCAGTTCATCCAAGAGGGTATCTGGGAGTTTGAAACAGCCCAGAGTATAAATTGGTATAGCTGAACCCACTGCTTTGATCAACACCTCCCTTCCACTAGCAGATAGAAATGATTTCTTCCAATGCGAGAGCTTCTTCGCCTCCTTCTCTTTTATAAAAGCAAATTTTTCTTTTTTGGATCTGTGTACTATGGAGGGTAGCCCCAAATATTTATCCTGCGTCCCAATATTTGGAACTTCCAAAGATGCCGCTAGTTCAGTTCTGATGGGTAAAGGGGTGTTTTTGCTGAAAAACACAGCAGACTTGGAGAAATTAATTTGTTGTCCACTTAGTCTGCCATATAGTTGGAGAATTTGGGATAGATTAGAGCAGTTGTATTGGGTAGCTTTACAAAATAAGAGTGAATCGTCGGAAAATAGGAGATGATGAATAGTCGGACATCTACTATTTAATCGCAGTCCTTGAAAGAGGTTATTCTGTTCTCCTTTGTGGAGCAGATAGGATAGACCCTCTGCGCAGAAAAGAAATAGATATGGTGAGAGGGGGTCTCCTTGTCTGAGACCCCTACTTGGTTTGAAAAAACTAGTTGGTGTACCATCCACAATAACAGAATAAGATATAGTAGAGACACAAGCCTTCATCCATTCAATCCACTTTGAGCAAAAACCCAACTTCTTCATAATAAACCACATAAAACTCCATTCCACCCTATCATATGCCTTACTCATATCAACCTTTATCGCCATGTCGTTTCCCCCATGGGTTTTATTCTTTAGAAAATGCATGCATTCATGAGCCACAAGAATGTTGTCGCTAATGAGTCTTCCCCGAATAAAAGCACTCTGATTGTCGCTTATTAACATACTCATAAAAGGTTGAAGTCGATGAACTAGAACTTTCGAGATAATTTTGTAGAAGACTGTGCTGAGATTGATTGGTCGAATTTGATTCATAGAAGTAGCTTGAGTCACTTTAGGTATCAAACAAATTTGGGTGTGGTTAAATCCCTTTAAAATACTGCTGCCACTAAAAAAACTTCTCACAGCCTTGCATACATCCCCTCTAATCCTGCCCCAATAGAACTGATAAAATTTTGTGGTGAATCCGTCGTCTCCTGGGGCAGCTTCTGCATTAATGGAAAATGCAGCCCTTTTAATTTCATCATCTGAGACTGGTTTAGTTAGACTCCTATTCATTTCAGAAGAAACTTTGACTCTAAGTTCGGTGAAAAATTGAGAGGGATCTCTTCTGGATTATTGCTTTCAAATAGATCAACAAAAAACCTCTGTGCCCTGTCGCCAATTGCCTCGGGTGTGGTGCACTAATTCCCCTCTTCATCCTCTAATTTCCATATCTTGTTTCTTCTGTTTCTGGAATGATTTTTTGCATGAAAAAACTTGGTATTTTGATCTCCCCATTTTAGCCAGCTCACTCTTGATTTTTCTTTCCAGTAGTGTTCCTCACTAATGTGGGCGACAACTAGTTCATCTTCTAATAATAGAATCTGTTTTTTGTCTGCTGTTGTTGGGTCTGTCTTGAACATTGATAATAGTGCTTTCAGCTCGTCTATCTTCTTTTTAGAGTTACTTGTTCCAGCTGATTGCCATTTAACCAGTTCATGTCTGCACTTCTTTAATTTCTGAAACAGTTGGTACATTGATAAACCTGGAAAAGAAGTCAGCCATGCCTCCTTTACAATTTTATCAACCTTTGCCATTCCACACCATCTCTCTTGAAATCTGAAGCGCCTCTTGTCCTTATGTGTTGTCTGGTTAGTGCACATCAAGAGTGGTCTGTGGTCTAATCCTGTGTCTTCTAAGTGAGTAACATTGGCCCAAGGATACTCCTCTCTTAGTTTAGGAGATAGGAGTCCTCGGTCTAGTCTTTCTCGAATAGCACTATCTTGGCAACTTCGGTTCTACCAGGTAAACTTATCACCATTAAAACCCATATCTATCAATTGTCCTCTGTTGATAAAGTCTTGGAAAGATTGGATTGATTGAGCTGATTTCTCCCTTCCTCCCTATTTTTCTTGATTAGACAAAATTGCATTGAAATCACCAATTATTAAGTGCCGTTCTCCCCTATTCTCCATAAGATTTAGCAGCACCTCATATTGGTTATTGCGAATGTGATCAGAGCTGTGTAAATGTACTGCAAAGACTTTCCAAATCAGCTGTCTTTCTTGATCCTCTATGAAAAAAAGGATGAAAAACTCCTCAGCTTTTACCACTTCCACCTTTACACCCTCTTTCCATGCAAGCGCTAGTCCACCAGTCGTTCCATTAGGATTCACAGTGAAGATTTTCTGATAACTACAATTTCTAAACTGCCTTTCAACATAAGAGGGTTGTTGTTTAATTTCACACAAAAATAACACCTATGGGGAATGGGAATTCTTAATCCCTTTGATGTTGTGAACTGTCAGGGGTTTCCTCAAACCCCGACAATTCCACATGAGCATCTTCATGGCCCTTGGGGTGCCGCTTTTGGGATGGCACCCTGTAGCCCTTCAGAAACCTCAATTGCATAACCAGTTCCTTTATGGTCTGTCTCCTTTTCTCTTTGCTCAGAGCTCCTTTTTACTCCAATGATTGGTTCAATAGAATCCCGCACCTCCATCCTTCTTGCTAGCTGTTTGCTTTTCTGTTTCTTCTTGCACCTTTCTGAACTTTCATCATTGGTTCCCAGTTGAAAGCCTCCTATTCCTCCTATATTCAGCTCTCCCCCAATTCCTCCTAGTTTCTGGTTAGCTTCAGTACCAGATAGCAGTGGTAAGTTTTCCATGTTATGATTATGCTTTGTGGTGTTATAGGAATTGTGTATAGGTGGTGGATTTGTGTGTTCTTTTGGGGCTATGTTATTGTGAGAGAAAGGAGTATATTTTGGGTTGGATAGTGATAGTTGAGAAAAACTCTTCAATATGCTCACTGGTGTAGGCTTATTATCTGGGTGAATTGACCTGACTTCCTTTCTTCGATGATTAGGGTAGGCATTCTCCTTAGTTTCATCAATTCTCCAGCCAAGTTGATCTGCCCTTAACTCCTTATTCCATCTTTCTTCCACTTCCTGGTTTATTTCTGAGATCTCCAAATAATTAGCACAGTTTCTAGTTTCATGTCTAATGTGTCCACACAAACCACAGTAAATCCCAATTTTCTCGTACTTCAGCATGATTTCAAACATAATTTTGTCAGGGCTTGATACCTTAATTGACTGTCAAAGAGTTCTGGTTACATCTAAGTTGACTCTCACTTTCATAATCCTATCCTCCTTCCCTCTCATCAAGAAGGAATCCACCTCCACTACCTCCCCCCAATCTCTGCCCTATCCTCATTGCTGTTGTTCTGGTTTTGCAAAATTCTGACATTTTCCACATTTGAATCCATACTGAAATTCTTGTATAGTCCTCTTCTTCCACCTTCATATTAGAACTCCACTGTTTTAAATGTATCATAAATTGTCTGAACAACCATGCAGACCCCCTTTCTACTCGGATAACATCAGCTTCTTTATTAAAGAAAAATTGAAAAATATTCTCTCCGTGTGATTTAACTCGGAATCCCTCTGGATAATTCCAAATTGCAGTAAAAGCACCCTCCATTGTACCACTACTAAATCCCTTATCCGCCATTAATCTCCCTATCAAACTTTTGCACAAGTTTCAATCCCTTCCCTCACATCTTCCACTTTAAGGTTCACGATCTCTTCCACTTCTTCTCCGGGAGAATTAGGATTTTGAGTTCCACGTACCTTCCTTGCTGTCATGTAGAATTTGTGTAGAAGAAGATAGAAGAGTCAAAGAAAAGAAGATTCTCACAATAATTTGTGCTTATGACTTACTGATTGAAGAAAAATTTAAGAATCACAAAAAACTCTAGCAGAGTCACAGAACCCTACCAAAGTACAAAAAACCCTAGCAGAACATTTTTAAAGAGTACATACTCTCATCACTACTATAACTACTTCAATATAAATATACTTAGAATGATATATATACGATTACTAATTCGAAAGAGTGAATATTGGCTACTATGATTTGCCAAAGATTATTGTGATATCATTACTCCAAGGAAAAGTGAGATATTATTAAATATTAAAATATTTGGTAATTTAAAGAAATTAGTTAAAATTAATCAGAATTTATTTTATTTAATATTAATTAATTTTAAAAATAATTAATAAATATTAAATAAATAAATTTTATTTTTTTTTGCCTTTTTAATATTACTGTATTAAAAAAAATAATATTCTAATTATTGGCATATTGCTTGGATCAAACTAAAGTTTGGTGTGTAAAAGGCCAAACTTGTTCTAACCTAATAAAGCTGTAAATGTATCTGCAATGGTGATCATTTTGTATAGGTATTATTAGGATTGTAGAAGAAGGGATGAATGTACCACTTTCACACTTGTTATATGCTATTGGACGCATCTAATATAAATGCTGGGGACCAAATTGAAAGATAGAAGAGACCAATGAAGAAAAAAACAAAGTCAGATGGAAGTCACATTTATATTGCTGGTTCCCTTTTTATTTTTAGTATCTTTTTATTTCTATGGTTTGATCGTACAGGATATATAATCATGATCTCACTTACTACTGATTTACCATGAATAGGAATTCATGCTTCTTATTTATTTATTTTACAATAATGAGCACCAGATCAGAGCATGTATGCATGGAAGGATTAAACAGCTTTCATATAATTCGAATTAAAAAAAAAATTGGCTGTACAATCATTTTTCATTAGAAGTTTCAAATTACATTAGTTTACTCTCATATATAACTGTATAAGCAAATATTAAAATCATTTTAATTTTTCAGATACACCTATATCTATTAAAATTCATATCTATTTTCTTACTAATTATGTAACTCTGAGTGCCAATGAGTAATAACTCAAATGGCATAGTCTCCCATGCTCAATTAAGAGGTTGTGGACTTGAGTCTACTATTTTTAGTAAAAAAAAAAACAAAAAAAATTATGTAACTCTGAGTCAAGATGATTGTTAGATAAGACCATGATTATTAAAGCGATAATCTAAGGATCAAAATTCTAATTTATTGACCAATTCAATTAGGTATCTTTTAAAAATGGTATAATATTTAGTCTTTTATTATAATAATTTAAAAAAATTAAAACAAACATATCTAAAAATTATGAATAGATTTAGTGTTTTTTTAAAATTAAATACACATTCAAAATACAAACTAAATAAAACTGAAATTTAAATTTTAAATTTTAAATTTCTGTTTCAGATTTAATATATTTAATTATTAATTATTAATATATTATAATTTAAATACATATCTAAAAATTAAATTATTCAAAATTCAAAATTTTAATTTTAAAATTCTAAAATAAACCTTAAACTATTTAATTATTAACTAAACTCGTACAAAACACTCAAAAAAGAAGCAGAGAAGTCACGTTTGTCCCGCATTCAAAACCCAGAGGGGCACATCGAAAACCCAGAGAAGTCATCATCCGCCGTCGTTCATCCGCACCACCTTCCTCTTCTGCGCTCATCTTCGACGCTGTCTTCCTCCTCCTCGACGCTCATTCACAATGCTGCATTCCCCTTCGTCAACACTCATCTTCGTCGCCGCCTTCCTCCTCTTCGTCGCCGTTCGTCCGCATCAACGTCGCCGTTCGTCCACGCCGAAAATTTACCTAAGGTTTGGATGGGTCTTTGACACTATTATTTTTTTTATTATTCTGTATATATATTTTTTTGAAATAAAAAATCGAATAAAATGGCCTGAAAAGAATTTTATATATATTGCAATGTTAAATTATTTTTGCATGTGTAATTTCTGTATTTTGGAAGTGTTTCAAAATTATTTTCTGTATAACTTCATAATTTTAGATGTGTTACAATTATTTTTCGATGTTTAAATTTAAATTTTAGATTTATGATTTTAGATGTGTTTCAAAAATATTTTCTGTATAATTTCATAATTTTAGATGTGTTACAATTATTTTTTAATGTTTAAATTTAAATTTTAGATTTATAATTTTGGATGTGTTTTAAAAACATTTTTTGTATAACTTAATAATTTTAGATGTGTTACAATTGAAAAAGAAATTACGACCACTGCAAGGGTTGTAATAAACTCTAAAATTGCATTTCGATCATTCTGAATCTTTTGAAAATTTTAAGTTATGTCGTGCAATTTGTTATGGTTTATTATAGTATTAAAAATAGTTTTTATATATAATTATATTTGACCATTCATCACTAAAAAGTCGTAAAACATTAAAATAAGTAAGAGATTAATTTTTTTCTAAATGCACTGATCTTGAATTCTTTTGTTCTGCATATATAAATTGAAATATTGGAGCAGAATAGAAGAAAAAAGAAAACCGTATCACAGAGAGTGAAGGAATATAAAAGAAGGAAATAATAACTAACTATGAAGTGGATAGAAAATTAAAGAAATTTTAGTTTTTAAAATTTAAATTAATCTTAAATATAAATGTGTATCCTAAAAAATAAGAATATGTTTTAATTAAAAAATAATTAAATAATATTAAAGGCCGATCAAAGACTGAATTTTATTTTACAAGTAATATTTTCCTTTATAAACATACAAAATCATTTCTATATATACTTTAATTTATCTATAAAAAATTAGTTTACTTTAAACTTAAACTTATCCATTTTCAATATATATTATATACATGGTGAATTCATATAATAGTAAGAAAAATAAATAAAATAAACTCTCATTTGTCCACAAGAATGAAACTTTTATGGTAAGCTGTTTACATTATCAAAGAACTCTCAAAGAATAAAAGATATTTTCTAATTTCATTAAAAAATGCCATCTTATCAAAGAACTCACGTAATCTTTTGTATTTCAAGTGACCTAATGATGAGTGAATCACATGAAGCGTTAGGTAAAAGAAATTGATAAAATGTTATGATAGTCATCGAGTTATATATATATATATATATATATATATATATATATATGCCTTCTTAAAATTCTTTATCAATTTTTTTAGTTATTTATTTGACTTATAATTTAATTACAATCAACTGCGTGCGACGAAAATAAAAGAACAGGAAAAGAGCAAAAGGATGAAAGTTACAAAAAGTTATGATACATCTTTTAAAAATAATTTAAGAAAAAAATCATGTTTTAAATTTTAATATTTTAAAAATTACATAATTACTTATTTTAAAAGCTAATTTAATTATAAAATAGTTTAATCATAGTAACTTATTAGGGCAATTCACCTATTTAAATAAACTGCTAACCAAAATTACCAGAATACACATTATACAAACTAGATATCGAAATGTATTTTTTTTCTAAACTATGTAAACCGCGACGGGGGTATCGCGGTTTACAAAATACACGTAATCCGCTACAGGAGTGTAGTGGTTTATACTGTGTAAACTTTTCCTATAAATACCAAGATAGGGAGTGGGTTATTTGAAGAGAGTCATTTTCACACTTTCAGAAATGGATAGAGAGGAAAGCTTGATGGTTCTAGTCCACTGTTCTGGTAAAATAAAAAAAAGTAACAGGCATGGTGTTAAGTTCACAGATAAAGAACCGCTGATCATTTTTATCTGTTCGACTTGTTGAGTCTACAACAGAATTTTGACTTCTAATAGATACAAAGTAATATGAAATTGAACACTACTCACAATAATGCACTCGCTATATATTTTGTAAAGAGGAAAAGCAATATGAAAGATTTTTTTAACTAACTCTATAAGATGATGTGAATAAGGATATTGTTATTGTTACTGATATCAATTACAATTCTTGAGACGTATATATAGTATCTCTATGCTATAACTTCAACGAATAAGAATAAAATTCTCCGACAAAAACTCCTTACTAAACATTTTGAGTTCTCTCCTATTAAAACTCATTTTTTTTACTTCCTAAAATTACTCTTATCCTTCCTTTATTCTCACAATTCTCCACCTCGGTCACAATTTGAAATCTACTCAAATTTTGGACGATCAAAGTGTGGTATTCATATCTGGTTGCATCATTTTTACAATGACTGCCTACGTACCCTTGTTCAGGATCAAACCAATCGTAGTTTCTCTATTTCTCCATGTATTGCCTAACATGAAGCAATATTGAGCAATTTCAAACAGTGTTGGAACTTGTTTCCTGACACTACTTTAGTCAATATATCAGCAGGGTTTTCATCCGTGTTTACTTTTATAAGAGAAATGTTACCTTTCTCTATAACATCGCGCACGAAGTGATATCTTACATCAATATGCTTGGTACGAGCATGATGAACCTGATTTTTAGCCAAATGAATTGCACTTTGACTATCACAACTCAGATTCACGCAATCTTGCTTCAACCCCAAATCATCTAGAAGACCCTTTAGCCACAATGCTTCTTTCACCCCTTCTGCTACTTCCATGTACTCAGCCTCTGTAGTAGATAGTGCCACTGTAGCTTGTAACATTGATCGCCAACTAACTGGAGCACCTTGTATTTTATATACATAACCAGTCGTAGAACGTCTTCTATCTAGATCACCAGCATAATCAGAATCAACAAAGCCACTGATTTGACATGATTTTCCACTAAAGCATAAACATGTGTCAATGGTACCCTTCAAGTATCTTAATATCCACTTGACTGCTTCCCAGTGTGCCTTACCCGGGTTTGCCATGAACCTGCTAACAACACTAACTGCCTGTGAAATATCTGGACGTGTACACACCATAGCATACATTAGGCTACCGACTGCACTAGTATAAGGTACATTTTTCATGTAAGCCTTATCCTCTGCTGTTGTGGGAGATTGTTTACTAGAGAGCCTAAAATGTGGAGCCAACGGCGTTACCACCGATTTAGCATTTTTCATTTCAAACCTTTCAATGACGCGCTCAATGTATCCTCTTTGGCTCAAGAACAATTTTTGGCTTGATCTCTCTCTTTTAATTTCCATGCCTAATATTTTTCGTGCAGCAGCCAAGTCTTTTGTTTCAAATTCTTTACCAAGTTGAACCTTTAACATATCTATCTCTACTTTGCTCTTAGAGGCAATAAGCATGTCATCCACATACAATAGAAGATAGATATAATCACCTCCAGGAAGCTTACGAATGTATACACAACAATCATAATTATTTCTGGAAAAACCTTGTTTTAACATAAAGGAGTCAAATCGCTTATACCATTGCCGAGGAGATTGTTTCAATCCATATAGCGATTTCCTCAAGCGACATACCTGGCTTTCTTTACCCTCAACCTTGAAACCCTCAGGTTGATACATGTAAATTTCTTCCTCTAAGTCACCATGCAAGAATGCAGTCTTCACGTCTAGTTGTTCCAACTCAAGATCACCATGAGCGAGAAGACTTAAAAGCACCCATATGGAAGTGTGTTTCACCACAGGAGAAAGTATCTCATTGTAATCGACACCTTCTTTCTATGCAAATCCCTTTGCTACTAACCTAGCTTTGAATCTTGTACCATCTGACTTAGTAGGATCTTCTTTTCTTTTATACACCCACTTACAACCAATTGCAGTCTTTCCCATGGGCAATGGGACCACATCCCATGTCTTGTTCTTATGAAGAGATTGCATCTCTTCCTCCATAGCGACCAACCAACTCTCTCTCTATCTTTGTCTTTGATAGCATGTTTGAAGGTGACCGGCTCATCATCCTCCACTGAGAGTGCATAATCTACCAAGTTTAGCTGCCCATAATGCCTCAAAGGCTTGTCTGACCCGAACTTCTGAACAAATTTATAATTCCTCTTTGGCCTAGTAGATGCCAAAGAATCCTGCTGCTGCTGTTGTAATGCATGTGCATTTTCTCGCTGAATTTTCTCATGATCAAGTTCATCCTCTGCGTTATCTCGAGTAGCATTAGGATGCTCCACCTGAACATTATTAGAGTCTATTTGTTGGTATTTAGACTCTATCTCCACCATTTGAGTATTTGAAGTTTTTCCAACATCACCATCATCTGGCACCACATCTTTAGACAAAGCTACCATAGATCGTTCATCAAAGGTAACATCCCTGCTAATTACAAACTTAGAATCATTTACACTCTAAAGACGATAGCCTTGAACCCCTCTTGGATACCCCAAAAAGATTGCCTTCTTAGCTCTATCATCAAGCTTATTATCTTTGACATGATAATAGGCTGTGCATCCAAAGACTCTGAGTTTCTCGTAATCTGCATGTTCCCCTGATCATACCTTATAAGGTGTGTCTCCATCTAGAGAAGAATGTGGGGATCGATTCACTATGTAGCAAGCTGTAGCAACCGATTCTGCCCATCATTCTCTGCCTAACTCGGAATTAGAGCGCATACACGTTGCCTTCTCAAGTAGCGTACGATTCATTCGTTCGGCGACTCTATTTTGTTGTGGTGTTTCTCTAACTGTCCAGTATCTTGCAATGCCTTCTCGGTCACAGAACTCCTTAAAAGCCCCATCCGTGTACTCTGTGTCATTATCAGATCGTAGAGTTTTCAGCTTCCTACCTGTCCGGTTTTCAACCATTGCTCTCCACCGCTTAAAAGTATCGAATACCTCATTCTTATATTTGAAGAAGTAAATCCAAACATACCTAGAATAATCATCAACAAAAGTAACAAAATACCTGGAACCACCCTTGGAAGTAACTTTAGCCGGGCCCCAAACATCAGTATGCACGTAGTCTAACAACCCTCTGCTTTTATGCTTGCTTGTAGAAAACTTCACCCTATGTGCCTTTTCATACACACAATGCTCACAAAATTCCATTTGTGGTTTCTTCATATTCTTTAGCAAACCTTGTCCACAAAGCAATGATAGACCTTTTTCTGACATATGTCTAAGCCGCATGTGCCATATTCTTGTGCAATTTGTTTGATCTCTACTTCCACCGATTCTAACTGCTAACTCACCTGTGACTGTTGTCCCCAAAAGAGAATAAAGATTACCGTGACGAACTCCCTTCATCACTACCAAAGAACCACGAACAACTTTTATTACCCCATTTTTCACAACTATTTTACAGCCATTTTTCTCCAACAAACCTATGGAGATAAGATTTTTCCGCAAGTCTGGAATATGCCTCACATCCTTTAAGGTTCTTACTCCTCCATCATGCATCTTGATTCTTATAGTACCCAACCCCACAGTTTTACAAGCATGATCATTGCCTATTAAAACTGTGCCACCATTTATGCTTTCATAGGTAGTAAACCACTTCCTATTTGGACACATATGGTGAGAGGCTCCTGAATCAAGAATCCACTTACCAGAGATTTCATAAGATTGTTCTGTTACAGAGTAACAATCCTCCTCATCATTTGAGACGTAGCTTGCTTCTTGCTTTTCTTTTGGGTTGTCGTTGTTCTATTTCTTGAAAGTTATCTTCTTATTTGGACAATTTGCTTTGAAATGTCCAGCCTCACCACATTTAAAGCATGTTCTCTCCGCGTGAGGTCTAGATTTTGGCCTATACTTTCCACGCTTATTTCCTTTTCCTCTTTCATTAGTCCTTCCTCTAGCCGCGAACAATCCTTATGCTTGATCATTATACTCTCTTCCATTTGAAGATGACATTACACTTGTAGCAACCTTACGTAGATCATCTGCTAAAAGTGATGCCCTCGTCTCATCCATGGTCAAAGTGTCACCCACCAGCATCAATGTCTGCACCAGATTTTCATAGGACTTCGGTAATGAAAGTAACAATATGAGTGCTTGGTCTTCATCATCAACCTTCACATCTATATCCTTTAAGTTTGATATGATCATGTCAAACTTATTAATATATTCTCGGATTGAGGTGCCTTCCTCCATCTTGCATGTATACAATTTGAATTTTAAGTAGATCCTGTTAGTTAGTCTTCGTCATGAAGTTACTCTCTAACTTTAACCAAACGCCTGCTGCAGTTGCTTCTTCATTTATCAAAAAAGCAACATCCCTCTCAAGGCATAAGATTATTGCAGCCCGCGCCTCAAGATCTAATTCTTCCCAATCCTCATCTTTCATTTCCTCCGGCTTTTTCTCATTTCCTGCCAGTGCCTTGTGTAATTTTTGTGATATAAGCAGATTTTTCATCTGCATCCTCCAATAGGAAAAATCATTTTTCCCATTGAACTTCTCGATTTCATATTTGCCTACTTTGACATTACTACTAGTAGAAGCCATTATATTCAAAATTGAATTTTACCACTCAAATAATGAATAACATAACGTTGGCTCTTGATACCAATTGTTGAGTCTACAGCGGAATTTTGACTTCTAATAGATACAAAGTAATATGAAATTGAACACTACTCACAATAATGCACTCGCTATATATTTTGTAAAGAGGAAAAATAATATGAAAGATTTTTTTTACTAACTCTATAAAATGATGTGAATAAGGATATTGTTATTGTTACTGATATCAATTACAATTCTTGAGACGTATATATGGTATCTCTATGCTATAACTTCAACGAATAAGAATAAAATTCTCCGACAAAAACTCCTTACTAAACATTTTGAGTTCTCTCCTATTAAAACTCTTTTTTTTTACTTCCTAAAATTACTCTTATCCTTCCTTTATTCTCACAACTGATACTTTGTCGGATCTAAAGACGAACATATTATAGAAGGCAGGGTTAGCTGGGGCTAAGTCGGTGAAGAAGGTGTTCTACAAGATTCCGATGTCGGTCGTGTCGAGTGGTGTGCAGTATGAAACATTTGTCATCGGGTCGGATGAAGACATGGGGGTGTTGTTTCATTGTCGGCAGAGTTTTCCGGAGGTGAGAATACACGGGTTGTTTGCCAAGTTGGAAGACCGTGTGGAAAGTTCCGGGACTTCAGCGCCAAATCCTCAGTCGACGACGGTGGGAGTGCTTCTACTTCGATGCCTGTCGTTGCACCCAGGTGTCTCTTACCTGCACCTCCACATGTTCTAGCACTGGCAGATAGGTCACCTGGTTTGATTACTGGTCTTGATGCCATGCAATTACATGCTGTGCTCACTCCCGGTTAGACTGAGCTACGTATGTCCATGAGGTTTATACCATGAGTAAGGTGTTCAGCGTATATCAGATGGGATTTTTGCCCCTATTTCAGAGAGTCTATTGCCACCGTACGCCGATCCTACTATCATCCCTGATCTTAACATGAGACGTGCCAGAGAATGGCGACCGAGGTCAACAAGAATCCGTAACACTATGGATGAGACCGATGCTGGTCGGCCGAAGCGATGTGGGCTATGCAGACAGACAGGACACACTCGCAGGACTTGCCCTCAGCGAGGATCCGCCCCCAGTGCCAAGGCATAGGTGTCTTTACATCGTCAGGATTAGGTTGCATTTTTTTCTCCTTGTTTGTGTTCTTGTTTTGTGTTAGTCTTGCTTACTGTTAACTGAAGTTGAATTTGCTGCTTGATTCTCTATGTACTAGTGATTCTCTTTGGGGTATAATTTTCTTGATAATTGTATGAGTACAATTCCCTAATTTCAATTAAATCAAAGCAGTAACCTATGTTGTGCTATATACAAGTTAAACTTTCATCCAAAAAACTCATCCTCCATGAAAAATGAACCTACACCTCTGTAGCGGTTTGTGCATGCATTAAAAACACACATAAACTGCGACACCTCTGTAGCGGTTTATGTGATGGTCTTCGCCAACGTAATCTGCGACACTCTTGTAGCGGATTACGTGCATTTTGTAAACTGCGATACCCCTGTCGCGGTTTATATAGTTTAAGAAAAAAATGCATTTCGGTTTTCAGTTTGCATAATGTGTATTTTGGTAATTTTGGTTAGTAATTTATTTAAATAGGTGAATTGTCCTTCACTTAATAACCAATTAAAAAGTGACACATCACACAGAATAAATTACATGTTACTTTATAAAGAATAATATAGTAGAATTTACCATATATATTGGCCTCGTCATAAGATTTTTTTCGATAACTAATTCTTCTCCAAGAAAATGTTACAATGTTTTGATATCATAATTTTGAATAAATGAATCAATATTTTATGTGTTTTAGGTTACTATTTTGATTCTATATAAAATTTCAATTTTAACTAGCTAAATACTAAGTAATAGACAAATTAAATTTGTTTAATTTTCAATAATTTTGTATTTTTTGAAAAAAAAAATATGAGTAACTTATCATTTTAATTTCACAATATTCACTTTTGACAAAGTAGAATTCGAAAGGAAAAAAAATCAATAACTTTAATTGATCATTTGAAGATTATCTTCGTTTGACAAAATACACCGTATATAAACATATTCTAAAAAGATTATACAGATCATATTTGGTATTCTTTCTTTTGTAATTTTACTTTAAAATTAATTATATAATTCCATGATTTAAATTAAATTAGTTTATGCTAAAGTTAAATTTATACGATAACTTCTACACAAATGTAAAAAAACTAAAGAAAATGAAACTATTTAGAGATTGGAATTTTGTCTCAATTTTTTATGTACCTTTTAAATTATTTTATAAATATTTTTATAAAAAATTAGATCAAATATATAAATTATTTATTTCTAGCGAAAAAGCTAATATATTTTTTAAAATTGAGATAAATATTTTGAAGAATCAACATATCATTCTTTTTGAGTCATTTTGTTATCAAATATTGGAGAGAGAAATTTTTATCTATCAAATTAAAAAAAAAAGATTTAGGGCAGATAAATGATATGGAAAAAAGAAAATCATGTATTACAAATAAAATTTTTGAATTTTTTTATCCCACTTAAAATATATAATAAAAAAAGTAAAATATTACCTTTATTTTTAACCATTTTACGAATTTTTATTTTGTCTCTCATCGGTTGAAAAATGACATTGGGATCTTTAACGATTAATTACGTTAAATATTCTATCTCTTTTGTTAATGTCTCTATTCAGAGCTAACGGATTTTGTCTACATGTCACGTTAGCTGATGACATATCAAAGAATCATTTCAAGGAACAAAATACTCCCTTGTCATGTCAGTAATACGCTGCAGTAAAATAAGACAATTAAACCCCTAACTAATTTAAATATAGACACATAAACCCATAATAAACCATGAAGTTAGGGCTGGCAATGGGTAGGGTAGTGTAGGGTTTGGACTCTACCCTAACCCTACCCGCGGGTTGAGAATTTCTCAACCTTAACCCTACCCGCACCCTAAAGTTCTAACCCTATCCGCAGAAAAATAAAAAAATTTCAAGCAAATATAAAATTCAACCATTCCAAATTTCATACATATTAATAAAATAGAAAATAAAAAATTAAATTTAAATTAAAATTAAAAATAATAAAATTTTAAAGAAATCTAACATAAAATTACAAATAATATGATCATCAATTAGTTTAGTGGTTATTTCAAGTTTTTATAAGAGAAAGATTGTGAGTTCAATACTCACTTTTTTCACTACATACATAACTTTTACATATATATTATATAGTATATTAGGGGTGCGGATAGGGTAGGGTAGGGTATACCCTAAACCTGTACCCTACCCTGCCCGCAGGTGAACTCGCACCGCACCCTACCCTACCCGCAGCGGGTAAGGTAAACAACCCTATCCGAACGGGTTGGTCCGGATTGGATACCCACAGGTAGGGTATAGATTGCCAGCTCTACATGAAGTAGGACAAATATCCCTAAATTTCAACAAGCCATTGTATTTGCTGCACTTGTTGGCCTTGGTTGGCGACAACCTCAATTCTTTGCTCCTCCTTCTCTTTTTTCTATAAAGTCATGATATTAGCGCAGTAAAAGCTACCTCATCAAGTTCAATCTCTTTTTAATCATTTTTTTCTTAATCTCCAATACAATTTTTATGTCCTTATCTTTGCAATATTCATCTATTAGTATTATAAACGTGATCTTGTTAGATTTTAAACCTCTCTCACTCATCTCATTCACAAGTTTTCTATCTTCCTTCAAATCATAGATCTTACAAAGGCCATTGATCAGCAGATTGTACGTGATCAAATCCAGCTTAATGCCTTGATTAATCAGCATTTAAAAATTTTGCTAGGCCAAATTAATTTTTCATATTTATATTACCTATCAAATTTTTCATATTTGTATTACCTATCAAAGTGGTGAAAGTAACACGGTTCGATATCAACTCTTTTTTGTATATGTCATCAAATAAAATATCTGCAACATAAGAAAAAGAAAAAGCAACAACAAGAAACTAAGGCTACTACTAACTAAGATCAACAACCGGTGTAGCTAGTAGCAGGTACAATGACTTGTTGAAATTTAAGGATATTTATTTTATTTCATTGTTCATTACAAATTTATGTTCAAAATAGGAGAAATTCTCCACATACAAGCGTTTTTTTATACAAGTCTTTACAAGTGCACCTTCTTCTTCTTCTTGTGCACGTTCTTCTTCCTCTTCCTCTTCTTCTTCTTCTTCTTTTCTTTCGTTTCTTGCCTTCTCTTTCTCATTCTTCAACCATTGCTGCACGTTTTCACTGCACCTTCTTCTTCTTCTTGCTGCACGTTCTTCTTCCTCTTCCTCTTCTTCTTTTTTTCTTTCGTTTCTTGCCTTCTCTTTCTCCTTCTTCAACCGTTACTGCACGTTTTCACTGCACCTTCTTCTTCTTCTTCTTCTTCTTCTTCTTCTTCTTCTTCTTCTTCTTCTTCTTCTTCTTCTTCTTCTTCTTCTTTATTTACGTGCTTTTCTCTCTGTTTTCTTTCTTCGTTATTCTCGATTTCCATTGTTTTTTGACATCAAGCTCTGAAACCGTTTTTGAAGAAGAAGAAGCAGCAGAAGATGAGGAGGAGAAAGAGAAATAGTTATGAATTATGCATAAGGTGTACTTCAACAAATTTTGGGTGTATTTCTTAAATCATTTGGGTGTAGTTTTGTAATCCTTTGGGTGTATTTCTGTAATCCTTTGGGTGTATTTCTATAATCGTTTGGGTGAATTCCTATAACCGTTTGGGTGTATTTCTGTAATCCTTTGAGTGTATTTCTGTAATCGTGGGTGTATTTCTAAAGTTCTATTATCTTCAAATTTGGCAAGAAACTCGTTTTCATGGAGGAAGAAGAAGAAGAGTCGTTTATAATACATGGTGAGTAGCGCGCTTTGGAAATAGAAAGTGGTTGAATAACGTGCCTTTATTTACTCTTGAATGTGGGAGTGTAATGCGTATTTTTTGTTGGGCTTGTGCCAACTTGTAAGACTTGTAAGTCAAAAAGACTTGTATGTGTAGCAGCCCTCTCAAAATAGTTAGGAGTTTAAATATCTTTTAAAATTTTTTTTAAAAATTTAATTATCTTATTTTATTACAACATATTGTTGACACAATAAAAAGTATTTTGTCTTTTGAAATAATTTCTTAACACATTATTAATTAACGTGATATGTAGATAAAATTCATTAGTTATAAATAAAAATATTAATAAAAAAATAAAATATCTAACAAAGTTAATCATTAAAAATGTAATGTCTTTTTTAATTGATGAGAAACAGAATAAAAATTAGCCAAATAGTTAGGATAGGTGGGATTTTATCAATAAAAAATTATCATTTACAAAGCAAAAAGTGATTTTTCATTTATTTTTTATAGTATGTAAAAGAATAAATGTCCTTTTTAATCTCTAATTATTTATCCGATGAACTTTCCACTTCTTAAGAAATCTAAACATTCAAATTAGTCTCTATCTATTTTGATATATGTATGTTACAGTCCTTATTTACTTTAACCAGAGACTGAAACGTATATATATCAAATAGATAAAAATCAATTTAAATGTTTAGATTTTTTAAAAGGTAAAAAATTCATCGAACAAATAATTAAGAATAGAAAAGAATATTAACTCTAAATAAAAACCTGGAATAACCAGTTTATGGAGAATAACGTAAATGAAAACAGTGTTTAATTAAAATTTAGAAATCTCACAAAAAAAAAAAAAAAGGATTTAGAAATACAGTTATAGTGACATTCTCTTTTCACAGAAGATTCATTGTTTATCATCATTCATCACCTCAGCTTTTCCTTTCTACCGCTGGACTAATTTTCAAAAAGCAAAAGAGAATCAAAAACACAAAGCAACCTCACATCAACCCCACCACCCCAAACCTTCTGCAACTTCCACCTCCATCCTAATTCTTTCACCCAGACTCATTCGATTCATCCAAGCCCTTATTCCCTTCCTCAAAATCAAACTTGCCCCTAATTTATAGCAACTAAAACTCCGTTATTATGTTCATATGTTGTTACTATTTCCTTAATTCTCTCCCTAATTCTTGAAAGTTTCAAAACCATGGAAATATGGAATCCATATTCTCCTCAAATTCCTCACCTTAACAACACCGACACCAAAATCAACAACTTCACATTCACACTTCCCCTCTAAACTCACCAACTAACTAAAAATGGAGATTCAGCAAACCCTAAAGCTCATGGTCCACCACCACAACAGAGGAAAGGAAAACAACACACCAAAGCTGAAATGGAGGAAAATTTTCACTCTCCAACGATCACCGCCGTCATCAAAACCCATCCAAACTCCACCGCCGGAAGAGTTCATCTGCCCAATCTCCGGTAATCTAATGGCTGACCCCGTGATCGTATCTTCCGGTCACTCCTTCGAACGAGCGTCGGTACAATCATGCAAGGATCTCAACTTTACCCCTCAACTCTCCGATGGAACCACCCCTGATTTTTCCACCGTGATCCCCAACCTCGCCCTCAAATCCGCCATCTCCAAATGGTGCCACGCGTCATCCACCCTCCTCCCTCAACCCCCACACCGGTCCCTCACCGACAACCTCGTACGGACCCTCATTTTCTCATCTTCCTCCCGCAAAAACAACGCAAACGAGTTAGTGGGAGAGAGAATGCTAACAGCGAACCCTTCTTGTTCTTCTTCTTCTTCCTCCGTTGAGTCTATTGCCACGTCAGCATCGAGCTCCACCCCACCCGCTCAACTCACTGCGAAACCAAGCTTCTGCTACTCTTCACCTTCTTCCTCCGAACTCGAGCCAACAACCCCAGAAGCCGAAGAATTCATCTCGAAGCTTCGGAGCAATCAAGTCTTCTTAATCGAAGAATCTCTGCAGAATCTGAGGAAGCTCACTAGAACTAATGAGGACTCAAGGATCACACTCTGCACCCAAAGGATGCTTTCGTCTTTGCGTGGCCTCGTTGCTTCGAAGTACAAAATGGTTCAGGTGAATGCCGTCGCATGTGTCGTGAACCTCTCTCTGGAGAAAACGAACAAGGTGAGGATCGTACGGTCAGGGTTAGTTCCGCCATTGATAGAAGCTTTGAGGGTTGGATCCTCTGAGGCGCAGGAACACGCTTCCGGTGCGCTCTTCAGTTTAGCGCTTGAAGACGATAATAAAACCGCGATTGGTGTTCTCGGAGCTCTTCCACCGTTGATTCACGCGCTTCGAGTTGGGACTGAGCGGACCCGGCATGACTCAGCCTTGGCGCTTTACCATTTGTCGATGGTTCAAAGTAACAGAACCAAATTGGTTAAGATTGGATCGGTTCCGGTTTTAGTTGGGATGGTTAAGTCTGGTCAGATGACGGGTCGGGTTTTGATGATTTTGGGCAATTTGGGTTGTGGGCCGGATGGGCGGGCTGCAATGTTGGATGTGGGTATGGTTGAATGTTTGGTCGGGTTGTTGGCTGGGTCCGAGTCGGTTCATGGATCAATAAAGGAGAGCTGTGTGGCGGTGCTTTACGTGTTGAGTCACGGAGGGTTGAGGTTTAAGGCCTTAGCGAAGGCGGCAGGAGTGGTGGAGGCGCTGGAGAAGGCAGAGAAGGAGGTGGGGAGTCAACGAGCGAAGGAAAAGGCAAGGAGGGTTTTCGAGATGATGAAGGGCAAAGAGGAAGAGGAGGAGGAAGACGTGGATTGGGAGGAGCTACTCGACTCCGGTCTAGGAAGCCGGAGTCACAACCAGCATGATGGCGAGTTTGGCGGGCTAAATGGGACGACCTCATCCTCTGAATTTTGAGTACATCAGGACTGATGGTCTGTTTTCTCATTTTTGATGTAATTATTTTATTTTCTTATTTTTTTTTTTAAATCAAAGTGGTTTTAGACTTTTAGTTTACCGTTTGGTTTTCTTTGAGTTATGTATAATTTTTTTTTATGGTTTTGAAAATTGGATGGAAATTTATAACATTGAACAACAAAAATGCAAATAACTTATTTGGCATTCCCTTTTATTTATGGGTTTAGAGGGATGGAAATAACAAAATAAGGGATGGTGATGCAATGATGCTGTGGAATAAATGAATAAAATGGCCAATAATCGTTGAGGATTTTTGGACCTGAAAGTGTCTATCTTTTGCTTTATTCCTTCATCTGCAAAGTTTTTTTTCCTGGTCAAGTACCTTTATACACAACCTGCTCTTTTTTTTTGGTCATGGGTTTTATATATCAAGTTATCAACTTTTTTTTAGTGTGTGTTTGGATTATTATTTTTATAAAATTAAATAAGTTTGTAAAATTAATTTTGATTAAAAGTGAGTCTATATTAACGTGATTTATTTTTACGTGATTTATTTTTGGTAATTTTTATTTAAAATAGATTATAGTAAACTAAATATTGTTTATATTACATTATTTAAATAATTATAGAAGATATAAATTTAAATAATTATTTTATGTTATCTTATAATTTTATTTTAGATATCTAAATAAATTTTAATTTTTTTAATATTCTCATTATTCTTTACTTTAATAGGATTAATAGAATCATAATATAAAGCAAAAAAAATATTCTATAAAAAAAAATAACAATAACAATTAAAAAATTCATATAAACAAAAAATAATAAGAGTTTTATAAAAAATAATAATATGCATGAGAGAGTATTGAAGAAAAAATATTATAAAACAAATAACAAATATATGAATAATGAAGGACACAATTGGTATATAGAAATTTTTTTTAGTCCAATGTAAAAAAGTAAATGGAAAAGCAAGAATTTATAACTTTTAATAAACATGGTTGAAGAGTAGAATCATTTCTACCTTTGGATGATAAAGTTGCCAAACATATAAATATAAATAAAGCAACGAAGTGTTCAAGAAATTTAAACGCATTTCTCTCTTCTCAACACATTTGCCAAATCAAACACACCTTTAGTCATAGCTAGAATTTAAAACTAATGCAACATCTAACAAGACAAATATAGTTGCTACTAAACTAAGTGCTTGTTTGGGCGTCATTATTTTGCTAAATTTTTTTTTAAATAAAAAAAGATTTTTTTTTATTTTTTAGCGTGTTTGGCAAATTTCGAATAGTAAAAGTAAAAGCACTAGAAAAATAAGAAAAAACATCTTTTTTGAGAAGCTGTAATTTACATCTTTTTTTAAAAGATCTTTTTTTCATGTAATAAATAAACAAAAAAGTACTTTTATATTGTTATATCCAAACATAATTGATAGATAAAAAGATCATTTTACATGAGATACCCAAACATAAAATTACTTTTATTTTTTTATAAGATCTTTTAAAAAAAGATAATTCAAAAAATTTTTTTTTATAGAAACTCACCCAAACAAACCCCAAGTCTTACCGTGCCATATGCAAAGTTTACCTGCTAATGTTCAACTTTTTTTTTGTCTGTTTATCTTTTATCTCCTTTTGGACTCAAAAGTTTGGTATAAGCTGCGTGATTCTTTTTATTTTCACAACCAAATTCATTCCAATCAGATTCGCCGTTCAATGACCGTTGTTAGTGTGATCAAATTTTGATTGTTTTGACTTTATTTTGAGCATGCTTAACTTAGCATCAAATGAGTTGAGGCTTCAATTGATAGGATAAATTATGTTTATCTGAATTTGAAACTTGGTAAAGGCCAAAGAGGCGAGAATCCTCAAATGTGATATGTATAGTGGGTATGAGTTTATAATATTATAATGTCTAAAATTAAGAGTTATTTAATTGATTTGACAAAAAAAATTTAGCATTAAGTGTAATATAAATATATAGTTATTTAGAGAAGTATTTACTTTTAAAAAGACAGATTATCATTTTTTGTAAATTAAAAATACCTCACTCATTCATTATGTAGCTTCCATCATTCACCTACATATATATCAAAATTAAATATTTTTTAATATTTATTATCCAACATATTAAATTTTTAAATTAAATTAAACTTGGAAATAAAATAACTTATCAGGTTCGAGTCTTGTTGCTACTCTCTTAATATTTTTTCTCTCAAAACTTTCTTTACAATCTCAATACAATTCAAAATCCAGAATTAGATTCAGCAAAATTCAATTAGCATTTAAAATCCAGAGTTCCAAAATTGAACTTATATCAAATTTATATTCAGCAAAATTCAGAATTACAAAATGACTAATTCATATAATTAACAAATAAAAAAATTGAAAAGCAGAAGCAGAATTCTGCATGAGGCCATCAATTCATATAATTAACAAAATAAAAAAATTAATTGAACTCAAATCAGTAGACTTAAATTTCTCAGTGTAGCACAATCTATATAGTTAATTAACCAAATAAAAAAAATTAATTGAAAAACCCAAGAATTCATCGCGGCAGAGAGGACAAAAGGCCTGGAGTTCATGGCGGCAGAACAGATGTCCGACGACGACATTAACAGAAGCCGATGACCAGGATGACAACTGGACAATCAGGACGACCAGACGAAGCTGACGCCAGAAGCTTCAGAGTTCAGAGTTCAAGACGATGATGCCGCTGACAGCTGCTTCAATTCGCGGCAATAAATTCCTTCTGCCTGCTGACAGCAGCTTCGATCCGGCGTCAATTGTGGTAGTGATGGTAGAGTTTGATGGACGAAGCTGGAAGAGAAAATTAGAGTTGAGGAGGTATGATGACTGGTGTGTGCTCTTCAAAATGGGTTGGGTAATGGGTGGGTCGCTCAACTTCAGCTAGTTTTTTTTCCGACGTCAAAACGACGCTGTTTGGTGAGATTTTAGAAATCGTAACTTTTAAAAACTTGGCCGGTTTGGCAGTTAATCGCCAGTTTGGCTAGTTTTTCACTGGTTTTTTTGCAAGACAATTTTAGGGGTAGACCGAATCGGCCAGAATCTCGGTCCGATTTTTAGAATCTTGATTTATACTAGTAACTCATATATTTACTCTAGAAATATTATAATTGTGACCTAATATATCTAGTTATAGTAATTATCTACTAAATATATGTGTGTGTCTGTACGCGCACGCGCGCGTGTGTGTTTTTATTAATTAACATTGGTGAATAATCACGTGGTGAATTTTTCACCTCTTGCTTTGTTTCATCTCTTTGTAAATGACTTCAAGAGCCACCTCCTATTTTTTTTTCTTTTTACACATGCAACTTTAAGAAGGGGAACAAGAGAGAAAGTTTGAAGCTCTATAGTCGGTAAGTTTTTGAGGCTCAGTTCTTTGATTCTAAAACTCCCAAAAAATTTTAAACCGATTAAAATGTTCATCTCTTTTTTCTCTACATAGATATATTAGTTTTGTTGAGGAACATTGCATCAAATCTTAAAGAGTAAGCATCCATTATTTCAGGAGTAAGGGAGGTGAGGATCTTTTCCTGGTTTTGTAATAGAAGTTCGGTTATTATATGTATCTATCATTATTTTAATGATGTTTTGGCTATAATTAGGAAGAATGAGAGCTAAAGATTATCAAGAAAAGAATCAATTTTTGCGAGCTAATATCGAGAGGTAAAGTTCGATAAATTAATTACAAATTGATTGTGTTTGATGCTTGGTTGATGATTGATTTGTTTGACATATGAAACTGTATTTATGTGACGTTAGAAGTCTCTGAATGTAAAACCCAGTTAAATAATAAATAATTAACTAATAAATTAATTATGAGTAAAAGGAATTAAAAAATTAAAATTTATAATTAGGGAAAGTAAAAATAATTAGAAGATGAATTAAAACGCTAATCTTAAAGGTTTTGGCCTATATTAGGTCAACAGGTTAAAACGAGTGAATCGGGTCCATGTTGGGCCTAGGGCCCACTCACTAACACCCCTATTTAGCCACACTTCAGCACACTCTTACCCATTTCACTAAAACATAAACAAAGCCCTAGGAGAGAAGGGAGAAGAGAAGCTTGTTTACTATTTATCACCATCTTTGAAACTCCATAACTTTTGCTCCAGAGCTCTGATTGACGAGCTGTTTATGGCCATACGTTTCTCTCGAAATTCTCTTTGATTCTATTTGAACAAAGTGGTAAGCAACTCGAAATTTTTTGCCTAGTTTGCTCTCTTCATTAATTTTGCATTTTTGGTTTTGATTTTGAGAGAATCTCAAATTTTTTATGTTTAGGGTAGGCTCAATCGTGACTTCTAGTAGGATTTTGACCCAAGACTACGAAAAATAAGATAAATAACCTTTATCCTTTGATTTTGCACGAATTTGAGTTATGAACATAGTGTGAATGTTGTGAAAATTGAATGTGGTTAGATGAAATTGGATTGGGTTAGTTTGCATTGATGCGGAGTGGATTAGTTTGGTGCAAATTCGATGTGAAATTGAGTGGATGATCGATTTGATGTGGTATTGGTGGAGTTTGAGCTGGTGAAGGTGGGAAATTGCCAAAGAGGAGCTTCCCGAGGTTGAGATTTCCATCTAAGAGGTACGGATATTATTTTCGAGTAGGTATTATGTAAAATTATGTGAATGCCTAGGCTAATTATCCCTAGGATAGGATTGAATGAATTTTGGTTGTTGTTGTGATTAGTTGAGTGGATATGTGTATGGTATGATTATAACTTAAATTATTATGGTATGTTGATTATGATGATAATTTATGTGGATATTGGGCCAGAGGCCATGCTAGGGTGAGAAATCTCCTAGTAGATAAGTTGAGGTAAGTGGTGTGGGTTATTGTATGAGAATGAGATGATTAATGATTTGGTTGTGAATTTTGATATATAAGTGTTACACATAAGGTTGGGAGGTAACATAGTTAATGAACTATGTTAAATGAGTTAAAATTGTTGTGATTAGGCTTGGAATAGTTGAGACTTGATGATTGAGTGATTTGAACTAAGTTGGAATTGAGGATTTGTCAAAAATGAGCATTGTGCAATATTTGATAAAAATGAGTTTTTGACCAATTTCGACGGGCCATAACTTGGCACTTGGAGTTCGGATTTCACTAAATTTTATTTAAATTAAAGGTGGTGATGAGAGCTTTAAAATGGTTTAAGAATGATGCAAAATTGAATTTTGTAGATAAAGTTATGAGTTGATTAAACATTGGTATTTTAAACTGAATTCAAAAAGTTTGTTAGAATTTCTGGTATGCGTGCCCAGGCACACTACGATGCGTGTGTACGGAACAGAACATGTAATAATGCTTATGTGTACCCACCAGGGGTATGTGTATGCATGCCCAGGAATTTTACAAGTTGTGCGTACACACAGGAGTTATGCGTACGCACAAGCTCGGAAACCTTTCGGGTACCTGCGTACACACAAGGGTGGTGCGTACGCACAAACCCGGTTTCCACACTTAAACTCTACTTTTTAACTATTTGACTTTTCTGGCAAGCTTGTATACTTTCGTAACCCCTAATTAACGTCTAACAACTTGTTTTTAGGCTTAAGAATGAGTGTGAACTTATGGATCGAATTAGATTGACACTTTGGATGAGATTGTGAATTTGAGCTAATGAATATTGATGAAAGTCTGTGAGTAATGAGTTTACTAAATACTGAATTAGAGATAAGACATAAATGATGAGATTGACGATGATTGAGTATAGCCAGATTGGCTGAGATGGTAAGGTAAGAGTGATATGCTGCTTGCGTATGATTTGAGTATCTGTTTATTGGCAAGGTCTGGGTGTTATTCCGCTTGCGTGATGAATTGAGTATTGAAAATTGATTGATATGATGATTCCCTGGGTAGATGCAAGGGTGTGGTTCACCCCCACTTGCTCTGGATTGAGGATTGAGACTCCCTGGGTAGATGCAGTATTTCGCCCCACTTGCTCAGGGTTGAGACTTGAGACTTTATTGACCCTTTGTTGCAAGATGTAGCCAGACACTTATACCTTTTCGGATGATTCCTCTAAGAGATGTGAATTCCTCTTGGGAATGTGTGGTGCGCGAAATTGAACTCCGTAAGTTTCACACAGATAGACTGGCAAGTGCACCGGGTCGTCCAAGTAATACCTCAGGTGAGTGAGGGTCGAATGCCACAGAGATTGTCGGATTGAGCAAGCAGTGGCTATCTTGTAGATCTTAGTCAGGCGATTAGAAAATATGGTTGTTTGTTTGAAAGCATAAATGAAATAGTAAAGAACAAAATACCAGATTAGTGTAAAAGCAATGATAGATATTTAGTTAAGGCTTCGGAGATGCGTATTCTTTTTGGATTAAATTTTTTTACTGTCTACTTCAATAACGAAAGATTCATTCAATGACAGCCGTAATTGACTAACTCATGTAGCATCCTCATCAAGTTAGTCTCTTCTAAACCATAGCAGTCTACCATGTCTGAGCAACTCATGTAGCATCCTCATCAAGTTAACTCATGGCTTCCCACTATAGCCGAAGATGAAGCTCTAAGCAATCCACTTCCCTTCGCGAACCTACTCAAAACACCACAGATAAGGTCGGATCTTCCGGATCAGGGAACACTGCTTCTCAGACTCTAGCCTTAATGCCATAGAGACCTCAGTAACCCACAGTCAACGAGATTTTATGTCACTTATCCAAAGTCACCCAGGCACTCTCTTGGATTCCGCAGTACATTCTCTAGCTATGGTTCAATGCTATCCGGGTCAGGACTCACACGGAACCTATGTAGAACAAGGATGATTGTCATAGGTCATCCTCAATTCATGAGATGAAGAACAAAATTGCACAAGAGAATGGAATCAAACGTGTGTTGAAATAGAAACAGTAATATTATTAATCCAAGAAAATCAGCAGAGCTCCCAACCATAACTTAGGAGGTTTAGTAGCTCAAAGCTTACAGAAAACAATGGTGAAATGTACGAATGGGCCAAGATCTATAACAGTGGTGATCTTTGTTCTATATATAATAACCTAATAACTAAGAAGTACAAAAAGTATGACAGACTAGACTAGAGGTGCAAAAATCCATCTTTGGGCCCACTTTGGTTGAGTACTTGGGCTGAGCTTGGCGTCCAACTTGAGGAATGGGCGTTGAACGCCCATTAGGGAGTTGATCCATGCTTCCCTGTGCCTTGGTTGGCGTTGAACGTCCCAAAGCGGGGTGGTTCTTGGGCGTTCAACGCTGGCTTGTCTCCTTGGGGTTCAACGCCCAATATGGGTAGGCTCCTTCGAAGAAAAGTATAAACCATTATATATTGCTGGAAAGCTCTGAAAATTACCTTTCCAACGTTGTTGAAAATACGTCATTTGGATCTCTGTAGCTCTAGAAATGCTTGTTTGAGTGCATGGAGGTCAGAATCTGACAGCATCTGCTATGCTTTCCTTGCCTCTGAATCGGACTTTGCCAAAGCTCCTCAATTTCAGCCAGAAATTACCTGAAATCATCATAAAATACAAAAACTCAAAGTAGAATCCAAAAATATGAATTTAGCACTAAAACTTATGAAAATATAATAAAACTTAAACAAAACATAACTAAAATAATATGAAAATGATGCCAAAAAGCATATAAAATATCCGCGCATCAGAATACCAAACTTAAACTGTTGCTTGTCCCAAGCAACCAAAAAGAAAGTAGGATTAGAAAGAAGAGAATGATATAATAAATCTCAGAGTTTTCAATGAAGCTCAGTTCCAATTGATGAGCGGGGCTAGAAACCAGTTACTTCTGAACAGTTTTGGCATCTCACTATCCTTTGAAGCTCAGAAGTATTGGTGTCTTTAGGAATTTAGAATCCGGATGATATTATTGACTCTCTTAGTTTAGTTCTTTTTGATTCTTGAATACAGCTTCTTTTAGAGCCTGGCCGTGACCCTAAGTGTTTTGTTTTCCCGTATTACCACCGGATACATAAACGCCACATGCACTTAACTGGGTGAACCCAATTGGATTGTGATTGAGCTTTGCTAGAATCCCCAGACAGTGGTACCTAGAGTTCTTAGGCACACTCTTTTGCTTTTGGGATCACGACTTTAACTGCTCAGTCTCAAGTTTTTCACTTGACACCTTCACACCACAAGCATTTAGTCAGGGGAAGGAGTTCATTTGAACTTTTTAGGCCAAAATTTTGTTTCTTTAGACCCTCCTAACCATTGATGCTCAAAGCCTTGGATCCTTTTGCTCTTGCCTTTTGGTTTAAAGAGCTATTGGCTTTTTCTTTTTCTCTTTTTTTTTTCCGCTTTTGCTCTTGCCTTTTGATTTAAAGAGCTATTGGCTTTTTCTTTTTTTCTTTTTGCTGCTTTTTCTTACTTCTAGAATCAATATTTGAATTTTTCATATTACCAATAATACTTCACCTTTTCCATCATTCTTTCAATAGTCAACACACTTAACTTCAACATCAAATATGCATTGTTGATTCATGCATATAGAAAGTAAAAATAATGCCACCACATTAACTAATTGGACTATTCTTATTATATAACTCGAGTTCATGCATCTTACTTCTCTTTTTCACATAATTTTTTTAAGCATGGTGAGAGATACATGGAATATTTCATAGCTTTAAGAAATAAATAAAGATGAGCATGCACTAGAAACAGGAAATAGACAATGAAATACAATGGAAAATAGAAAAATAACATAAAAATAACATAAGCAAGAGTAATGGAACGTGACCACCTTAGTGACGGTGGCTACTACTTCTTCTAGTGGATCTAATGGAGCGTTTAAGCTCCTATATGTCCCGTCCTTGCCTCTGTTGCTCCTCCCTCATAGCTCTTTGATCTTTTCTTATTTCATGGAGGATGGTGGACTGCTCTTGGTGTTCCATCCTTAGCTGATCCATGTTGGAACTCAATTCTCTTAGAGAAGTGTTCAGTTGGGCCCAATAGTCTTCAGGAGGAAAATGCATCCCTTGAGGCATCTCAGGGATTTTTGGAGGTGGCTACACAAGCTCTTGTGCAGGCTCTCTTATATGCTCCATTCTTTTTTTAGTGATGGGCTTGTCCTCCTCAATGGGGATGTCTCCTTCTATGACAATTCCTGCTGAATTGCATAAGTGACATATGAGATATGGGAATGCCAACCTTGCTTGGGTGGAGAGCTTTTCTGCCACCTTGTACAGCTCTTTAGGTATTACCTCATGTACCTTCACCTCATTCCCAAGCATGATGCAATGAATTATGATGGCTTGATCAATGGTCACTTCGGACTGGTTGCTAGTAGGGATGATAGAGCGTTGGATAAATTCCAACCATCCTCTAGCTACAAGCTTGAGGTCAAGTCTTCTTAGTTAGATAGGCTTGTCTTGGGCATCCCTCTTCCACTGAGCTCCTTCCACACAAATGTCTGAAAGGACTTGGTCTAGCCTCTGATCGAAGTTAACTCTTCTAGTGTAAGGGTGTGGGTCTCCTTGCATTAATGGTAGTTGGAGCGCCAACCTTACATTTTTCGGGCAGAAATCCAAGAGACGCTCTCGGACCATGGTGCACCAATTTTTGGGATATGGGTTCACACTAGTGTCACGCTTTTTAGTGACCCAAGCATTGACATAAAACTCTTGCACCATTAAGATCCCAACTTCTGGGATAGGGTTGGTCAGAACTTCCCAACCTCTTCTTCGGGTTTCTTGTTGGATCTCCGGGTACTCATTCTTTTTTAGCCTAAAAGGGACCTCGGGGATCACCTTTTTCTTTGCCACTACTTCATAGAAATGGTCTTGATGAGCCTTGGTGATGAATCCCTCCATCTCCCAAGGTTCAGAAGCGGAGACAATGGCCTTTCCTTTCCTCTTTCTTGAGGGTTCACCAGACTTTGGTGCTATACTTAGAGATGGTAGAAGTCAAAAAGCAAAGCTTTTGCAACACCAAACTTAAGAACTTTGCTCGTCCTTAAGCAAATATAAACAAAAGAGAAGAAGAGAGTAGAAAAAGAAGAAAATAGTAGAGATAGAGGGAGAGAGGGATTCAGTCAAGTGGGGGTTATTGTGTATAAGGTGTGTTTGAAGGGTTGTATGATGGGTTATTTATAGGGGTGGGTTAGGGTTGGGTTTCGGTCATGGGGGGGGGGGAATGAGTGGGAAAGTTTGAATTTAAAGTGGGTGTGGTTGGTGGGATTTGATGGATGGAAGTGATGAAGGGTTTTGGGAAGCAAAAAAGGTGATGTGGAGGTGATTGGTTGAGAGTGTATGGGGGAAGAGTGTGTGTGGGGAAGAGGGAAAGTAAGAGAGATAAGAAGGTGGGGTAGGTGGAGATTCTGTAGAACCCACTGATCCGGAGAGGCTAGGGAATTCGAATTCCCTGCTCCCCTTGTGGACGTTGAACGCCCAGCCTCTGCTCCTTGGCTGGCGTTCAACGCCAGCTTTCTGCTTCAAGTAGGGCATTGGACGCCATTAGGGTCTCCCTTCCTGGCGTTCAACGCCAGGTCTTTGCTCATTGGCTGGCATTCAATGCCAGCTTCTGGCTCCATTGTGGGCGTTGAACGCCCTCTAGGGACTCCTCCCTTGGCATTGAACGCCAGGAATGCTACTCCCTCTTGGGCATTAAATGCCCACACTTCTCCTTGTGTGGCGTTCAATTCCAGCTTGCTTACCCGTGTAGGGCATTGAACACCCCTCCTGCCTCCTTGTCTGGCGTTCAACGCCAGCAGGGGTGTACTTGTAGGGTGTTCTGCTTCCATCTCTGAACGTCTCTGCCTCTGTTCTGACTACTGCATATGATCACAAACTCTAAAAAGGAAATAATTCTGACAATGACTTAATATAACTTGAATAGAAATAACTAAAAATAGGAATACTATAATTATGGTTGGGTTGTCTCCCAACAAGCGCTTCTTTAACGTCATTAGCTTGACGGTCAACCTCTTTAAGGGGATGGATAGGGGCTCAGAATTTTGCCCCTTACAGTGAACTTTTTCCCTGTGCTCTCATGGATGAGCTCCACGTGTTCTAGAGACAGGATCTTATTCACATTGTGTGAAATTATTGGGCTGTCTGTGAAGACAATTCTCATGCCAAGTGAGAGACCTACAGTGGAGATTTTCTTATCCCTCCAGCCTTTAGGTACCTTTTGCTTAGTACCTTCATTCTCATTGCTTGATGATGGGTTCTTAACACCAAACTTAGATTTGGTGTCTAGGGGCTCTGTAAGGCTCTACACAGAGAGAGAGGGTTGGAATACTAAGTGTTGCACATTTGTCTCTCCCTTAGGGAGGGAGTTAGGTTTAGGCATCTTGAACAAGATGTGATCCATAACTGCAGAACGAGCTCTCTCTTTGGCACATTAATTATGGCATTGGTAGTGGCTAGGAAGGGTCTTCCAAGGATGATGGATTCATCCTCGTCCTCTCCAGTATCTAAGATTATAAAGTCTACAGGGATGTAAAAGTTTTCAACCTTTACTAAGACATCCTCTACCAGACCATATGCCTTTTTCAGTGATTTGTCTGACATCTCCAATGAGATCTTGGTAGCTTGCATATCAAAAATTCCCAGCCTCTATTATAGAGAGAGGCATGAGGTATATGCTTGACCCTAGGTCGTATAAGGCCTTATCAAAGGTAATTGTCCCTATGGTGCAGGGAATTAGGAAGCGTCCGAGATCCGACAGCTTCTGAGGTAGTTTCCTCTGAACCAAGGCATTGAGTTACTTGGTGAGCACCGGAAGTTTTTTCTCCAATGTCTTTGTTCCAAATAACTTGGCATTCAACTTCATCAGAATTCCTAAGTACCGAGCAACTTGCTTTTCCCTAGTTTCCTCTTCCTCATCGGAGGAGGAGTATTCTTCAGAGTCTATAATCCGCAACCAGGTATTCAAGGGAACCTCTATGGTCTCCTCATGAGTTCTGGTTTCTTTTAGTTCTTCAACAAAGGGGTCCTTAGTGGGCGTTGAACGCCCAGCATCTATTCCCTGGTTGGCGTTCAACGCTAGCACTTCCTCTTCAGATTTGGCCTCTACTTCTACAATGATGGCCTTGCACTCTTCTCTTGGGTTAGCTTCAGTGTTACTTGGGAGAGTGTTAGGAGGGGTCTTAGGGATCCTCTTACTCAGCTGACCAATCTGTACCTCCAGATTTCTAATGGAGGATCTTGTTTCAGTAATAAAACTATAAGTGGTCTTAGAGAGATCAGAGACTATAGTAGCTAAGTTAGAGAGGCTCTGCCTAGAAGTCTCTATCTCTTGCTGAGAAGATGGGAGTGGTCTGTTATTGAACCTATTCTGATTTCTTCCACCTTAATTGTTGTTGAAGTCTTGCTGAGACTTCTGTTGATCCCTCTATGAAAAGTTGGGATGATTCCTCCATGATGAGTTGTAGGTGTTTCCATAAGGCTCATTATTGTGATTTCCTGAGGGGTTCCCCAAATAGTTAACCTCATCCATCGTGGGTTGATCTGGATCATAGGCATCTCCTTCATAGGAGGCCTTTTGAGTGCTGCTAACTGCAGCTTGCAATCCAGTCAAATGCTAAGAGATCATGTTGACATGTTGGATTAGGATCTTGTTCTAAGCCAATATGGCATTTAGAGTGTCAACCTCCAGGACTCTTTTCTTCTGAGTCACCACATTGTTCACAAGGTTCCTCTCAGAAGTGTACATGAAGTTGTTATTTGCAACCATGTCAATGAATTCTTGTGCCTCTTTAGGCGTTTTCTTCAAGTAGAGTGAACAACCAGCAGAGTGGCCCAACGCCGTCTTGGATAATTTAGAAAGACCATCATAGAAGATATCTAGCATAGTCCAGTCTGAAATCATGTTAGGAGGACACCTTCTGATCATTTATTTGTACCTCTGCCATGCTTCATAGAGGGATTCACCTCTTTCTGTATGAAGGTTTGAACTTCCACCCAAAGCTTGCTCAGCTTCTGAGGTGGAAAGAACTTGGTTAAAAATGCATTGACCACTATCTCTCAAGAGTTTAGGCTTTCCTTAGGCTGAGAATCCAGCCATAACCTAGCTTTGTCCTTTACAGCAAAGGGGAAAAGCATAAGCTTATAAATTTCTGGATCCACTCCATTAGTCTTGATAGTATCACAGATCTGTAAGAAATCAGAGAGGAATCTGTTGGGATCTTCCTGTGGAAGTCCATGAAACTGGAAGTTCTATTGAAGTAAAGTAACTAATTGAGGCTTCAACTCAAAATTATTTGCACCAATGACAGGTATAGAGATGCTCCGTCCATAGAAGTCAGAAGTGGGTGCAGTAAAGTTACCTAGGACCTTCCTTGCGTCTCCTCTGTCATTAAGGTTGGCTGCCATGTCTTTATTCTCACCTTCTTGTTCGAAAAGCTCTGTGAGGTTTCCTCTGGAGTGTTGTTCTCTAGCTTGTTGTAGTCGTCTCCTTAGAGTCCTCTCAAGTTCAGGATCAGGATCAAAGAGAGGTTCTTTATCCCTTTTTTCTACTCATAAACAAAAAGAAAAAATGCAAGAAGAGAAGAAGAAAGGATTCTCTATGTCAGAGTATAGAGATCCTTTGTTAGAGAGATAGGTTTAGAAGAAAAGAAAAGAAGATGTCCTTTAATAAGGATAGTTTTTGAAAATTAATAGAGAGAGAGAAGTGGAGATATTTTTGAAAATAGAGAGGAAAAGATAGATGAAATTTTCAAAAAAGAAGAAAGAGAAAGTAGTTAGGAAGTTTTGAAAAAGAAGAAAGAGAAAGGAGAATAAGAGATAAAACAAGTAACTAACTAATTAACAAGATTTGAAAACGAAATAAAAGATTTGATTTTGAAATTCAATTTTAAAAGAAAGTAGAGAATTAAAAATTAAAAGTTTTAAATTTAAAAAGAAGATAAGATAAGTAAGTTTTAAAATTTAAAAAGAAAGATAAGATAAAGATTTAAGAAGATTAGGAAAGATAAGATTTAAAAATTAAAAATTTTGAAAATCAAACTTTAAAAAGATAAGAATTTAAAATAAAATTTTGAAGAAGATAAGATAGGAAAGATTTAAAGTAAAAAGATATGATAAAGATTTGAAAAAGATTTGGAAAGATAAGATTTGGAATTTGAATTTTGAAAAAGATTTGATTTTGAAATTTGAAAATTGAATTTTAAATTTTGAAATTGAATTTTAAAATTTGAATTTAAAATAAGATAGGATAGGATTTTTTTTAAATTTTAAAGGAAGATAAGAAAGATAAGATAAAGAATTGAAAAAGATTTAAAAAGATAAGAATTGAAATTCAAAATTTAAACTTTACTAACAAGAAAACACTAAACTTAAAAATTTTTAAATCAAGATAAGGAAAGATAGCTAAGATTTTCAAAAATTTGAATAAAGATAAAAGAGATATTTTTGTATATATATTTTTTTTAATTTTAAAGAAAAGGAAAAACAACTAAGAGACACCAAACTTAAAAATGACACTAATTTTCGAAAATTAAAGGAAAAACAACCAAAAGATACCAAACTTAAAATTTTAAAATCAAATAAGAAAAATATCAAGAACAATTTGAACATAATGAAGAACACTCAAGAACAATTTTTCGAAAAACTAGAGAAAGAAAAGCAAAGAAACACCAAAAAGACACCAAACTTAATGATTGACACAAGACTCAAACAAAAGATAAAGAAAAGAAAGGTTTTGAAAAAGTTTTTGAAAAAGAAAACAAGAAAACAAGTAAAAGAGCAATAAAACCTCAAAAAGTACCTAATCTAAGCAACAAGATAGTCCGGTAGTTTGTCAATCTCGAATAATCCCTGGCAACGGTGCCAAAAACTTGGTGTGCAAAATTGAACTCCGCAAGTTTTGCACAGATAGACCGGCAAGTGCACCGGGTCGTCTAGGTAATGCCTTCGGTGAGTGAGGGTCGAATCCCACGGAGATTGTCGGATTGAGCAAGCAGTGGCTATCTTGTAGATCTTAGTCAGGCGATTAGAAAACATGGTTGTTTGTTTGAAAGCATAAACAAAATAGTAAAGAATGAAATACCAGATTAGTGTAAAAGCAATGATAGATATTTAGTTAACGCTTCGGAGATGCATATTCTTTTCGGATTAACTTTTCTTACTGTCTACTTCAATAACAAAAGATTCATTCAATGACAGCCGTAATTGACTAACTCATGTAGCATCCTCATCAAGTTAGTCTCTTTTAAACCATAGCAGTCCACCATGTCCGAACAACTCATGTAGCATCCTCATCAAGTTAACTCATGGCTTCCCACTATAGTTGAAGATGAAGCTCTAAGCAATCCACCTCCCTTCGCGAACCTACTCAAAACACCACAAACAAGGTCGGATCTTCCGGATCAGGGAACGCTGCTTCTCAGACTCTAGCCTTAATGCCATAGAGACCTCAGTAACCCACAGTCAACGAGATTTTATGTCATTTATCCAAAGTCACCCAGGCACTCTCTTGGAATTCGTAGTACATTCTCTAGCTGTGGTTCAATGCTATCCGGGTCAGGACTCACACGGAACCCATGTAGAACAAAAATGATTGTCACGGGTCATCCTCAATTCATGAGATGAAGAACGAAAATGCACAAGAGAATGGAATCAAACGTGTATTGAAATAGAAACAATAATATTATTAATCCATGAGAATTAGCAGAGCTCCTAACCCTAACTTAGAAGGTTTAATAGCTCATAGCTTAAAGAAAACAATGGTGAAATGTACGAATGGGCCAAGATCTATAACAGTGGTGATTTTTGTTCTATATATAATAACCTAATAACTAAGAAGTGCAAAAAGTATGACAGACTAGACTAGAGGTGTGAAAATCCTTCCTTGGGCCCACTTTGGTTGAGTACTTGGGCTGAGCTTGGCGTCCAACTTGAGGAATGGGCATTGAACGCCCATTTGGGAGTTGATCCACGCTGCCTTGTGCCTTGGTTGGCGTTGAACACCCCAAAGGGGGTGGTTCTTGGGCATTCAATGCTGGTGATAAAACCATTATTTTATGATTTATATTGTGTTTAATTGTGTGGTTTTATCAAATCTTTACCCACTTATTCATATGATTAGCATATATTTACAATTCCTTACCAAAATTGTTCCATGGTTGAAAACTTGCTTCCTAGATACCTTTTAATTATGTATTTTTATCCTCCTTTATACCATTCGGTGCCGTGATCCGTGTGTTAAGTGTTTCAGGCTTCATAGGGTAGGAATGGCTTAGAGAATGGAGAGGAAGCTTGCAAAAATGGAAGGAACACAAGAAACTAAGGAGATGACCAGCGAACACTGACGCGAGCGCATGGCTCACGCGAACGCGCGAAAAAGAGAAATCGCAGCAACGTGAACGCGTGCTTGACCCAAACGCATGGATTGGAGTCTGCACGAATAATGTGAACGCGTGGACTATGCGAACGCGTGGCAAGGAAAAACGCTGAATGACGCGAACGCGTGGACGACGCGTACGCGTGACCTGCGCGAACTGCAGAAATTACAGAATACGCTGTGGGCGATTTTGGGCCGCGTTTTAACCTAATTTTCGGCCCAAAAACACAGAATAAAGCGAGGGAACATGAAGAGATTCATCATGCATCCACACACATTCAGATTCATCATATTAGGATTACTTTAGTTTTAGATATGAATCTAGATTAGTGTTACATTGATAGTTCATGCTTTTGTTTTGGGATTGTGGATGTTGAAGAGCCATTATCTCTGTGAAGACATTACTTTAGTTTGTTCCTCTATCCTTTACTCTTTTCAGTTGATTATTGACCCTATTCAATTAAGTATGTTACATTTTGAGTTTATTAATATATAGAGTTATTTTTATTTTTAATTAATTTTAATTTTCTCTATTTTATTTTATTCAATTATGTCTTCTTATATTTTTGTGATTATTAATTCCATGTCAATGGAGTAGATTCTCCACTTGACATAGGGGTTGATTAAGAGGAGACACTTGAGTTGGAATGCTTAAGTAATTAGTTAAATTGGACGTTGTAGGCTAATTCTGTACCTACTAACACTAGACCTTCCTAAGGGAAAGGGCTAGGAATTGCGGGTAAGAGTTAGTTCAATCACTATACTTTCCTTTACTCAGTAAGGGTTAACCGAGTGAGAACAACAACCTCTTTACACTATACTTGAGAAGATTCCAACAAGGATAGGACTTCCATTTAATTATTCCCCCAGTCACGGCCTTTTATTTAGAAAATCAATAGTTATTTTTTTTAGTTTATTTTTATTGTTTTAATTCACAATTATTTTAATTACTCATTATCAAAACTCAAACTTTCTGGGAATTTTCTGATTAATAAATTAGCACTCTTTCCTGCAACTCGTTGGGAGACGACCTGGGACTCATACTCCCAGTACTTTTATTTCTAAAATTTGTGACAACCCTTTTTAAATTGGTGAGACGGATCTTAGCTAGTTAAGAGCTATACGTACAACGCTGTTCTCTTATTTGAATTCTCTTAATTGGCTAACTTCTGCCATGCATCAATTTTTGGCGCCGTTGCCGGGGAGTTGCACTAGTGTGCTAGATTATTAATTAGTGTATATTTTATTTTCATTTGCATATTTTATTTTTATTTTGTTACCATAAGCTATATGTTTTTCTCATTGAATGATGCGTTCATTGCCTGATCTGAGCTTAGCCACTTTTGATCCTGAAATTGAAAGAACTCTTTCACGTATTAGGCGAGCTCGACGTCGGTTAGCCTCTGAGGGTGGTGAAGTGATTATTATCGATTCACCAGTCTCATCTGAGGGCGAATCTGAACCACCATTTGAGAGCGAAACAAGCTCCTTTACTACTGATTCAGTTTATTCACGTGTAGGTGACATGGCAGCACCTAGGAGAATTACCCTCCAGGAGGTAGGAGCCCCAGACTTCACACTGCAACCGTATCAAGTGCATCACCCAACTTTGGCTGCAGATTTTGAACTAAAGACTGCACTAATAAACTTGATGCCCAAGTTTTATGGCTTACCTGCTCAAGAGCCTATCAAGCACCTTCGGGATTTCCAGACAGCCTGTTCTACTGTTAGGCGTTATGGTGCAGATGAAACTTCTATTCTGTTAATCGCCTTCCCGTTTTCTCTTGAGGGAAAGGCAAGGGAATGGTACTACACTCAACCGGAAGCGACTGTTACTAACTGGGATATGCTTAGAAGAGAATTTTTGGAAAAATACTTTCCAGCTGAAGTTACTGACAGATTAAGGAAAGAGATTTAAATGATTGTTCAAGGCGAATCTGAGACTCTCTACGAATATTGGGAGCGCTTCAATAATCTCCTGGACGCATGTCCCCATCACATGATTGATAGACTAGTATTGATCAGCTACTTCACTCAAGGCATGAACCCCCAGGATAAGACTACACTGGAAGGTGCTAGTAATGGTTCCTTGAAAAAGTACAAAACCGCAGATGAAGCATGGCAACTGATCAGCGACTTAGCTGAGTCTACTAAGAATCACAGACAGAGGCGCAACCATCCCGAAGCTGTTGCCGAAGTTTCTTTTAGCATTGAAACAACTGCTCTCGCACAGAGTATATGTGAAATGACCAACCTGCTGAAACAAATGCAGTTGAATCAACAACAAGCAAACAAGCTCAGCCTCTCCCACCACAGCAAAGCCAACAGTTGGTTTCACAAAGAGTATGTGGGATCTGTGCTGATTATATTCATTATACTGATGAATGTCCGCAGCTCCAACAGGAAGAAAACACTGTGGCAGCCACTCACAACTTCTATGACCGCCCGAATCAAGGATACAATCAACAAGGTGGCAACCACAACCAAGGTGGCAAATATAACCATGGATAGAAGGATAACTCCAATCAAGGCTGGAAAGATAATTCTAACCCTGGCTGGAGGGACAACTATAACAGAGGAGGCAGAGACAATAATAGAAACCAGAGGTGGAATAACAATAACAACAACAGACAGCAGAATCAGAACCAACCTTACAGAGCACCTCACCTAAGACAATCACAAGGAACCCAGCACAACCAACAACAAGTTTCTCAGAGCACTTATTCTAATTCTTCATCAAATGACGAGATGCTCCGCTCTCTTGCGCAAGGACAACAAGACATGCAGGCGCAACTGAACTCTAGTCTGAATGGCTTAACTGCCACTTTACAAGCTCTCGTCTCCCGGATGGATTCTTCACTTAATTCCACACATAAACCTTCAAGCTCCAGTGGAATTCCTTCTCAACCATTGCCTAATCCCAAGGGTGGCATCAATGCCATAACTTTGAGGTCCGGAACCACATTACAGGAGAAGAACCATGAGAAGCCAAGCCCACCAGAACACGTGCCAGCAGAGGATGTGGTGGAAGTGGAAGATGCTGAAGAGGAAGAGGACATACAAGACATAGATGAAGAAGAGGAAGCTCAACCACAGAATGAAGCACCAAGGGAAGCAGAAGCTGCAAATCGCGCCCATCCTATCCCCTTTCCACAACTTGCAAGGAAACCTAGAAAGCAGATGGAACTTGATCCCAAAATGGTAGAAATATTCAAAAAGGTCGAGGTAATTGTTCCCCTTTTTGATGTTATTCAACAGGTACCTAAATACGCAAAGTTTCTAAAGGATTTGTGCATACATAAAGATAAGATTAATGAATTAGAGACTATTCCTTTAGGTAGCTCTATATCTGCTTTAATGGGAAGTATACCTGAAAAATGTAGTGATCCAGGTCCATATATGGTTAACTGTACCATTAGAGGTGTGATATTTTCTGACTGTATGTGTGATTTAGGAGCGTGTGTTAGTATAATGCCTTTGTCTATATATGATACTTTGAGGCTCCCTCCCTTAAAAAGGTCGGCAGCTCATTTTGTGTTAGCAGATAAAAGCATTATTACAGTAGTTGGAATTGCTGAAGATGTATTAGTGAACATTAAGGGGCTCACATTTTCCATTGACTTCTATATCCTGGAAATGCCTCTTAATGACTCAGGAAGACCATCATCAATCCTTCTTGGAAGACCATTCCTGAAAACTTCAAAGTTCAAGCTGGATGCAATCTCAGGAACTTACTCTTTTGATATAGATGGCAGAACAGCGAGTTTCAGTTTAAATGAAGCTATGAAGCATCATCCGGAAGATCATTCTATCTTCCAATGCGATATTATTGATGAAACCATAGCTGAAGTTCACCAAGAAGACTTAGAAGAGAAGTACATGGAGCAAGGTCCAAGTGTGGGGACACTTTATGAAAACAATGAGAACACTTTACCATTATTACCAGCCCCGGATGATCCAGAGCCTAGCTATGAGCAGAAATTAGAATTAAAGCCCCTTTCCTCCACACCTCAAGTATGCTTACCTTGAGGACAAGCAGAAGTTTCCAGTTATCATTGCAAAGGAACTCACCTCTCAACAAGAAGAGCAACTACTCAGTGTGCTGAGAAAACATAAGAAAGCAATTGGATGGAGCTTGGCGGATATAGTAGGCATCAGCCCCAAGTTTGTGAGCACAGAATATTCTTAGAAGAGGGAGCAAAGCCTGTCCGTCAGCCTCAAAGAAGATTGAATCCCACCATCTTAGAAGTTGTCAAGAAGGAAGTGACCAGGCTACTTGAAGCAGATATCATTTACCCGATCTCAGATAGTGAATGGGTCAGTCCAGTACAAGTGGTGTCCAAGAAGTCTGGAGTCACAACAGTAAGAAATGAGCATGGAGAGCTCCTGACAACCAGAGTGCAGAATTCATGGAGAGTTTGCATTGACTATAGGTGTCTCAACCAAGCCACTCGCAAGGATCATTACCCCTTGCCATTTATTGATCAGATACTTAATCGCCTGTCAGGTAAATCTCATTATTATTTTTTAGATGGCTATACAAGACACTTTCAAATTCATATAGCTCCTGAAGATCAGGAGAAGACCACTTTTACATGTCCCTTTGGAACGTATGCTTATAAAAGAATGCCTTTTGGCTTGTGCAATGCACCTGCTACTTTCCAAAGATGCATGATGAGTGTCTTTTCAGATCTTATTGAGAACTGTATGGAGATTTTATGGATGATTTTAGCGTATATGGTGATTCATTTAGCCTTTGCTTGGATAGTTTATCTAGAGTATTAGACAGGTATGTTATTACAAACCTTGTGTTGAATTTTGAAAAATGTCACTTTATGGTAAGACAAGGAATTGTACTAGGACATGTTGTGTCTAATACTGGCATTTCTGTAGATCCAGCAAAGGTGGATTTTATTTCTAGTTTACCTTACCCCTCCTCCGTGAGGGAAGTCTGTTCGTTCCTTGGCCATGCAGGTTTTTACAGGAGATTTATTAAGGACTTCATTAAGGCATCATTGCCTTTATCCAGATTGCTGCAGAAAGATATTGAGTTCGAGTTCAGTGAGAGCTGTATGCAAGCATTTGATAAGCTAAAGATCGCCCTGACTCAAGCCCCAATTGTAAGAGGACTAGACTGGAGCCAGCCATTTGAAATTATGCGTGATGCCTCCAACCATGCAGTAGGAGCGGCGCTGGCTCAGCGCGAAGGTAAGGATCCTTTTGTAATTACCTATGCATCTAAAACTTTAGATGCTGCTCAATCTAATTACACTACTACTGAAAAAGAGATTCTAGCTATTGTTTTTGCTCTGGATAAATTCCGAGCCTATTTACTTGGTACTAAGGTAGTAGTGTACTCAGACCACGCAGCTCTAAAATATTTACTAGCTAAAAAGGAGTCCAAACCAAGGCTAATACGTTGGATATTGCTGCTGCAAGAATTTAATTTAGAAATTAAAGATAGGAGTGGTAATCAGAATTTAGTGGCAGACCACCTGAGTCGCCTTGAGCACATTAAGGATGACTCCACTCCTATAAATGATAATTTCCCATTTGACAGCTTACAAGTAGTATCTGAAGTAGTTCCTTGGTATGCACCTGTAGCTAATTATCTAGTTAGCCACACATTTCCTCCAAATTTTACCAAGCATCAAAGAGACAAGCTGAAAAGCGAGTCCAAATATTATATATGGGATGATCCATATTTATGGAGGTGTGGTGCTGACCAGGTAATTAGACGGTGTGTGCCTCAATCAGAATTCCAGTCCATTTTAGAGGCTTGCCACTCATCTGAGAGTGGAGGACATTTTGGCCATCAGAGAACAGCTAGAAAAATTCTAGACTGTGGATTCTGGTGGCCTACTCTTTTTAAAGACGCTGCTGAATTTTGTAAATCTTGTTCCCATGCCAAAGGTTTGGTAATATATCCAAGAGGGATGAGATGTCTCAACAGATTATGCTTTTCTGTGAAATTTTTGACGTCTGGGGCATTGACTTCATGGGTCCATTTCCAAATTCTAATGGTTACTTTTATATACTGTTAGCTGTAGATTATGTTTCTAAATGGGTGGAAGCAATTCCTACCCGTACCGATGATGCTAACACTGTTGTTTTCTTTGTTAGAAATCATATTATCTGTCGCTTTGGATCACCACGAGTAATCGTGAGCGATCAAGGCACCCATTTTTGTAACAGGAGACTAACAGGATTACTCAAGAAGCATGGGATAATTCACAAAGTAGCAACAGCTTACCATCCCAAACCAATGGGTAAGCAGAAGTCTCTAACAGAGAAATCAAGCGTATTCTGGAGAAGATAGTAAAATCTCATAGGAAGGACTGAAGTGCCAGGTTACAAGATGCACTCTGAGCATATAGAACAGCGTACAAGACACCCATTGGGATGAGCCCCTTCCGCTTAGTATACGGAAAGGCTTGTCACCTTCCAGTGAAGGTGGAACACAAGGCTTTCTGGGCTGTGAAGGAGTGCAACATGAATCTTCCGAAAGCTGGTGCTAAAAGAAAACTGCAACTAGCAGAACTAGAGAACCTCCGCCTAGAAGCATATGACAACTCCAGACGTTACAAGGAGAAAATGAAGGCTGTCCATGACAAGCATATAAAAAGGAAAGAATTCAGACAAGGGGAGTTAGTTCTTCTATATAACTCCAAACTGAGGCTTATACCAGGTAAACTGAGATCAAGATGGACAGGCCCCTACAGAGTAGAAAAGGTAGAGCCATACGGAGTTTTTCACCTGCGTCATCCTACTAGCTCCAAATTTCTAAAGGTCAATGGACATCGCCTGAAGCTTTACCATGGTGAGAAGATGAAGAATCGTAAGGAACTAGAGGTTTTCCTCTTGGAAGACCCACTGATAGAAGCAGAATGAGCCTAACGAGCGTCCAACTTAAGGACGTAAAAGCAAAGTGCTAGGTGGGAGACAACCACCATGGTATGATCGTTCTGTTTCAGTTTTAGTTTTATTTTTGCTTTACCTCATTTTTATAATGTTAATGACTCTTCTCATCATCCCTGCATATAGCTGCATATAGTTTGCATTTGCATTTGCATTAGCATTCTGCATACCTTATAAAAAAACACACGCACGCGACGCGAAAGCGTCGCTGACGCGTCCGCGTCACCAGTGCATTGGAAAGAAAACAAAGTGAACAGAAAGTCACGTGAAAGCGTGGCTGGAGGCGTTCCTTAGGCACAAACATGCCCACGCGACCGCGTCACTCATGCGGCCGCGTCATTTGGAAAATAAGCCTCCCACGCGTCCGCGTCACCCACGCGAATGCGTGACCCTAAAATTCGACGTCAAAGAGGTGTATGGCAGCAAGTTGCGATGGAGTTGGGCTGGAATGATGCTGGAAGCACCAGCCCCATCACGCGACCGCATGCCCCACGCGGCCTCCTTGTCCTCCAAACATGGCCATTCACGCGATCGCGTCGATCAAGCGATTGTGTCACCCTAAAATTTGGCAAAATGTGTTTGAAACAGAGAGTTGCGCGAACGCGCAGCTGCTCTCGCGCCATTCGCACAAATCGAGTCACGCGACCGCGTGACCCATGCGTCCGCGTCACTTGACGAAAACAACACACCACGCGACCGCGTAAACCACGCGTCCGCGTCACATGCGGCGCACAGATTATCCACATCAGCCAAAATATCTTATCTTTTCTCCCCCAAATCCTTTTTTTTCTTTTCCCTTATTATTTCTTTCTTCCCCCTTCCTCCTTCTCTACTCATTCTCACTTTTTACCTTCTTCTCCCTTATTTTTCACATCCATTATCAAGGTTCTTTTCTTTCTTTCTTTACTTTTTACTTTCCCATATTTTTTTCCTTATTTTTATTCATGTTTTATTATTTATCTTTATTTTTATTATCTATATTTTCTTTTCCTTCTTTTTATTCCTTTAATTGGTGTTACAAATTTATTTGGGTCATTATTTATTTCTATATTTCGCTTGTGGATTATTATGAAATTGTTTGACAATTGATATTACTTCCTTAAAGGGTTGCTTGCATGTTCTATCTTATATTTTCAACAACATATTTACCATGCATGCTAAGTGTTTGTGAAAAAGCCCGTATGGCATTATGCATTTGTAAACTATTCTATTCTGCTACTTTACTACCTGTTTTTCACAAAATTATTTTTATATTTTATTAATTTAATATAATTATCAATACAAACAGATTGCCAGTTTGAAAGACTTGGTAATCTAACTTGGATATTGAATGCTTGATCTATGCTACTCATGCCTTTGCCGGCATGCCAATAAACATCTCGCATTCAATTGCCATCACATGCACTTGCTATATTACCTTTGATGAACTTTTCATATGTAGTCTAGGCCATGTGTTAACGACATCTCTCTTTAACGTGCATTATTTATCAACCATAATGTTCGCTCCCTTGCTCGAACCCTTAGCTTTACATATTACTTTCTCTTTCCTTTTTCAGGATGGCCACCAAGAAAGGCAAGGAGAAAGCTACTCCCAAACCACCAGCAAGGAGAGGAACAAAAAGAACATTAGTGGCAGAGCCATCTTCAACAGCGGTGACACCCTCAACAAAATGAACCAAGAGGATCATCAAGGTCGATGAAAAAGAAAAAGCTTTTCCAGCAAAGGACACTACGCGGTTTCCTAACCGCTACTGTGAGCAGATGTTCCCCATCCTGGCAGCAAGAAACTATAACATTGAGCACCTTCTTATCCTCCCAACCCACATTGCTGAATTTGTTGAGCCCCGCATTGAGCAAAGACAATGGAAATTCCTACGGAGACAGCCACGGCAGGTTAATCTTTCATGGGTAGTAGAATTCTACTCCAACTTTCACATGCCAACCATGCAGTCTGTCTACGTCTGTCAGAAACAAGACCACATAACTGAAGAAGCCATTCAACAAGCTTTAGATCTTCCCCCTGCTCTAAAAGGATTGGACGCATTCCAAGAAGCCTCACTCAAGCGCCAGACATACCAATTTGACTGGGACGCCATTCTCAGAGTTATCACACAACCTGGCAGCCTATGGATCTATGGATACCATCGTTCCCGACCTAAGGGCATATCGACTTCAGCACTCACCTTGGAGGATCGAGTATGGGCACAGATTATGTCCCATTACGTCTTTCTGAGCACTCACGAGTCTTCCTTCACTGCAGACATGGCTGTTTTACTCTGGTGTATCCTTACAGACCAGCCTCTAAACTTACCAAGACACATTCAGGATGCTATGGGACACGTACAAATTGTGGGCAACTTACTTTTTCCCGTCTTAGTTTCAGATCTAGTCTCAGCAGCCGGAGTCTCCTATAGAGCTGGGGATACCAAGGCCATGATCTTACGAGATGATCAATATGTCCCTAACGGGAAGTATATCAGACATCCAGCAGCCACTATCAACCGGAGCACAGAACCAGCAGAAGACATCCCCTCCTCTTCCACACCACAAGCACCTACAACAAACTAACTGCTCCATCAAGTACTTGAAAGGTTGGATCGGCAGGAACACAAAGCAAAGCTAAGAGAACGCCGTAACCAGCACCGATTCACTTACCTCAAGGAGCTATTTATGGGAAAATACAGACCTGACAAAGACCCAAACACCCCGGACTCCACTTCATTTACCAGCACAGGGAGCCATGACGGTCCCGATGGTGGAGATACTGCTATCAGTCCCCCTTTGTTCCTGACAGATGGCACCGCGGACGGTACAAAGCCTTAAGTGTGGGGAGGTCGGTCAGTACCTGACTTCCGAAGGTAAATTCTCTTCTCTAAACACCAATAAAATAGGATATTTAGTTAATTTTTCTTTTGTTTAAGATAGAATAAATTGCATAATAATATGTTATTTGCATGCATGCTCTACTTGATTGAAGATAATAAGTTTCTTCTAAGACCCTACTTTTTGAAAAATTTCACTAATTTAAAATAAATATTTTGTGTTAAATTTGTTTGAAGTTGTATTTGGAACATAGTTTAAAAAGCTAAGAACACAGAACCTGTGAGATTTTGAGCTTAATTACATGGTTACATTATTCAACCATAAATATTTTATTCTTGTGTGTTTACTTCTCTATTATTGTAATCTCTATTTTGTTTCATCCTATATGTCCAATGTTTAATGTATTTATATGCATGCATATGATTGATACCATTAATTGTTTAGCTCACTTATCCCAAATAAGCCTACCCTTTCAATTACCTTTGTTAGCCACTTTGAGCCTTTTCATCCCATTTGTTCTATATTTTACCACATTACTAGCCTTAAGTGGAAAAGCAATTAAATATCCCAATTGAATCTTTGGTTAGCTTAAGATAAAAATTGTGTGTTAATTAAGTATGGAAAAATTATGGGAACATGGGTTAATAAGGGAATGTGTCATGATAAAATAATGGAAATTTGGGTACCTACTCATGTAAAAACTAGAAAAAAATTAAAAATTCATGTGCATTAATAATCTATGTTTATTTCCTTAGTTCTAAAAAAATCCAAAAATATTTATTTAAATAAATAAGGGGACAAAATTACCCCAATTCTAAGTTAAGCTAAGTTCAAAAATCAATGCATATGTGATAAAAATCAAAAGAAGGTTGATGCATGAGTATATAATGCAAGTGGGAATTTTTGGGTAGCTAGGCATGATTTTAGAGTTATATAGAGTGTATGTATGTTAGGTGAAAGCTTAGGTTAATTGAAGATTCAATTTATAGCTCATTTAGCCATATATGTACACCCTTATCCTTACCTTAGCCCCATTACAGCCTTGAAAAGATCTCATGATGTTTGCATTGGTACATTAATTATTGTTGATTGATTAGGTGAGAAACAAAGTTTAGAAAGCATGATTAGAGAAGAGTAGAGTGATTACTCTATACACTTGAGAGACTAGAGTGCACATACACCATTAGTGAGGGTTCAGTGCTTAGTTCTATGTTCCCTACTTTCATGAGTTGTCTTCTTACAATGTTACCTGTTTTTACTATATAATTTGAGTTAGTGAGAATTAAATTTATGTTTGTCTTGAAGAGCTTATTTATTTTAACCAAGTAGACAAAAATCATATAGTTGCATTTATATATATAGGTTGCATTGCATTTCATGAGCCTTGCATTTTCCTACTCATTTATTTTATCTCCTTCAACTAAGCATGAGGACATGCTAATGTTTAAGTGTGGGGAGGTTGATAAACCATTATTTTATGATTTATATTGTGTTTAATTGTGTGGTTTTATCAAATCTTTACCCACTTATTCATATGATTAGCATATATTTATAATTCCTTCCCAAAATTGTTCCATGGTGGAAAACTTGCTTCCTAGAGACCTTTTAATTATGTATTTTTATCCTCTTTTATACCATTCGGTGCCGTGATCTGTGTGTTAAGTGTTTCAGGCTTCATAGGGCATGAATGGCTTAGAAAATGGAGAGAAAGCTTGCAAAAATAGAAGGAACACAAGAAACTAAGGAGATGACCAGCGAACACTGGCGCGAGTGCATGGCTCATGCGAACGCGCAAAAAGGAGAAATTGCAGCGATGCGAACGCGTGTCTGACGCAAACGCATGGATTAGAGTCTGCACGAATAACGCGAACGCGTGGACTACGCGAACGCGTGGCAAGGAAAAACGCTGAATGACGCGAACGCGTGGATGATGCATACGCGTGACCTGCGCAATCTGCAGAAATTACAGAATACGCTGTGGGCGATTTTGGGCCGCGTTTTAACCTAATTTTCGGCCCAAAAACACAGAATAAAGCGAGGGAACATGCAGAGACTCATCACGCATTCACACACATTCAGATTCATCATATTAGGATTACTTTAGTTTTAGATCTGAATCTAGATTAGTGTTACATTGATAGTTCATGATTTTGTTTTGGGATTACAGAGAACGATGGAGAAGAGACTAGACAGACGACATGACCTCAACGAAGAATGGACAACGGGCGACGAAGTGCGACTGACGAGCGACGTGCGACGAATAGCGACAGCTTCGACTGCGAGAGAAGGAAAGGGAGAGACTGCGACTGCGAGAGAGGAAAAGGGCAAGTACAAACTGCGAAAGGAAGAAAATGGATGGGCTGTGATTACAATGGTGGAGAGGCTGAAGAAGAGCGTGGAGAGAGACTCTGGTCCAAGAGCTGTGCAGCACAGAAGTGAAAGAGAGTGTAAGTGAGAATGTTAGGGTACTGTGTTATTAGGGTTAGGTTTAATTTAAGATATATTTTAGGGCTTTAAATTAGAGTAGCAGTTTGGTTCGGTTTGGTTCAAGTTTTTTATGTTGGAACCAAAAACCGAACCGAACTGAAGAAAAAACAACAAACATTTATATTTTCGGTTTTTTCGGTGGTTCGGTTCATCGGTTTTGTTTGGTCTGGTTCGGTTTTGATCACCCTTACAGACATGCATCATTTGCATTTGTGTGTATTATTTTGGTATGTATTTTGTAATTAGTTTACCTTCTTTATTAAATGCATCTATATGATACTTGATATAAATACTTTATCTGTTCTCTCTATTTATATATTCCTTATATTATTTTGTCTGTGTTTGCATAACTGAGAGATCCCTCATGCTAGCAGTAATGACGCTGAGGGTTGTTCTAGACGAGAATGTGATTATTAGCGGTTTGTGGTTAAATGAGTTTTGTCAATGAAATTACTAAATTGGAACCATTCTGATAATGAGAAGACATATGACTTGTATTGAGAATAAGTAGGAATCTGAGATAATTTATTAGCTGAGATTTAGTTTTTGATTATCCTGTTTGGTTTAGAAAGGACCCTAGGCTTATACTTTGGGTTAAGTGGAGTATAGGATCACTTAGTGGGTTCGTGTCATTTTACATCATCTCTATTTAGAACCATTACCCTACTGAGAACCCGAAAGGATGATATTCTCACCCGTGTTGGGAATTGTTTATTTTACAGATACATGACGTGAGGTATCTCGTTGAGCGTGCTGATTTTTCTTGGAAGCGAAGATTGTCTTTTGGGACTTTATGTTGTACTTAGTATAGTTGTATTCTCCACTTTTGTATTTTAATTTGTATATTCCTCTTAGAGGTTGATTATGGAGAAACAGGATTTATGTTTATCCTTTGTTGTACTTTTGGGCTATATATATATATATATATAGCCAGCCTTTACTTTGCAGGTCGAGAATAGTTACTTGATATGTATCTCTTTTGGAATTCTATACACATATATATTTGTCTCTTTTATCTATGTAATCTACGCCTTTTATCTTTATCGTTTTGTTTTAAGCACGACGCGATTCTTGTTTTGTCTACCGTTGTTTTCAAGACTCCTAGTTAAATTATCCTTTATATATATATATATATTGCTTTTAGATGTCATAACGCCCCACCACTTCTGTTTTAGGACTTAAGCGTAAAGTTCTATGTGATAAAGTGTTACAATACAAACAAAAAAAATTTAGATGCCGGAGGCTTTCACCCTGGAAAATACAAAGGGCACTGGGCGCCCCACTTTTTGCAAACCATGGACGCTGGGCACCTTCTCTATAGCACTATAGGTGCTAGGCGCCTAACCATATATACACATGGGCACTGAGCGCCCAAATTTAAGTAAATCAAAGGCGCTAGGCACCCCTTACAAGAATCATTAACACATACACACACACACACACACACACACAGATATATAATTTAGTATAACATAACATAGGAAACGTTTCAGGTACTCCAGTATACTTTATTGGAGTATTGGTATGCCATGTACTTTTAGGTTTTTAGTTATATATTTGTTTTGTAGTGAAGCGTTAAAAGACTATATTAACCTCTGAAAGTGAATTAAAATTACCCAATGGTCAGCTAAAAATTCTTCATAGCTTGCTTCTTGAATTTAAATTTTTGCAGCTTAAATAGCAAGATGCCAAGAAGCTTTATTGGCTTATAATGTTGCTTGAGTTGGAAGAATGAGATCATTAACCATGTTGGTGAGAACTCAATCTCCTCGCCTCTCCTCTGCTGTCCGCCCTTGATACAGCGAAATCAAGGACAATTGTTCTGATCTACTACTACAGCTGTTCGGGGTTCTTGGCCTTCTCAACCTTCTCCTTACTATCTGAGTCGTTGTTCTGCACTTGGAATTTTTTCTCTGCAGTTGCGAGGAAAGGTGGAAAGCGCAATTCAGTAGTTGGTAATGTGCTGGTTGCATAAGTTTGCACCATTGAAGGGTTTGTCGAAAGGTATGTTCCTTATTTTTGGCATTAATTTTTGTAGCATGTGAATTTTTTAGGGCTAGATTTAAGGTGTTGGAGCTGACCCAGGGAGATTAAATGTGTTGGCAGTGTTATGTTGGATTCTTGACATGGTGTGTACCCGAAAAAATTGGGTGTGATCCTTTTAGATACATTATTTGACTCACGTTAAAGGTTTATACTGGTGTGCAGTGGAGGATGGACTTTGGCATGTAGTAAGAGTCATGTTCTGTAGAGAAGCAATGGTAGAAGTTTTTTAGTTATTCAGCAAATAAATGTAATTTTTTTAATTTTTTACAATTGTTTTATTTTTATAAACTTAATTAAAGAGTTAGTTTATTTTTTTAATTGCTAGGTTGAAAAGATTAAGAATAGCTGCATGTGATTTTAATAGCATCAAGTTATTTACTATCCATTCGGTCACCACTTTAAAAGAAAAAGTGTTAGTTTTTACCTCTCCAAATTTTAATTCCAATTGGTTTGTTAATGTGCTTTACCGATCTTTTGGTCTATTTGTTATTGGAAAATAGAATTGTCTTGTTTTACATTTCTTATGGATTTGGCTACATCTCTATTTCTCAAGCCTTCATGCCAGTTTAGTTGTTTAAACTTACAAGATATTTTGGTTTCACAATCATTATCAGTGAAGTTGAAGCACTTTTTGACCTATTTAAGTGCATAAATAATTTGGTTGTTCATAAAGGACTAATAAGCAATGAACTATATTGCAATTTCATTTTCCTCCTAGTGTCAAACGTAGTTGTATTTATGACATTTATTTTGTCATCTTCATTTTATTAAGATATATTAGGTGTGCTTTTTTATTTGTTGATATGAATGATCAAGGTGGGGTAGATGTTTGTATAGGGTGGATTTTTCGATGATGATGTAGTGAGGGTAAAGTATTCCTGGAAGCATTGAAATTGGAGTAAAAGCTCTGCGTTTCCTATGTTAACATGTTACAATAAGTTGCTTTGTTAACAGGGTTGCATCAATTGGCTAGATTGTGATGGCGAGACTGGATATTATTGTTGCCTATGCAATTGTTGAAGTTCTTAGGAACCACAAGAGAGGGGATCCTCTAGAAGAAGCAACTGCTCCCTATTAGGAAACAGATGAACAACATAAATCATGAGCCGATATCGACATCAACCAATCATGAATCGGCAATGCCAGACCCGGAGGACGGGCTTTTGAATGAGGTATATGATAGGGGAGAAATTGCAGATTCGGATTATATTAGTTTTTTGTCATTCTGAAGATGAATAGTATAAGTTAATGTAAAATTAGGTGATCGTAGCATTGTTAATTGTTGTGCAGGAGACACTTTTTGACATGAGCATCTTAGGAGACGAAGTAGGGTTTCCGAATATGACACAGACAGACATAGAGCCTCAATCTACTCAGGTACCAAGTCATGTCAGCGTTGAAGATGTGCTGAAGATGGAGTTCTTTACCCCTGGGGAAGTAAGATAATTCTACACGAGTTATAGCAGGCTAAAAGGTTTTCATGAGTTATAACCATCTAAAATCTTAATTTACTCAATTACTAAAGCATTTCACTCCAATACTCTCTTATTTTTCAACTGGTGACCACTCCACCTTTATCAATACTCATCACATTTCACCTTCATCTAGAATTTGTTTTATTTACCATTTAATAATTACTAAACATAATTTCAATTATTAAAATTAATTAACAAAACCTAAATAAATTAAGTGTGGATTATCCTAAGCTAATATTTTTCTGGGTACACTATATTTACAAAATTTCTGAAACCCCAAAACACCTAAGGGTCATTACCAACATACGAAAACATAATTTTCACATGAGCCCTTCACGCCTCTTCGTATGCATCATATGAAGTAATTTTCTATCACACCGACTCCAACCTACTGTTGCAGCAGCGCATTAAATACTACGATTTGCCCCTTCAAGAGGGGCTTGGTGAATATCATTTCTTCACCAAATGGAGTGAGACAATGGCGTACTGAGGTTTTACTTTGGAAAATACCAACTGTCAACACTTCATCATAGCCACTATCACGGGAGGTATACAACTGACAGGTTAGTCTAGGCTACGACAAGATGGTGGTGTTAATCATCCAGGTGCATTAATTACGCGTATTCTACCACTCAAGCTACAAACCAACCTCTTTAAGCATTATCCTTGGGTGAACTTGAACAAACACTTCAGTTCCATACTAAAATCATGAGCATCTCACTAACAATCATTTTAATTACTCTCAAAGGGCCACCATTGATTACTATATGGAACTTGTGGGTCTTTTGTTTATTTTTTATAATCTAATTTTATTTACTTCATTTAGAGTTTAAAATTCATTAAAATTCGTGAATTGAAATTTAGATTATTTTGTATAAAATAAAAGAGTTGATATGTAACATTGAGGAGCAAAATATTTCCCTTTTTTTTCAATTATTTATTATATTTGAATTGAATTTTTCCTACTTGACACTTTTAGAAATTAGTTTTAAAAGCATATAATTTTATTTCAAAGTAAAATAAGATAATATGAAAATTATATGTACTTTTTACAAGTATTTTGAACAACACAAAATAAAAAAATAAAAGCCAAGTAATCAACAAAATTAGTGGCATAGCAGTCAGAGATATGAAAATACCAATAAATGCATAATCAATCAAGGAAATAGACAAAATTTAAATATGATAAAACAAGTAACCCTATTTTTCTCGGGACAAATAACGAGAAAACTGTTTCTGGAAATAGACCTCATGCACACTATATTATGGAAGTATGGAATAACATATTAAGTATGTAGGTTTAAGAATATTACGAATGATTTTTATTCTTTTATGTGTTAATCTTATCTCGTTATGTAATTTAATTTTATAAAATAAAAATATTTTTTTTGTTCTATCCAACAAAATTTAGAAATATTTTTTATATATACTTTTTTTAAAAAAAAAATTACATATTAAATAACTTTTTATTAAAGAAATCTAACAAATTAACATATTAAAATATTATTCTCTAAAATGTCAATTTAAACTAAGTCTATAATAATTCTAATTAACAATAAATTTAGTGCGACATACCCATAATTTAGGTAAATGAGTTGTGTCATTTATTTCATCTAATTGATTCGATTTAATTATTTTTTTTACAACAAATTCATTTACACATATACTATCCAATTGTGTTATACTATAGTATCTAAGCATGGAACTTAGTAGTTAGACACAATTAGGACATTATAAATTATTTTAATTTTAGCAACTCCAATGTCTAGAATGGATCAGGCATATTAGATGTGTATTTGGATTATTATTTACAAATAAGACTATTTATTTAATTGATTTTACAAACTCAAATTTGATAAAAAGTGAATCAGCGTTAAAGTAATTTATGTTTCATAATCGGTATCAAAATAAATTATAATAAAATAAATGTTGTTCGAATTTCATTAATTACAATTATATTAAAAAAATTACTAAAAAGACATAAATTTATATTATTCTAACACTCTTTGATTACAAGTTCTTTTGAAAAGAATTTAAATTTATTTGTTGAAATTTTATACTCTTTACGTTATAATTTTTTTAGTACTCTTGTTTAGTACTCTTTCTATATTTAAATTTATCTTTTCTAATAAAATTTAAATTAAAAAAAATAACATCTTATAAAAACATAGATATTAATAAAAAAAGATTAATAAATTAATATAAATAAGAAACATTAAAAATTCTATCTAAATAAGTACAGTAATACACACCAGTGAATATTGAAAAAAAAAGTCTAATTTATGGTGAATGAGAGTTTAAATCTGATCTAATGTATGCATTTAAAAAAAATAGTCAACTAGACAAAAAAAAAAACTATGTCGAAATTAACTGTGTTCTATATTCTTTTAACGCATTTGTCAAAAACGTCCTGATTCTACATTTTCCAAATAATTTCATTCATCATTTAACTAACATTTTTTAAAACCTAAAAATAACTTTAAATTAAATAAAAATCTAAATTCACTCAACTCTAGAATCTTCCTGTGAAAGTCTTCACATTATGGCCTGAGCCTCAATAAACCTATCTTTCAGAACCATTATCACATCTCTCACATACTCACCCAAACAACAACAAACCACTCCATGCCCTTGTTCATTTAGACAAATCTCCTCCTAAATAACATCAGAACAACCAACCTGCTCGGGACCTGAAACGTAAAACACCTTGCCGAACCGCCAACAACGATGGAGGCCGAATTGAGAAAATTTACCTACTTCATCATCACCAAATGATGGAACACGAGACTCTTCACTTCCTTTGACGAGGCCAGTGCTCAAGTCGTGGACTATCCAAACGCTGAATACCAGGTCTTCAACTGTCAGGCCCTTGCCCTTCGTTCCTACACGGCACGATTAAAGGCAATCGAGAAAGAGAAGGAGGGGCTTGATGAGATGACACAGCAAATGGGCCAACCGGATGAGTCGCCACCAAAAAGCCCTCCGACCGTTGTCATCAAAAACGGCCGTCGGGCCCCTCTTTGTCGGTGTAAGTCTTTCTTCACCTCAATACATACCACAGTCTGCTAAATTTACACCCTTTTCTAAGACATGCCTAACGCCTAAATTTTCAACTTTCACGCTGGGATTAACTGCATCCCACCTAGCGAGGTTGCCTCTAGTGCCTATGCCGTCAACCTCAGCATGGAAGAATTGCTCCACAAGGTTTGCTACGGCACCTCCTTACCACCACCTTCCTACTTCCGTACTGAGCTGGGTGTCCATGACACAGGAGTCGTGTATGCTTTCTCGGTCGTTCTCCCTAGGAACCCGTTGGGAGCCGATGTCCACGCCAAGGGAAGGTACAGCCCTCTCGAGATGGATGCTAAGGAAGATGCTGCTTACTACATGTTTCAAAAGGTATTCCACACCACGGATCAAGAAATACGGGACTTTAACTACTTGAAAGCAAAGATGCTAGAGAGGGCCAACAATATACTTTCTGCAGAGGTTCAACGCCTTGAGGAGAAGTGTCATCTCCACGGCTACGACAGCAGTCTGGACAATGTATCGCCATAGTACTCTTCCCCTCCTTTATCCAATTCAGCTGCATTCCACAGATCAATCGTCACATCATTAGGAAGCCTTTTAATTAGTAGCGTTACCGGAAATATATTTCTATATTGCATACTCATGTCGCTAATTGTTATGCTAAGTTTCCATGATCAATCCAACTTGTGTAATCCACTTTATTATGAATGAATTCTATTATGATCCAAACACTAATTTGCTCAACACTCAAAATCAAGTTACAAAAATTCCACCCACATCATACACCGATAATGACCCACGCCAAAGTTCATGTCTACGCCACATAACCACAAACTTTTATTTACAATTCCAACTTTTTATACCTTCTATTTTCGGTTATCACTGATGACAAGTCATCTTAGCCTAATTTCACTAGCCTTTTTCTTTTGTTTTCAATTGAATTATGCACTTTCTTGAGCCATAAGCAAGCCAATTGGGTAGATTTTCATGTTTCCTTTGATTTAATCAACCTTGTATGAATTAATGCAATTTCATGAGGTTTTATGCTATAATTGTCACATATTATGAAAGAATGAATATCTCATGATTTTGAGCATAGCTTTGATGTGTTTGGTTTATTAATGATAGGTGAAGAAAGCTTGGAGAAAGGTTGAAGCAAGAAGGAGTGGCTAGGAGGAAGAGAGGACAAAAAGTTTGAGCAAAAGTTTGCCTCAAACTTTAGCTCAAACTTTTGGAATAAGTGAAAATGAACCAGGGAGCAAAAAGCTGGACCAAAAGTTTGCCTCAAACTTTTGTGCAAACTTTTGGGCAAAAAGCTTGAGCAAAAGTTTGCCTCAAACTTTAGCTCAAACTTTTGGGAGAAAAGCTTGAGCCAACGTTTGCCTCAAACTTTTTGGCAAACGTTGGCATCAAAAATCAACACCCTGGAGAGCAAAAGTTTGCGCCAACGTTTGCCTCAAACTTTTTGGCAAACGTTGGCGCCATGAACAACACACCCTGGAGAGCAAAAGCTTGCGCCAACGTTTGCCTCAAACTTTTTGGCAAACGTTGGCGCCATGAGTGTGCAAGGGGAGGCCAACGTTTGAGCAAAAGTTTGACCCCAAACTTTAGCTCAAACGTTGGTATCAGCAAAATAGGGTGGCTGATGTAAAAAGTTTGAGTAAAAGTTTGCCTCAAACTTTTACTCAAATTTTTACTCAAGCTTTCATGATTCCAAACCCGGTTCAATTCGGTTCTTCTCCAAACTCCAAGAGCAATCAACCAAGGCCTCTATCAACCCAATTCCATCAAGAGCAAAGGCCCAATTGAAGGCTTGAAGACCATTTGAAAAAAGTGTATAAATAGCATAGGATTTAAGTTTTTAAGGGAGCTTTCCTTTTAGTTTTCATAGGGAGTTTTCGGAGAGCTTTTGGTGTGGAGTGAATTTTAATTTCTAAGTCTCGGGGAAGGAGAATGGAATTCCCTTCCTCTTAATTTTCTTGCTTTCAATTTCAATTACAATTGTCTTGGATCTTGGGTGGGAGAATTGAAGGAAATCTGTTTCAATCTCATCCTGAGATCTCTCTGTTTCATTTTACTGCATAATTGAATTTCCATTTTGGTTAATTGCTTCTGTCTTCTACTTATTCTGCAATTTACAATTTACATTCCCTTTGCAATTGTTCTTGTTGGATCTAGAAAGGCATTGAGATCTAGACTTGGTTATCTAGTCTCTTGGGTCCTGAGATCTGAATTCTCATTTTACTTTCTCTGTTTAACGCTTTTCATGCTCATTTACAATTCTATTTTTTTTAGATCCGGTTCAATCCAAGTTATCTTCTATTCCTCTGCTTGTTGAATTTTACTTTGCCTCGTTTAATTTCTGCAAATCCAAGTCCCAATTCCCTTTACAATTCAAGCCATTTACATTTCTTTCACTTTAAGATTCTGAAATTTACATTTCTTGCGTTCTAATTTTCTACCATTTAATTTCTTGTTCTTTAAGATTCAGCACTTTAAATTTCAGTTCTCTTTAATTTCATACAATTTACCCATTCCCTTTACTTCCCATGCAATTTAATTTCTGCAAATCACAATTCACTCAACCAAATCTTGATTCGCTTGACTAAATCAACCACTAAACTAAAATTGCTCAATCCTTCAATCCTTGTGGGATCGACCTCACTCCCGTGAGTTATTATTACTTGATGCGACCCGGTACACTTGCCGGTGAGTTTTGTGTCGGATCGTTTTCCGCACATCAAGTTTTTGGCGCCGTTGCCGGGGATTGATTAGATTGACAATGATTAAGTAAAGTGGAGATCTAGATCAAGCATTTTTTCTTTTCTGTTCTTTAATTTTCAATTAACCCACTAACTGTTTGAATTTTTGCCTGAGATAACTGAAACTTCGCTTTAGCAACAAAGTGAAGTTTTTCTGGAAATTTCTGGCTCTATGCAATGCTCTTGCTTACACAAGAGAAGCAATTTCTACCACTAATCTCCCAAGTCCATCAACTGTTTGATACTTTGTGCCAGCTAACCTTCTGAATCACATTCTGAGCTTGAAAATATTCAATCATCACTTGAATTGTTTGTGACTGTGCAGATCATGGAGGGGAACTCAACAAATTCTAGCAATCATGAGAGTAATATCCCCACCTTGGATGATAATATAACCCATAGTTCGAAGCAACTATCCACAGCCATGAATGATGTTGCCCAATGGTTTGAAGCTTTTCCACAAGGAAGCATTATCGGATGGGAAGAACTGATGAGTGAACTCCTAGTCAAGTTGAACCCATCACAGAGAGTTGTTAGGCCAGAGGCAGAAGTGCATCCATTCACACAAGAGAAAGAAATTGAAGGTGCTCGTGCAGTCATAAGCCAAAACAAGCAGATACATCAGGAGACTCTACAACAACTAGACATGATGGCCAGAAAAATCACTGAGTTGAGACATGCTGTAGTACATACATACAACCTGACTCAAAACTCATATGGGCGTAATCAAGCTGAACACAGTTTTGGGGTCATTAACCATGAGCAACTACAATCTCCAAGCAATCACTCTAGCGTGCTCCAACACAGGCCTCAGAATGATGTGTACAATCCACCTTGGAGAACTCATTCTAATGGGAGGGGGGTTGAGAACCAAAACCAAAGACCAAGGGACTTCAACTGCAACAATCCCAGCTTCAAAAATCAACATAAAACACACCCCCACAACAACAATCACACACACTTCCAACCCCGCCCTACCTCACTACTCGCCCAAAATGACCTTCATCGACCACCACAATTGACACAGCCACAACCACTTCCAACCTTTCAAAGAATCTATATTCTAGAAATGCTGATGGAGAGGTTCATGAAAATTCAAGAAATGATGGCAATAGAGCAGGAAGAAATAAAGAAACATCAAGAGATGATAAGCAAGAACCAAGAGGCCTCACTCAGAAGACTTGAAAGGCAGATGGAACAACTGGTTCAAAACCTTGCTGAATTGGGTGAGAAGAAGGGGACTCTAAACCCAAAGAGCCATGAAAAGGATGCTGGGTTGAAAGAAAAGGGAGTCATGGAGGAAAATAAGAAGGCTATAGAAAGAGAAACAGAGGGAAGGAAGCCCATAGCAAGAGGAGGAAACCTAAGGCAACAGAAGCCTCAACTTCCATAAGCACAGAATGAAGGATGTCAAGCTAGTGACAATAAAAGAGCGCTTGTTGGGAGGCAACCCAACCGGAGGTAACTATCTTTTCATATCTATTTCAATAAAAAGGTTAATTAGTTTTATCTATATTGCAAGAAGCTAAGTTTGGTGTTGCACACCAAAACAATCTAAGGGAGAATGAAGGATTCTAAATTTGGTGTTCCACCAAAATCCCATCATAAAACACATTCTCACTTTCTGCATAATGCTGGCTTCAAGCATGTTGGATGAACTAGTTAACTATTCTGTTGTTTCCTAGTTTTCAGTTTTATTGCTTTAAAAAAAAAAGAAAAAAAGAAAAAAAGAAAAAGAGTTTCACACATGGTTAATTTGATGCATGAAAACCATTGGCAAGGTACTAAGTTTGGTGTTCCCACACCAAAGTAAGTTCAAAGGGCTACAAATAAATCATGCAGACTAACCATTGTCTCTAAGTGCTTGGGGAACGAGCAACTTTCAATATCACTGCAGGGTACCATACAAACTTTTGGAAAGATTTAGCATCATCTATCAAAAGGAAGAGAGAGGAATGTAAAGATCGGCAATGATGATGAGGAAGAGGAAAGCAAGCGAACTCTAAAAGGTTGTATTGTTCAGTGATTATTTTGTATCAGATGCTGCTAAATTGAAAGTTACATAATACCCCTGCCTGCCTGCATAGCATAGTTTTTCTGTAATTCAATAAGCAAGATGCTTGATCATTTACAACACTATACTCTCCAAAACTTGTTTGCACTCAATATTTCAAAAAAAAATTGCATCACATGAAAGTTCTTTGAAAAGAAGGATTGAGGAATCAAACAATTTTGAGGCAAGCAAAAGATTAGGAGAAGTGGTGGTTCTAGTTGTATGATTATGTATTGAGGTTGCATGCTTATGAAAACTTGCATGGGAGCTCATAGGCAGGACATGAAGTTCAAAGAAGTATTGTGGAGATTCTCAAAAATTTATTGATCCAAGAAGCAGCAAACAAAACAAAAGAAAATAAAGAAAATACAAAAGCAAAAAAGAACATGGCCCAAGGCTCTGAGCATCAATTACTAGGCAGAAAAGAAAGAAGAAACAATGACTCAAAGAGTTGTTAGCCTAGTAAATGCTTGTGGTTGAGTTGTGTCAAAGAAAGAGGCTTGAGCAAGTAAATCCTTAGGGGTGCTTTGACACCTAATACCTTAAAACCAACTGGTTTAGGAGTATTGATTGAAAGCTTATTTAAAGAGCCGCTTTGAGACATGACACTTAGAGTCAAGGCCAAAGCAAAGAAACTATAAGCTGCTTCAAGGTGACTACATATAAAGAGATCTCCATGATACCATTTGGATGAAAATCCTAAGACCTAAGACTCCCAATATGTGAGGACTAGTGAGCACTGAAGCCCTTGCATGAGCATACGATTTAGAGTTCACCCCACTGTTACTTAATCACTTCACTCACAGGACTTTACAAGTTGTTCTTCAATCCGTCTTAATTGAAAGAACCTCTGAGCATAATTCATTTCTTGCTTGGGGACAAGCAAGCTTTAAGTTTGGTGTTGTGATGACAAGTCATCTTAGCCTAATTTCACTAGCCTTTTTCTTTTGTTTTCAATTGAATTATGCACTTTCTTGAGCCATAAGCAAGCCAATTGGGTATATTTTTATGTTTCCTTTGATTTAATCAACCATGTATGAATTAATGCAATTTCATGAGGTTTTATGCTATAATTGTCACATATTATGAAAGAATGAATATCTCATGATTTTGAGCATAGCTTTGATGTGTTTGGTTTATTAATGATAGGTGAAGAAAGCTTGGAGAAAGGTTGAAGCAAGAAGGAATGGCTAGGAGGAAGAGAGGACAAAAAGTTTGAGCAAAAGTTTGCCTCAAACTTTAGCTCAAACTTTTGGAATAAGTGAAAATGAACCAGGGAGCAAAAAGCTGGACCAAAAGTTTGCCTCAAACTTTTGTGCAAACTTTTGGGCAAAAAGCTTGAGCAAAAGTTTGCCTCAAACTTTAGCTCAAACTTTTGGGAGAAAAGCTTGAGCCAACGTTTGCCTCAAACTTTTTGGCAAACGTTGGCATCAAAAATCAACACCCTGGAGAGCAAAAGTTTGCGCCAACGTTTGCCTCAAACTTTTTTGCAAACGTTGGCGCCATGAACAACACACCCTGGAGAGCAAAAGCTTGCGCCAACGTTTGCCTCAAACTTTTTGGCAAACGTTGGCGCCATGAGTGTGCAAGGGGAGGCCAACGTTTGAGCAAATGTTTGACCCCAAACTTTAGCTCAAACGTTGGTATCAGCAAAATAGGGTGGCTGATGTGAAAAGTTTGAGTAAAAGTTTGCCTCAAACTTTTACTCAAACTTTTACTCAAGCTTTCATGATTCCAAACCCGGTTCAATTCGGTTCTTCTCCAAACTCCAAGAGCAATCAACCAAGGCCTCTATCAACCCAATTCCATCAAGAGCAAAGGCCCAATTGAAGGCTTGAAGACCATTTGAAGAAAGTGTATAAATAGCATAGGATTTAAGTTTTTAAGGGAGCTTTCCTTTTAGTTTTCATAGGGAGTTTTCGGAGAGCTTTTGGTGTGGAGTGAATTTTAATTTCTAAGTCTCGGGGAAGGAGAATTGAATTCCCTTCCTCTTAGTTTTCTTGCTTTCAATTTCAATTACAATTGTCTTGGATCTTGGGTGGGAGAATTGAAGGAAATCTGTTTCAATCTCATCCTGAGATCTCTCTGTTTCATTTTACTGCATAATTGAATTTCCATTTTGGTTAATTGCTTCTGTCTTCTACTTATTCTGCAATTTACAATTTACATTCCCTTTGCAATTGTTCTTGTTGGATCTAGGAAGGCATTGAGATCTAGACTTGGTTATCTAGTCTCTTGGGTCCTGAGATCTGAATTCTCATTTTACTTTCTCTGTTTAACGCTTTTTATGCTCATTTACAATTCTGTTTTTTTTAGATCCGGTTCAATCCAAGTTATCTTCTATTCCTCTGCTTGTTGAATTTTACTTTGCCTCGTTTAATTTCTGCAAATCCAAGTCCCAATTCCCTTTACAATTCAAGCCATTTACATTTCTTGCACTTTAAGATTCTGAAATTTACATTTCTTGCGTTCTAAGTTTCTACCATTTAATTTCTTGTTCTTTAAGATTCAGCACTTTAAATTTCAGTTCTCTTTAATTTCATGCAATTTACCCATTCCCTTTACTTCCCATGCAATTTAATTTCTGCAAATCACAATTCACTCAACCAAATCTTGATTCGCTTGACTAAATCAACCACTAAACTAAAATTGCTCAATCCTTCAATCCCTGTGGGATCGACCTCACTCTCGTGAGTTATTATTACTTGATGCGACCCGGTGCACTTGCCGGTGAATTTTGTGTCGGATCGTTTTCCGCACATCAATCACCTTTAATTTCGACCACTAAATCTCATGTTCTCTTTAACTATAATTTTACAACTATTTTTATTATGAAATTGGCACAACTCCAAACCACGAATCAAAAACTTTGAGGTAAAAAATTAACACTAACGTTTATTCAGTTATTTAAAAAATATTACTTTACATTTTCTCAAATTACCTTAAAGTTCAATTAACAACGAAAAAGTCACAACAGGAATTCAAAAGGAACCAATTTGTATCAAACTTTTTCTTTTTTTGGAAACAATTACTATAAAAGACCGTTAACAAGATTTAATTATTAAAAAGGATGTTTAAACTAAAATTATTAACGAGTAAATCTTTTTATAGTATTTATAATATTTAAGAAAAAGGACTAGCTCTTTTTATAAAGAGACAAATATATCTTTAATTATTTTTTTATTATTTTTATTTTTTTATTTCTTCTAAAATTTTAATAATTTTGATTAATTATCTATTTCTTATTTATTTTTAATTTCTGTGATCTTTTGTCTTTTTATGTCAACGGATAAACATCACAAAAACAAATTAAAAAAATTGGAATTAATTAAATAATAAAAAATTTACTAAAATTTTAGGAAAAATATAAATTATCAACATCAAAATTATAAAACATAAATAAAAGATAATTAAAGATATATTTATCTTTTTATAAAAAAAATTACTTTTTTCTAAAATATTATAAAAAAAATTTGTGTTTATTAATAATTTTGATATTAATTAAATATCCTTTTTAACAATTAAATATTTTTAATGGTCTTTTAGAAATTTTTTTCGGTCATACATCAAACTTTACTTAAATGTATTCACCCACAATAAGGAAACAATATTCTTTAGTTGTGTTTTTCCATATGTACTTACTCTTCTTTTAATTAGCATTTTAAATAAATTCTCAGTTCACCTCCATCAACTCCAAAAAAAAAAAATTATAACCACCTAACTCAAACTGAATCATTTAGAGAAAAATACACAGCTTAACCCAAAACTTGGATGAACTAAATTTTATTCATGGACATAAATTTTGTTTTTCGTTTCAGATAAAAAAAATTTTCCCATACCCATGGACATAATTAGTTAGCCCATTTCCCATGGTTTCAACACAAAACTTTTACAGATGGCCCATTAAATCGGCTTGGCTCCCCCTCTCTTTATTCAACTCCGCTCGAAGCCATTGTGCTGTGCCTCTTCTTTTTCCAATTTTACTCGTAATGGGTATTTTGACTATTTTCACATAACCTTACTCCGCAATGTCCTAGCCGGTGAAAAGTGCAATATACACCCTCTTACCTTAATATTCACAACAGCCACCTTACCTAGGATCTGAACCATTCAAATATTTAACAATAAATCTCAATGCTGAAATACACTGGAGAACTGAAATGCCAATAAAGTACACAAGCGTACCTGAAACGTTTCCCATAATATAAGTAATGGAGTTGGGCGCCAGCCATGTATTTTGGACATTGGGCACCTATTAATTAAGTCTCCGAATGTGCTCGATACTAAAAATTGGCGTTAGATGTCTGCGACGCGTTAAATCTTTTTTTCACGCCACGAAGGTGTTGGACGCCAATAGTGGACACTAAGCGTCACGTTCTGTACTGTGAATATGAAAAGCAAGACAAATAATGTAAGAACTTAAGAATATAACAGTAATTATAATAAAAGACGTAAAAAGAATATTTAATAACCTAAATTTTAGGGACTTCTTCATAAAACATTTAGGGAGAAGCTCAAGACAAAAATAAAAGGATTAAATGTTCTCTGGCAACGACGAAAGTTCTGTTCCACTTTCTCAATTTACAAATTGTTAAATGCTTAAAAGCAGGAAAAACTCCATAAACTATTTGAGAATTGATCTCGGGACGCCCACGAATTGTAGGATCGTTGTTTTTCTCTGTGCATATATTATGGCGTCAAGTTTTACGATGATTGTCGATTGTCACGAATTGGTGATATTTTTTACTACATCGACACATATGCACGAATAGTATACAAAGGAAAACCATATCTGAGACTGGTTCATAGGCAATGTCTGATTACGGGATGTAAACCGACACATGAGCTCATGACATGCGTAGGACAGACATGCATCAAACTTATTTAGCATATTTTTCTGTTATACATATATTCTATGTGTATGTGTGTGCTTTCTGTATTTTCATTTGTGTGATATTTCTGTATTTTCTATTTGCATATTACTTTTCGTATTTTACTATTTTCTATATTTTCTGTTTATACACTATTTTCCTAGTAAACAACAAAGCCTTAATGAACTTAATTAACAACCCCTAACCTTACTAAGAATCCCCAAGTTCTTACCTCTTTCCTTCCCTTAAGATGGAGCACCGGCGACCCAGTAATGATGTATGATCGTGCGGAAGAGTGATGGATGGTATTTTGCATTTTGATGGCGTTGACTTGGTTCAAGTTTTTGAAGATCTAGAGTGTTATTCTCTTGCTTTTATAGTCTAGAGGGATTATGGGACATCATACATATGTGCGTGTGTGTAAATAGTTAATAGCTAGCTATTTCTAGAGACGTCATAACTGAGTATTGTTAATTAAGGGTAAAAAACGTATATGAGCCAAGGGAAGTTTAAAATTACCTAAATCCACCAAATAAAATTCTGATACATTATTCTACCAAAGAACAAATTAATGTAATTCGAATCAATACAATTCGAATTGATATAATTCGAATTACTTGAAAGCATTGACAACACTTAATTCGAATCAATATGTCACGAATTATAAACATAGAGTTCGAATTGTATCAATTCAAATTAGTAGGGAGACGTGCTTTGAAGGGAGTTCGAATCAAGCTGATTCGAATTACTCCTTTTTCGAAACTAGTAGTAATTTGAAACGATAAAATTCGAATTACTCCCTTTTCGTAACAAATTCTAATAAATTTTTTTAATGAATTTATTTAAATTATACTACAAAAAATATTTAATTCTATGCAAAATAATTTTAAAAAAAAGCTTAAAAAATATTTTTAAATTATTTTGCATACAATAAAATATTTTTTGTAGTATAATTTAAATAAATTTATTAAAAAATATTCATGAGCTATCAAGAATGGGTAGAAGAGTATTGTATATAATTCGAATTGCTCACCGTATAATTTGAATAAGGCTTGGTTTGGTAAAGCTTTTATTTTTTAAGAGTAGCTTATGAAAGCTGTCTTTTAAAAGACGATTTTTTAAAGGCTACAACACTTGCGTTTGGTAAAATCACATTAAAAATAGTTTTTAATAAGCACAAGTACTATAATTGTGTTTGGTAAAACAACTTTTAAAAATTAAAAAAAATATAATAAACATATTTATAACGAAGAATAATATTTTTTTTTAAATTTTAGAGACCAATAATTTAAATATTTATTTGATTTACTCTCTATATTAATATAAATAGAGTTATCATTAGTCAATAATAAAACTTGTACTGATACGTCTATTACCCATTTATATATATTGACTCACTTATACAAATCACAAAAAATGAGACACATATCTCAAGTAAAATTATATGAAGATTGTGTTAGAATTTGTGAAGGTTAGGTTGAGAAATTAGAAATATACGAGGATTCCAACGCAATATAATGACAGAAAATATGTGTGGAAAAATAAATAAAATATATTTTTAATTGTTTTGTATGGAATAAAATATTTTCTTTAATTTCTAAATTATTATTGACTATGTAGAGTACTTTATTTAAAATTTGAGTACCTAAGTCATTAGAACATTACAAATTTGTATAGTACTCCTAACATTTTTTAAGCCATTTTTTTAAATTGTTTTGCATAGAATAAAATATTTTTTGTGTATAATTTAAATAAATTTATTAAAAAAATTTATTAAAAAATATTTATGACCTATTAAAAATGGACAAAAGTGTATTGTATGGAATTCGAATTGATAGCTCATTAATATTTTAAAGAAATCTCGTGATCAGCATTTATGCATTAAAAAAAAGTTAACAAAAAATTTAATTACGAAAAAATATTTTAATAAATTTATTTAAATTATACCACAAAAAAATATTTTATTGTATACAAAATAATTTAAAAAATATTTTTTAAGCTATTTTTTTAAAATTATTTTGCATAGAATAAAATATTTTTTTGTAGTATAATTTAAATAAATTCATTAAAAAAATTTATTAGAATTTGTTACGAAAAGGGAGTAATTCGAATCAACTTGATTCGAACTCCCTTCAAAGCACGTCTCCCTACTAATTCGAATGGATACAATTTGAACTCTATGTTTATAATTGGTGACATATTGATTCGAATTACGTCTTGTCAATGCTTTCAAGTAATTCGAATTATATCAATTCGAATTACATACAAATCTAATTCGAATTACATTAATTTGTTCTTTGGTAAAATGATGTATCAGAATTTTATTTGACAGATTTAAATAATTTTAAACTCCCTTAGGCTCATATACGTTTTTTACCCGTTAATTAATATGAGGAATGCTTAAGTGTGGTTATTTGTTATTGTGATTTTATTTATGTACGTCTTTTCGATTAACGAATCAACCACTTTCAAAAAAATTCTGCTGCTAAATAACTATATAAATACTAGTTAAAGATAAAGAAAGTAAATTAGTAATGCTTAGCTTCTAGTGTGGTCATGACTTATTAGAAGTTATGTTGTTACAAAAAAGTATACTTTACCCTTTTACATATTATTCAAAAAGAAAAAAGATAACCAACTTGACTTTAATGATATATTTCATTATCAAAGTATCAAAGAATTAAAGAATTCTACAATTACTTTCAACATTTTTCCAAAATCGTTTTAATCCTATGACAATGAACAAGAAAAAATATTACGCATTGTATAGGATATCATCGTGCATGCGTCCATCCACTCCCTTCCCGTTTCTCTTTTCTTTCTTTTGCTAATGCTCAATTTGGGCATGCATCAACGAGAGAATTTTATAAGAAAAAATAGAGGCGATTTCTCTAGCAAGGTTGACCAACTCTACATTTAAGGGAGCCAGCAAAAGAAGTAAGTCTTTGCACATATGAACCAGGCTTTGCTGCAATCATGTCCTTGCTTGAGAATGGTTTGGTTACCATTTCTGGTCCAGATTGTACAAAAAATGCTCCATTCTCAAACTCATCATTGATCGATCTCCATTGCCATGATTTCCAATCTCCAGTGGTTACTCTCTTTGTGACCTTCACCAAATATCCAAAAAAAAAAACACACATTTTGTCAGAATATCATAAACTTTGTTAAAGACAAAAAAAATTATTTCTATTCCAATAATCCTTATTTTATTGATTAAAAAACGCATGTAGTATATTACAAAAATATTATTTTGAGGTCCTTAACTAAATATCCTATATATATGTGGAGGATGAAATCAAGAGAAAAACATAATGCACTAAAAGCTAAATATGTCTGGCTGAATAAGGAATAGAGATAAATGCATAAAATCAGGATAATATGAGTAAAAATATTACAAATGCATGCACAAATTTGCAAGTGTTAGATTTTTTGCTAATTTGTGCATGTGTATATGCATACCTCTTTAGCATTGTTATTATCAGGAGCCACAAACCGATTGCCTTCACTAATAATTGTTGGATGACTGCTACCACCAATGGCATACATTTCCCAATGAGTATAATCATTATTGACAACATGCACAAATCCGAATCTGCACCTTGGCATCCTTTGGATTAACCTCTTACCAAAGTGGTTAAAAACCAGGGTGATTTGCATCACTTTATCAATTGTGTGATCGTCATTAGCACCAAAGAGCATCACCTACAATACAAACAAAACAAAACAAAATCAGTGAAATAAATAAAGAAAAGATACATAATTCTTTATTTTAGGATGATTGTCATTTAAGAATATTTTATAGGTGTCAAAAGAAGTATATAATTGTTTTTATTTTTAAATTATAAATTAAAAAGGAAAAGAAGACATAATACAATACCATGGTAGTTATAAAAATACATTAAAAATACATAAAATTTATAAAACGTATTTAATATTTTATAATGCTTTTAAAGAAAGAACGATTAAAGTATATAAAACCATTGAAATCAATAAAAAATTCTCTTAGAAAAATAATTAACATAAAATAATGTTAAACACTTGAAAGTAATTACTTACGTCATTATGGTCGGTGAAATGACTATTAGAGATGGTAATGGCTGTAGATCCCATAATGGCGTCAATAAGTCCATCAGAGCATTTCCTCATGGAAACATGGTCAATCCAAATATTGCTGGCACCAAAGATGGAGATTCCATCACCATCACTGCGTGTCCTAAACCCATAATGGCTCTCAGAATCCCTAATAAGTCCACCGGTACCGGGAACAATGTCATGAATCTTGATTCCATGGATGATGACATTATTGACGTATTGGAGGGTGATGCCTGCACCCTTAGTAATGTAGATATCAACTCCTCTTCCGTCAATGGTCTTGTTACTAGACACCATGAGCTCTTGGTTGAGTCTAATATTCATGCTATGAGCAAAGATAATCCACAAAGGTCCATCTCTTGTGACTGCGTGGCGAAGGGTACCTGGTTTTGGATTAACCATGTCATTGTCAGCAGGACTAGTAACAATGTAGATTGGACCTCCCTTTCCTCCAGTAGTATTTCTTCCAAAACCTTGAACACAATTTACAAGTTTTTGGCGATTATCTGCCCAATTGGGGTCACACCTCCAACATCTGTCAATGTTATTGGTTGCCTCACATGCAACTCCTGCCCTTTGACCATTCAAGTTCCTTCTTGCATACTTGGTATTAGCCACGTGTCTAGTTTTCCACAAAAATAAAATAGACAAAAGTTTATTTATCATGTTATAGATATTAATTACCATATATAATCGAATCAATGTTATATTTCACTTGCAAAAGAAAAATGATAAAAAACATTAAAAGATAATAACAATGATGAACAAATGAACATGTATAGAAAATGTTAATAACATGACTCGGAAGGTGGTGCTTAAAGATATGGAATTGAATTTTTCTCTGTGAAAAAAATTGTCCTTATAAATTGAATATGTAATAGCTTGAGAATACGCACTCAGCAATGGTAGAAGAAAAGTTTCTAGAAAGTTCATGTGGGTTAGGAAAATATGCTTCTTCGCTGATCTTTCTAGCAAGAGCAGCCCTTTCCTTCCAGTATTTATTATCAACCATTTTGATATGTTGTTCTACATTTGTAGTATTCTCTAAGATATTGGCTTGCAAAGATGGTATTACGACAACCAAACACAATGAAAGAAATAAGTTGTAAACCTTTGCCATAATGTTATTTTATTGATTTATGGCCAAAATGTTTTGGTTTTCGATACCAATCTCGCTAAAGCAAAGCCAATACCTTAGCGAGATGGGAAGAATTAATTTGCAGAATATGCAAAAGTTCTTACAAATATATTGCACACATCATTTGGTAATAAATATGGTGGGACTATGAATGGTGACAGCAAAAGACGGTAAGACCACAAGCCAAATTTGTGATAAAGCCATAGATAAACACGGAACACTTCTTAATCATGCATAAAATTCTATATTAGGAATGAAAAAAAAAGGTAATATTTCCTTATTAAAGTCAACGAAAAAATTGGTGTTGTACTCTTGGAGTTAAAAGCCTATAAATATAGTATGTTTACTTTTTAGATCTATGAAGACAATGATGCTGATTTTGCTAATTCATGTTGATTTTACTTATTATTTTGATATATATATATATTATTTTTATTCGTAATAATATTAAGAGAATATAAATTTTTTAAAATTATGTTAGTTTTATTTTGACATTATAGATTATAGAACAAAAAATTCATAAAATCAAATTACTTTTACAAAAAAATCGTACGTAGTAGACAAAAGTAAGAAAATTATGATCTTCGTATATAAAAAAATTAAACAACAAGATTTTTAGGTATTATTTTCATGTGAAAGAGTTTAATTTTTTACTAATAATTAATTTTAATATTCATTATCTAAAACTTTAAAAGAATTTAATATGTATATTTTTACACTTGATTAGGTGTTAAGTCTATTGTATAAAAAATAATTAATTTTTATACTTGTTATTTAAAAATAATATATTTTCACTCTCTCTCTATATAAAAATATAATTAGGTATTAGTATAAAAAATTATATTGATAATTATAAAATTAATTTAAAATTAATTTCTTTTTAAGTAATTGAGTCTTGATTCTAATTATTAAATACAACATTAGTATTTTCTGTAAATTATATGTAATAAATATTTGAAAAAAAATGAAAATATAGTTAAAAAGATAAGCGATAAAAATTTAAAACTAAACTAAAAAAATAAAAAATATGTACATAATAATAATTTTTTATGTGAATAATATTATGAGATTATTTTTAGTTATATTTAATTATAAATTTAATGTATTTTTTATAATTTTATGAATTTATTTTAATTATATTATTTTATTAATTTTATTTTTTATAGAACAGAAAGCTAGAGAGATAGAGAATGAAAGAGAAAAAAAATAAAGAAATAAAGAGGGAGTTTGTTAATTTTAAAAGAAAATATTTTATTTTAATTATAATAAAAAAATATCTCATGATATATTGTGGTTTGTCAAATTAATAATAAAAAATATAAATTATAAGTTATATATATGGAAAGGATATAGAAAAATAGTAAAAAGAGGAGAAAAAAATACATAAAAAAATAAAAAAAAAAGTTTATTAATTTTGCAAAAAAGTATTTCATTCCAGAAGCAATCCTCTACATTGAAAAAGCACACAAAACGCTACATATACATGATACAACGTGTATTCTTCACCAAGAGGATCTTCCCACCCATTTCCAACGTCCATATGGGAGTTTAGATGCCTATAAATAGAGGTCCTTGTGATGTGTACCACTTCACCACTCTTCCATAACCTTATGTAATCAAATTGATTTCATTTCTTAAAGGCTTCAAATGAATTTTTTTTTATCACATATTAGAGATGACTTTGAGTTTATTCATAAAGCTTAAATTGTAACCATATACTCTTGTAAAAAGTTTACATATTCAGTTTTTTCTTTAATCTTGTCACATTATAAAAGAGAGAGTTGTGTAACTCTTTCTTGACTCTTGAAGTTGGAATTGCTTTAAGATTTGCTTAGACTATAATTTTCTAAGTGGTCTTATTTGCAGTGGTTTATCAAGTAGCCTAAAAAGCTAGTGCATAATAAAAAATACCCGTTGTCATGGTGAGAAAGATTGGACGTAAATAGAGATGTTATTATATTGTTATTTATATTTTAAAGTAGTATAAAAATTATAGCTCCTTATAAGTGCTAGGAATTCATTCGCAAGTCCTTGAAAAAGTACTAATATGTTACCATTCACTATTTATTTTAAGTTATTTAATCCAAGTGGTATAGAAATATAAATGCATAGTTTAAATGTCTAAAGTTCGCTTATAAGCTCACAGAAAATAGAAGTAGATTGTCTTCGGGCGAGAATTTATATTTGTTTTTTATACTGAATTCGTCATCCCCTTTTGAGTGTGCTTATATCATGTTAAAACCAAATTATGTCGAAAACAAGTCAAGTCAAACCTTTTTAAATATATAAAGTGATTTAAATTGGATACTCTGATCTACACACCTAAGGATCTTAGATATTCTTTTCTTAAGTCTTTTTAGTCCATATTAGATATCTCACTAACCTATGAGCTTAAGATATTCTTTTGATCTCTTCAAATAAGACTCAAATCGATCAGATCGTAGTCCAATCTCCCTAGTAGAAAATGCTTATTACAGATAAATTTATAAATAGATTTAGTTTTTATTACAGACAAATTTATAGACAGATTTGGTCTTCATTACAGACAAATTTTTAGTTATCGACGAAATTATCGACGGAATTACCGATCGAGGAAAAAGCCTCGTCGAAAATTATTTGCGACAAATTTTTTCTGGCGGTAATTTATCGACAGATTTTTCTGTGTTACCAACAGATTTTCCTTCGGTAATCATCCCCCCATTTCACTAAAAATGTCAAATTTTTTGACATATTTTCTGTCGGTAACTAATGTCAAACTTTTCGACAGATTTTTTGTCGGTAATTAGAGCTTGAAAAAACATTCACAACTCTGAATATAAACAGATTTTCCGTCTGTAAGATAAAATATAATTTTTTTTTTAATTTTTCTATTGCAAAATAAATCTGATTTCATACAAAATAAATATAAAGTTAATCAAGACATTTTTATCCAATTTTCATCTAACTTGTATTCGAACATTCATAGTATTTTAAAATAAACAAGTTCATCGTATTATCAAACTAAAAGAAAAATACTATAAACAAGAAAATCAATTTAAAATATAAAAAAAAATGTATTGATACATCAACTATAATCTTCATTGTATTGTTCAATCATACTAGAACTATAAGCTATAATTCTCAATGTCATCTTCATCCTCATCATCATATACCAATATAGGATCCAATTCCACCTTTCCCTGATGTTGATAGATCCAACTGTCAAAAGATTTTTTAATCTAAGTGAGACAAGAAATATATATCACATCTCACATATGAATTACCAACATTAGAAATTACAATTCAATGAATTTGAAATACTCACAATAAGTATGGCGAAAGTACTTGCAAATAAAAGTGTGAATCCAGCCAAATTCCGCAATTTAGTATTGATTCTTGACTCGTAGTATGACATTATGAGCAGTGTTCCAATTGCAAACGGTTGATAAACCAAGGTAAATACCCTTGCAGGATGATATTTCTTCGGTTCAAGAGAACTTCAGTTAGAAAAATTAATTTCCACAAACCTTTTATTAGAAGACAAATTGTCACAAAAAATTTGAAATACATATTAATGAGCCAAAAACTTGATACACTCGAATATTAACAAATGCATCAGATCACTCCAAGTAATATCATAGTGAGTGAATATCATTTCCATTAGAATTAAAGGAGTGAATCAAATAACTTCTAATTGAATATTCTAATTAGATAAATTGAACTTTTGCAAGAGGAGCAATGTGAATCTTGGAATAATAAAGAACAATAAAGAAGAGTGTTTAGTGTGAATGAATTGAATGCTTACGAATTTAAAGAAAGAAAACAATGAATAAAGATGTTAAAGACTTCAGTGATATTTAACTTTTAGAAAAGGAAATCCTCATGTTTATTTACTTTGATTCATACAAAATACTTTAACGACAAATCATATGTAATCAAATTTCAATTTCTTGGCAATTCAATTTCTCTCTAACTTATTTAGTTGCCAATCCTTGGTCAATTAATTTAGAAAAAGAGGTCAAGCATAATCACGATATAACATGGCATAATATTCAAAGCTATTCCTAGCTGAATTAATGTCACATATTCAAAAGCTAATCCTAGATAATTGAAAATTATGAGAATGAGTTTCAACCTAATCCTGATATTAAATTTTCCAAAGTAATAATAGGATCCAAAATAGAATTAGAATATTTTCTAATACTTCTAATCATTAAAGAAGAAGAACGACACTCAATCTTGAAAATGTAATAATGTATAAATCAAAATAAAAAAAAACAATTAGATTACCAATCCTAAAGTTGGGCCAAACGAGCCAAAAACGCAAATCAGTTAGACCGAGCCCAAGTTGGACCCAAAGCCCAACATATATAAGCTTGTTAACAGGCCAACTCAGCCTCATTATTTAGAGAGAGAGAGAGAGAGAGAGAGAGAGGAAACCCCGTTACTACTATTCATCTTCTTCTCTTGGTCATAACTTTCTCTTTGGAGCTCCGATTGGCGTGCTGTTTGTGGTCATGCATTTGTCTCGTTGCGATATTCAATTCTAACTAAAACAAAGTGGTAAGAATTTTGAAACCCATGCTCCAATTCTCTGCCTTAACAGATTTTGAGTTTTTGGTTTCGGAAATTGAGGATTTTGTGATTTTGGTTGTTTAGATGTAATCTAGTATTGGGTTATTGATAGGTTTTACTCCAATCACTGTTGAGTAAGGTAAAGAATCTCTAAACCTTGTTGGTTTATTGAATTTGTGAGTCTTAGTGTTAATTTTAGGTATATTGCATGAATTAGATTGAAATTTATGTTGCTTAGAGTTTAATTGGTGTTTTAGAGTACTTGGTTTTGATCTTAAGTGGTGGTTGAGCATTAGTTACTTGTTGGAGGCTTGGAAAGCTTGTGAAAGAAGGTTTTGTGGTGGTTCGTGCTTGGAGGAAATCGTCCAAGGTATGGTTTTGGTTTTCTTTAGTTAATATGTAATGTTGTGGGAAACTTGGGCTTGTGCCTTAAGATAGGTTTGAATTGCGTGATTTGGTGGTTTGAATGTAATATGTGTGATTAATTGAAGGAAGATTTGATATGGTATGTAAATGAAATGTGGTGTATGATGATGATGTTTGAGATTGAAATTGATTATTGATGAGTATTGGTGAAATTTGGGCTGGAGGCCATGCCTGGGTAAGTCCGATAAGTATGATGTATTTAAATGTGTGAATATAATATGTGTGATTGATCTTTAGTATGATACCACGAAATAATAATGATTATGGATTTCGATGATGATTGATGATATTTGTGAGTATGGCATTTAACGGTAATGCTAAGGAGACAAAAAAAAAAAAACAGCCAGAACTTGCTTTATTTAACTTTCATTAATTGCTACAGTAATTAATGAAAGTTAAATAAGGCAAATTCTAGCTGATTTTGGCTAAATATTTTTAGTTCCCAAACATTTTCGGGCATTTAATATGGAAAAATGATGTTAGAATTGGGAATTGTAGATTGGTAGAGATTAATGATGAGTATTGATTGATAAATATTGGTATTGATGAGGATTGATGGAAATTGTGAATATTGAATGAAGATTGAAATTGGAAAGGAGTTGTTTATCAGAATTCCACCCAAATCCACTGCATGCTCGCATCTCAAAGGCATATTGACACTTCTGCTTCAGTTGCTTATGCTTTTTCTTGCAATGCTTGGCAGTTAGCGTATAAGTTGGGAAAGCCTCCAACATCTTCAAGACTAATTTTTCAAACCGTCAAGAATACACTCCTCCATGAAACCAACAAATGCTTCAATTTCTTCATCAGTTCACATGCATTTGTCCATTGTCACCTAAGAAGAAATGTAACATGCAATAAATTGTACAATCCAATAAAATCAAACATCACTTATAATAATACAAGACAAACAAATTACATCAAACAAGCAATAATAAGTCATATTGAATAATTATAAAAAAAAAAAACTTAAAACAAGTCTTACAATAACCATTTATAAATTTCAATGACAATGAGTCCAGCAACACAATAGAAAGTCTTGCAAACACACATTTAGCTATTACATCACAAGTGTCATGCCAAATTAAACAAGGAGATTCAAGTTGAGCCTATAAGCTATTCCTATTCCATACGACTAGTTCGCCACTCTTCGTATATCTCAATTGCAATGTTGTCATGCCATTATGTCCACTCACTTGTATTTTCATAGGGTAAAAGCTAGGACTTTTTAAAATTGACAATCTCTTCTTGAGTAACCCAAAGCATCGCTTTATGACATTTCTAGTAGAAGAATGCTTCCTATTAAAATACTCCTGGTAGTTGAGAGATGCATGTGCTCCTTGAGCCCACTCTATAACATGATAGCGAGTGCCTCTATATGATGCTAAGAACCCAGGATCATTTGTGTAATTTGCATCCACTAAATAGTAATTATCTATAAACATTACATACAAACAACGTAAGTTCTGCTATTGTGCAGCCAAGATTAATGTCAAAATCTGACTTATGACTTATAAATTAGATATTACCCTGAGGTATCTTGAGACTATTACCAAGAGTAATTGCATCTCAAAGTATTCTTGAATCAGATGCCGATCCTTCCCATCCACTAAGTACATAAACAAAGCTCATATCTCAGTTACACACTCCTAGGACGTTGGTACATATTTTACCCTTTCTTGTTCGATATCTTGACTTATTAGATTCAGGGATTGTTACCTCTGTATAAGTGCCATCTAATACTCCCAAGCAAGCCTATATTACTTCCTTACATAATTCTGTTGTGCTAGCTACTATAATAGTATAAATTGTTTAAAAGTGACAATCAAATATTTTATATTACTCATTTTTTTTTTGCTTGAGAAAATGAAAAGAGAAGTTTAAATTGGGTTATACATGCTCGAAGAGAGTGTTAACTCCAATATGAAATCTAAATTCACGTATATTTGAATACGAAATGCATCTACTATGAAACTTTAATTTAAATTTAGTATGCACTTACTATGAGTATGAGCAGTTGAGCACACCTCCTTATCCAATTCCAGCAAAATTTGCAGTCTAATATTATTAAAAATCACACAAACTCTGTTATTCATTACTTCAACATATCTCATTGAATAAAATTATAAAACTATGAACAAGAAATAATAATACATATTAGACTCTGTCTCAGGTATAATAGGTAACCAGGTAAGGGCATAAGACATTTTAATTTCAACAAGAAATCAGCACACAAAACTAAGTTCATTAGGACACAAATTTAGATTATGCAAGACACAAAAACAGAAAACACCAAAAGAGAAGATAATTTACAAAACACACTAAAATATACCAAAAATTTTAACAAGCAGAGCAGCAGAACTTTTTAATAAAAAATCATATAACTCCATACAACTTCATATAAAACTACAACAAAAACAAAGACAAATACAAAAGAGACGAGAAGAGACAACAAAAAAAATGCGAATTTAGAATATTAGCTATTATTCCTTAACTACAAGTTTCCTTGGCCCTTTGACTAAACTTTAGCTACAACCATGAATATTAGCAATTTAGAATACATATTGGTCTTGAAGTCTAGCCGAGCATTAACCCATCAATAACAAAAGCATCATAGATGCAAGAGAATAAATATCCATACCTCTTTTCTTCTTGTTTTTTCTCCCCTATTTTCTCCTTGTCCTTAGCTTCTACCTCTTTTATTCTAATTTAAGCCTTTCTTTCACCTAGTTCTAAGGGTGGTAAAGGGTCAATTTCATTTGAACAAATTAGGAACTAAACTAAATCAAAAGGTTTGTTGAGTTTAGAAAAATGAAATGATGATTAAACATTATTAAAATATAAATTAGGAAATTATTAAAATTATTATTAAGTGTTCAAAAGGTTGTTTGATGATTTTAGTTAAGTGTGCAGGGAAGCAACTTAGTTTTTATGGTGGCCCAAAGTTAAACAAGCCTAATCCGATCTTTGAATTAATTAAGCCTTGTGCAAAAATTAATTTAATCATAGTGGCCGAACCTAGAAATTAAGAAAAGAATGAATTGGCCCAAAGATTCCTATAGCCCATTCGGTGATCTCAAATTCATGGGTTTCATATTGCAAAGTCTTCATGTCTCGGTTACTGGAACTCAAATTTCATTTCAATTAATTACTTCCTTGATTAAAGTGACACATTTTCCAAGTTTCAATTCACTTTAACTTGTTCAAAGCTTCCACTGAAAGTTTTTTCTCTTCTCTCTCTTTTGCTTCGGTCATGTCAAACTTTTAAAGAAGAAGATAAAAGAAAAAAATGGAAACCACACAAAGTTGATTTTAAAGAAAGGCAAAAAGTTTTTGTCATTTCAAAGCAAGAAAAGGCTATAGTCTAGTAGCTTGTCTCTCAGGATCAAAGCTCAACAAAAGTCTGTTTCTTCATTTGTGCATCATCGAGGATCAAGAAGAAAAGCTCCAAAGTCTCATGCATGGAAGAGGAAATCATGGAGAACGTGAAGCCACCTTGGATCAGAAGTTTATCAAAGGTCAGAATCAAATCTTGGGGCCAAAGTCAAGATCAATGGCCAAGATTGAAGAAATAAATGAAAAAGGTTGAGAGAGGTACATACAAGCAGATTCGGTTTTTCTCTCTCTACTCTATTCGAACCGCTGCTACTCTAAGGTTGGAGAAGAAGTTGCTGGGTTGGTTAAACCAGTTTCAACCTTGGAAGCTTCCCCTTCTATATTAAGAGTGGACGGCCAAGGGTTGAGATCAAGGAGAGTAAGTGAAAAAGTACAGATTTCTCATAGCTACCCAAGTTGTTTGAGTTCTTCTCCTTCAATGAAGTTCATTTAGTTTCTTTTTCTTAGTTTAGTCTATCTAAGTCTCATGGTGAAAAAGGCAAACATGGTGAAGTTTGTAAGAAAAAGCCAATGAGAGAAAAAAGGCAATGACCAAAATTAGAGAAAAGCCCATAGATGTCTCAGAATTTCTTTGTACATCTTTCTGTTGTGAGTCGTGATCCTGTAGGGATTTTCTTGCAAGTTGGGTTAGATCTTAGGGAAGAATTGGTATTTGTAATCTTGAAAAAGATAGTGAAATTCCATCATTGTTATGATGAAGACTAGATGTAGGCTACATTGCACATAGTAGTTGAACCAGGATATATCTAGTGTTAATTCTTCTTCTCTACTCTTTTTCTGTTTCTGGATCTTAAGAGACAAAATGAAAAATATCTCTCAACTTGTTACCAGACAAAATTAAAATTTCTCTCAACTTGCTACGAGACAAAAGTGAAAATATCTTCTGAAGTCAGTTGAAAAAGTAAAAGTAATTCTTTGAAAAAAGAAAGCTAAGATTTAACCCTCCTTCTTTTAACCACTGATTACCATCAAAGTTTAAGGTTGGTTCTTCATCGGATTAAGTGGGGAACTTTTTATGGTCTTTTTAAATAATATTTGGGACATTTAAGATAGCTAGACGTGTATTTCTTTAATTTATTGCAAAATTTTTTGGTTAGAGAAATACACCCTATGAAAGTTGAGGGATTACATTGTAGCAAACTTCAAAGCTTATGCAAACTAACTCAAAAAATGAGTTTCTTTTACCTCTTTAGTACCATTCCATAATTTTCGAAGTCGAAAAACAAGTGAGGCCAAAATGAAAGAAAAGGAAATTGGGATCAATGCAATAAGGAAATTGGCAGTTTCTCACTTAGTTAAAGTAGGTATGAGCGCGTTTTAAAATTTCGTAAATTATTCACGGTATTTAAGTTTTTGTCAATTTTAAATATAAAATTCAGTAAGTCTTTGAATAAGAACTAAAAATCAATTATTTCATTGTTTAAATTATTCAAACCAAACACATATAATACAATTAGGAATTAAATTCTTAATCATAGTTATTTATTACTCGTAAAAACTTTATCTTACTTTGTAATAGATGGCATTATCTATTTTCAACATTTAATGTTTATATCATATTAACTTTTCCAATCTTCATAGGGTTAGTTATATCACATTGTACAAATATATTTTAATAAACAAATTAAAAAATAAACAACCAAATTACCCTTAACTTCTAAATAAAAAAATAAGCAATGTGATATATTTCAACATCCCTTGCCTAGGTTGCAAAAAGAAATTATTGAATTTCAACACAAAGTCCAAAAAGATAAAATTAAATAATTTTACAATAATTGTCAACCTTTTTTTTCAAAATCTTTTTAATCCTATGGACAATTGAACAAGAAAATTGGTCACACATTTAATAGAGCATCTTGCATATATCCCTGCATCTTTTGCCCTTTTCTTTTTCACTTGTTTGCCAAAACACAATTTGTGCGTGCATCAACTAGAAAATTGTGCAAGTAGAGATAACGATGAATGACTAGCAAGGTTTACCAACTCTACATTTAAGAGAGCCAGCAAAGGAAGTCAGTCTTTGCACGTATGAACCATCTTTTCCTGCAATCATGTCCTTGCTTGAGAATGGCCTGTTTACTAGTTCAGGTCCAGATTGTACGAAAAATGCTCCATTAACAAACGCATCGTTGATTGATCTCCATTGCCAATTCTTCCAATCATCATTGGTTACCCTCTTCGTGACCTTCACCATTTATTAGTATGTTAATGAAAAAAAATCATCCACGTAAACCTTTTTATTGCTTTTAAACATGTTAATTAAATGTCACATTTATAAGTGGAGGATGAACTCACGAAGAAAAATAGAATACTAAAATATAAATGCATAAAAAAAAGAGAATATATATGTGTATATGCATACCTCTTTAGCATTGTTATTATCAGGAGCCACGAACCGATTTCCTTCACTAATAATTGTAGGCTTACTGCTACCACCAATGGCATACATTTCCCAATGAGTATAATCGTTGTTGACAACATGAACAAATCCAAATCTGCACCTTGGCATTCTTTGGATTAATCTCTTGCCAAAGTGGTTGAAAACTAGGGTGATTTGCATCACCTTATCAATTGTGTGTTGGTCATTGGCACCAAAGAGCATCACCTACATCACAAATAAAACAAAATAGAACCACTGAAACAAGTCAACAAAAGACAAAAAAAAATTCTTTATTTTAGGATAATTTTCATTCAAGAATATTTTATAAGTATCAAAAGAACTATTTAATTGACTTGATTTTAAAATCATAAATCAAACAGCAAAAGAAGATATAATACAATACCAAGGTAGTTTTAGAAAAATATAAAATTTATAAAACATAATTAATATTTGATAATATTTTTTATGAAAGGATATTAAAGTAAATATAATACCATTAAAATCTATGAAAATTTATCTGAGAAAAATAATTAATATAAAATAATGTGAGAACAGTTGAAAGTAATTACTTACGTCATTATGGTCTGTAAAATGACTATTAGAGATGGTAATAGCTGTGGATCCCATAATAGCATCAATAAGACCATCAGAACATTTTCTCATGGAAACATGGTCAATCCAAATATTGCTAGCACCAAAGATGGAGATTCCATCACCATCACTGCGTGTCCTAAACCCAAAATGACTTTCAGAATCTCTAATAAGTCCACCGCTGCCTGGAACAATATCATGAATCTTGATTCCATGGATGATGACATTATTGACGTATTGGAGGGTGATGCCTGCACCCTTAGTAATGTAGATATCAACTCCTCTTCCGTCGATGGTCTTGTTACTAGACACCATGAGCTCTTGGTTGAGTCTAATATTCATGCTACGAGCAAAGATAATCCACAAAGGTCCATCTCTTGTGACTGCATGGCGAAGGGTACCTGGTTTTGGATTAACCATATCATTGTCAGCAGGACTAGTAACTATGTAGATTGGACCTCCCTTTCCTCCAGTAGTTTTTCTTCCAAAACCTTGAACACAATTTACAAGTTTTTGGCGATTATCTGCCCAATTGGGGTCACACCTCCAACATCTATCAATGTTATTGGTTGCCTCACATGCAACTCCTGCCCTTTGACCATTCAAGTTCCTTCTTACATGGCTGTTACCAGCTATGTCTCTGTTTTTTTGTGAAAATAAAATAGAAAAAGTTTAGTTTATTATCCTATGGTAGATGTTATAATTAACATAATCTCAGAATCAATATGTTATGTTGCACATGTTAAAGAAAAAAATGTTAACTATTATAAATACACATTATATTATAAAAATTAATGATAATAAGACTTATAAATAATGGAATTTGTTTTTATGAAAATATTTGTGAAGTATCCAAAAATATTCCATTAAGTTTATCTTCATGAAAAAACTTGTTCCTATGAAATTAAATATATAATAGTTTGAGAATACTCACTCAGTAATAAGAGAGGTAAAATTTCTAGAAAGTTCATGCGGATCAGGAAAATATGCTTCTTCACTCATCTTTCTAGCAATTGCCGCCTTTTCTTTCCAATATTCATTGTCAATTGTTGTGATATGTTGTTTCGCATACGTAGTATTCGCTAAGATATTGGCATGCAAGGTTGGTATCACAGCAACAAAACACAACAAAAGAAACAAGTTGTACACCTTTGCCATAGTGTTATTTTATTGTTCTATGGCCAAAGGGTACTGTTTTGGCTTTCGATACCAATCTCGCTAAAGCAGAGCCAATACCTTAGCGAAATGGGAAGAATTATTTTGCAAAATGTGCAAAACTTCTTGCAAATGTATATGGCGTTGCACATGGTAATAAATATGGCAGGATTATGCATGGTGATAGTAAAAGATGGTAAACCACAAGCCAAATTTGTGGTGAAGCTATAGAAAAACACGGAATAATGGTTAATTATACATAAAACTCTATTTATAGGAAAAAACGTGTATGTTTTTCCGTTAATAACCCTTAAAGAAAGGAGTAATACTGTCTGTAATAGTCAAGATGGAAATTGGGATATACATCTTGAATTAAAAACCTATTTTACACGTATGCAAAAAAAATATTGATTTTGTTAATTTATTTTAACTTAATATTTTTTATTTGTTTCATGTGTGTGTTTATATATGTGCACATGTGTCTGCACGTGTGGGGACACTATGTTTTTTCTTTTTTTTTTTTTTTTTACCAAAGATAGGAGAGTCGAATCCGCAACCTCTTAATTGAGTATGGAAAGACTATGTCATTTGAGCTATAACTCATTGGCGACAGTATGTTTTTTCTAGTACATAAGAAAATAATAATAAAAATCTTGTATCATTAGAATATTTTAAATAGATAGAAAGCCAAAATTTTAAGTTGTTTTTTTATCTATTATTACAAGTTTTTATCTCTCAGAATCAAGATAATAAAGTAAAATAAAATATAGTATTAAAATATAAAATCAAATTGAATATTTCATTAACCTATTTTTAATTTTTTATAATTCAAAAGTAAAAAAAAATAGTTCTCGCAACTACTCTTTTTACTTTTGAATTACGAAAAGTCACCACATGCTTAGTACTATTTTAAAGAAAAACTTTTAACTTTTTAAAAAGTTAATTTATAACTTTTTAAAAAAGTAAAAATATATGACTCCTCCGTGAAAAAAAATTGACTTCAAAACAAAAAAATTTACTTTTATTTTTGGCTCTGTAAAAAATATTTTCTGTTTCTGTTGGAAATACTGGCCTTCTACCACCATTTTCACACAAGGTTCCATCTGCTAGAAGCACTCGCTTTCTACACTATTTTCACGTAATGATTCATCTGCTGGAAGTATTGACCCTCCACCACCATTTTCAGACAATGTTTCATCTGAACCACCTACTCCATATATTCCTTTCAAGTATTTTTTTTATCATTTTATCACTCTATTTTTATTATTAAATTTATATTTAACATTGTGTGTGGTATGAAATCTCAGTTTTAATTTTATTATTTTACATGTGATTTTATTTTTATAGTTAGTTATAGCAAGTTCTTGACCCTAATAAAGGAGAAAGGAGTTCTAATAAGAGTAAAAAAAATAAAAAATAGTAACAAAATATACATTGACACACATTTTATATTTATTTTTTATTTTCACTACCATATCATACACAATAAAACAGCAAACACTAACTACACAATAAATTTCTTTGGCATTGCCATCAAGATTTTTGTGAATTAGAATTTTGTTACTATTCACCACATACAAGAACACCGTTATCGGTGAGGTGAAGTAGAAGAGCCAATTTCTAATAATATTACGTGGAAAGAACTGAATGCTGAAAGCGCTAGAAAAATAGAACTAATAACAGAACAAATAAAGAATTAATTGCTTAATCGATTGTAATATTAGTGATTAGGTTATGTAAAATCAATATTCAATATTGAAAAGTATTTATTATCATCATTATTTTAATATCCATTTTTTTGTGAAAAAATTGTATTTTTTAAATTATTTATCCAAACGTTATAACTTTTAGATGAGTACTTCTATAACTAAAAAACTAAATACAAAATAATTTATTTATAAACTGCTATTAATAAAAGTCTTATACTTTAAATTCTTCTTCCAAAAAATTTATTTAAATTATTTATCCAAACAATGCATATATATAAACCTAGCTATCCCATTCACACATGAGAAATAATTGGAGTCCAATAATTTTTATCAATATTAATCAATATTTTAAGTTAGCATTTTATTTTTGTATTATTAGTATTTAAAATTTAAAATTTAAAAATCAGTCTTTAATATTTAGAATTGGTTAAATATATTAATCAAAAATAATAAATCTTTTATTGATCGCATATTATTTCTGTTGAAAATATAATTATCTGCACGTTATCTACTTTCTCTCTTCTTTTCTAATCTATCCTTGATGAGCTAATACGCATATACGGTAAAAAACGTAAATAAGTTGAGCGAGATGAGAAATTACGCAAATTTGCTAAACTGAAAATTGCTTCAAGAATAAACCAAAGCACATTACTATATAATTAGAATCAGGTTGGTTCGAACTACAAAAACACATAATTCGAACCAAGGTAGTTCGAATATTGATGGAACAAGTAATGCATGTAATTCGAACCTAGTTGGTTCGAACTAGGATGGAGAGTAATTCGACCTAGGTGAGTTCGAATTACACGTTTGGACGCTTCAGCAAGTAATTCGAACCTAGTTGGTTCGAATTAGTCAAAGTTTGTCTCGAATAGTAATTCGAACTATGCTGTTAAAAAATTAATAATTTATTAAAAAAATTTATTAAAAAATTTATTAAAAAAATTAATAATTTAAAAATTAAAAAATATATATTTTATTCCATACAAAATAATTAAAAAATATATTTTATTCTATACAAAATAATTTTAAAAAATAGCTTAAAAGATGTTATGAGTACTATAAAAGTTTGTAATATTCTATTGATTTAGGTAAATACATGATAAAAATATTTTTTTTTTAATTTCTAAATTATTAGCGACTATGTGGAGTATTTCTTTAATGTCCTAAGTCATTAGGACATTACAAATTTTATAGTACTTCTAATATTTTTTAAGCCAATTAAATTATTTTGCATAAATAAAATATTTTTTTGGTATAATTTAAATAAATTTATTAAAAAATATTCATGATAATTTTTTAATAAAATTATTTAAATTATATGGTGAGATATTACATGATTCGAATTACGCATGTGGAAGTTCGAATCACTCTAATTCAAATTATATGGTGAGCAATTCGAATTCTATACAATACTCTTCTATCCATTCTTGATAGCTAATGAATATTTTTTAATAAATTTATTTAAATTATACTACAAAAAAATATTTTATTCTATGCAAAATAATTTAAAAAATGGCTTAAAAAATTTTAGAAGTACTATAAAAATATGTAATGTCCTAATGACTTAGGACATTAAAGAAATACTCTACATAGTCACTAATAATTTAGAAATTAAAAAAAAAATATTTTTATCATATATTTACCTAAATCACTAGAATATTACAAACTTTTATAGTACTCATAACATCTTTTAAGCCATTTTTTAAAATTATTTTGTTTAGAATAAAATATATTTTTTAATTATTTTGTATGGAATAAAATATTTTCTTTCATTTCTAAATTATTATTGACTATGTAGAATATTTTATTTAAAATTTGAGTACATTCATGTATTTACCTAAGTTATTAGAACATTACAAATTTTTATAGTACTCCTAACATTTTTTAAGCCATTTTTTTTAATTGTTTTGCATAGGATAAAATATTATTTGTAGTATAATTTAAAATAATTTATTAAAAAAATATTCATGAGCTATTAAAAATGGACAGAAAAGTATTGTATGGAATTCGAACTGATAGCTCATTAATATTTTAAAAAAGTCTCATAATTAAATATTTTGTTAGCTTTTTTTAAACGTATGAAATAAAATATATATTTTTTTAATTTTTAAATTATTAATTTTTTTATAAATTTTTTTAATAAATTATTGATTTTTTAACAGCATAATTTGAATTACTATTCGAGACAAACTTTGATTAATTCGAACCAACTAGGTTCAAATTACTTGTTGAAGCGTTCAAACGTGTAATTCGAACTACTCTCAATCCTAGTTCGAATTACTCTCAATCCTAGTTCGAACCAACTAGGTTCGAATTACATGCATCACTTGTTCCATCAATATTCGAGCTACCTTGGTTCGAATTATGTGTTTTTGTAGTTCAAACCAACCTGATTCGAATTGTATAGTAATGTGTTTTAGCTCATTCGTGAAGCAATTTCCAGTTTGGCGTAATTTCTCAGTTCCCTTGGCTTATTTATGTTTTTTACCCATCGCCATCATAATTAGCAATAGTCCCTCCATCTATATATATATATAAATATATATATATATGTGCCAATAAAACCATCGCCATCATAATTAGCAATAGTCCCTCCATCTATTTATTTTTGGTTTTGTTTTGTTTTCTATTTAATATTTATCATCAATGACACGTGTTTTTTCAAATTTACAAGAAGAGTATATATTGGTTGAGTTTCACATTCCACTTTACTACACTACAAGAAAACAAATTTTTTGTTACGTTTTTAAAGTATGGAAAAAAAGAAAAAAAAACATAGCGATAACTTTTTGTCACGCGTTTTGAGCGACTGGTACGTTTTTGAAAGGGTCACATCTGCAAGAGTGTTGGTAGCTCTATCGCCACGTTTTTGGTGACCTATCGACACGCTTTATTTTTTGTCACGCTTTTAAAGATTACCACGCTTTAAAAGCGTGGCCATATATGCCAGATAAGGTTACGCTTTTAAAGCGTACCAATAGCAAGATATGGCTACGCTTTTAAAGCGTGCCAATAGCGTGAGATACAGCTACGCTTTTAAAGCATGGCAAAAAGTTTATTCAATAACCTATGGTTCTTTTTTAATCTTCGTAATAAGACCTTACAAAATTCATAGATAATTTTAAAATTTAGATAATGACCAATAATTTTAATCAACCAACCCAACATACATAAACTTGTCACCAAAAAAAGTGTTTAATCACATGATAGTATAACAAAATACCAAAAATCAAAGTCATAACAACTACACATGTATTCCTAATATATGAATTACAATTCCAACAACTTTGTCATGCTATCAAACAATAATTTTGATCAACCTCCTCGCATATGTGCACCCAATTCACCAAACTGATCATCAGCCTCCACTATGTCCTCAGATAGACGTACACCATCCAGCTTCTGCTTCAGGATTTCAGTGGCATTTAACAACTGAAAAGCTTTTATGGCTCTAGTAGTTTCCACAGTGAATATAAAGCTATCTTGTTTTGCATTGATTTTTATAAGGCCAGGCTTCCCCATTGCTTCAGCTTTTTTGATGACCTCATCATCATAGGTGTATGCCTCAGCATCAACCACCATAACCTGTTAAATACTAGAAGCAATGATAACCAAAAATCAACATGGTATTTGAATGCACTTCTCTACATCATCATCAACAGAAAGTAGATAGAGCCTGTCCTCATTATCAAGCTATAAATAATAAAAAATAAAAATAATAAAGAAATCAAACTTTTAGTTAATTATCGTATCAAAGCTAACACCACACTTTGTCAAACAGAGTAATCAATAGAACATGGTATATTGAATAAGAACAAATAACAAATACCTCAACACAAAGACCAGCAGCACGAGCACAAAGTGGATGATATGCTACTTGGCGAGAATTGTTTGAATACTACAAAATTGATATTTGAAATAGAGAAAAATACAATTAAGTCTCGCAAGTCTTTCAAAAAAAAAAGAAAAAAAAATCATGCACATGATTGTGCATTTGACCACCAACTGGTTATTCTTCATGGTTCAGTTAGTGCCTTAATGGAGATTCAGTGCTCCAACTAGAAAATGCTTACTTAAAGTACTCTTCTATTAAAAGCTCAAAAGCCAAACTACTTACTTGGATGCATGCACCATAAGATAAACCATATATGCTACATATATAACAACTTCCAGCGATCCTTTTCAGATTAAAAAATCTCAAGATCAATAGGAAAGTAAATCAACAAAAGTTGTGCATGAACTGAATAAGGACTCTGGTAAAAAACATTAAATACAGAAGATTCAAAGAGAAATAAACAAAAATGATAAACACAGAAGAAATGTCATTTAACAAAAAAATGAAACAGAAAAGTTTGCATATAAAATTCAGCTTAGGTTGGCCAAATGAAAATTGATCAAGAAAAACGAGAATTGCTATCCAAGGAAGCAGACCACACATATGATCTATATTGTGGAAATTTTATTCAATTCACACTATAGAATTTTCCAAAAAGAAAAAATAGCGATAGACTTAATAAATTTACAATGCATTTGTATACCAACTAGTTATTAGTGTTTCAAATGCAGCAATTGCTCCTACACCTATTGCAATTGCACCTGTTTCGAAAATCCCAAATGCATCATCACAGGGTAGGTCTCCTTAGTCAATGGCTGGTAGTGTCAATGTTTCAAGAAGGAAGAGTCATAACAACGAATATCAACAACTGAGATAACTGCAACAATTATTGGGTGTTCAGTTCAGCATCACAAATTCCCTCCCTCCAAATGTTTTGTCAATCAATAAACAAACTAAATTAACAATCTAAATTTAAAACCTAATTACTAAATCAGCCAATCAACAAACTAATTATCTAAAATGTAAAACCCCAAATCAAGTACCTACTAATGTAACAAATTAATTAACTAAGTAATGAAGAATCTAAACACAAGCAGGGGAAGGGAATTAGCAGTGACGAATGGCGAGCAAACAATGACGAAGCACGAGCCAGAAGCGACGACAAGTAGAACCAGTGACAAGGGTAAAGGGAACTAGCGGTGAACCCAAGCTAGATTTCGTATTTATTTTTTAAATGTAAAATAAAAATACAAATGTATGAAGACCTTTTTGAAAATGATTACTAATAGTACAAACCCACTATCTATCTTAAAAAAAATAGCACAATTCCTATCTCATCAAAGCATAGAAGCAAAAAGACAGAATTGAAGAAACTTATTGATGAAGTACTTGTGAATCAGGAGAACCGCGAAAGAAAGATGGAGCTATTCGAAGCTTGGATTCCTGCGAAGAAGAAGGAGGGGGAAGAGAGAAGATGAAGCGGTAGCAGGCATTGGGGGAGCAGCCGTGGTTGATCCAAGAGAACGCCGGACCATAAAGCGCGATTCCCAGTGTGCGCCCTTCCTTATCCTGCACCTCCACGGCGTTCGTTAGCACCGCGCACAGCACAACTCCGCCTCCTCCAAAACGGCGTCGTCCAGCTCCAGCTCCCTTCACAGCTCCGTAATTGCAGCGCCGAAAGGTTAAGGGTTTGCAGCGACGGAAGGGAAGGTCGATGGAGGATTTGCAAGAGAGAGTGAGCGTCGAGGAGGGAAGCCTTGCCAGAGGGAGTCACCACCGAAGGAGGGTTAGCGGTTTAATGCATACAGGGGAGACGGACGGAGCAGCGACGGTGGGAGCACCGGAAAAGGGAGCACAGACGGAGGCAATGCGATAGAGGAGAGAGTGTGAGCGCCGGCGATGAGAGTGTTTGTTATGGTTCTTCGAAGATTTTCAGCCCATTGTTTCGAAGGAGAGTGTGTTTCGAAGAAAAAGAAAGCATTATGCCATTATGGCTCTTTGTTGTGTGTATGTATAAATGTAGCTCTGATCTCATTATTTTGAAGATGAAAAACCTATTTTTTTTTTTTTTTTTTTAACCTTGTGGCCACGCTTTTGAAGTGTGCCAAAAGAGTTAGAGGAAACGAACACTCTAAAAATGTCACAATAACGAATTTATTTTGCCACGCTTCAAAAGCGTGCCTGTTGTTCTCTATCGCTACTCTTTTGAAGCGTGGCAAAAAAAGAACTGTGCACAAATCAGGAAGCAATCGCCACTCTCATAAAAGTGTGGCCATTAACCCTTTCGGCCACGCTTTTGAAGCGTAGCAAAAAAAAAGCGTGGCCAAATTTTTAATCATTTGCCAACCTCATAAAAGCATGGCCACTGACCCCTTTCGCCATGCTTTTGAAGCATAGCAAGAAAAAATATGGCCAAATCTCTATCAATCGCCATCCTCATAAAAGCGTGACCATTAAACCCTTATGGCCACGCTTTTAAAGCATAACAAAAAAAAAGCGTGGTTACAGGCCTTTTTTCTTATAGTGCTATATGTAGTCACACCGTCAAATCAAAAATTAATTTTGTCAATTTTTTCATTTATTTATTCTATTTTTCTTAATTGTAAATAGTCATTTATCCTAATTTAAATATCTCATTTCAAATATTTTATAAGAAAAAATAAAGTGAATGGTATGTGTTGTGGATTTTGCTTTTTATAAATATTTAAATTAATAAAATATAATTGTTATACATTCTCTCTGTATTCTATGCACATTATTAATATGTATGTGAATATTGTCCTTTCATGTATACTTACCAAAAATCCAAAATGTTGATCTTTTGAATTTCAATTATACTTTAACTCTCTGGTTGACACCTATTTTTGGGAACAATGATTTTAGTTATGTGAGTTGGTACGTAATTGTTGTTTTCAATCTGTTACGGCCTGGCCCAAAACTCACGCGGGTCAACCCGACCCGAGTTTTCGCCGGCCCAATGGTGCGTCTTCCACCCGACCCGGACACGCGTCCCGTACGGCTCGCACACAGCCGTGGGACAACACCTTTGAGGGTGTGGGCCTGCTCACTGGAAGGGCCCACTACTGACATGTATATAAGGGGAGACTGGCTCTCCCCTCAAGGTACGTGACACTCACACACCATTTCCTCACCGCCTGCACATATTCTGACAAGGGCGTCGGAGTGTCTTTGCAGGTGGCACCCCCTCTCCATCCAAAGTACTCGGGATCTCGCTCACTCGGGACCAGGAAACCACGATCAGACGAGTCTCTCCACCATCCGAAACGTTGAGCTCAGGGTCTTAACCCGAATTGTCCGGTACCCGGCCTACCGAACATTGGCGCCGTCTGTGGGAACCACGCCAGGATAATGCAAGAACTACGCCATAGAATGCAGGACTTAGAGCGCCGGATAGCAGAAAGAGAGCGCGATCAACGCTCCCCGGAACGGAGTCCCACCCGTTCCCGCTCGAGGAGCCGCTCGAGACGCACGCCGAGCCCCCAGTACGAGTCGGAGAGCACTGGGGGGCGAGTACGCCCCAGAAGGAGAAGTCGCGACCCCATCATCTACGCCCGACACGAAAGGCGGCGCGCGTCGAACAGGGGCGACGAGGAAGCCCACCGCGAGAACAATGAGTCAAGAAGAACTGCCCGAGGACCCGTCATAATAGGAGCGACCCCTTTCCACCGCTCTGTACTCGAGGTCCGACTACCAAAACACTTCGACAAACCGACAGACATGAAATACGACGGAACGCAAGATCCCCTGGAACACTTGACGGCCTTTGAGGCCAGGATGAACCTAGAAGGGGTGGGAGACGAGGTCAGATGTCGCGCTTTCCCGGTCACCTTAGCGGGCCCAGCAATACGGTGGTTTAACAACCTCCCGCAAGGCTCGGTGACCCAATTTTCCGACATCAGCCGCACCTTCTTGGCTCAGTTCACAACCAGGATCGTCAAAGCCAAACACCCAATCAATTTGCTGGGGGTGACACAGAGACCCGGAGAGCCGACCAGGAAGTACCTGGACCGTTTTAATGACGAATGCTTGGAAATTGACGGTCTGACGGACTCAGTGGCAAGTCTGTGCTTAACGAACGGGCTCTCGAATGAGGACTTCAGGAAACACCTCACCACAAAGCCCGTCTGGACGATGCAAGAGATCCAATGCGTGGCCAAAGAATACATCAATGACGAGAAAGTCAGCCGGGTTGTGGCTGCCAATAAACGGCAGCCCGCCTACAACCAATCCCGGCACTTCGAAGCCAGAGAAAGGCCAAAGGAACACGCCAGGGACGGCGGTCCGAGTAAACCACCCAAACCGTTCCCCCGAGTTGGGAAGTTCACCAACTACACCCCCCTCACGGCATCGATCACTGAAGTTTACCAACAGATAGCAGAAAAAGGGATACTGTCGAAGCCCCGACCACTGAAGGACAGGACGGGAGGAAACAAGAACCTCTACTGCGAATACCACAAGGGTTACGGGCACAAGACCCAAGACTGCTTTGACCTAAAGGATGCTCTCGAGCAAGCTATCAGGGACGGCAAACTCGCCGACTTCTCCCACCTTATAAGGGAACCAAGGAGACGCCACCGGGACAACGACAACGAGGACAGATCCCGACCAACAAGACGACGACAGGAGCCAGAGGGTGACGACCACGGTCTCACGGTGGTAAACGTGGTGACGGCCAGGAATACCGCCCCGAGGTCGAAATCGGCGCAGAAGAAAGATGCCAAGGTCTTAGCGGTCTCCACCCCACCTGTTAGAAGTCTTAAAGGTCTCCCACCTATCTCTTTCGGCCCGGAGGACCAATGGTTTGACGAAGTGCCGGAAAGTCCGCCCATGGTCATCACGGCCAGGGTCGGAACTGTTCTCGTCAAACGAATCCTGGTAGACACGGGGGCAGACTCAAACATCATGTTCCGAAATGTTTTCGATGCCCTGGGATTGAGAGATTCCGACCTGACGACCCACCAGCACGGTGTGGTAGGGTTAGGAGACCACTTCATCAAGCCAGACGGAATCATCACACTCCCGACCTCTGTGGGACAAGGGCAAAGACGAAGGACAATTATGGCAGACTTTGTAATATTACGAGATTCGACGGCTTATAACATCATCCTGGGGAGAAAGACCATCAACGACCTAGGGGCAGCTATCAGTACGAAGCTACTGGTGATGAAGTTCATCACCGATAACGGATCCGTGGGATCCCTCCGGGGCGACTTGGAAACGGCGGTCGCTTGCGACCACGCCAGCCTTTCCCTCAGGAAAAAATCCAAGGAAGCGTCAGGGGTTTTCCTGGCCGACCTGGACGCCAGGGTAGACGACAAGCCCAGGCCAGAGCCAGAAGGAGACTTGGAAAAATTCAGAGTCGGTGAGGAGGACGATAAATTCACATTCATAAACAGAAACCTCCCGCACGGAATAAAGGAGCCTTTGATGGAGATGATCAGGGCTAATGCCGATCTCTTTGCCTGGACACCTGCCGACATGCCGGGAATAGACCCCCAGCTCATGTCGCATCACCTGGCCGTAAAGGCAGGAGCCAAACCAGTGGCCCAGAGAAGGAGGAAAATGTCGCAGGAAAGGGCGGACGAAGTAGCCAAGCAAACGGCCAGCCTCTTAGAAGCGGGATTCATCCGGGAACTGGATTACTCGACCTGGTTGTCAAATGTGGTTCTAGTAAAAAAACACAACGGGAGGTGGAGAATGTGCGTGGACTACTCTGACCTCAACAAGGCTTGTCCCAAGGACTGCTACCCCCTACATAATATTGATGCGCTTGTCGACGCGGCGGCAGGGTACAGATACCTGAGCTTCATGGATGCCTACTCAGGGTACAATCAGATACCGATGCACCGACCCGACGAGGAAAAAACGGCGTTCATAACGCCAGGGGGCATCTATTGTTACAAGGTAATGCCATTTGGTCTAAAGAATGCAGGAGCCACATACCAAAGGCTGATGAATAAGATATTCAGCGAACTCCTGGGCAAAACATTGGAAGTCTATGTAGATGACATACTCGCAAAGACTGCACGACCTGACGATCTCCTAGGCGACCTTAACGACGTTTTCTCGTCCCTACGACAACACGGCATGAGGCTCAATCCGCTCAAATGCGCGTTCGCCATGGAGGCCGGAAAGTTCCTGGGCTTCATGATCACTCAAAGAGGAGTGGAAGCCAATCCCGAAAAATGCCAAGCGATCCTCCAAATGAAGAGTCCGGGTTGCATCAAAGACGTCCAGAGACTTGCTGGGAGATTGACAGCTTTGTCCCGTTTCCTCGGCGCATCGGCAGCAAGGGCCCTACCTTTCTTCAATTTAATGAGAAAGGGAATGACGTTCGAATGGACACCAGCGTGCGAAGAGGCATTCAACCACTTCAAGCAAATCTTGGCGGCACCACCAGTCCTCGGGAAACCCAGAGCCGGAGAACCGCTCTACCTCTACCTATCAGTAACCGAGGAAGCGCTTGCCGCGGTCCTCGTTACAGAAGAAGCAAGGACACAACAGCCCGTCTACTTCGTGAGCAGGGCACTCCAGGGACCAGAGCTGAGGTACAGCAAACTGGAAAGACTGGCGCTGGCGCTCCTAGTATCCTCCCGAAGGTTAAGACAATACTTCCAGAGTCATCGTATAGTTGTGAGGACAGATCAGGCGATTCGGCAAATACTACAAAAACCTGATTTGGCTGGTAGGATGATGACCTGGGCCATCGAGCTCTCACAATATGACCTACAGTATGAGCCTCGACACGCAATCAAGGCCCAAGCAATGGCAGACTTCTTGGTGGAGGTAACGGGCGACCCTCCCGAGGAAACGGGCACACGGTGGAGGCTCCATGTGGACGGAGCCTCCAACCAAACGTCCGGAGGAGCAGGGGTCATCTTGGAAAGCCCAGCAGGGGTCATCTATGAGCAATCGACCAAGTTCGAGTTCCCCGTGTCGAACAACCAAGCAGAATATGAGGCTCTCCTAGGCGGACTAATGCTGGCTCGGGAAGTCGGGGCGACGAGGGTCGAAGTATGCAGCGACTCCCAAGTCGTCACCTCGCAGATAAACGGAAGCTACCAAGCCCGGGACCCCCTCCTCCAAAAGTACTTGGAAAAGGTTAAGCAGATGACAAGCCAATTCCAAGAGGTCATTATCCAGCACGTTCCAAGAGAAAAGAACACACGAGCAGACCTTTTGTCGAAACTTGCAAGCACAAAGCCAGGATCGGGTAACCGGTCGCTCATCCAAGGCATGGTGAAGGAACCAACGGTCGCCCTCCACCTGACGGAGTCGAGCCCCTCATGGCTGGACCCCATTACCAACTTCCTGGAACTCGGCAAGTTGCCCGAAGATGAGAAGGCAGCCAAAGCTTTAAGAAGGGAGGCGGCCAGATACGCAATCATACAAGGACAACTATTCAAAAAGGGACTCAGCCAGCCCCTATTGAAATGTTTACACCCTGACCAAACGGACTACGTGCTCAGAGAAGTCCACGAAGGGTGTTGCGGACACCACATCGGGGGCAAAGCCCTAGCAAGGAAGCTCATCCGAGCAGGTTATTACTGGCCAACAATGATGAAGGACTCGAAGGAATTTGTCAGAAAATGCACGAAGTGTCAACAAAACGCCAACTTCCACAAAGCACCAGCCTCCGAGCTAAGCTCGCTAACGACTACACGTCCTTTTGCACAATGGGGAGTCGACCTCTTGGGACCCTTCCCGGTCGGCCCAGGACAAGTCAAATACCTCATTGTAGCCATTGACTACTATACCAAATGGGTAGAGGCTGAACCGCTAGCCACGATATCGTCCCCCAACTGCCGGAAGTTCATGTGGAAGCAGGTGATAACCCGTTTCGGCATCCCGGAGGTCGTTATCTCAGACAATGGGACCCAGTTCACCGACAAGAAGTTCATGGAATTCCTCTCTGGCTTGGGGATAAAGCAAAAGTTCTCCTCAATAGAACATCCCCAAACAAACGGGCAGGTAGAAGCCGCAAACAAAGTCATTCTTCTTGGTCTAAAGAAGCGCCTAGACAGTAAGAAGGGAAACTGGGCCGACGAACTCCCCTCCGTCCTATGGTCGTACAGGACAACCGAGCAAAGCGCCACGGGGGAAACCCCCTTTCGCCTAACATACGGGGTCGACGCGGTGATACCAGTTGAAATCGGCGAACCAAGCCCCCGACTACTACTCACGGGCATGAGCGAAGGGGTCGAGAAAGACCTGATCGAGGAAACAAGGGAGATCGCTCACCTAACAGAAACGGTGCTGAAACAAAGAATAGCCCTGCGTTACAACGCAAAAGTCCTCAAACGAGACTTCGAAGAAAGGGACCTCGTCCTACGACGCAACGATATCGGCGTCCCGACCCCAGGGGAAGGCAAGCTGGCGGCAAACTGGGAAGGTCCCTACAGGGTTAGGGAGGTACTCGGCAAGGGCGCTTACAAACTCGAAAAACTTGACGGCAAGGAAGTGCCCAGAACATGGAACGCAGGTAACCTAAAGAGGTTCTACTCCTAATCCACCGGCTCACCGACCAGGGAGTCTAGCCAAATAGTTAATATTTGCCATGTCCACATGATTAATTCATCTTGTTTGCTTACTTTGTCAAATACTTGCCCAACTGACGAATAGTTTTCACTTGTTCAAATTTCTCAATTGTTAAAACTTTCTTACTTCATGTCTGTTTCTCACGACCAAAACCTAAAACGGCACCCCGGGACTGATCACCCCGGGAGCCAGACGGCTCATAAGCCTTAACCAACTCGACGACTACGCGACTGAATCGGTCCGAACTGCTGCCAAACGCGAAAACGGCGAGACGGGCACAAGAAATAAGCCCGCCCAGAGTAAACGGTAACACGGTAACGGCAACACGACAAAATAATGAGACAAGCAAAAATCATAACAATCAAACGACGATAACTCATAAAGCGTCAACATACGGAACGGACAAGTAAATTGTTCAAGACAAATAAAACGACAAAGTGTCAACAGGGTGTTCAGCAAATGTGCTACAAAATATCCTAAGTTACGAGACTTCATTTCCTCGGCATATCAACAATTTTCCCGTCTTGGATAGTCTTGAAAACACCAATTGACGACGTCTCGAAATCAGGAGCAGCAATCTTCAGCTGAGCTTTCAGGGCGTCCTCGGTCATCAAGATGGCATTCTTCCCTTGTTCCTTGGCCACCTTAAGCTTCTTCTTAAGCTCAACGGCCTCTGCCTTAGCGGCCTTCGCCTCCGAGATAGCCTGCTCCCGTTCCCTTTCCAACGCGACAACCCGACCCTGAGCGGCGTTCAGTTGACCTTCCAATGTCATCTCACGCTCAAGAAGTCGGGCCACGGTCTCATCGGACGCCTTCAACCTCTCCGCAACAAACGAGGACTTCTCCTCAGCAGCATTAAGCTTCCCCCCATCTCGGACAGCTGACCCTGGAGGAGTTCAACTTGAGCCTTAAAATCATTGTTCGCCTTAACAGAAGACTCAAGCTTCCTCCGAAGTGCCTCCATACCGGATAACTCAAACTCGGCCTTCCGAGCTATCACGGCCCCACAAAGCAAGGTGCGATACATCCACCTCGCCTGCCCGGACAGCTCGGTTGCATGAAAATGCTCTTCTGTCCCCGGTATCAGTTGGGAGTCAATGAACTTAGAAGCGTCAAAATTCCTCTCCATTACGGTAAGGACCCCTTCCGGGCTAGAAGACATCTTTCGCTTCTTAGGAGTGTGGATAAGCTCCACGTCGCTATCCGGTTGGGGGGTGAGAGTCGCCTGCCCGTCGGCAGGTCCCTCCTCATGAAAAGGGGAAGCCTGACCCCCTAAGCCCTGCTTTCCCGACGCTTCGGTATCTTGAGCAGGGGAAGCTTGACCCTCCTTCTCCCCTGACGGACCCTCCGACTTGTCGGCGTCCTTCTCTTCGGCATTCTCATCATCACTAGCATCAAAAAAGGTCTTCATCAAATTCTCAAGACCAGTCACGGTGGCAGACATTTTCACTGCGATAAACAACAAGAACGTTAGCCGTCAAACCGACAAACATAAAAAGCAAGAAACATATGCAAACAAGAAAAGCAACTCACGAATATAGCTCCGGCCGGCCTCCCGTTCACCCATGAGAAGGTGGGGGTTCACGGGATTCTTTTCAAAGATAGCAAGAAGAACGTTCGCTATCTGTTTATCTACAGCCGACAACCTCTTGTACGACACTTTCACAAAAGGATTCGACCCCGCGCCAAAGCTCCCGTAAGTCTGGATAAGGCGCTCCCCCTCTAACGACAACCAGAAGGGATGGCGACCCTTGACGGGACGAACCTTGAAATACTTATCTTTAAAACCATGGTAGGAATCCTCAAAAAGGCTAAAAATCTTCCTACCCTGGGCAGCACGGAAAGAAAGAAACCCTTTTCTTGCTTTCTCCTGTTTGGAGGGGTTGGTAAGGTTGAAATAAAAGAGAAAAACGTCCACCGACGCCGGTAGCTCTAAGTACTCGCAGACCATCTCGAAGCAGCGGATCGAAGCCCAGCTGTTCGGATGAAGTTGAGACGGACAGACGGATATCCGGTTCAGCAGCGCCATTTGAAAATCGGAGAACGGGATCTGAACACCGACTTGTGTGAACATGGACTTGTAAAACCAGATCCAATCGGGGACGCGAGGAGAATGAAAATTGAGCTCATAAATACGCTCGTGAGGAAGCGGGACAATGGCCTCGTAGTTGGCCTCCTCGTCAGTACCCCCAAACAGGTAACCGGCTTGCCAGAACTCCGTCAATTCCTCCAAGTCCATCTGGTTGGGTGAACTCCTTATATCGTCAGTCACCCAAGCATACGGGTCGTAAGCCGCAGCGGATCCGGAAGACCGGGAGACGACGCGAGGCATACCTACAGCGGGGTACCACTCCGTTAGTCTATGAGGTCGGGAGCCCGAAAAAACTCAGAAACTACGCCTTTTCAACTCAATCATGACCAGATACGGCTAAAAACTACGCCTACCTCACAAACCACCCAAAAAAGCCTATCCTGGAATGGTACCCCTTCCCTAACCCACCTATCCCAACACTGGAAAAACCTCTTAACAAAAATAAAACCAGCCATGCAATAGATGCAAACAACAAATCACACAACAACAGAGCATAGCGCAGATACCAGAAGAAAGAAACCAGAAGATTACCTGGAACGATGAAGGAAATCTGGGCTGGAAGTTGAAGCAGGAAGGAGTTCGCGCAGGAAGCTTTGGATGTTAGGGAGAAAAGAAGTTAGAAATGATAAGAGTGGAAGGTGGATAGGGAGAAAACTGTTTAAAAACCACCCCCAAAAAAGCGCGAAAAGAAGCAGGGGCAAGATAGTCTTTGCACACGGGTTTTTTCAAATCATTATGAGCATTAAATGCCCAGCACGGAGAACGAAACGGCAAACAGATGCCACAGCAGATCAAGAGACACGCGCACAAGAGACGCGTCCCTCCCACGATCCGCCGACCCAGCGACAACGCACGAGTGTAAACATCACGCGCCACCAATGGCCCCCACGGCCATCGCTGACGCGTCGGAGGCACTGTTACGGCCTGGCCCAAAACTCACGCGGGTCAACCCGACCCGAGTTCTCGCCGGCCCAATGGTGCGTCCTCCACCCGACCCGGACACGCGTCCCGTACGGCTCGCACACAGCCGTGGGACAACACCTTTGAGGGTGTGGGCCTGCTCACTGGAAGGGCCCACTACTGACATGTATATAAGGGGAGACTGGCTCTCCCCCCAAGGTACGTGACACTCACACACCATTTCCTCACCGCCTGCACATATTCTGACAAGGGCGTCGGAGTGTCTTTGCAGGTGGCACCCCCTCTCCATCCAAAGTACTCGGGATCTCGCTCACTCGGGACCAGGAAACCACGATCAGACGAGTCTCTCCACCATCCGAAACGTTTACCTCAGGGTCTTAACCCGAATTGTCCGGTACCCGGCCTACCGAACATTGGCGCTGTCTGTGGGGAAGCGGGATTCATCCGGGAACTGGATTACTCGACCTGGTTGTCAAATGTGGTTCTAGTCAAAAAACACAACGGGAGGTGGAGAATGTGCGTGGACTACTCTGACCTCAACAAGGCTTGTCCCAAGGACTGCTACCCCCTACCTAATATTGATGCGCTTGTCGACGCGGCGGCAGGGTACAGATACCTGAGCTTCATGGATGCCTACTCAGGGTACAATCAGATACCGATGCACCGACCCGACGAGGAAAAAACGGCGTTCATAACGCCAGGGGGCATCTATTGTTACAAGGTAATGCCATTTGGTCTAAAGAATGCAGGAGCCACATACCAAAGGCTGATGAATAAGATATTCAGCGAACTCCTGGGCAAAACATTGGAAGTCTATGTAGATGACATACTCGCAAAGACTGCCCGACCTGACGATCTCCTAGGCGACCTTAACGACGTTTTCTCGTCCCTACGACAACACGGCATGAGGCTCAATCCGCTCAAATGCGCGTTCGCCATGGAGGCCGGAAAGTTCCTGGGCTTCATGATCACTCAAAGAGGAGTGGAAGCCAATCCCGAAAAATGCCAAGCGATCCTCCAAATGAAGAGTCCGGGTTGCATCAAAGACGTCCAGAGACTTGCTGGGAGATTGACAGCTTTGTCCCGTTTCCTCGGCGCATCGGCAGCAAGGGCCCTACCTTTCTTCAATTTAATGAGAAAGGGAATGACGTTCGAATGGACACCAGCGTGCGAAGAGGCATTCAACCACTTCAAGCAAATCTTGGCGGCACCACCAGTCCTCGGGAAACCCAGAGCCGGAGAACCGCTCTACCTCTACCTATCAGTAACCGAGGAAGCGCTTGCCGCGGTCCTCGTTACAGAAGAAGCAAGGACACAACAGCCCGTCTACTTCGTGAGCAGGGCACTCCAGGGACCAGAGCTGAGGTACAGCAAACTGGAAAGACTGGCGCTGGCGCTCCTAGTATCCTCCCGAAGGTTAAGACAATACTTCCAGAGTCATCGTATAGTTGTGAGGACAGATCAGGCGATTCGGCAAATACTACAAAAACCTGATTTGGCTGGTAGGATGATGACCTGGGCCATCGAGCTCTCACAATATGACCTACAGTATGAGCCTCGACACGCAATCAAGGCCCAAGCAATGGCAGACTTCTTGGTGGAGGTAACGGGCGACCCTCCCGAGGAAACGGGCACACGGTGGAGGCTCCATGTGGACGGAGCCTCCAACCAAACGTCCGGAGGAGTAGGGGTCATCTTGGAAAGCCCAGCAGGGGTCATCTATGAGCAATCGACCAAGTTCGAGTTCCCCGTGTCGAACAACCAAGCAGAATATGAGGCTCTCCTAGGCGGACTAATGCTGGCTCGGGAAGTCGGGGCGACGAGGGTCGAAGTATGCAGCGACTCCCAAGTCGTCACCTCGCAGATAAACGGAAGCTACCAAGCCCGGGACCCCCTCCTCCAAAAGTACTTGGAAAAGGTTAAGCAGATGACAAGCCAATTCCAAGAGGTCATTATCCAGCACGTTCCAAGAGAAAAGAACACACGAGCAGACCTTTTGTCGAAACTTGCGAGCACAAAGCCAGGATCGGGTAACCGGTCGCTCATCCAAGGCATGGTGAAGGAACCAACGGTCGCCCTCCACCTGACGGAGTCGAGCCCCTCATGGCTGGACCCCATTACCAACTTCCTGGAACTCGGCAAGTTGCCCGAAGATGAGAAGGCAGCCAAAGCTTTAAGAAGGGAGGCGGCCAGATACGCAATCATACAAGGACAACTATTCAAAAAGGGACTCAGCCAGCCCCTATTGAAATGTTTACACCCTGACCAAACGGACTACGTGCTCAGAGAAGTCCACGAAGGGTGTTGCGGACACCACATCGGGGGCAAAGCCCTAGCAAGGAAGCTCATCCGAGCAGGTTATTACTGGCCAACAATGATGAAGGACTCGAAGGAATTTGTCAGAAAATGCACGAAGTGTCAACAAAACGCCAACTTCCACAAAGCACCAGCCTCCGAGCTAAGCTCGCTAACGACTACACGTCCTTTTGCACAATGGGGAGTCGACCTCTTGGGACCCTTCCCGGTCGGCCCAGGACAAGTCAAATACCTCATTGTAGCCATTGACTACTATACCAAATGGGTAGAGGCTGAACCGCTAGCCACGATATCGTCCCCCAACTGCCGGAAGTTCATGTGGAAGCAGGTGATAACCCGTTTCGGCATCCCGGAGGTCGTTATCTCAGACAATGGGACCCAGTTCACCGACAAGAAGTTCATGGAATTCCTCTCTGGCTTGGGGATAAAGCAAAAGTTCTCCTCAATAGAACATCCCCAAACAAACGGGCAGGTAGAAGCCGCAAACAAAGTCATTCTTCTTGGTCTAAAGAAGCGCCTAGACAGTAAGAAGGGAAACTGGGCCGACGAACTCCCCTCCGTCCTATGGTCGTACAGGACAACCGAGCAAAGCGCCACGGGGGAAACCCCCTTTCGCCTAACATACGGGGTCGACGCGGTGATACCAGTTGAAATCGGCGAACCAAGCCCCCGACTACTACTCACGGGCATGAGCGAAGGGGTCGAGAAAGACCTGATCGAGAAAACAAGGGAGATCGCTCACCTAACAGAAACGGCGCTGAAACAAAGAATAGCCCTGCGTTACAACGCAAAAGTCCTCCAACGAGACTTCGAAGAAAGGGACCTCGTCCTACGACGCAACGATATCGGCGTCCCGACCCCAGGGGAAGGCAAGCTGGCGGCAAACTGGGAAGGTCCCTACAGGGTTAGGGAGGTACTCGGCAAGGGCGCTTACAAACTCGAAAAACTTGACGGCAAGGAAGTGCCCAGAACATGGAACGCAGGTAACCTAAAGAGGTTCTACTCCTGATCCACCGGCTCACCGACCAGGGAGTCTAGCCAAATAGTTAATATTTGCCCTGTCCACATGATTAATTCATCTTGTTTGCTTACTTTGTCAAATACTTGCCCAACTGACGAATAGTTTTCACTTGTTCAAATTTCTCAATTGTTAAAACTTTCTTACTTCATGTCTGTTTCTCACGACCAAAACCTAAAACGGCACCCCGGGACTGATCACCCCGGGAGCCAGACGACTCATAAGCCTTAACCAACTCGACGACTACGCGACCGAATCGGTCCGAACTGCTGCCAAACGCGAAAACGGCGAGACGGGCACAAGAAATAAGCCCGCCCAGAGTAAACGGTAACACGGTAACGGCAACATGACAAAATAATGAGACAAGCAAAAATCATAACAATCAAACGACGATAACTCATAAAGCGTCAACATACGGAACGGACAAGTAAATTGTTCAAGACAAATAAAACGACAAAGTGTCAACAGGGTGTTCAGCAAATGTGCTACAAAATATCCTAAGTTACGAGACTTCATTTCCTCGGCATATCAACAATTTTCCCGTCTTGGATAGTCTTGAAAACACCAATTGACGACGTCTCGAAATCAGGAGCAGCAATCTTCAGCTGAGCTTTCAGGGCGTCCTCGGTCATCAAGATGGCATTCTTCCCTTGTTCCTTGGCCACCTTAAGCTTCTTCTTAAGCTCAACGGCCTCTGCCTTAGCGGCCTTCGCCTCCGAGATAGCCTGCTCCCGTTCCCTTTCCAACGCGACAACCCGACCCTGAGCGGCGTTCAGTTGACCTTCCAATGTCATCTCACGCTCAAGAAGCCGGGCCACGGTCTCATCGGACGCCTTCAACCTCTCCGCAACAAACGAGGACTTCTCCTCAGCAGCATTAAGCTTCCCCCCCATCTCGGACAGCTGACCCTGGAGGAGTTCAACTTGAGCCTTAAAATCATTGTTCGCCTTAACAGAAGACTCAAGCTTCCTCCGAAGCGCCTCCATACCGAATAACTCAAACTCGGCCTTCCGAGCTATCACGGCCCCACGAAGCAAGGTGCGATACATCCACCTCGCCTGCCCGGACAGCTCGGTTGCATGAAAATGCTCTTCTGTCCCCGGTATCAGTTGGGAGTCAATGAACTTAGAAGCGTCAAAATTCCTCTCCATTACGGTAAGGACCCCTTCCGGGCTAGAAGACATCTTTCGCTTCTTAGGAGTGTGGATAAGCTCCACGTCGCTATCCGGTTGGGGGGTGAGAGTCGCCTGCCTGTCGGCAGGTCCCTCCTCATGAAAAGGGGAAGCCTGACCCCCTAAGCCCTGCTTTCCCGACGCTTCGGTATCCTGAGCAGGGGAAGCTTGACCCTCCTTCTCCCCTGACGGACCCTCCGACTTGCCGGCGTCCTTCTCTTCGGCATTCTCATCATCACTAGCATCAAAAAAGGTCTTCATCAAATTCTCAAGACCAGTCACGGTGGCAGACATTTCCACTGCGATAAACAACAAGAACGTTAGCCGTCAAACCGACAAACATAAAAAGCAAGAAACATATGCAAACAAGAAAAGCAACTCACGAATATAGCTCCGGCCGGCCTCCCGTTCACCCATGAGAAGGTGGGGGTTCACGGGATTCTTTTCAAAGATAGCAAGAAGAACGTTCGCTATCTGTTTATCTACAGCCGACAACCTCTTGTACGACACTTTCACAAAAGGATTCGACCCCGCGCCAAAGCTCCAGTAAGTCTGGATAAGGCGCTCCCCCTCTAACGACAACCAGAAGGGATGGCGACCCTTGACGGGACGAACCTTGAAATACTTATCTTTAAAACCATGGTAGGAATCCTCAAAAAGGCTAAAAATCTTCCTACCCTGGGCAGCACGGAAAGAAAGAAACCCTTTTCTTGCTTTCCCCTGTTTGGAGGGGTTGGTAAGGTTGAAATAAAAGAGAAAAACGTCCACCGACGCCGGTAGCTCTAAGTACTCGCAGACCATCTCGAAGCAGCGGATCGAAGCCCAGCTGTTCGGATGAAGTTGAGACGGACAGACGGATATCCGGTTCAGCAGCGCCATTTGAAAATCGGAGAACGGGATCCGAACACCGACTTGTGTGAACATGGACTTGTAAAACCAGATCCAATCGGGGACGCGAGGAGAATGAAAATTGAGCTCATAAATACGCTCGTGAGGAAGCGGGACAATGGCCTCGTAGTTGGCCTCCTCTCAGTACCCCCACACAGGTAACCGGCTTGCCGGAACTCCGTCAATTCCTCCAAGTCCATCTGGTTGGGTGAACTCCTTATATCGTCAGTCACCCAAGCATACGGGTCGTAAGCCGCAGCGGATCCGGAAGACCGGGAGACGACGCGAGGCATACCTACAGCGGGGTACCACTCCGTTAGTCTATGAGGTCGGGAGCCCGAAAAAACTCAGAAACTACGCCTTTTCAACTCAATCATGACCAGATACGGCTAAAAACTACGCCTACCTCACAAACCACCCAAAAAAGCCTATCCTGGAATGGTACCCCTTCCCTAACCCACCTATCCCAACACTGGAAAAACCTCTTAACAAAAATAAAACCAGCCATGCAATAGATGCAAACAACAAATCACACAACAACAGAGCATAGCGCAGATACCAGAAGAAAGAAACCAGAAGATTACCTGGAACGATGAAGGAAATCTGGGCTGGAAGTTGAAGCAGGAAGGAGTTCGCGCAGGAAGCTTTGGATGTTAGGGAGAAAAGAAGTTAGAAATGATAAGAGTGGGAGGTGGATAGGGAGAAAACTGTTTAAAAACCACCCCCAAAAAAGCGCGAAAAGAAGCAGGGGCAAGATAGTCTTTGCGCACGGGTTTTTTCAAATCATTATGAGCATTAAATGCCCAGCGCGGAGAACGAAACGGCAAACAGATGCCACAGCAGATCAAGAGACACGCGCACAAGAGACGCGTCCCTCCCACGATCCGCCGACCCAGCGACAACGCACGAGTGTAAACATCACGCGCCACCAATGGCCCCCACGGCCATCGCTGACGCGTCGGGGGCACTGTTACGGCCTGGCCCAAAACTCACGCGGGTCAACCCGACCCGAGTTCTCGCCGGCCCAATGGTGCGTCCTCCACCCGACCCGGACACGCGTCCCGTACGGCTCGCACACAGCCGTGGGACAACACCTTTGAGGGTGTGGGCCTGCTCACTGGAAGGGCCCACTACTGACATGTATATAAGGGGAGACTGGCTCTCCCCCAAGGTACGTGACATTCACACACCATTTCCTCACCGCCTGCACATATTCTGACAAAGGCGTCGGAGTGTCTTTGCAGGTGGCACCCCCTCTCCATCCAAAGTACTCGGGATCTCGCTCACTCGGGACCAGGAAACCACGATCAGACGAGTCTCTCCACCATCCGAAACGTTGACCTCAGGGTCTTAACCCGAATTGTCCGGTACCCGGCCTACCGAACACAATCATATCCCACGTGATAAAACTAGTGGACTAAATTAATCATTTTGTTGCTTCAATATGGATCGTTGCCACCTTCAAACATAGGTGGCCTAAGATAAACCTTAATCAACATGACTTGAGGACTTGACCATTGTGGATCTTTGTCTCAACAATCATTATTAAGAAGCTTAACTTCTTACAAAATGGGCTTTAATGCTAATTGAAACGACTTAAGTTTAAGTTGTGTTTAAAAACTTTTTATGAAATAAACAAAAACCAAGAATGCTTAACAAGCTTTCTGGCTTGTGAGACAGAGAAATTTTAAGTTAGAATTAATTTAAAGATAACCTTAAGTTATTTATTTGTTAAAACCTGATTTCTTATGTATGTTCAAAGCAAAGAAAGACTCGGAAAGTAAAGACATGGGTTTAGAAGAAAGTACACCAAGATATATATACTGGTTTGGCCGAGACTTGTCTATGCCCAATCCAAATAATAGTTGAGATTTTCACTATGTAAAGTATTGTTACAAGATATCTTTTATTAACATTCTCAAACAACCACAACTCAGATCCATCAGTCTAAGATTTTTTATAATCTTTCCGCAAGCATTCTTAGACTAAACATTGACTCCTATTACAAGGATCTAATAAGAACTTTAGATATTCTTTCCTCAAATCTTCTCAAGCTACGCATTCATTTAGATTACAAGATCTAAGAACTTTAGATATTCTTTTTTTCGAGTCTTCTTAGACTAAGCGATGATCATTATTGCATTAGATACACTTAGAGTTAAAAGTCTTCGTTGTACGTATATTTTCTTTTTACTAATTAGTTTCTTATGGCCAAAAGTTGGACTAATAATTATAAGGCAAAGAGGAAGAACAAAGCCACATCGACAAAAGACATATGTGAAGATGGAGATACTACTAAAGATAATTAAGAAGATTGTTGAGAAGAGACTAAGGCAAAAGAAGTAGAGGGCTACCAAAAGTAGTTGTTATTCAGAGGAAAGAGGAAAAAATACTACTAAATTAGGTAAAAATGAGACTTTTTTTTTAGAAAACTAGAGGATTAAGGGGGTCAAAAACTAAAAATATTGTATCAATAAGCAACTTGTGGAAAGCATATAAGGTGATGGGGGAATGAATGGGTCGGAGTGGGAGGTAATTGAAGCTGTAAACCACGAACGAGAGAATTTTGTGCCTGGGATAATCAGTCTATGGTGAATACACAAGTAATTCAAGGGAAAATAATGTGGAATGCAATTAAAGGAAAAATTAAAGAAAAGAACTTCAAATGTATCATATGCGTTCTTTATGGACTACACTACACATTGGACAAAAAAATGGTCTTTTTGAAAAGAATTAGAGAAACTGAAATTTAATAAGCTACCATTACTATTAGGGTAATTTTAATGAAATTTTAGGGAAAGCAGAAAAGAAATGGTCTATAGCATAGTTCTAGAGTAGCTGCAAGTTTAGTGAATGGTTGAATTAGATGGTAACTACAATATGGACTTAAATGAAAAGAAAGTTCACTTGGTACGTAGAGATGTAACTTAGTAGAAATGTACGTATAAAGTCTTCAATGACTTTTACACCTAAAGGGGTCTACCAAGGGAGCTATCATATGGTCTTTCATTGTTATTGGGTCAAAAAAATGAAAAATATATATCCAAAAGCATAAAATTAAAGAAATTTACAATAATTCTCAATATTTTTGCAAAAGCTTTTTAATCATATGAACAATTGAATAAGAAAAACAACAATACATTATAAGACAGCATCATGCATCAACTAGAGAATTCTTTTGGTAGAGACAAGGATGATTGGTTAGCAAGCTTCACCAACTCTACATTTAAAGGAGCCAGCAAAGCGAGTAAGTCTCTGCACATATGAACCAGGTTTTGCAATAATCATATCCTTGCTTGAGAATGACTTATTGGCTGCCATGGTAGGTCCAGATTCCACAAAAAATGCTCCATTCTCAAATTCATCGCCGATTGATCTCCATTGACATGATTTCCAATCTCTAGTGGTTACTCTTTTTGTTACCTTCACCAAATTATTCAACAAAATATCAAATTCTGTATGAAGAATCTTAGATGAAAAAATTCTCTCCCATTTTTATTAGATTCAACATGAGATAAAACTCCATGTAATGCAAAAGAAAAGATATTATTTTGAGCTCTCTAATTAGATATCCTACACACAAATGGATAATAAAATCAAGAAGAAAATAAGAGCACTAAAAGCTATGTATGTATGGATAAATAAGAAGCAATGATAATTCTATGAAATAAAAAATAACATGAGTACAAATAATACAAAGGGTTAAGTACGATTTTGGTCTCTATGGTTTAGGTCGAAAATTTTTTTCATCCTCAACCTTTTTTTGCATGCAAAATCGTCCCTAAGGTTTAACGTAGTTTTAAAATCGTTTTTCGGATAATTATACCCTCAGCTCAATATCATTATCTCCATCACAAAGAGAAAGAAGCAAAAACTTAGAGAGAGAGAAGCAAAAACTCAGAGACAGAGAAGGAGAGAAGCGGAGAGAAGAAAGCTTCCCTGTCGCCCTCGCCCTCGCCTCGCCGCACCTTGCCATCGCCATCTCTTGGCCCTCGCCCTCGCTACACCGTGACTTGCACCCTAGCCTCGCTGCACTCGCCCTCACCTACCCATGACGCGCCTAGCCCTCACCCTCATGTTTCTCCTCGTCGTCGGGGAGGTAGTGGTAGTGGTCATGTTTCTCGCATCCTCCAGCAGTGTCTCTTCCTCTGACAATCAGACAGTACCTTCAAAATCAGCCGCAAAAAAAAAAAAAAAGGCGTAACCTTCCAGGAGTGCCAAGTACAAACAAAAATTGAAAAAAAAAGTCTTTGTTTTCTTCCTTCTTCTGTTTTTATTATAATTTTTTTTCTTAAAATATATGTATAACCGTTCATTTTACAGATCCAGATGCAGAGGTAATTGTTTTGTCTCCAAAGACCTTATTGGCAACAAACAGATTTGTGTGCAAAATCTGCAACATGGGTTTCTAGCGGGATCAAAACCTTCAGCTCTATCGAAGGGGATCACAAGCAATTCATCTGAGTTTTATTGACTATTTTAGGTAATTAGATTTATGGATTTTTGGTTCTTGTAATTGAAGATAAATTTGGGAGTTTTTTATTATTGTAATTGAATCTGAGTTTTGTTAATGGAAGAAAAAGAATTTTAGTTCTGAGTTTTATTAATGGTTTTGAATTTTGACGATGATGATGATTTTTTTGTTTCTTGTTAATGATGATGGTTTTGGTGATGAATTATTGTTTTAGTTTTGATTTTTTTGAAGTTGTTGTTGAAGGTTGAATTTTTTTTGTTGGATTCATAAATAGATGGTGATAGGGTGGTAGTGGGTCGGGTGATCTAGATGGTGATGGAGTGATAGTGAGTGGGGTGGTGGTGGTGAGAAGAGAGAGGGGGTTATTTTTGTCATTTAAAAAATTAATCTGTCTAAAAGGACAATTTTAAAACTTCATTGAATTTTAGAGACAATTTTATATATAAAAAAATGTTGGAAATGAAAATAATTTTTTATCTAGACCATAGAGACCGAAATCGTACTTAACCCTAATACAAATGCGTGCATAATAATAAAAATAAACAAAATAACTAATATATAAAAATATTTATAGGCTCCAATAGCTCTAACTTTTGAGGATTTTCTCGAAATAATGTGCCCTCAAACTTAGAAAAATAAGATTTATACTTGACCATAGAATATATATGCGTTCCTCTTTAGCATTATTGTTATCAAGAGCCACAAATCGACTGCCTTCACTAATAATCGTAGGATGGGAAATGCTAGGTAAACAATGACCATTTTAAACAATATGAATAATCACGAATCAAATAAAAGTACATTACATCCTAATTTAATGTTATTAATTAAATTTAAAATTAATTTACTCTTTTAACCCTATTAATTCACATTGTTCACATATTGTTTAAAAATGTTGTTGGTTACCTATACTTTTCCTTGTAGAATTATTGCTACCACCAATGGCATACATTTTCCAATGAGTATAATCATTGTTGACAACATGCACAAATCTGAATTTGCAAGGTTTTGGATTAATCACTTACCAAAATGGTTGAAAGCTAGGCTGATTTGCATCACCTTATCAATTATGTGTTGGTCATTGACATCAAAGAGCATCGCCTAATCACAACTAAAATAAAATAAAATATAACAACCAAAATAAGTCAACAAAAGACACAAATAATTCTATATTTTAGGATATAGTCATTTACTAATGTTATATAATTATATAAAGAGTGATATACTAATTTGATTTTTCAATTTTCAATTAAATAACAAAAAGTATATAAAAAAGAAAAGGTTATAAATTTAAACTAATACTGTATATATTTTTAATTGAAAGGTTATTAAAACTGAAAATAAAACCATTAAATTTGTAAAAAATACTCCTAGAACAACAATTAAAATTAAATAATATGGAAATAGTTGAAAGTAATTAGTAACATCATTATGGTCAGCAAAATGACTATTGGAGATGGTAATAACAGTGAATCCCATAATAGCATCAATAAAACCATCAGAGCATTTTCTCATAAAAACGTGGTCAATCCAAACATTACTGACAACAAAAATGGAGATTTTATCATCATCACTGCGTGTCCTAAACCCAAAATGGGTCTCATAATCCCTAATAAGTCCAACAATCCCAACAACAATGTCACAAATCTTGATTCTGTGGGTTATCACATTATTGACGTATTGGAGGGAGATGCATGTACCCTTAGTAATATAGATATCAACTCATCTTCCATCAATGGTTTTTTTACTAGCCATCATGAGTTATTGGTTGAGTCTAATAGACATGCATGCTACGCTCAAAGATGATCTACAAAGGTTCAGTCCTTATGACTGCATGGCGAATGGCACCTGATTTTGGATTAACCATGTTATTGTCTAAAGGGTACCTGGTTTTCCTTCCCTATTTTCTCATTGTCCTTCTATATCTGTTATTCTAATTTAAGCCTTTCTTCCACCTAGTTCTAAGGGTGGTAAAGGGTCAATTTCGTTTGAACAAATAAGAACCAAACTGAATCAAAAGGTTTAAGGCTCGTTCTTCATCGGGTTAAGTGAGACATTTTTTATGGTCCTTTTAAATCATATTTGGGACATTTGAGATAGCTAGGCGTGTATTTCTTCAATATGTATGCTGCAAAATGTCTTGATTGGAGAGATACACCCTATGAATAGAGGCTTTGAATTAAAAAAAAAAAAAACGAAAGTTGAAGGGTTACATTGTAGCAAACTTCAAAGCTTATGCAAACTAACTCAGACAATGAGTTTCTTTCACCTCTTTAGTACCATTCTATAATTTCGGAGGTCGAAAAATAAGTGAGGTCAAAATGAAAGGAAAGAAAATTGGGATCAATGCAATAAGGGAATTGGCACTTTCTCACTTAGTTAAGGTAGGTACGAGTGCGCTTTAAAGTTTCGTAAATTATTTACAGAATTTGAGTTCCTGTCAGTTTTAAATATGAAAATGAGTAAGTCTTTGAATAAGAACTAAAAATCAATTATTTCATTGTTTAGATTATTCAAACCAAACACATATAATACAATCAGGAATTAAATTCTTAATCATAGTTATTTATTACTAGTAAAACTTTTATCTTTGTATTAGATATGACATTATCTATTTTCAACATTTAATCTTTATACCATATTAACTTCTCCAATCTTCATAAGGTTGGTTATATCATATTCTACGAATATATTTTAATAACCAAATTAAAAAATAAATTACCAAATGATCCTTAACTTCTGAAAAAAATAAGCAATGTGATATATTTCAATATCCCTTGCCTAGGCTGCAAAAAGAATGATTGAATTTCAACTCAAAGTCCAAAAAGACAAAATTAAATAATTTTACAATAATTTTAAACTTTTTTTTTCAATTTTAATCCTATGGGCTATAGAACAAGAAAAATGATCACACATTAGTAGAATAGCATGTTGCATATATCCCTGCACCTTTTGCCCTTTTCCTTTTCACTTGTTTGCCAAAACTCAATTTGTGCGTGCATCAGGTAGAAAATTGTGCAAGTAGAGATAACGATGAATGACTAGCAAGGTTGACCAACTCTACATTTAAGGGAGCCAGCAAAGGAAGTAAGTCTTTGCACGTATGAACCATCCTTTCCTGCAATCATGTCCTTGCTTGAGAATGGCCTCTTTACTAGTTCAGGTCCAGATTGTACGAAAAATGCTCCATTAACAAACTCATCGTTGATTGATCTCCATTGCCAATTCTTCCAATCATCATTGGTTACTCTCTTCGTGACCTTCATCATTTATTAGTATGTTAATGAAAAAATTCATTCACGTAGACTTTTTTATTGCTTGTAAACATGTTAATTAAATGTCACATTTATAAGTGGAGGATAAACTCACCAAGAAAAATAGAATACTAAAATATAAATGCATAAAAAAAAAGAGAATATATATGTGTATATGCATACCTCTTTAGCATTGTTATTATCAGGAGCCACGAACCGATTTCCTTCACTAATAATTGTAGGCTTACTGCTACCACCAATGGCATACATTTCCCAATGAGTATAATCGTTGTTGACAACATGAACAAATCCAAATCTGCACCTTGGCATTCTTTGGATTAATCTCTTGCCAAAGTGGTTGAAAACTAGGGTGATTTGCATCACCTTATCAATTGTGTGTTGGTCATTGGCACCAAAGAGCATCACCTACATCACAAATAAAACAAAATAAAATCACTGAAATAAGACAACAAAAGACAAAATAATTCTTTATTTTAGGATAATTTTCATTCAAGAATATTTTATAAGTATCAAAAGAACTGTTTAATTGACTTGATTTTAAAATAAAATAATTATTAAAAAAAATAATTAAAATAAAATAGTGTGAGAACAGTTGAAAGTAATCATTTACATCATTATGGTCTGTGAAATGACTATTAGAGATGGTAATAGCCGTGGATCCCATAATGGCGTCAATAAGACCATCAGAGCATTTTCTCATGGAAACATGGTCAATCCAAATATTACTGGCACCAAAGATGGAGATTCCATCACCATCACTGCGTGTCCTAAATCCAAAATGACTCTCAGAATCTCTAATAAGTCCACCGGTGCCCGGAACAATATCATGAATCTTGATTCCATGGATGATGACATTATTGACGTATTGGAGGGTGATGCCTGCACCCTTAGTAATGTAGATATCAACTCCTCTTCCGTCGATGGTCTTGTTACTAGACACCATGAGCTCTTGGTTGAGTCTAATATTCATGCTATGAGCAAAGATAATCCACAAAGGTCCATCTCTTGTGACTGCATGGCGAAGGGTACCTGGTTTTGGATTAACCATGTCATTGTCAGCAGGACTAGTAACAATGTAGATTGGACCTCCCTTTCCTCCAGTAGTATTTCTTCCAAAACCTTGAACACAATTTACAAGTTTTTGGCGATTATCTGCCCAATTGGGGTCACACCTCCAACATCTGTCAATGTTATTGGTTGCCTCACATGTAACTCCTGCCCTTTGACCATTCAAGTTCCTTCTTACATGCTTGCTACCACCTATGTCTCTGTTTTTTCGCGAAAATATCATAGACATTAGTTAGTTTATTATCTTATAATAGATATACTAATAATCATATATTCTCGAATTAATATGTTATGTTGAACTTGTGAAAGAAAAAAAATGTTAATTGTTGTGAATCTGATATATGTTAAGTTAGAATTTGTGAAACGACAAAAATGCTATGTTAGAAAATGAATTTGTATAAAAAATACTAAGAAGATGACTCGAAATAGTATTGAGGTGATAAACGACATGCCATTAAATTTGTATTTATGAAAAAACTTGTCCACACGAAACTGAATATGTAATAATTTGAGAATACTCACTCAGTAATAATAGATGAGAAGTTTCTAGAAAGTGCATGTGGATCAGGAAAATATGCTTCTTCGCTAAGCTTCCTAGCAATTATTGCCCTTTCTTTCCAGTATTGATTATCAACCAAGTTGATATGTTGTTTCGCATATGTAGTATTCTCAAAGATATTGGCTTGGAAGGCTGGTATCATGGCAGCCAAACACAAAGAAAGGAACAAGTTGTACACCTTTGCCATAATATTGTTTTATTGATTTATGGCCAAAGGGTTTGGCTTTTCGATACCAATTTCGCTAAAGCAAAGCCAATACCTTAGCGAATTGGGAAGAACTATTTTGCAAAATATGCAAAAGCTCTTGCAAATGTTGAACAATGTACATGGTAATAAATATGACAAGGTCATGAACGATTATAGTAAAACAAGGCAAGACCACAAGCTAAATTTGTGACAAAGTTATAGAAAAATACGGAGCATTGTTTAAATTTACATAAAACTCTATATATAGAAAGAGGGGAAATTGTAGCGTTTTCTTTTTATAACCATTAAGGAAACAAAAGGTAATAATTCCTTAATTGTTATAAACAACAAAAAAAAGGATGGTATTTTTTATTTAAAACCTATAAATTGATAACACGTATGAAGAGAAAGATTTTGATTTTGCTAATTTGATTTTTATTTTCTATTTATTTGTTTACCTTTTCAGGACATGAATTAATTTTTGTTTAAATATTTAAAAATAAATCAGCATATTTATATGATTTTTGGCAAATAGCCCCATAAGTATAATTCTATAAAACATAGTAATATATAACCATAAATAAATAATATTAAATAAAAAACATAAAATTTTTACTATTTTATTGAAAAGACGAATTGACAAAGTGTAACTATACAAAATTGATAGGGAGAGAATGGTGGTAGGAGAGTTACAAAGTATATTGGAGTGTGTTTTTTTGGTGTGATAGTAATAGAAATACAGTTGTATGGACTTTTGACTCTGATGGTAAATACTTGATAAAACCATTTATGGATACAGCAAAAGGAAGAATGCATGGAGTACCAGAACTGAAACGTATCTTTAATGGGATATGACAAGGGTTGGTTCCACCTATAGTTGAAATATTGTCACGCTTTGTGATAACTATTGTAGCGAATATTAAAGACAAGCTAGTAAGGAGGCATATCATAAAACAGGGCGAGGAATCATTTGCATATTATGGCAAGGCTTCAAGAATGGTAAACCACCTTTTTTCTACATTGCCAATTCCTTATAAGTTATGAGGGTTAGCTGAAACTAGGAAAATGTTAGTTAGGTAGGACATATGGAGATTACGGTGTGGTTTGAGAATCGGTTAGAGCAAGAAGTACAATGAATGAGAAAGAAGAAGTGGATTGTTGTATTTTTTCTTATTATGTGTATTGTATGGAGTAGTATAAATCAAAAGATTTTTGAGGGTATGACTATATCTTATGAGAGTGCATGGAAACAAACTAAGTCCCTTGTGAACCAATGGTGTTTGTTTAATAAAGTAAAAATGAGTAAAGTGATGCAGTGAGTAAGGGGGTGAGGATATTAAATGAACTTGATGGAGTTATGTCTTTTATAGTCCAGATACAGGGCATTATATTGTATGAGCTACTTGAGAACAATGATGGAGGAATTTTGTGTCTTGTGGGAGACAAATTTGATAGAAGAACAAGTAGTGAGATGACTATTACTGGAATTCAAATTTCTATACAGTTCTTGCTCAAAGAGGTGAGTATAAAAGAGGATAACTTGCCCAGAAGCGAAGGAAAACATCAGACTCCAGGTGGGTTTACACGGGGAAGGAATATGCTAGCAAGAAAGCCAGGGGATGATCACACGAATATGAAGTTTGATATTTTGTAATGAAGTATGTAAAGGAATTGAAGTAAATATGTGATAGTTGTTAGAATTGTAAATCATGTATTAGGAATTCATATATAAACTTGTTTATGACTCGGACTTTTGGTACTTTGTTAGAATGTTGTCATGATTAAAGTCTATTTTTTTAGTGACAAGTTTATGTAAGTTGGGTTGGTTACTGAACAAGTTTACTCTTCCAAACTATGATTTAAGATTATATATGAATTTTGCAAGGTTTTTATTAGGAAAATTAAAAAAAAGGAGAACAATAGGTTACTCAACAAACTTATAGCCATGCTTAAAAAGAGTGGTCACATGGTATTGTAGTCATCAACAGCCAAGCTCAAAAAGTGTAGCAAAATCTATGGCTATTGGCGTGCTTCAAAAGCGTAGCCATATCTTTGGCTATTGGCACGCTTTATAAGTGTAGCCATATCTTCAGTTATTGCCACGCTTTAAAAGTATCGCTACAGGGTTACACATATGGCCATGCTTTTAAGCGTGATAATCAATAAAAGCGTGGTAAAAAATAAAGCGTGCCAATAAATCGACAAAAGTGTGGCATGCCGATAGCTAAAAAAGCATGGCAAAAAGTTGTCACTACGCTTTTCAGACTTTTGGCCACGCTTTAAAAGCATAGCAAAATTATGGTTTTCTTTAGTAAAAGAGGTAGTATGACAAGAAAATCCTTTCAAAAGACTTTGAACTGGGACAGAAGGTCTTGTTATTCAACTCACAGTTGAAGCTATTTTCCGAAAAGTTGAAAACAAGGTGGTCTTGACCATTTACAATAAGTAAAATGTCTCAATATGGATATATTGAAATAATAGAGAAAAGCACTGGGAGAAAGTTCGTAGTCAACGGATAGAGATTGAAGCCATATCTGGGAGAAGAAATGGATCGACAAAAATCGACCTAACTACCATCCTATCAATAATTAAGCTAGTGACGTTAAAAGAGCGCTTGTTGGGAGGCAACCTAACCCATTTGTATCCTTTACTTATTTCTCCATTTTTTTTCTTTAGTTAATTTTAAAAACTGTGAAGAAACAAAAAGCTTGAGGCCTGACGCCAATAAAGAAAATGGAGAGAGTCAACTCCCAGGGGGTGGTGCCCAGCGCCACGCTTGGGCACCTAACTCTAATAGAGGATTCCATTCCTAGGGAAGCTGGCGCACAGCGCCATTCCTTGAGGCCAAGCGCCCATGAAGGAAGTTCACCTGGAGCTTGGTGCCAAATATTCAAGCCAGGCGCCTTCGAAGCATTCTTTCTCGCTTATGTTGATTTTCAAGTATCTTCATTCATAGTTTTACTTCATGGAGTTTTAAATTCAAATTCAAAAACTAGTTTTTCAAAATTTTGCATGCATGATTTCTTCTGTTTCAATCACCACTATGATTAAATGTCATCTTCCCAATATTTCGCTCATCATCCATCAATGCAAATGCCTCTTCATATAACTTAAAACATTTATACTTAAGATTCTGACAAATCTCTAAGTTAGGTGGTCGTGATTAAGAGGAAAACAAAGGCCTCTAAATGGTAGAAGAACGCACGCAAAAAGTCCTCGGACCCGGAGGTGGAAGTCGAGACAGAGGATGAAAAAGGTATTAAGATGAAAATTGAACTTGGTAATCTGATTCTTTTTTTTTTGGAGGTTAGTTGTTTTTTTATTTTTCTTCTTTTTTTTTCTTTTTTCTTTCTTTCTTTATGTTCCTTTGCATCATGTTTTCTGCTTCTATTTTCTTTGTTTTCTTCTATTTTCTTTGTACTTGTTCTCCAGTACTTTACTTGTGTAAGAGGAGTTCTTCTGAATGAAAAGACTTTCAATAATAAAAAGGAAGTTCAAATGAAAGTGGTGGTTCTTAAAATTATGGTTATATCTCATAGACTCAAAGTATATGAATGAATCTTGAAGAAAAAGAGATAGAATCTCCAAAAACAAAGGCTCTGGAGAAATATTATGAGAATCCAAACGTCTAACTCTTTGAAGTAGTTCAAAAGAAAAGTATGGAAATATCGAAAAATCCAAAAACAATAAGGCTTTGAGTACCAATGACTGGAGCACAGTTATGTACCTATGATACTTGTGTGTCAAGAAGAGATTTGAGTAAGTAAATCCGAGGGATGCCTCATCATCCGATAACTTGGGCCAACTGGCTCGAGATTATCGATTGAAAGTCCATATTAAGAGTTGCCTTGAGACAAAGCATTCAAAGTCCAAAGGCTCTAGGTATCTATGTTTGGATGAATAATTTCTTAGTTATGTGCTTGTAGTGAATTATGTCAAGGAGAGGCTTGGGTGACTAAATCTAAGGGGTACTTTATCGCCCGATAACTTGGGCCAATTGGCTCGGGATTATCGATCGAAAACCTATTAAGAGCTTCCTTGAGACAAAACACTTATAGTCAAAGACTTCAAACATATTTCCCTGGTTAAATTGTTAAGTACCTACTTTCAAGGTCATATAATTCTAAGAATATTCTCATAATACAGTCCAGAATTGAGTTTTTGAATTGAATATTCTTGATTCCTAAGTATTCAAGATTCATCAAGGAAAGAAAAGTCTTCATGTAATCATGGAGATTATCGTAAACCTCACTTTTACTTGGACTTTAATTTAGCAACTCTTCAATTCTTTTTGCTAAGATAAATTCTCTTTACTCTTCTTTTACTTGAGGACAAGCAAAGTTTTAAGTTTGGTGTTATGATGCCGAGGTATATATCTTTAGTTGTTTTTAAGGTTTGTTTTGAATAGTTTTCTTAGGTTTAAATCAAAGTTCTTATGTTTTTAGTGAAGTTTTTTATGACTAGTCATATGTTTGGAGTTGTTTTAGAATGATTGTGCTTTCAGGATTTATTTTTAAATAATTAGGATAAAAGAATTAAAACAAGAAAACACAAGAGTACTCCTAGGAGAAGAAACACAAAGCTGACGTCAGACTTCAGGAGGCCAACCCAGCACCAGCATAGGGAAGCCAGTGCCAGGAACAGGCGCCCAACTCCCGCCTGCCTCCAAGCCCGATGCCCTGTCCTCCAAGCCCAATGCCCAATTGGGCGCCCAACTCCCTCCATCCAAGCCCGGCGCCTTCGTGACCTGGGAAGGTCGAAATGGGCTGGTGCCTAACTTTGAAAAGTGGCGCCCAACACCACCCAACTTCCACACACTGGGCACCCAGGGCCCAACTTCGGAGCCTGACTTCAAGTAATTTTCCAACTCCCAAGGATTCAAAATTCATCAAAGCCCAGCGCCAAGTCCAATGTCCACTCCCAGGAAGCTCTAAATTCAACCAAGGTGTAAAACCTGGTCAAATAGTAAGTAATTAAGTAATTAATTAAATATGGGCAAAAATGGTTATAAAATTTAACCATCATAATTTGACTGTTTCGATATGATAATTAGACTCATTCAATTTTTGTGAGTCGGAAAACATAGTTTTCTGCATAAAAACACAAAATAGAATTTTGACCGTTAGTACCGGCTAAGATCTGTCTGGTACTGCAGTTGAGAAAATTAATGTTTAGTACAAAGGTTAAAAAGTTAAAATGGGTAATTGATATGGTAAAAATAATTAAAACACACATTAAAATGCTAATCTTAAAGATTTTGGCACAAAGTTAGGCCAAACGGACCACATATGTGAACCGGGCCCAAATTGGGCCCGAGCTCGGCATATGTAAGCCATAACTAATGGCCATTTAAGCCACCACACACTCATTTTTCCCTTTAATGTTGAAAATGTGAAGAAGAAAGGTGAGAAGAGAAAACCCTTAACTTTCAAAATTTCAAATCGCCATAACTTTTTCTACGAAACTCTAATCGACGAGTCGTTTGCAGCCACGCATCACTCTCGACAAGCTCTTCAAGTTTATTTAGGTATTGTGGTAAGAAAATTTGAAACTCATGCCCAGCTTTTTTTCCCTAAATTTTGAGTTTTGCTTTGGGTTTTGAGAAATTTTGTGGTTTTGGTTATTTAGGGGTGCTTTAGTATGAGCCATTGGTGAATTTCATCAACTAACTTCGTGGGTTAAGGTAAGAAATCCTCAAACCCTTGTGATTCATGAATTTTATAAACCCTAAGTTGAAGTATGTATGAAATTGTGTGTATTAGATTGTTGGATACCCTTTTGGAACTTGGATATTGCTTGTGGGAGTGTTGACTTGAGCTTAGAGCTAAGATTTGGTGAAACTCCACAGGTTGAGAGCTTGATTTTAACTTCCAAGAGGTACGGTTTTAGTTTCATTTAAGTACCGTATAATGTAGTATGAAATCCTAGGCTAGATGCCCCTAGGATTAGGTTTGGATAGTGAAATTGGTTGGTATTGATATATATATATATATATATATATATATATATATATATATATATATATAGTTGATATGTTGTGAAAATTAATGATTGGGTTAAGATTGTGTGAATTTGCATGTTTGGTGTATTGAGAAATTTGATGAATTGGATAATGATTATTGATTTGTGAAATATGTATATTAAATTTGTGAATTTGGGGCGGAGGCCGTGAATTTTGGGCCGGAGGCTGGGAAAAGATAAGGACGGTAAGTGATAATTGGAACATAATCGAGCCTATTTCGTAAGCTCAAGCTCGGCTCAATGAAAGCTCACGAGCTGGTTCAAAAAATAGGAATATAATCTATACTTGTATATCAATAAATTAGAACTTATATATATTAAAAAAATATTAAAAAAAGATAAATTTTATATATTGTATATCTATCAATTATAGTTTTTTTTATTTATGTTCTACATCAAAAATTATATATAAAAAATGACTATAAAATTTTAAATAATTAAGAACATTAATATATATGTAAAATTATATATATTACTATTATATATATATATATATATATGCTAAAATTATGTGATTTATTTATTAAAATAAAAATAAGTTTATTAACATATATTATTTTAAATAATTCTATTAAAGTTAAAATTTAAAAAAAATAAAAAAATTGTATTATAATTTGATTATTTTTTATTTGTATTTAATTTTTTAATTATTATTTTTTATTAATTTTAATTAATTTTATTTTCTTAAAATATTAAGTGGACTAGCTTATCGACCTGCCAATCAACTAGAAAGTAAGATTGGCTAGCATTTTGAGTTCATTTTACATGAAGAAAAAGATCAGTCCATCTTATTTTTTAGATAAGAAATGTTATTTGTACATCAAAATCAACCACTAAAATTAGTCACCAATATATTTGTGTATAAATATATGTGTGGTTTAATTCATTTTTAATGTGTATTTATATTTCAACATATATTTTATACTGATAGCTGATTTTGATAGCTAATTTTAATGTACACTAGCATAACCCTTTTTAAATAGACTTTGACACAAGTGAGATGGGATAAGCTACTCACTTTGGCACTCGTATAAAATAGTTTAGTTGTTTGTCTTGAGAATATGACCTAAATTAGTCTTGAACTACACAAATGGCCTTAATTAATTATAATTAATTAAAATGGTTAAATTGACCTAATTGACATAACTCTAATCCAACGTTCTACTTTTTAACGGTTGATTGGTAAGGACGTTATTAATTTGGTCAAGAAACCCTAGTAAACTTTTCTTATTAATAAGTGTAATAGCCCGTCCTATGCACGTCATAAGATTCAAATTATAATTTTAAATTCTTTTGTTAAGATTATTTTGAATTATAATAATTTTATTAATAAAAATATAACATATTATGTATTATTTATTTTTTCTTAATCTAGTATTAAATGTATTAACTCTAAAATAGTTATTAATTAATTTTAGTAATATACTTTTTTTTAATAAATCAAACATATATACTCAATATGACCATAAATAACCTAGTAATACTTAGACCCACTAACAAATTTTTATATGTTATTTTACTGTCAATTAAGAACATATCAACATCAGCTCAAAATAAATAATAAATTATTAGAGAATTCTAATGCACAAAATTCTCTAATAAACAACAAATAATTTAAACTCACTAAAAAATAACTCAACACTTTTCTTCGATACCTGTAAAACATATACCTGAAATAATATTATATCAATGTTAGTATACAGTTTTACAATTATCGACCGTATTTACTATACGTGACTCATTCTTAAAAGTTATTCTACATATGTGTGCAGTCGAAAGATAAATTATTGGACTTTATTTTATTTTTCTAAATTACTATAATTATGCATTATTCATTAAATGCTAATTGTAATATAATTGTAATATTGTAATATAATTATAATAAAAATATTTTTCTAAAATAAATTTAGAAGAGAGAATAGTGCTTTCATTTTGGAGGGAAAATGAATTCATGAGGAATTGACACTTCACTTTTATTAGTTGATAATGTATTAAATATTGATTTTATATAATTATAATAACGATATTTTCCTAAATTAGTATAATCATGCATTATTCGTTAAATGTTAATTGTAATATAATTATAATAAAGATATTTTTCTAAAATAAATTTAGAAGAGAAAATAGTGATTTCATTTTAGAGAAAAAATGAATTCATGAGAAATTGACACCTCACTTTTATTAGTTGGAAGAAAAATCCAGTTTTAGTATATTTCTCGTTTTTATATATTTTTCTCTAATCATATATCCACTGTTTTCTTTCCTTCATTTCAGCATTTTGAACCTGGGTTTAACTTATCGTAGTTCTCACTTCTCAGTCATTTTATTAGATGTAGTTGATAACTATTGAAATTATTTGATTAACATAAGAGAAAAATATATTATTATATGATAGAATCAATATGAGTATATTTTGTTATTAAATATACAAAGTTAATGTAAAATAAAATTACGCATAAAAAAAGCAAAGAAAATAAAATTAAAATAGGAAAAATGATAAAAAAATTATTTTTACAATTTTGTTTTGTCATTTTTATGTATAGAAGATTGAAAAATAATAAACTTTTGACTAAATTAATTTTGTATTTGTTGTATTCAAATTAAATAAGCAATAAATTATATTATTTTAATTTATTCCTTAAATTTATATATCATAAAAATCAAATCAATATACATAATTTTAAATTGTGTGATACTTAAATATCTAATCAAATCAATTAGTTGATATAATTAATGCATCATAATGAATTGTATTTAATGAGTTAAACAAAATAAATTAAGAAACACTCTCAAAAACATGCTACGTTGACTCTATCATTAAATGTAAAAAATTGATTTTTATATAATAGAATCGATAATATAATAGACGGCAAGAAAGAGAAAGATAAACATTTTAGATCTTAGGTTGTTTCATTTGGATATTGTAATGTGGGTATCACATTATTTTACTTATTCTACCCTATGGACCTTTTTGCAACTTTATTTCAGTATCAATAGAATTTCACTACCTTTTAGTAATAAATTAAAATCTAAAATAAAACTGAAAAAAAGTAAAGAATATAAAATTATCGATTGAAATTTTATTTCATTTTTTGTTATTATAATAGGTATTTTTATTTAATATATCAACACCGTACAAAATTAATCATAAAAAAGTATAAAATATAAATAAATATACTGAATTAAGAGATAAAATTATATTTGTTATCTCATTTTTACTTTTAGCAGCACAATAGAATATCATGTACTCAACATAATTTAAGATGTAAATTATAATTAATTATACTTTTTATTTTAAAATATTTAAAATTAATCTTAATATAAATAAAAATAATTTAATATATTAAATAAATTAATAGAATAATATAAGTTAACTATTTTTTTGATTAATTTTGTTATTTTTTTTACTACCTTTAAAATTACGATTTTTTTTTAAATTTGACCGTGAAATAATATTAGAGTTGTTGGTCTACACCATTAAAAAAAATAATACTATGTAATTACATTTGTACATATAACATGTTTCTAAATTTTTATATGCAAAACTTAAGATTCTGTATTTCTTTGTTTATGCCATAAATAAGTATTATTTACAATGATTCGTATTGATTTAAAAGCTTAAAAACTTTTGTATGTATTAATTATATATTTAATATTAAAACATGAAAATTTACTATGTTATTTTACTATTAATGTATGTAGTATTACATTATAAAATATAAAAATTAAAATGATTACTATATAGCTTAGATGGATTGAACTAAATATAAAAATATAAAACAGAATTGTATTATTAAATTTTAGTAATTTTAATTAGCTAATAATATAAAATAAGATAGAAGTGACTATTTATAATTGAATAGTTTTGGTTGATTAGACTAAAAAAAATTAAAAAATACTCTAAATAAAAAGCCAAATTAACTTTAATATTAAATTCATTAATGCAATTTTAATTTTATATAATAGTTAGATAATAAATTAGTAAAAGCTAATGCAAGGATGACTTTAATTAGTATTTGATAAAATATTTATTTAGAATAATTAAAAAAAGTAAAAGTATGATATTATTAAAAATAACACATTTTTGTGTTTAAAATACATTTAAATAAAATATAAAATTTAGAATAACATAGCTTCATGAATATTAATCATTAATCAATTATGAACTAACATAAAATTATAATACAATTTGTTGACGAAAAATAATCAACAATTAATATTAATAAATATAAAAATCATCCAAATACTTTGATTAAAAGTATGAGTGGTTAATTATTATTTATTATTAATAATATTTTGTTCATAACTAAAACTAAAAATATAATTATTCAGATTTAGATTTTAGAAGAATAAATGTATAAGTAACAAATAATCTATTTTATCATGCATATTATAAATTAATGAATTAAACTAACTGATATAATAAATTATAATTAATTAATTGGTATAAATTATAATAAATTATATGATATTTAAAAAGAAAATAAAATGAATAAGAATAAAATAAAAAGAAATAGAAGAGATAAAAGACTACAATAAAATAAATTGAGTGTGAGAGTTTTATTTTTTTTTTTACAAATTTTATATCACATCTGTAACACCCTAACTTTTAGCACGTCATGATCGTGCCAAAAGTAAGGCATTACTAACCTGTTTTCCTTATTAACTATTTAATATTGAGCCTTTACGTCGATATCACGCTCCCGTTTTTAAGAAAATTTCAGAAAAAGATTTTAGTAATTAAAAATCACATAACAAAAGATCTTCAAATAATAATAATCACATAATTACTAATAATAATAGAGGTTATACGATTAAATTCAATGTAAAACTCAAATACAATACCTATCCCTCTGGATAAAATAAAAACCCTGAAACAACAAGGGCGAGGGAACTCTATAAAAACAACAGGAATCACAAGTAAATCTACTAATCGTCTGCAGCTTTTTACTGAATCTCCGAACCTGAGTCTCTGAAAGGGTGTAAGATTTGGGGTGAGAACAAACTACACGTTCTCAGTAGGGAATAGGAATGCCGTAAAAGTAATGAAATAAAATGCAAATAATTAACTTTACTCAATAAAAATATATTTTTATCAAACCCTTAGAAAATACTCTTGGTTCTACTTTAGATAATTAATTACCTCCTTTTAAAATCTCTTAACTCAAAACAAAACTTAAATATAAAATTAGTCACACTTTCTGTCTCTCAGCCACATATTAATCCTCAGTCAAATGTCAACTCGTAATTACTTTAATACACTCACAAACAAGTAGTGCAAGTAAGAGATTCAATTCAATGTACAAGCAAGTCACAACAAGACAAACAATACAATCACAAAGTAATAAGACAAGCAAGCGCAATCAAATGCAAATGTACAAACAACATGATGCATGTCTATCCCTAACGCGTCGGTTGTCTACCCGCAACCCGACGTTACTCGGAGCGAACCCCGAATATGGTTTCTTTACTGTATCAATTAGACACCTTGGCATCACGGTTACCCGTGTCAATTAGGCCTCATCATAATAACGTGTATCACAGTAAGAAACAGTGCTATCAATTAGGCGAACATTCCCGCTTTAGCAATCTCAGGCTATCCGTTAGGCGGGCCCTTTCGCATTAGCAATTTGGCACAAATGCCCATTCAACATACAATATGCTACCAGTTGTTTATTCCACTCATGACTTTTCATTATTCCTCCACATCACCAATTACATACTCATACCTCCGCATCACTGCTTAACTATACATACCTCCGCATCACCTTATTATTATTTACACCTCCGCATCACCACATATTCCTTCACTTATCATACCCCAAAACATTAGTTCCTAGATAGCCAAACTTCTTTAACGTTTAATAAAAATTCCTTTCCTTAATAAATTGGATTCAAGTTATTACTTAAACAAAAAACTTTTTTCAATAGAATAAACTTAAAACATAACTTTTCCTGCTAAGTTGAAAACCAAATAGAATGAGTTTTAAATCAAATTCTCTTTTGATTAACGCTTTAAGCAAAGCCTCGAAGTTTTATAAAAATTTCTGCAGCATTTCCTCTAAAATTCGGACTTTGCCACCCTTCAAGGGTCCCAACCAAATCATTTTCGATCCTCAAAGACCATTCCTGATAAATCTGACAATCCAAATCCAATGCCAAATCATTTTATAAATTTAAAAGCTAACCAGGTTCAATTTCAAAATCATTTCCCACCATAAGCCTGTAAATCAGATTTTTAATATAAAGTTCACTTCTTAATGTAAATACATATTTAAATCAGGTTTTCAAAACAAAAACACTTTTTCCCTTAAAATTGGACTTTACTACCCATGTGGGCTCCCTCAGATTCCTAACTTCCCAAACTAATCTCAAATCCAACTCCATTCAACCATTATCAACATAACAATTTCTTTAATAACTAACTCATCATCTTTCAATTTAACAAGAACACTAATTTAATTACTTTTTTCAGTCACAACTCAACCAATTCATCAATTAATCACGCAAGACATCTATAAATTATTTGCAATTACTCACTAAACTTCAATGGCATTCATAAATTTAAACGATTAATTTTAAAATAAATCCTCTACCTTCATACGAAATCAAAATCAACAAAAACTTTGGAAAAACTTTTTAATCGAGCTGCTGAAGAGGAAAGCGTCAGAAATCGTCTGTGCCTCCTAGAACTCCAATTGGCCGAACTCAAGAGGAAGGAGAGTTATGTTACCGTCAGCTTCCACCGAACAAAAATAATGTCAACGCATAGAGGAGAAAGATACGAACACTTTTACCGGATTAGATTTTTTATTGGAGTTACGGATCGCAAGTAATCGAAGTTAGAAACTCACGGTTCCATGGTTTCCGTTCTCTTCTCTCTCTCACGGTGTTTCTCTCTTTTTTTTTTTTCTTTCCTTCATTCGGTGATATGAAAGAGATGAATGTGATTAAAAGCTAAGGGTATTGAATGAGAATTTTGTAATACTAAAACTCATTAGGTGTCAAAGTGTTATATATATACAAGCCACGTTTCCTTTCTTTTTGTTTCTTAACTGACTTGTTCATGATTTAAAAGAAAGAATGGATTAGTGCTGAAGCTTTTATTAAGAAAAGGGTTAGGTGTCATGAAAAAGGACATACCTCATTGGTTTTATATATATATATATATATATATATTAGTAAGTATAGTAAGCATAGTAAGTATAATAAGCATAGTAAATAACATTCTATTTCTCTCTTTGTTCTCTTAATGGCTTCGGCCATTCTTTTCTCTTTTTTTTTTCTTTTAAACTTTAATAATAATAATAATAATAATAATAATAATAATAAAAAAAAAAGTTAATTTAAATATTTTGTCTATTAAAATAGTTTTTAATAAATATTTTAAACTAATAGAATAAGTCATAATTGAATGAGACTTTAATAATCCTAAAATTCTATTTAATTATTTTTGTTAGAATTAATTTTTTTAAAAACAAAACTCAACAATTATAATAACTCATAAATAGCTAATTATTTAATTTTCAAAAACCTGGGGTCTTACAACATCTGTTTCAATAATAATAAATAAAAATACATTAACTTGATATCTAAGAGAAAAAGATGAGATAAAATCATAACACAGTTCTAAAACAAAAGCTTAAATTAAACCATAATATCATTGCACAACACAAATTGAAAGTAATTTCACACTATAATATACCATACAAACAGGTAAATGACTTAAGTTTAATTATGAAAATTTTTATTTATGCATACATAATAACACCATAGTCTATAAATACTTCATGGATAACATCATATATTGCTCTGAATGATGAGCACGGGAGTTGAAGAGTGTGTGGTGGTTTGTGTCCACGATAGTTGCCTTCTTGCGACGATGCCTCACAGGAAGAAAAAAATTGTTGTAAAAGCTACCTAATAAAAGAGTAATTGGTAAATGAATGATAATTTCTTCTAGCATATATGATCTTTTATAGTGGTAAAATAAAAATGGAAGGAATAAAATTTTATATTTTTATATTCGAAATAGAATTTGATATTTATCGTAATAAAATTAAATAACTAATCAGTTATAATTCATGTATTTAAATAAATAAAATAAATTAAATAAAAATATTTTTAAGAATTAATCAAATCAGTTAGTTAATACAAATAATTAGTATAATTGATTTTATTATTTGATTTATTGAATTCAAAAAAATAAATTAAAAAATAATTGATTAAATTAATTAGTTGACTAAATAGAATATTAATTGTACATATAAAAATTTAAGTCACATATGCTAATTATTTTTTTGTTATGATTATTTTTTTATATATATGATTATTTTTTATTCTACAATCGAGTAATAATTTTTTATTTTTTATATTCATGTATATTTTCCAATCTCTTTTCATATGTATGATTAACAATTTTTTTTAAATAATGATATTTTAATTTTTTTTCTTTCACGTATTTTTATATATTAGTAAGAAAGCATAATCACGTATTGTGACTCTTTTTTCTTTTTCACACCTTAATCTTAATTAATCAATCTTGTGTCTAAAACAGATGTTAGTTAATCTTAATTAAACTTTTAATCATTCTAATTTATTGATGAATTACATTTCTCTTAATAATTGCATTACTAATCTAAAATACAAAAAAAAAGGTGATACATATATCAAAAAAGAAAACAAACTTAAAAAAATCATATTAAAAAGTTTAAAAATAACATATCCATAAAAGTCATAATATATAAATTGAGACAACAATTTAAATTTCTCTAAAACTAATTTAATCAACTACTAATATCAGAACTAAATTATTTAAATAATATTTAATCTATTCTAATCCTTAGATACGTATAGATTAGAGTCATTCTCGTAACAACCAACCGAAATAACATCATAAGATCGAATACTTAGAATCGGTACAAATTCAGACTATCTTCTTGTTAAAATTGTCAAATTAAATTGACTTTTATTCTCTTCAATGGCATTGCATTAATGCACCAAAAGACCGGTAGTTTCTGAAAAAAATACAATATGTTATAAAATTATTTTTAATACAAAAAGCTTAAGAGAAAAAATTTAAAATAGTACCAATCTTTGAATTGCATTTTAAGGTTGGCACGAATTTTCAAAATTGAACCTAAATTGAGAAAATTCGATCTCATTATATGCTCTACTTCGAATATTTTTTGACAAATGTAGAAAACGTAGAGGGGATGTCACTTGAACTTGACCTACAAAGCTCCTTAGAAACAATTGTCCAATAAAAAAAGAATAACAGATTAGAAAAAAAATGCTTTGATTCTTAGATTTAGACTCACTAACCACAAAGAAACACTATATATAGCCTTTAGTAGTACAAAAATAATTATAGAAATTAATTATTACAATATCAATTTACCACTATGAACGTTAGTATCATATTTATAGCAATTAGAATTATAAATTTATGTTTCACTTTTTATATAATTATAATTAAGATATTTTTTAAATCAGTATATATAATTATGCACTATTCATTAAATGCTAATTGTAATATAATTCTAATAAAGATATTTTTTAAAATAAATTTAAAAGAGAGAATAGTACCTTTATTTTGAAAAGAAAATAAATTCATGAGAAATTGACACCTTACTTTCATTAGTTGGGGGAAAATCTAATTTTAGTATATTAAGTAGATTATTTTATATAATTATAATAAAGATATTTTTCTAAATTGGTATAATCATGCATTATTCATTAAATGCTAATTGTAATATAATTATAATAAAGATATTTTTCTAAAAATAATTTTAGAAGAGAGAATAGTGATTTCATTACATGAGAATAGTACTTTCTAAAAATAAAGATATTTTTCTAAATTAGTATAATCATGCATTATTCATTAAATACTAATTGTAATATAATTACAATAAAGATATTTTTCTAAAAATAATTTTAGAAGAGAGAAGAATGCTTTAATTACATGAAAATAGTACTTTCTAAAAATAAATATATGTTCCTAAATTAGTATAATTATGTATTAATCATTAAATATTAATTATAATATAATTATAATAAATATAATTTTTATAAAATAATTTAGAATAGAGAATAGGAAAGTTCATTTTAAAGGAAAAACGAAGTCATGAGAGATCGACACGTCTCCTTTATTAGTTGGGAGAAATTCAATTTTAGTATATTAAGTAGATAAGTAGATGTAAGTTAACCTACTAAAAAATCTAGAACGACCTCACTTTGTTGTGGGTGTGTGTTTGATTAGATTGAGAGAATTAAATTGATTATATTAGGATGATTCCAACCAACTTTCTAGATTCAGTAATGCTACTTAGCCAAAAAACCATAAACAATATAATAATAATAATAATAATAATAATAATAATAATAATAATAATAATAATCATCATCATCACTTATAAGAGAATGTAAATTATTTTTTTGATTTAATTAACACAATTAATTTTTTTATAAATGTCTCGTTTCACTTAATTATACCAAGAATTAATTTTAAATTTTATGTGAATCAAATCCAAAAAACTATCTTTTATTATTACAACCACAATTATACAATTTTTCATACAAACGAAAATTCCAAATCTTTATATCATTAACCCTAAAAAATATTCTCAAATCACCATAACATATTTTATAAAAGCATTTAAATATCTCAAATTCGATTAGTCACAATTATTGAAAATTAGAAACATCTAAAAATTGTTGATTTGTACCTGCAAAATAAATAATAAACAAATTCGTCTAGATTCCTTGATTATAAATATTTATGTTTAAAATTAGAAATGTTATAAATATAAAATTATAAATATTATAACAACTTTTGCTATACAAGTCATATTTTTATATATAGAGTTTTATAAAATATAAACTAAAAAATAAAATATGACAAAAAATTATGAAACAAATTTTTAAATATAATTATTAACTTATAAGATTAAAATAAATAAATAAACATACATATGAATATCAATAAAAAATATTAAAATAATTTAAAATTATGACACATTAGCACACGTGTGGGAACAATAATTTTAAATATATAATAAGATATAATTAAAAATTGAAAATATTAATTGAAAAAATTTATTAATTATGGACATATTATATATATATATATATATATATATATATATATATATAATTATAATTATGAATATTATAAATATAAAATTATAAATATTATGTATGTAAAGTTACGAATATAAATTAAATACATTTTTACTAATTTCACTATGTACTCATATTTTTACTTACATACCAATTGTCATAAAATAAAATAAAATATAAAAAAATATGAAGTAATTTTTTTAAATAAGATTTTTAGTTGATCGGATTATAATTAATAAATAAGCACGAGTATGAATGCCAATAACACATATCAAATTAATTTAAAATCATACTTTATTAGCGCTGGTTAGCGCTGGTGTGAATAGAAATGTCAATATATATTTTACCTGCGTATACTTAATTCGATTCAATTCGATTAGTAGGGTTACAAATTTAATTCGCAGTGGATAGAGTAGGTTGCAGGTTGAACATTCACTCTACCCAATCAACCACTACTAGAAAATAATATATTACAAATAAATTTTTTAGATAGAATTTTTCTGTCAGAAATACCAATGGATTTCCGACACATTTTCTGTTGGTAAAAAATTAAAACTTTTTTTAAAATATTTTCGACAAATTCTATCTGTAAGATTAAGATTTTAATTTCAAATTTATTACAGACAAAAATTCCGTCTTAATCAATTATTAAATCTATCCCAAATTTTAATTGCCCTAATTTTAACACAATTTTCGAAATTTCAGATTCATTCCCACGAGCTTTCAATTTGGCCCTTCATTCACTCTCTCCGTCGCACAAGCTTCTCCCACCGCCGCCGCCGCCGCTCGCGTCGCACGACTCTCTTCGTCACCCCTTACGTCGCACGAGCTCTCTCTGCCACTGCCTCGTCGCGTCTGCTCCCTTCGTTGCCATCATCGCAGAGCTCTCTCCGTCGCCGCTCTCATCGCCATCGTCACACGAGCTCTTTCCACCGTCGCTCTCGTTGTGTCTGCTCCCTTCGTGAATTTCAGGTATACTCTGATTTTGCGATTCTGTTGTGTAGGGCTCAATTTCTATGCCAATTTTAGGTTTATCCTACTTTGCTTTGTTAACCCTCTGAGGGCTCTGTCAACAGAGGTATGTATCAGTGTATGTGGATGAATCTCGAATTCTATTTTTATGTGGATTTATTTTCATATGCTAAGATTGTATTCAGATGCTGTGCTTGCAAGAGTTGCAACAGAGAAGAGGATGTCAATGATCAAAGCCTGGGAAGAAAGTGAGAAATCAAGAGCAGAAAACAAGTAAGACCTAAAGCTATGTCATTCTTCATATTAACTAACAAGCTATTTATTGCTGATTTGGATCAATTTATTTCGCAGAACTCAAAAGAAGCTTTCATCCATTTCATCATGGGAGAACAGTAAAATAGCTTCCACGAAGGATGGACTGAAAAAGATTCATATAAGCATGTATTTCATTTCGTTAGTTACTATAACACTGTATTCTAACTTCTATGAGCATTAGTTGCCACTTCGAAGCCAGCCTCTTCTCCAGTATATTCTAACACTGACGCCTCTCCTCCGGTTTGTCATTTTTCGTCGAGCTTTGTCGCATCTTGTCCAATTCACTGCCATTGATTTCTGTACTGATTTTTTGTTAGGGATTTAGGTTTTGTTCTAATTTGGTTTTAATTTTTGGTTCTATCTGTTCTAATTTTGTTCTTACTTCTTTTCTAATTTCTTGTTCTGTTTCTGGTTCTAATTTTGGTTCTCTCTAGTTCTAATTTCTATAGCAACAGCAAAAGTAGGCACTACCAATAAATAAGGGGGATGTTTTTAATATTATTTTAAATAAATTTGTTAATATTATGAGTTTTTACAAGCAAAAATAATTATTTATTTATTTACTTTGGTATTTACTGATTTCTTACATTTAATCTATGATTTCATGAATCTCTTATGCCATGATTTAGGGCATTAATATATAATATAATAGCTAGTGCATATAAGATTACTACACAGTGAGAGCAAACTTTGAATTCATAGACAAACTTGGGGTTGATTTTTGGTGCTTCCACCATATGGATATAGTCCTTGATGGACAAACTTTGGAGGTGATCACTCTATACTAATCTGAATAGTTCTAATTTAATCCTTTTCTCTTCCAATTTACATTTTTTTGTTTGTCTCCCTTTCACTTTATATACTAAAAGAGACAATATATACAAAACGTGTAAATACGAAATGGTGAATATAACATTCCTATTATTATGTTGGACTTCTTATTTTCTTTAATAATAGATGCGAAAGTGTAAGTCTTTAGAACCTGACATCGTAAATAGTAAGGTCCCTTTCTAAAAAAGCATTTCATGATTTGAATTTATGGTTAATCTAACTCAAGACTCAATTCACTTCCTCGCTAAGCTAATAACTCACTCTAGATATATACTACTATGTTGCTGATACGTGATCAACTGTTTTGTAGTAGTCATATAGAACCAACACATGAGAAAATAAGAAATTCATACTTTGTTGGCTATATATTAGTCAAAACTTGAAAGAAGTATTATTGGCCTCATAAAACTTTGAGACAATATTTAAGCTGGTTTTTAAACTTATATGCGAACCTCAATTTAACCCTTAGTTTTAATTGCAATATTTATATCTCAATTTTACAAACATTACTCACATTATTAGTTTCAACTTTTAATTGCAATTTTATAACTTATATGCATGCATTGTTCAAAGCTGAGTTCTACTGAGTTGAATTTTAGCTCTACATCTTCAGTGTAATAAACAGTTGAGGGCAGTAAATAAATGCTTGGAAATGTATCTAAAGTAGCTTAACTAGTTGGTATCTTATGAAGCACTGGTACGGTTAAAACTTAAAAGGTTTCTATATCTATCTGTCCATTGTTACATATTAATATAATACACTTTTATATGCCTCTTCCAGATCTCTGCACAATTTTTTCGCCTTTTTTTTTTTGTGGAACAATTCTTCCGCTTTTGTATACCTCTTTATACAATTCTACCTCTTTATTCTAGTAATAGTATGTGAGCCCTGCCTGCTATATCTCCTTTGGATTAGGAAAACAATTCTACTTACGGGGAATTGATATTTCATCTTTGTTTTCCCGTTTTTCAATGCTAGTTTCGGCCTTTTGGTTTGATGTTGTTTCACAGGCAGCAAAGATTTCAGAATTTGTATACCTTGAAAGGAGGCGTTTCTCACTATTTAAAGAATGAAGGTCCTGCAAAATGGATAGGAAACTTATTTGTATTTGACTCTCGTGTCTCTCTCTCTCTCTTTGTCTGTGTACTATTCCCAGGCCACAACTGAAGCAGACATGACCCAAATTTCTGGAGTTGATAAGTTTGCAAAATGCTACCTATGTAGTTCAGAAGTAAGCGAATTGAGACATAGGAATTGTGCAAATCTTGACTGTATATCATGTTTGAAAATTTAAGTTACAATACCATAGTTTTATTTAGCATACTTTGTCAATTAATCATGAGTCCTTTTGTTCTTGAATGCTAATTAGGTATGATGTAATGAATATTATGTTTATTTATGTGATTTTTGGCATTCTTTTATTCAATTTACAGTGTGTTTGATGGAGTAAATTTAGAAAAGAAACCTAAAGAATTTATTTTGCAATGAAAAAATCTAAAAAAAATTATGTTTTACCTTACAGATGGATTTACAGACAGAAAATTTGTCCGTATTTAGAGCTGGAAATGCTTTCCTAGGCTCCAATTACTGACGAAAAATCTGACGCTAGTTACCGATGAAAAATCTGTCAGAAAATTGGAAGAGTTAAGCGAAATGGAAGTAACAATTACCGAAAAAAAATCTGTCGATAACGGAAAAAAATCTATTGGTAAATTACCGACAAAAAATCTGTCGAAAAATTTGACGTTTTTAGCGAAATAAAGGGGATGATTACCGAGGAAAAATCTGTCGATAAATTACCGATGGAAAAAAAATCTGTCAGTAAGTAATTTTGAACGAGGCTTTTACAGAGGGACAAAATCCGTCGGTAATTTCGTCGGTAATCAAAAATCTGTATGTAATGAAGACCAAATCTGTCTGTAAATTCATCTGTAATAAGCAATTTTCTAGTTGTATCATCATTCAATGGAGATACAAAACCTAAAAGCTACCCTAATATGGTTTTGTTTCTGTTAATTCAATTATTTTTATTCAAAATTCACAACTCTAATACCATTGCAAGCACAATTAGAATAGGCCAAGAAATTTTATAAGAAGTCGTCTTTATCATTGCAAATAGTATGACATTTGAATTCGACCTTAATACAGTACCTATGGTAGAAGGTGTTGAAGAATTTGAACAACAGACGGACTCACCCGTCGAAATTATTGTTAGTCAACCAATTTTTGAGAATATGGAAAACCACACTAGTTTTGATGAGGTATGGTAATAAACTGATTTAATTTTCTTTTTTGTGTTTTTATATGTATTTATAATTATATTGTATTAAGTTCATATACATAACATTCATAAGCTCATATACATAACATCCATAATTACATACAACTAATATCTAAAAATTAAATTCATGTTTATTAGACATTACATCCATACACATATCATTTTTTAGTTATTGCATAAGTAACTATAAAGTTAACACAAATATTTTTAAATTTTATCATAATTGAATTTAAAAAAATGTCAAATTCTTAAATTAGTTTATTCAATTGATAAATTTACTCATAACATCTATAAATTCATACACATAACATCCATAATTTCATATAATAACATCTATAATTTTGTACTTATAATATTCATAATTTCATACATATAATGTCTATAATTAATAAATTTTTATAATTAATATTATCAAATGTTAAACTATATGTCTTATTGTATTCTTCAAATTATCTTATATGTGCATTAATAGGTCATAATTTTAATTATTTTAATATTTTTATTTAATATTCATATGTATGCTTATTTATTGATTTTAATATGACGAGTTAATTATTTTTAAAAATGTATTTTTTAATTTTTGTTTTTATATATATATATATATATTTTAATAATCTATATATAAAATATAAGTTGTATAGTAGTTGTTAAAAATTTTTAATTTAACTTCCATAATTTTTGCAAAAAATTATTGTATTTTAATGGATAATAATATGATTGAGGGATATTAGGAATTTGATTTGGGAAAAACTGAAACTGATTTTGAAAAGAACATTAATGACTCCAAGTACACAGCAAAAGAGTGGGTGATAAAGAGGATAAATGATAAGATGTATGTCACTTCCTTATCAAAAGAATAAAAATTTTTACATGACATTTTTATATTGTAATTATTCTTTAGCTACCTAGCATCACCGTTTTAAAATTACTCTAGTTTAACTTTTAAAATTTCAAAGGAAAATTATAGGTAGACAATGAAAATATTAAACAATGTGATCAATGGATATACCGGATGTTCAATTTACTAGCTGCGTGGATGGTTATCCTAATATTAAGATTTAGGTGGACAATTTAGATGTTTAGTGTATTTTTACTTTATTGGGCTAATTTTAGAGCTCATTATTCACATTGTTCACAAAAGCTCTACCACTACCCAAAATAAGGGGTATAGCCACGGATTAAAAAACTGTGGCAATTATGCTTTCATAACAAATAAACATCCGTGGCTAAAGAGGGCGACGCGTTTTTAATTAGCCACGTTTTTTACTCTAATAGCCACGATTTTAATATCCGTGGAGACATTTTGTTAGCCACAACTTTGGCACGTTTAGACACAATCTTTTCCGTGGCAAAATAAAAGCATGCACAACGAAATAATTGTTTCTGCCACACTTTACCTGTAATAAAATTGACCAGGCCGAGCCTTTTTGCCACACTTTTTTCCGTGGCTAACGATAAAAGTTAAATTAAAAAAAAATACCATAATAAAAATGCTCTTTAATATAAAATTACATCTTATAATATTAAAAAAATAATCACATTCCTATACGTATTATCCATAGTATAAAAATATAAAATTAAAAAATACTTAGTATCGAAAAGCAAATATCCTAGATTAAATGGATTTAATGTTAAAAAAAATTCAAATAAAATTATTACAAAATAAATATCAAACTTTGCTAAAATGATATAGTAAACTAAAAGCTGACAATGAATTTATCAAGCTCTGCATTTCTTGTTATACAGACAACCCACATGCAAAAATATTTTTAGGTAAATAGCAAAAAAGACATAACTTCAGCCACTGAATTATACACCCCATCAATACTCCGGTTGTTTTGTGCGCTCCAATAAAATCTGCTAAGTAAGATATAGATCAGGAATTAAGCTAAGAAATTAATAGGCCATGATTTGACCTTATCGAAAATGATCATAAAAATTAAGGTACAATACTTACTTCTTGGATGTAATTTGCAGCTTCTTTGGAGCCTTCCGTTGTCAGTTACATAAGATTTTTCAAAATGTCAATTCATAATTTAAAATCTATCTACCGCCAGCAACAAAAAAAAAGGCATATTGGAATAACAAAAAAAGGTCTAAAATTAACTTTCATTGTTGACTAAAAGAAATATAAAAAACAAAATGATGCCATGAAAATTAACCTGAAGAAGTGTCACTTTATCCAACTTTGGTGGCAAAATTCCAACGGTAACATCAAAGGTCTCTAGCACTGTCTTCTACATAGTTTAAATCTGTCCATATTTGTACAAGTTTTAATAATTACAAAACAACAAAGCTAAATCAAAAGTGGAGCAGTTTAAAAAAAAAAAACACAAACTTGAATTTAGCCAATTGAAAAGTTAACGTAAAATAGATGCATACCAAGTAAAGAGGTGCTATTAAGGTATCCGGCACTGAAGTTTTAAGATCATGCATGGGGATCACAGCACCGCCGGCAAGAGCCAAAGTTGTAGCATTGATACACGCATATCTAGTTCCTACACAAAGAATATTGGGAAAGAGTTATTAAGCATACTTTCAAAAGAGTTACCCAAATTCATCGTTTCTGGTCATGCCTCAGATAACGCACTCATCTCCACTAACAACAAGACTCGTATTACATCGTATTACAGTGTTTTAGAGAGGCAAGATTCATAGCATTGCCCTCTAGAGAGAGTGACGGTGAAGGAGGTGCAATGGAGCAACTTAGGGTTTCTTTAAGTCATCTTCGGGTTTGCCTGTAGAATCAAATTCCGCCAATTTTGTTTGCTTCTATGACGAGTCGAACTGACAGTACTCGACTGCAAATCGTAGTCTCTGCTCTTCCACAAAACGTTCGGTGTGATCGTACCCAGAACCTAAACAGGGATTGAAGGAAACGGATTTGTTCTGAAGGTTAGCCAGCTTGATCTGAGTGCAGGAGTTAAGAAATTACGATTTGGAAAAACTAAAGAAAACGTTATTTACGAAAGGGATTGACTGCATGTTATCAAACTTGAATCAATTGCAGGAACTAACAAATAAGGAATTTAGAGAATAGTGGGTAGGAGTTATTGTTAAAACTGGGTGAGTGGACTACTAAATAAAAATTGAGCTTAATATTGCCGTTAAAAATTTCATTCATCTTATCATAGATGTTAATTTGAATTTTGTTTAATGAAGTAACTATAACTTTTTAATTTAGAGTAAAATTTAATTTTAATAAAAAATATCAAATTACAAAATTTAAAACTTTAAACTATATTTCAAAAATTTCACATACTAATTAGAATTTAAAATTTTGACTTGTTGAATTAAAATTAAATGGCTTAGCTTAGTCTTCTCTTCTGAGACTATTGGAGGCTGGGGAAGGGGCACTCTTGAAGAAGGGCAAAATTTGAACTCGTTCAATAAAAATTAAAATAGATAAACTTAAAACATAAGAATTTAATACTTTTGGATTGAAAAAGAATAAAAATTTTGTATATAGTTAGAAAATGAACTTCCATAAAATTAATTTTAATTTATTTTTTTATTAAATTAATAAAATATAGGTATAAAACTAATATTTTGAATTTTAAAAGTTAGGATTTTGTTCATTAATGTTGCCATAAATTAATAGTGAGTAATTAAATAATGAGTAATTAAATTAGTTATTATTCCAATCAATCATGGTAAATATATTTTACTTTCTAAAATTAGTTAGAGCTATCTTATCAAAGATAAACATGTATTCTTTTTATAATTTTAACATTCATTTTCAATTGAATCATTTTATTCCATTATCAAATTCTTTAAATTAATACATACGGTAAAATTGGACACGAAACTGTATTTGACCAAGAAGAACACGAATAAAAAATATAACAATTAAAAAATATAAATAATAAAATTATATGTATATAATTTAGTCTCTTTGGTTATATTACAATCTGATTTTTATACAAGTAATGAATAATATGTTAAAAAATTACTATTAAATAAAAAAAGAGAAATTAACCAAATCATCATAGTTAGTACTAAGTAAAAAAACACATAATTAAGAGATATGTCAAAATTTAAGAATCATACGAAGTGAGAAAATTGCACATCATCGTCAACATCTAAAATCAAACGATTAGTATACTTTTTTTTAGTGGTAGCAGTCAAAAGGAAGGAGAAGAAACAAATTATTAAAAAATTGAAAAAATCTGCACCCTGATAAATCGAATTTACCTTAGGTTAGGATTTAAATTTAGAAAATGTATACTGTATCAAAATATTTTGAGAGGGATGAAGGAAAACACAAAATTAAACGCAGAATTTGAAAGTAAAAATCGTTTAATTTTGCCACAGTGATAATTGGGTCTCTGGTAATTGAGAGAACTTATCTCAAATTAGCCACAAACAAATCAAATCGTCTAAAAATTCCACAAAATTTGGCCACAAAAATACAAAGTGTTACAAGTAGTTACCACAACCATATAAATTTACCACAACCATATAAATTTGCCGCTACTTTTAATTTGTGGGTGTCTTCCTGATAGTAACGTCCGTATTTCTGGTAGTGTGTACCTAGTACAATTTCAAATCTACTCGCACTCAATATTCTCATGACCAGTTTCGAGACACACTAGAAGAGAATGGAATAGCTACGGGGATGCCACTGCCTCCATAGTCGGTTGTTTCCCATCGCCGTCGTTTCTAGCATGGTTGCCGTTGAACAAGAATGGAGAGAGAGAATAAGAAGAGAGACGAGGGAGAGAGGGAGAGAGGGGCTGGAGATCGCAAGGGCGACGGCGGTGGGTACTGCCGCTGCTGCAGTGCTATGTTGCTCCTGCTCTGTCCCGCGCTGCTGTTCTGTCTTGTTTGTCACCGTTGTAGCCATTGCTGCTGCTGCAGTTATCGTTGCCGCTGCCGGATCTGGTCGGAGCCACCGCACCATCGTTCTAATAACCCCGTTTCACTTTATGGGTTGTTCTGCCCATATTTCTAATGGTTCTCCATTTTAGTGGATTGAGAAAGAAACAAAGCTTCTTTTTTATATGGTTGGAGAGGTTGAAGAAGATATTCAAGACTTGGAGTAGAGAGAGGGTGGAGAGACGTAGTGGAAAAGCATGGAGGCAGTGGTATTTGGGGAATTTGGGGAGTGGAAAAGCATGGAGGCAGTGGTATTCATGGAGACAGAGAAGAAAAAAGAGAGGAGGTTTATTTTGTTTTTATTTGTTTTTACATTAATAAAAAATTAAAAGTGTTTAAACAATTTTGTTTGTTTTATTTTTATATTTATTTTAAATTAATAAAATATTAAAATATAATTTAGTATAATATATTTTACACTAAATACAAAATTAAAATTTAATTTAATATCTATTCTTTTTGTGTCTGCCCTCTATATGTTTTTCAAATTTAACTCGAAAGACTAATTAAACCATAAAACAATCGCAAAAAAATTAATATATGCTGATAAAATTTATTATACAATTTTAAAATGAGTGATGCTATATGTATATTAAAATTAATTATTAAAATGAATTATTCATTTAAAATACATACTAAAATATAAATACACATTAAAAATAAATTAAATCATATATATATTTATATATAAATATATTAATAATTAATTTTAATAACTAATTTTAATGTACAAATAATATTTTTGTTTTAAAATTAATTAATCCAATACTCAAAAAATACTAAAACTATATGACAAATTTAACTTCTGTATATATAGAGTTCAAGCTTTCATTTGCGAAAGGCAAAAAGTGAGCACTAGCTAGGTGCTACCATATACTAGTTTCTAGTTGCTTTAATTATATTTAATTAAGACATTCTGACAGAGGTAGATGTCACGATTTAATACTACTGTAACTTTCATATGGTTAATTCAATCCATGTCTTAGACAAAGGACAAATAAATACAGGATCTGGCACCGCCATAATTTGATATGATGCCACAAAGATGGTAAACAAATCTACTGAAAAGAAAAATTTAGTTACATGGTGTTTTAAGTATATATTTTAATAATATAATAATAATTTTTCTAAAATTTTTTACTTGCTTAATGTATTAAAAAAAATAAACTTTTAATATTCTTTTAATAAAACATTTTTTATAATTCTTAAAATATTTCTTTAGATTATGTATTAGCAAAAGCCTAAACAAAATAATCATTATTTATCAATGTCATCTTCACACCTATTATTATTAGGGTAGCGTACGTCATGAAATTTGAAATACCAGCACTTCCTTCTAGCCAGCAGAAGCTATAAAATTTTCCTATAATATAACATATATGATTTCATCCGAGTACACAGATATCAATCCCGCAGAGACAACACATTAAAGTGGTGATAAAATAAAACCAACGATTAAATACACTACTTAAAGTTTAAACCACATGATATAATAATATAACTCAACTTAATTAGTTGAAATAATACTAACCAAAAGTTCCACCTACTAATCAACTCAAACTTAGTTACTAGCAGTAACAAAAGAAATAAATTAAAGTAAGGCATAGATATAATATATGGTGTATGGAGTATTTGATTATTCTAGGGGCACTTGGATCTGTTGCCATGAGTGACCATACCAGTGTAGCATTTGCCACATTTTTCGCGGTTACCGTAAGTTCCAGGGGGCACACATTTGCAGCGCTCGCAGCAAGTCATGCATGCTCTCATGCACACTCTCGTCCTTGAGTGCAATTGGCACCTATAACCACATCGTGGCACGCATTCTACACATAAAACACAGAATCATAAATAACTAATAAATAAAAAACATTGGTATACATTGGTATAATATATTTAATTTCGTTTTCAAATCTAAAAAATTATCAAAAATATTATTTATATATTAAAATTAATCACTAAAATTAATTATTATATATTTATGTATAAATGCATATTTAACTTAATTTTTTATTATATATTTTATATTTAATGTGTATTTTATAATTGATTTTTTTTGTATGTCTAATGAAGTTGAATTTTAAATGTTCAGTTGCCTCTAATTTGTCACTATATATTAAATCCTAGGCTAATTTTTTTTATATTGTATAAATATATGTGTAATACATTGTTATGGGAAGATTAGGTGTTTTTTTTATATGGTGTTTTATTCAAATCGGACGGTCCGATTTGTTTGAAAAAAAAAATAAAGTACAAATCGGAGGGTCCGATTTGTTTGATAAAAAAAAATTACAAATCGCATGGTCCGTTTTGTATTTTTTATTTTTTTTTTATTTTTTTAAATAGAAATCGGACGGTCCGATTTCAACAGTAAAAATTTTTTTATTTTTAAAAACATAAATCGGACCATCTGATTTGTGATTGTTGATTTTAAAAATGAAACAAATCGGAGGGACCGATTTGTTCACACCATAGCAACGAAAAACTCATCTCTTCTCCTATCATTGTGAGATGCACTCAAGCTCTCTCCCACACAAAAAATAATAAGCGTAAATCCTACAGTGAAAAACAAACTTTTAACATAACGTGGTATGTCAATATTCAAGGGGGCAAAAAGAAGTTTTAACTAGTCCTAAACACACATAATAAGAAATTTTAAATTTTTTATTTTAATAAATATACAAGAAAAAATATTAGAAATCAACACTTTTATTAATATTAAAATTTAAAATTAACTAAATATTGACTAAAAATAATAAATTTTATTAATAAGATAGTATTATTCATTTATAAATATATTTATTAAAATTTTAAACTTTGGATTCCTATAAGAACTTTCATAGTTGGCAACCTTATCATGTGCCCTACAAGTTGGTTGAAAAAAAATAATAATAAGGATTAAAATTGAAATTTCCTTAACCAAAAGTATAAAAAGAAATTTACCGTGACTGGAAACAAATATTACAAATTTCAAGGATAGCAAAACTTTTTTAACCCCTTTAATTCTGGAATAAGGACTTTATGAATTATGGATTATGGTTGGTAGACTTACCTTTGTTTGATTTAACTATGTGAGATGTTGGTGGTGCTGGAGTAGGAGTAACAGGGGGATTTACCACTGGAGGATGATAAGGTGTGGGTGGAGATATTACCTTGGGGGGTGTTGGAGTTGGAATTGGAGTTGGAGTTGGTGGTGGGGGTGGTGGAGGGTAAGATGGAGATTTCACAAATGGAGGAGGGGGTGCCTTCACTACAGGGGTATATGGTGCCTTAGCCTTGGGTGGTGTGGGTACTGTGCTGGTCACTGGTGGAGGTGGCGTAGTAGTACTTGGTGGCTTTGGTGGTGCTGACGTGGCACCTACTGGAGGTTTTGTATAGCTCACCTGCACCAAAAATTATATATATTAAACATATTTGTAACATATTTCAAAAAAGGATTTATTTGTTAATGAATGTTTAAATAATAGTTAAAGAACTACAATAACATGTTTTAATAGAAAATATGTTTTTTCTAAATTTTTTATCCATTAAATGTATATTAACAGTACATTGGAATTTTTTTTTTTTGTAACATTATGGGGACACTAGTTAATTAATTTCTTTTTAGAAATTGTTATCCATGCTCATCTACCTTGTAAAAAGAAAGATGCATGTGGAGATTTAGCGTGCCTAATAAAAGTATTACATAAAATATTTTCTATCTTTAAGTTAAGGGAATTAATGGTTGTTCTTTGTTTAATAGAGATAAGGAGGACGAGAAGATTAATTTGAAGCTAAGTGAAGAGTGAACGGGAAAAAAAAAAGAACGTTTTTTTCTTATGATTTTCTATTCATGCAAAGGAAATTCGGTGAAACATAAAAGTAATGTGAATATACTTAATCCGATCCCCTCATTCTTCGTTTTTTTATGTCGGTAGGCATTATTATTTATGCAAATAAATATATAGTAACATTTTTAAGAGAGAGAGAGAGAGATTAGATGAAGAGAACACAGCATTAATAGTATATATATATTTTGTAAAACTCATGAAAGTCCAGAAAATAAAGATTTTATAATATTAACAGCGTATTAACACCACACAGGAAGTGAATAAGTTATGAAATGAAACTTAAAGCTTTAGTGTGAAGTGTGAACATACTCACCTGCATCTTGAGATCTTCATTATATGAAGAAACCTGCATATGAAGATAAAAAAAGGTGGGATTTTCAAGTTAATATATAATGCACAAGAACCAAGAACATAATTTCTTCTGTACAAATGATGAGTGAGCGTAAAACAAAAACAGTGAACCATATATATATAAGAGGAGTACCTTACTAGTAGCCATCACAAGAAAAATTCCCAGAAGAAGAATGGACTTATTGAAAGCCATTTCCAGAGAAGACGGAAAGGGCTAGCGCTAGAAAGGAAAAATGGAAGAGGATTCAGAAGTAAGATGCTAGCTGTTGCTAAGAAGCAACTAGATCTTGTGTGTTATATATACAGGTCAAGGTGGGAGACAGGGGAAATATTAATTAAATATTTTGAATAATTACTTCGTGTGTTTTGTATATATATATATATATATATATAATGCTACCCAACCCCTTCTAAAATAACATGTAAGTTACCTTTCATTATGTGTCACATTGTAATTGGTCCTTATCTTAACCATAGTTGGGGCGTCAACGTCATCGTCTGCCCTCCCACACAACCTCTCCTTCCCACTATAGCCAGCGCCTCATTTTGCTATGGATCACTTCTTATCCACATAATTAATGGTTAATTTGGTTATTAAATTTTTTATTAAAAAAACATATCTTTATTTAATTACGTGATAGAACATATATTTATATGTAAAATATAATATAATAAAATAAATCTATTCAAAGTATTTAAAAGTATAATTAAAATCATGAACATACAAATATAATAATAAAATTTGTACTCCAAACAAATAATTATGGTTAAGATAAGGACCAATTACAATGTGACACATAATGAAAGGTAACTTACATGTTATTTTAGAGGGGTTGGGTAGCATTCACCATATATATATATATATATATATATATATATATATATATATATATATATATATATATATATATATATAAATTGGATAATGGATTGTATGGTTAGATTTTGATATTTATAAAAGTATTACCTTTATTTAAAGTGTAGCTAAATAAATAAGTTATACTTTTAAATAAAGCATTTTTATAAAAAAGATATTTTTACCATCTTTATTTGAGTAATTGTCTCTATATATATATATATATATTCGATTTGGTAAATTTTATAGGTAGTTACTTTATTTTATATTTAGTAAATAAAAAAATGTATTTGTATTTTTAATCTTGAAAAGATGATTAATTATACTTTTAAAAGCACCTATAAAAACAATATTCAAATTTAAGTTTTGCTAAAACTAGATGTTCGGATCATAATTTGTGAGTCAACTTGTTTATTCCATACTATTTAATTAAGGTTTAATTATTTTATTAATTCTTGTAATTTTACAACATTTTTAATTAGGTCCCTATATTTTAAAAATCAATAATTTCATCATCAATATTTACATCGCTATTAAATATAATAAAAGCTAAAGATTATTTTTATTAAAATAGCAAATGTCAATTATTTGTTCATCAAAACTAAATGTACAAAGTAAAAGAAATCTTACATAATAAAATACTAACCGAAATGAAATAATTGTCAACTAAAAAACAACAAAAACAGGTCCTAACTAAGGATTCTTGTAAGCATATGCATCATCCTCTTAGTCATCTTTCTCTTTCTGTGTTAACGATGTTACCAGTATTTATACCGGTGTTAGTGCAGCTGATGATGATTCCCTTCAGCAGTGTCGTTGCCACCAATGCAGACTGTATCTTAGTAGATTGGCAGATCCTGCCTCATCTGGTATATTTGCTCTAGCTCTTGCTGCATGTCAAACTTTAGCAGGTGATAACTAGTCGGTCCTACCTCCTCCACCACATCCTGGTTAGCTAGGCGAGCGAAAAAGTCCTATTACTGCTACTCATCCTGGTACAGATGCTGACCTTGTTCTTGTAAGCTCTGAGTCAAATTCCAGACCTGCTCGTGAAGATCGGCATTCTGGGAAGCTGGAAGAGCACTGGTAGCTGACCTGGAGGACCCCCTCCTTAAAGGGCCTGAGTGAAGATAGAGTCTCACACTACACCGCATTAGGATCCACCAACACATAACTAATCGACTCGTGCCCCTCATCCTCATTCTGTCGGGACAACTAGGTTATGGCTTTTAACTTCTAATTGTATAATGTCTAACACATAAAAGAATTATAAGTTACGAAATAAAAACAAGTCACTATTGTTTCAAAAATATTAAGTTATGAAATAATGACAAGTTGCAATTAAGTCGCTAAATCGTTTGTCCATATAGAGCTCTTTATTTTCCTTCTGAGTATGAATGTACTTGAAGACTTCATAATCAAAAGGAACGCAATCCAACAACTTTTCCTGCACATTACAAACAAATAGGCTAAAATAAGTGATAATTAATTATAAGGTAAAATGTCAAATTAACTTAAAATTATGTAAATGAATTAATTATACCATTTTCTTCTTGATCTTGGTAACATTTGTCGGATCCCACAGTGAACAGAGTCATGCTATGTTCGCTTTGTTCATTTTCTGCCAATACCTAAAGTTGGCATCATTGTTCAAGTAGGCACGTAATAACTATTGCAGCAAGTTGGGTTGCAGCCACTGGCTAGCCTCCTCCTTGCCATTACGGACCTAGCCTAACATCTACTAAAAACGTTGACCCATACAATAGTTGATTGTATTCCGGATAAGGACATCGTGGTTATCAATCCACCAAAAGCTCTCATGCAAAAGAAAAACAAAAATATTAAAAATAAATTTAATGCGATAACTGATATGATAGTTGATTATCTTTCGGATAAAGTTATCGTGGTCATCAATCTACCAAAAGCTCCAGGGGCGAAGCTACCTATTATGCAGGGGAGGCAGTGCCCCCTAAAAGATATGTTTATAAAAATAATAAAAAATAAAATAGTGCCCCTTTAAAAAAATGTATGGCCCCTTTAAAAAATGTATGGCTTTCCATAACTCTCATTCAAGAAGTTGGTGCAGCAAAAAATAATTGGAAACTAGTGTGTTATTTGGGCTATGGGTCATATGTTTAGTTAAAAAAAAAAGTTCTAATCCATATTAGAAGGGGAGAGAATTTGAAACGACAGTAACAACAAGCCAACAAATCACTTCTTCAATTTTTCTCTCTTTTTCAATCAGAAAACAAAACATCACTCCATATTTTCATTATCATTACAACTTAGAAGATAGTAACTAGTCTTTAGTCTTTCATTATCATCTCTCATTCTTCTTTCTTTTGTAAGTTATTTCTTTTATTTATTTTTTTAATAATTTATATATTTATTTATTTATCTATTTTATAATCTTATAATAATAATTTAGGTTTTTGAAAGAAATTGAAGATGATAATCATGTAATTATAATGTTATGTCAAAGACCAAATCATCTAAAAGATGTTGGGACACTTTTTGAATTATGTCAAAGATTGAAAGAAATAGGAAAATAAAAAACTTATCATTTGGTTGATAGACTGATTTGCAATGTCTTGACTCTTCCAGTATCTACAGCAACAATAGAAAGAATTTTCTCAGCAATAAAAATTATTAAAATAAGGCTTCGGAGTAAAATAGCAAACGAATTTCTTGCAGATAATTTAGTCATTTACATTGAGAAAGAAATTGCAGCTACTTTCAGTACAGATTCAATAATAGATGACTTTGAATCAAGAAAAAAACGTCGAGCTCAATTGTCTATATAAGTTACAAATTTTAATTCATTTCAGTTCTAATAATATTATTATTAATTTTTTCATTGCATAAGTTATGGTTGTGATTTAAATTATTTACATGAAGTATAATATATTTTTTAATAATTTTGCGAGAAACGTCTAAAAAGGAATTGAATAGTATTTGAAAATTCTAAAAGCAAGTATATAACAACCTATATTTACAATATTTGAAATTAGTTTTAAAATATCTGTGTTTAATTATTTGTGTTTAAAATATTCTAAGTCTTAGTTGTTATTTTTAATTTTTTTGTTAAAATAAAAAATTAAAAAAAATTGGCCCCTACTAAATATTGTCTAGCTTCGCCCCTGAAAAGCTCTCATGCAAAAGAAAAACAAAAATATTAAAAATAAATTTAATGTGATAATTGAAAAAATAAATAAAATTGAAAGTAATCATACCTCCCATTTGGTAAACTGTCGATCCCAAATATCAAGAGGGATCTTCTTATAGCTAGGCCAAGTAGTGTTATACAACAACTTAATGACCTCCATCATTGCTTACGTGTAGGAACCGTTATCAAGTTCAAAACTAATGAAAATATATACTTAGTAAACACCTTGATGTTATAAAAATCAATATAATTAACATTAAATTTTGAACAAAATAATCCTTATCCGTTGAGACAATCTAGCCAGATGAGCATCTTAGTCTCCTTTTTTAATAGGGGATCTAGCTATGATGCATATAATGACTCAGGATATTAAGGATCTGCCACTAAAGGTAATGGATGTGCTTTATTTTGTAGAGGTGATAGAGGTACAAGAGCCAAAATAGGACCCACATAGACTTGGTTAGGTATCTTCACCCACGACTATTGTGTAGCAGAGACTGATAATGTCCTAAGCATGATCGAGATAGAGGGAGACAGAGCACTGACAGGTGTGGGTGTCATGGTCATTTGGCCTCCACTTCGACCATGCTCTTAAGAACCTAAACCTTGTCCTGCCATGTTTACCTGAAAAAAAAAAACAAAGGAACAATATAATTAAGATAACATAATTAATAATTAATAAAATATAAACTATATATGTTAAACAATATAATTAATACACAATATAAACTAACTTTACCCTAATCTATAAGGTTTAAGCTTCCTTTAATATTTTCAAAGATAACTTCATTATAGGGTTCGTCTTCTTCCTTATCGTTCCCTTCCACCTCCTCTTTCATTGGTGGTATTTCATACCCACTCGAAGATCAATTATTTCACCATTTAAGAGGTGAACTAAGAGTGTTCAGAGCATCAATTTCAATGATGATCTTTAAGGAAGTTAGATCACCAAATTGGTAGGCCTCTGGAACTTCTAGCCCATCACACTCAATGCAATCTCTTGGTTTAGTCTTAACCACAACCATCCAACTGGACTTGCAGCATCATGGGTAACGCTCATAATGTACATTTGTCATACATTTTGAGGTAAGATAAAAGGGTCATAATAATGTCTATCTTTCTTTCTACTATTTACTTTAGTGATATTGTAGTCATTATGCTTTCATGTTTTTTATCACGGACTTCGATGAAACCATTGATATTTAAACATAAAGACTTTTTTGGTTTAAGCTCTTGTTCAATATTTTTCATCTTACTAACAGTGAATGCCTCAAATATCATCTCATTATATCTCTCCTAGTTTTTCTCTGAATTTACCTCTTTCATCTTAACTTCTTTATTGATATTAACCCTCCTATTTTGACTCTTGAACCTATTGATCCTCAATGTAGAACGAATGACTTCTTGTTTATCAACTTCTCCATATCCAGTCCTCACCCAATATCCAAGGTTGAAACTATGATAATACAAGTGATTGGTCATATCACAGCACTTAAATACTTAGTCAATTGACACTTAGAGCACAGACATTTACATACCTCAACTGACATAAATGGTTCCATGATGAATACATACGCTACAAACTCATCAACACTAGAAAAGTACTCAAGTTTGATTTTTCCTCCCCTGTTGATCATTATCCGTATTGTGCATCCATAAGCAATGACTTAGAATTATTGTGCCACAAACAACCTAAGCATCAACAAAGTCATAACTTGCTAATGCTTTTTAGAAGAAGTAATAACAGGCTAGGCCAACTCAGGCTTCACTCTTAACGGGCCAGGCTGGTAATATAGTTAATTGGCCTAAGTCTAGGCTATAATTCTTTTTTAAGTACTAAGCCTAGCCTGTTATTGAGTCTAGTCTGGCTTGAAGCCTGTTAAAAGACTAATAATTTTTTTATAAAAAAATATTTAAAATATTATTTAAAAAATTATTATTTAATAAAAATTACTTACGTCTAATATGTCAAATTTAATATTTACAAAAATATCTAAATTTTTAAAGTATTTGAAATATATAAAAGTATTTATAGTAAAATATAATTAATTTAAAATATTTAATAATTTTTTAATTATAAAAATTTATTTATGTTAAACAGGTCCAAGAAAACCTGACCGCCAATAAAATTAATTTATGAGCCTGAATCTGGCCTATTAAGCAATTTAGACTTTTGAAACAACCTAAGTCTAAGCTTATATTTTCAAACAGGTAAGGCCGAATACAGGCCAGACTATAGGTTCTTGATAGGATGCCTGACCTATTTCGATCTCAATTTTTAGAAAGTTCAGCAGTTTTTCTTATAGTTTTAGATCTTTGCTAAACCATATTTTTAGCTATTCTAAACCAAAATATTTCAATAAAAACATCAACAGAAATGAGAGAAATGAGTTCAGAAGACATTACACAATGATATATACTAGTTTGGTTGAGACTTGCATGCATTCAGTCTTCAATAATAATTGAGATTTTCACTATAGAAATATTGATATAAGATATTATTTTCTCAAACCTTTTCAAGTTAAGCTTCGACTTAGAATAGACAAGATAAAAAAAACTTTAGATATTCTTTCCTTAGGCCTTCTCAAGTTAAGAAGTAACGCAAATCACAAAGGATTTGAAAACCTTAGATTTTCTTGTCCCAAGTCTTTTAGGGATAAACTTTAATCACTACTAAATTAAGATACAATGAACATAATGGTTTGTATATGAGATACACGTACAAATCTAAAATTAATCCAAGATATTATCTAATGTAAAGAAACTCTCAATATTTATTTAAGTAATTTGGGGTGTGATAAACAAGTTCAGAACCTATAATGCAACTGAACTATACTATTGGGAGATGAAAAGAGTTTTATCTTATATAAAAAAGAATAACTTGAAGGATAGATGGTAGACACTTAAAAAGAATTTGGGCATTACTTCATCATTTTCTTCCTATGGATGGTAGTATATCTCTAGCATAGATAGAAAGTTAGTTGTGCATGTAAAGTAAAGAAAAGTTTGTTACAGGCTATTAGAGTTTGTTATAGAGAGATTGAATTAGTCTTGGTTTAGTAGGGTCTAGGACGTTATGTCTAGTTTTGTGCTATTATAATACCTCTATGTATCATTTCGTAAGTGAGTTAGTTAAAGCTAATTCAGTATTCATAATTCCTAGAATCTCTTTCTTTTCTTTCTACTTTCCTACTGTATTTCACATGGTATCAGAATTGTTGGTTTTGATCTAATTTCTTTATAGCTCTTGTGGCTCTTTCTTTTCCTTCTTCAAAGAAGCTCTTACTCGTCTCCTTGACAAATTAGATGAAAAGAATTTCATAACGTGACAGCAACTTCCATTATTCACCATCCATGGACAAAATCTCCAAGATCACCTTCAAGCATCAAAAGTTCCATCACAATTTGACAATGAAGCTACCAAGATTACAGGTACAGTTTCTGCAACTTATTCAAAATGGCGCACTCAAGATTACACAATTATTTTTTGGCTCTTTGCTTCAATGGATACTTTTTTTCAAAAATCGAAAAGTCACATGGTTCATTGTAAATTCTCTCATGAGGTTTGGACAAAACTGCAAGAGTATTTTACTACAACCACAAGAATGAAAATCAAATAATACAAAGCACAATTGAAGATATTAAAGAAGCAAAATCTCTCTACATCTGATTATCTTTCCAAAGTCAAGAATCTAATTGATTCTCTCTATACTATTGGATACAATGTGACTACTGAGGAGCATATTGATGCGTTATGTGATGGCTTATCTGAGGAGTATATGTTTTACATCATCACAGTTATGTTTAAACTGGACGCTTTTATAGTTGGTGAAGCTGAAGCATTATAATCACGCATGATGAATTTCTTGATCAATTCAAGAGAATCTTCACATCAGTAGTACACAGGTTCATCTTGCTCAAAATATTTCTTCTAATCAGCAACCCACCTCTAACCACCAACCTCCTTCACGCACTTTCAATCAATTAAGAGGGCGTGGAGGACGCTATTCTTGTGGTAATATATCCAATTGGCAACAAGGTTCCAGGCTTCAATGCCAACTATGCAATATATTTGGACACAATGTGTTTTTTTGTTATTACATATTTGATCAAAGTTTTACTAGCACATCTTCCTTCACATCTCAGAACCGCACTCATTCATATCCACCATCCCCACCACCTACATTCCATCAACCTCAGTCATATCTTGCTACTCCCCGTGCCATCTCTGAAGCTTCTTGGCACCCCGATATAGGTGCCTCATATCACCTAACTCTAGATACTGCTAATCTAATCTCCTCTGTAGACTACATTGGTCAAGATCAACTTTTTATTGCTACTGGTAATGAAGTTCCTATCAAGACTATTGGTAATTCAATTCTTGAGCATATTCCAACAAAAAGAACCTTTCAACCAAATGATATTCTTCATGTTCTTGAACTTACAAAAAATATTATTAGCATATTAAAATTTTGCTTGGATAATGATGTCTTTTTTTTATTGCTTTGTTAAATCACAGAAAACCAAGAAAACACTGTTCCAAGGACTTCTTAGACATGGAATCTATGGCTTCAAAGATGTTTGGGTCCCTGGCTCTATGCACTCTACCTTGGTTCCTCCATCTTTCTTAACTCAACTCAATACTTTGCTCTCTGTTTGGCATAAGAGGTTGGGTCACCCGTCCTCTAATGTTCTAAAACCCATTTTAGAAGCTTGTAATATACCAAATTCTAATGATTCTATGCATGACAATATTGTATGTGAAGCTTGTGCATTAGCCAAGATGCAATCTCTACCTTTTTCATATTCTGATATTGTTTTTACATTTTTCGTAGAACTTGTGTATATTGATGTATGGGGCCCTCCTCTTTGTGTTTTAAGATCTGATTTTAAATACTATATTAGTTTTGTTGATGTTCATACCCGATATACATGCTTATATCTTCTTTCCTCTAAAGCTCAAGCTTTTAATTATTTTGTTCAATATAAACAACTCATGAAGAGGCAAATCGATTACCAACTAAAGTCAATTCAGACAGATTATGGAGGAGAATTTCTTCCAAGACAATTCAATCATCTCCAAAACATTGGTATTAATCACAAGTTTTCGTGTCCCTATACGCACCAACAAAACAGAGTTATTGAGCGCAAGCATCGACACCTCATTGAGGTTGGCCTTACTCTATTGGCCACAGCCTTTCTACCTTTTAAATATTGGAAAGACTCCTTTCTTACTCGCCTCCCATCAACTACCTTGAACCACAAATCACCCTATGAGCTGTTGCATGGTGTGGCTCCAAATTATTCAATGTTGTGCACTTTTGGATGTGCGTGCTACCCAAATCTAAGACATTACAATTCTCACAAAAAGGATTATAGGTTTGAAAAATGCATCTTCTTAGGATATGCACCATAACACAAGGAATACAAATGCTTATCTCCATATGATAAAATTTATATTACAAGGAATATTCTATTTGAAGAAATTTGCTACCCTTACAAATCTCTTTTTTCTTCTAAATCTTCTTATTATGTCACTGATTCTTCTTCCACTCCCTCATCTTTAAGTACTGAATCATTTTCAATTCCAATTTCTTCTCCTAATCCTCCACCTATAAGTACTAATACCACTACCAACATTAGGCATCAACCTAGTATCATCACCTCACCAACTCCACCCATCAATGCACCCTCTCCTGCCCCTAAACCACATAATTCTACCAATGCTCCTTCACATAGTGATATTATGCCTATTGGTGGTATTGAGATTATCTTACCTCTCTCTCAAACCACTCCACCAACGCCTACTATTTCTATCAATACCCATTATATGATCACAAGGTATGAGGATGACACTTCAAAACCAAAACAATGTCATACAACAACTGTTGATTTGAATCAAGAACCTCCAAAATTAGTGAAACAGGCTCTCTCCAATCCTCATTGGGCCTCTTAAAAAAACCATACATGGACTCTTGTCCCTCCTCAACCTCAAGCATCCATTATCAAATGCAAATGGGTATTTACTTTAAAAAGAGCACCTGATAATTCCATCATCAAATACAAAACAAGGTTGGTGGCAAAGGAATTCCACCAAAAAGAGGGCGTTGATTATGATCAAATATTTATCCCTGTCATAAAACCTTCAACAATCCGATTGATTATTAGCATAACTTTGTCAAAAGGGTGGCTTCTTAAGCAATTCAATTTTAACAACGATTTTCTTAATGGAGAATTAAATGAACAAATCTTTATGATTCAACCCCCTGGTTTTAGTGATGCTGACACTTCTCTTGTTTGCAGGTTGAACAAGGCAATTTACGGCCTTAAACAAGCACCTCGTGCATGGTTTAACACTCTTAACTCTACTCTTTTTTGCTTTGGTTTTACAAATACAAAATTTGACATCTCTTTCTTTGTTAAATTTAATGCTACCTACTGCATTTATATTTTAGTTTATGTAGATGATATAGTTATAACCGGGTTTGATGGTTATGCTATTTCTGATCTTGTTCTTTGTTTAAATTCCAATTTTTCACTAAAAAAACTAGGCTCTTTGCATTACTTCCTAGGATTAGAAGTCACGTATCCCTCAAATGAATCATTACACATATCACAGTCAAGATATATTCATGATTTATTGCAAAAGGTTGGCATGGACAAGTCAAAAGCCATTCCAACACCAATGCTTACTACTGAAAAGTTGTCAGCTAATGGCCTAGATTATTTTGATAAACCTACATTGTATAGGTCTATTATGGGCAGCTTATAGTACGTGACACTCACTCATCCTGAAATAGCATGCTCACTTGACCTTATCAGCCAATTCATACAAAAATTGCTTCAATCACATTGGACGGCAGTGAAGCGCATTCTTAGATATTTATTAGGTTACGCTTTGCATGGCTTACTCTTTAATACTAGTCCTAATTTTAGAATTTTGGCTTTTTTTTTACAGTGATTGGGAAAACGATTTAGACGACCAGAGGTCGACAAGTGGGTACTGCGTCTACGTAGGCTCCAATCTGATTTCGTGGCCGAGTCGAAAACAACAAATCGTGAGTAGAGCTTTGACAGAAGTCGAATTTAAAGACTTAGTAGATACTAATTCAGAGATCATATGGCTTCAAAAATTACTCAAGGGACTCAGAATTGATGTGCCAGTGTCGCCTACTATCTTCTGAGTAACACCCTATCACACAGAGCTTTACGTTTAAGTCATAAATCAAAGGTGGTTAGGCATTATGATGCCTAAAAGAAAAATACATATAAATATAGAAGAATAACATCATTACTAGGAGCCTATGAAGGAATTAAAATATTGAATGACCGATACTCACACACGGAAAACGTTAACACGAGTGAACACGTATACCAAAGCAGAATGTATATATGTACACAGGTTTCAAAATAAGATACATAATAATCACTAGTCTCGACCCACGAAGAAAGGCCGAGTAGAAAATATTATAAAACCAGAAGTACAAAATACAACCCTGTTTCTCCAAAATGAAATCTCTTAGAGGAAAGTACGCGAATACATGTTCAACAGTGGAGAAATATGCTAAGTACAGAATAAACTTCAAAAATAAAGTCTTCTTCACTTCACCAATGAGTCCCGCACTCTCAGCGAGATGCGTCATGTCCATTTATCTGAAAAATCAACAATTTCCACAACAGGTGAGAACCCGAAGGTTTCCAGTAGGGTAATAATTCAAAATAGAGACTATGTAAAACTACATGAACCCACTAAGTAATCCTAGTCTCCAAACTCACAAGGTTCAAGCTTAGGGTTCTTCTAATCCAAACATGATTTATTCTCTAAGTCTCAGCCCTCATTAATTTATCTCTAGCCTCAATCATTTCCCATATAATCTCAGCATTACTCTGATATCCAATTATTCAGTCCAATATTCAGCTCAGTAATTTCAATCACAAACATTAATCATTACGAAGTTAATTTTACTAAATTAAATATACTCCGAACCACCACTGATCTCATTCATTCCCATTATTCATACTCAATATTCATCCCAAGTCTCAAGTCTCAATAAAATCAAACAAAAATAATATCACAATAGAGTAAAGTTAGTCCAAGTAGTACAAGTAGCAGATAGATGAACAAGTAGGCAAACCAAACAAGTATGCACACCCAAACATTTGCAAATAAATGTACATGATGCATGCCTGTCCTACTGGCCATGAATTCATGTGTCGGTTAACAATTCAGAACCCGACACATCCGATAGCTAAACTAGACATTGTCTCTCTGTTGCGCATCCCCAAGAGGAAAAATATATCTGGGCTTATCACAAGCCGGTTTCACAGGGAGAGTGCCCAATCACACCTCGCACGGAGAGTGCCCTATCACACCTTGCAACAAGAGAGATGTGGGGAAAAATTTCTGAGGGAGAATGCCCTACCACCTTCTCCTAGAGGAATACTCAGAGAATAATATTCTGAGGGTTAGTGCCCTACCACCTTTCCCACATCCGCACCGCAACCACGAACAAGTAGGACGGAACTTTCGTCCTTATCTGGTGCAAATTCCAAACCATAATACACAAGCGGGACAAACCCACGACCTTGCCTCGCAATCAGGATGAACCCACGACATTACCTTGCAAGCAGGACGAACCCAAGACCTTGCCACACAAGCGGGATAAACCTCCGACCTTGCCAATCCAGCCATTTAGGCTACAATCAATCAACATCAACATCTTTAACTAATTTCATAAGTTATTGATAAACCACTATTTTATGATTCATCTTGTGCTCAATTGAGTGTTTTTATCAATTCTTCACCCACTTATTCATATAATTTGCATGGTTTTGCAATTCCTTCCTTATTATGTGATATATGTGAAAACATGTTTCCTAAGCCTAAAAAATGTTAATTTTAATATATCCTTTACTACCATTCAACGCCGTGATCTGTGTGTTAAGTATTTTCAGGCTTTATAGGGCAGGAATGGCCTAGAGGACAGAAAAGGAAACATGCAAAAGTGGAAGGAACACACAAAATAGAGTTTTGAAGAAAATGGCAGCAACGCACACGCATGGACGATGCGGACGCGTGCCTAGCGCAGAATACGAGCGACGCGTATGCGTGACTGACGCGTACGCATGGCAAGGAAAAATCTTCAAATGACGCGCACGCATGACCTACGCGTACGCGTGACAGACGCTACGTGCAGAAAATTGCAGAAAACGCCCTCAGCGATTTCTGGGTCCCTTTTTGGCCCAAATCCAAGCCTAGAAACACATAATAGAGGCTGGAGAATGGGGAAAATCAAAACAATTCATCATTCAATCATCAATCATTGAGACAGTTAGGAGTTTTAGATGTAGTTTTCTAGAGAGAGAGAGGCTCTCTCCTCTCTCTTAGATTTTAGGATTAGGATTTCTTCGTTTCTCAATTCCAAGTTTAATGTTCCTTTAATTTAATTTCTCTTCTACTTTTATTCATTCTATTACTTTAGTTGTTTATCTTCCCAAATTGGTTTATGGATTCCTATGTTTAATTTGATTTTCTATTTAATACAATTCGAGGTATTTCAGATTTATGGTTGCTTTCTTCTATTTATGATATAAATAATTTGAATTTTTCTCCTTTTGGCTTTGGTTGAGTAATTGGTGACACTTGATTTGTCAAACTCAGCTGTTGATTGAAAATTAGAAATTGCTGATTGATTTGGATCTCTCTAAAGCTAGTCTTTCCATAGGAGTTGACTAGGACTTGAGGAATCAAATTGATTAGTCCACTTGACTTTTCTTTATTTAGTAAGGGTTAACTAAGTGGGAGCAATAACAACTCTCATCACACCTGATAAGGATAACTAGGATGGAATTTCCAGTTCTCATACCTTGCCAAGAGTTTTTCTAGTTATTAATTTATGTCCTTGCCAATTTATTTCCTTGTTCCCTATTTTAAAAACCCCAAAAATATATCTTTCTCCATAACCAATAATAAATCATACTTCCCAGCAATTCCTTGAGAGATGACCCGATGTTTAAATACTTCGGTTATTAATTTTATTGGGTTTAGTTACTTGTGACAACCACAACTTTTGTACGAAAGGATTCTTTGTTGGTTTAGAAGTTATACTTACAACGTGATTATTTTCATAAAATTATTTACTAGCAAAAGTCCGTTCGTCAAAATGGCGCCGTTGCCGGGGAATTGCAATTGTGCGCCTTATTATTGGTTATTGTAAATATTTTCTTTTGCTTATTTGTTTTTATCTTTATTTTTTAATTTTTATTAACTACTATGAGTTCTCACCCCTCTGGCTTTAAGTTTGGTTCCAATGTTGTTGTAAGGAATGGAAGCTATAACAGGAACATGTATCAAGGTCAAAACAATCAAAGATGGAAGGAGCCACGAGGATCTGATCAACCCTTTCGGTAACAACACCTTCCAAGATACCATGGACAACGACCATTCTACAATGCATGCCAAGACAATAGTTATGGTGGACCTTTTCGTGACAACTAACCTCCACCAAATTACTATGGTCAAGAGCCATTCCGAGGTGCGTACCAAAATGATAGATATGGTGGACCCCCTTGTAGTTACCAGCAAGCTCCATCATATGCCAACAAACCACCTCCTCAACATAGCTTCGAACCACCATACTCACAAGCCACCTACAACCATTCACCTCCATATGACCCTAACATTTATCCACCCCAATTCCAATCCAATTACTCCCAAGAACCACCACTTCCATATGCACCATGTCCATATCTATCGACCTAAGAATCACATGCTCACCTCAAGGAAATAGTAGACCAATTTCATGCAACCCTTCATCAACTGGAGCAAGCGATAAATCAATTAGCTTCCCGATGTTCGGACACTCAAGGAACTCCCATGGCTTCATGTGGAGAATCTAATGAAGAACGTAGCATGAAGGAGACACTAGAAACTCCGGTTGACAGTACGGAGCATGAATTTGTACTAGAATAAGTAGAGGAAGCTGAAATTATCAAGGAAGAAGAATTGGTTGAGGACTTAGGAGACGCTGAACCTCCATGGAAATCAAGAGTTGTGGAGAATTCTGCCCAGAAATTTGCAATTGATGCTAAGGAGGATAGTGCACAATCCCCAAGGCATGTACCTAATGAAGAATTGGACGGAACAGTTCAAGAAGCAAGTTTCCTTGGTAATGATGATCATGAACTAAGCTCTCCTAATGATGAACTTGCATCCGCAATTGAATTCTTTGAGATTGAAGAATCTTCCCCAAGTGAATATGAAGATGATGTGGAGGTAGACTTTTCTCAACCTCCAACTTATGACTTAAGTGATGAGGAAGAAATCAAAGACTTTGATCAAGACGTGGTTGCAGTTGAAGAGGTTTGTAAGGAAGTGGAATTATTCACAGAAGAGTACAAGGAAGTGGAGCTTGAAAGGCCACTGGAAACACCTCTCCCAAGGCCATTACCACCCAATACAAACTTCAAGTGGGTAAAATCCTTAGCCTTTATCTTTACCTTTCCACTTGAATACGGTTTGCTTGAAACCGATGGCCAGCTTAGAGCTCTTTGTGGCTTTAAGAGTAAGCGGGAGATGGTTAGTAACAGGAGTTGGCACCCAAAGTTCAATACGATTCCACGCTCCAATTGGAAGTGCAAGGATTGGTATAGAGCTTGATTGAATGGGTCTCAGAAGATGTTTGGATATCTCAGTGAGAGTTCAAATTACTTACCACCCGGTTGGAACAAAGATGGTCAACAAGAAGACGGGTACAAAAGCAAGGTTTGGGATCCTGGAATTCATTCTGATAATCAGTACTCCTAGAACCTGCTTCCCGGCTTTAATTTGCTCAAAGGCTTTGCGTGCCTAGTTTGGGACCCTGGAGGCTATTGGAATTGCAAACGTTGGTGGCTTGTGCTTGAGGTGTTCAAGCACAAGCCACCATAACAAGGAGCTCATCAAAATGTCTAAATTAAGGACTTTAACTAAAAGTGCTAGGTGGGAGACAACCCACCGTGGTATGATCGTTCATTTTCAATCTTAATTTTATTTTGTTCTGTTTGTTTTTATTTTATTTTATTTTCCCTAGTATCATTCATACCATCCGCATCAGCATCTGCATTTTGCATTCTGCATATTCCAAAAAAAAAAAAATGCCACACCACGCGGGCGCATGGGCCACGCGTGGTCGTCAAGTCCAAATCGGCGTCAACATCCAACGCCCAAAAATTTGGGCTGGAATCGTGCGGCTGGGATGCGTTAGGCACAAATTGGCCCACGCGTGCACGTCCATGACGTGTACGCGTCAATTTCAATTACACACACCACGCGTGAGCGTGAGCGACGCGTGAAAATTTTTGCCCTCTTAATTGAAACAGAGAATTGCGCCAAAACGACGCTGGATTAGTGCGTTTAGAAAATTTCTAGTCGACGCGTACGCGTGTCTCACGCATACGCGTCATTTTTATTATTCCTCATTTACGCGTTCGCGTCAATGACGCGTCCATGTCGTTTCAATTTCACCTTATCCACGCGCACGCGTGACCCACGCGTACGCGTGGATTTGAATTCAATAACCCCCTGAGCGGAAACCCTAGCCCCCCTGCGTCACTTTCCCTCTTCCCCCACCCCCCAACGTTCTCCTCCACCCTCTCTCCCTCCAAACCTCCATAACCACCACCACCGCCGTACCAGAGTGCCGCCCACCACCACCACCATTCACCTTACCCTCACCCCTTCTTCTTCGCCTCTTCCCCTTCTCCTTCCTCCTCTCGACCCCAACTGCCCCCTGCCCAGTCGCCCACCCAGCCCGCCGCACCCAATCGCGGGCCACCACCACCCCAACGCCACCCTCCCCTCCTCGCCCCTCCCCTTCTTCTCTTCCTCTCCCTATCCCTCCTTCCCCCTTCTCACCCGTTCCCCATCGCCGAACTCAAGCCCACCGCTGTGCCACCACAGCGCCACCATCCACATCCCTTTCCCTCTCCATTTCAGTTTCTTTCACTGCGCACACCAGGTTCCACTGCACTCCGATTCCTTTTTCTGTTCAAGTTAGTTAGTTTGCATATTTTAATTCTGTTTAATTTAGGTTAGTTAGATATGTATGTTCGTAGTGGATTCTAAGTGGTTAGGTAGCTAGGATGTGGTTAGTGGATTTAGGTATGATAATTGCGCCGTTCTTGCTGCTTGCTTTATCTGTTTTGCAATTTTTAAATTCCTGTGCTATTGATGCTACTAATATACTGTTCATTATTGTTTAATGTTGTTTTGACATTATTCCACCTAAATTGCATTTCTTGCTGCAAACTGTATTTGTTTTTCTGAATTCATGTGACAAGCTCATTGTTACTCTTTTATGTACTACTTTAACGTCATATGAACTGAGTTTCTGCTGCTGTGTATTACCCGAAAACATCCAATTTATAGCCGGCATGCTGCCAAAATTTTTCAAAAATTTAGTGTTATTGAACTTGATACTTTTGGACTTGCAACTTCTCCTACTCATACCAACGAATTGGTTGCATTTAGGGATTAACCAGCTACTTTGTTCTGCTTAATGCTGCCTGAGTCATGTGAATCACCATGTTCTTCATGATAATTGACAAATGTTGCGCTTCATATGAGCTTGACTTGAATTGTTGATGCTGTTGAGATTTTATCCGTGCTAACTTGGTTCCTTAATATTAGATTCTTAATATCTAATTTTAATGAAATTCAGATCTGAATTGCAATTGACCTTTCATTGCTATTCTATCAGTGATCATTAATTCTTTGAATGCATATTCTTTGCTCATTATCAATTGCTAAATTTACCATAGAGAAAGCTGGCTGCATCTAAGAATCATTACTTTTTACTATTTTATTGACTCAATCGCTTGATTCCTATGAATTTACACATGATTATAGTGTTTTTAATTAATAAGGAATTCGTAGGATTTCCTGAATGCTTGATTGAGTTTAGAATTAGCTAACTGCTTTACCTTGCTTTATGCCTCTTGATTCATTGATTTCTTGTTCTTCATGCTATCTGCCACTCACAACATTCATCTGGCTGTTGATTTCACTATTTGTTTTTCTGGAAACGTTCCTTTTACTGCCGGAATGCTGTCCAATTTTTCTGCAAATTGTTTCACTCAACTCCCATTCATGAATTGGCTTTGGTACTTTTGAATTCTGCACTAACTGATTTCAAACCAGCCAATTCATGGACAGATGGGCTAGCATTCCTACTCCTTCTGGTTTCCTTCTTAGTTAAATCGCATTATTGATGATTCTTAATACTTTTGATGCTTCTTTTATTTTCATGTTTATCATCAATAATATGTAGTATCTGCTTGAATGTGAGTTGCTTGTTCTTCAAGTTTGTGCAATTCTTGTTAACTAGGAACTTCAATACCATGCCACTAACTTTAACTTCACTTTTTAACTCTTAACTCCATTAACTTTCTAACTTCTCTTAGTTTTCAACTAACTACTTTCAACCCATTTCAAGGCATGATTATTGTTGTTCTTGACAAACAAGTATTCTGCATCTCATAGTTCTTGGATTGTGATTCTTAATTAAATTCCTTGACTCTTCTCTTGCATACAGTCCAAAATTCTACATCTATCTTACTCACTTCATGCTTTGATATTCATTCCTCTTTTACCCATCTATGCTTATATCACTTGAATACTATTTTCCTTCCTATTTTTCTTGCTTTAGTTTAATAAATTGTATCCTGGAACCTCTGCTTTTTAGGATGTCAGATCCAAAAGGGAAAAGAAAAGCTAAAGCAGGCACAGGCAAAAGAAAAAGAGGAGAATCATCTACTACTATTCTAGATATACTACATGATGATTCCTGGCGTAAGAAAAACTTTACTCCGTAAGGAAAGGAAAATCAACTAGTGCCTGCCACTGATCCGATCAAGTTCACAAACCGCTACTGTGAACTGAAATATGAGATCTTTGGGACTAAAAGGCACCTATACTTGGAAAAGACCCTCCGAATTCCAGCTGAACTACAATAGTACACTACAGAACAAATAAAACAGCGAGGCTGGTTCTTTCTGGAGAGGAACTTGACTGAGGTTAATGCATCTTGGGTCAGAGAATTTTACTGCAACTATTTTAAAATGACCTTAGATGCAGTCCAGCTCAGAGGAAAATAACTTTTAGTTACTGAGGAGGCAATTGAAGATATCCTCCATTTCCAGCCTAAGTCAGATGAACCAGATGGCTACCAGAAGGCTGGGGAAGAAATGAGGTTTATGCGTTTTGATTGGAAAGCAGTAAAGCGCACCATAGCTATTGACCCTGTTGTCCTATGGGTTATGGGTAAGTCAACAGTGCACCCAAAAGGCATAAAAATTATTTATCTGAATGATGAGGCTCGGCTATGGCAACAAATTCTGAGCAACTATGTGATGCCGAGCACTCATGAGACTGAGGTGCCAGCTACCATGATTACTCTTATCTGGTGCGTGATGGAAGGCAAGGACATGTACCTTCCCTGATTCATCCGTCACTCCATGGCTAAAGTCCATGTTCGAGGTACTCTACCTTTCCCATATCTGATTACCCAGTTAGGCCGCCGAGCTGAGGTACCTTGGGAGCCTGAGAATGAGAAGCCACCAGCCGCAGACTGCAGGAAGATCATCCCACATGGCAGGAAGTTCGAGGTTCTGGGCTACAGACCACCCTCTCTCACTGCCTCCGCTGAGGCAGCCACATCTTCTGATGCCCCTTCAGCACCTGCCGTACCACCCACACCCACAGCACCCTCACCTGCCTCCCAGCCCATTTACCACCTAGTGCACCGACTATTTGAGCGGCTAGACCAGATGGAGCACCGCAACCAGCGGCGATATGAGCGGTCTGAGCGTCGCAGCAAGCGACGCTATGAGCATTTGAAGTTGATGATCTGGTCGGGCCACGCTGACATCCCCTCCGAGCTTAACACACCATCAGAGCCATCTGTGGAGGAGGCGGATGAGCAGGAGGACGATGCATGGGCAGAGGATGAGCAGGCAGGATCCCAGCAGGCAAAACACCAGCAGGCAGCGCCCCAGCATAAGGAGCCCTAGCAGATACAGCCAGCAGATCCACAGGTCCCTATACAGACAGAGCCTCCACTTCAGCAGGCAGATCCACAGGCACCTACACACCCTACAGAGCCAGCAGAGCACCCTTCCGGAGATGACGCTTCTTCACACCCAGCTTGATTGAGCATCGAGGACGATGCTATTATATAAGTGTGGGAAGGTCGCCATCTCTGGCGAGTTTATTTTGGTGAACTACTTTCAGACCCTTTTTATCTATTTTTTTTGCTTTATTTTGTATTTTTGCTTTATTTTATTTGATTTTATCTTATTTTTCCTTTTAGTACTTGCGCATTTTCTTTTACTGTACTTTTTGTCTATTTCTACTTTATTACATTTTGCACTTTGGGCTGTATATATCTTAGATATTTAGCTTGATTTTCACTCTTAGCTTAGTAGTTGTGATACAGAAAATATGGATTATTTAGTTTAGTTTACCCTTTTAGCATATGATAATTTGGTTGAATTGAAAATAGAGAGTAAACTAGAAATTTTTAGTTTTTCATAATCACAACAATCCACTTAGTATATATATAGATAAATAATAATAAATGTTGATAAATTGACTATATTTTTCAAGGAATATATTTATTTTTTTTATAAAAGCCATTCAAGGATTCACATTGATTGAGTTAGAACTCTTTATTCTTACTTGCATGACATACATAACTGATATATGGTTTTTGAGCCAAAGAATACACAACCTGTTAGATTTGAGCTTAATTGCATGGTTACATCATTTAACCATAGTTTTCATTCCTGTGTGTTTTCTTCTCTATAATTGCAGACTTTACTTTATTCTATTCTATATGTCCAATATAGAATGTAGTTATATGCTAGCATATGATTGAGGCCATGTTTATTTAAAAGCTCACTTATCCCAAACAAGCCTACCCTTTTATGTCACTCTTGTTAGCCACCTTGAGCCATTTAATTCTCCTCTGTTCTATAACCACATCACTAGCCTTAAGCAGAAAAATAAATTAAATACCCCAAATTGAATCTTTGGTTAGCTTAAGATAGAGATTGTGTATTCACTAAGTGTGGGGAAACTGTGGAAACAATGGTTGATAGGAAAGTGTTAAATTGACACAATACTTGGAATTTGGGTGCATGCTCATGTGAAACTTAAATAGTTAAAATACCATGTGCATTGATATTTTATGTTTATATTATATTAAAAAAATCCCTTTAAGTAAATAAATAAATAAGGGGACAAAATTACCCCAATAATGAATTTAGTAAAAAGATCAATGCACATAGGATAAAATTAAAAATAATTTGATGCATGAGTATGTGATACAAAAGTGGAAAAATTGGGTAGCTAGGCATGATTTTATAATTGTATAAAGTATGTATATGTTAGGTGAGATCTTAGACTAATTAAGGATTCAATTTATAGCTCACTTAGCCATATATATATACCCTCACCCTTGTCTTAACCCCATTACAACCTTTAAAAGACCTCATGATGTTTGCATGTGTACATTAAATATTTTTTGATTGGTTAGAGGAAGAATAAAGTTTTAGAAAGCATGACTAGAGAAGAGTAGAGTGATTAACCCCAAACACTGAGTGATTAGAGTGCATACACAAATCCAGTGAGGGTTCAATAGCTCATTTCCATATATCCATGATTGATCACTGATTGTCTTGCAAATTTGTGAACTCTTTTGATTTACTCAACTCAATTGTCAATGTATTTTAATATGATTTGGCCCTTGGTTATGCATATATGATTCCTTGAAAAAAATTGGACTCAATTTAACCACATGTAAGCTTCATATATCTAGGTGGATAGTAATTAAAATTGCATGATTCATTTAGGTAGCTTACATTTAGATAGATCGCATTGCATAGATTCCACCATTCTACCTTCACTCTTTTTCAGTTTCTCTTGAATTTAGCATGAGGAAATGCTAATGTTTAAGTGTGGGGAGGTTGATAAAACACTATTTTATGATTCATCCTGTGCTCAATTGAGTGTTTTTATCAATTCTTCACCCAGTTATTCATATAATTTGCATAGTTTTACAATTCCTTTCTTATTATGTGATATATGTGAAAACATGTTTCCTAAGCCTCAAAAATGTTAATTTTAATATATCCTTTATTACCATTCGATGTCGTGATCTGTGTGTTAAGTATTTTCAGGCTTTATAGGGCAGGAATGGCCTAGAGGACAGAAAGAAAACATGCAAAAGTGGAAGGAACGCACAAAATGGAGTTTTGAAGAAAATGGCAGCAACGTGGACGCATGGACGACGCGGACGCGTGCCTAGCGTAGAATACGAGCGATGCGTACGCGTGACTGACACGTATGCGTGGCAAGGAAAAATTTCCAAATAACGCGCACACGTGATCTACGCGTATGCGTGACAGACGCCACGTGCAGAAAATTGTAGAAAACGCCCTCAGCGATTTCTGGGTCCCTTTTTTGCCCAAATCCGAGCCCAGAAACACAGAATAGAGGCTGGAGAATGGGGGAATCAAAACAATTCATCATTCAATCATCAATCATTGAGACAGTTAGGAGTTTTAGATGTAGTTTTCTAGAGAGAGAGGCTCTCTCCTCTCAGATTTTAGGATTAGGATTTCTTCGTTTTCTCAATTCCAGGTTTAATGTTCCTTTAATTTAATTTCTCTTTTACTTTTATTCATTCTATTACTTTAGTTGTTTATCTTCCTAAATTGGTTTATGGATTCCTATGTTTAATTTGATTTTCTATTTAATACAATTCGAGGTATTTCAGATTTATGGTTGCTTTCTTCTATTTATGATATAAATAATTTGGATTTTTCCCCTTTTGGCTTTGGTTGAGTAATTGGTGACACTTGAGTTGTCAAACTCAGCTGTTGATTGAAAATTGAAAATTGCTAATTGATTTGGATCCCTCTAAAACTAGTCTTTCCATAGGAGTTGACTAGGACTTGAGGAATCAAATTGATTAGTCCACTTGACTTTCCTTTATTTAGTAAGGGTTAACTAAGTGGGAGCAATAACAACTCTCATCACACCTGATAAGGATAACTAGGATGGGATTTCCAGTTCTCATACCTTGCCAAGAGTTTTTCTAGTTATTAATTTACGTCCTTGCCAATTTATTTCCTTGTTTCCTATTTTAAAAACCCCAAAAATATACCTTTCTCCATAACCAATAATAAATCATACTTCCATGCAATTCCTTGAGAGACGACCCGAGGTTTAAATACTTCGGTTATTAATTTTATTGGGTTTAGTTACTTGTGACAACCACAACTTTTGTACAAAAGGATTCTTTGTTGGTTTAGAAGCTATACTTACAACGTGATTATTTTCATAAAATTCTTTACTAGCAAAAGTCCGTTCGTCAGTTATTATATTTATTAACCACAATTCTTTATCATTTTATCAAACTTAGATTCATTAATCTCAATTCTCTATCAAGTAATTAGTTTTGTTTTCCAGTGAGCGGGATAACACCATCATCCTTACTGTGGGCAGGACAAGGCTACCATCCCCACTTAACCTATATCAAGTGGAACAAATTACAATCCTTGTATCTTACTCTGGTGTCTCAAATCTCAATCCAGAACAAGTGAGACAAACCACAATCCTTCCATCTTACCCAGGTGTCTGAAATCTCAACTCGAAACAAGTGGGACAAATCACAATCTTTGTATCTTACCTAGGAGATTAACCAACAATCATTAACTTTAATAAATTTCATGAATTATTAGATTTATGAACCTATTTCTCTACCAATTAATCAATTTGTTTTCTCGTGAGCAGGATAACACCACCGTCCTCACCATGGACGGGACAAATCTCCATCCCTGCAATATTTTCATCTAGTTAACCAAATGTTTATCAGTGAATTAATCAATTTATTTTATTATATCACTCCCAAGTATATTCAAGGCTTATCAATTAGTTATTCAACTCCATACGGAGGTTAAAGGGGATTATAAACATGTTGAAGAGGTTAAATAGTTCAAAAATAGCATTTTGGCCAAAACTAGGTAGTTATACGTACGCACGGAACCTTCCCCTGCTCCAAATTTTGCCAGCTCTGAAATTTTCAATTTCAACTCCTAATTTTCAAACGTTTATAACTTTTTCTATAAAATTCTTTTTTCATCCATTCTATAAAATTTCTGTAACCTGTCGAAGTTGGTCAAAAATATATTTTTTTACCAAATTCTGCATAATGGTCAATTTTACAAATTCTCTTTTCATTTCATTTGAAACCATCCTAAACCAATTTTAGGCATTGATGAGCGGATATTTTATACGCTTTTTGGGGATAATTTCATATAGTTTTGAGTATGTTCTAGTTAGTTTTTAGTTTATTTCCAGTAGTTTTTAGGAAAAATTCATATTTCTGGACTTTACTATGAGTTGTGTATTTTTCTGTAATTTCAGGTATTTTTCTGGCTGAAATTGAAGGAGCTGAGCAAAAATCTGATTCAGGCTGAAAAAGGATTGCTGATGCTGTTGGATTCTGACCTCCCTGCACTCAAATTTGATTTTCTGGAGCTACAGAACTCGAAATGGCATGCTTCCAATTGCATTGAAAAGTAGACATCCAGGGCTTTCCAGCAATATATAATAGTCCATACTTTGCACAAGGATAGACGACGTAAACTGGCGTTCAACGCCAGTCCTCTGCCCAATTCTGGCGTCCAGCGCCAGAAAAGGATAAAAAACTGGAGTTGAACGCCCAAACTGGCACAAAAACTGGCGTTCAACTCCACAAATGGCCTCTGCACGTGAATTGCTTAAAGTCTCAGCCCCAGCACACACCAAGTGGGCCCCAGCACACCAAGTGGGCCCCAGAAGTGGATCTCTGCATCATCCATCATAGTCCACTCATATTTTGTAACCCTAGGCTACTGGTTTAGTATTTAAACAACTTTTAGAGACTTATTTTGTATCTCATGACATTTCAGATCTAAACTTTGTATTCTCTGACGGCATGAGTCTCTAAACCCCATTGTTGGGGGTGAGGAGCTCTGCTGTGTCTCGATGAATCAATGCAAGTATTTCTGTTTTCCATTCAAACACGCTTGTTCCTATCTAAGATGTTTATTCGCGCTTAACTGTGATGAAGGTGATGATCTGTGACATTCATCACCTTCCTCAACCCACGAACGTGTGATTGACAACCACCTCCGTTCTATATCCGATTGAATGAGCATCTCTTAGATTCTTTAATCAGAATCTCCGTGGTATAAGCTAGAACTGATGGCGGCATTCATGAGAATCCGGAAAGTCTAAACCTTGTCTGTGGTATTCCGAGTAGGACTCAAGGATTGAATGACCGTGACGAGCTTCAAACTCCTGAAGGCTGGGCATTAGTGACAGACGCAAAAGGATAGTAAATTCTATTCCAATCGGATCGAGAACCAACCGGTGATTAGCCGTGCTGTGACAGAGCGCGTGAGCGTAGTTTTCACTGGAAGGATGGAAGGTAGCCATTGACAACGGTGATCCACCAACACACAGCTTGCCATAGGAGGACGTGCGTGCGTGAACAAGAAGACAGAGGAAAGCAGAGATTCAGAAGACAAAGCATCTCCAAAACTCCAACATATTCTCCATTACTGCACAACAAGTAACTTTTAATTTATGCTCTACTGGTTACTCACAATTCAATTGATAAACATATTTGACTTCCTGACTAAGATTTACAAGATAACCATAGATTGCTTCAAACCAACAATGTCCGTGGGATTCGACCCTTACTCACGTAAGGTATTACTTGGACGACCCAGTGCACTTGCTGGTTAGTGGTACGCGTTGTGAAAAGTGTGATTCACAATTCGTGCACCAAGTTTTTGGCGCCGTTACCGGGGATTGTTCGTGTTTGAACAACTGACGGATTATTTTGTTGCTTAGATTAGGAAAAATCTTTCTTTTTTTGGTTTAGAGTCTTTTATTATTTATCCCTTGTTAAAATACTTTAAACTTATAGCTCAGTTATTTAGAACGTGGTGTTTATGTTCATGATAATTGGCTATCATATTTTTTAAAACCTTTTTCAAAAATAATTTTTCTATTAAATCCTGTGCCAAACTTTAAGTTTGGTGTTTTCAAAAATAATCTTTCTTAAAATTTTTGAAGGTCCCATAACTCATTTGGCTAGAGCGTTAATCTGTGTTCTTGGTAATTGGGTTAGAGTCTTTTATATTCTTTTCAAAACCTTCTTTTTCATAAATAATATTTTCTTTATTAAATTTTGTGCCAAACTTAAAGTTTGGTGTTTTCTTGTTGATTTCCCTTTGGTTTTCGAAAATTTTGGTTTGGTTTTCTAAAAATTTTTAAGTTTGGTGTTCTTTCTTCATGTTCTTGTGTTCTTGTGAGTCTTCAAAGTGTTCTTGAGTTTTCCTTGTGTCTTGATCTTAAAATTTTTAAGTTTGGTGTTCCTTGGTGTTTTCCCTCCAAATTTTTCGAAAACAAGGAGCATTAGATCTAAAAATTTTAAATCTTGTACTATCATATTGTTTTTCTCTCTCCTCACTAAATTCAAAAAAAAAATATCTTTTCAAAATATCTCTTCTAACTTCCTAACTTCTTATCTTTTCAAAATTTGTTTCAACTAACTAACTAACTTTTTGTTTGTTTCTTAACTTTTTCAAAACTACCTAACTAACTCTCCCTCTCTCTAAATTTCGAAAATATCTTCCCTCTTTTTCAAAAATTTCTTTTTTATTAACTAATTAATTTCTTTTTTTTATAAACGAAAAAAAAAATTTTTTTAACTTCAAAATTCAAATTCTTTTTAGTTATTTTATTTAAGTATTTACTTCTTATAAAATAAAATAAATAAAAAGATAAATCAGTCCAAGTTATATCCATAGATCCATCATGGACATAAGTGGAAATGAACAGTCCAGGAGGACTCTGGGGTCATATTCTAACCCCTCTACTGCTTCATATGGGAGTAGCATCTGCATACCCTCCATTGGAGTCAGTAGCTTTGAGTTGAATCCTTAGCTCATTATCATGGTGCAGCAAAGTTGCCAGTATTCCGGTCTTCCACAGGAAGAACCTACAGAGTTTCTGGCACAATTTTTACAAATTGCTGACACAGTACATGATAAGGAAATAGATCAGGATGTCTACAGACTATTACTGTTTCCATTTGCTGTAAAAGATCAAGCCAAGAGGTGGTTAAATAACCAACCTAAGGCCAGCATAAGAACATGGAAACAGCTGACAGAAAAATTCCTGAATCAATATTTCCCTCCAAAAAGGATGACACAGCTAAGGCTGGACATCCAAGGCTTTAAACAAGGAGATAATGAATCTCTTTATGATGCCTGGGAGAGATACAGAGAGATGCTACGAAAATGCCCCTCTGAAATATTTTCAGAGTGGGTTCAGTTAGACATCTTCTACTATGGGCTTGCAGAAGGAGCTCAGATGTCTTTAGATTACTCAGCTGGTGGATCTATCCATATGAGAAAGACAATAGAAGAAGCTCAAGAGCTCATTGATACAGTTGCCAGGAATCAGCATCTGTATCTAAGCAGCAACCCTTCCATGAATGAAGAGGTTAAAACAGTAACTGCTGAATTCAGTACTGTAAAACAAGCTGCTGAATTCAATCAGCAATTAGATTTTCTAACAAAGCAGCTAGCTGAATTCAAAGACAGGTTACAGGAGACAAGGATAGCTAATATACATATGGACGAACAGTTTAAGCAAACAAAGCAGCAGCTATCAAAGCAAATAGCAGAAGAATGCCAAGCAGTTCAATTAAGAAGTGGGAAAACATTAAATACCCCACCTCAAGGCATCAAAAATTCAAGAAATGAGCGACCCACCAAAGATTCACCTGAGGACAGTAAGAGCCCAGGGAAAAATAATTCTGGCACTAAAACGCCAGAAAATGGGTGGAAGGCTGGCGCTGAACGCCCAGACCATGCCCAAAACTGGCGTTCAGCGCCAGAAACAAGGCAGGATTGGCGTTCAACGCCAGAAATGGGCAAGAATCTGGCGTTGAACGCCCAAAGGGGGCATAATCCAGCGTTGAACGCCCAAAATGGGCACATTTCTGGCGTTCAGGCGCCAGGAACAGACAGTGAGTTGGCGTCTAACGTCACTCCAGCTTCTGACTCTGGTACTCAATTGCCAGTGAGGGATCAGACACACACAAGTGCTGATAACAACCCCTCTAAAAAGGCTTCTTTAACCACTAAGGTTGAGGAATATAAAGCCAAGATACCTTATCCTCAAAAACTCCGGAAAGAGGAGCAGGATAAGCAATTTGCTCGCTTTGCAGATTATCTAAGGACTCTTGAAATAAAGATTCCTTTTGCAGAGGCACTTGAGCAAATACCTTCTTATGTCAAGTTCATGAAAGAGATCTTGAGTCATAAAAAGGAGTGGAGAGAAACAGAAAGAGTTCTCCTCACTGAAGAATGCAGTGCAGTCATTCTGAAAAGCTTTCCTGAAAAGCTTAAAGAGCCTGGGAGTTTTCTGATACCATGCATATTGGAAGGTGATTGCACCAAGACAGCCTTATGCGATCTTGGGGCAAGCATCAACCTAATACCTGCATCCACTATCAGGAAGCTTGGCTTAACTGAAGAAGTTAAACCAACCCGGATATGTCTCCAACTTGCTGATGGTTCCACTAAATACCCATCAGGCGTGATTGAGGACATGATTGTCAGAGTTGGGCCATTCGCCTTTCCCACTGACTTTGTTGTGCTGGAAATGGAGGAGCACAAGAGTGCTACTCTCATTCTAGGAAGACCCTTCCTAGCAACTGGACGATCCCTCATTGACGTCCAACAGGGGGAAATAACCCTGAGAGTCAACGATGACGAGTTCAAGTTGAACGCTGTCAAAGCCATGCAGCATCCAGACACATCAACAGACTGCATGAATGTTGACCTTATTGACTCTTTGGTAGAAGAGATCAACATGGCTGAGAGTCTCGAATCAGAGTTGGAAGACATCTTTAAAGATGTTCAGCCTGATTTGGAGGATTCAGGGGACATGAAAGAGCCTCTGAACTTTCTTCTGAAAGAGGAAAAACCTCCTAAACCAGAGCTCAAGCCACTGCCACCATCCTTGAAATATGCATTTCTAGGAGAAGGTGACACCTTTCCAGTGATCATAAGCTCTGCTTTAAATTCACAGGAAGAGGAAGCACTTATTCAAGTGCTAAGGACACACAAGACAGCTCTTGGGTGGTCCATAGGTGACCTTAAAGGCATAAGCCCAGCTAGATGCATGCACAAAATCCTATTGGAGGATAATGCCAAACCAGTGGTTCAACCACAGAGGCGGCTAAATCCAGCCATGAAGGAAGTGGTGCAGAAAGAGGTCACCAAATTACTAGAGGCTGGGATTATTTATCCCATTTCTGATAGCCCCTGGGTGAGCCCTGTTCAAGTCGTCCCAAAAAAGGGAGGCATGACAGTGATTAATAATGAAAAAAATGAACTGGTTCCTACAAGAACAGTTACAGGGTGGCGCATGTGTATTGACTACAGAAGACTCAATACAGCCACCAGAAAGGATCATTTTCCTTTACCATTCATAGACCAGATGCTAGAGAGACTAGCAGGTCATGATTATTACTGCTTTTTGGATGGCTATTCAGGCTATAACCAGATTGCAGTGGATCCCCAAGATCAAGAGAAAACAGCATTCACATGTCCATCGGGAGTGTTTGCTTATAGAAGGATGCCATTTGGGCTATGTAATGCGCCTGCAACCTTCCAGAGATGCATGCTCTCTATTTTTTCTGACATGCTGGAAAAATTTCTGGAAGTCTTCATGGATGACTTCTCAGTATATGGAGACTCATTCAGCTCCTGTCTTGATCACCTGAAACTTGTTCTGAAAAGATGCCAAGAAACTAACCTAGTTTTAAACTGGGAAAAGTGTCACTTCATGGTGACTGAAGGAATTATTCTTGGGCATAAAATCTCAAACAAGGGAATAGAGGTGGATCAAGTAAAAATAGAGGTAATTGAAAAATTACCACCACCTGCCAATGTTAAGGCAATCAGAAGCTTTCTGGGGCATGCAGGATTCTATAGGAGGTTTATAAAGGATTTTTCAAAAATCGCAAAACCTCTAAGCAATCTGCTAGCTGCTGACACGCCATTTGTGTTTGACACAGCATGCCTGCAGGCGTTTGAAACGCTGAAAGCTAAGCTGGTCACAGCACCAGTTATTTCTGCACCAGACTGGACATTGCCATTTGAGTTAATGTGTGATGCCAGTGATCATGCCATTGGTGCAGTATTGGGACAGAGGCATGACAAGCTTCTGCATGTCATTTATTATGCCAGTCGCGTTCTAAATGATGCCCAGAAAAATTACACAACCACAGAAAAAGAACTACTTGCAGTGGTTTACGCCATTGACAAGTTCAGATCATACTTAGTAGGATCAAAAGTGATTGTGTATACTGACCATGCTGCTCTTAAATATCTACTCACAAAGCAGGATTCAAAACCCAGGCTCATCAGATGGGTATTGCTTCTGCAAGAGTTTGATATAGAAATAAGAGACAGAAAAGGGACAGAGAACCAAGTGGCTGATCATCTGTCCCGGATAGAGCCAGTGGAAGGGACGTCCCTCCCCTTTCTTGAGATCTCTGAGACGTTCCCTGATGAGCATCTATTTGCCATTCAGGAAGCACCATGGTTTGCCGATATTGCAAACTATAAAGCTGCAAGGTTCATACCCAAGGAGTACAATAGAATACAAAAGAAGAAATTAGTTACTGATGCAAAGTACTACTTGTGGGATGAACCCTATCTCTTTAAGAGATGTGCAGATGGAATTATCCGTAGGTGTGTCCCCAGAGAGGAAGCACAGAGAATCCTATGGCATTGCCACGGATCTCAATATGGAGGCCATTTCGGAGGTGAGCGAACAGCCACCAAGGTCCTCCAATGTGGCTTCTATTGGCCCACACTCTATAAAGACTCCCAAGAGTTTGTACGTAATTGTGACAGTTGCCAAAGAGCTGGTAACCTGCCTCATGGTTACGCCATGCCTCAACAGGGGATCTTGGAAATAGAGTTGTTTGATGTATGGGGAATTGACTTCATGGGACCTTTCCCACCATCATACTCAAACACTTATATTCTGGTGGCAGTGGATTATGTATCAAAATGGGTTGAGGCTATTGCCACACCCAACAATGATACTAAAACAGTGCTGAAGTTCCTCCAGAAACATATTTTTAGCAGGTTTGGTGTCCCTAGAGTACTAATCAGTGATGGGGGCACTCACTTCTGCAATAAACAGCTTTACTCTGCCATAGTTCGGTATGGAATTCGCCACAAGGTGGCCACTCCATATCATCCACAAACCAATGGGCAAGCTGAAGTCTCTAATCGAGAATTAAAGAGAATCCTGGAATGGACAGTAAATACCCGTAGAAAGGATTGGGCACGGAGCTTGGATGATGCACTGTGGGCCTACAGAACAGCATTCAAGACCCCTATAGGGACCTCTCCATACCAACTGGTGTATGGTAAGGCATGTCACCTGCCCGTGGAACTGGAACATAAGGCCTACTGGGCAACCAGATTCCTAAACTTTGATGCCAAATTAGCTGGAGAAAAACGATTGCTCCAGCTAAATGAGCTAGAGGAATTCAGATTCACAGCTTTCGAAAATGCCAAGCTTTATAAAGAAAAATAAAAAAAATGGCATGACAGAAAGCTGTCATCTAGAATCTTTGAACCAGGACAAAAAGTCCTGTTGTTTAACTCTAGACTCAGGCTATTCCCCGGGAAACTGAAATCCCGGTGGAGGGGACCATACGTGATTACAAGTGTGTCACCATATGGTTATGTGGAGCTTCAAGATATTGATTCTGATAAGAAGTTCGTTGTCAATGGACAGAGAATCAAGCATTATCTTGAAGGCAACACTGAGCAAGAATGCTCAAGGCTGAAGCTAGATTAAAAGCTCAGCAAGGTCCAGCTAAAGACAATAAAGAAGCGCTTGCTGGGAGGCAACCCAGCCATGGGGCAACAATCCTCTAAGCATTTTGCCCTGTTTCTATCTTTATTTTTTTAGAGTTCATTGACAACAAGGTAAATAATCATTTATAGAAGACCTCGGCACACAAAACAGAGTAAAAGAGCTCAATGGCAAGAAAACGCCAGTAAAGGGGCATTTTGGGTGTTCAGCGCCCAAAATGGGCATCCACTGGGCGCTGAACGCCAGTAATGGAAGCATTTGGGCGTTCAACGCCAGAAATGGCCACCCACTGGGCGTTGAACGCCAGGAATGGCAGCAACTGGGCGCTGAACGCCCAGGAGATCAGCATTTGGGCGCTGAACGCCCAAAACAGGCAGTGTTTGGGCGTTCAAACGCCAGGAGGACCGGGAGGAGCCAAATCCAGTAATCCCACACGTATTTCCATTCTAATTTATAATTTTATGATTCAATACATGATTTTATTTACATAAACATGTCAAGAACCCTGATTTCTAAAAATCCTACCCTCAGAATATCAAATGTATCTTAATTCATAAGCACACACCCTCTTTGCAAAATCAATCCAACTCTTTTCAAATCTTTTCCAAAAACAAATCTATCCTTTTCACCCTAAAATCTTTTCAATATCTTTTTCATATTAGTTTTTTTTCAAAAACCCAGATTTATCTTTTTCAAAAATCTATCCTATCTTTTCAAAATCAAACTATATCTTCTATCTTATCTTTTTCACTCTAAAATCTTTTCAATATCTTTTTCATATTATCTTTTTCAAAAACCCAGATTTATCTTTTTCAAAAATCTATCCTATCTTTTCAAAATCAAACTATATCTTCTATCTTATCTTTTTCAACTCAATCTTTTTATCTTATCTCTTCCAATTTTTCGAAAATCCACCCCCACCCCTTTAAATTGGGTTCGGCCACCCCCCTCCTCCATCAACAAGTGCACCTCGATCTCCTTCTATCCCTCTCCTTTCTTTTCTTTTGCTTGAGGACAAGCAAACCTCTAAGTTTGGTGTGTTTATCCGAGATCACTAAGATCATGGCTCCCAAAGGAAAATAATCCACTCCAAGAGGCAAGAAAGAGAGCGTTCCAAAACCACTTTGGAATCAAGGGAAGTTCTTATCTAAAGAACATTCAGACCATTATCTTAAAGTAATGGGTCTGAGATCAGTGATCCCGGAAGTGAGATTCGATCTGAAAGAAGATGAATATCCGGAGATCCAGGAGCAAATTCGAATCAGGAACTGGGAAGTCCTAGCTAATCCTGAAACGAAAGTAGGAAGAAACATGGTCCAGGAGTTCTATGCTAATATGTGGCAGACTGACAAGCAAAGACTATCTGGAACAGCCTGCTACGAATTTTGGACCATGGTCAGGGGAAAGATTATTCATACCACCCCTGACAAGATCAGAGAGATATTAAAGCTACCGCAGCTAAAGGATGATCCAGACTCCTTCAACAGGAGGATGATGAGAGCAGACATTGGCCTGGATAAGATTCTAGAGGACATCTGTATCCCTGGAGCCAAGTGGACCACCAACACAAAGGGCGTCCCAAATCAACTCAAGAGGGAGGATCTCAAACCAGTTGCCAGAGGATGGCTGGACTTCATTGGGCGTTCTCTGTTGCCCACCAGCAACCGTTCTGAAGTCACAGTTAAAAGAGCAGTGATGATTCATTGCATCATGATGGGAAAGGAAGTGGAAGTTCATCAGCTGATTTCAACAGAGCTCTATAAGATTGCTAACAAAAATTCAAGAGAGGCCAGGTTGGCTTATCCAAGCGTGATTTCTCTGCTCTGCAAGGACGCTGGAGTCAAGATGGGAATAACTGAATATATCCTAATTGAAAAGTCAATCACCAAAGCATCAATGGAGAGACAACAAGCATAGGAGGAACATATCAAGAAGAGAGCACAGGAATTCCTCCCAGAGATTCCTCAAGCGGAATATTGGGAATATCTTGAGACGTCTGTCACCAAGATACAGGAAGCTATGGAGCAGATAATAAAACAACAGAAGGAACACAGTCAATTGCTGACCTATATGCTTAAAGAACAAGAGGAGCAGGGACGTGACTTAAGGGAACTGAAGCGCCAAAAGTCTTCTGTGATACCAAGCCTCCCAAGGATCAGAGGAACCCCCATACCCCCAGAATAAAGGTTGTTAATTTCCAATTTCTGCCTTAACTCTGTGACAGTGTCCTTATAAAAAGTTTACCTTAGAAGTCATATAATAGTAATTAGTATCTAGTTGATTTTATCTCCAATTAAGCTATAGTTTATTTTTCTCATCATCATTAAACATGAATAAAATAGTAGATCTTTTGAATAAGAAGCAATAAAATTTCGAGTTTAAATAAAACAAATTCTAATTGGTTAAATGTGGTGGCAATGCTTTCTGTCTTCTGAATGAATGCTTGAACAGTGCATATGTCTTTTGAATTTGTTGTTTAAGACTGTTAAATATGTTGGCTCTTGAAAGAATAATGAACATGAGACATGTTATTGATAATCTGAAAGGAGTAAAAAAAATGATTCTTGAAGCAAGAAAAAGCAGCAAAGAACAAAGCTTGCAAAAAAAAAAAAAAAAAAGCAAGCAGAAAAAGCCAAAAGCTCTTAAAACCAAAAGGCAAGGGCAAATAAAAAGGATCCCAAGGCTTTGAGCATCAGTGGATAGGAGGGCCTAAAGGACTAAAATCCTGGTCTAAGCGGCTAAACCAAGCTGTCCCTAACCATGTGCTTGTGGCGTGAAGGTGTCAAGTGAAAACTTGAGACTGAGCGGTTAAAGTCAAGGTCCAAAGCAAAAAGAAGAGTGTGCTTAAGAACTCTGGACACCTCTAATTGGGGACTTTAGCAAAGCTGAGTCACAATCTGAAAAGGTTCACCCAGTTATGTGTCTGTGGCATTTATGTATCCGGTAGTAATACTGGAAAACAAGGTGCTTAGGGCCACGGCCAAGACTCATAAAGAAGCTGTGTTCAAGAATCATCACACTGAACTAAGAGAATTAATAACACTATCTGAATTCTGAGTTCCTATAGATGCCAATCACTCCGAGCTTCAATGGATAAAGTGAGATGCCGGAACTGTTCAGAAGCAAAAAGCTACTAGTCCCGCTCATCTAATTAGGATCTGAGCTTCAATCAAAAACTCTGAGATATTATTGCTTCTCAACCTATTAGTCTTCTATTTTATTTGTCTAGTTTCTTGAGGACAAGCAACAGTTTAAGTTTGGTGTTGTGATGAGCGGATATTTTATACGCTTTTTGGGGATAATTTCATATAGTTTTGAGTATGTTCTAGTTAGTTTTTAGTTTATTTCCAGTAGTTTTTAGGAAAAATTCATATTTCTGGACTTTACTATGAGTTGTATGTTTTTCTGTAATTTCAGGTATTTTTCTGGCTGAAATTGAAGGAGCTGAGCAAAAATCTGATTCAGGCTGAAAAAGGATTGCTGATGCTGTTGGATTCTGACCTCCCTGCACTCAAATTGAATTTTCTGGAGCTACAGAACTCGAAATGACATGCTTCCAATTGCATTGGAAAGTAGACATCCAGGGCTTTCCAGCAATATATAATAGTCCATACTTTGCACAAGGATAGACGATGTAAACTGGCGTTCAACGCCAGTCCTCTGCCCAATTCTGGCGTCCAGCGCCAGAAAAGGATAAAAAACTGGAGTTGAACGCCCAAACTGGCACAAAAACTGGCGTTCAACTCCACAAATGGCCTCTGCACGTGAATTGCTTAAATTCTCAGCCCCAGCACACACCAAGTGGGCCCCAGCACACCAAGTGGGCCCCAGAAGTGGATCTCTGCATCATCCATCATAGTCCACTCATATTTTGTAACCCTAGGCTACTGGTTTAGTATTTAAACAACTTTTAGAGACTTATTTTGTATCTCATGACATTTCAGATCTAAACTTTGTATTCTCTGACGGCATGAGTCTTTAAACCCCATTGTTGGGGGTGAGGAGCTCTGCTGTGTCTCGATGAATCAATGCAAGTATTTCTGTTTTCCATTCAAACACGCTTGTTCCTATCTAAGATGTTTATTCGCGCTTAACTGTGATGAAGGTGATGATCTGTGACATTCATCACCTTCCTCAACCCACGAACGTGTGATTGACAACCACCTCCGTTCTATATCCGATTGAATGAGCATCTCTTAGATTCTTTAATCAGAATCTCCGTGGTATAAGCTAGAACTGATGGCGGCATTCATGAGAATCCGGAAAGTCTAAACCTTGTCTATGGTATTCCGAGTAGGATTCAAGGATTGAATGACCGTGACGAGCTTCAAACTCCTGAAGGCTGGGCGTTAGTGACAGACGCAAAAGGATAGTAAATTCTATTCCAATCGGATCGAGAACCAACCGGTGATTAGCCGTGCTGTGACAGAGCGCGTGAGCGTAGTTTTCACTGGAAGGATGGAAGGTAGCCATTGACAACGGTGATCCACTAACACAAAGCTTGCCATAGGAGGACGTGCGTGCGTGAACAAGAAGACAGAGGAAAGCAGAGATTCAGAAGACAAAGCATCTCCAAAACTCCAACATATTCTCCATTACTGCACAACAAGTAACTTTTAATTTATGCTCTACTGGTTACTCACAATTCAATTGATAAACATATTTGACTTCCTGACTAAGATTTACAAGATAACCATAGATTGCTTCAAACCAACAATCTCCGTGGGATTCGACCCTTACTCACGTAAGGTATTACTTGGACGACCCAGTGCACTTGCTGGTTAGTGGTACGCGTTGTGAAAAGTGTGATTCACAATTCGTGCACCAGGCATCCTCAGTACTCTTTCATCAATTCTCAATCACTTTCTAACCATTCAAGATCCAATTAATCAATTCCAATCCATTAAAGCCTAATCATTCAATTCCAACTTATATAGCATAATTCACTACAATTTTTCATACACAACAACAACCCCAACATGGCAATTACACCAACTTACCATAACTTGTTAAATAGGGAATATCTCACCCTAACACGACCTCCAACCCAATTTTCATACCGATCGCCATAACAGGCAATCAACTCACAATTTCATATCCAATTTAAATCATATTGCTCATCAATAATGCAATCCACAAAATTATAGCACTTCACATCATTTCATATAAGCATTCACACTAAGCAATTACCATTCAGAATAACCCATCATCCAACGCTATTTTAGAGGCAGTTAACCTAGATTTTCACATAATTTTACATAATGCCTACCCGAAACTAAAACCTATACCTTATTGATGGCGGTTTCTCAACCTTTGATTTTCTTCGCCGCTCAATCCCGAGATTTAACTCGCACAATCGAGCCTCGACCGATCCTCTTCCAAGTTTCTACCAATCAAGCCAAGCTCCCAATTTGTACCAAATCAACCCAAGCATACAAGCCACCCTATTTCATCTTATATATACCACGTGTTCATTGGTCAAAACCTATTAGAAATGGTGGATAAGATTTCCCACTAATTAGATAGAATTGAAGAGAGAGTCGAAACAAACGCATAGCCACAAATAGGTCGTCGATTGGAGCTTCAGTTTGAGAGATGTAGATTTGAAGTTTGGTGTGAATAGTAACTTAGGGTTGTCTTCTCTTCCTCTCTTCTCTATCCATGCTCTCTCTCAATGAAGGGGAAGTGGCTAAATTATTATGAAATACACTAAGTGAGGGGGTTAATATGTGGGCTTGGGCCCAAGTGAAAGCCCGTTGTGATTTGAGATCATTTCGCCCACCTAGGGCCAAAACCTTTAAGATAAGTGCTCGGGTTTTTGTTCTAAATATTTTTCTTCTCATTTTTACCGTTTTATTTTTCTCACTCGTAGTACTGGGTATACCGAAGTCGGTACAGTTAATTTTAACACCCGTACGCATTTTTCTGTAATTAATTATATTTTTGCGCTCAATTTTATTTTCTAAGTTAAATTTTTACCTGTACTTTTTCCAAATTACAAATTCTAAATTTTCAACCCTTATCACTTACATTTAATTTATTAATTAATTATTTATTTAATTAATATTTTTTCGAGTCTTACATTCTGCGATAACTTTGGTGCTATCATGCTCACTGCGAATCCTGTGCTTTATAGTAAGTCGAAGCATTTTGAAATAGACCTCCATCTAATTCAGGATAAAGTAGATCATAAACAATTGTATGTGGTGCACATTCGTTTGAACTCACAAATAGCATATGTGTTACAAAGCCTATGTTCCATGCAACATTCACACTATTTCGAGACAAACTCAGAGTTTCTTCTAGAGAACACTAAGTTTGAGGGAGGATATAGATGGTAGTATATATTTTTAATTAGCATAGATAGGAAGTTAGTTGTGCACCTAAAGTAAAGAAAAATTTAGTACAGAGTGTTAAAGTTTGTTATATATAGAAAGATTGAATTAGTCTTAGTTCAACAGGGTCTAAGATGTTATATGATATTTGTTAGGAACTAGACAAATGACACAGCAAAATATAGAGATAAAAAATTAGAAATTTCTATAAAATATGGAAACAATTGAATAAATTTCTTTGAGAATTACAACTTCTCTCTATCACAAGGAGATTACAATAACACTCTCTCTTGACAAAAGGAGAACACACTTTTCTCTCTATATATATAGGAGAAAACTACTCAAATAAATATTATGTTATTCTATCTGAATGACTTGATTGAAATGAATTAAAGAAAAACTCAATTTATAGGTGAGTCTCTTCAATATGAACCATCCGTCAATTAGAGGTATATAATTCTTCTTTTTTTCAACCATTAAAATTCTAAGGTTATAAACTAAGATTGTTTATTACCTTTTTATTTTATTTAATTATTATTTATTTATTTATTTTCTAAAATTAGCTTTACTAATTTTCACAATCTCCCACTTAAAGCTAATTTTGATAAATTTTCAAAATTCATGTTGCTCATGTATTCCATAAATCGACTTACCACCGCAACTGCTTGAGAAATATCTGGCCTTGTACAGATCATGGCATACATAAGGCTTCCCACTGCTGATGCATACGGCACTCGAGACATTTCCATCCTCTCTGCTTCACTACTAGGGCACATACTTGAGGATAATTTAAAATTCATAGGAAGTTGGGTTGAAATTGGCTTACATTCTTGCATGTTGAAGCGTTGCAAGATCTTCTTCAAATAATTCTTTTGCGATAGCCAAATCTTCCTATCTTTTTTGTCTCGGTGAATTTGCATCCCTAAAATCTTGTTTGCTAGTCCCAAGTCTTTCATATCAAACTTCCTAGTCAACTGTGCCTTCAATTCTTAGATTTGATATTTGTTGGGACCTACCACCAACATGTCATCCACATACAACAGTAGAATGATGAAATCATTATCATCAGACCTCTTGTAATAGGTACAATGATCTGAACTAAGTCTGTTGTATCCAAGGCTAAAAATGAAAGAATCAAATCTCTTGTACCAATACCTTGGCGCCTGCTTTAGACCGTACAGAGATTTAGTTAACCTGCAAACCAAGTTTTCTTTTCCTTGTTCTTCAAAACCTTCTGATTGGAGCATATATATCTCTTCTTCAAGTTCTCCATGAAGAAAATCAGTCTTTACATCTAATTGCTCTAGATGTAAATCAAATACAGCACACATAGCCAAAACTACTCTAATAGTAGTTAGTCTCACCACTGGAGAAAATATTTCATTGAAGTCAACACCTTCTTTCTGAGCATATCCCTTGACAACCAATCTTGTACGATATCGTTCCACCTGATCATTACTATCTCATTTGATCTTGTAAACCCATTTGTTACCAATGGCTTTCCGACCTGCTGGAAGTTCAACAAGTTTCCAGGTATGGTTTCTATGTAATGCCTCAATTTTTTCTTACATTGCTGTCATCCACATAGAAGCGTCTGGATTGCGAATAGCCTCCATAAAATTTGTTGGCTCTCCATCTTCTGTCAAAAGACAATATGCATCATGGTTTGTCAAAACAAAATTTGAGTGCCATGATGGTGTTCTTCTTTGTCGAGTGGATCAACGAACTTCTATGTCATTGACCTCTGCTTCTTGTTCTTCGTGCTATGATTCTGCTTCAGAAATATCACCTTCTCTGCATTTTTTATCTATTTGAACAGTGGTTATCTCTTTAACAGTGCTGTCATTTTTTTGTTCTTTTTGTAATTCATCTTCTGTAAATATCACATCTCTACTGACAACTACCTTGCGGGCAGTGGGATCCCACAGGCGATACCCCTAAACTCCATTAGCATAACCCAACAATATACATTTTCTAGACTTTGGGTCCAATTTTGTTCTTTCCTGGGAATTGTACATCACGTACACAGGACAACCAAATATATGAAAAGAAGAATAAATAGGTGGCTTACCTTGCCACATTTCCATTGGTGTCTTCAACCCAATTGCAGTTGATGGTGACCGATTTATCACATAACAGACAGTTTTAATAGCTTCTGCCCAAAAAGACTTGGCTAAACCTACAGTTTGCAACATAGCTCGTGCTCTTTCTAGGAGAGTCTTATTCATTCGCTCTGCTACACCATTTTGCTGAGACGTATATGCAACTGTGAATTACCGTTGAATACCTGCTTGCTTGCAAAATGTTAGAAAATCACCATCGACATATTCTCCTCCATTATCTGTCCTTAAACACTTGATCTTCTTTCCAGATTCAAGTTCTAACTTTGCTTTGAACTCTTTGAACATTGCAAACACGTCTGACTTTTTCTTGATCGAGTACACCCATAGCCTCCTAGAGTAATCATCAATAAATGATACAAGATATTTTGCTCCTCCGAGGGACATCTCCGGCGATTCTCATACATCAGAATGAATCAACTCCAATATGTGCTTACTCTGAGTAGTTGATCTACCAAACATTAATCTATGTTGTTTGCTTGTAACGCAGTGCTTACAAAATGGTAAGTTTACCGATTTGAGCCCAGGAATGAGATTACGTTCTACAAGAATCTTCAAGCCTCGTTCTGACATGTGGCCTAGTTTGCAATGCCATATCATTGTCATTTCTTCTTGGCTTGTTGAAGAAGCTGATACCTCTGCCTCTTGCAAAGTATCTCCCACAAGCATATATAGATTTGCTGCAATCTTTTCTGCTTTTATTACCACAAGAGCTCCTTTAACAACTTTCAAGATCCCACCTTCAATATGGGTCTTACAACCAAGTTCATCCAATTGCCCAATCGACAACAAATTCTTCTTCAAGCCTTTCACGTGTCTTACCCCTTGAAGTGAACAAATAGAACCATCAAACATTTTTATTTTGACAGTACCCATTCCAACAATTTTTAAGGCATGATCGTTTCCCATAAACACCGATCCTTCCAAGACAGGTTCATATGTACAAAACCAATCACGATGAGGAGTCATGTGCCATGTTGCTCCTGAATCAACAATCCAAACATCAGTGAGCTGTTTGCTGCCTTTAGAACCAATTGTTGCTTCGCCATACAGGATTTCTCCATCATCAGAGGTGCTTGCAACACATACTTGAGAACTTGATCCTTCTGGAACCTTCTCTATACTCTTCTTATTCCAACAATCTTTCTTGAAGTGCCCTCTCTTACCATAATTGTAGCATTTGACCTGCTTCTTACTTTGTGACTTTGGTCTACTTTGACTCCTACTAGAACCACGCTCCATTGATCTTCCTCTTGTCATCAACAAAGCCTCTGCTTGTTTTGAGTTCTCTAATCTATCTTCCTTATTCTTACGCCTAGATTCTTCTTCAAGAATCGCAACAGCCATGTCATCAAAAGAAAGATAATCAGTCAAAATATTATTAGTTAAGTTAATGATAAGCTGATCATATGAATCTGGTAGACTTTGAAGTAAGAGCTATGCACGTTCATTTTCTGCTATGGTATATTCCAACAATGAGAGTTGGGAAAATAGCGTATTTAGATTGTTGATGTGATCTGTTGCCGACATGGACTCACTCATTCGAAGAGTATAAAGTCTTCTCTTCAAGAATATCTTGTTGTGAAGTGACTTGACTTCATATAATTTGGTGAGAGCATCCCAAATTTCTTTTGCTATCTTTTTCTCTGCTACACTTGATAAAACTGAGTCAGCTAGTGCCAAGTGTAAGTTTGCAACAGCATTGTTGTCCATCTCCTTCCATTTTTCATCTGTAATTCCAGTGGGTCTACCTTCAATTGCTGTCACGCAATTGTCTTTTCTCATAATGGCTTTTATCTTCAATTTCCATATGAAAAAATTACTCCCACTGAATTTTGGAATTTCATACTTTGCTGTCATTTTTTTTAGACGGTAACTCGCAGGGAAAAAAAAATACCAATCAGTAACCTTTGGCTCTGATACCACTATTAGGTACTAGACAAATGACACAGCAAAATATAGAGATGAAAAATTAGAAATTTGTATAAAATATGGAAACAATTGAATAACTTTCTTTGAAAATTACAACTTCTCTCTATCACAAGGAGATTACAATAACACTCTCTCTTGACAAAAGGAGAACACACTTCTCTCTATATATATATAGGAAAAAACTACTCAAAGAAATATTATGTTATTCTATCTGAATGACTTGATTGAAATGAATTAAAGAAAAACTCAATTTATAGGTGAGTCTCTTCAATATGAACCATCCGTCAATTAGAGGTATATAATTCTTCTTTTGTTTAACCATTAAAATTCTAAGATTATAAACTAAGATTGTTTATTACCTTTTATTTTATTTAATTATTATTTATTTTCTAAAATTAACTTTACTAATTTTCATAATATTCTAGTTTTGTATTATTATAAATACCTTTATGAATCCTTTTATAAACGAGTTAGTTAATTAAAGCATAATTTAGTATTCGTAATTCTTAAAATTTCTTTTTTTTTTCCTACTTCTCCGCCGCATTTTATATTTTCTTCTAGATTTTTTTTAAGCATATGATATGAGGAAGTCATTTGTTTGTTGAGAATCCATTTTCCTCTTTGAAATGGCTAAAAGAGATTTTTAAATGATAGAAGTGATTAACTTAGATTCATATTTTAAGTAGAAAATTTATATTCGGTTTTAAAACTTATTTTTTATGTCTTAGACTATATATGGACTTTTTTTAGTTTTGAAATCAGTTTATAGGATCATTAAACAAATATAACAAATAATTACAAAGAAAAAATATGTATAAAAAAATTGTTATTTATAATATAAATAAGATATATGTATATCTATTTTATTTTTCTTGTAGATGAGATGCATAATATAAAATTAAAATATAAATTCTTCCATGTTCACCTAAAAACGCTAAATAATAATGTTGCTGGTTAGAATAGTATACTTAAAAATTCAATACAAAAACAATATAAGAATAAAATGTAAAAATAAACTAAATCCAATAAAAAATTATACAATTCATCCAAATTTAAATACGTTACATAAATCTCCTTATTTTACGTTTCTACCTAAATCAAATAAATCTAATTATATTCGATTTTGTTGAGTCTAGTTTTAATTTTGGGTTATGTTATGATGACAAACATTGTTTTGGGTGAAAAGCCCAATATTGCTTAATGTGTATTTTATTGTGGCAGGCCCATTAACTATCTCACAAGCCAAACAATGTTGCTTGTTTCCTTAATGCTCCAAGTAAATGCACAAGTCCATATCCCTATTGCACCATTCAGCAATTGTAAAAGAGCCAAAGCTCATTGCACCGTTCAGCAAAGAATAAAAGGCTATGTGTTGGCAAAAGAAGAAAAGAAAGAAAAGGACATTTGTCAACATCAAGGACAGCTGGGGCTCTAGCAAAGCAACAAGACACAAGAACTCTCACCTCTCCAAGGACAAACAGTAAAGCAAATTTCAGCAAAGGAAAAGCAAAACACAAACTTGCCAAGCAGTAGAGGTAGTGGGTGAAGCTCCTCGTATGACAGAGATCATGGAGCAGGATGCAAAAGAAGAGCATGACAAGGAAGAAAGAAACACCAAGGACAGCAGAGGTAGTGGTCGAGCTACTCTAGCAGCTGAGGTGGTGAAGCAAGATGAAGAAAGGACTGCATGCCATCAAGGACAGCTCCAACGAGCAGCTGGCACAAGGAAATGGAAGAGGCAGAAATTCTAAGCAAGCTGAAGATATATATGAAGACTCTTTCCATCATTTCAAGTTAAGAAAGAGGGCACACACATTCAGAGCACCTTCTCTAACATAGAGCTGAAATCTCTTTCTTCTACTCAAGCTTAATTCTGATTTATTGTTATGGCTGTCTTGCGTCATTTTCTGTTTTGAGAAAAGGCAATTTTGTGAGGTTCAAAAGCCAAGAGAGAAAAGGCAAGAGTGATACAGAAATAGCCACTGTTTGTTTTTCTGATGTAATTTGGGTTTATGAACTAGGATTAGTTCCCCTTGCCAAGTTGGGTTAGCACTTGGTGAGAATTGAATCAGTGTAGATTCCCCTTCCAAGTTGGGATAGCACTTTGGGGTTGCTAAGATTTGGTGAAGAAAGCTTAGGGGTAGATACTAGTTGAATTAGGGAGTAATTCAATAGTATTGGTGTATGTAACCAGAGAATTATAGTGAAAATTCCACCATGGTTTGTGGTGGAGACTGGATGTAGGATTCATGGCACAAGGAATCCGAACCAGGATACATGCTGGCCTCTTTCTCCTCTTCTCTGCACTTTTAACTTTCTGCGTATGAGATTATTTCAAATAATCTCCTGCAACTCAAGCAACAGCAAAAACAGAGGTTGAAACTTTAAGTTTTAAGCCAACTTGATTCAACCCCCCTTTCTCAAGTTCAATTAGAACCATCAATTGGTATCTAGAGCAAGGTCTCAAGAAGGCAAGCTTCACAGCTTGGAGTAAAGATCCATGGCCAACAACATGAATCCCAACATAGTGGCTTTCACTCTCACTGAAGGGCAGTCCAACAACAGACCTCCCTACTTCAATGGCAGCAACTACTCTTACTGGAAAGAGAGAATGAGAATCTTCGTGCAGTCGATCGACTACAACATCTGGAAGATCATTCTCAATGGTCCAGACATTCCTACCAAATAGAATGCTGATGGAGAAGTTGTGGCAAAGGAGGACAGCGAATGGACAGATGAAGAAAAGAAGAAGGTTGAACTCAATGCCAAGGCAATCAACCTGATGCACTGTGCAATCAGCTTTGAAGAGTTCAGAAAAGTGTCAAGGTGCAAAACGGCTAAAGAAATCTGGGATAAGCTCAGACTCACTCATGAAGGCACTAAGCAAGTAAGGGAGACCAGAATTGACATGCTGATGAAGGAGTATGAAATGTTCAGTATGAAGGAAGATGAGAGCATCGATCAAATGTTCGAAAGGTTCTCAATAATCATCAACAATCTGGACGCTATGGGAAGAAACTACTCTGAAGAAACCTTGGTAAGGAAGATTCTGAGGAGTCTTACCAAGAAATGGGAAGTGAAAAGCACAGCCATCTCTGAAAGGAATGATTTGATCAAAATCACCTATGATGAGCTGAGAGGCAAGCTGCTGGCTTATGAAACCACTCACATGTCTCAAGACAAAGATGACAAAAAGAAAAGTATAGCACTAAAATCAAGAATGACAGCCCAAGGAGAAGAATCTGATGACAGTTTCTCAGATGAAGAAATGGTGCTCTTTGCAAGAAAAATGAGAAGATTACTGAGATACAAAAACAAAGGCAAAGGAAGTTCCTCATCCAAAGATGTCAAGAAAGATCAAGTCAAGTTCACATGCCATCACTGCAAGGAGCCTGGTCACTTCAAGTCAGATTGCCCTCAACTTAAGAAAGGCGAAAAATCCAAGAAAGACAAAAGGAAGGTGATGATGGCAACATGGGAGGACTTGGAGAACGACACCAGCTCAGAGAGCTCAGATCAAGAAGCTCAACTATGTCTGATGGCAGATCATAATGATGAAGATGAGGTAGATCTCTCTGACTTATCTATTGATGAACTGCACTACATTATCAAAGACATTTCTGTGAACTCTAAGAAACTCTTGGATAAGTATGCTAAATGTAAGAAAGAAAATGAGGCTTGGAGGACAGAAAATGATCTTCTTTTGAAAAAGGTTAAGGCAAATGAAACTAGCAATGAAAAGTTTTTAAAAGAAGAAAACATTGCCTTGCGAGCTGAATTAGAAAAATACAAGCTCAAGCATGAAGTTACTGCTTCCACTGATTTGATTTCTGAAAACAAAAAGCTGAATGAACAAATAAAAAATTTGAATGAAGACTTAGCAAAGTTTGTTCAAGGTTCTCAAAATCTTAACAAACTACTTGCTAGTCAAAGGTTTGTATCTAAAAAATCTGGACTTGGATTCATAGAGGAAAACAAGGCTGTCTTCAAACAAAACTTTAAAAAATCTGAAGCCTCCTCTTCCAAGCTTTTCAAACCAAAAGGATTCAGCAAACCTAAAAAATCAGTAAGCAAGAATCATTGCTACAAGTGCAACAGAAATGGTCATGATCCTCCTCAATGTTTCATCTTTCTTAAGTCTTTTGGTAATGATAATAAATTATATAAAGTTGTTCATGATTATAATGCTCTTGGGCAACCAAGAAGATTTCACATCAAAGGATCCAAATGGATTTGGATACCTAAGGTTAGTTGAAGAACATGCAGGTTCGCCTTGCATCCAAGAAGAAAATGGACATGTGGTATCTTGATAGTGGATGTTCAAGGCATATGACCGGAAGGGATACTTTCTTCATTAAACTCAACAAGTATAATGGAGGATTTGTCACTTTTGGAGATAATGGTAAAGGTAAAATAATTGCCATTGGTAAGGTTGGCAAAGATTTTTCAACTTGCATTGATAGTGTCTTCTTAGTTGATGGGTTAAAGCATAATCTATTGAGCATAAGTCAATTGTGTGACCTTGGGTATGCTGTAACCTTTAGGAAATCTGATTGTAGAGTCATAAATGAGAAAACAGGGGCAGTTTTATTTGTTGCCAAAAGAAGTGACAATGTTTATGGTATCACTCTAGATGATCTAAAAGTTCAAAATGTAACTTGTTTCTCTTCAATGGAATCTAAAAAATGGATGTGGCATAAGAGGTTAGGACATGCTAGCATGTTCCAAATCTCTAAGCTTGTAAAGAGAAGCTTAGTTAGAGGTCTTCCTAATATAAAATTTGACAAGGATATCACTTGTGATGCTTGTCAAATGGGTAAACAAATTAAAACCTCTTTCAAACCCAAGGAAGATGTCTCTACTAAGAAACCATTGGAGTTGTTACATCTTGATCTGTTTGGACCAACTAGGACTCAAAGTCTTGGAGGAAAGAGTTATGGCATGTTAATTGTGGATGACTATACTAGATTTGGCTGGGTGTTCTTTCTTGCTCATAAACATGAGGCCTTTTCTGTTTTTGAAAAATTCAGCAAAAAGATTCAAAATGAAAAAGATTCAAAAATTATTTCAATAAGAAGTGATCATGGTAAAAAATTTGAAAATCAATACTTTGAATCTTTTTGTGATGAACAAGGCATATCACATAACTTCTCTTGTCCAAGAATACCTCAATAAAATGGTGTTGTGGAAAGAAGAAATAGAAGTTTACAAGAAATGGCTAGAGCTATGTTATGTGAATATGAAATTCCCAAGTTCTTGTGGGCTGAAGCTATGAATACAGCTTGCTATGTTCTAAATAGAACCATCATTAGGAAGTTTTTGAAGAAAACCCCATATGAACTTTGGAAAGGGCATCCTCCCAATCTTAGTTATTTTCATGTGTTTGGCTGTAAGTGTTTCATTCTGAATGTCAAAGAAAATTTAGGAAAATTTGATCCTAAAACACATGAAGGGATTTTTCTTGGTTACTCCACAAATAGCAAGGCCTATAGAGTTTATAACAAGAACTCCAAAACTGTTGAGGAAACCATGCATGTCACTTTCTGTGAGACTAACATTATTCCTAGTGTTTGCTTAGATGATAGTCCAGGTTTTGAAGCTGAACTACCCAAGAATGATGAGCCAGTTCAACAAAATTCAAGTTCTCAGGAAGCTGCACCTACTAGCAACGAAAATTCCAATTCTGCAGGAGACAATTTGGAATTATCTCCTGTTGCTGCAGAAAATACTGATGCAGAGGCCATTGTTGATCAAGAGGAACCTGTATCCTCACACCAGTCAAAAAGACCAAGAGAATGGAGGTTTCTGAAAAACTATCCTGAAGAGTTCATAATAGGAAATCCATCCACTGGCAGGACTACCCGTTCATCTTTGAAAAGAGCCGAATCCACCAACCTTGCTCTCTTATCAAAGATTGAACCACAAAACATCCAAGAAGCTCTTGCTGATCCTTCATGGGTGCTAGCTATGAAGGAAGAATTGCTGCAATTTGAGAAGAACCAGGTCTGGTCATTAGTGCCTTATCCAAATGGAAAGAAAGTCACTGGCACTAAGTGGATTTTCAGAAACAAACTGGGTGAAGATGGATCCATAGTCCGAAACAAAGATAGATTGGTCGCTCAAGGATATGATCAAGAGGAAGGGATTGATTTCGATGAATCCTTTGCACCTGTAGCTCGAATGGAAGCCATCAGATTGCTCCTTGCATATGCTGCTCATTGTGGCTTCAAGTTGTTCCAAATGGACGTAAACTGTGCTTTTCTCAATGGCATAATAAATAGAGAGGTTTATATGGCTCAACCACCTGGGTTTGAAAACAAATCTTTTCCTAACCATATTTTCAAACTAGCTAAGGCCTTATATGGTTTGAGACAAGCTCCTAGAGCTTGGTATGAGAGGCTTAGCTCATTTTTGTTGAAAAATAATTTTCAAAGAGGAGCCACTGACACCATTTTATTTATTAGGAACTATCATGATCATTTTATTCTTGTGCAAGTTTATGTTGATGATATTATATTTGGTTCGGCTAATGAGAATTTGTGTGCAGATTTTGCTAAGCTTATGACCAATGAATTTGATATGAGCATGATGGGAGAACTCAATTTCTTCCTAGGCTTGCAAATCAAGCAAACTGCAGAAGGCATATTCATCCATCAAGAAAAATATGCAAAAGAACTTGTCAAGAAGTTTGGGCTGGACTGTGCTAAGCCTATGGGAACCCCCATGCATCCTAACATCAAGCTTGATAAGAATGAACATGGTAGAGATGTTGATGAGACACGTTACAGAGGGATGATTGGATCCCTAATGTATCTAACCTCCTCAAGGCCTGATATCATCCAAAGTGTTGGAGTCTGCTCAAGGTTTCAATCAAAGCCTAAGGAGTCACATCTCTCCGCTGTCAAGAGGATCATCCGATATGTACTTTGTACCACTAATTATGGTTTATGGTTTCCTAAGACTGATTCTTTTCAATTAGTGGGTTTCTGTGATGCATATTTTGCTGGGGATAGGACTGATAGAAGAAGCACAAGTGGCATGTGCTGCTTTCTTGGGAAATCTCTCATTGTTTGGTCTAGCAAAAAGCAAGCTACGGTAGCACTGTCAACAGCCGAAGCTGAGTATATTACAGCCTCCTCTTGTTGTTCTCAATTATTATGGCTGAAAACTCAACTAGCTGACTATAAATTGAATGTCTCAAATATTCCATTATTTTGTGACAACATGAGTGCTATCAATATTTCCAAAAACCCTGTTTTGCACTTTAGAACAAAGCACATTGAAGTTCGTTTTCATTCTATAAGAGAACATGTGCAAAATGGAAATTTAGATATTCAGTTTGTTAATTCTGAGGGTCAGCTAGCTGATATATTCACCAAACCATTGATAGAGGAGAGGTTCTGCAAGTTAAGAACTGAAATGGGCATTCTAACTTCATCTCTGTTTTCTTAATGTTTCTGATAATGAGATCTTTTGTGTTTTGTCTCTTGAATCGCGGTGAGATTTTTTGGCAGATGATGAGTAACCTTCATTGAGTCACTATGAAGCCTACTGGATTCAAGCCTGAATGATGAACATCTCGTGCTGGAGCAGTCTCGACATATGGGCTTTCTTTACTGAATCCAATTGAGCCCATTTCATAGTTGCTTTTTCATTTCTTTTGAAAATAAGTTTTTGGGCCTCATTTAAAATTTGTTTTCAAATCCAAACTTTATTTTGCTTTTGTTCCCATCTGCAACGTACAACAATTACAGCTGTTACTTCCTATACGTTTTCAAAGTTGGGATTTTTATTTTTTCAAGTAAAGAAAACAGCTCCCAAGCGTCGCCAAACTGATGACAGCACTGATTTTTATTTTTATTTCTTCTCCATCATGGTGCTGAGCGCAAAAGGAATCAAGTTTTGGAGGAAAATGCTCTCAAGAAGACCAAAGGAAGGATTCGCATTCTGAGGGACTTTGTGGAGGATGTTGAGGTTGGCCTCACCACATCTGACAATGAGGGGGAGGACAATGGAACCTCTGATGAATCCAACTCTGATGCCTAGCTCTTGTTATCTCATCTGCAAATATGACTTGTTTTCATTTTGAACTTGTTTATTTTATTTTTTTTGGATGACTGTAACAGACTTAAACCACTCTGCTACTTGAACTATATGCACTGGCCACTAACAAATTTTGTGCAGGTTTTTATTTCCTTTCCTCCCTTGATGACAAAAGGGGGAGAAAAGAAAAGGAATGTTAGTTTGGCTTAGGGATTAACAGAAATAGTTAAGAACAATGTTTTGTGGTGCTATGATTTATCCTGGGTTGTGCTTAGTGTTAATTGCTCTGTGCTTTCACTACTGTAATAGATTGTTTGGAAATATTGGTCTTGGCTGTTTTTAAGTTTTGTTCAGGAAAAGATGTAAGCCATGATTAAGGGGGAGCAATGCTAGCATTCAGGGGGAGCAACTCACAATCCGAATGTCATCAAAGGGAAGTGTTCTTAACTCATTATATTTCTCTTTAATTTCCCTATTTTATCATGTTTGTCATCAAGGGGGAGATTGTTGAGTCTAGTTTTGATTTTGGGTTATGTTATGATGACAAACATTGTTTTGGGTGAAAAGTCCAATATTATTTAATGTGTATTTTATTGTGGCAGGCCCATTAACTATCTCACAAGCCAAACAATGTTGCTTGTTTCCTTAATGCTCCAAGTAAATGCACAAGTCCATATCCCTATTGCACCATTCAGCAATTGTAAAAGAGCCAAAGCTCATTGCATCGTTCAGCAAAGAATAAAAGGCTATGTGTTGGCAAAAGAAGAAAAGAAAGAAAAGGACATCTGTCAACATCAAGGACAGCTGGGGCTCTAGCAAAGAAACAAGACACAAGGACTCTCACCTCTCCAAGGACAAACAGTAAAGCAAATTTCAGCAAAGGAAAAGCAAAACACAAACTTGCCAAGCAGCAGAGGTAGTGGGTGAAGCTCCTCGTATGACAGAGATCATGGAGCAGGATGCAAAAGAAGAGCATGCCAAGGAAGAAAGAAACACCAAGGACAGCAGAGGTAGTGGTCGAGCTACTCCAGCAGCTGAGGTGGTGAAGCAAGATGAAGAAAGGACTGCATGCCATCAAGGACAGCTCCAACGAGCAGCTGACACAAGGAAATGGAAGAGGCAGAAATTCTAAGCAAGCTGAAGATATATATGAAGACTCTTTCCATCATTTCAAGTTAAGAAAGAGGGCACACACATTCAGAGCACCTTCTCTAACATAGAGCTGAAATCTCTTTCTTCTACTCAAGCTTAATTCTGATTTATTGTTATGGCTGTCTTGTGTCATTTTCTGTTTTGAGAAAAGGCAATTTTGTGAGGTTCAAAAGCCAAGAGAGAAAAGGCAAGAGTGATGCAGAAATAGCCACTGTTTGTTTTTCTGATGTAATTTGGGTTTATGAACTAGGATTAGTTCCCCTTGCCAAGTTGGGTTAGCACTTGGTGAGAATTGAATCAGTGTAGATTCCCCTTCCAAGTTGGGATAGTACTTTGGGGTTGCTAAGCTTTGGTGAAGAAAGCTTAGGGGTAGATACTAGTTGAATTAGGGAGTAATTCAATAGTATTGGTGTATGTAACCAGAGAATTATAGTGAAAATTCCACCATGGTTTGTGGTGGAGACTGGATGTAGGATTCATAGCACAAAGAATCCGAACCAGGATACATGCTGGCCTCTTTCTCCTCTTCTCTGCACTTTTAACTTTCTGCGTATGAGATTATTTCAAATAATCTCCTGCAACTCAAGCAACAGCAAAAACAGAGGTTGAAACTTTAAGTTTTAAACCAACTTGATTCAACCCCTTCTCAAGTTCAATTAGAACCATCAGATTTAACAATTCTCATCTATATAACTTTTTTAGATTTACGTAAATTATGTAATTTTTTATTAGATTTGATTTATTTCTGCGTTTTACCCATAATATAATGAACATCAAATTGCGTAATATATTTATAAATTTTAAGGCTAAACTGTATAGTCACCTATATAAAAAAAAGTACTTAGCTTATAAATATAGTCACCTTTTCATTTTTAGTATAGAATAATACAAAGATTGTCTTCATTTAGAAGCACTCAAGTCAACACGGTTTTTAAATGAAGTGAACAAGATTATAATATAGTAGTTCAAGTATACTCAATTAAGTATTTGTTTATTTCATATTAGAACTTTTTCAAGGAAAAACATGATAATATGTGTTTAAAAAAATGAAAATAAGAAAGTGGGTGTGTTTTGGGAACACCTGCATATGGTGATGTAACAGACATATCTGGTGAGATCACAGCTCATAAGAACTAAGAAGGAATGGACATTATTAAAATGTGGGGGCCAATTGCCACTCCTGTTACACATCATCAGTACTGCGCATTCAGCTTTTATATATATTTTTTTAATTCTGTCCTTTTTAAAGTCATCTTTATTAGGGCAAACGAAGGGGAACAGCCTCTGATGGGGTTGGGGTTGGGGATCGGGAGATTGCAATTATGATCACGATGGTATTGCCAGATAAATTATTAGATGTTTTTTGAAATAAGTTAGGATAGGTAACCAATAATTTTTTTGAATAATATAGATAATAAATTTTAAAATTTGTCTAATTTAAATAAAATATATTATATTTTAAATTATTCATTTAAATTTTAATATTAGAATAATTATCTGTACACCTAATAAATTAAATATTTAATATATCTATTATTTACATTGTTTAATATTTTCATTATCTAAATAATATTTTCCCTTTTGAAATATATTCCAAGAGTGTTATAGAAGTTTTACAACTATATATTTGTTTAAACTAACAGTTTTTCACACAATCAAATTTAAAATATTATTTAATAATATCTTTTCTTAATACAGCATTATTATTTATATATAAAAAAATTATTTATATACTAAAATTAACTACTAAAATTAATTATTATATATTCGTATAATTTAATTTTTTTAATATATATTTAATATTTTAATAAATATATTATATTTTAATAACTTATTTTAACATACACCTAATATAATTATTAGGATAAAACACTTACATAAACTAAACTAATGTCAATATTACATAAATTATCCAAATTAAATAACGTTATATGAATGTCTCAAACCATATTTTTATACAAGTCGAATTAAATTAATTCAAATTATACAATATAGTAGTAAATCGAAACACATTGATTCGAATTAATATGGATCAATGTAAATTGAATCAGCTTGATTCGATTTAAAATTATTTATTTATTCTATATTAACTTTAAAACATAAATATCAATAAGGAAGTTGAATTCAAATAAAATATTAAAAAAATAAAAATAAATAGGAATAAAAATTCAACTTTTGTGTTTTAGTTTAAATTTCAGAAAATCAACATTTTTATAAACTTATGAATTTAAAACAAAACATTAAACGATTTCTAAAAATTCATTAAAAACTATCCTTTGACTTATTAGCATCTAAAAATCATTACCTGGACTTTTGATATTGAAAAAGTTAGGGTTAAATACGATTTTGGTCCCTAAAGTAGGGGTTAAAATTTTATTTTGTCCTCAGCCTTTTTTTGGCTACAAAATAGTTCCAAAAGTTTAACTTAGTTTTAAAATTGTCCTTCAAACTAAAATACCCTTCCACTTCCCCTCAAATTCAACTAGAAACAAAGCAGAAATCACAGCAACAATAAAACAACAACTAGAAGCAGAAGAAGAACAAGAACAACAACACTAGCAGGAACAATAATAAAATTAGAAACAAAATTAATGTAATCAGAAGTATAAACAGAATCAGAATCAGAGTGAAACAGAAACATAAACAGAAGCAAAAACATAAAAAAGATATCGAACAGAAGCATAAACACAAAGAAAGACCCAATGTAATTAGAAGCATAATCAAAAGCAAAATCGGATGACTATCTAGTGGTACACGGCAGCAAGAGCAACTCCAATGAAAGGCCCAACCCAAAAAATTAACTGTAATGAAGAAAAGGAGATATGAAATTCAGAAAGAAATGAGTGCAAAAAAAAGCGAAAAATGAAGAAGACATACCTGATCATTCGTGCATGGTCTCTGTTGAAGATGATGGCAGCACCAAGGCTCCTAGCTGGGTTAATCCCAGTTCCAGTGATAGGAATAGTTGCCAAGTGGACCAAGAAGATAGAAAAATCGATCGGAAGCAGCGGTGACCGGCGAGGAGCAACGACGACCGGTGACCGAGCGCGGAGGAGAAGTAGAAATGGCGAGCAGTGAGCGGCGCACGACGTCCACTCTCCCAGATCTGTTGGCGTCGATGTTGTGAGGAGCAACTATGAGGACCCAACGACGAGGAGCAGCGGCGGCGGCGAGATCCAGGAGCAGCGGCGGCGGACTCCCTTCCCCTTCCCTTCCCCACCATCACTTTCCCCTCTTCTTCCATTAAAAACCCACCTCCCCCAGCGTGATTATCCCTTCCCCTATTCCGCAGCCTTTAACTCGTTTTTCTTTTTTCTTTTTTTTTAATTAGGGGTAATTTGGTAATAAAAATTAAAATTTTGATGAAAAGGACGATTTAAAACTAAGTTAAATCTTTGGAACTATTTTGTAGCGAAAAAAAGCCGAAGACGAAATAAATTTTCAGCCCCTATCTTAGGGACGAAAATCGTACTTAATCCAAAAAGTTAATATAAAGTATAACCCTTCAAGGTAGCATAGGAGTTAAAACTTGAATTTTTTTCCGAGTCAAAAGTAATAGATAGTTATAAATTATAAAATGACCAACTATATTTATACAATATGTAATTTGAGAAATAATTAAAAATACAGTATAAATATAGTTGGTCAAATTATATACTGTATAAATATAGTTGGTCATTTTATAATGTATAACTATCTGTTACTTCTGATTCTAAAAGAGTTCAAGTTTTAACTCTTATGCTACCTTGGAGGATTATACTTTATATTAACTTTTTCAATATCAAAAGTTCCGATAATAATTTTTTAGATGTTAATAAGTCAAATGATAATTTTTAATAAATTTTTAGAAATCGTTTAATGCTCGGTTTCAAATTCATAAGTTTATAAAAGTGTAAATTTTGAAATTTGAACTAAAACACAAAAATTGGATTTCTATTCTTATTCATTTTGATTTTTTTGATATTTTATTTGAATTCAAATAAGAGATACTTTCTTATTCATATTTATGTTTTAAAGTTAATATAGAATAAATAAACAATTAACTTGCAGGTAATTTAATTATAATGTAATTTGAATCAATATGTTTCAATTTACTATTATATTATATAATTCGAATGAATTTAATTCGATTTATATAAAAGTATGGTTTGAGATATTCATGTAACATTATTTGATTTTGATTATTTATGTAATATTGGCATTGCCGCATTGGTTTGATTTATGTAAGTGTTTTATTCTAATTATAAATAATCCAATAGTTGTATTTATTTTTATTTTTAAAATTATATGTTGTTTTGATGACGTATCAAATCAATTTCAAAATTCATAAAATTTCTTTAGATTATTCTTGTAGTGAAATGTTGAAATTTAACCATCAAATCATTTATAAAATTTGTTGTGCATAAGAAGCTACTCAACCATAAAAAATAAAATTATGTATTTTTATCTTTATATTTTTCTTTTGGTTAAAAACACACCTTCATAGCTGTTGGATCTTAAAAATTGATAAAATTAAAATTAACAAATAAAATGAAAAGCAATAAGATTGCTCGAGTATCATATTTTAAAATAAAATCATAAAAAAATATATACATGTTATTTGATATAAATATGTTTTATTAATGTGAGAGCCATTACAACCCGCATGTAAAATTTCAATGTTAACTTATATATAGGATAAAACATAATATAATTGTACATAAAAAACTGAGTAAAATGTATAATAATGCCCAATTTTCAAAGTATAACATGTGATAACATGTGGAAGAGCAATGTCCAAACTCAATGCTAACCATGTTCGTCGTAGTTAGATTTAGCGATGATCTAGTCGAATCGATTAATTAATGTGTTTGCAATAATTAAGTCTTGTACAAAAAACACACTTTCGTGCCATGTCCAAATTTTCAATAGATATGGAAGATATGGTCTATCAAATCTAGATTCTTCCAGCATTGTAATCATTATAAAAATTTGGATAGCAGGGGATGACGACGTCTGTGCTAGTGGGTGAGGGTACTGATGGAGGAGAAAGACAACCTGAGAAGAAGCAAGAGAAAGCTTAGAACTGATGGAGACCATGAGTTCACTCAAACGGCCAGGAGAGAGGAGATTGAGAAGATGGTGGAAGCTCCATCCACTAAGAGGTCCTATGCCAACTAACATGCTAAAAGGTCCAGACTGTGTATGACACTGACTCGGAGGAAGAACAGTACAAAAACTTTTGGTTAAAATGATAATATTTTGGGATAATTACCGCAGTTTTAATTATCATTATACTCAAAAACGGTATTTTTCTAAAACGTTATAATCTGAAGTGCCATTTTGGATATTATGACAGTTTATTTAAAAACCGTCATAATTATTATGATTAAAACAGTAGTTTTTGTAACGTTTAAATGGTAGTTTTTATAGTTTAACGTGGCGGTTAGAAACCGTCATAATCATTGAATTAAAATGGTGTTTTCTTTGTTTAAAATAGTAGTTAAAAATCGTCATAATTACTAGATTAAAATGACATTTTTTCGTTGTTTCAAATGGCAATTGAAACCATCATTTTTACCGAGTTAAAATGATAATTTTATTCGTTTAAAATAACATTTTAATCGTTATTTTACCTTATTAAAATGTGATTATATGTCATTTAAAGTTTATTTTTACCAAATTAAAATAATAATTTTTTATCGTTTAAAATAGTGACTAAACACTACAACAAAAATTACTTTTTAGCGGTAAATTTTTAATGGTAATAATACAATGGCTAATATTTCTCTTATTTAACCTATGTTTTTGTGGCCATTCACTATAAGAAAAATGTTGAATACTATCGGAATTATCATCGGAAAAACGAATAAAATTTGATGGTAAGTTCATTACCGATAAATTTACCGATGGAAGGAATCTGACGGTATAAACATTGCCGGTAACCAATTATCGTCGGATTTTTTTGTCCGACGGTAATTACTGTCAGACTCTGCGACGGATTACCTGCCCAAAAAACTATTTGGTTATTGGCGGATTTTTTGGAGGTAACGTTGGCGCCACAATATCATGTTTCCTGCACTATTACCGTCGGATTATGTCCTCGGTAAATCAAACGGTAATGTCAATTTTTTTAATTTTTTTCTTTTTGTTTTTAATTTATTATATGAATTTATTTTTCATACAATTAGTGTTCAAATTATAAATAATAGAAACTAATTATGTAATATTAAATATCAAATGTTCAAATAAATTAAAAGTCAAATAAATCAAATACAATGAAACAATAAAACAAAGCCCTGATCACTAAAGATCTTGGTAGTCGTCATCGTCATTCCCGTGGTCCTTTTGAGGCGGCGGAGAAGGTGGTGATGTCTATGTCCCACCAGTAGTACCTCTACCACCCGAAGTGCCGCTACCACCGTCGCGCATCTGAGCCTGGCACACCGCTCCATCCGCTGAAGCCGCTCCAACTGCTCCCTCCACTCCAGCCTGAGGTCATCCGTGTCCGTCACGCGTGTGAGGATCTTCTGATACCTCTTCCAAGTCTCGGTCAGCTCCAAAGTCTGTTCGTGAAGACTCTGGGTGAGCTCCTACACCTGCAGCCTCAAATCAAAGCCTTCCTCAGGATTGACAGTTTGACTAGGGGCAAAGGCGGATGATGGCCTCAATTTGGAGGTGCGGAGGTTGTTAGCGAAGAACAACCCCAGCCCGTATACGCAGTTCTTATACGGCACTAAGGCGGTCTTGCGCCAAACTGCATTGGGATCGACGACTGAAGTAGCGGAGCCACTGACGTCCTCCACTTCGGTAAGATTGCTGAGTTGCGGCTTCCTGTCTCTGCGTATAGGACTCCTGTGTAATACATGTTATTATGATTAGGATGACACTATACAGTTAATTGAAAAGTTTATATCACAATATCAGATGTTTACTCACATAATGATATGTGAACTGTTGATCAGCAAATCTCTCTTTGTTCTCCTTCAAAATGTGGGTATACTTGAAGGTCTTAACCAATGTCGTATTATGATCCAACAACTTCGACTACATATGTTGCATTGAAACAATATATTAGGATGTCTACTAATGATATGTCAAAGAATTTAACTAAGTTAATAACAAAATTAGAAAAGCTACATACTAGCCGGGCCTTAGTCTTCATGAAGGTCGCTGAGTCACCGGTATACTTGGACGACTTGGCCGATGCCCTGTTAGCTTTATTTGTGAAACGCCGATGCTTGAACCCCTTATCGGTCTCGTGGTATACGTACAGAGCCTTCTTAATTTCCAGGGAGAGCCAGGTAGTGAGGTGATCGTGCTTCTCATGTACATCCTCCAGCATCTGTTGCAGCTGCCTACCCATTTGATGGTCTTATATCTTTCTGATAAGGGCATCATGCTCCTTTTCCCATATAAAGAGAAGCTACACAAAGAAACTTTAAAATTAGTTCATCAAAATATATCGTATTAAACAAAATAGAATATATAAACCAGCTAATAGGGTTTGACTATATTAAGCTTTTACCGCCCACTTCTAAAATCATCGCTCTCTGGTCTTAGTGGGGATCTTCTTGTAGCTCGGCCATGGATGGTTGTACATCAGCTTGATGACATTGGTCATCTCCTGAGTACATGCGTTATTGTTTGGCGCAAACCTATCAACAATTTACAAACAAACTAATATGGCAATATAAATTAAAACTTCAGAAGCAAAGAACTATAATATATAGAGTTTTTTTTATAAATTTCGATAGAGTTTTATCTATAATTGGAATGTGCCACAAACTCTATCCATCAACAATTAACTTAAACAGCACCAATTGTCAAAAGTCAATGAACAACAGTCAATAATCAAGGAGCAACATCCATAAATCCACTAAAACTAGAATCAATAATAAAAAATCAACAATCAGGATATATCAAACACTTTTAACACATAAAAGACTTAAAAGTAGTACTTACGTCGTTCAGCCATCAGGCCAAATCGTCAACCGTATGATGAGAGGTGGCGGAGGGGCATCAGGTGGCTGGCTTCCGTGAGAGGATTCTGGCGCCGCAGCGTCCGTCGCTGGAGGTGGCGTTGTCAAGACAGTGGGCTGCTGAGCGGATGGAGGCAGCGTTATCACCGTAGAGGCGGGACGTAATTGGGGTTAGGCACCATGATGAACGGCTTTTCTGATGCACCCGTAATCTGTGACGTTACTGGGATAGTTGAATTAGAGGGAAAGGATCCATAATTCCCAGGGGTACTGGTAGAAACCCTCCTTCTACTACAACCACGACCATAACCACTAGGCTAATCCGTAATACCTCTACCTATCGCCATGTCTACAAAGAGCATACCAATTAAAATGTGCTAAACATATTCACAACATCATTCAAAATACTTAATTAAAATACACTACGTTAAACTTAGTTAAAAAAATACGTTATCTGTTGAAATCAAATAAAACAAAAGAGGTAAGTGCACATTCCTCTTTTATTTATTACTATAAGTAGTAGATAATTTTTGTTAAAAACATACAAAGTATTTTTAAAATATAGAAATACTAGACAAATAATTTTTTTTAACCAAGTTCAACCAAATTAAATTTATGTACCTCCATTTTTTCTTTGTATGTTCTTCTTCTTCTAAAAAAAATAAGAAAAAGCTACAACATTTTTTTATGTGCGCAATTCTTTTTCAACGTCGTTGTTATTGTCATCGTTGTCTTCTACTTCTATTTCTTCCTGCAAAAAAGAGTAAGAAAAAACTACAGCACTCTGTTTTATGTGTGACGTTTAAGAAAATTCGGTGACAAATTTAAAATTTTCTGTTACTATTAAAAAATTCCAGTGCTATTTTTTCCAAACAACTCCTCCTCCTCATCCTCCTTCTTCTTTTCATAGTTTTTCTTGTTTCACACTCTCATAATTCTTATTGTTTTACCCTCTGAGAAGAATAAAAATATAAAAAGAAAAAAATTAAACAAAAAGAGAAAAAAAGAAAAAGAAAAAATTATGAAACTTTTATTTTATTGTTTAATTTATCCTTTTTGACAATAAACACAATAACTTTTAAAGGAAAAAGACATAAATTTTATAAATAAAAACATAGAAATTCTGCAACAGAAAAGAAAGAAAGACGAATAAGAAAAAGCAAAAAAGATTGCATCATTCTATTTTATGTGTCATAGTTAAGAAATTTTGGTACTATTTTTCTGTTTTATGTTTTTTCCAAATAACTCCTCCTCCTCATCCTTCTTATTTTCATAGTTCTTTCTGTTTCACACTCACATACTTCTTGTTGTTTTATCCTCTAAGAAGAATAAAAATAAAAATAAAAATAGAAAAAAAATAAAAAAAAATAAATAAAAAGAAAAAATTATGTAACTTTTATTTTATTTTATTTTTTGGTTTATCCTTTTTGACAATAAATAAACACAAATTTAAAAAAAAAAACGTAACTTTATAAATAAAAATACAGACATTCTTCACGAAGAAAAAAGAAAGAAGAAGAATAAAAATCCAAAAAAAAAAAAAAAAACTATAGCATTAAGTCCAAAACCTTAAAAAATTTTGGTGTCAAAATTTAAAACTTCTTTTGTCAAAGTTAATAACTTTATGTACCTTTAAAATTTTCAGTGCTGTTTTTTATGGGAAGAAGAAAAAGTGTGATTTCATGTGCATGTCTATGAGAGATTTATGTTGGGTTTAAACAAATTTGATTGGACTTAGTTGATAAAAATACTTAGATATGTAATAATTAGTATTTTTATTTAAATTAAATAAATATAAAATTTACGAAGATATATAAAGTATAAAATAATTACATAAATACACACTCGATTATTAGGAGGATTTTGAAAATTGAACACATTTTGGGTATTGAAACTCCAATCTGTGTCAAAAGAGTTAAATGAGGTCTCAGTACCCGAGATACATGCAAAAATAGAAATATGAGCTCAGTATCCGAGATATACACTTGGTGACTCAGTACCCGAGCTGGTCATTTTTTATTTCAATGGTGTTTTTGATAGAACATATGGGTATGAGTTTGATCATAGTGTTAAGGCAGTTGGTTATGGTACAAATAAAAATGGTACTAATTATTAGATGGTTAAGAACTCAGAATGGGGTGAGGGAGGGTACATAAGGATGAAAAGAGGCATATGTACTCGTCTTGGATTATATGGAATGGTCATGGATGCTTTTTATCCCATTGCATAACTGTTTTCGATGAATTCAAGTTTTTCTGACGAGTATGTTATTTATTTTAGGTTCCAATGGTATTTATATATGGTTTAATTATTCTGTTGGTCCTTATAGTTTTGCGAAATTTTCAATTAGGTCCCTATACTTTTTTTCTTTTTAATTGAGTCCTTGCACCAATTTTTTTTAATTGGGTCCCACACTTTTTTTCCCTTTTATTTAGGTCCCTATACCAATTCTTTTTTTTAGTTGGGTCCCTATAAAATTAATTAGTTAAGCCAATTACTACTAAGAGGGACTTAATTGAAAAAAAAAATAGTGCAGGGACCCAGTTAAAAAGAAAAAAAGTATAGGGACCTAATTAAAAATTTCACGAAACTATAAGGACCAACAGAGTAATTAAACCTTTATATATTAAAAAAAATATTTTTATTTTATTAATAAATAATAAATAAATTAAAAATTAATATTTTAGAAAAAAGTAAGGTCTTTTTATAAATAATGAATAGGTATATTTATTTTTATTAAAATAAATTAAATTATTAATTAAATATACTCGTATTATTATACTGATTATTTATGAGTACTGACAAATTATTATATTTAATTATTTATACTCGTATATTTGATTATTATACTCATATATTTGATAATTTATAATTAAATTATTTATGATTATTTTAAAAGAGTACTATAATAAAATTATTGTCTCTTAGATATTATTGTGTGATATTATTATATTAATTTTATATTGTATAGATACTATTTTTCCATACCAATATAGAAGATTGCCTTATTAGATTAAGCATAGTTATCAAAACCAAATCGATGATCGAACCCGTCAAGCTACCGGATTACTGGATCACTGGTTTAACTGGTAGATTATTGGTCGAACCGGTTAACCCGGTCACTAGTCAGGCTACTGGGTCACTGGATCATTGCTCACGTACAATTATTTTCATGTGAAGTTGATATTTAAAAACCGTTAGATGATTTGACAAGTTTGACTAAATTATCATCTGACAATTTTCAACTATCAACTTCATATTAAGACAAATGTATGTGAGTCTTTACCTATTATTATATACTACAAGTATTTATTAAAAAAATAAATAAATTGTGATTAATAAATTTTTTTTGTTTATCTTTTTAATTTGTATTAAATATAAAATTATAGTTAAACAAAATATAATTAATTTAAAAATGAATGACTTTAAAATTAAAATAAATTGAATATAAGTAAAATAAAATATCCTATATGTATTATAATTTGTACTTATATTATTAAGAAGCATTGTAGCTTGGTGGTCCTATCAACTTTGTTACTTCCTTCAGGTAAGAGGTTCGAACCCAAGCACGCTGGTGCGTCGTAGGTTCGCCTTCAACTACGACCGAGCAGTTCGGTCGGACCGATCTTCACGGGTTTGATCGGTTCGTGTCAGTTCTCTACCTTAAGCAGTTGGAACCTTGGACCGGACCGGTATTGAATCTATTTCATTGGATTTTCGGTCGAATCGATTGATCCAGTCCGATTTTAATAACTATGAGATTAAGTATACGTATAAAGTGTAGTCAATTTATTTTTATACACGTATGATTTATTTTAATAATGTCATTTTTTAAATTAATTTTGTAGTGCTCATGAATAACTAATACAACAATACAAGAATATTTGTTTTTATTAAATTAAATTAAGTTATTAATTTAAATTATAATCATCCAAATTCTAAATGAAATATTTTTATAAATTTAAAATTTAAAATTATTTGAATTAAATTGGATGAGCACATCTTAAATACTGAGTCACCAATTTGCGTATTGTGCATGTCTCGAAAACTAAGCCCATATTCTATTCTTGCATGGATCTTGAGACTGAGACTCCATTTAACTCTTCTGACATAAATTGTATGTGGCCAATTCTGCATTATATAATTACACTGTATTTCATATATTTTTATAAATTTTATATTTATTTAATAAAATAAAAAAATTCCAACACCTAGCAAGACTCTTTAAAATGTGTTTATTATAAAATAAATTATACAATATTTAAAATAAGAACTAATTTACAAATTTTTAAATAGTAAAAATTTGATAAAATTATAAAAATCAATCAAGTAATTAAATCTTATCATTATTTTCAAGAAATAAAAGAAAAACAAAACAAAATAAGAATGGGGGCATTCCGAGAATTGAACTCGGGACCTCTCGCACCCTAAGCGAGAATCATACCACTAGACCAAATGCCCACTCTCGTAATATCAATAATTTGAGAGTTTTTCCAATAATAGAAAACATATCGCGCTATAAGCCCAGTTAATGGTTTAACACATCAAACTTATAAACAAAATATGCTGTATGTGCCAAAAATAAGATCGAACACTACATTTAGTTGTTGCCAAATTATGTCACGTTCAACTGTGCATGCTACATTCGGTCAGCAATATGAAAGTAGGCTTTTACAAGGAAAAATAAATACACACTTTTTTTTCTCTTCTAATTTTTAGATGCATTTTCTCCATCTCCGGTGTTCTTAAATAACACACTAGTTTATTCAGCTGCAACATATTCTTCATCAAAACTCAGATTCAGTGTCTGTAATTTGAAACCCGAACCTTGTATTGTTTCCACCAAACTAGAAGCCACACCTGTTGCTTGGACAGTTGTCTGCTTCTTCAACTAAACAAACATCATAGAAATTCACCATTAATGATTTTTGATATAGAAGCAGATTCTATGTGCAATTTTTTAAAATAAAACAGAAGGTACATTCTAAATTGTTTTCAAGACATAGAATGGGTTCCTCATATTGAAAAGCTAAAAATAAAGTGTATGGCAAAGGTTACTATTGGACCAGTCATCCTCATTGGCCCAACGGAAGCAAAATCAGGCCCAATCAGATTAAATCATCTTTATATCTCCCCACCTCTCTTTCTTCTAGAAGTAGTGACTCATATCTATGATTCTGAAGAATGATATACACAACAAAAATTCATAATACACAGTTTATTAATCTTTCTTTCTCCGCCCATTGTCTTAGTAGTTACTAACCCAAACAATTATAATTTAACACCTATTGGGATGAGTCATTTCAAATTAATTGATAGTATAGACTGATTGATATATGAAACTTTTCAAAATTTTGGTTTTAAGCAGAGCATATTTGTTCCAGAAAATATATTAAAGAAAAAAAAATCCATGAGCATAAATTTATGGAGTTCGTCATTTTGTAGAATATTTCATCTTTGCATTACCTGCACTTCCAGGATAACACTATAAGAGTAGATTAAATTCTTTGAAATTTGAGTTTATCACTGGAATCCTTTTGGCAATATTAGAGTATACCTCTACAGTTGCGAGTCCCTCAAGAACCTGAACCTTCAAACTTGCAACACCCTCTATGTCCTGCCCAAAAAGAACTAGACTTAAGGAAATTGAAAAGCAGCATAAGTTCAATTAAGCCAAATTTCACAAAGACAACGGCAACATGACTAAAGAAGAAAGAAGACAAGTCACAAGAGTCCCCAGCAAATTATTTCCTGGGAATATAGCTTAACAAAAGTCGCTAGGTGGTATGGATTTCTTTCCAGAAATTGTAACAAATCTGCAATATAACCACTCACAGAAAAGGAAGGAAATGTTGAATGCAAAGAGAGAAAAAGTTCAACCAAAACACAAGCAACTTCACTTGCTTTTCCTCTCTTACCCCATATTACAAATTTACATTTGTTCCGCAATGCATATGCAGAATCTAAAACATTCATGAAATAACTGTTACAAATTCCAGCTAGTTCACCTGCATTGGCAAATCAATTTTTGGTACAACAGTGTGTGCATCATGAGCTACTTTTCAGAATACCAGAACGCTGCTATACAATTACATAAATGACAACGTTATTTCACATTTTTATCCAATTCTGTAGAATGCATTAGACCCTATAACTAGAGGAAGAGACATGGTCCAGCATAAATAGAAAGTCCATGTCTGACACCTCTATCTACACCCTCCTTAATTTCTTCATCATCATCCTTTTATCATATCCTCAATCAAAGATACACACAATTTCTAAAACATTATTTTAATTTACAATTGAACACAACATGCATTGGAATTGGGATTAAAAACCATCACAAATGTTTGTCATACTTCCTACCCTCCAACATCATTACAATTTATAATCACCCAACAAAAACTGATATGGTCATTCTGAGAAGAAAATAACAGATAGTTACTTCAAAAGCATATTCTAATTATAAGTATTATTGCTACTACTGCTACAGGGAATCCAAAGAATAAACACATACAAGGAAATACGTCAAATCAAAGTAATAGAACAATAAAAGAAAGTTTTCGGATGCACCTCTAAGGCCTTGGATACGGTTGGAATGGCTGATTCACTCATTGTTCCCTCTGCCTTCAAATTTGCGAAATGCAGACAGTTAGTCTCAAGAAAGAAGGAACAATTAAAAAAAAAAAGGAACACAACTACAATTAGTAGTAACCGAAAGTTACTAAACACTCGAATAGACTCAGATTTTACCAGTTTAGTTCCCTAAATTGAGTTTAGGAGTGAAATTGTATTATTAAAGTGTGTAATCTCTCAAGTTTGAAAACCTTGCTGAAGATGTAATTGCACAAACAGTCAAACACAACCCAGCCATTGAATGCTCAAATTAGTACCCAAAGTTCACCAAGAAAAAAAAGTATTGATTGAGTGAACACTACTAGTAAAGAACAAAAATTGGAGTCACAAGTTAAAGGCGCATCAACATAACTAGTTAAATTAACAGGCAATGTTCCACTCCAACTCTAGAATTTGAAATTAGGGCATTCTAACAAAAGCACGGGAACTGGATTGGGGTGCGTGTGTTGATACCTGAAAAAACATGGTGAGAGTATCAGACGGAGAAACGGGAACAACAACGGGTTGTTGTTCGGTGGTGGCTTCTTCTTGTTGTTGCTGTTGTTGAACCTCTTCTTCAACAGCTTTGGTAACGAATAACCACCTACTCCTACGGTTGTTGTTGGTGTTGTTGCAGGTTGTGCGTGCCCGCCGAGGAAGAAAAAGCTTGGAATTTTGGAAGGGGAAGAAGGTGCGAAAAGCAAGTGAAGAAGAAGAAGAAGAGGAAGGGGTGGGGAGTGTAGAAGAAGAGAAAGGAATGGAGTGAAAAGAGAGTGTGGCCATTGTGGCAAATTCTCAAACACTGAACGCTCCCTGAGGACGTTATTTGCCACTGGGCACTGGGTGGCGTCACCCTATCTGTCTATCCAGTATCCGCACACAAACACACTCACAAGCAAACGACGCTAAATACAGCACTCTCAAGGGGCAAATTGTGGTAGAAAAGATATCAGTACACCGAATAGCGAATAGGATTGACTTTTATATAAAAATTGTTGTAATATAAATAATTAAGGAAGATATAATAAATATAAAATAAGAAAGTGTAAATTAGTATAAGAAAGAGAGATTAGTATAAGAGAGAGAAGAAATTGTTGTTATTGATTGATTGTGTGTAAAATGTATCAGAGGATACTTGCTATTTATACATGTAAAGTGATTCCACTTTCAACCTTCATTTATTGTTTTTTGTCTTGTAAAGAGATTCATTCAGTCTTAAGAATGAAATCCACCTAAGCTATACGTGGTTATCCATCTTTATTACAACACTCCCCTTGGATGACTATTCAGGATTATTGCCTCGTTAAAACCTTACTAAAGAAAAATCCAGTGGGAAAAAACCTTAATGAAGGAAAAAGAGTACAATATCCTTTAGTGATGGGGACTGCCTCATTAAAAACCTTGTCAAGAAAAATCTAATGGGAAAAAACCTGACCAAGGAAAAAAGAATACAGTCTCCCCCTCTTGCCGACATTATTTTATATCTCGAAATCGGCGCATCCCAATCTGATGTACCAATCTTTCAAAAGAAGATTTTGGGAGTGACTTTGTGAATAAATCTGCCAGGTTATCACTTGAGCGGATCTGTTGGACATCAATTGTCCTTTGATTTTGAAGATCATGAGTGAAGAAGAATTTGGGAGAAATATGCTTTGTTCTATCACCTTTGATGTATCCACCCTTAAGTTGAGCAATGCATGCTATATTATTTTCAAACAGGACAGTTGAAGCTATCTTATGATCAATCAGTCCACATGATGACAGAATATATTGGATCAAACTCCTCAGCCAAAAACACTCGCGACTAGCTTCATATATCGCAAGTATTTCGGCATGATTAGAGGATGTTGCAGCAATCGTCTGTTTCGTGGACCTCCATGATATAGCTGTACCACCATATGTGAATAGGTATCTTGTTTGAGATCTCCCTTTATGTGGATCAGACAAATAGCCAGCATCTGCATAACCAACTAGTTGTGACTTGGATTCACAGGGATAAAACAATCCCATATCAATCGTTCCATGAAGATATCGAAAGATTTGCTTGATTCCGCTCCAATGTCTTCTGGTTGGAGAGGAACTATACCTTGCTAGTAAGTTCACAGCAAATGATATATCGGGTCGTGTATTATTAGCAAGATACATTAGCACTCCAATGGCACTAAGATATGGTACTTCTGGACCAAGGGTATCTTCATTTTCTTCTTTAGGACGGAATTGATCCTTCTCCACATCCAAAGATCTTACGACCATTGGGGTACTCAAGGGATGTGACTTATCCATATAAAATCTTTTCAAGATCTTCTCTGTGTATGTTGTTTGATGAATAAAGATCCCATTTTTTTATATGCTCGATCTGCAGGCTGAGACAAAAATTAGTCCTTCCAAGATCTTTCATCTCAAACTCTTCTTTTAGAGTTTTTATAATTGTTGGAATCTCTTCAGGAGTGCCAATGATATTTAAATCATCAACGTACACAGCAATTATAATAAATCCAAATGCAGATTTCTTTATGAAAACACACGGGCAGATATCATCATTCTTAAATTCGTTTTTGGCCAGATACTCAGTAAGACGATTGTACCACATTTGTCCAGATTGCTTTAGACCATATAAAGATCTTTGCAATTTGACTGAGTATAACCCTTGCAAATATTCATTGGATGGTTTAGATATCTTTAGTCCTTCAGGGACTTTCATATAGATATCCCGATCTAATGAGCCGTACAAATAGGCTGTTACCACATCCATTAAATGCATATGCAGTTTATGATATGTAGATAAACTGACCAAATAACGCAATGTTATCGCATCCACTACAGGGGAATACATTTCTTCATAATCTATACCGGGCCTTTGTGAAAAACCTTGTGCCACAAGTCAAGCTTTGTAGCTCACAACTTCATTTTTCTCATTTTGTTTTCTCACAAATACCCATCAGTATCCAACAGATTTTACATCTTCAGGTGTACGGACTACAGGTCCAAAGACTTCACGTTTTGCAAGTGAGTGTAACTCAGCCTTCATGGCTTCTTTCTATTTTGGCCAATCATTCCTTTGTCGACATTCTTCGACTGATCTTGGCTCAAGATCCTTACTTTCATGTATGATATTCAATGCCACATTATATGCAAATATTTCATTGACAATTGTCTTATTTCGGTCTCATTTCTCTCCTGTAAAGACATAATTTATCGAGATCTCATCATTTTCACAATTTTCAGGTACCTGAACGTCTTCTGGCGTTATATCAGAATTTTGGACAACTGCAGGTGTCTTTACAATATCTTTTTCAACAGGAATCGTATTTACCTCTTTTCTCTTTCGAGGATTTCTATCTTTGGAACCGACAGGCCTGCCACGCTTCTGGCGTGTATTTGCTTCAGTGGCTATTTGTCCTACTGGGACATCAATTCGAATTGGGGCATTTTCCATCCTTCTACGTTTCTGGCGTGAATTTGCTTCAGTGGCTACTTGTCCTACTGGGACATCAATTCGAATTAGGGCATTTTCCGCTGGTATATAAGATTTGGTTATCCTCTTTGTATCGAAAAATGCATCAGGCAATTCATTTGCTATTCTTTGCAAATGTATAATCTTTTGAACTTCTAGTTCACATTGCCCTGATCGAGGATCTAAATGCATCAACGATGATGCATTCCAATTAAGTTCCTTTTCAGGAAACTTATTCTCTCCCCCTAATGTTGGAAATTTTGATTCATCAAAATGACAATCCGCAAACTGGGCTTTAAATACATCTCCATTTTATATCTCAAGATACCTCACTATAGAGGGAGAATCATATCCAACATATATCCCCAATTTTCTTTGGGGTCCCATTTTAGTGCAATTAGGTGGTGCAATGGGAACATATATTGCACACCCAAATATTCTTAAATGGGAAACATTTGGCTGCTGGCCAAAAGCTAATTGCATAGGATAGAACTGATGGTAACTCGTTGGCTTCAAACAAATAAGTACTGCGGCATGTAAAATAGCATGCCCCCAAACTGAAGTTGAGAGATTTGTTCTCATAAGTAAGGGTCTAGCAATTAATTGGAGGCGTTTAAAAAGTGATTCTGCTAACCCATTTTGTGTGTGAACATAAGCTACTGGATGTTCAACACTTATTCCATTAGTCATACAATAAGCATCAAATGCTTGGGAAGTAAATTCGCCAGCATTATCAAGACGAATTGCTTTGATTGGATTTTCTGGAAATTGTGTTTTTAATCGAATAATTTGAGACAGTAATCTCGCAAACGCCAGGTTGTGAGAAGATAATAAGCACACATATGACCATCTCGAAGATGCGTCTATCAGGACCATAAAATATCTAAAAGATCCACATGGTGGATGAATAGGTCCACATATATCACCTTAAATCCTTTCTAGGAATTCAGGGGACTCAAATCCAATCTTTACTGGTGATGGTCTTACAATTAACTTTCCCTGAGAACATGCATCACAACAAAATTCACTAGTTTTAAGAATCTTCTGGTTCTTTAGTGAATGTCCATGGGAGTTTTCAATAATTCTCCACATCATGGTTGTTCCCGAATGACCCAATCGGTCGTGCCAAGTTATGAATTGATTTGGGCTAGTAAACTTCTGGTTTACAGTAGCATGTGATTCAATTGCACTAATCTTGGTATAATATAACCCAGATGAAAGTGAGGGCAACTTTTCTAATATAACCTTTTTATTTAAATCATGAGTTGTGATACATAAATACTCATGATTTTCCTCATTCATCGTTTCAATATGATATCCATTTTGGCAAATATCTTTGAAACTCAACAAGTTCTTCAGAGACTTGGTAGATAATAGTGCATTATTTATTATAAATTTTGTTCCTTCGGGAAACAAAATTATAGCTCTTCCGGAGCCTTCTATCACATTGTCCGAGCCAATAATAGTATTAACATATTCTTCTTTTGGCACAAGATGGGTAAAATATATAGTACTTTTAAGAATAGTGTGCGAACTTGCACTATTCGCAAGGCAAATATCTTTAGAGTATATCCTTGCCATTTTTCTTCAAAAACAAATGATAATAATAATAAAATGAGTAGAAGTACATGCACAGTAAAATTATTCACATGAATACTTAACAAACACATACATATATCAAACTATTCCATCATTGATCAAATAGCCAATATTTCCTTCAGAATCTTTAAAGAAATTAGATACATCATAATGAGCGGTGGAATTTTCATCATTTGAAACAAAATTTGTTTCCTTTCCTTTGTCATCATTTTTCAAGGATACTTGATAAAGATCAACTAAGTGCCTTCGCGTACGACAGGTACGTGACCAATGGCCCTTTCCACCACAACGGAAGCATTTATCCTCAATTGATTTATTTTGCTCATTGTTTCTTTCTTTATCCAACTTCTGGTGAGATCTTTTCTTGTGAACATAATTTCTTTTCCTTCCATAATTTTTTTTATTATAAAAATCTTGCCATTTACCTCTTCTGGGGTTATAATTTGCCGCATTTGCTTCAGAAAATGGGGCGGCGCCAGCTGGGCGCGTTTCATGATTTCTTAAGAGCAACTCATTGTTGCATTCAGCAACAAGAAAGCAAGAAATTAACTCAGAACATTTTTAATTTTTTTTCTCGATACTGCTGCTGCAGGAGCACAATCGAGGTATGGAAGGTCAAGAAAATTTTCTCTAACATATCGGGTTTGAGGAAGTATCACCGTCTTTTGATGATTGTACCTTTCTTCAAGGCCTTTCCATAGATCTGCAAGATCTTTGTGAGATATTCATTTTTCAATCATACGTCAACATGACGACGAAGAAAAATCATGGCTTTGGCTTTATCCTTCTGGGATGCATTATTTTTAGCCTTAATGGTATCTTCAAGATCCATTAAATCAAGATGGATTTTAACATCTAGTATCCATGATAAATAATTATTTCCAAATATATCAAGAGCATTAAATTCAAGATGAGAGAGCTTTAACATAATAAAAATTTATTACCTGGAGTCTTCCTAAAATTTCGTTAGAGCTTTGTGCTGATAACGTGTTGTAATATAAATAATTAAGGAAGATATAATAAATATAAAATAAGAAAGTGTAAATAAGAAACTCTAGTATTACTATTCACTACAATTACTATCACAATATAATTAATATATTAATATTGTAGTATAAGAAAGAGAAAATAGTATAAGAGAGAGAGAAGAGATTGTTGTTATTGATTGATTGTGTGTAAAATGCATCACACGATGCTTGCTATTTATACATGTAAAGTGATTCCACTTTCAACCTTCATTTATTGCTTTTTGTCTTGTAAAGAGATTCATTCAGTCTTGAGAATGAAATCCACCTAAACTATATCCATCTTTATCACAACAAAAATATAATTATTATTAGAATGAATATCCATCTTTATCTCCGCAAAATTTTTTAGAAAGATTATGAGGTTCCAGCAAAAAAAAATACCATTTTTGATCTTTGATTTTTTATTTTGTGAAACTAGTTAATTTTTTTTGTTAATAATCTCTCTTGAGTTAAAAATATGTTTTATTCGGTACGTTAATCAACTGATTTTTAATTTTTTTATTTTTTTATATATAATGACTATGGTTTGGCAAATTAGACTGGCAATTGAACTAGGAATCGGCGATAAAAACGACCTGATCCAATATTTAAAATCGCCAAATAAAAATCTACTTAAAAATCGTTGAATCGGCCGGTTGGATTGGACCGAAACCGACAACGTCATTTTGAGTTTCTTTTTTTTTAAAAAAAAAAAAAACCCCAACGCATAACGCGTCACCCACCCCCTTCCTCTAACACTCCCTTCGTGACTCATTTAGACTCAGAAAAGCAATGCTTCAAAGTTCAAAAATTAGGATTCTAAGTTCCACTGTCGCTGCAAGGAGTGAGCCATTGCCTCCATTCGTCGAGCTTCCGCAGCGACCCTCTCCATCCCCTGTTCCCTCTCAGACTCACCAATCGCAGGCCCACAACTTCTTCCTCGAGCGTCCATCATCTTACCGTCAAGTAACTCGTTGTCTTCATCTGTTCTCTGCTCGTCGTTTTGCGGTTTCTTTTAAAAAAAATAAATCCTTTTTCCTTCCCCTCGAGCAGTGCAGCGCGCAGGTTCCACTTCTCCTCCTCCTCATTCAGATATAGGTATCAAGGTTGCGAGAATCGAGCCGGACAATGAACTGGTCAAATAACTGGTTCAATGATTTAATGATTCAACCGGAGTCGAATCGTGGTCGAACCGATTTAATTAAATATAAAATAAAAAATATTAAAAAATAAAAATTTAATATATAATTTACCTACAATTTATTATTAAAAATTCATGAAACATCAAAGTTTATGAAAAAAATTGATAACACATCATTTCTTTTCTCCCTGGATGATGAGGAGGGCCCAAGGCCCAAAAACTAACACAAGACTAATCTGGAAGATCTAATACCAGCTACATCCAAAAAAAAAGGAAAGAGGAATGTTGGAGGAACTTCGAAGAAACTGATGCCCATCTCTTGAATCTGACCTTCTCTTGCCAAAAAAATTATCAGATCATTCAATCCAATTTGCCCAATATGATACAAAACAACATAACTCGGAAATTAATTAACTAAAAAGCACAACCATTAACTAAGAAAAACAACAAACAACAATCAACAATGAAAAAAATAATCCAGAAAAACAATCAACTGGCAGAAATGAAATTGGAGAAGTAGTGGAAGACTGGAGACTGTACAAAATTAACTCAAAAATTTATCAATAATTGACAATAATTAACTCAACAAAAACAACCTCTCCTGTTAACAAAATCACTAATCAAGGAAGAGAACATCAGCGACACAGGAAGAGAACTGCGACTGTGTGAACGCCAGAGCCGACATGAGTTTTCGGCGATGGAGAAGGCGGTGAGGGTGAGAGTGAGGGTGAGTGTGGGTACTGGGTAAGGCTATGAACTCTGATTTTGATACCTCAATATATGCGACTTGGGTGAGGGTGAGAGAGAGTGAGGTCAGAGAAAGAGCTTGAAGAGAGATGTCGAGGGGAGAATGAACCACCGCAACGACAAGAAAAGGATTGCGACTGGAAACGAAGACCGCAAACAAACGTGCTCGTGGGTTCTGTGCACGTGAGTGACGCCGATGAGAGAAGTGGTTGGCTCGGTTGAGGCCAGTTCGGCGGCGACAGCAACCTCTGGCCGACGGAGAGTAGCTCGGCAACGGAAAAGGGAGATGCTGGCATGCTTCTCTGCTCTGATATGGTTTAGGGTTGGGTTTGTGAGAGAAAGAAGGGGGATGTGGATCTGTTCCTTTTTGCCTTTGTTTTCGATCAAAACGACGCCGTTCTCTATGTCAATAGCGAACCGGGCCTTTAAAAAACTCAGCCGGTTCGATCGGTTTGTCGGTTAATCGACAGTTCGATCGATTTTTCAACCAGTTTTTTGCAACACGATTTTGGAGATTAATCGAACGAACCAAATGATCGGTTTTCGATTAACCCGGTTGAACCGGCCAATTCGGTTTAGTTTTTAGAACCTTGACAGGTATACAGGCCTCACCCCCAAAACACAAATCCTAGATTACTCCCCTACCGTTGCAAGGGTTTCACTCAGCGTCGCTGTCCATTGAGCTCAGACACCACCGTGTCTTCGTCCGATCGTCTGTGGCTCTATGCTTCTTTCTCATTCAACAATTGGTGTGTCTTCCTCAAGCTCACAAAGGCAATGGCTTCATTTTTACTTATACTTGTAGAGTGATTAGTATACAAACTTTTGGAAAAGAAAAAAAAAGAACATATACATATACAATAAAATATAAATTATATCTTTTTATCTCTAATATTCTGAACTTCTTTAATGTTTAATTTAATTAAATTTTATTTTTAATTTTTTAATAAATTTTAATTTTTTCAATAATTTTAATTTTTTTACTACAGATAATTATTTCTTTTATTTACTTAGAATAAAAGTAATATGATCAAGATTAAAATTAAAAATAAATTTATTTAGAATGAAAATAATGTGATTAAGAGTAATTTACTTAGATATAATTAAAAAATAATCGAATAATTATCTATTGTAAAAATTGATATTATTAAAGAATAAAATTAAAATTTATTTCAAAATTAAAAATAAAATTTAATTAAATTAGATATTAAAAAACTTCGGTACAATAGAGTAAAAAAGGTATAATTTATACTTTATTATATATATATTCAATTTTTTTTAAGTTTATCTACTAATCATTTTAGAAGTATTCTATGATGAGAAAAAATCTTGAATTCGTAATGCAATTTATTTCGTTAAAATTTACTTTTATTTTACTTGATTTGGTAATTCTTTTAAAAATAATGTATCGTTTTTGTCCCTAATATTTTCATTCTATTTAAATCTTTAACGTCTTAAAATCGTCTCAATTTTCTCCCATCGTCAATTCTGTTAACAGATTTCTAATGGTAGGATAATATTGGGACAATTTTAAAATGTTAGGGACTTAAATAGGACGATTTAAATGTTAAATATAACTTTAGGACTTATTTCAAATATTGAAAACAAAAATAATACTTTATTCTTTTTATTATTAATTAGTTATGTATTTTAATTATTTTAAAAATTAAAATTAAAAAAAATAAAATCGAGTTCACATTATCAAATGTTATATACTTGCTAAATAATATGAAACAACCAGCATGTTTCTATTTTCTAGTATTTCTATTTATATTTAATTTTAATTGTTCAAATTAAATACAGCATTAATCCCTTTTTATTGTTATTTTCTTTTTTATTTCTCTTTCATTCCTATTCTTTCTCAATTAAATCATTCTAAATTTTCCGCGTGGTATTTTAATTCATCGCATAATTTATTTTACTAACTTACTAACTCATTTCATCTTTGTTTTTTTCATAATTATACCTCTTCGATCGATTCTACTATAAAAAATTATTTATCAATTATCATCAATTTAATTCATTGCCAATGGAGACATCAAGTAGTATTATCATAAAAAGGATCATAGTGCAAATTTTGATTGAAGTTTTGTTGGAATTTGATTTGTAGATTTGTTAGTATAATAGCAATTGATCTCTAAATTTAGTGGGCTTTGATTTCCGATTGAAAAAATATAGGAGGACCACGCTCATTCTAAATAACTGATAAATCTTAAATTTATGGTTTATTCTATATTGAATTTAGGAGATTTTATCAACTTATCTCACATTTATTTAATGAAATAGCATACTTTTATAATTTTCTCTAATTTTGTATTTAAGAGTGAAAACATGTTTTTTAGGCCTTAAATTTGCTAATTTTAATTCACTTTAATTCCATTCAAATCTTCCATTCAAATCTTTGATATGTTTGTTGAGTGATTTTAGACTTATAAGGCAAGGATTGGATGGAAGAAGTGAAGAGAAAAGTATGCAAAATGGAGAATTCATAAAAAAATGAGCATTTGGAGGAATCATGGCCACGCGCACACGTCACCCACGCGTACGCGTGAGGAGGAAATTTGCCAGCGACGCGCACGCGTCAACCACGCGCACGCGTGACGCTGATCACGTGACCTCGTTAAAGTGAATTTGCTGGGGGCGATTTCTGAACTTTCCAAGCCCAAATCCAACTCATTTCTGAAACTATTTGATGCAGAACTCAAGATGGACAAAGGGGGGAGCAATTAGATTAGTTTAGGATCATGCTTTAGGTTATTTCTAGAGAGAACAGCTCCCTCTTCTCTCTAGAAATTAGGGTTCTTAGTTTATTTTCATGTTAGATCTAGGGTTTAATTCTTGTTTTCATCTAGTTTTCTTTATAATTTATTGTTCTTATATCTTTGTTCTTCTTAGTTCTCTTGTTAATTTTCTTTTTATGTCATTTTTATGTTCATGCACTATTGTTGGATTTGGATTCTCTATTAATGCAATTTATGTTTTATGTTCCTTTATTATTTAATTGAGTTGTTGTTATCATTTTCTTGCAATTGGTAGTGGTAGATTTTATTATTTCTTGCAATTTATGATGCTTTCCTTTTATGCCTTCCAAGTGTTTGACAAAATGCTTGGTTGAATTTTAGAGTAGCTTTTTGAGTATTCTTGGCTTAGAAAGAGAAATTAGGCAATCTTGAGTCATTAATACCCAACTCATGTTGGTGATCTAGAGTTGTTAGTTAATATTATTTCCATTGACTCTAATCTCTTGCTAATTCAATTAGGGAGTTGATTAGGACTTATGGATTGATATTAACTAGTCCTATTAGACTTTCTTCCTATGTTGAAGATAATATTGTACCTTCTTCCGATGTTGAAGATGACTTAATAGGATTAGCTCTTGTTAATCATTGTATGATAATTAAAACTAGGATAGAAATCCTATATTCTCAATCCTTGCCATGAATGTCTCTCTTTAGTAATTGCTTTCTTTAATTGTTTGCTTTAATTTCTTGCCTTTTTAATTTCTTGCTTTATCAACCCAACCTCTTAAATTTTATAACCAATAATTGAGCACTCGATTGTAATTCCTAAGGAGAACGACTCGGGACTAATACTCTCAGTTATTTTTATTAGGTTGGACTTGTGACAACCAAAAATTAAACTTTAATTTGAGGATCGATTGTCGGTTTGGGCTATACTCACAACGAAATTATTTTGTTAAATTCTGAACTAGTATAAATCCTCACATCAATAACATAAACAATGAATTAAAAAAATGTTAAATTAATTTTTAAAAATCAAATTTTTAATTAATTAAGAATATTCAAATTCTAATTCCATTTTCATTCTCCACTCACGGTAAAAGAAAGCCCCAAAACCCTACTTTCTCTCTCCCAAACTCTTCACACTGCGCCGCCCTCTCGCCAAAGACCGCAGTCACTTCATTCGTTGCACCTCCATTCTAATTTCTCCCTAAAATAAAAGAAACATTCAATACATCTGAAAGTAAAAAAAAATATCCATATAAAGAGAAAGAAACATACATCTAAATCAAAGAAACATTTAACTATCAAAATTAAAAAAAGAAACATCCAACGAGAACACCAATGTGCGACGGGCGGCTTTCTTCCTCAACAGGAATGCGCGTCGTAGGGGAACAGTAGAGCAGTGCGGCTGTGCGCGATGTAATGGGGCAATGGGCGGCCTTCTCACTCGTCGGGAACGCATGACTGTTGGAAACAGAGGCACGGTGCCGCTATGGGGAGTAAGGGAGGAGGTAGCGACGCCACTTCGCGGGCTTCAGGGGAGGTGGATTTGCGACAATGAGCATGGAGTAAAGACAATGGTGTGGCGTGGAGGAGAGACGGAACAACGTTTCCGTTCTGGGCGAGGTGGCGACGGTAGCACACCACAGCTTCTTGACTAACGACGGTGGATGGTGTTTAAGAGGAGGCGGCAGTGGGAGGTGATACGGGTTTTACAATATCCGCAAACTACTGGCAAGTGCACTGGATTGCATCAAGTAATACTATGATGAATGGGTTATCGTTCCCATGAGGATTAATGGATCAAGCAACAATAATCAATTGACTATTCCAGTTAGATAATTCATAATTGAATGGTGATTTAATCAAAGAACATAAACAAGCAATTGAATACTGGATAGTAAAATAAATGGACTAGAATTAAATGACTGGAAATAAAAATAAAATGACAACAATGCTCATAAATAAATTAGGAACATAAGCAGTAAATAGATCTCAATTGTAAAATTTAAATAAAGCAGTAAATGAAAGTAGTAATCAATCAATTAAAAAGATAAGATGAGAAAGAATATTGAGGTTCAGAGATGTTAATTCACTTAGAATGATAAATCTCAATTGTATCTCAATCAGACAATTATAGATCTCTGAAAAATCAGAAGTGATTGAATTTCAAATCCTTGGTAGCTCAACCTCTCTCTTGACTTAATCAATTGCCAATTCTTTGATCAATTGTTCATGAGAAGAGATGAAGCACATTTCTTGATTTCTAAACCACACAATTCTTAAGATCTGAATTTAGTTGATTCACTGTCACATATCAAATCTAAATTCAAAACCATAAGTATTGAGAGAGGATCTTCAAGCTCAATTCTTATTATTCAATTTTTGAATTGATCATAAAATTCAACTCAGATTCAAACAATTTTCCAATAAATTTGAATCATTGAAATAAAGAACGAAAATTCTCTCTTAAAAATAACAATGCACAAATCAAAGATATAGAGAATCAATACATTTATTTCATTAGAAATTAATAGAGCTCTTCCCCTTAATGGAGGAGAGTTCTATTTATATTTAGTTTTAATTGTTCAAATTAAATGCAGCATTAATACGCCCCTTTCCCTTTTTTATTGTTATTTTCTTTTTTATTTCTCTTTCATTCCTATTCTTTCTCAACTAAATCATTCTAAATTTTTCGCGTGGTATTTTAATTCATCGCATAATTTATTTGACTAACTTACTAACTCATTTCACTCTAATTTCTACCTAAAATAAAAGAAACATCCAATACATCTGAAAGTAAAAAAACATCCATATAAAGAGAAAGAAACATACATCTAAATCAAAGAAACATCTAATTATCAAAATTAAAAAAAGAAACATCCAACGAGAACACGAATGTGCGATGGGCAGCCTTTTTCCTCAGTAGGAATGTGCGTCACAGGGGAGCAGTAGGGTGATGCGTGAGCATCTTTCCTATCTTTTTCCTAGTGAATTTGTATTTAATTCGTTGAGTTTAATCAAGAATTAATTATCTTTTAGCCACTATGGATGGTACTTTGAGTTGTATACAATTCTGTTTATTTTAGGTAGCATTTGGTTGGATTTGATGGAGCTTCCGCAGAAAAAGAGAAGAAGGCCATATAGAGCATGAATGACTTAAAGGATGGAGAGGAAGCTTGCACAAATGGAATCAGCACAAGAATTAAAGGAGATGACAGCGAAGAGCGATGCGTGCGGGTACCTGACGCGTGCGCGTACCTGACGCGTGCGCGTACCTGACGCGTATGCGTGAAAAGTGAAGTTGCACAGCGTATGTGTGACACGCGAAGAAGACCATCGACGCGTACGCGTAACTGACGCGTACGCGTGACGTGCGTCACGTGCAGAAAATGCTGATTCCTATTAATTCTGATTTAAACTTTAATTTTAATAGGAAAAGATATTATTTTAGTTTTAGAAAATAGATTTTAAATTAATTAGGATTAGATATAAAAGAGAAAAGAAACTTCTCTTTTGGAGATTCCAATTAGTTAACTTTTCATTCCACCGCAGCCCAATTTACAATCCTTATTTTCTCTCTGAACCATGAGCAACTAAACCTCCACTGTTAAGGTTAGGAGCTCTGTCTATTGTATGAATTGATACTATTATTTTTCTATTTTAATTCATGTACTGATTTATATTTTAAGAATTATTTTCGTTCTTTATCTTATGAATTTGGGTGGAACGGAAGTATGACCCTCTTTCTAATTGAGTTCTTGTATAACTTGGAAAAGCTCTTTACTTGAACAACAGCTTGAAAACAATTTCTCCTAAATTCTAATTATCTAGACTTAACGGGATACGTGACATATAATCCTCTTATATTTGGATAATTAAGATTTTGTGGCATAATAACTAGAATTAAACTTCACCCCCTAATTGGAATTAATTGACCAAGGAATTGGCGGTTGATGAAAGTTAGAGGAGACTAGAAAGGTCTAAGGAATTAGGGTCTAGTCACATATAGTTTGCCATGAATTAAATCTTGCATGATTAAAATAAATTAATAAGAAAGTCAATCTGGAAAATAGATAACTTTGAACCCTTAACTGCCTTCTCCATATTTTATTCCCAACTTATTTATTTGCCTGTCTTCTGTTTAAATGCTTTTTGAACTCTCAAACACTATTTTTTATTTGTCTAACTAAGTAAATCATTTAATCATTGTTGCTTAGTCCATCAATCCTCGTGGGATCGACCCTCACTCACCTGAGGTATTACTTGATACGACCCGGTGTACTTGCCGGTTAGTTTGTGGTTATAAATTTCGCACCAAGTTTTTGGCGTCGTTGTCGGGATTGACTGTGATTAACAACTATTAGTTATTTGATTGCTTAGATTAGGCGTTTTAGTTTTAATTTTATTTAAATTTTGCTTTAGTATTTTCGGAAAAAAAAAATTTTTGTTCTTTCTTCTTTGCTTTCTTGTTTACCACATGGTGCGTTATAATTCTTTTTGGTGTTTTGTGCTAAGAAAAATAATGGAGAGAGATCACATGGGTTACTACTCACACCCAAGGAGTGATTCATATTATTGTGAATGGGAGAACTATCCAAATTGTGGTTGACAAAGTCAAAACCAAAGAGACTTCAGTGCTCCATGTTCCAACTATCAAGAACCACCGTCTCCATATTCATACCAAGAACCATCATCTTTCTACCCATATCAAGAACCATCATCTTTCTACCCATATCAAGAGCCACTATCTCCCTATTCACACCAAGAACCATCATCTTTTTACTCTTATCAAGAATCATCATCTCCTTCTTATCCATATCAAGAGCCACCATCTCCTTATTCATATCAAGTACCATCAGATCTTGAGCTTCTCATGAAAGAATTCATACATGATATAAAGACGAGTGTCAAAAATATAGAGAAACATGTGCAGTCAATTATCAAGTCCCAGGAAGAGGAACAAGCAAATTCCTTCCCAAGAGAGATAATGCAAGATCCTATAGAAGAAAGTGAGGAAATCAATCAAAGGAGTTTATACTCCAATAAATTAGAGAACTGTCCACCCTCACACATGGAAGAAGAGGAAGATGCAAAAACAAAGGAGGAAGATGCACAAATAAAGGAGGTTGTAAGGGATGAAAATAATTATGGGAAATCTACACTCCAATGAAGTAGAGACTGGCATAGATAGTGAGTTTATTGAACCACCAATTCAAGAAGTTCTTAATGAAGGGTACACTCTAACCATCACACAACACCCAAATTTTGAAATTAAAGAAGTGAATGAAACCAAGGAAATCACTGAAAAGGGGATTGTGACCAAGAAACCGAAGAAAATATCCATGAAAAAGAGAAGGTCAGAAAAAAATAATCCAACCTCTACACCAACAAGCAAGGTGAATCAAGTTAATCACAATAAAAGAAAGCTTGTTCGGAGGAATTTATATCAGGGGGAACTAATTTTCACCTCTCCCCCCTTGGAGACATTTCTTTTAACCAACTGGAAGAAGAGGAAGAAAATTCAACAATCAAGTGTCAAGCTAGTGACATTAAAGAAACGCTTGTCGGGAGGCAATCCGATGATTTCGTATCCTTAGTTTTTTTCGTAGTAGTAGTTTTCTTACTTATTTGACTTTTATTGAGTTTTTACTGTTTTATGATCATGTAGCTATTTTAGAACAGGAACCGAACACTTCGAAAAAAAACGAGCACACGACGCGCAAGTGTCGCTGACGCGTACGCGTCATATGTGTGTGCGTGAAAAAATAGAAGTGAATAGAGAGTTGAGTGGGAGTGGCGCTGGAACTATGTTTTTCGCACAAACAAGTCCACGCGTACGCGTACCTCACGCGTGCGCGTCGTTTGCGCTGTTAGCCATCCACGCGTGCGCGTCCTTGACGCGTACGCGTGACCCTAAAAAACGGCGTAAATGGTTGTATGGCCAGAGAGTTATGATGGTGTGGGACTGGAATGGTGCTGGGAGCACAAGTCCCATCACGCGTACGCGTCCCTGACGCGTGCGCATCCTTTCCGAAATTGGCCATCCACGCGTGCGCGTGCATGACGCGCACGTATCATCTGAAAATTTTGGTTCCCAGGCCACGCGAGCAGAGAGTTGTGCGTGCGCGCGGCCGCTTTCGCGCGATTCGCACAAACCAAGGGCACGCGTATGCGTGCCAGACGCTTACGCGTCACTTTCAAAATCGGGCGACCCACGCGTACGCGTGCTATACACGTACACGTCGCATGCACCGCACAACTCCACTAGTTCGCCGCCTAGTTTTGATTTTCATTCTCTCTCCCTCCCAAATCCTAATTCTCTCTTGTTCTTTTATCCTTTTATTCTTCTTTCATCATACTATTTTTTATGTATTTTTTTCTGTCCCTCTCTGTTTTTAGTTCTTCTTTGCTTGAGGACAAGCAAACCTTCAAGTTTGGTGTTGTGTCGCTTCGCTTGTAGCTTTTCTGTTTATGGCACCAAAGAAAGGCGAATCACCTTTACGGAGGAGCACAGCCTGAAGAATGAGATGGCCACTAGGATAACTGAGGTGGTTGAGTTCCTTTCATTTTATATTTCCTCCCGTTCTTATTATGTTATATTCCTGTTTTCCGTTATTTTACTTGGTTTCTGCATGATCCTTTGTTATTTCAATTCTTAGGTTCTAGTAAATTAGTTATTTTTATTCTGTTATTCGTTTTTAATTCTGAAAAGTGCCTCATGTATTGCCCACTGAGCTTGAAATAAAAAAAATAGAAGAAAAGATGTAGTGCATGAGAAATTGAGTTTAATTTTTAGAGTAGTCTCATTTATTCAAATGTGGTGATATTTTCTGTGACTCTGAAGGCATGACATGAACAGTGCATATTTGAATTTGAATCAAAGAATGTTGATGTACAAGGAACGGGAATTTAGAGAACTATTATGAAGTCTCTGCAATAAGTAAAAGTTTAATCCTTGAAGCAAAAGAAACAGCAAAAAAAAAAAAAGCAAGGTCCAAGGCTTTGAGCATCAATGACTAGGGAGGTCAGACATGATTAAAAGTTCAAAGAGTTGTTTCCCCAGTCATATGCTTGTGGTGTTCTTGTGTCAAGTAATCCTTGAGACAAAACATTTAGAGTCGAGATCAATTGCAATTAACAGAGTATGCCAAAGGCTTTGAGCACCACTGTCTGGGAGTAACTGAAAGAAAAATCAAAACTTAAAGAGAGTTTCCCAGTTAAGTGCTTGTGGTGTTTCTGTGTCAAATGAAGCTTGAGACAAAACATTTAAAGTCACGGCTAGGCTCAAGGTGCAAAGCACCAAAGAAAAGAGAATCAAAGAGAAATTGCTGTGTTCAAGGGTTAAATTGAGTTACAAAAGATCAGAGAATTCATAATATTATCCGGATTCTAATTTCGAATGACAGTGACATCCTTCTGATTCAAAGGAGAGTGAGATACTAAAACTATTCAAGATTGCAGTTATAAACCCCACCATAAGAAGAGACATGAGCTTAATCGAACTCTCTCATTCTCATGCAAATTCACACTCTAAGCCTATATTAGTTTGGTTGCTTGAGGACAAGCAACAATTCAAGTTTGGTGTTGTGATGCGTGAGCATCTTTCCTATCTTTTTCAAGTGAATTTGCATTTAATTTGTTGAGTTTAATCAAGAATTAATTATCTTTTAGCCACTATGGATGCTACTTTGAGTTGTGTACAATTCTGTTTATTTTAGGTAGCATTTGGTTGGATTTGATAGAGCTTCCGCAGAAAAAGAGAATAAGGCCATATAGAGCAGGAATGGCTTAAAGGATGGAGAGAAAGCTTGCACAAATGGAATCAGCACAAGAATTAAAGGAGATGACAGCGAAGAGCGACGCGTGCGCGTACCTGACGCGTGCGCGTGATTTGGAGCTTTCCATGGCGACACGTGCGCGTACCTGACGCATACGCGTGACACGCGAAGAAGACAATCGACGCGTACGCGTGACTGACGCGTACGCGTGACGTGCGTCACGTGCAGAAAACGCTGATTCCTATTAATTCTGATTTAAACTTTAATTTTTAATAGGAATAGATATTATTTTAGTTTTAGAAAATAGATTTTAAATTAATTAGGATTAGATATAAAAGAGAAAAGAAACTTCTCTTTTTGGAGATTCCAATTAATTAATTTTTCATTCCACCGCAGCCCAATTTACAATCCTTATTTTCTCTCTGAACCATGAGCAACTAAACCTCCACTGTTAAGGTTAGGAGCTCTGTCTATTGTATGGATTGATACTATTATTTTTCTATTTTAATTCATGTACTGATTTATATTTCAAGAATTATTTTTTGTTCTTTATCTTATGAATTTGGGTGGAACGGAAGTATGACCCTCTTTCTAATTGAGTTCTTGTATAACTTGGAAAAGCTCTTTACTTGAACAACAGCTTGAAAATAATTTCTCCTAAATTCTAATTATCTGGACTTAACGGGATACGTGACATATAATCCTCTTATATTTGGATAATTATGATTTTTGTGGCATAATAACTAGAATTAAACTTCACCCCCTAATTGGAATTAATTGACCAAGGAATTGGCGGTTGATGAAAGTTAGAGGAGACTAGAAAGGTCTAAGGAATTAGGGTCTAGTCACATATAGTTTGCTATGAATTAAATCTTGCATGATTAAAATAAATTAATAAGAAAGTCAATCCGAAAAATAGATAACTCTGAACCCTTAACTGCCTTCTCCAAATTTTATTCCCAACTTATTTATTTGCATGTCTTCTGTTTAATGCTTTTTGAACTCTCAAACACTATTTTCTGTTTGTCTAACTAAGTAAATCATTTAACCATTGTTGCTTAGTCCATCAATCCTCGTGGAATCGACCCTCACTTACCTGAGGTATTACTTGGTATGACCCAGTGCACTTGCAGGTTAGTTTGTGGTTATAAATTCCGCACCATAGGGCAGTGCGGCTATGCGTCGCACAATGGGGTGATGGGTGGCCTTCTCATCATCGAAAATGCGTGGCTGTTGGGAATAGAGGTACGGTGCCGTTATGGGGAGCAAGAGAAGAGGTAACGACGCCACTTCGTAGGCTTCAGGAGACGTGGAGATGTGACGGTGCGCATGGAGGAGAGGCAACGGTGTGGCGTGGAGGAGAGACGAAACAGCGTCTCTGTTCTGGGCGAGGTAGCGACGGCAGTGCACCACAGCTTCTTGACCAATGACGGTGGACGGCGTTTCAGAGGAGGCGACAGTGGGAGGTGATACGGGTTTTACAATATCCGCAACTACCGGCAAGTGCACTGGATCGCATCAAGTAATACCACGGTGAGTGAGTTATCGTTTCCACGAGGATTAATGGATCAAGCAATAATAATCAATTAACCATTCCAGTTTGACAATTCATAATTGAATGGCAATTTAATCAGAGAACATAAACAAGCAATTGAATACTAGATAGTGAAATAAATGGACTATAATTAAATGACTGGAAATAAAAATAAAATGACAACAAAGCTCATAAATGAATTAAGAACATAAGTAGTAAATAGATCTCAATTGTAGAATTTAAATAAAGCAGTAAATGAAAGTAGTAATCAATCAATTAAAAAGATAAGATGAGAAAGAACATTGAGGTTCAGAGATGTTAATTTCTCCGGAATGATAAATCTCAACTCTATCTCAAGGAAAAACTACCAAAAGTACCCATGAAGTTTACGAACGCTAACAAAAGTACCCGTAAATTAAGGAAATTAACACTGTACCCATGAAAGATGGGTTCCGTATGACAAAAGTATCCAAATCCTAATTTTTTGTTGATTTTTTAATAAAATTCCTAAACTACCCCACCCTAACCCCATTCTACCATCACTCCCTCTCTTCTCTTCTTCCTCTCTCTTCACTTATCCCTCAAAAACCTTCACAGAGTCACAGAAACTCTCTTCCTACCTCCTCATGCTGTCCGCCACCCACCTACTCCATTACCGCCAATCTCTTCCCCTCTCACTGCTTCTCCCTCTCACTATTAAGGTGACTACAACACCTTTATCGCATATCTGTGACCCAACCTGAGGAGAATGCTGCCGTGGCGCGCCTGTTGTAGCCGAGGAGAACGTCGTCGTGGCGTGTCTGACCCAACAGAGGAGAACACCATCGTCGCACACCTGAGAATAGAGAGGGGTCGTGGTACTCTTGTATGCAGAAAGCGGGTTCGGTAAAGAGAAATCAGAGAAGAAATGGAGGCGGCACTGTGGATGGAGGTTCTGCTATTGACGATGTTACAATCAGCCGGCGAAAAAAAATGTATTTCTTTTTTTTTTAAACATTTTTATTTTATTTTTCTTCTTTTCAGAAATTAATTTAGTTACTACTAAAATGACACTGTTCTATTTTTTTTTAAATTTGCTTCTATTTTTTATGAAGGCTGAGATTGATTTATAGAAGATTCAGTTGATGGCTACTTCTACTTCTTATTTTTGCTGAAATAAATTTCAAATTTGATGAATGAATTTGTTGATTTTTTATGGTTGATGGCTTTTTCTATTTCTAGTTTTGCTAAAATGAATTGAAATTTGATGAATGGATTTAAAATTTTTTATGTTTTGAGTATTTTTTGGTGTTTGATTAATTTGGTTTGGGTATGGATTATAAACTTATTAGTGAATCGATTGAGATCCGATCCTCTACCACCACCACCACTACCATTGATTTCGGTCTAGTTTGTTGTAGGAGTAGTTTTGGACTCCATGGCAAGAGTTGGTGTAAATTGAGTTATGAAAGGTTGAAAAAGTGAGTTGAGGTTGAGTGTAGGGTAGTTTAGGAATTTTATTAAAAAATTAACAAAAAAATAAGATTTGGATACTTTTGTCATACGGAACCCATCTTTTATGGGTACAACGTTAATTTCCTTAGTTTATGAGTACTTTTGTCAGCGTTCGTAAACTTCATAAGTACTTTTGGTAGTTTTTCCCTATCTCAATCATGCAATTATAGATCTCTGAATGGCAAATGAGTCTAGGACTTCAATTTGATGAATTTGAGCTTCAAAGTGTGTCCTTCACAGTGTGTCCTTAGCTTCAAAGTGTGTCCTTAGCTTGTGACTTGTGTTCTAAGCTTCTTTTTGCTTATCTTGGTCCTTGTTTTATTTGGTTTATCTTCAAAATTTCCTGGAACAATATTATTCAAAGCATTTCAAATCACTTATTACTATTCTATGAATTTATTGCTCATAAAACAAAAACTATTAACTATTTAAATGAAATTCTAAAGGAAAAATAACTAAAGATGCAAGTGCATCACAATACCAAACTTGAGATGTTGCTTGTTCTCAAGCAAAAGAATTAAGAGAAAAGAAAAATAAGAAAGAATTGAATTGGTTGAGCAAGAATTGAGTCATTCTTCGAAGGTCTATGTCCATCCTAGTTAATAGGGTTAATTAGGCTTGTGGTTATGATTGAACTGCTCTTCCTAAATGAGTTTTGAAATCTTAAGATCTTAGGAATGAAGAATTCCCCTATACTTGGGCTTGAATGACATTATGAGACTTCCCTATTTCATTTGAATGATCCTTGAACTATTTTCTTCCATTTTTATTTTAGAGAGATACTTTTTAATCTATTTAGCTCTAAGTGTTTTGTCTCAAGGTAACTCTTGATAGTGAACTTTCAATCAGTAATTCCAAACAAGTTGGTTCAATTTACCAGGTGATGAAGCACCCCAAGGACCTAATCACTTAAGTCTCTCCTTGATACATTTATACCACAAGCATGTAACCAGGATTTGCTTCTAGATATTGGTGCCCAAAATTTCTTTGGGTTTCTAAATATTTTGTTACAAGGCGGCTCTTGATTGTGGACTTTCAACCATAATCCCGAGTTAATTAACTCAAGTTACTTGGTGATGAAGCACACCTTCAGATCTAATTACCCAAACTTTTTCTTTAACAAAAACACCATAGATACATAACTAGATCCTTGGTCATTGATGCTCAGAACTTTATTATTTGTCAATCTATCCCCTTCTTTTTCTTTTCTTTGCTTGCTGTTTTTGGTTTTTCTCATTTATTTTCTTTTTCTTTCTTTTTTTTGTCAAGGATCTTTTAAAGTTTAGAAGTCTCACAAGTATCATTCTAAACCTGTGTTCAAAAGAGTCATTCAATTACTATAGTTATTCACAACTCACCACTTTTCACATATCACAACCACAACTCATGTACCACCACTTTCTTTAGAGGACTTCTTTTTCTTTATAAATTGAACTCATTTCTTTTTCATTCAAAGACAATTCCTTTATTCGATTCAAATTACTTTAAGACAAACACAACAATCTCAAGGAAAACATAAACTAATGCAACAATAAAATAGATAACCAAACAGAGCAAGAACATAATTGAAATTGCAATGAAACAAGAAATAGTTAAAGAGCAAAACAACCTCTTGGCTCCAACTTCTTCACTCATCATCATCATCATCCCCCTCTTCCTCTTGTACTGGTTGCTTGTCCTTTTGTGCAAGTTGATTGTCTCTTGGTGTGCTTCCCCATATCATGTTATTACATAGAATGTTATCCTTCTTTTTCATTCCTTTTTCAATTTGTCTTGCTAATTGATCAAATGGGCATAGCTTTGGGTCCAAGTTCTGCATCCCTTGACTCATGTAATTCAGCTTCCCTTGCACATTTATTTTATATCCAGAGTCTCTTACATGGCATTTCTCTGCCCTCTCTTTATATTCCTGAAACTCTCTGTAGTGTTGATTTTGTAACTCAAGCACTTGTTGGATTTGTGCTTGTTGATCTCTCTGGTATTGAGCTTGCTGTTCCTGGAAATGCATTTGTTGTTCGGAGATGCCTTGTAAAGTTATTTGAAGCTGATCCCAGTCAAATTAGTTTCCTCCTTGAGCTTCTTGGAATTGTTGGCTCGAGCATTCCTGAAATTGAGGTATTTGGTACTGAAATGATGATGGATGTATTTGTGGAATTTCTTCATGTGTCTGCTATTGAAATGATGAATCAAGGAACTGTGGTACTTCCTCCTCATGCACCTTTTATATTTGCTGAGGAGGTGCTGATTTCACCTTTCACATTGGTTTCTTAGTGATTGGTCTCTCTGCTAGGATGGGAATATCACCTCTAATGCAGACTCCAGCCTCTTTACAGAGGCAATGGATAACATTTGGAAATCCCAACAGAGTTTGAAAATGAGGTTCAGCTCCAGGTAAGCAAATTTCCTTCAAAACATCATCATACCTTTGGTTGTTGTTCTCTCTTCTCTGGTGGAATGGCATTTCAGAAGGTGTAGAAACTGTGACTCTCAACTTGAGAATCCTTCTTATGCTTGCTGGACTGAAGTCTATTTCTTTTCCTCTCACAAAGATATTGAAAGTGAGAGGCTTTTTCGCCAATGTTTCCTGGTTGGTGAGCCATGTATTTGCCATGAATTCTGGCACTAGAAGTTGGCCCACCCTTGGCCTTGGTTTAGTTAGTTCTTGCCACCCTCTCCTCATTATTTGATCTTGTATTACTGGATATTCATCTTCTTTGAGCTTAAAAGGAACTTCAGCAATCACTTTTTTTCCACATCTCCAGTTATAGAACTTTTCTCCTTTTCTGTCGAAGAAAACCTGTTCGAGTCATATGAAGGAGTTGCTGGTTCTTTTCCCTTTCTTTTGAAAATCTTTAGTGCCATTGTCTATGAGATGATATATTGGAATAATAGAGCTTGATCACCCACACCAAACCTAAGAGGTTGCCTTGTCCTCAAGCCAAGAAATGAAATAGAGGGGTACATCACAAGTAGAGAACGTGTATGGCTTGAATAGAAAGACAAAAGAGCTGTAAGAGAAGCGCATGAATGGTTTTAAATGGTGAAAGAAATGAAATTACTAAAAGAAAAAGAGGCACGGCTATTTATTCAATGAAGAAGAAGTATAAGACAAAGGATAGAAGCACAATGAAAGGGAAAAATTATGGTTGATATATAAAAGGAAGTAGTCTGAAATACAAGAAGAGAGAGAATGAAGATCATGTTATATATATAGAGGAGTGGAGATGGAATGAATGGTGAAGATGGGGAGACATAATTAAAGGGCTTGCATGTAAGTGGGAAAGCGGACAAGACTTTGAAAAGGGTGGCCAATGCATGGGACTTTTGACTAAGGGATAAATGCATGTGGTTTCAAAGTAATTGGAGAGTTGAGTACGGGAAGCTATGCTAGTAGCCTCGAAAAGGGCCAAAGAGTGAAGGCATCTCGGTTGTATAGAGGGAGTTGAGTGTTCAAGGAATCTTCAGATAATGACACAATGACACAACTGAGAGAAGGGATAGGTACCTGCAAGATTTAAAAACACAACTGAGAAGGGATACAACAAATTCAAATTTAAATAATGACAAACCAACATTTTCAATTGAAAAAGAAATAACTAAGCTTAGATAACGCATAATGTTTATTCATGAAATGATTCACACAAAAGACACTTAAACAAATGAATAACTGAACTAGAAATCTATAAACTAATAAAATCATCACCCAATAAAAGTAAACAGAAGTTGACTACCATGGCCAACCAAAATAATTATCTAACAAGAACATTAACCACTACCCAAAAACTAAATTGATGCATATTATTCAATGATAAGCTCAACCAAGAAATCTGTACAAAGTTCGTACAGATTAACCATGCAGTGCAAAAAATACACCATGCAAATTAATTAAGAATGAGGTTGGATTTAATTGGTCAATTTAATTTCTGGAATCAAATAATTTGTTGACTTTTGTTGCTGTCCAATGGCTCAACAATGCCATTCCACGGTAAGAGCAAATGAATAATCTTTCCAAATTAGCCCAAATAGCTCTCTGTTATCTTCAGCTGTTGAGCAGCATAAATTTACTATGGACGGCAAACTGCAATCGCCCATACACACATGACATGCGTACCCATAAAACCCTTTTTACCGTCGGACGGCATAGATATGACATTGCAAACGTGTGCGTACACGCATGACATGCGTACGCACGAAACCTTTTTCTACCCAAGTTATGTGTAGGCGCATAGGATGCGTACGCATGACTCCCGGTTTGCCATTTTGGTTGGTTTAGCCATCCAACGCTCCAATGTTGCCGTCCCACAGCAAGCACAATTGTGTGTCAATGAAGCAAGTTATGCTACTGCCTAGTTCAGCTGTGGGATGCTATGAGCATGCTGTTGGACACTAAACTTGTCCCGTGGCACGACAAACCTTATGCCTTAAGTCACCAATTCATTTTGGTCATTTTGGTTCTGTTTATGCATGTTGAAGGTGCCAGATGGCTAAATGAAATATACATTATGGCCCATTCTAAGATTGGTTACAACATCAAACTTAGCTCCATGCAAAGTTGATTTAACTCTGAATTAAGAATGCATGCATGGTATGTTAATGCAACAAGCCATCTGAAATACCATCCCAGAATTAAAATTGTTGAATCATGCAAACTTGAATTGGCATTTTTAAGACTCTAGGTTTGGAACATTTTAGGCAAGTATGAGATGTAGAATTAGTCAAAACCAACTTAACCTCATGCATGGTTTGTTACCATGCTCATAATGTCTTTCTTGTTGTGATTATGCAGAAAATGTCATGATTATGCAGAATGTTTGAATTATGTGGAATGAAATCTCAAAATTCATGCTAGCATCATAATTGCTACAATAATCAAAGTGTGTCCACTTTTACTGTAAGACCCAAAATTTTTGGAAAAGGGTTACTATGAGCTAATTTTAAATTTAGTATTTTTGTAATTTTAATTTCTAAAATTTTTTATTAAAAAAAATTAAAGCAAATTTCGATTAATTGAATTTGAAATAAATTAAGATTTATTATCCAATTTTATTTATTATTAGATTATTTTTTATATTCAAATCATAAAGTTAATAATTGTAAAATAATAAGAATTTTTATATGATTTGAATTAAATAATTAATATTTTAAATATTAATACTGCTACTTTAGAAAATAAAGAATTTTATTATATCATTTCTAATTTTTAAACTTAGACATTCTATTAAAAATAATTTATAAAATTGATGAATAAATAATATTTTTCTATATACAAATAGTATTGGATTCAAATTGAGTTTCAATTACTATATTTTCTCCAATTCCATTTGAAATTATTAAAACGTCCCTAATCCTAACTTTTGAAAATGAAACCCTACTTCCCCTAGCCCTTAGCAGCCACACCCCAACCCTTCTTCCTTGCCTCAGCAGCAACGCATACAAGATTTCCTTTTATGAAAGAAAGAAAAACAGAAAGCAAGGGGGGAAAACTGGGAAAGGGACTGCCGATCTGAGAAGAGAGGAAGGACGGCGCCAGCGGGCGTCACTGCCGCCGCGCCGCCGTGTTGCACCAGGGAGGATGAGAGAGCGAGGAACGGACAAGAGAGGGAGAGGGTCGCGCCGCCATGGTTGTCCAGGGAGAACGCCGGGGAAGGAGATGTTGCTGCGCTGCCCGGAACCGCGTCCAACTCGCCGCCGTTCAGGCTCCAGTTGCCGTCACCATCGTGCAGTCGCCGCCGCGAAATAGCCTCGCATCCGCCGCCGTCTTCGCGGGGTTTGCGTGACCTCGGTCGCTCCTCGCCGTGGAGCCCGTGTTGTCGCCGTTCAGCTCTGCCGCCGCCGTCGCTTGCTCCTTTGCCGTTGAAGGTGGTCAGTCGCCGATCGGGTCTGGGGGAGAACAAACGCGACAGCCAGAGAGAAAAGCAACGCTGCTGCCATCGCTGCTGTCACCGTGGTGGTCGCCGGCGCTAGGGTCGCCCCTGCCCCCACCGGGGCTCGCCGCTGCTGATGATGGTGAGCCAAGCTGCCGCGTCAGAAAAGGGGTTCATGCCGCCGGAATTCCTCTGCCGCCGCCGGAATTTTTGTTGGAGCTTGTCACCGGAGAAGACAAGCTGCTGTGCCATCCCTTCTCATTCTGACATTGATTCTCCCGTTCATAACGCTGTAACGCTTCCACCCTTGTTATATTTAGCATTTTGTTTCTCTGCTACATTCTTATTTTAATTACGATAGCAGATATCCTTGTTTTGGTACTGCTGTGTTCTGTCGAGAGTGTCGAAATTGTTGCTGCTATTTCTGGGATCCCAAAACGGAGAGGAGAGGAGGCGTTTAACCTTGTCGCGGTTGCTGCCACGGGAACAGGTCCTGGAAACTACTAACAGAGCAGGCTGAGTCACAGTGATTCTGGCTGCCGATGACGGTTCTGTGGCTGTCGGGACCACTGTTGAAGCTTCTGTTCTTGGGTTCAGTCAGTATCCCTTAGTACAGTAAGTATCTCTGCCTTGAAACCTTCTCCGTTCATATCCCGTTATGCGTTTTAAGGTTTTCGCAATGATAATGTTTCCTAGGATTAAGTTATCGGAGCCACATGTTGCGCGTAAGGGTTGTATTTGCTGCTGCGAAAGTGAACAAAGCTGTGATGCAAGCTGCCGATAACTTCGGGTTGATAGAGACTTCCGGTGACGCGTTTGGGTTATGGTTTGCGTTTTGAGGTAGGGGCGCTTCCCGAAAAACTATATTTTGTATATTGGAATTATTACATATGGATACAGGTGAGGATGTGTATTTGGTGATTGTAGCAGTCCTATGTATTATTTGGTTGTTTTGTATGATTATGGGTGTTTGTTTGACTGGACTGTTGTGTGGTTTTGTGAAACGGAGTGTTTTCAAGTTAATTCTTTTAAAGAATTGAGATCGAGCCTAATCCGTTGAGAATTGATTTGAATTGAGTTAATTTTTTTGGTAATGTGAAAAGTCGAATGCACTTTTGGATTCAGAGTGGTTTAATTTAATTTACTTGGTTTTGATAAATGATTTGTTGCTGAACCAATTCTTTAAAGCTTTGGATATGAGTTTAATCGGTTGATAATGAGTTGGTTTTGAAACGGTTTTCTTGAGATATGAAAATAAGATGACTGTTGGATTTAGCTTGCTTTTGAACTGATTTCTGGATTTTGGACCGTTGAAAAGGATTGTGGAACGGTTTAGTTGGGACCCGAACCGGGTGACAAAGTCCAAGTTTTAGGGGAGGTGTTGCCGAAATTCCGGTAGAATCCGGGACTTTACTAAAACGTTATTCAGAAACTCAATAGGTTAAAGACTTCTACTATGTTTTCTGAATTATTAAGAAAGGGATGACTTATGCTTCTGAAATGAATTATTAAAAAGGAAGTTGTGATTTAGTCTTGTTTCTTAAGAAAAGTATTATATTCCCTTGTGAACACGTTATTTAAATGAGACTTATGCTTTAAGACTGTTTTAAATGTGAAAAGGGTTTATGTCTTTGAATTTGACTTGAGGGTTTCAATTAGAGAAGTTTCAGTGACTTTAAAAGAACCTGAATGTCTATCGACAAGTTTCATTCTAAAATGTTTTGGGAAAAGTTTTAAGTACTCTGAGTTCTGAATTTTTGCAAGACTAAAACAATTTGGAGCAGCTGAAACGCTTTAGAATTGCCCATGGGTTTGAAGCTGGTTTTTGTTTAAGTAAAGGAAACGGCTTGAAAAGAGTAATTGATTACATGACTCGATTTGGCTTAGATCCTATTTTGTTACTCAAATCAGGAAGCCAAGGTTTTAATGATTTTAAGTGAATTGAGGAAATGAGTTATGATAATCTCCCCTAAAGACTTGAGACTCTGCCGAGTGACTTTTATTATAAAATTTCTTTGTTGGATGAGTGATTTTGAATATTGCAAAGAGGTCCTTAACTTGCCATGGTTTTGGAAGTTTTGGAAAGAGGATGTCGAGAGTAGCTTTGTTTTAAAAAGGACTTTACTTTGAGTAAAAGCGGCTTATGAGTCTGGGATGATTTGAGAAATGAGAATTTTAAAGCCAAGGCGGGAAAGGATTAATTTTTGAATCCTTTTTTATTTCAAAGTAAAGTGGTTTGAGTAAAAGTGATTTTATGGCTTAAATGCCGATTTTATGAATTTGATGATGTTGAGTGGTGGAAGTGCTATTTTGTTATGAGCCGGAATGGCTGTGTATGATATTGAATTATGGCTGATTGCCGAATGAGTTATGAGCCGTATGGCTGACTATGAATTATGAATTTAAGCCGGATGACTGAGATGGATGTTGATCCATGGCTGAGAATGAATGCATATATGCTGAGATATTGATAATTGTGATTTTGCACTTTCACTATCTGAGACACGAGTTCTCTGGAAGAAAGCAGTGGCTAGCCACCACGTACTTCAGGTGGAGGCTTGAGACTCTGTTGACCCTATGTCGTAAGGGTGGCTTGGCACTGTGAAAGTCCCGGATGAGCTCGCCCCCGTGAATATACACCAGTGAGGGTGTTGGATATGAATTATGATTATAATCATGATAATGATCGAGAATAACTCGAGTTGGGAATGCACGACAGAGGGACGGTCCAATGGTTAGCTACCAGAACTTGTCGGGTTGGCTCTATAACCGACATATGATATCATCAGCCACTAGGACAAGCATGCATCATATGCATCTATGTGACATTGTTTGAGTGTGCATATTGTACTTGGTTTGCCTTTGTGACTACTTGTGATTAACTGCTAATTGTTCTACTTGCAATAACTGTTTGTTTGTGCTTGAATCTTCCTATCTGTGTTTGCGACTGGGACTCTGTTGGACTGTGGTGATTGGTTGTTGGTTGGATTGTTTTGGCTTAGGACCGTGGTTGAAATGAAATGGAACGATGGTTGGTTTCGGTTTTGTGTTTCTAGTTTGGAAAAGTTTGAAAGGCTATTTGGTTCAGCTTAGATAAACCTTTTTGAAAGGCTTTTGAGTTTTTAAAAATTGAACAGTTCCTCTTTCAGAAAAGATTTCCGACTCTACTTTTAATGTAAACCGTTGTTTTTGAAAAGAGGCATAAGACGGTTATTAATCACTAGTACGGTTTATCTTTGCGTATCCTATTACAGTCATTCCCAAAAATCCTCTACTGAGAACCCTTTCGAGGATGATGTTCTCACCTCCCCTACATTTTTTCCCTTTCAGGATATGGGCGCAGAAGTCACGAAGAGTTTATTTAGTTGTTGAGATGCTCTGTATTGTTTTAGTTATGGTTTATTGAACCTTCGCCTTTATCATGATATATTCTGTATGAGGGATAGGAATTGTGTTGGTTAATACTTGTAATATTATATATATATAGAAATAATAACTAAGAGAATAAAGAAATTATAAGAAAAAAAAGCATAAGATAGTAAACTTATATAGATGAACTTGTACTATTATTGTTTGCAAAGTTGATACAAACTTGATAATGATTACAAATATTTGAAGAATATATGAAGTAAGAAGATATAAGAGTAGAGAGGTTTCTTGAGCTTTCAAGTATTTGATGCCCATGAATGAGTGAGGTCTTTGGTATTTATAGACCCCAAATGATTACTGTTTGGGTACTATTTGCCGACAGTACTGTTTGCTTTTACTGTTTTGCCGACATTTACTGTTTTGCCGACAGTTACTGTTTTGCTGACAGTTATTGTTTGCTTTTACTGTTTGCCGACATTTACTGTTTACTTTTTATTTTTACTTTTTTACTTTTTTTTTAACAGAGATCATTTTTCTTTATGATTGGGCTTTTACATTGATTTCATATATAGTTCTTACTACATTTCAAATAGACCTTGAGAGTCTTGATAATAATGAGCTGGGCTGGACTGTGCCTCTTCGTCTTCTCCAAGAGGTACTGTTTGTATTGCTTGTAGAGAGCTTTGGATATATTCCTCTGAGGTTGTCGCTGCTAGGGCTGCCATAATTTGTCGTTTCTGCGCTAAGAATTAGGTCTCTTTTTTATATGCTATTTGTTCATTGGTGGTTGATCAATGGTTAACATCACAAAAGCGTCTAGCAATAACAGCCTTAAGCACCACCAATGAACAAATAGCATATAAAAAAGAGACCTAATTCTTAGCGCAGAAACGACAAATTATGGCAGCCCTAGCAGCGGCAACCTCAGAGGAAGATATCCAAAGCTCTCTACAAGCAATACAAACAGTACCTCTTGGAGAAGACGAAGAGGTAGAGTCCAGCCCAGCTTATTATTATCAAGACTCTCAAGATCCATTTGAAATGTAAGAACTATATGAAATCAATGTAAAAGCCCAATCATAAAGAAAAATGATCTCTGTAAAAAAAAGTAAAAAAGTAAAAGTAAATAATAAATGACGGCAAACAGTAAAAGCAAACAGTACTGTCGGCAAATAGTACCCAAACAGTAATCATTTGGGGTCTATAAATACCAAAGGCCTCACTCATTCAGGGGCATCAAATACTTGAAAGCTCAAGAAACCTCTCTACTCTTATATCTTCTTACTTCATATATTCTTCAAATATTTGTAATCATTATCAAATTTGTATCAACTTTGCAAGCAATAATAGTACAAGTTCATCCCTGTAAGCTTATTATCTTATGTTTTCTTTTCTTATAATTTCTTTATTCTCTTAGTTATTATTTCTATTTTTATAACATGAAAGAATTTCAAAAAAGACTAACTTCTTTAAAACTTGTTAGAAGAAAAATGAAAATAAGAGTGATGGCAATAAGAAGCAAAGTAAGAATTAATAACTGAATCTTCAGAACTAACAGTAGAAATAGCGAAGATAAACAAGAAAATAATAAATGCCAAAAAGTTGCTACAACAGATTAAAACCATAAAATTAGTAAAAATCGTTAAGGAGAGTATTAAGAATAAACACATTCATCATGTTAGAAGAATGAATTATTTTCATGTGCAAAATATGATACGATTTTATGATATACAATCAAGAATACAAGCCCTTAGATCTTTACAAATGGATTTTGAACCTTTACAAGATCCTTCTTTACAACTACAAGCTCAATCCATACAAGCGCAACCTTTACAAGTGGTATCAGAGCTAAGGGGAAGGTATTTGATAACATTTATAAAGTATTATTTTTTCGAGTTTTTACTACAAATCTGTTCTATAAACTAAAGTTTTATAGTTAAAACTTTGAAGTAGCAGTGAGAACTGTTAATACGTTGGTCGGCCCAAATCGTAGTCCCGGTTGTAAGTCCTAACTAAGGCAGTGAATCTGTTGGTTAACGGGGGTGGTCTCGTAACTCACAAAGTTCTAACCATAAAATGGCTAGTTTGTTGAGAACGATGAGTAGTTTAAATCTAGAAAAAAATAATCCTTTAGTAATAAAAACAGTTAATGATGAAGCATCCACCTCTGGAACTAAAAATGAATTAGAAATAGCTAAGTTAGAAGAAAGTTTTTATAATTGGAATATACCTATAATAGATAAAGATAAAGTATATAAAAAGAGAAATTTCTAGGAAGGAAGAAATTATGAAATTCATATGTTAGAATATTGTAAACCAGGAACAAGTAGTAATAAGATTATTACCATCTTAGAAGAAGATAAGTTAAAAGAATATAGCAGTAAATGATATAACTTCATCCATATAGGATTAATACAAGTAGCTATAAAACTTAATTTTAGAATAGGAATTAATCTGCCTATATTATTAACCTTAAGAGATACTAAATTCTAAAATTTTAGTGACTCATTAATAGGAATATTAGAAAGTAACTGTCATGATGGACCATTTTTTTTAATTGTTACCCAAATTATGCTATGAATTTAAAAAATGAATACACATTGCAAGCCTTAAAATTGCAAGTAAGATCTGATGAGACAATTATAAATGAGAAATATGATCCATTCGAAATAATCTATAGAATATATTATAAAATTACTAAGGTTAATTATGACTTTAAAGCATTAAGATAATCCCCAAAAGAAGAAACGATAATTATGCATGCAAATCTTAAAAGATCTAATATACAAACCCCTAGAAGGTTAAGACATGAAGAATTAAAAAGCAGAATGCCTGAAGAATGGGTAATACCTGATGGTATTGAAGAGCTACAAATACAAAACACTAGAATAAGAGAAATAATAAGAGAAGGACCAGATATTAGAATTAGGATGAATAGATCTCAATCATTAAGAATTTCTGATAATGTTGAAACTATTAGTCATAGAAATTCTATAGATAACTCATCAATAGGAAATATGGATAATATTGTAGGAATTGACAACAGAAGGCCACATATAGCCACTACTGTATACAAATCACTTTCAGAATTTGATCCAATGGAATCACAAGTTTTATCAGTAATTATTAAGGAAGAATCATTTGAGATTGATAAAGAATGGATAAGACAAGATTTTAATGCTGATTATAATAAACCACTAAGAGATTGGTATTTTACCAACCATTCAGAAAATGAAGTTATTAGACTAAGAGAACTATTCTATGATTTTATGAAAGAAAATAGAATTAGTTTATACTTCTTTGATTGGTATGTTAATTATTACTCTAAAACCGATAAGAAATTATGTCCTTTAACAAAACCAACTGTTGTTTGGAAAACAAGCTCAGGATCAGTAATAGAATCTGAATATCCTCCTAAAGAAACTATCAAAATACCAATTGGAAAAGACCTAGAAGTTGAAGCAACACCCTATAAAGATAGCAATGTAGAAGGAAATATAGAAAAAAGAGATATTAAGAAATTACATCAACAATTAAACTTTACTAATACCATGTTAGATATAATGAAAAATCAATTAGGAAGAATAGAAAATATGGAAAAAGTCATTAAGGTAGAAAAACCTATAGAAAAACCTATATATAAGTTACAAAGTTTAGATAATATTAGTTTAAAATCTAAAGTAGAAGCAGAAGTTGAAGAACTAAAAGAAAAACTTAGAAGTATTAGTCTAGGAAAATTGACAATTAATACATTGCAAAAGGAAGAAGAATTAGAACTAAATAAAATATCCCATAAAATAGATTATCCTAAAACAAGAAATTATTATTCTAGACCATCACCAGTAGATGTAGGCCTAGAAGAGCGAACAAAATTAGTGCAAAATAGCTTTACAAGATCAGACTTAGTAGAATGGAATATAGATGGATTAAGTGAGTAAACCATCTTAGATCAAATGTGTAATATGACTATGGCTGCAACTGCTTATAAAATGAGGAAAGCCTCCGATAAAGAAGCAGCAATTATGATAACCCAAGAATTTACAGGACAATTAAAAGGTTGGTGGGATAATTTTCTCAGCATTCAAGAAAAAGAATTAATTATTAATAGTATTAAACAAGAAGTTCAGTCACCAGACGCTACATCCACATTAATATATACCATTATTAAAAATTTTGTAGGAGATCCCAGTACTTTTAAAGATAGGATAGGAACTCAATTAATGAATTTAAGATATCCAACCATGTCTGATTATAGATGGTATAAAGATGTCTTTATGTCAAAAGTTATGATAAGAGATGATGCACATGCACCTTTCTAGAAAGAAAGATTCGTAGTAGCTTTACCAAAATTATTCTCTGAAAAAGTATTACAAAAACTACAAACATAGTTTGGGATCCAGATTCCCTATAACTCATTAACCTTTGAACAATTGCATAATATAATAGTACAAACAGGTATAAAAGTATGCACAGATACCAAGATACAACAGAAAATAAAACAAGAAAGTATCACGGGAAAAAGAGAGCTTGGCACTTTCTGTTATCAATATGGAATAACTCCTGAAAAAGCACCTAGTGGACAGCATAAAATTAAAAAGAAAAAATTTTATAAAAAACCTAAATATAATATAGACAAACCCCTTTATTATGAACAGAAATATTATAAAAAATTCCATAAAACTCTTAAAGGAAAACCTAAATCTTCTAATAAGAAAAAATAAGTAACATGTTGGAAATGTAAAAAACAAGGACATTATGCTAATAAGTCTACGACAGAATAGAAAATAAAGAGATTAAACATGCTTTGACAGCAATATTAATCAATTCAGAATCAGAAGAAGAATCAATTTATGAGGATTCTTCTGAAACTGAAGACTATTTTATACAACAATTAGACCTTATGTCAGAAGAAGAAAGCTCAGAAGGAAATAGTGGAAAAGAGGAACAGAATAATTGTTTAGGAATATGATTATGTAACTGTAGAAATTGTGAAAAAACTGTAAATGTTTTAATTAGAGAACAAACCTCTACACTGGTCAAAATAATAGACAAGTTAGAAGATACTCCATTAAGAGATGAGTTCATAAGACAATTAGCTGAATTAGTTAAAAAAGAAGAAGAAAGTAAGCAAGAAATAAGACCAATAGAAATAAAAGAAATTTATAATCGTTTTAAAAACCCACAAGAAGTTTTCCTTAATTCTCTCAAAGAGGAGATAAAAAAGTTAAAAAGAGAAGTTTCAGAATTAAAACAGACAAAATATCAATATGGACTATAGATTACTAAAAATAGAAGGAGAAAATATAATAAAAATCCAAGAACAAATTTTGCAAAATAATGTTAGAAAAACAGAGGAGATTAGTAACATAACAATTCCCGAGAATTATATTAACCTGGGTACAGAAAATTATATAAATATACTAACTTTATTAGTAAGCCAAAAGTGGTTCACTACGATAAACTTAATAGTGGGAGAAGAAAAATTTGATTTTATAGCTATGGTAGATTCAGGAGCTGATGTCAATTGTATATAAGAAGGATTAATACCTACAAAATATTATGAAAAAACTACAGAAAGAGTCCTAATGGCAGAAAATGATAAAATGACTATAGACTATAAGTTATCTAAAGCAAAAATTTGTAAAAATAGAGTATGCTTTGCCACTACATTCTTTTTGGCAAGAAATATATCTCATCAAGTTATATTAGGAAATCCTTTTACTTTATTATTATATCCCTTTAATGTCGACATCGATGGAATAACTTGTACACGAATCCCCAATCATTCTGTCCATTTTGAATTTCTCACTAGACCAAAGCAACATGAGCTCAATATGTTACAACACCTATCTACACAAGTTATTGTTATGGAAACAGAAATAAAACAAATTAATTGTTTGAGCTGAGAGAACATTTTACAACACCTACCACTCCAAATTAATATTATAGAAAGAAAGACAAGACAAATTAACTATTTAAACCAGGAAGTTACATATAAAAGAATAGAAGAACAATTACAAACTCCAGAAATACAAGATAAAATAAAAGCAATTGAAGAAAAAATTAAGAAAGAATTATGTAGTCTAAACCCTACAGCTTTTCAGCATAGAAAATTATATGAAATATCTTTACCATATGAAGATGGGTTTAATGAAAAAAATATACCAATAAAGGCAAAACCAATACATATGAACAAAGAGTATCTAGAATATTGTAAAAAAGAAATACAAGAATATCTGGATAAGGGACTAATAAGACCTTCAAAATCACCCTGGAACTGTACATGCTTCTATGTGATGAAAGCATCTGAAATAGAAAGAGGTGCTCCAAGGTTAGTTATCAATTATAAACCTCTAAACAAGGTATTAAAATGGATTAGGTATCCCTTACCAAATAAAAGTGATTTAATTAAAAGATTAAATAAAGCAAATATCTTTTCAAAGTTTGATTTAAAATCAGGATATTATCAAATTGCAGTAAAAGAGGAAGATAGATATAAAACAGTTTTTATAGTACCCTTTGGACATTATGAATGGAATGTAATGCCCCAAGGATTAAAAAATGCTCCAAGCGAATTTCAAGAAATAATGAATAATATATTTTACCCGCATAAAGAATTTACTATAGTATATCTTGATGACGTATTAGTATACTCAAAAGGAATAAAGCAGCATATATATCATCTAGAAAAATTTATGAATATTATAAAAGAACAAGGATTAGTTTTATCAGAAAAAAATGAAAATTTTTACAACTAAAGTAAGGTTTTTAGGATATGAAATTTATCAAGAAACTATAGTACCTATTAAAAGAGCTATTGAATTTGCAAATAAATTTCCAAATGAAATAACTGACAAAAAATAACTCCAAAGATTTCAGGAATGTTTAAATTATGTAGCAGAATTCCTACCTGGAATAAGAGTCACATGCGAGCCTCTTTATAAGAGATTAAGGAAAAATCCACCTTCATGGACAAAAGAAATGACTTCTATAATAATAAAGATAAAAAATACAATAAAAGAAATACATTGTATAAGTATACTAGATCCATCGGCTAAATTAATTGTAGAAACAGATGCATCAGAATTAGGATATGGAGGAATTCTTAAACAAATACCTCCTAATAGCTCAAAAGAATAAATAGTAAAATATCATTCAGGAATTTAGAACCAAGCTCAAAAGAATTACCCAACAGTAAAAAAAGAAATACTTGCCATAGTATTATGTGTTTCAAAATTTCAAGAAGATTTATTTAACAAAACATTCTTAATAAGAACTGATTGTAAAGCAGCCCCAAATGTTTTAAAAAATGATGTCAAAAATCTGGTTTCAAAACAAATATTTGCAAGATGGCAAGCTATTCTATCATGTTTCGATTTTACTATTGAACATATAAAAGGAGAACTAAATTCACTTCTTGACTTTCTTACTAGAGAATTTTTACAGGGAAAGAATGGATCAAAAACCAGCCTCCAGTGAAGATTATGGTCAACATTTTGACCAAATAAAAGAAACAAAATTACCTATTACTCCTGAACCAGCAAAACCATTATCATTAAGACCTATGAATATGTCACAGGTTGTAAAAGTATCATCATCATCATCACCTTCTAAGAACTCTTTAATTACTACTAATAATAAATTCACATTATTGCAACCATCAGATCTCTATAACACTCAACCCTTGAAAGAATAGTTTCCTTACTATGAAAAACCCAATCCTATTAAAATATTAACCATTGAAAAAGAATGGTTCAAAAAAGATAGAAAAATCTTATACAAGACTATTTTCCCAAAATTTCTATGAATTCATATTAGTAGACACCGAATCTATTAAATTGACACATTATAGAGACTCCAATACCAAACAGCCCGTTTATTCAAAAATAAAAATCATAAAAATATTATCTCTACAAGAGTGGGAATTACCCCCATATCAGTCTAAAAGCTTCTCTTTGAAATTTGAACCTCAAAGCTATACCTATTATGATTACCAAGAAGCATGGAACCATATTTTATTCCTATCACTAAGTCCCCATTCTTGGTTCATATGGTTCAGAAAGGGGATATCTTTATAATTTCTCAAATGGTTCCAATCATGGTTCCAGAATTTTGGACCAATAGAAACCTTCTTTCCGAAAGAAGCCAGCATGGCGTATGACTATTTTAAAAGCAAGTCATCATTTCTACAAGAGTACAAATTCATTTCATTTATAGCAGTTATGGGAATAAGCTAGATTATGACTTGGGAATATGATTCAGCAGAATATGAAGAATGTTCAAGCATACAATATTTGGTAAGAATAATAAAAATAAAGTGGTAGAACAAATATGATATAAATCTTCTGAGTAAAAGAGCTATTGATCAATGGTTAATAACATCACAAAAACGTCCAGCAATAACAGCCTCAAGCACCACCAATGAACAAATAACATATAAAAAAGAGATCAAATTCTTAGCGTAGAAACGACAAATTATGGCAGCCCTAGCAGCGGCAACCTCAGAGGAAGATATCCAAAGCTCTCTACAAGCAATACAAACAGTACCTCTTGGAGAAGACGAAGAGGTACAGCCCAGCCCAGCTCATTATTATCAAGACTCTCAAGATCCATTTAAAATGTAGTAAGAACTATATATGAAATCAATGTAAAAGCCCAATCATAAAGAAAAATGATCTCTGCAAAGTAAAAGTAAAAAGTAAACAGTAAATAACGGCAAACAGTAAAAACAAACAGTAACTGTCGGCAAAACAGTAAATGTCGGTAAACAGTAAAAGCAAACAGTACTGTCGGCAAATAGTACCCAAACAGTAATCATTTGGGGTCTATAAATACCAAAGGCCTCACTCATTCAGGGGCATCAAATACTTGAAAGCTCAAGAAACCTCTCTACTCTTATATCTTCTTACTTCATATATTCTTCAAATATTTGTAATCATTATCAAGTTTGTATCAACTTTGCAAGCAATAATAGTACAAGTTCATCCCTGTAAGCTTACTATCTTATGCTTTCTTTTCTTATAATTTCTTTGTTCTCTTAGTTATTATTTCTATTTTTAAACATGAAAGAATTTCAAAAAAGACTAACTTCTTTAAAACTTGTTAGAAGAAAAATGAAAATAAGAGTGATGGCAATAAGAAGCAAAGTAAGAGAATTAATAACTGAATCTTCAGAACTAACAGTAGAAATAGCGAAGATAAACAAGAAAATAATCAAGGCCAAAAAGTTGCTACAATAGATTAAAACCATAAAATCAGTAAAAACCGTTAAGGAGAGTATTAAGAATAAATGCATTCATCGGACGAAGGTATTCTTGAATCGGTTTGTGGTTTAAAGTTTTAAACATGCTCATATTTTAGTATTAAATAGTATAAAAGTCGTCGTAATGTCCGAGCTATCAGAGTCGCGCAGCCGGAAGTGTGAGCTTTGGTAGTTAGGGTGTTACATTTACATTAGATGCATGGTTAGCTAAAACACCAAGCTTACTTCTGCTTAAGCCAAGAAGGCTAAAAGCTTGCAACAAACTATTCTTTCTGATATGCATTGTTCATTAGTGGAAAACAACATGCAATGAAACATCAACTTATTCTTTTTGTTACATGGTTGATTAAGACATCAACTTAGCTCCTGCTTGGGTCAAAAACTTTGAATCTGAAACAAGCATTCCCTTTTTGATATGCATCAATTAGCAGTGAAAACACGGAGTTAATGAAAACTAATAATTAACAAGAAATCAAAGGATATTGTAGTTGGGTTGCCTTTCAACAAGCACCCTTTTAACGTCACTAACTTGACGGTTAGCTCCCTTTGGCTGAGAATTTGAATTGTCTTTTGGCGATCAATATCTCCTCCAAGATAGAGTTTCAATCTCTGCCTGTTGACAGTGAATTTTCTCTGAGAGCTTTCATCCATGACTTCTATGTGACTATAGGGAGAGACCTTTGTAATGATGAATCTCCCGGACCACCCTGAACTCAATTTTCCTAGGAAGAACTTGAGCCTTGAATTTAATAATAAAACTCTCTGGCCAGGCTTAAAGTTCCTTGGAATAATCCTCTTATCATGTCACCTTTTGGTTCTTTCCTTGTATAGTTTAGCATTCTCATATGCCTCATTCTGAAACTCATCTAACTCATTCAATTGAAGAAGTCTTTTCTCTTGGGCACCCTTGGCATCAAAATTTAGGAACTTTATTGCCCAAAATACCTTTTTTCTAATTCAACTGGGAGGTGACAAGACTTTTCATACACCACATGGTAAGGTAACATGCCAATTGGCATTTTGAAAGCAGTCTTATATACCTATATTGCATTATCAATCTTCTTGGCCCAATCTTTTCTTGATGCTTCCACTGTTTTTTCCAAGATTCTTTTAAGCTCTCTATTGGAAATTTCAACTTGGCCACTTGTTTGGAAATGGTAAGGAGTGACAATCTTGTCTTTGGCACCATATTTGTATAGTAGAGTCTCCAATTGTGTGTTGCAAAAATGACTTTCTCCATTCCTGATTAGTGTTCTAAGAATACCAAACCTACAAAAAATATTTTTTTGAGGAAGTTAGCAACAACTCTAGCATCATTAGCGGGTAGTGGTATAGCTTCTACCCACTTGAAAACATAATCAACTGCAACAAGTATATATTTATTAGATTAAGATGAAGGAAAGGGATCCATAAAATCAATTTTCAACACATCAAAGAGTTCCACTTCCAGAATGAAGTTTTGTGGCATTTCATTCCTTGCTGAAATATTTTCAGTTCTTTGGCATTTATCACAAGATGCAACAAATTCCCTGACTTCTTTGAATAGAGTTGGCCAATATAAGCCACATTGAAGCACTTTGGTGGCTGTCCTTTCTCCACTAGAATGGCCTTCATATTACGAACCATGATAATACCACAATATTCTTTGGGTTTCTTCATCAGGGACACATCTTCTAATGATTCTATCTTAGCATCTTTTGAAAAGATATAGATCATCCCACATGAAGTAGTGGCCATCATGCTAGAACTTCTTTCTTTGGTGCCGATTGAGTGTGTTAGAAATGACTCTACTAGCCTTGCAGTTGGCCATATCAGCAAACTATGGAGTTTCATGTATCATTAGCAATTGCTAATTAGGGAATTGCTCATTCACAGGGGAGGTGGATTCTTGGTGACTTTCAAGAGGGATCCTAGAAAGATAATATGCAACTTGGTTCTCCACTCCTTTTCTATCCCTTATCTCAATGTCAAATTCTTGGAGTAAGAGAACCCATCTTATGAGCCTTGATTTTGCATCCTGATTAGTCAAAAGATATTTTAATACAGCATGATCAGTATAAATAATCACTTTTGACCCAATTAGATAAGATCTAAATTTATCAAATGCAAAGATAACATCTAACAATTCTTTTGAGCTTCATTGAAAACCTTGTTAGCATAATATATGACATACACAAGCTTTTTTTGCCTATGTCCCAACACTGCACCTATTACAAAGTCACTAACATCACACATCAATTCAAATGGTAAGCTCAAATTTGGTAGTACTATGATAAGTGCATAGCAAGCTTTGCTTTGAGGGTCTCAAAAACAAGTAAGCATTTTTTTTTATCAAACTTGAAAGGATTATCAGAAGTTAGAAGATTGCTCAAGGGTTTGGCAATCATTGAGAAGTCTTTGATAAACCTTCTATAAAACCTAGCATAACCCAAAAAACTTCTAATTGCTTTGACATTGCTTGGTGGTAGTAATTGATAAACCACTATTTTATGATTTATATTGTGTTTAATTGAGTGGTTTTTATCAAGCCATTACCTACTTATTCATATGAATTGCATGATTTTATAATTCATTCCTAGTATTGTTTATGGTTGAAAACTTGCTTCCTAGAAACCTTTAATTAGTATATTTGAACTCTCCTTTATACCATTCGATGCCGTGATCCGTGTGTTAAGTGTTTCAGGCTTCATAGGGCAGGAATGGCTCAGAGAATGGAGAGGAAGCTTGCAAAAATGGAAGGAACAGAAGAAATTAAGGAGATGACCATCGAACACTGACGCGAGCGCATGGCTCACGCGAGCGCGCGAAATGAAGAAATCGCAGCGATGCGAACGCGTTGATTGGAGTTTGCACGAATGACGCGAACACATGGACGATACGCTCGCGTGACAAGGAAAATTGCTAAATGACGCGAACGCGTGGACAACGCGTACGCGTGACCTGCGCAATCTGCAGAAATAACAAGAAACACTGGGGGCGATTTCGGGCCGTGTTTTGACCCAGTTTTCGGCCCAGAAATACAAACTAAAGCTTGGGAACATGCAAAGACTCAACACGCATCCACACACATTCAGATACATTGATATTAGGATTATTTTTAGTTTCAGATCTGAATGGAGATTAGCTTTACATTGATAGTTTATGCTTTTGCTTTGAATTTTGGATGTTGAAGAGTTACTACCTCCGTTGAAGATACTACTTTAGTTTGTTTCCTTATTCCTTTACTCTTTTCAGTTGATCATTGACCCTATTTAGATAAGTATGTTGCATTTTGGATTTATTAATATATAGAGTTACCTTTATTTTTAATTAATTATTAATTCTCTATTTATTTTATTTAATTTATTATGTCTTCTTATATTTTTATGAGTATTATATCCATGTCAATGGAGTAGATTTTCTACTTGACATGGTGGTTGATTAAAAGGAGACACTTGAGTTGGAATGCTCAAGTGCTTAGTTAAATTGGACGTAGTTGGCTAATTCTGTATCTACTAACGCTAGACCTTTCCAAGGGAGAAGACTATGATTTGCGGATAAGAGTTAGCTAAATCACTTGACTTTTCTTTATTTAGTAAGGGTTAACTAAGTGAAAACAACAACCTCTTTACACTACACTTGAGAAGATTTCAACAAGGATAGAACTTCCAATTAATCATTTCCCCAGTCAAGGCCTTTTAATATTAATAATAATTCTTAGTTTATTGCTTTAATTTACAGTTATTTTAAATTGCTCATTATCCAACTCAACTTTCTTGAAAATTACTGATTAATAAATTAGCACTCTTTCCTGCAACTCGTTGGGAGATGACCTGGGACTCATACTCCTAGTATTTTTAATTCTAATTTTTGTGACAACCCTTTTTAAATTGACAAGCGGATTTTAGCTGGTTAAGAACTGTACTTGCAACGCATTTCGTTTATTAATTTCTTAGCTGGTCAATTTCCGCACCCATTAGTAATCTTTCAATTACCTCCACTTTAGCTTTGTCCACCTCTATGCCCTTATTTGAAATCTAGTGTCCAAGAACAATTCCTTCGATTACCATAAAATGGCACTTTTTCCAATTTAAAACCAAATTTGTTTCTTGACACTTTTTTAAAACTAAGGCAAGATGGTGCAAACAATTAGCATAAGAATTACCAAAATCTAAAAATATTATCAATGAAAACTTCTATAAATTTTTCAACCATATTAGAGAAAATGGATAGCATGCACCTTTAAAATGTGGTGGGTGCATTGCAAAGTCCAAAGGGCATGTGTCTGTAAGTAAAAACTCTAAATGGATAAGTGAAGGATGTCTTCTCTTGGTCTTGAGGATCCACAATAATTTGGTTGTATCCATAATATCCATCCAAAAAGCAACTATAAGCATGACTTGCTAACCTTTCGAACATTTGGTCTATGAATAGGAAAGGAAAATGATTTTTTTCTGGTGCCATTATTAAGTCTTCTATAATCGATGCACATGCGCCACCCAGTAACTGTCCTTATTGGTATTAATTTATTCTTTTCATTTGGCACCAAAGTGACCCCCTTTCTTTAGAACTACTTGAACATGGCTCACCCATTAGCTATCTGATATGGGATATATGATGCCAGCATCCCACAATTTCAGCACCATTTCAGCACCTCTTTCTGGACAACCTCCTTCATTGCTAGGTTTGATCTCCTCTGTGCTTACACTATTGACTTTGCTTTATCTTCCAAGAGAATTTTATGCATGCACATTGTTGGGCTTATTCCCTTGAGATCAGTTATAGTCCAACCAATTGCACTCTTGTGGTTTCTCTAAATTTTCAGCAACTCATCTTCTTCCAATTACTGGAAATGTGTCTCTATCTCCAAGAAAGGCATATTTGAGGTTTGAAGGCAATAGCTTTAATTCAAGCTTGGGTGATTCCTCTTTCTTCCTCAATGGCATATTTGGAATGGTCATCTTCTATACAGGGGTCTTGAGAGACTCCAAGAATCTCGTCAAATTTTTCTTCTCCCAAAACCATATGTACCAAAGACTCTATCACATCAATCCTCATGCATTCCTCAAATTCACTTGGATAATTCATGGCTTTAAAGACATTAAAAATAATCTGCTCCTCATGAACTCTAAGCACAAACTCACCCTTTTGCAACTCAATAATTGCTCTTGCAGTGACCAAGAATGGTCTTCCCAAAATAATTAAAGCATTAATATCTTCTTCCACATCCAAAATCACAAAGTCTGTAGGAAAAATAAACTTTTCCACTTTTACCAACAAATTTTCTACCACTCCATGAAGGAATTTAAGTGATCTGTCAGGTAATTGAAGTCACATTCTTGTAGGCTTAATTTCTTCCATGAGCATATTTTTTATCACTAAGAGAGGCATCAAGTTGATGCTAGCACCTAAATCAGAAAATGCTCTTTTAATGGTTATTTCTCCAATAGTGCATGGGATTCGAAAACTCCCAGGAGCTTTCAATTTTTGAGGCAGATTTCTTTGAATTATAGCATTGCACTCTTGGGTTAGGACCATGATGCATTCGCATCTGTAGTGTTTCTCATTCATGATTTTTACTTAATTTGCTAAGAATTCCTGTTGGAGAAGCAATGATTTCATGGTTAAATGAGCATTACTTTGAATTAGTTGAATTTATTGGTTATAGGAGAATTTGGAAGAAAATTGGCAAAGAACAAAGAGAAAACAGAGGATATGAGTCATCAAACACAAGAAGTACATAAAACTAGAGCAAACAGAAAGCTCACTGGAAACAACCCACAATGGCGTGCAACGTGGGAGACATAGCGTACCACGTTGGGATTAAAAAGATCTATGCGTACGCATTTAGCATGTGTACGCATGACTTCACTTCTACGTGGGACGTAGGATCACAGCCGTAGCACGCCTGATTCAAACAGAGAGCAAAATTTGGGATGCCAAAGGCAACGTGGGACGTGAAGACCTTCATGTGGGACGTGGGCTTGTTATGCGTTGCATCTAGCATGCGTACGCACAACCAGGGCAAAAAGGAGGTATCATGCGTATGCATCTGGCATGCGTACGCACAACACCTAGTTCGCGTGGGACGTGAGACTTCCTACGTGCAACGCCTGGAGCAAAATAGAGGCCATAATTAAAGGAAATCAATGTCATGTTCTACGTGGGACATTCCACGTCCAACGTGCTCAAGCCAGGGAGTGAATTGAATCAAGAGTGGGCTCTACGTGCAACGTGAAGGGTTCACATACCATGTGAGATTCTAGTCACCTTTCAGGGGCCTTAACTTGGCCACTAAACATCAAATTCTTCATCACTTGTGTGGCTGAGTCAAAGCTCAACATAAACCCACTAATCACAGCAATTAATTGAGGATTGCAAAAAGACAAGACATGGAGCTTAGCTTGAGGAAAACATTTATGAAGATTTGATTTTGTTTTAACTCGGATTATGTTTTAAGTTTGAATTTGAAACTTGTTTAGGGTTAGTATTTAAGGAGAGAAGTCACTGACGGCTTCCGCTCTTCGGCAATTTTTACTTTTCATAATTTTAAGGTTTTTTCTAAAGACATGAGCAACTAATCTCCTTAGTTAAGGTTAGGAGCTCTGTTGATTGCTATGGACTAATATTCTAACTTTGCTACCTTTGATTAATGCATTGATATCTTCTTAAGAAAAAGTGTTCGTTCTTCATCCAAAAGATTTGAATGTGTTGGAAAACAATTCTACTCTTCTAACTTGAATTCTTTTAATTTCTTGAAAAAGTTGATTAATTGAATAAAGCTTGTAAACGTATTCTCACATCTCTTAAGTTTTGAAATTAGATTTGATGGGTGACATCGAATCAACTAGGGAGGATTCTTATGAATTGTGTGGCGTATAAATCAGTGAACGTGTTTTAACTGTTTTTTTAAATAATTGACTAAGGAATTAGAGATTACTTAGGTTAAAGAGAAATTGAATTGTCAAGGATTGGAATTTGATTATTAATTATTTTCCATGGATGTATCTTTGCATGATGAAGGTGGAAGGTGAAAAATATTGGTCCGAAAGTCTTGACATCTCTAAAACCTTAACTCTTTTAATCATATCATCTTTTCAATACTCACTGTTTGATTTTGGCCTTTGTCGATTTTGAAAAATGATCTTGGATTTGATCCCATGCCGGATATACAAAAGTGCAATCCAGCATCTTGTTTCTGAATGAGATATCCATTGATTGAAGGAGCCATGATATGAGAAAGTGATCTTTTGTTATCCATGATTTGTATGTTGCTGATTCTGTTCCTACCAATTTTGCAGCATCAGTTTTAAATTTTGCTAGAACTTTATCCTTAAAGAGATTATCGCAAAGTTCATTGCCACTAATAATGTGAAGAGCAAGATACTGCCAAGTCTTAAATGAATTTTCATCTAATATGTCAAGAAGAGGCATGGTGGGAGTAGAAGAAAGTGTAATTGTATTAATTGGAACAATAGACCCCATGAGATGTGAAGCTCAACTCTTGATACCATGAAAAGATCAAGACGGAGATGAAGCAAGTAATGAACAGAGAAATTCAAGAGAGACTAAGTGTGGAGTGAAACTGAATTGTAGAGTTATTGTATCTTGGCCTCAACTTGTCAGGGAAGAACTTGAGCCTTGAATTGAACAATAACACTTGTTGGCCAGGCTCAAAGTTCCTTGAGAAGATCCTCTTATCATGCCCTTTTTTTTGTTCTTTCCTAGTACAATTTTGCATTCTCATATGTTTCATTCCTAAACTCATCCAGCTCATGCAATTGAAGAAGTCTTTTCTCTTGAGCACTCTTTTCATCAAAATTTAAGAACTTGATGGCCCAGTAAGCCTTGTGCTCCAATTCAACAGGGAGATGAGAAGACTTTTCATACACCAATTCGTACAGTGACATACCAATTGGTGTTTTAAAAGATGTCCTATATGCCCATAATGCATTGTCATTCTTCTTGGCACAGTCTCTCTTTGATGCTCCCACTGTTTTTTCTAGAATCCTTTTAAGTTCTCTGTTGAAAACTTCAACCTGGCCACTTGTTTGGAGATGATAAAGGGTGACAATCTTATGTTTGACCGCATACTTGTGTAGTAAAACCTCTAATTGTATTTTGCAAAAATGGCTCCCTCCATCATTGATGAGTGTTCTAGGAACACCAAATTTACAAAAAATATTTTTTTTTTGAGAAAGTTAGCAACAACTCTAGCATCATTAGTGGGTAGTGGTATGACTTCTACCCACTTTCAAAAATAATCAACTGCAATAAGTATATATTTGTTAAAGTAAGATGAAGAAAAGGGCCCATAAAATCAATTTTCCAAATATCAAAGAGTTCAACTTCCAAGATGAAGTTTTGTGGCATTTCATTTCTTGCTGAAACATTTCTAGTCCTTTGACACTTATCACAAGATGCAACAAATTCCCTGGCTTCCTTGAATAGAGTTAGCCAATACAATCCATATTGAAGTAGTTTAGCTGTTGTCCTATATCCACTAAAGTGGCATCCATATTCTGATCTATGGCAGTGGCATAATACTCCTTGGATTTCTTCATTAGGGACACATCTCTTAATGATACCATATGCACATTGGTGAGGAATTTAAAGTCCATAAACTAGCCGGCAAGTGCACCGGGTCGTACCAAATAGTACCTCAGGTGAATGAGGGTCGATCCCACGAGGATTGATGGATCAAGCAACAATGGTCAAGTGATTTGCTTAGTCAGACAAACAGAAAGTAGTGTTTGGGTCTCAATTGCATTAACAGTAAATTCAGAATATCAGAAAGCAAGCAGTAAATAAGTTGTGAATAATATATGGAGAAACAGTTAAGGCTTGAGAGATATCTATTTTTCGGATTGACTTTTTTTACTAACTATTTTAATCATGCAAGATTTAATTCATGGCAAACTATATGTGACTAAACCCTAATTTCTTAGACCTTTTTAGTCTCCTCTAAAATTCATCAATCGCCAATTCCTTGGTCACTTAATTCCAATTAGAGGGTGAGGTTCAATTCTAGTTTATATGCCACAAAAATGCTAATCACCCAAATATAAGAGGATTATATGTCACTATCCCGTTAAGTCCAGATAATTAGTGATTTAGAAGAATATGTTTTCAAGCTATTGTTCAAGTAAAGATCTTTTTCAAGTTATACAAGAACTCAATTAGAACAAGGGTCATACTTCCGTTCCACCCAAATTCATAAGATAAAGAACGAAAACAATTCTTGAAATATAAATCAGTACATGAATTAAAATAGAAAAATGATAGTATCAATCCATACAATAGACAGAGCACCTAACCTTAACAGTGGAGGTTTAGTTGCTCATGGTTCAGAGAGAAAACTAGGATTCTGTAAAACTGTAAAGTGCGAAATGAGGTAGAAGAGAGAAGAGAAGATCTCGAAGGGCTGATTCTTTTCTCTTTTATATCTAATCTAAATTAATGTAAAATATATTTTCTAAAAATTAAATAATATCTTTTTCTATTTATAAAAGAAATAAACTTTAATAGAAATTGATTAAATGGTTCTTGTGCAGCCTCTGGACGAATTGGAGACCACTTGATTCATTAAGGTCCACGCTAAACTTGAAAATTCTCAAGTTCAGCATGGAGTAGTGTATGTATCTAACCCCTTTGGGGCTTTGAACTGGAGCTGAACTTGGAAGGAGCCAAGTTCAACATGGAGGAGGCAGAGACTTCTTTATTGGTTTCCCTTGAGTCCACACTGAACTTGGATTAACCCAAGTTCAGTGTGGGGTAATGCATGATTCTTCCCTTGGAGCGTTGGGCTGGCGCTGAACTTGGAAAGAGCCGAGTTCAGCGTGGAAGAGGCCGAATCAGATTTCCTTAGCATCCTTCAAGCTGGCGCTGAACTTGACCATTGTCAAGTTCAGCGTGGAAGTGACGCTTGTATTTCCTGGGAGGTGTTGATGTTGGCGCTGAACTTGAATAATTTCAAGTTCAGCGTGGAGGAGGCAGCTTACATTCTTCACTCTCTCCATTCTCTAGCCTTGACTTAAACTTCGCGAAATTTGTCCAAAATGCTACCTGAAATAAACAGAATTGCACACAACTCAAAGTAGCATTCATAGTGGCTAAAATAGATTAAATTTTGATTAAACTTAGCAATTCAAGTGCAAATTCACAAGGAAAAGACAAAGAAGATGCTCACGCATCACACATCTTTTGAAAAGATATGGATCATCCTAAATGAAATAGTGGGCATCAGGGAATTGAGTGTGTTAGACATGACTCCAATAGCCTTAAGTTGGCCATGTCAGAAAACCATGAAGCTTCATATATCACTAGCAATTGTTCATCAGGAAATTGTTCATTCACAGAGGAGGTGAATTCTTGATGGCTTTCACAAGGGATCCTAGAAAGATGATTTGCAACTTGGTTCTCCACTCCTTTTCTATCCTTTATTTATATATCAAACTCTTGGAATAAGAGAATCCATCTAATGAACCTTGGCTTTGCATCCTGCTTAGTCAAAAGGTATTTCAAAGTAGCATGATGAGTAAACGCAATTACTTTTGATCCAATCAAATAAGATCAAAATTTGTCAAATGCAAAGACAACAATTAGTAATTCATTTTCAGTGGTTGTATAGTTCTTTTGAGCCTCATTGAGAACCTTGCTAGCATAGTATATAACATGCACAAATTTTTCTTGCCTCTGTTCTAGTACTGCACCAATTGCATAATCACTAGCATCACATATTAATTCAAATGGTAAATTTCAATCAAGTGGTGCTATAATAGATGCAGATGCAAGTTTTGTCTTAAGATTCTCAAAATCAAGCATGCATTTTTAATCAAAATTCAAAGGGTTATCAGAAGTTAGAAGATTGCTCAAAGGTTTAGCAATCTTCGAGAAGTCTTTGATAAACCTTTTATAGAAACCAGCATAATCCAAAAAACTTCTAATTTCTTTTACATTACTTGGTGGTGGTAATATTTCAATTACCTCCACTTCAACTTTGTCCACCTCTATGTCTTTATTAGAAATTCGGTGTCCAAGTACAATTCTCTCAGTTATCATAAAATGGAAAATTTTCAATTTAAAATCAAATTAGTTTATTGACACCTCTTTAAAACTAAAGCAAGATGATATAAACAATTAGCAAATGAATTACCAAATACTAAAAATTCATGCATGAAAATCTCTATAAATTTTTCAACCGTATCAAAAAATGGATAGTATACACCTTTAGAATGTAGCGAGTGCATTGCAAAGTCCAAAGGGCATGTGCTTATATGCAAAAACTCCACATGGACAAGTGAAGGATGTCTTCTCTTGGTCTTTAGGATCCACAATAATTTGGTTGTATTCAGAGTATTAATCCAAGAAGCAATAGTAAGCATATCCTGCTAACCTTTTCAACATTTGATCCCTGAATGGGAGAGAAAAATGATATTTTCTGGTGGCCTCATTAAGTTTTTGATAATCTATACACATGCACCAACAGTCACTGTGCTTGTTGGAATTGATTCATTCTTCTCATTTAGCACCACAGTGACCCCTCCCTTCTTTGGAATTACTTGAACAGGGCTCACCTATGAGCTATTTGAGATAGGATAAATAATCCATGTCTCCCACAATTTTAACACTTCTTTCTGAACAACCTCCTTCATTGTTGGATTTAGTCTCCTCTGTGCTTTGCGTCGTCTTCCAAGAGAATTTTATGCATGCATATTGTTGGACTTATTCCCTTGAGATCGGTTATGTAACACCCTAACTATCAAAGCTCACGCTTCCGACTGCGCTACTCTGATAGCTCGGACATTACGACGACTTTTATACTATTTAATACTAAAATATGAGCCTGTTTAAAACTTTAAACCGCAATACCGCTCCCAAAATACTTTCGTCAATAATGTACATTCATACATACCATACAACTTACAAAAACTCTCAAAGAGTACATCCATATATGTATAATTAATATTACAAGCATTAACCAATACAATTCCTATCCCTCTTACACAAAATATCAAGACAAAGGCGAGGGTACAACAAATAATAATCTAAAACAATACAGAGCATTTCAACAACTACTAAATAAACTCTTTGTGACTTCTGCGCCCATGTCCTGAAAGGGGAAAAATGTAGGGGGTGAGAACATCATCCTCGAAAGGGTTCTAAGTAGAGGGTTTTCGGGAATTACTGTAATAGGATACGTGAAGATAAACCGTACCAGTGATTAATAACCGTCTTATGCCTCTTTTCAAAAACAACGGTTACAATATAAGTAAAGTCGGAAATCTTTTCTGAAAGAGAAAACTGTTCATTTAAAACAAGATTCAAAAGCCTTTCAAAAGGTTTATCTATGTTGAACCAAATTTGCCTTTCATACTTTTCCAAACCAGAAATACAAAACCAAAACCAACCATCGGTCCATCTTATTTCAACCACAGCCCTAGGCCCAAATAATCCAACCAACAACCAATCACCACAGTCCAACAGAGTCTCAGTAGCAAACACAAATAGGAAGATGCAAGCACAAACAAACAGTTATTGCAAGTAGAACAATTAGCAGTTAATCACAAGTAGTCACAAAGGCAAACCAAGTACAATATGCACACCCAAACAATGTCACATAGATGCATATGATGCATGCCTGTCCTAGTGGCTAATGATATCATCTGTCGGTTATATAGCCAACCCAACAAGTCCTGGTAGCTAACCATACTGTCCCTCTGTCATGCATCCCCAACTCAGGTTATACTCAACATAAAGTTGATCATAATCATGATCCATATCCAACACCCTCACTGGTGTATATTCACGGGAGCGAGCTCATCCGAGGCTTTCACAGTGCCCGGCCACCCTTACGACATAGGGTCAACAGAGTCTCGAGTTTCCACCTGGAGCACGTGGTGGCTAGCTACTGCTTTCTCCCAGGGAAACTCGTGTCGCTGATAGTGGAAGTGCAACATTCACATTTCATCCATTAGCATATATGCATTTACAATCGGCCATAATCAACAATGGCTCCGCCGTAACTCGGCAATAACTCAGCCATTCGGCCCACGGTTCAATCCAGAACCAGCCAATTTATCAATCAATACAGCCCTTCGGCTTAAATTCATAATTCATAATCAGCCATACGACTCATAATTCATTCGGTAATCAGCCATAATTCAATAGCATACACAGTCATTCCAGCTCATAACAAAATAGGACTTCTACCATTCAACATCATCAAATTAATAAAACCAGCATTTAAGCCATAAATCATTTTTTTTCTCAATTCATTTCACTTTGAAATCAAGTTTCAACTCTTTTCAGCCTTGGTTTTAAAGTTCCCATTTCTCAAATCATCTCAGGCTCATAAGCCACTCTTACACAAGGTAAGTTTCCCTTTTTGAAAACAAAGCCACCCTCGGCATTCTCTTTTCGAAACTTCCAAAACCATGGCAAGTTAAGGATTTATTTTGAAATATTCAAAATCATTCATCCCACAGCGGGATTTTATAACAAAAGTTCCTCGGCAGAGTCTCAAGTCTTTAGGGGAGAATAACATAACTCTTTCTGTCAAATTCTCTTAAAATCATTAAAACCTTGGCTTCCTGATTTGAGTAATAAAATAGGATCTAAGCCAAACCGAGTCATGTAATCAATTACTCTTTTCAAAGCCGCTTCCTTCACTTAAACAAAAACCAGTTTCAACCTCATGGTAAATTCTAAAGCGTTCAAACTGCCCAGAAAATGTTTTAGTCTTGTAAAAATTTAGAATTTAAAGAGTAATTAAAACTTTCCCAAAACATATTAGAATGAAGCTTGTCAATAGACGTTCAGGTTCTTTCAAAGTCACTGAAACTCCTCTAATTGAAACCCTCAAGTCAAATTCAAAGGCATAGCCCTTGTCACATTTAAAACAGCTTTAAAACATAAGTTTCATCTAAATAACCTTCCCCTAAGAGATACAATGTTTTTCTTAAGAAGCAAGACTAAATCACAATTTCCTCTTTAATAATTCATTTCAAAAGCATGAATCATCCTTTTCTTGATAATTCAAATAAAATAGTAGAAGTCTTTAACTCATCATCTTTGCAGGCAACATTTCAATAAAGACTCGGATTTTATAGAAACTTCGGCAGCACCTCCCCTAAAACTTAGACTTTACCACCCGGTTCGAGTCCCTACTAAACCGTTTCACAATCATTTTCAACAGTCCAGATCCAAAATTCAGTTCCAGAGCAAACTAAATCCAACAGTCATCTCATTTTCATATCTCAAGGAACCGTTTAAAAATCAGATCGTTATCAACCAATTAAACTCATTTCCAAAGCTTTAAAGAATCGGTTTAGCAATGAATTGTTTATCAAAACCAAATCAATTAAAGCAAACCAGGCTGAATTTCAAAGAGCATTCTATCTTTCACATTATCAAGAAAGTCAACTCAACTCAAATCAATCCCCAACGGATTAAACTCAAATTTCAAATCTTTAAAGAATCAACTTCAAAAACATTCCATTTCACAAGCCGCACAACAATTCAGCCAAACAAACATTCATAATCATTCGAGACAATTAAATAATACATAAGGCTGCTACAACCACCAAATACACATTGTCTCACATCAGTATCCATATGTAATAATTCCAATATATAAAATATAGTTTTCGGAAAGCGCTCCTACCTCAAAACGCAAATCCATAACCCAAGTGTGTCAACTGAACTCTTTTCGCTCAGCGCGAAATCCGTGACAACCGCAGCCTCCGCTTGCTTTCCAAATAGCAGAAACAGCCTCACTCGGTACATGTCAGCTCGATTACTAGTTCCTAACACATTAATACCGCAAGGACCTTAATATAAAAAACAAGATATTAACGTGGAAGTTTTCGAAATGTAAAATACTCACTGTAATACGAAAACGAAACAGCAACGGCCACTGAACCGGTTTGGCGGTAGCCTCGGCAGCCACCTCCAGCGGCTGCGGCGACCCGAATCCGGCGACGGTGACTGAAACCAACATGCCACGACAATAAAACTCCCATAATTTCACAAGAAACGATAACCAAGTTCGAAACCCTTACCGGCATACTTTTTCGGCGATGGCAGCAGGGTCTCAAGTAGCAGAAGCGCAGCTCGGAGCTCCGGTGATCCTGAAAGTCACAGAATCATCCTCGGCAGTCAGAATCACAGTGGTGGTTCTGGCGGCAGTAACTCGCGATAAAATCCAAATGACACCGGCTTCAGTAACGGCTCCCGGCGGCAGCAGCGGCGGGTCAGCGGCGGTCCTTGGGCGGTGACGCGCGTGACAGAACGCATGGCCGCCCTCTCCCCGCAGCTCTCTCTCTCTTCACGTGAACTTTTCCCCTCTGGGGATCCAGCTGCTGCAACACTTCCTCTCTCCCAACTCGGCGATGATAGCGACGCGGTGGTGCGACGGCTGGACGGCGACGGATCTGAGGGAGGGAGGCTTGCCCACACGAACAGAATCTTCCCTCCGCCGATCTCCCTCTCTCATAGTTGCGCAGTCTCTCTCCTCTATTCTCTCTCCTCTGCGACGGCAAAGGCAGCGACAGCACGAGTTCCTCATGTACAGCAGTCCGGCGGCAGCCCCACAGGACGGCGACGACGCGGCTGGGCAACGGCAGTAGCGCGCGGTCCCCACTCTGCTTCCTCCCTCCACTGGTGGCGAAATCCTCACTCTCGGATCTCCCCTTTCCTGATTCTGTTTCCTTCTTCCATGGAACAAGAAAAGGAATGGTGGGTGCTGCTATGGGTTTCAAGTTCGGTGAACTTCCTGAAGGTGAAAGGGAAGACAGGGTAAGATTTCGGCTGCTTGGATGAAGGCTTTAGGGTTTCATTTTTGGAAAAAATTATGGTTAGGGACATTTTAGTAATTTCAAATGAAATTGGGAAAATATAGTAATTAAAACCCAATTTAAATCCAACACTAATTGTATATAGAAAAATACTATTTGTTCATCAATTTTACAAATTATTTTCAATAAAATGCCCAAATCTAAAAATTAAAAATAATATAATTAAATCTTTTATTTTCCCAAAACAGTAGCATCAATATTTTAAAATATTAATTATTTAGTCCAAATCATATAAAAATTCTTATTATTTCACAACTACCAACTTTATAATTTTGAATATAGAAAATAATTCAATAATTGTGAAATTGGATAATAATCATAACTCATGTCAAATTCAATAAATCAAAACTTGGCTTAATTATCTTTAATAAAATAATTTCTAAAATTAAGGTTATAAATAACTATATGATTTGAGACTTGATCATAATAAAATTTTTCAAAAGTTCTGAATCTTACAAGTTATAGTCCAACCAATGGCACTTTTGTGGCTCCTCAAAACCTCCAGCAATTCATCTTCTTCCACCTCACTTAATGAAGAGCTAATAATTACTCGAAGAGTGTCTCCAGCTCCAAGGAAGGCATTTTTGATATTTGAAGGCAATGACTTTAGTTCAAGCTTGGGTGCTTCCTCTTTTTCTTTCTCTGGTGTGATTGGAATGATTGTGACTTCCTCTGTTTCTTCATTGCAAGGTTCTTGCAAAACTTCAAGAATCTCATCAAAATTTTCTTCTCTCAAGACATCATGCACCAAAGATTCTATGACATCAATTCTCATGCATTCTTCAGATTCACTTGAATAATTCATTGCCTTAAATACATTAAAGACTATTTTCTCTTCATGAACTCTGAGCACAAGTTCTCCCTTTTGTACATCAATAATTGCTCTAGTAGTGGCCAAGAATGGTTTATCCAAAATGATTGAGGCATTTGCATATTCTTCCATATCTAGAACCACAAAGTCTGCAGGGAAGATAAACTCCCTCACTTTCACTAATAAATTTTCTACCACTCCATGAGAGAATTTGAATGATCTATCAGCTAGTTGGAATGTCATTTTTGTAGGTTTAATTTCCTCAATTGGCATTTTTTTTCATCACTGAGAGAGGCATCAAGTTGATGCTAGCACCTAAATCATAAATTACTCTTTCAAAGGTAATATCATCAATAGTGCATGAAATTTAAAAACTCCCCGGGTCTTTCAATTTTTGAGGTAAATTCTTTTGTATGATGGCACTACACTCTTGAGTAAAGACCACTGTCTCTTTATCCTTCTAACTTCTGTTTTTGGACATGAGCTCCTTCAAAAACTTGACATATAGAGGCATTTGTTCTAATACTTTAGCAAAGAAAATATTGATCTAGAACTTTTTAAAGATTTCTAGAAATTTGAAAAATTATTTGTCCCTGATATCCTTTTGGAGCCTCTGAGGTATCGAGTTTTTAGTACATAGGGATTCACAACTTCTTTTCTTTTGGTGGACTAGCTATAGTGGTCTCTTTCTCCCATTGTTTGTTCATTTGTTTGCCAGCTTTTTTATTGTGTCCTTCCTGGCGTGTGGATTCTCCCTCTACAACTCTTCCACTACTCAGCATAATGACTTTACACTCCTTCCTTGTCTTGTTCTCAATGTCACTTGGGAAGGTATGGTGTGTTTTGCTAATTATTTAACAATTTGGCCTATTTGCACTTCTAATTTTTTTATTGAAGCACCTTAGTTTTGGAAGTTGGACATTATCTCTTCCCTTAAGCTTTTTGTTTCTTGAATAAAGCTTTTAGTTTCTTGAGAATGCTTCTCCAGGACAAGTTCAATATTAGAGAGCCTTTGTGGGTCATGAGATGGTTGTGTGGGGTTTTGTGGTTGGTGCATATTGTTTTGAGAATGGAAAGAGATATTTTGTGGGTTTCTGAAGTGATTTTGATTGGTTAGATGGTGGTTGAAATGGTTTGCATTGTTGAAGTTATTGTTGTTGAAATTATTTCTTCTTTGTTCCTGACCTTGTTGACCTCCCCACCCAAAATTTGGATGGTTTCTTTATCTAGGATCGTGTGTTTTTTAATAAGGATCATTTTGTTGTGTCTTGGAAGGATTTTTCATAAAGTTGACTTGCTCTACTGGTGGTTGGTCTATGTTGAATGTGTCATAACTCCCTCCAAAGTGAGTTCTCTCATTTATGTCATAAAGTGAAACTTGGGTGTTGATGGCAGAGACTTGCATTCCTTCTATTTGCTTTGTGAGTGTTAATTGTTAGGACATGATCTTATTTTGTTCCATGAGGGCATCTAGAGTTTCAAGCCCATCACTCCTCTTTTCATGTTCATACTTCTTTCTGAAGAGTAGAGATATTGATTATTAGCAACAATATCTATGAGTTCCATTGCTTCATTAGGAGTCTTCATATGTAGGGAACCCCCACTAAATTATCCAGTGAGTTTCTTGAGGATTGAGTGATCCCATCATAGAAGATTTGTAACTGGATCCAATCTACAAATATGTTTGGTGGGAATCTCCTCAATATTCTTTTGTATCTCTCCCAGGCTTTATATAATGACTCTTCCTCAAGTTGCTTAAAAGTTTGAACCTCTATTCTTAATTTGATCAATCTTTGAGGAGAAAAAAAACTTAGTTAGAAACTTGCTAACTAAATCTTCCTATGTAGCAATACTTTCCTTAGGATGTGTTTCCAACCATTTAGCCACTTTATCTCTAAGAGAAAATGAAAATAAGAGTAATCTATAAGTTTCCAGTGGCACCCCATTAGTTTTCAGAGTGTCACAAATTCGAAGGAAGCTTGAGATATGTTAATTTGGATCTTCTTGAGGACTACCTCTGAATTGACAATTTTGTTAGACTAGAATGATGAATTATGGCTTAAGCTCAAAATTGTTTGCATGCACATTATGGGCCAAAATACTACTCCCGTACTTTCCAGGATCAGGGGTGGTATATGACCCTAATGCCCTCCTAACATGTTGAGCATTGTTACCACCAGCATCAATGTTGTGATTATGATGGTGATCTTCAACCATATTGTGTTCAACTTCTTCTTCTTCACTTTTCTCAACTACTCTCTTATCTCTGGCTTGTTTTCTTATTTTCCAAAGAGTTCGTTCTATTTCTAGATCATATGAGGCTAACCCACCTTCTTGATCACCCTGTATATGCACACATAACACCAATACACAAAGTAATAAAGTTCCTTCTGCCAAAGTGCAATTAATACTAGGTGATGCAACATCACAAACAAGTAATAGACAGAAAGTAAAATGAATATATATAAAAGGTAACTAAATGGCATAAACAATAAAAGCAAAACAAGTAAAACAAAATAAAAGAAACGTCTAATCTAGGTAGCCAATTAACATGGTCATGTCAATCACAATTAATCCCCGGCTACGACGCCAAAAACTTGATACGAATTTTACAAGCTAATATCCGCAAAACAACTGGCAAGTACACCGGATCGCATCAAGTAATACATACCACGATGAGTGGGTTATCGTTCTCACGAGTATTAACAGAGTAAGCAACAATAATCAATTGACTATTCTAGTTAAACAAGTCAAATTTGGATGAGAGTCAATTAAGAACATAACAATAAACTACATAACTTGGTAGTAAAGCAAATGAATGTAAGGTAAATGACTGAAGCTAAATAACGAGAAAGTAAATGGCTGAATGGTAAATGACTGAAATTAATATAGGGATTAAGAACATAAACAGAGAATATATCTAAATTGCAGAATTGAATTAAAACAATAAATGAAAGCAGAAATCAAACAATTAAGAGAATTATATGAAGAAGACCATTGAGGTTCAAAGATATTAACTCCTCTGGAATAAAAAATCCCAACTCTATCTCAATCATTCAATTATTGATCTCTGGCAAATCTTAAGTGATTGAACTCCAATCTCTTGGTAATTCAACCTCTCTTACCTTAATCAATTGCCAATTTCTTAATCAATTGCCAATTCTAATTTCTAGCCACACAACTCTTAGGATATGAATTTAGTTGATTATATGTCACATATCAAATCTAAATACAAGATCATAAGAATTGAGAGAGAGGATCTTCAAGCTTAAGTCTTATGACTCAGCCTTTCAGTTGATCATGAAATTCAACCGAGCTTCAAACCATCTTTCAATGAATTTGAATCATTCAAAACAAAGAACGAAAATTCTCTTTTTGAAACAAAATACATAAATTAAAGATAGAGAATCAACGAATTCATTCCATTAGAGATTAACAGAGCTATTCTTCTCAATGAGGAAGAATTAGTGACTCGTGTCTCAAGAATTACATAACTCAAAATATGCAAAAGTGAAAAATGGCCAAAAACCCCGATTTTTTAGTTCTTCCTTCTCCCTTTTATACTTCTTTCCTTTGCCTTCAGATTCAACTCCAAATTCCATCCAATTTAAGTCCAATCCCAAGTTGAAGTCAAGTCCAATTCAACCCACTCTAGCCCATGATATTAGCAAGGTTGATTCACCTCAAAACTCCACCAATTTGGTTGATTAATTAAGCCCCTAAGTGGAAGATTTGATCCAATGAAGAATGGCGTGGAGCACCTCCATGATGCCATACCAAAAACTTGCAGGAGAGATTAATAGCGGTCTAGAATTTCACAAAGTAATTTTGTTGCAAGCATAGTCCAAACCGACAATTAACTCTCAATCAAAGTTTAAAAGGTTGTCACAATACAAAACAAAATAACCGGAGTAGAATTCTAGGTCGTTGTCCCTAGGAATTACAATCAAGTGCTCAATTATTGGCTATGAGAAAATTGGGAGTTTTGGTCACAATAACAAAAAATGTAAATAGCAAGCAATTAAAGAAACAAACAATAACTAAATATCAAAAGCAATTAAACTAAGGTACTTAAAAAATCAACTAAGAAAGATCTTGGCAAAAGTTGATGATCAAGAATCACTATCCTTGTTGCTAACCACAACATGGTAATCATAAAGAGCAATCCCACTTTATCATCCCCAACATTGGAGAAAAGTCAAATGGGCTTAATTAATCCTAATCAACTCACTAATTAACTTAGTGAAAGACTAGCATCAATGGAAACATGACTAATTAAGATCTTCTAATTATCAATCAACTTAGACATTAATAACTCAAGGTCACCCAAGTTATCAACCTAAGCCAAGAATGCAAAAATCAACTCTAAAAATAAAAGAAGCATTTCATCAAATACTTAATATGCATAAAAGAAAACTATAGCAAATTACAAGTATAAAAGCTACAACTACCAAAACAAGAAGACAACAATAACCAATCAAGTAAGCAACATTAAACATGAAATACCTCAAATTGCATTAAAGAGAATTAGAATCCAACAATTGTTCATAAACTAAAATAGACAAAATAAAGGAACTAACAAGAATAACTAAGATGATTGACACAACAGAACAAGGAAAAGTAAAGAAAACTAAACTAAAACAAGATCAAAACCTAAAACTAGAAAGAAATTAAGCTAAGAAACCCTAAATTCTAGAGAGAAGTTTGAGCTTTTCTCTCTAGAATCCCCTAAAACATGATAAAAACCTAAAAACTAACACTACTTGGTTCATCCCCCTTCAATCCTTGGTTCAATAGCACTAGAAATGAGTTGGATTGGGCCCAAAATGGCTAGAAATTACGGATCACGTTTTAGCATTAAGTGAGTCACGCGCTGTATGTCATGCGTACGCGCAAATTGGCGATTTTCCAAGTCATGTGTACGTGCAACGGAACAGATTTTCAAAATTTCATTTCTTCACGATTTCTCCATTTTTACATGCTATTGAATGGAATTAAAGTAATTAAATTAAATTTAGCAATTTAAGAGCTTAAAAAGCATGTTTTTAACTATTAAGCACAATTAGGAGAAATTTACAAAATCATACTATTTTAGTGAATAAATGTAGGAAAAGTTGATAAAATTCCCCAAATTCAATACAAGATAAACCATAAAATTGTGGTTTATCAATGCCACGGTATCACTTTATGTTGGCCCAAATTTGAATGTATGAAGCACCATGTAAGACCCAGAGCTTTTGAAAAAGGGCTATCAGGAGCTAATTTCAAAATCAATATTTCTGTAGCTTTAATTTCAGAAATTTCTTTATTAAAGAAAATTAGAGCAAGTTTTGATTAATTGAATTTGAAATAAATTAGGATTTATTATCCAATTTTACAATTATTGGATTATTTTCTATATTTGAATTATAAAGTTGGTAGTTGTGAAATAATAAAGATTTTATATGATTTGGATTAGATAATTAATATTTTAAATATTAATACTGCTGCTTTGGAAAACGAAGAAATTAAGCATATTAGTCCTAATTTTGGATTCGAACGTTTTATTAAAAGTAATTTGTAAAAGTGTTAAACAAATAGTATTTTTTATACATTATTATTGTTGGATTAAAATTTGTTTCTAATTACTATACTATCCCTACTTTTATTTGAAATTACAAAACTAACCCTATTATCCTAATTCTTGTTGTCTAAATTACCAAATTACCCCCCAGCTAAACCCTAACCAGTTGCCCTCTTCCCCTAACCCAATCGGCAGCCGCAACCTCCCTATCCTGAACACATACACTCGGATCACTGAAAGAAAGGTAAAGAAAGTATGGGAATGAGGGAAAGAAAGGGAAGAGAGATCGAGAGCGAGATGCAGAAGGAAGAGGGGAAAGGGGGAGCAACGCCGGTGGGTACCACAGGCACTGTCGCTGCTGTTTGTTGCCATACGAGAGAGTGAGAGAGAAGTGGAGGGCGAGAGGGAGAAGGTTGGTGCGCCGTTGGAGCCACATCGCCGTGTCCCTCACTGTCACCGCCGCGTTTCATCGCCGACGTCAAACTTCCATCGCCATCTCCACTGTTCAACCCGCCATCAGGGAGAGCCACTTCCATCGAGCCCTAACCGTCACTATCGCCTCTGCACGCAAGGAAGGAACCTTTGCCATCGCCGTTCCGTCTCAAACCGGAGCCGCCGTCGCGCCTGGGTGCCACTGCCGCGGACTCGCGTTGGCCGCATCGCCGTGCCACCATCACACCATGGATCTACGCAATTCGCGAGTTGGGCTAAGGAAGGAGAGACGAACGCGACGGGGATGAGTGGGAGAGCCGCGCCGGCGCTGTTGGGGTCTCACCGCCGCCGCCCCTGTGGTGGCTGGTGTCGTCGCCGGAGAAGACCATTGGAGTTGCTGTCTGCCTCAGCTGGGGTTCGTCGCCACCGGAGCTTCCATGGCCGACAGAAGCGGCCGCCGCCCTCCTAGCTGCCGCAGTTGTTGTGGTCCACTGTATGGCCGCCGGAGAAAATCGCCGTGGCCGCTGAAACCACCGCCGTTGTGGTTGTCGGGGTTATTCATCACCTCTGCCGCTTGAGGTGGCTGCCGGGCTGCAACCGAACCGGCTCGGAGACCGCCGCTATTTCGGCTCAGCCGTTCCTTCTTCGTTTCGGTAAGTATGTTTCGGAAAGCCTCGCGTTAGTATATCATTGTGTTTGGTTAATGGATATGAATTTTGGTAACGTGGGGTAAAGTCCTGATTATTATATGTTGCGATTAGAGTTGCTGTGGTTACTGCGAAAGTGAGCGAAGCTGTGATTCAAGCTGCCGGTAATTTCGGGTTAAGAGAGAAGGTTCCGGTAACGCGTTTGGGCTATGGTTTTGCGTTTTGAGGTAGGGGCGCTTTCCGAAAACTATATTTTTATATATTGGAATTATTACATATGGGTACTGATGTGAGACATGGTATATTTGGTGATTGCATTCAGTCTTATGTATGGTTTGGTGGACTTGAAAGATTATGAATGTTTGTTTGACTGGATTGTTGTGCGGCTTTGTGAAACGAAATGCTTTTGAAGTTGATTCTTTTAAAGCTTTGAAATTGAGTTTAATCCGTTGGGAATTGATTGAGTTGAGTTGATTTTCTAGAGAATATGAAAGATAGAATACACTCTTGGATTCAACCTGGTTTGCTTTAAATGATTTGGTTTTGATAAATAATTGTTGCTGAACCGTTTCTTTAAAGCTTTAGAAATGACTTCGGCTAATAATGAATTGATTTTGAAACGGTTTCATGGAAAAATGAAAATGAGGTGACTGTTGGATTTAGTTTGCTTTTGAACTGATTTTTGGATCTGGACTGCTGAAAAGGATTGTGGAACGGTTTAGTTGGGACCCGAACCGGGTGGCAAAGTCCAAGTTTTAGGGGAGGTGCTGCCAAAATTCCAGTAGAATCCGGGACTTTAATAAAACGTTATTCGGAAACTCATGAGTTAAAGATTTCTACTATGTTTTCTGAATTATTAAGAAAGGGATGACTTATGCTTCTGAAATGAATTATTAAAAAGGAAATTGTGATTTAGTCTTGTTTCTTAAGAAAAGTATTATATTTCCCTTGTGAACAAGTTATTTAGATGAAACTTATGCTTTAAGACTGTTTTAAATGTGAAAAGGGTTTATGCCTTTGAATTGATTTGAGGGTTTCAATTAGAGAAGTTTTAGTGATCTTGAAAGAACCTGAACGTCTATTGACAAGTTTCATTCTAAAATGTTTTGGGAGAAGTTTTAAGTACTCTTTGAGTTCTGAATGTTTGCAAGACTAAAACAATTTTTGAGTAGTTGAAACGCTTTAGAATTTTTCATGGGGTTGAAGCTGGTTTTTGTTTAAGTAAAGGAAACAGCTTTGAAAAGAGTAATTGATTACATGACTCGGTTTGGCTTAGATTCTATTTTGTTACTCAAATCGGGAAGCCAAGGTTTTAATGATTTTAAGTGAATTTGAGGAAATGAGTTATGTTAATCTCCCCTAAAGACTTGAGACTCTATCGAGGAACTTTTGTTATAAAATTCCATTGTTGGATTGGTGATTTTGAATATTTCAAAAAGATCCTTAACTTGCCATGTTTTTGGAAGTTTTGGAAAGAGGATGCCGATGGTGGCTTTGTTTTAAAAGGGGAACTTACTTTGAGTAAAAGTGGCTTATGAGCCTGAGATGATTTGAGAAATGAGATCTTTAAAGCCAAGGCTGAAAAGAGTTGAAATTGAATTCAAAGTGAAATGGATTGAGAAAAAGTGATTTATGGCTTAAATGCCGATTTTATGAATTTGATGATGTTGGATGGGGGAAGTGCTGTTTTGTTATGAGCCGGAATGGCTGTGTATGATTATGAATTTTGGCTGGTTCTGGATTGAACCATGAGCCGGATGGCTGACTATGAGTCATTAATTTAAGCCGGATGGCTGAGATGAATGTTGATTCATGGCTGAGAATGAATGCATATATGCTGAAATATTGATAATTGTGATTTTCACTTCTACTATCGGAGACACGAGTTTTCCTGGAAGGAAGCAGTGGCTAGCCACCACGTGCTCCAGGTGGAAACTCGACTTTGCTGACCCTATGTCGTAAGTGTGGCCGGGCACTGTGAAAGTCCCGGATGAGCTCGTCCCCGTGAATATACACCAGTGAGGGTGTTGGATATGGATTATGATTATGATCATGATGATGATCGAGAAATAACTCGAGTTGGGAATGCACGACAGAGGGACAGTCTAATGGTTAGCTACCAGGACTTGTCGGGCTGGCTTTATAACCGACATATGATATCATCAGCCACTAGGACAGGCATGCATCATATGCATCTATGTGACATTGTTTTAGGTGTGCATATTGTACTCGGTTTGCCTTTGTGACTACTTGTGATTAACTGCTAATTGTTCTACTTGCAATAAATGTTTATTTGTGCTTGAATCTTCCTATTTGTGTTTGCGACTGAGACTCTGTTGGACTGTGGTGATTGGTTGTTGGTTGGATTGTTTGGGCCTAGGGCCGTGGTTGAAATGAGATGGACCGATGGTTGGTTTCGGTTTTGTGTTTCTGATTTGGAAAAGTGTGAAAGGCTAATTTCGTTCAGCATAGATAAACCTTTTTGAAAGGCTTTTGAGTTTTTGAGAATTGAACGGTTCCTCTTTCAGAAAAGATTTTTGACTTTACTTTTATTGTAAACCGTTGTTTTTGAAAAAAGGCATAAGACGATTATTAATCACTGGTACGGTTTACCTTCACGTATCCTATTACAGTAATTCCCAAAAATCCTCTACTGAGAACCCTTTCGAGGATGATGTTCTCACCCCCTACATTTTTTTCCTTTCAGGATATGGGCGCAGAAGTCACGAAGAGTTTATTTAGTTGTTGAAATGCTCTGTATTGCTTTAGATTATTATTTATTGTACCCTCGCCTTTATCTTGATATATTCTGTAAGAGGGATAGGGATTGTATTGGCTAATGCTTGTAATGTGTGTGTGTGTGTGTGTGTGTGTGTGTGTGTGTGTGTGTGTGTTTGTACTCTTTATGAGTTTTTGTAAGTTGTATGGTATCTATGGATGTACGTTATCGAACGAAAGTATTTTGGGAGCGGTATTGCGGTTTAAAGTTTTAAACAGGCTCATATTTTAGTATTAAATAGTATAAGAGTCGTCGTAATGTCCAAGCTATTAGAGTTGCGCAGCCGGAAGCGTGAGCTTTGATAGTTAGGGTGTTACACACCAAGCGTGGTACGCCAAGGGCTTGCCGTGGCACGACAAAACACTTCAAGAATTTTTGCTCCAAATGTAAAAGTGTGACACCAGGCATGGACGCCAGGGGTTTGTTGTGGGATGCCAAAGCAAGTTCTTAAATGCCCAAAAATCAAGTATATGAAGGTAACAGAAGTGGCACGCCAAGGCCTTAGCATGGGATGCGAACTGAAATTCGTGCATACGCATGAAGGGTGCGTACGCATGATTTTGAAGATGGCACTGCTTGCACGTATGCGTGAAGTGATGCGTACGCACAACATTGAAACTTGTTTCACATACGCGTACGCTTGAAGAATGCGCGTACGCATGTTTCTCTCTTGCTGTCAAACTTGTGCGTATGCATTATCCATGCGTACGCACGACCGCCGTTGGATGCCACTTCTCCCACGTTGGACGACAAAGCTTCCAGGCCTCCATTTCTTCACTCTTTGGTTTCCAAAAGCATGTCACTCAAAGTGTATCCTTAATTCCAAAGTGTGTTCTTGGCTTGAAAGTGTCCTTGGCTCTTTTTGTTCTTGTTTTGCTTGGTTCATCTCCAAAATCTCCTAAAACATATTATTCAAAACATTAAACATACTCTCTACTAATCTATGAATTTATTGCTAAAAGAAAGCAAAAAATATTGAAATTTAAATGAAATTCATAAAGGAAAACTACTAATGATCCAAATGCATCAGTTCACCAGCCACCTCTACCAAGAAATCCACCTTGCATGGGCTTTAATAGCGTGGCAGGGCTCATACTGGATGTCATATTGGGACAACTCTATCGCCCATGTCATCATTCGTCCCAATAGGTCAGGCTTATGCAGGATTTGTCTGATCGCTTGGTCGGTTCTCAATGTGATCGGGTGTCCTTGGAAATGTTGTATGTCTTCGAGAGGAAACCAACAGAGCAAAGACCACCTTCTTTAGCCTCGTGTACCTCAGCTCCGCCCCTTGGAGCATCTTACTTATGAAGTACACGGGTTGCTGCTGCTTGCCTTCTTCTCGCACTAAAGCGGCCACCAAGGCCTCCTCCGTCACCGCCAGGTATAGGTACAAAGGCTCTCCGTCTTTCGACTTCCCTAGAACGGGTGGCTCGGACAAGATACTCTTGAAATGGCTGAAAGCTTCTTCACAAGATGGGATCCATTCAAAGGTCATTCTCTTTTTCATTAGGTTGAAGAAAGCTAACGCCTTAGCCATCGATGCACCGAGGAAACGAAGCAGGGCCGTCAACCTTCTTGCCAGTCTTTGCATATCTTTCACACATCCAAAGCATGCCATGCGGAAAACGACATCGCATTTGTCCGGGTTAGCTTCTACCCTCTCTGGGTGTGATCATGAATCTTAAGAATTTTCCTGCTTCCATGGCGAAAGCGCATTTCAAGGGATTCAACGTCATATACTTTCGAAAGGAGTTGAAGATGACTTGAAGGTCGGCTACCAGGTTGCTCGCCTCAACCATTTTCACTAGCATGTCATTAACGTAGACCTCTATCGACCTACCTATGTGGTCATTGAATACTTTGTTCACCAACCTTTGGTATGTTGCCCCCCACGTTCTTCAACCCAAACGGCATGATCTTGTAACAGAACATCCCTCCTAGCATTATGAACGCTGTTTTTTCCTCGTCAAGTCGGTGCATCAAGATCTGGTTGTATCCCAAATAAACGTCCATGAAACTTAAGAACTTGAACCCCGCTATTCCATCCACCAAGGCATCAATGTTGGGAAGGGGGAATGAGTCTTTTGGGCATGCTTTGTTGAGGTCTGAATAATCCACGCACATTCTCCATTTTCCATTCACTTTTTTCACAAGAACTACATTTGTTAGCCATGTGGAGTAGTCAAGTTCTCTAATGAAACAGGGTTCCAACAAGCTAGTTGTTTGTTTGGCTACCTCGTTTGCCCTTTCCGACGACATCTTGCTCCTCCTCTGAACAACAAGATGTACCTCCGGTCTCACAACAAGATGTACCTCCGGTCTATCCCTGGCATGTCAGCTGGGGTCCAGGCAAAGAGATCTCTATTGGCACGGATGGCTTCAATCGGAGGTCCTTTCAATTCGTGGGGGAGGTTACGGTTCATGAACGTGAACTTGTCCTCCATTTCCCCTACCCGGAACTTTTCCAAGTCACTTTGGCGTTCGCGCCTCAGGTAGGAGTGTTCAAAACCGATCCGGACCGAACTAAACCGACGAACCAAACCGAAAAAATCGAAAACCGAATTAACCGATAACCGAAAAACCGAAAAAACTGATTTTGCTGTTTTTGTCCGGTTCGGTTCGGTTTTTGATTTTGAATCTGAAAACCCTAACCGAACCGAACCGAACCGAACCGGTTAGTAAAAAAACCCTAAACGTAAACGTTACTAACCCACCCCACACGCGTGACACGCCCACACCCCCCTTCAAACGAAACTGCGCGACACCCTCCCCCACCCCCCAAACGAAACTACGTCTACCCTAACCTCCAAATCCACAATCCATACCCTAACCTTTAGGCTTCAGTACTCATCGCTCCCTCTTCTCCAAATCTCCACACCTGCCGGCTGCCGACCTGCGCCCAGCCAGCCAGCCACCGCTCCCTCTTCAGTACTCATCGCTCCCTCTTCAGTACTCATCGCACCCAGCCACCCACCACCGCAAAGCCTTTGGCCCGTCGCACATCAGGCCAACACGAAGCCACGCCGTCGCACATCAGGTCAAGACGAAGCCACCACCGACCAACTCGACACGGCAGCACAGCACCACGCCGCCGCCGTTGAGACGCCACCACCCTAACCCATCAGTTCAACCCAGCACGGCAGCACCTCCCAGTCTCCCACTCAGCCTTCCTCCGAAGTCAATATGGAGCTCGAGCCACCGATTCAGGTAATGTTTACCATTTGCATTCTGTTCATTAGTGTTGATTTGTTGCTAAGTTTTGTTGCTGGCTCAGTGTTGAACTTCTTACACTATGTGAAAAATAACAAAATAGTTGAGGAGAAAAAGATGAACTATGTGCAATTGGCCGAGTAGACACGACTAACAAATTTGATCTTCAAAATTGATATTTTTGAATTTATAATTTTTAAATTTCATATATTTAACCACCAATTTTATATATCTGAGTATCTGACCACCAATTTTTGGCTAAGTTTTGTTGCTGGCTCAGTGGCTTGCTGTTTAATGGTTGAATATATTGGAAATGTCTTGCTTGCTGCGTTACTGTTTAATGGTTCATGTTATTGTTGTTTAATGGTTCAATTTATGTTCTATATTCAGTGTATTTTTGTTTGAATTTCTGGTAATTGTTAATAATTTTTTGTTTGAATTTCTACTTTTGTTTGAATAATTTCTGTTTCTGTTTCTGTTCAGTGTATTTATGTTAATTTTCCAATAAAATAGTGAAAGAAATGTGGATTGATAGAATCACTAGTTACTAATAGAATAACCCTTTTTTGCTCTACGCTGCAGAGGGACCTAAAGAAGAGATTGGATAGCCATCACTTTGAATCCAATGGTAGTGGTAAAACAGCTTGTTATCTGATTATATTTTATTGTATTGCTTACACGGGTATCTTATGTTTTCATGCTTTGAATATTCAACTTCATGTTCTAAAGGTTTATATGGGCAGCATAATATGAAGAAGCCAAAGACGATGAAGCAATCACTTGATAACAATTTTGACAATATTGCTCAGTGACTAATTCTATTCCTTCCCAATGAGCAACATGTCCAACCCAAGTAAATTTATTAGGATAATTAGCGGACGTGACAGGAGCAGGAAATCCAAAGCACTGAAGGTAACTTTCGTCTGAATTTTGGTCTTGGTGGTAAAGAATTTGTTCTATTATTATTATTATTATTATTATTATTATTATTATTATTATTATTATAGGTCTCTGCTGGACAGCCTGGGTCTGCAACCCCATGGTCACTATTTGAAGACCAGGTTTGTGTTTGATTCACTATCTTTATCTTTTACATTATCTTTCTGTTTATCTTTTACATTATGTTGTTCAAAATGTTTTATTTGTTAGTAATTTTATTTTGTTATATTTTTACTTCTAATTTTTTAATTTTGTTGTTCAGTGTATTTGTTTGAAGTATTTGTATTGATTTTTTGTAATTGCTAGTAATTTTGTTTTGTTGTTCAATGTAGTTGTTTATGCACTTTGATATTAGTTCAAGTTAGAATATGGGCGACACTTGGATTGCCTGCTGCGCCAGTTTCTCTTCCAAATGACTACAGTCTACAAGTATCGGATCTACTTTAGTTATTAAACTTCTTTAATCGTCATATTTTAATTTCTTTTGTGGTTGAATTTCATTAGATTAAAACTTTGTTAGTTATTACGTATTTGTATTTGTTAATTTCAATATTATGACTTTGTGAAATAGTATGAAAGTATTTTTTTTGAATTGATTAGAAAAACCGAACAAACCGAACCAAACCAAACCGATTTTAATTAGTTTGGTTTGGTTCGAATGGTCTCGATAAAAAATCGAACCAAACCGAACCGCAATTTAATTAAACGATTGGATCGGATGACTTTTCTCTAGAAAATCGAACCAAACCGCACCGCGAACACCCCTAGCCTCAGGTGCTCGTCAATCCTAACGTCTAGATCTGCCAAGAACACCCCAGTTGGCTCCTTAGACCTCTTTCTTAATGTTAAGCTGGCGTTGTCACAAGCAACAACCATTTCTAGGTCTCCTCGTATCGTCATCTGCCACGAACTTCATTGTTAGGAACTTCATGCAAATGACCGCCAACTGTTCGTTGATAGTTCTCCTTCCGAGAATGACGTTGTACGCCATAGAGTCTCTTAGGACCACAAACTCAGCCACTGCAGACTTCATGCTCGTCCCAGAACCCACACAGATCAGTAAGACAACGAAACCTTCGGGCTTGATATAGTTGTCACCCAATCCTACGACTCCATGACGATGGTCCTTGAAATTGCTTTCTTTGAAACCCAGGGCGTCAAACACGTTTTGGAACATGATGGTGGAGTCGACCCTTGTGTCGACCAAGATTCGCTTGACCAGACCGGTCCTGGCCGTAATCACCATCGCAGGTCCTCCGGGAGGTTGTCACACCAGCCGTAATCAGGTCCCGCAATTTTAGTTTACTTGGTTACAAAGGCTAGAGCAAGATTAAAGTTCAAACTTGGAAACACCACAAATTGATAAACATGCAAATTGCATTAAATGAGTCAATGTTATTCAAACCTTAAAATGGAACCTAAGTCCCAAAACTAAACAGTGGCAATCTATATTACTATATAAATATATGTTAGCATGTTCATGATCACATTTTGTCCCGTGTAAGGTTTCTTGGTATGCTTAATATGCCACAACTACCAAGAAATTCCACATAACATTAACATAAATATATACTTATAAGTTTCTGGATTTTATGTGTTTCCTTAGCTACAACTTCCAACTAAATTTTCATTAACGTCTGAGATCCTCACAATCTTCTTCAACTTGACCAGCTGCAGAAGGTTAGGAGCCAATAATTACATAAATATAAATAAATCATCAAGAAAATGCAAGGTTGTTTTTGTCCTTTGATCAAGAATGAAAACAGGATTAAAGCAAACGTAACGATTTTACGGGCAAGAAACCGACTAACCTCTGAGATTTATGGCCAAGTTTGCTTGAGCATCAGCTTCAGAGTTTTTCTCCTTCAAAATCAACAGAAACGTGTTACTTAAAATTCTTCATATAAAAGCTTATGAAATAGATGCTCATTACAGTCAAATTCTAGTTCGAAGTAGCATTTGAATTTTACACAATCTAGCTTCTCAACATTTAGATCATGTGATCGCTTCGCTAGATAGGCATGCGAAGTAACATGATATCAGAAACGCTTGTAAGATGGCAGTTGTTTATCTAAGTTGCATGTGTAGAATTATCCACAGAAAAAAGGATGGGAAAATTGGCAATAATTTCATTATATTGTACAAAAAACACTTAATATAACGCCATTTAGAAAGTACCCTAAGAACATGGTTGATTTGGAATGACAGAAAGTTCGCCTTCAGCTGGTTGACCTGAGCACATAACATAGCCATATTCTGATTTTTTTGTTTCCACTCACCGTTTACCTGATACAAAGCCATGGCATAAGATGCTATACAGATTAGCAGAAAATGTATTCACTAGTCTCTACTTTTCAAAATAACTATCCAAAAAAAAAAAAAAGAAAAAATGCACAACACTTTTAGTCAAAGTAATAAAAATAAATCTTGGTAATGCTTAAAATTATATGGGAAGCCCGGTGCACAAGCATCCTGCATTAATGCAGGGTCCAGGAAGGGCTACACCTAAAGGGTGCATTCTACGCAACCTAACCTGATAATTACATCAGTGGCTATTTACATGGCTTGAACCCGTGACCTTGAGGTCAGACACGGAGACAACTCAACCATTGCTCCAAGGCTCTCCTTCAATGCTTAAAGTTACATGAATAGATAAAATTACCCTTAAATGTATGACCATATGTAATTAATGCTTACTCAATTATCACAATTAAATTAAGGGTGTTATCCGAAAAATTAAAATATCAGTTATTTTGAAACATCAATCTTTTTGTTTTAGGAGAGATATTTTGAAACAAAGCGAGTATAATTAACAATTGGGATTACATTTTCTCATTCCTCAAGCTTATGGAATCTTTTAAGTTTAAAGAGAGTATTTTTTTTTTTTTCTATTAGTATTCAGAAGCAACTTTAAGAAATGAAACACAGACGAACAGAAGTAGATTTAAAAGAGGAAATAACGGGAAAAAGAAAAAAGTAAAAATGGTGTGTTAGTCTGTAAACATAATACACCTGCTTGCAGACAAGTAAGGAATCTCCTCGGATTTGAATGTGCCGATATCCTTTCTGAAGGGCTTGTTTCAATCCTAAAAGTAAAGCTCGATATTCAGCAACATTATTCGTCTGAGTACCTACTCCTTCACGTATTCGATAGACCTGCAAAAAGACTTTAAAGTTAGCAAAATTCTACAAAGAACGCAAAAACAAAATGAATATTTGTACGCAGTTTATACCTTGCTTCCATCTGCAGCACGAAGTATAGCTCCTGCACCAGCTGGTCCAGGATTTCCTTTAGAAGCACCATCGAACTCAAGGGTGCAAGAAAGCTGCAAATATAGATATGTAAAATCTTGAAGCTGCATTGTTCTATACATTAAGTGTCCCAAATACTACAAGTGGAAAGAGAGGTGTACCAAAAAAGAACATCATATGAAAAAAGCCCCAAAAAATAATAATACATAATAATAAGAAAGGAGTGCAATCCAAATGTCAAATGCATTGATTTTGAACTAAGACCGATGAAGACATTTCATCCAAATAGAATGCCATCTGATATCATGCTTATATGCTGTTAAATGTTAGAAGGTCTAACAAATTCTTGACTTAGAATACTTCAGTGAAACTTGTAAGCACAAATTCATTGTGTTTTTCCAAATATTTTGAACAAATAAGTCGCAGAACAAACATAAGCAAAGAAAGAATACAATGTATATTTCCGCCCAGCCAGAACACGTTTTACTTTTAGCATTTTGAAATTGAACACATGAACAATTTTATTCTGCCTTGCTGGTGGCTGGTGCCACCACTAACCTTCAGCTACAAGAATTATTGCATACATGCATGAATTAACACTAGTCTAGGATGATTGGGATTTTAGAGTTTCACCTTTGAGATGTAAATCGTCCACAAAATGTCCAAAATAGAGTTAAATATGATTGCCAGAATTTTATGGTGTATCTTTAAATTTTTTTTCAAAGACCAGAACTTATACGCATACAATGACTTTAAGAGTACTTATAAGTTCACACAATAACAGACAACTGAAAAGGAATGGGAAGTGAAAACTATATGAGTGGCAATTACATTAAATAATACGAATACCATGCACTTCGACAAATAGACATCTATGCTAGGAATTAGGAAGTGAATCCTGATATTGCAATGAAAATAATAGATAAACCAACTTACAGAATTAGACAACTGAGCTTGGGATCCACCTAGTGTGAGTTGCCTCTGAGAATTTGTTGAAACTAAAGGAGATACCTCTGGTGTAAGTTGCCTCTGAGAACTTGTTAAACCGAAAGATGACCCACCTAATGGAACTTGCCTCTGAGAATTTGTTGAATGTAAAGATGACCCAGAAATTTTCTGAACAAGAAAAGAAAAGGAAAGGAAAAAAAATTATGAATCAAAGACATACATCATATTTAAACAATCAAAGACATTACAAATTTGAGTCCCATCAAAGGCATAAAAATAGCCCTCAGACAACCCTAATAACTAAATAGATCAGAAATTTGCATGGACTGTTCATGCTGCAAGCATAGTGTGCTTGGCTACCCGTAAACCTCGGGAACATGCTATTTAATATCAATTCTTACAAATAACGATCACACAAAAGCACCAAATTTTTGCTTCACTTTGACAGCATTTCTTTGGTAGACAATATTAAATTCAAATGTTGCTTACACTAGTATCAGATTGAAAGGCTCCTTGCAATAACTTCGATGAGGAACTCACACCTAGAGACCTTCCTCCAGATGCACATGGATCCTGAAAGATAAATTAATCTCCTCATTAAGTTATAATGTGTCAGACACATAGACATAAGCTTAAGCTCCAATGCTCCAAATAGACAAGGAGTCTAAAAACAGGAATGGGAAGAGCATGTATGGAAGAAGCATCATCAAAATTGGAGTGGCATTAATCCACTCCCCTTAAAAACAATATGATAAATAATGCTAATAGTAAATGAAGCTCTCAGCATTACAATTGTTTGAAAGTTTTGACTTTGGAAAGAAAGGGAAGGAAGAGAAGGGTTTGTAAAATGGAGTAAGGTTTATGTTTCAAACCCTCCATTTCTCTTCCTATGATCCTTTCATTCTAAATGGAAATTCACAAACATAATCAAGGTCACAAAAGGGTACTTTCTCCCATAAATGAGGAAAATTTTCCATTTTCTCACAGGAACTACCATAGACCATAGAGTAGAGGACAATTTGAACAAGAAGAATGGAGAGAGTTCCTCTAACCTGAAAAGGACAACCAACAAGTCTTCCAAAAAGCTCTTCATTCAAATTAGTAGCACTTATAGAATAAGGGGCTCCCTTAAGCCCATTTGATACAAGGAACTCTTCAGCTTTCTTAGTTAAACAATACCCTTTCAAAATGCTTACAGGGTCATCAGACACCTGTTAGTTAAACTCAATCAGAAACCTATTGAGAGAATAAACCCTAAACATCAAAATGCATCCACACCCAAATGCAGAAAACAAAAAAGATAGAAACTTTTGCATCATAAGAGCCATAATAACAAAGGTTAGAGAAAAGGGTGTTTACCGAAGAAGATGCAATGAGAGGTTGAATGTCCTTGAGAGACTTGTAGATGCCAACAACACCCCCTTTCTTCACAACATAGAAGGCGTCCTTTTCTTCAGCCATTGGAATGAAAGAACAACCACCACACTGTAAAGCAACAAAGGCATAATCATAGCTCAAACTAAGAAACAAAACGATAATCAATGAATAGTAATAACATAGACATTTTTCAAAATTTTGAACTTCATCACTGTACCTCTTCAGTCTTCACTGACAGTGGAAAAGGACGTGATTACTGCTGATTGATTACAATGAGAGCCAGTAGGTAGTGAGAGAAGGGTTTTTTTTTTTTTTTTTTTTGGTCTGGGTAGTGAGGGAAGTTTGAACATCCAATAAGCCAAAGTTTCAAACTTCGTGTTATTTTGGGGGAGAAAAGTTGACTGACTGTGTCTTTTGTTCCCAAAGAAAAAGAGAAAGACTGAAAACGAGAAGAGGAAGAAGAAAAGTGCGTGACAGAGCTTGAAGCCCAATTATGTTTGCCAGGCCCATTAAAATAATTTATATAAGCTCATAGCAAGAAAAAAAATAATTGACAATGTAAAATATAAAGAAAACCATACCAACTTGAGTTAGATCCAGTTTGAGTAAACAATTTAATTAAGTTTTTTTTTTGAAAAAATAACTTAAATAATAAATAGCTATATTAAAAGTAGCTTATAAATAAATTTTTTTTTAAACAAATGGATTTCATTCAGAAAAAGGAAGAACATCTAACAGAGCCAAATTCTGAATATGGTTGAGAACATCTTCCATCCACATGCAATTTGGATTAGTAAGAGCTAAGGTTGCTAATTCATGAGCTACTCTATTCCCTTCCCTCTTAACATGACTAAATTCCACACTTCTAAAATTTTTAATAAGTGAAATAGCATCAATGATAAAGGTTCCAAAACAAGAACTAAAACACCTCTGTTTGAGGGCACCCATTACTTCCGTGTTGTCACTTTTAAGAATCACCTTTGCGAAACAACAGTCTTTTATAAAATTCAACCCCCAAAATGCTGCATATGCTTCCGCTTCATGTGCTTCAAAGGGATAAGGTATTGCTTGGATTGCTAATGCCATTATGATTCCCATCTCATCCCTAATTACAACACCAACTCCTCCATTAATATCATGTGGGACTGCTGCATCTACCTTAACCTTCATTATGTTGGTTGGTGGGTATTTCCACTTTTGGTTCACTGAGAATTGGGGCTTCTCTATTGGACATTTCATTTTTTCTATCATCTGAGCTTTCCAAAATTCATCAAAGCACATGCAAGCTTGTTGAACTTCTTCCTCGATCGGTACCGATTTTTTCTCAAATACGAGAAAATTTCTTGTTCTCCATAGCTACTGCAACAAGGTACAAAATAGGCCCCTTTTTTCACTCTGAATATTTTCCATCATTTCTTTGACCCATTTTTTTACATCTGAAAACATTCCCATTTCTGATCTTAGGGTGAATGAAGATGCAAACCAAAAATTTCTAGCGAACCAACATTTTCTGAATATGTGTTCCTCAAATTCAGCATCTTCCTAGCATCTCGGGCCATAGGAGAGCAATTTATCCCCCTCCTGTTTAGGTTCTTTTTTGTAGGGAGAGACTTGTGGAGGAGTCTCCAAAGGAAGTTCACAGCTCTGGGTGGTGCCCTTATTCTCCAAACATCTTTCCATGTTTGTTCTTCACTTTGTTCTCTTCTGAAAATCTTTGATTGTGATCTAGTTTTGGCTCTTAGTTCATGGTAGGCTAATTTTACTCTGAATTCACCATCTCTAGCTTTTTTCCAATAGAAGCAGTCTACTTGGTCAGATCTAGGGATAGGAATGTGTAGGATTTGCTGAGCCTCAAAGGGTAGAAAGATCTGGTTGATTAGATCTGTGTTTCACTCCTTTTCTTCTTCTAACATTAGTTCTGCTACTCTTGCATTTGGGTTCAATGTTGTTGGGACCGACCATGGTTTTGATCCGTTTTGTTTAGGGAGCCAAGGGTCTTTCCAAATCTTCATTGTTTCACCATTTTCAATTCTCCAGCATCCCCCTTTTTCCAGCACACCCTTTGCTTGCCATATGCTTCTCCATGTGAAGCTTGGGAAAAAACCCATGTCTGAGCTCAGAAAGTCTTTTCTATTGTAATATCTACTACTGAGGGTCCTAGCTGCCAGCGACTCAGGGTTCTTCATTAACCTCCACCCTTGCTTTGCTAACAGAGCCATATTGAAAGCCTCCATATCTCGAAAGCCTAGTCCCCCGTGTTGTTTTGACTGACAAAGTTTATCCCATTTTATCCTGTGCATTTTCCTTTTGCCGCCTTTTGATCCCCAATAGAATTTATTGATCATTGATGCAATGTGGTTGCAAAGTCCTGTTGGTAATCGAAAATAACCCATTATGTAAGTGGGTATTGATTGGACCACTGCCTTGATTAGCACCTCTTTCCCCATTCTTGAGAGGAGTTTTTCCTTCCAACCTTTCAATTTCTTCCATACTCTATCTTGGACAAATTCAAAAACTTATGTCTTGGATCTTCCAACAAAAGTTGGGAGTCCAAGGTACTTCGAGTGTCCTTCCACAGCCTTTATCCCCATCCACTCTTGTATAAGAATTTGTCTGTTAGTTGGTACATTTCGGCTAAAAGACATCTCCAACTTGTTCAAATTTATATGTTGTCCTGAAGCAAGTTGGTAAGAAATTAGGGCTTCTTTTACTGCTTGTATCTCCCAATCCGAGGTTCTTGTGAATAGGATGTTGTCATCAGCAAAGAATAAGTGGTTGGTCTCCGGTCCATTCCGTGTTATCTTAATTCCTTGTATCAACTTGCTATTTTGTGCTTTTACAAGGATTCCTGACAAAATTTCAGCACATAGAATGAAGAGGTAGGGGGATAGGGGATCCCCCTATCTTAATCCTCTCGAAGGCTGAAAAGTTTTGGTGGGGGTACCATTGAGCAGGATGGAAAAGGAGGTTGAGTTCACACAGTTCCATACGGTCTGAATCCATCTTCCCAAGAACCCCATAGCCGTTAGGACAGCCCTCAAGAAATCCCATTCTACCATATTGTATGCTTTCTCCATGTCTAATTTCATTCCCACGTAGCCTTTATTCCCTAAAGTCTTTTTCTTCATGTAGTAGAATATTTCGAAGGCTATTAATCCATTGTCTATTATAAGTCTGCCCAGGACAAAAGCGCTTTGATTCTCCCCTATTATCTGAGGGAGGATAATCTTCAACCTATTCGCCATTGTTTTGGTAGCCAGCTTGAGGATCACATTGCATAAAGAAATCGGTTTGAAATCCCTCGTGTGTCTTGGCTTCTCCACTTTTGGAATCATGTAAATGTAGGTGTAATTTATCTCCTTTGGGTCAGCTCCCTCATTTAGGATTTTAAGAACTGCTTCGGTTACTTCATTTCCCATAAATTTTCACATTTTTTGGTAGAACAGGGTCGGCAGTCCGTCTGGCCCCGGTGCTTTGGTTGGATGCATCTGTTATAACGCTTGGTATACTTCATCCTTAGTAAAATCAGCGTTGAGAATGTTGAACATTTCTTCATTTATACGGCCTCTAACCACTTCCACAATTTCTTCCACTTCAAAGATTTCCTCTGCTGTGAACAATTTTTCAAAAAAATTCCTCATTACCACTTCTATTTGTTCATCATCTTTGTATTTGATTCCCGTGTCATCCACTATAGCTTGCACCCAATTTCTTCTCTTTCGTTATGAGGCTTTATGGTGGTAAAATTTGGTGTTTTTGTCTCCATATTTTAGCCAGTTTGCTTTTGACCTTTGACTCCACCATATTTCTTCCATCCTTATGAGATCATCCAGTTCTTCTTCCTCCATCTTTGTTCTCCTCAGTGTCTTTTCATCTTGAGGGAGGCTATTCAGCTGTTCTAGAGCCTTTTCGGCCTTCTTAATTCTTTTTGGAATATCACCAAAAGTCCTTCGACCCCAGCTGTCCAGTCTCTCACCATAGAGTTTTATTTTTTCTTTTACATTTCCTGGTCTCTCATTCCAAGCTTCTTCCACGATTCGATCGCAATCCTTGCTGGTCAGCCATAGCTCCTTGAATTTGAACCTATGTTGGCTCTTTTTCCTTCTCTTAGATTTCCCATACAAGTCTAGAAGGATTGGGCAGTGATCTTATTTGTACCTTGTTAGGTGTTGGATCGTCGTTTTTGGAAAGGCTTCTCTCCAGCCAAGGGTTGCCATTGCTCAGTCCAAACGCTCTTGAATGTTATTGTTCCCTACCTGCCCATTTGACCAAGTAAAAGAGTGTCCTACGAAGCCGAGGTCAAGAAGTTTGCTTGTTTGGACAACTTCTTGAAATCCCTTTACCTGAGCATATGTGATTGGATTCCCCCCTAATTTTTCTTGTTGGTTCAACATTTGGTTAAAATCTCCAAAAACCACCCATGACATTGATGATGCTTGACCAAGAGATCTTAATAGGTCCCGGCTTGCTTGCTTATTTTGGTTTTCTAGCCATCAATAAAATCTAGTTGCTCTCCATTTGTGGTTGCTGCCCCTTGCTTGTGTCTCCATGTCGATATGGTTTTTTGACAAGGAGGTTATGTTGACTTCAATCTCTCTGTTCCATAGCACTGCCAGTCCACCCCTCTCTGTCTTCCATCTCCATTACAGTCCACTCCAACTACATTCTGCATTCCACCCTTATACCTTAGCCTCATAATTTCTTCTGACTTCTTCCTTGTCTCCATGAGAAAAACAAGGTTGGGAGCTTTCTGTTTAATGAGCTTGTTTAGAGCTCTAATTGCCCATGGGTTTCCAAGTCCACGATAATTTCAGCTTAGTATTTTCATTATTGTTGGCAGGGCTGCCCAGTAGCCTCCGCCGTTTTTGATGTTGGGTCCCTTGTCTGCTTCTTGGATTGTGTTGCTTCACCATCTATGTCCATGTCCTCTGTTTGGTTTTCCTTCCTCTTTGGGCTTTTGTTTTCCTTTCCTATCTTCAATTTGGGGCTGGTGGGGGCTTCTCTTCTTGCTTGTCTTTTCCATTTCCTCCCTATTGTTTGTTCTTTGTTTGAATTTTGATTTGTGATTTCTTTGAGGACTGATTCTCCTATTCTGGTCAGATTTTCTTAGTGATTTTTGTTTTTATTTTTTTTTCATATTTCCTTCCAAATTGCAATTCTGTTCTCTTGGACTATTGCTCTCTTCCTTTTTTCCTGTTTCTTCTTCTACATCTTCACTTTGTGTTGTTTTCTTATCTGAAGATTTTTTTATTTCTATCTCCTTTTTATTAACTTCATCCAGGTCCCTTCGTTGAGAGAAGGTTTCTGGTAGAGTTATCGCAGGGGCCTAGCTTGTCCCTTCTTCAACGTTAGTCTCTATTGAGTCCGACATTGACAGGGTGGCCAATTTTTCCATTAGCTTAATAGTGAGTTTCTTTTTTTGATGTTCCTCTCTTTTGCCTTGGTCTGGTTCAATTTTTCCTTCTTCTTCAGCTTTTTGCTCCACTTTGCTTCCTACTATTTCAACTCTTAACCAGGGGCCTAAGTTCTTGGATTTTTTCTTTCCCTCAGTTTTCATCTTTTTCTGCCTTGCCACAGGTGTTTTCTTCATGGCCATTTCTACCACAGTACTAGCATATGGTTGGAGGTTTTTCGAACTTGAAATTGACCTAGGTGAGGCCGTCCTTCTTGCTTCCTACATTTGTGCCTTTCATGAAAGGTGTGTCTGTTTTCATCTTTACCGTAGCCTTTATGAATCTCTCTTGGTCCTTCCCTACTTCGAATAGCTCACACTCTTTGACCTTTCCCATGCAAGCAGCGATCTTTCTACCAAGTTTTAGCATTTTGCAGTGTTCTGGAAGATCCCAAATCTGCATCTTTATGTCTGCTTGTAAATAAGTTATTTTGTGTTTAAATTTTTAGTTCTAAAAGTATTTATCTTATAGAAATGTGATAAAAAGTAGTAGTATTATAAGATAAGTCATTTTTTTAACTTCTCTATATGCTCCTAAATAGCTTTTTAGACAGCTGCAATTTGGTTTTGAAAATTATACCAGACATTAATACTACTACTTTTCATAAGTCAAAAGCTCAAAAAAGTTACTATTGAAGCTTCCCAAACGGACCCTTAGTTTAGTTAGTAGTTAGCTTACTATTTCGCTTAAGCAGATGTCTGGAGTTTAAATCTCATCTAAAAGTACTTATTTATTTATTTATTATATTAAAAATATCTTTTTTAATAACAAATATCTTTTAAAAAATTATGTAAATTATAACTTCTAAAAAAATATTTTTTTAGTGTTTTTATTTTTATTACAAAAGTTTTGTCAAACACAAATTTTTTTTTTAAAAAAATTATTAAGAAATAATTTTTTCTAACAACCTAACAACATTGAAAGAAACTCAGAAGCATATTAAGATGTAGTTGGAAGATTGGGATGTTCTAGATCACCTCATGAAGGCATTGTCAAATAATTTAATGAGTTAATACTCAAAATCGTCCCTGAAAGATACCTCGATCTCCATATTAGTCCCTGGAAGATAAAGTTAATCAAAAGAGTCCCCGAAAGTTACGCGAGTTAGTCACGTTTGTCCTTCCGTTAACTCCGTTGGTGACCTGGCTAATGGTTGCTGATGTGTGTGGTTAGCTTCCAATGTGGAAGAGGCCTACGTGTCATGACCTATTGCTGACAAGGTAAGTTTGAGAAAACAGTTCAAATAATTCCCTAAGTGTTTGAAACCTAATCCTAAATTCCACGATAAATAGGTCGCCTTCATCAATCAGATGGCCATATGCCTGGGTTCGTGTTCGAATTGGTGGTTTGGGGCGACGATGGAGGCCGGAAATGGAGGTCGTGGTGGCGGTGTGTCGTTGTTCTCGAACGGCAGTAATGGTTCCAGCGCCTCAATGCGAAGCAGGAGGAAACCCCATGAGGAATCATGTTTCTGTGGGTTGAAGGCTGCGATAAGAAAGTCTGGGACAGCGGAGAACCCAGATAGACTATTCCGTGCATGTCCAAGGTACCGGGTGAGTGTTGTGTAAGATTTTAAGGGTTTTTGATATTGTTTTGTGTGTTGGGATTTTGTTTAATTTTTTATTTTCTGATTTCTGAATTTTCAGAAGGGCAGTCACTGCAACTACTTTAAGTGGGTTGAGGATGATGAGTATGAAGGGATGGGCCAAGGTGGAACGAAGAAAGATTATGGGGCTGAGCTGCAGGTTGATAGTGACTGTGATGAATGGAGGTTGAAGGTGGCATGGAGACTGGGCAGCTTGGAAGCTGAAGTAAAAGCATTGAAAATGTTAATAGTTTTCCTGTTTGTGGTAGTTGTGCTTAATGTGATTGTTTGTAGTTTGTTGTGTCATTCCAAGTAAAGCAAATTCCAAACACTTGATGGTGTAATGAGATGAATCCATTGAATGAGAATAGATGTTTCATTTGGTTTTTTAATATGAAGACAACACAATCCAATTCAAAGGTTCCAAACCAATTCGGATGACTATTAAAGTAACATGTACTAAGGAATGGACATAATCAGTAGTGAAAATAGTGTTAAACATTGAGTAGTCAAAGTACTATTAAATATTGAGTTGCCATAGAAGGCTAGATGTCACATTTTCTTAAGGACCAAAAGGTTTAACATAGGAAACAGACCACATCAAAGTCATAAGCTTTTACATGAGGATACATAACCTAAAAAGTATCCTAGACCAAAATAAAAGGGCATAGTACAACTTTCAGTGACATAGATAACCAAAATGTAGATAATGTAACTCCAATTGCCCTGTGCAAAAAAACAGAAAGTATCCTCACACAAAAAACAAATTCAACCACAATACATTTCAACACTAATCAAAGTCATTTATCAGTCTTTCTTGGGGGCTTGAAGGCAGGAGTAGGAACGAAGGTCATAAAGTCGGCCAGTTTTTTAGCAGTGGCTGAACTAGTCCCCTTGATTGTCTCAGCAGAGATAGCGACTGGTGCGGCTATAGTAGGTTTAGGAGACGACTGAAGTTTGGCTTTCCGTTTAATGACCTTTAACTTGGATGGCCTAGCAGTGAGTTGTTCCTACACAAATTAATGGTACATCTAGAATTAGGTTGGGAGCTGCACTTCCCCTGTTTCAACCCTTCTGCTTCCACATTCACTATTTCATCCTCAATCTGGTCTACTATACAAGGCTGAGAGATACAATGCTCCAGGTAGATATTGATCAGATTGTGGTTTCTCTTGCAATCCTTGCACATGGCAACCAAGTCTGCGTCAGTGACTAAGCTTCTCAACCCTGATGAAAGAGGAACTCCAGGATCTTTCCACCAACAATTTTCAGCTTCAATGTAACCCAACTCCCTATAATAACCCCTTACAAAGAAGACGTCAAGCGTGTCTCCTTCAACCCCCATCAACACCTCTGTATTATCGGGTTCGTATACCATATCTCCTTCAGCATTCTTCCTAAATAGTCCCCCATGGTGAAACACAAAGGTCATCGAAGGACCTTCCATCTACAAGCAGAAACAAGAAAACCTCCTTAGCCCACACAGATTGCCACTGCCTATTCTCAATCATAACATAAGAAACCCTAACCCCAAAACAAACATGCAACAACGAAAACTAACTCTCATTAACATCAAACACCTATAACACAATATCATCACAATGGCATTCAAAGCAATGCATTCTGACCTTAAACAACAGTCACACAAACCCCTACCTCTAATCAGACAGAGATATACAGAACGCCACCCTTAAGACATCAGGCTACAGACTGACTTCAAAAAAAAGGAAAAAATTTTAATGCTTACCTCTAACCGTCACGCTTGCTTCTTCCACAATCAATGTTGCTAACAGCTGACGACCGCTCTTCTCAGTACCAACAGCTACTCAGCTTTGAACGACAAACGTGGAGGGCAATGTTCGAATGCAACTTGAAGGGGTTAGGGCATGGCTTGAGGGAGACGAAACAATTTGGAGCCAGACGTGGAGATACTCGTTATGGAAGAGGGTGAATCCACTCTGCAACGTTTTGAATCCACTATCTCCACAAAACGACGCCGAATCATGTCTATCTGGACATTCCCTCAAAATGGCGTCGTATTCCTTCTCTGCCAGCATGGCAGTTAACGTGCCACGTGAACAGACGTTAGCCATGTCATCAAACAAATTGACGGAAGGACGAACCTGATTAACTCGCGTAACTTTCGGGGACTCTTTTGATTAACTTTATCTTCTGGGGACTAATATGGAGATCGAGGTATCTTTCAGGGACGATTTTGAGTATTAACTCATAATTTAATAGGATAGATCATTTTTAGTTAACTTATGTACTGTTTTAGTAAGCTTAAAGTTGCTTCTTCTGCTAAAGATCATATCAATGAAAGCAACATGAATTTCAGTTAAATTGAGTTACATCTTGTTGATTTTATTGAACATCATGCTTTTGATATCCTCTGGAATTGTTTTTTTCATCCTACAGTTTGTTATTGGAATATATTCTATATCATGCATCATCAATGCTTTTGACATTAATCCCTTTTCATAAAACCAGAACTGGTTTGTGATGCATTCATGCATATGCATATCCTTCTAACATATTTAAGATCAAGTGACATTATACACTTTCCTCCCTTTACATTCCATCTTTTTCTCCCTTCTGAATCATAGTGTAAAAGAATCAAAAGACATTTGATAACAAGAAACTGGAGAGAGAAATGATTCCCATTTCACAATCTGTAAGGACAGTAGATACAGTTATGTTGAATAATATTTTCTTAGTTCTAAAGCTTTACACAAGTGAAAATCCACAAAATGCCATCACTCTATAACAAATTTGAAGTCTACCAAAAAATGGGACAAAAGAAAAAATACAATCTTTTGGTGTATGGAGCCTCAATGCTTATTATTGTTTTATAGTTTGTAATCTTTTTCTTGCTTAGTTCTTCAGATGGTTGTATATTGGATGATGAACTTCAACTCAAATCTGCACAAGGGCTTCAAAAAACAAGTAGCAACCGATTCCAATTGCTCATGTTTTAACTCACCTGCTCACCAATTAAGTCCAAACCCATCACTAGAAATGCTAATCCTTGGAAGAGCAAGAAATAGAAATGAAGTCCTTGTGCTGATAGAAGGCTTCTTGCAGCTGCTGTGAGCAAAAGGAAAGCGAGTGCGAGTTCCTTCCTGTATAGCATGTTTCTCTTCTTTTTTGGTGCTTCGGCTTGCTTGAGTTTGCTTAGCAATTCCAAGCCAGAGTCTGAGTTCCTCCTTTGAATCTTCTCTTCGCTCGATGACTTTGATTCTCTCTCGGCAAAGGATAGCAAGTCTGACTCGGATGATCTGCCAGTCTTCTTTGTCACAACCCACTCGTAAGCACTTCCGAGCTGGAATAGTCCAGAAACCATGGCATTGAATTTTGTTACTGACATGGTGTTCTCAAAGAGGAGATAGGGAACTAGGAAAGGGAAGGATTTCGGGGCTGGAAGGATGTTCAAGAATGACATGAAAATAGGAACATAACAGACCACCCAAAGGGGAAGTTCAGACTCAGGTATGAACATGGTGAAGGGAAGGATGATGCAGAACAAGGTGAAGGAATAGAAAGGAAGTATCAGTTTCCTCAATAGGAAGAACAAGAATATCAAGTTACACTTCTTCCAAATTGAAATCTGCACAAAAAAGTAAATAAGCATTCAGAAAATTGGATTCATTTTCCAGCATAAAGATTGAACACAAGTTAAATCATAACTGAAAACTACCTTGGAAGTTATTATAGCAGGAAGACACAGCCGGAATAGCTGCATTGGACCCGAGTGCCAGCGATGTTGTTGCTTCTTGTAAGCTTCATAAGACTCTGGTAATTCACAGAGAACTTTGACATCATTAAGGTAGATAAACTTCCATCCGTTTAAGTGAGCGCGGACGGCTATGTCCATGTCTTCGACGGTGGTTCTTTCGAGCCAGCCTCCTGATTCCTCCAAAGCTTTAATCCTCCAGACACCAGCAGTTCCATTGAATCCAAAGAAATTGAGGAAATGGCCATTAACCTGTTGTTCCACCTCAAAGTGAAAGCACAAGTTAATGTTCTGAAGTCTGGTAAGTAAATTCTCATCCTTGTTCACAAAGGACCATCTAGCCTGAACCAAACCCAAATCAGGTTTTCCCTGTAATGAAATTGCAAAATCACAAAATTATTAGAGAATTTTTCATACCGGACATAATAAATTACATCTTTTTATTTAGCCTATGAAGATATCTAACCTTGAAATGTGGAACAGTTAGTTTGAGGAAATCAGGGTTTGGCTGGAAATCTGCATCAAATATTGCAACAAATTCATAGTCTTTGACATAGTCACATGACATTGCAGAACTGAGATTCCCAGCTTTGTAACCAGTTCTGATCAATCTATGCCTGTAGATAATGTTGACCCCTTTATCTTTCCAAGAGGAAACCTCCTCGTTGATGAGTTGCTGCAAATTCGGATCGTCTGAATCATCTAGAACTTGAATCAATAGTCTATCTTTTGGCCAATCAAGTTGACAAACAGCACCAATTGATTGTGCAAAAACCTTTCAAGAAAAAAAAAAAAAAGAAAAATCAAATTTTCAGCCTCATGTAAACTTAGAAAATCATACTATATCTAAATTAGGCTAAACCAATTACTAAGACAAAATTCTGGGCTCTAAAGAAAGCTAGGACCTATTGAGAAATTTATACCAATAGAAGAACTCAACAAGGTCAAACAATGGCAGAATATCAAAGAACATTCTAATCAAGTTGCATTGTTTTTTTTTTTTTTTTTTTATATTTATGTTATATATGTTTACCTCTCTCTCATTGCACATTGGAATCTGAACAAGGACCATTGGGAAGCTTGAAGGGTCTTCAATGTCATAAGCATCTTCATCAAAGGTTGGCTTGATCTTATTGTACTTGATCCAGAAGCAACCAAGGCAAAGAACTAACCGATCCAACGACTGAATCATGAACAAAACAATGCAGAATTTTGACATCAACAATACTAATGGGGCAACATACTCTTCTCTGAATGAAATCCAAGCCACATAAGACCATTCAAGAAACCCATCAACCTCCCAAGGTTGGATCACACGCAAGGTCCAATTGTTGTAATGAGCAATGATCTCAATGGCCAAACCAGCAATGGAGAGGGCAAGGAACACCCTTAAGAACCTGTATAACCTCCCTCTGTGCTTTGGACCTTCATCATCAGGCAATGAAACCCTCTTCTTGATCAAGCCAAAGGAGGATTTGAATCCATGAGTTAGCCATGACAATAAGGTCAAGACCCTATGAAGCTTGAGAAGCAGAAACCATGTTAACTGCTTGGGGGTTGAAGCTTTCTGCTTCTCAAGAAACTTAGCAGAATCTGAGTCATGGATTTTCAACAAGGTGAATTCATTGACATTCTCAATTGACACCGGAAATGAACTTGGTGGTGCCATCATAAGAATTCACAACCTCAATGAAACTAACTAAAATAGATGAAAAATAAAAGTAGAGGTTGTTAATGGATTTTGATGGCGACCAAATGAGAGCTTCTCATACGTGTTACCTCAAAAGGGTCATTGCCATATCTCTCAAAATGTGAAGAACCAACCAAACAAGACAAAACCAAAAACCCACAACACAGAAATCTAAAAGGTTGTGTTGTGTTTGAGGAAGAGTTTTAGCACTCAAAAAACAAAAGCAATGAGAATATAAGAGAGAATGGAAGAAAGAGAAAGAGAAAGAGAGAGAAAACTATAGAAGCATTTTGACAGGCACAAGGAAGGCATAAATAGTGATTCAATGGTAACAACTAACAAACCAGCTTAGAAATTTGATGTTCTCTCTCTTTTTACTTTTGGTTGGGTGAAACTGAAAATAGCAAAAGCCAAAAAACGAAAAACGAAAAATGAATCAGATACAGTACAATACACACTAATATTATTTCTATCTTATATGTTAACCAATGGTTAGTTGACACGTCAGCGAGCACACCATAAGGGGTATATGATGCACCACATGGTAATGTTTTATTATTCTCAACCTGACAAGTGGAAACAGCGAAAATGCAGATCGGAGAATGCTTCTTGTCTGTGATGACACACTGGAACCAGAAATTTCCCAACTTTTTTTTCCTTTAATTATTTATATGCTTTTCCCATTGTCAATTAACTCATAAACTCGTTCACCTACACATGTTTTGTTCCGATTATCTGAGGATTCTAACATAATAGAAACTAGAAAGAGTGTTTTTTTTTTTCCCTTTCTCTTTAACGCAGAAAAAAGAAGATATTTACGGTATTTAATGATTTCCCTTTAGCAATCAATGATTACACGGCACATTAGTTGGATTTGGTGATGATTCTATTAATCACATAATAATCCAGAAAAGCGAATTCACATTTTATAATATGTTCTTTAGGTATTTATGGAAAAAAAAACACAATTGAATTAAATTAACAAAATAATTTAAAATGTTTGATAATTTATTCAATAAATTATTCATTTGACATAATTTTAAATAGATATCAAGTTAGTTTAAATCTTTCCTAGTTAACCTTGTGAGTCTTTAAATATTTTAATATTAGAAATAGTAATTTATTCTATAAAAAACTCTAAAATTTGAAATTAAAAAAAAAGTAATATAGAACTAAAAAACTAAAAAAGTATGGGAAAGGCTTTTTTTTTTTTGGTGAGTATGGGAAAGACAATTGTTCCACTACTTTCCAAAGATTAGATAATAAATTACCAAAATATATATGCAGTTTGGCATGATTGGCTTAACTTAAATATATTTAACATATGAATAAAGTCCTTTTCGTATTTTAATGAAATTTAAAGTTTCATATTTAAATTAAACTCTAAATAATTAATTTATTGTACCATTTCTAACTCTTCTTAAAATTTAAGAAAGATTGTTTGTATATGATGCACGGACACTAATATAAATATAAAATATAACATAGTATAGGATATATGGACATATAAATTTTAAATTTTTATAAAAAACAGTATCAAATATAAGTATTTTTTACATAAATTATATTAATATTTTTATATTTTATAGATATTAAAATATAAATTAATATTTTAACTTTTTATGTATTTTTTAAATTATATAGAGCATTGAACATATTTTATTTTAATAAATAATAATATACATTATTTTTAAACTATTTTAAGAATGCATATTAAGAATAAAATTAAGCATGTTGATATTTGATAGTATTTAGATGTACCTAAACGTGTCCGAAAAAATTTATTATTTTTATTAAAACACGATTGTACATATATAGAAGACACATATATCAGATGAATGTCATATCCGTGCTTGTATTTTAGTTTTAAAAAATATTAGAGTTGCTTTTAAAGTTTCTATCAAGATATTTTTTAGAGTTAACTTGTGTTTTTTAAATTTAAAATCTGTAATATAATATTATATATTAATGAACATCTATATTTATTTTTACTGTTTATTATATTTATTTCTATAACATTATTTTAAATATTAAAATTAATTTTATCAAATGGAGCCTTAATGAATACTCCAAAAACTTTTTCATTTAACTTTAACTGGGTTAAATGAATTAAAAGTGTAATTATTTCACATGTTATAATATGCACGTTAAATCTATTTATTATGTGATAATTCCATGACAAAGAGTAATTTACTTCCTCAAAAGTTTTAAGAATATTGGAGCAATTGTCTTTCATACTTTTTAGTTTCGATCTTAATCTTTTTAGTTTTTATTATTCTTATTTGTTTTCGGTAAGCTTTTATTCTTATCGATCACATACAAGAATATTAAACTTCAAAAAAAAAAAAAATTAAAGAAAAAAACCTAACGCTTGGAACTGTATAATTCACAACTTTTTAGTTTATTCCTTTCTTAAGGCATCTTCTTCCTTTACTTTTCCAAACTCCAGAGTATTTCAACCATTAAAATTGAATTTTCATAGTGAAGTATTAAAGAAAATTATTGTATTTCTTACTTTTTGTTAGGTTATTTTACCATTAGTCTATATGTTCTTTATAACATTAATTACTAATAGTTATAAAACACTAGCTACTATAACAACCCTAAAGTTTAAATGACTTTATTATCCTCTTCATGAAAATTGTTTAGACCCGAAGTTAAATTCATTTGCTGACATGATTATTTTAAGAAAAAAGGAATAAATTGATTTTTGACTTTTTGGTTCAGATATTTAAATTTTTGTGAATTTAAAAATATATTTAAGTTTTTAATCTCTTTAATTTAAAAATTGGACATATCAATTCGTGGATCTAATTTGTCATATTTTTAAAACTTTTTTACGTGTGCATTCATATCAATTAAATCAGTACAACGGAAGTCACGTTTGATTTTTTTATTGGGTCTGATAGACCTAAGTAAACATGAGGGATCGATATGTCCAGGTTTTGAAAAGATCAAAAACTTAAATATATTTTCAGAACTTTTAAAAACTTAAATGTCTGCAAATTAAAAGATCAAGGACCTATTTGTCTTTTTCTCTCCTTTTATAATCAAAATGATTGAGAGTATTTATTTTATTTTATATACACATAAAGTGATTGACCGTATTTGACACAAAGTTATATAAATCAAAATAAAAAAATATTTTTTAAAAATATTCTTTTAATTTCTGAAATATAACCTTATAATCTGGTTTAATTCGTCAAAAATAATTAAAGATCAGGATAATAGCATAATTTGGTGTACTAATAATTTTAAAAAAACATTAAATATATTAATGTAGAAAATTATTCGTTCTACTAATAATCAATAACAGCTAAAATAATTGGCTTATATTTTTTTAACAAATTATTCGTCTTCCTTTTTAACTTCCCTTTTATTTCTCTTTACTTTTGTTAGATGGAGGGAGAAGAGAAAAAAAGGGAGGGGAGGGGGTTGTTCATCATGTCCTCCTTTCATGGTAATCTTCAACTATTTCCACATCTCTATTTACTTTGCTTGTGGACTAACTGTAATTTCTTTCAAGAAATGAAATATTATCTTAGAGAGATAAAACAACGATAGAAAGAAAATAGTCATTATTATTATACAATGATTGATGGAGTTATCACTATACTAAAAATGAAAAACAAGAATGGGGTTATATGGTGTTCTTTCATGTTAATGTTATTATCATGTAATTTATTCCATTTATTTTGATAATAATTTACAATTTTTTAGTTTTGAAAGTCAACCCAGAGAGTGAGTGTCTCGTAACGATGTATATATATATATAGAGGTTTAGTTAATATGTGTTAGAATATATAATAAATTTATTATTAATATAAAAATTTAAATATTTTTATTAATAAATATAAAATAAATATATTAAAAATTTAAATTTTTTATATTTTTAATAAAAAATTTATTTTATAATCTTAATATATGTTTTTAGATACAAAATAAATAAACTATATATATGTGTGTGAGAGAATTTTACAAATAATTTTTGTGCCTTAATCGATGCCGTATTTAAAGGTTATTAAAATGCAGTCAATAATCAAGCCAAATGCAAGTTGACAAAATTGGGTGTTGAATTGAATAATAAATTCAACTCCTATTTTAGTCTCATACCTAGTACATACTAGTGGAGTTATTAGTAATTAATTACCATGAGAATTTCCACTCAAAATTTCAGTCACCAATTTAATCCAATAGTAGTACTACTATTAGGGTGGCGCTAATTTTCATGTACATTTTTCACATGGTGACCAATTTTTGCAATCGTAAATGGCATCATTGACTTTGTTTAAGGTTTTTCATGCAACGTTGGATAACAGAGACAGCAGAGCCTAATATGATGGATCTGAAGAGCTTAATTAAAAATCGAATTTATATAAAAAAAAAAACCGGCACCGATTGATAAGCTGGTATGTGTTTGACCCTTTTACTCTAAAAGTAAATTAGGGAATATATTATATCTATATATAGTGAGCATGCACCAGCTTGTAATGCTTCTAATTTTGGATCTCAGTGCAACTAGGAAGGAACATATCATATTTCAGTGTTGTATATTTGACACATTATTCATTTATAATAATAAAGAATAAATAAACATCATCATTGAATTTTTTAATTACGTTGTATCTGCATTTTAATTTCTTGCATTTTTATAGTAGTTAGTGTAGACCCACAATGTATATCTTTCTGGCTTTGGCTTGGCATGACGAGCGTGTGTCGGTGGGATAGATTAGGTTATGACTTCGGACGCGGTGTTAAAAATTTTCAAAATCATTACTCATTAGGATATGTATCATATTTTCTGAATAGAGAAGGATTTTAAGGAATTTTAGTCAAAATAAATATCGACACATGTTATTATACAAACTCTCTTCATATTATGTTAATACAATTACTTATAAGAAGGTTTCTGCAGGCGGTGGACGTTTAATAATATAAAAATATTATTGGTACCTCAAAATTAATCTACTAAAAATAAACTATCAATATATTTATATATAAATATATGTATAATTTAATTTATTTTTAATATATATTTATATTTTAATATGTATTTTATACTAATTTAATAGCTAACTTTAATTAATTAGTAACTGATTTTAATATATACGTAATATAATCGATATATTCATTAAAAATATTAAGTGACGAATATTTTTTTATTAATATTTTTTTATTTTTATATTATTAAAATATAAAATTTAAAATTTAAAATTTTATATTTAAAATTTATTAAGTGGTAGTTAAAAATAATAATTTTTGTAAATTATATAATATTAGTAATATTTATTTTGATTCTTGAAATTTTTAGTTTTTATTAAAATAATTTATAATTTTTAAAAATAATTAAAGTAATTCGTAAATTTATAAATTGTAAATTTTCATTAGTTTTTAATTTAACTGTTCTTAACTTAGTATTAATATAAAATAGTATAGTGTCAACCTAACATTCTTAATAATAAGATACTATGTCTAAGCTAAGGCTTCAGGATGATAAGTTGATAACTACGCAAACAATGCTATATTCTTTTCAAATGATTCAAAAACCTTATTTGCCAATGATTGTCCTTTCCAGAAAAAAAAAAAAAAATTTACTTTTTGCTTTTATTTATGAATTATATTCATCCATCATATCATGCTTCTTATCTTGAAAAGTGCAAGTTGATTGATACCTGCATGAACGTTGTGGAGCAAGCAGGACTGTTCTTTCTGTTTTGATTTAATTGATACATATGCATGCATCCAAAGTCCAAACACGATTAATATCCTTTTTAAGATTATTTTATAACTGCAGAAAAGTTGATACTAACTTTCAGATAACACTGTCTAGAACTGAGAATGGATAGAAATATAGAATATGATATGATTTCAATTTTATTCTAATTTTATATGTGAGATTTTTTTTTTTAAAACTCAATCCTAATTTATTTGTAGGTTAACTATTCACACTTTAAAATTCTCAATTCTATTTTACTTGATTTTATTTGCATAAAAATTAATTTTTTTTCAAATAAATATAAAATTTATCATTTCATATTTTATATATATTAATAAAAAATTAAAAACTATGTTTATATTAAAATTAAAAATAATAAAATTTTAAAAAAATTAACATAAAATTATAAATAATATAATTATTTAATTTTTAATCAAATTAAAATAATACAAATTAAGATAAATATTTTATCATTCTTTTTTTTATTTTAAATATTACTCGTTAAATAATAAACATATTAAATTAATAATTTAAATAATTAGTTTAGTGATTGATTAAAAGAGGTCATATAATTTTTAAATATATATTATATAATATATAATATATTAAAAGTGCAGACAGGATATGATAGCGTATACGTTGAATCTATATCCAATTTTATTCATACACAAAATCATACCATATTTTATTCTATTTATAATAGATCAAATAAATAATTCTATTTAATTGAGTTAGATGAGATTAAATACTCACAAATAAGATACATATTATTAGTCTTTATACCGTCCAACTTTATTTTAAGGAAACAAAAAAACGTTTGACCTTTTGACTATTGGTGTTTTACTTCTATGGGAATTAGGATTAAAATTTGTTTCTAAATGCATTAACAGATATATAATGATTAGGTTTCCTTTTGTGTTAACCATTAGTAGTTTTAACAGTTATACTACACATACAAGTCTTTTTGGTTTATAAGTCTTATAAGTTGGGTTAAGTCCAATAAAAATTACTCTCACCCAACTCAAGTGTGTTAAACACACACGTCACTTAACCATTTTCAAAGCACGCTATTCACCATTATGAACGACTCTTCTTCTTCTTCCTCAATCAAAACCACAACCCTTGAAATTAAAGGCACATTCGAAATCAACCGCAAACTCTGAAAAAACCTTCAAACTCCTCGTCAACAGTCGACAAAATCAATAAGAAAACATCCAAATCTCCATAAAAAAAACACCAACAAAAAGAAGAAATATTATTTAAGGTACTATTTCACTGATCTTCTAGGTTTTTCAGATTTCTCTTTCTCATTTTGAAAACAAAGCATTATATCGTCGTATTTCTCTTTTATTAAGTAGATTCATATATATGTTCTTGGTTTAAAGTTGATATTACTGTTCTGGTGAAATTGTTCAAGTCGTTTACGCTGTTTTATGTACTTTTAGTGAATGGTTTAACGTATTTTTTTTCATCTGTTTTTGTGTATATTTGCATGTTTGGAAGTCATTTTGTATACATATAATAAACTTTGTACTGTATTTCAAGTGAACACATATTTGGATGTATATGGCAAATTTTTTTGTATATCATGGAATTCGAATGTGACTGGTGTCTCTAGTGAACTTTTGAACTTAAATATCATTTTAAACTCATACAATGTCATGTAATTCAAAAAAAAATGCAGGTATATGTGTCTGGTATATATATCAAGAGTATTCAAGTATATAACTGGTGCTGTTGTACTTATTCTTTAGCTTGTAGTGTTATTGTATGCATGTTTAGTTGACTTAAATATCATTTAAACTCAATAAATGTATATAAGACTGGATTTTGTTGTATAGGGGTGGTATTTGGGCGTATCTGGCATTTGTTTGGGTGTATATTATTGGTATTTGGGTGTATGCCACTGATATTTAGCTGGTATTTTTACACACACACACACACCTCTTTGAACAAGTCAATTTTTTCTAGTATAAATATAGGTTATTTAAATGACTCTCCTTTTATTTTAGGATTTGGTGGTCTCATGCACATTCCAGCAATGAATGTGCCACACAAACTTTTAAAGGAGTTGGCTAATTCTTTTAATTTGGACAAAACCAAACTGGACACAAGCCATGGTTCGTTTAAAATTAAACCCAAAATAATAGGGGCTGCCCTTGGCCTCAATGCATCATGTAACTGATTACAGAAAATCTCTATACTTGTATTCTTTGTAATCTATTCTTTGTAATAACTTATTATAATCTCATGTAATTAAGAAATAAATTTAGGTGTATATGGCTGGTATTTGGGTGTATTTCAACTAATTTGGACTATAATTTATTTTTTCTTTTTTATAGGAAACCTATTTTCCGATAAAGTGAGTTTTAAGGAACTTTCTGAGGACTTTTAATTTGGACAAAACCAAACTGGACACAAGCCATGGTTCGTTTAAAATTAAATCCAAAATAATAGAGGCTGCCCTTGTCCTCAATGCATCATGTAACTGATTACAGAAAACCTCTATACTTGCATTCTATGTAATCTATTCTTTGTAATAACTTATTCTAATCTCATGTAATCAAGAAATAAATTTAGGTGTATATGGCTGGTATTTGGGTGTATTTCAACTAATTTGGACTGTAATTTTTTTTTTCTTTTTTATAGGAAACTTATTTTCCGATAAAGTGAATTTTAAGGAATTTTCTGAGGAGAACAAACAGATTTTTAGAAGGTTCCAGGGAAAGACATTAAAGAATCTGACCGATGAGATGATGGATATCGGTGTTGACAACGACCAATATCGCCTAATGTTCAAGAGAATTTTCATCCTCTATATTCAAATGACGTTCTTGTTGCCAATTACGATAAACAAAGTATCTCCTGTCCACCTAGCTCCAATTTTTCGAATGGACAACATAGCAGAGTGCGATTGGGGCGCCCATGTGCTCAATTTCATCATCAAAGGTATAACCAATTACCGATTGAAAAGAAAAAATTGAGTGATGACTGCCTCTATGCCTTGATGATAGTCTATTTCCATCTAACAAAATACGCAGATAAGAAAGGAGAAGCAATCCCTGGACAGTCCTGGGTTAGCCATTGGAATAGAGAGCTGCTGGTTGCGAGGATCAGAGCAGAAATTGATGAACATATGATAATTGAACAGAATACCTTCTCTAATTTGGGTGTATTTTATTTATGTAGATGGTGTAAACTAACGTTTTTCTACTGTTTCAGGGCATCGTCAAGAAGGCAAAAGTGAAAAAGAAGTTGAAGGAAATGAAACAAAAAGAAAAGAAAGAAAAAAACAAAAAAGAAGAAGGTAAGTTCATCTGAGAGTGATTCATCGAAGAGTGAACTTGATTTTTCCTCTGAGTCTGAGTTTGAACAAGACTCAGAGAAAGCAACAAAAAGAAGGAAACAACCCACCAGGTCAGCTAAAAAGTAAGTAATATTTTTTGGTGTATTTTGTCATTTTTAAGGTGTTTTTATGCTAATGATTGTTTGTCGTCCAGAATGGTATCCAGAAAAAGGAAGCAGATTTTAGACGATTCCACTTCAAAAAGTGAAAGTGAATCTGATGATGAGTAAGATTTTGAAATTATCATTACATCGCTTTTTTTTCTGTTTATTATCAAAATTTGATGTATTAACAGAGTGTTTCTCATTTAATTTCAGAAGTGAAGAATCGTCACCAATAATAAAACAAAAATCAAAGAAAAAAAAATCAAACTCCACCCAAAAGGTATGCACTGCTTTTGAGAGTATTTTATCATCAATTTTATTGTGTTTGTCTGATTCATATTTTTTTATTTCTAGGACGCAATCCAAAAAAAGAAAGCACATTATTGAGGATTCGTCTTCTGAAGAACAAATTCAATCCTATGATGTGTAAAATACTTTGTAAAGCTATCTTACCCTGTATCATCAAAATTATATTTGTTAATATATTCTTTTCAATGTACTGCCAAAACTGATATTTGAACTGAAGATATAGAAGAATTCTTAAGAGAATCAAAAAAGAAGAAAACCAATGAAAAGGATGCTGCACAGGAGTATATTGAATTTAGGTATATATTACCTATTTTAATGTATTTTTTTATTGCTGATAATTGTTTTTTGTTTCCAGGATGAAGGGAGCTGGGCTCCCATCAACAGAAGGTCACTATGACTCATTCGAAACGTAAGATCCTTTATTTGATAGAATTTTGAGATCCTAGTTTAACTAAATAATATTTTTACTGAATGATGTTTATTCTATGTTTAGAATGTCGAAGGTTAACTTAGGAAGTTAGAATGATCCTTTGTCTCAAGCACAAACGGATCAAAGCAGCGTAAATAAACCCACGAATAGCATGTAATTTCTGTTTCTAATACCGGTTGTTTAATTATTTTGTTACCATCTGCTTCTAATTCTGTAAAAAAAAAAAGTTCTTTAATATTTTATGCAAGAAAAAAAAAAGACAGGAAAAAATCTGCAATTACGTAAGTTGTCAAAAAATAGAGCCTGTGTTTCTTTTCAATGCTTCATGTGTATTTTGACATTATTTGGATGGATTTCAGGTTGGGTCTGGAAGAAGAATCTGTCAGTGACGCAGCTCAACATAAGATGATCGTTGTTTGGATGGAGACACATTCACAATCTGAACCACTTGATATGTGAGTTTCACAACTAAATTTCAACCTTCTAATAATCTATTTTAAGGGAGTTTTTTAACTTTTTATTTTTTTCTTGTTTAGAGTTTCGATTCAAATATGCATGCCTCCGTCGCAGACAACAGCAACAAGCCCTGTCCAAATTGAACCATCCCCCCCAAAGCCCCTGAGCAAGAAAATTAGCGAAGAAACAATTAAGAGGTGAGGAATAATATTCGGGTGTATTTGGTTATTATTTGGGGGTATTTTGTTCTTATTTGGGTGTACCTCATCTGAATTAAGCTGTAATTGTTTTTTTTTTTATATAATTTGAATCCTTTTCTCTAAACCTGCAGCACTCCACAATCCCAAAAACCTGCTAAAAGTACACCCATAGTGCCACCAGCTCGATCTAAAATGTAAGTTCTACACAATATAACTCTCTTTTGATATCATTCGTCTATTCTTATTCTTATAGTATCTTATATGACAACATGCAATAATCTACCCCCTGAAGCCACTACTGCATTGATGATGATCGACAACACAGCATCCTATGTACCAAAATAATTTCTGGTGCCATCATTCAGCCTCGGCTTCACTAATTCAAGTCAAGAAGAAACCTTGACTAAAGAGGGGTGACCAGGATCTGAAAAGGGAAAAAGCCCTGAGACGCTAATACTAATTGAAGAATTAGAGGAGCTAGTTGAGAAAATTGCAAGTACTGGGGTTAAATTAGCATTGGAATTTGCAGAGGCTAAAACTCCCCTGCCCGAAAATCAGCCTACCGGCCAAATATTTGAAAAGTTTGAAACTCCTGCAAGGAGGAAGGAAATGTCGGCCGACATGAAAGAAAAATGCTATTTGTGGGCCACACATGTAAAGACATACGCAGATGAAACTACTAATGAGTATGAGCCAATGTGCACCCTCAATGCCCAACAACCATTGCTATTGTCAAAGATCCACTTTGCGTCTCTAAAAGCTAGTTCCTATATCGAAGTTGAGGTAATATTAGAATAAGATTAATGATTTTATTATGATATGTGACTGCAATGTTGATTGATGTAATTAATTTGGGTTTTTTGTTTTTTTAAATTGTCACTGCTATGTATCTAATTCTGAACAGACAAAATATTAAAAGATTTTAAAAAGAAACTTACTGTCTCCTCCCTAATATTGTGGTAAGATGTATTGAACTCAATTTTGGGTGTATTAAATATTTCATATGGTGTTTCACAAATGATGTAGAACATGGCTATTGGGAATCATGAGAGGGACGAATTCTTACAGTCAAAATAAAAAAGTCATTTATGATCAAAGACTACAAAATGTTCATACCATTTTCGGACCTGAAAAAGTTAGCATCCCATCCATATGTAAGTTTTTGTTTCTAAAACTTATATCACAATTCTTTGGTTATATGCCAATTAAACTAATAGACTATTCAATATGGCCATACTTCAGATATTTGCACCTATTTGCTACGCGGAGCATTAGTGGTTATGGGTGGCTGGTATTAGGAAGAAAAAAATTTGTATCCTTGACCCATTTCACAAAACGTGTCCCTCAAAACCAAGAATGAAGCTTAATAAATTTATTGTAAGTTATTTCTGTTGTTTACATTTTAATATTTGGATGTATTTCTGTTCAAAATAAGGTTCTCTATAGGATCTTTTGGGTGTAATCTGGTATTAAATTTAGTCTTTCTTATATTTTACTTTGTTTTTTTTTTTGTTTTTATGGGTATGTGATTTCCAGAATGAGAGTATATGCCGAGGGAGCACCATTTAAGAAAGACGATCGTGAAATTGAACCGCCATACATCAACATTTCAGGCAAAAAAACACAGTATAAATCTCTCTCTGAAAATTGTGTTTCCATTGCTGTCCTATTTTAATTTGCTAATTTATTTTTGGTTTTCGACTATGATTGTGCTATTTATGTAGTGAAATGGCCTGAAATAATTGAGCCTCAAAACATTAAAAATGGGAAGTATAACTGGGACAATTGGACACAGATAATTGCTTTTAAAACTCTATTTAACGGAGTCCATTAAACGAATATTCTTTTAAACTGTAAGCAGAGGTGGACCACTTTCGAGTTAAATATGCTTCACGTATTCTATTTCATGAGATGAATCGAGACAGAGATAAAACAATTAGAGAAAGTGAGGCAATAAGATTGTCCAAGCCATCTGCAGTGTTATTGAGTCCATATTGTCAAATAGAATCAGATGACAGTGATTAGTTTGAGTGGTGTATAGTCTTGGAAAAGTTTGAACAGTTTTTGTAAATTTTAGAAATATTTAATCCAATCTTATTATAAATTTTTTTTGCATAAATAAATTGTCTGTGCTGTATTCAAAAGCTGTCAATTACAGGTTCAAAAAAATAAAGAAAAACAACACCAAACGTGCTAATACGCCCAATTACTTTTATAATACACCCAAATATAACCGTTATACACTCAAATTAAGTCCTCACATATTTCGATAGAAAAATTAACCAAGAGGTATGGAAATTCAGAAATTTGAATTGTTAACCTATTTAGAATTTGATTGTATATGTATAGTAATTTTAAAATAAACAAATATAAACAAAACACTAATTTCTAACACAAACAGCAACATCTAAAAAATATAAAAAAAGAAAAATGTCAAACACAAGAGAATGAAGAAATACACATAAAAAATTGAGTGTTACACCAAGATACTGTCACTATACACCCAAAAATCTATCCCCTGCTGCTGGATCTCCGAACTGATAATTCATAACATGTCTATGATATTGAGCTGGAATTTAGTTGCACCACTGATGCACCATAAAAAAGGTTCAACTGGAAAATATAAACTCACATATTAGCAAAACTATTAACAAAAAAATTAAACCCAATTACCCACTATTTAAAGAACATCACTTTTACCTCGCTTAGAGCTTTCGTTTTCTTCTTCTTTGAGGCATTTGCAATCTGTTTGCCCAACTTGAACTTAGCCTATTTTTGGAATGTCCTATTGTTCGAACTCTTGGAAGGCTTTGAAGCTCGTTAACGGATTCCAAGTTAGCATCTTCGTGAGATAATGAACATGTTCCCTTCCTTTTGCCTTTCAGTTCTTCCATCTCAACCATGACGTTATCGTAGGCGCGGTGCAAAATGGCGGTGAGCTCCTCAGATTCTGATGCAAATTCGCATATATTTTGCGAATGAAACACTAATTCTTCAAACCTCTTTTTTTTTTTGGCTCCAACAGTAGCTCGTTGTGGCTGCTCTTGATGTGTGTGTGTCTCCTCTTTACGTTCTTGCTCCATCATTCCAATATGTATCTCGGTGACACTTTGGTTACTCGTTCAAAGCTTAACACGCTTAGGGCGTGAAGGCACAATATCCCTCTTGACTCGAATAATAAGCACTGGCATTTCACTTGGGCTGCTACCAAATCATACGTAACCGCAAACTTGTTGAATGTTGAGCTGAAAACTTATTCTCTAACTTCGTATACCGAATAGCCTAAAGTGGAGTTCGTTAATCTTGTGATTCAATTCACCTTCCCTCTGAATTGTGCTTGGACTTCCCTGAACTTTTTGTGAGTGTACACATGTTGAAAATGAGCTTCTATGGAGGATTTTGTTGCACACGGTATGACAGTGTAAAAATCTGCAGCATCTGATTCTCTCTCTCTTTGCTCCCTACTTCCACGGCAATTATCATATTGTTTGACGAATTGGATAAGTGAGCTGTTCCGGATAATGAACTTGTTAAAAAATGCATGCATGCTCTCGCTCCTTTATGTGCTTCTCATCCCGGCCCAGAAGTGGTGATCCAGATAAATTGAAATTCATATATGATGGTCTTCGTAAAGCTCTGCAAAAAAACACCCAAATCAGACTATAATATACCCAAAAACATGCAATTTATGCCTCTGCTGCAGATTTTAAAAGACATTACCTGAAAGCCACTTGTTGTCCACAAGACCATACTTCAACAGAAAATCATTCCAATTCCTATCAAATGATTCTTTGGTATGAGAGTTTCAAACAACATGGCTCATTTCTTGTTCGATTTCTATGTGTCCCTTGTAGCCATTTAATTTTCCTGGAATCTTCTTCATGATGTGCCAAATACACCAACGGTGAATTGTTGTGGGCATACAAGCCTCGATAGCCCTTTGCGTTGATGCGCATTGATCGGTGAGAATCCCTTTCGGAGCATTTCCTCCCATGCAACGAAGCCAACATTGAAATAACCATTTGAATGATTGAATATCTTCTTTTTTTATCAAAGCGCATCCAAGAAGTGTTGACTGACCGTGGTGATTCACCCCAACAAAAGAACCACAAACCAGATTATACCTGAAACAAATTATGACAAAACAGAACTAAAATCATTAAATACTCCTAAATAATGACCTTATACACCCAAAAATGTCCAATATATACCTTTGCAACAAATTCATAAAACATCATCAATTCGGCATCATAAACTAGAACAACATATTACCTGTTTGTATTGTAGGTGGTGTCGAATGAAATAACATCTCTGAAATACTCACAGGCAGCTTTGCTCCTTGCATCCACCCAAAAAGCAAGCTTAATCGACTAATCGTCCTCGAGTTTGAGCTCGAAAAAAAATTATGATTCTTCTCTTTCATTCTTAATAAGTATTTCCCAAATTCCTTTGCATCGTCTAGTTCTGAAACATTCCGCACTTCTCTCGTAATATAATTTCTCACGTCTTTTTCAATAAAATTTAACCCGCGGTGACCCCCGGCTGCTGCAATAAATGATTGATAAGTTTTGCTTGGTCTGATACCGGCTTTTTCGTTATTCTCTATTGTATGACGCACGGACATGTTTAGTTTCCTGTGCTGTTTGAGCATCTCTGCTTGATTTGGACAGCAGGGATGTGAATGATGCAACACAACCTTCGAAAATATCCAAACACCAATGTCCTTCAATATGTATATAAAAATTATTGTAGGACAATTTAAACCAGTTGAGGGATTTGTCTTTTCGGTCGGAGATATTTTCGATTTTCATTTTCCCTCTCTACTACAGGTAATCAATTGATTCTTAATTTCGTTTTCCTACTTATTTGTGCTCCGAACTCTTGTAGAAAAACCTGCGGCCTTTGAATAATCCTTGTAGAATTTTGTAGCATCTTCAAGGGTGTTAAAAGTCATCCCAACCTTGGAAATAAACTGCTCATCAACATCACATAAGGATTGCAAAATACACCCAAAATACACCATATTAAAACAAGCATAAACCATAGAATGTAAATACAACTATAAAATCATCATAAAAAATAACAAAAATCAGATTCATGAATCATCATTAAATAGAAACTAAAACAATTTAAGTAAAAGAATAAGACAATTCACCCTCAGTCAGCTGAAAAGTCATAAACTATAAATACATACAAAATTTCCTAAAATACACCAAAATATTCCTGATTTACACCCAAAAGTCTGATATAAAATGTAGAAAATTCATCAGAACTAGTACATTAGATTCAATTCAAACAAGGAACAATGAACATCAAATTTCACAGGCAAGGTTCACGCATTATTCAGCTACACGATTATAAACTACTAACTGGATTCAAATTCAGATTCAATTATTAATTGGAATTAAACCACACCTCAGGAACTTTATTAGATTCAAATTCAAAATCCACTTCGCTCTGGTTCAGCTGACAATATGAAGTTGAATCATCCATTATCTTAAAAACAATTTCAGAACTTGATTTCATAATCAATGGAATCGACAAAAACGAAGAAAGAAAACAGAGAGAGAAACATACGTAAACGATGAAGGAGAAGACAGAGAGAAACCCACGAAAGAGATCGAAGAGAATTGTAGGAATAACTCACCAAGCAAACTCTGATTGATAAAAAAGGTAAACAACACAATCTTGATAAAAGAGATAAATTATTAAATTAACCTAAATTCAAAACTAGTTTATTGTAATTTCGAAACTAAATTAATCTAATTGACCAAATTAATATAACCTAATCTAAACCCTAATTAAACTAAATTAGCTAACTTAATTAACCTAAAGTTTATTGTAGAAGAATGACTCTAGATACCATATTGTTATCTATGATGTAGAATATAAAAACTAAAAAATTGGAAGAATAACTCAATTGTATCGAAATAAATCCATTTCAAGATTACAAGCATATCATGCATGATACTTATACTAACCGACTGGAAATAGATATAAAAAGTAGGATAAAGTATTATTTTGATCTATAACGTTTGAATCAAATCTTAATTTAGTTTTTAATATTTTAAATATTCTATTTCTGTTTTAAAAAGTTTTAAACAAATTCAATGTGATTCTATCATTAAATTTGATACTAATAGTTAATAGAATAAATGATGTGAACATTAATAATGTTACAAGTTAAGTCATCTTTTTTCACGTCAATGAGTTATAATTCAAATGGCATAGTCTCCCCATACTCAATTAGGAGGTTGCAGGTTCGAGTCTCCCATCTTTGATTAAAAAAAATCATCTTTTTTCATGTGTTAGAAAAACATAATCAAAATTTTCTTTTGTGACATTTTTTCTCCTTAATTTTTTGTGTACAAAACTCTAAATCCTAACAATCAATCATCAACATTTCAAAATCAAAGGAAAAACTTTTATATCAATGATCGTTAGTGGATCGATTTTACTTACAAACTGAAATCGAATGCTATTAGCCTTTCAATATACGAATTATTTGTGTCTAATTTAATATTGGGACAATGTTTAACTGACTTAAAACTTTTTTGAGATTGAAATAGGATGTTTGAAGGTTTTGGAACTGAAATAGGATGTTTAAAATGTTAGAAATCGGCTCAAACGTTGTACACTAAAATAATATTTTATAATGACCAAAATAATACTTTATTGTTAGAAAAGTAAAAGAAAGCAGTAGAGAAAATATTTGTGTCTATTTAAGTCATAAGGAATAATACAATATTAAAGAGTATTTATAGGTGCTAAGATAATCGAAATAATAAAGATGTAATATCCTATAATAAATATTGAGTTATGCTAAATAATTCTAATGAAGGTTAATTGATCATAATATATTGAGTTTGAAACATATTTAAAACAACGAAATAAAGAAAAAAACTACATAAATTGATAGAACGGGTGCTGACGAAACTGTCAGAAAGAAGCGCAGATAGAACTTCTGGAAAGAAGCACAAACGAAACTGCCGCAAGAAAAGCACAGACGAAACTATAAAAAAGATGGAGAACTGCCTGAAAACTGCTGAAAAGTAGTAAATTACGAAGAGATGGTAAAATGCCAGAGGATGACGAACTGTTGAAAAGTGACGAAAAATATATGTTTTCACCATGAGAATAGGTAAACTACAGATGACAATAGTGTTTGATTCATTAAATTCGAAGTGACACAAGACGGAGAAGTTAAACTAACCGTTGAGGTGAAAAAGCATTAAAGGAATGACAAAAGACAAGAAAAAATGACATAGAAGAAAAATGTGAAAAATATAGTGATTTCACAAGAAGAAAATTAACTTATTCTCTTCATGGAGGATATTATGACTCTGATACCATGTTAGAAAAATAAGAGAGTAGTAGAGAAATGTTTGTATCTATTTAAGTTGTATGAAATAATATAATATTAAAAGATATTTATAGGTGCTAAGAGAATCGAAATAATAAAGATGTAATATCCAATAATAAATATTTAAATATGCTAAATAATACTAATAAAAACTAATTGATCATAATATATTCTAACATTTATAATGACCAAATAATAAAAACTAATACACAATCCAACAACTTGAATCATCCGCAATGTTTTCAACTTCATCCTAACACTCTATTTGTTGAATCAAGTTATATTCACATGACAGTCAAACATAACTCGAATAAGCTCATAGCCTTCTAAATAAATTAAAAGACTTGATATTGAAAGCTCCCATTTTTTTATTGTTGTTAGAAATCAATACCTGATATTTGTTTTTTCATTCAATCCCAATACTCCCGTATTCATGAATATAAGATTCTTTGGCTTGACTAATAACTCTATCCGATGAGTGCGCAATAATACAAGATGATCGCATTATTTGAACAAAATTTTGTAGTAATCATGTCTAAGGTTACGTTGGGCACCAAACCGCTGGGTAGCTACGGGTTTGTGGAGTTGAGGGTCTTCATGGGCCTATGATGGGGAAGGCTATGCTCGAGTTTTGTCTGGTGGGAATCCCTCTTATGGAGCCTGCGATGTTTGACGCGAACCGGTTAGTGCTGGCGATGGTGGGTCTTCATTCGTCCAGGGACGGGGGGGGGCAGAGGAGGAAGCAGAGGAGAGGTCTGTAGCGATCCGAAATATTATTGCGGGCTGTCAAGACAATTTAGTTAAGGATGAAAGAGGCACCCCTACTGATTGTATAACATTGAATGGTACGGGCCTTGATGGAGGTAGTACCAGGAACGGGGCTGCCGTGGAGATTGGCACTGGAAAATAGGGAAACAGGGATGTAACAGATGTGGAACGGGAAGAGAAGATACCTGAAAACAGAAAGACATGAAAATTGGCTATTGAATAAGGAGCAGTGCAGTACAATGAAGAAGATAACATTATAGCCATTCTTCAAGAGCATAATGAAGCACTAGCTCAAAAGAACAGATTGGCGAAGCAGAAAGAAAAGGCACGAAGATTCAGACCCAAAAACTAAAAAAAGTGAGTAATAATATTCTAAAATAATTTTTAGCACTTGGAATGTTAGGGGGTTAAGGGGTGTTGGAAAGTCGAGCATGGTAAAAGAACTAAAAAAGAAGCAAAAACTGAATATGTTAGGTTTGATTGAGACTAAGATGCAAGTTGTGATAAGTTTGATATAGTACATATTTGGGGGAGTGATGTTGTGGGGTGGGAGTTTGTAGGTTCGAAAGGCACGCCGGGGGTTCCGTTGTTAATGTGGGATGAGATGCTATTTAAAATGAATAACTGTTACAAAGGGGAGAGATGATTATGTGTTGAAGGAGTCCTATCAAAAAATGAATTCAATTGTGCCTTTTGTTTAGTATATGGTGCTCATACTTGAGTGGATAAACTGACTGTGTAGGAGGAACTGAGCTTTGTAGCTGGGTTATGTCAAGTTCCGATATGTTACATGGAAGACTTCAATGAAGTTATATAGATTGAAGACAGGAAAGGACAGGACAGTTAACACCATCGATAGAAGATTTTAAGGCTTGGATCCAAGATATGCAGTTAGTAGACTTACCATTGAATGACTGAAAATTTACATGGTTCAGAGGCCGATCTTGCAGTCGAATCAATAGAGCTCTATTGAGTGTGGAATGGATTGAGGAATTTCCAGAGATTCGGTTGAAAGGTGGATCGAGAGGTTTGTCAGATCACTATCCAATTATAGTTGAGGACTCCAAATTCAGGGGTAGACCACGACCTTTTCGAAGTTTAGATTCTTGGTTTACAGGTGAGGGTTTTCTAAGTATGGTCAGGGAGGAATGGAGGAATCTTGGTGAGCTGCAGTTCACAGAGAAGCTGAAGGCATTAACGATGCCTTTGGAGAGATGGCATAAGGACAATTTTGGAGACATGGATAAGAAAAGCGCTTTGAAGAGGAGATCAAGAAGATAGATGATATGACTGGCAACGGAGTTTATGATGGTATAGTAAAGGCTAGAAGAAAGGCTCTGGTAAGTTGTTACAAGTGGTGGTATGTGAGAAAAGAAATACGCTGGAAGCAAATGTCTCGATCTAGGTGTGCGAAGGATATGGATAAGAACACTAGGTACTTTCATAACTTGGCATCGGCAAGAAGGAGGAATAATAGAATTGATGCTTTGGTAATCAATGGAAGGCTGATAAGAAATCAAGCTCGGATCAAGATTGCTATCAGAGAGTTTTACAAAGAATTGTATCACCAGGAGAGATCGCCGGTTGTGGGGTTTAAGGATGGTTTGGTAAATCGGATTGATGTAGAAAAGTTGGCAACTTTGGAGAGAATGCCGACAATGGAAGACGTTAGAGAGGCAGTTTGAGATTGTGAATCATCGAAGGCTCTGGGAAGTGATGGGTATAACATGAATTTCATTAAAAAGTGCAGGAATGATATTGGTGTAGAGTTCACGTCAGCTGTGCTGGACTTTTTTCGGTCGTCAAGGCTGCTTTCTGATTCAAATATTATGTTGATGGCACTAGCACCCAAGTTCATTGGAGCCAAGGAGATTAAGGACCTCTGGCCGATCAGCATGGTTGGATGCGTATATAAAGTAATCTCTAAAGTGATAGTCCGAAGGATGAGGTCAGTGATGCTAGGTCTAGTAGGGAAGACATAGAGTGCATTTGTGAAGGGTCGAAAAATTCATGATGGAGCACTTATTGCATGTGAAATTGTACAATGGTTAAAGATGAGGAAGAAGAAAGCGGCGATCATTAAATTAGACTTTTAGAAGGCGTATGATCGGGTAAAATGGAGCTTTGTGGATATTGTACTACAGAAGATGGACTTCGGTTGGAGGTGGAAGGAATGGGTGAAGAAGTGTGTTGGTACCGCTTCGATGTCAATTTTGATAAAAGGTTCATCAACTAAACCATTTAAGATGGAAATGGGTTTGAGACAAGGTGATCCACTGTCTTCATTTTTGTTTGTTCTGGTTGTTGATGTTCTTTATAGGATGGTAGGAGAGGAAGTCAGAAATAAACGTATTTCGTCTTTGTTGGTTGGCAAGGATAATATAGATTTGTTACATCTTTAGTTTGCAGATGACACTATATTGTTCTTCCCACCAGAAGAGGAGACCATCAGAAACTATGCCAGATTGCTGAGGTGCTTTGAGATGATGTCGGGGTTAAGCATTAACTTCGATAAATCCAGTTTGATCCCAATCAACCGTAAATAGCCATGGATTCACAATATGTGTAACTTATTGGGATGTAAGGAGGCGAACCTTCTAGTGAGATACCTGGGCATTTCTTTAGGAGCGAACCAAAGGCGGATCAGCACTTGAAAACCGATAATTGATAAGTTAGAGGAAAAGCTTAGTCTGTGAAAGGAAAAATTCCTTAACAAAGTGAGCAAGTTAGTCCTGATTAAGTCTGTGTTGAATAGCTTGCTGGTGTACTATTTGAGTTTGTATAAGATGCCGAAGGCAGTGACAGAAACGTTGATTTCGTTGCAGAGAAAATTCCTATGGAGTAAGGAGGAAGGCAGACATGGTATGGCACTTGTCAAGTGGGCAGTGGTTCAGACTCCTAAAAAGTTGGGTGGGTGGTGGGTGGGGGGTGGGTGATGCCGTGGTGAAAACAAAACTCTCCTTTTCAAGTGGTGGTGGCGTTTCTCAAAAGAGGAGTGTCCTTTATGAAAGAAGGTTGTATGCTCTTGTCACAACTTGAACCCCAATGTGATGCTGTTAGCTCAGACATTGCCTAGTAGAGGAGGTCCATAGAAGGATATTTGTCAGCTGCAGTTCAAGGACCATATTGTGAGAGATAAGATGATTGTTGGGTTGTCTATGGAGGTGGGTGATGGAAGGAGGACTCGATTCTGGGAAGATGTTTGGCTACAAAGTGGTCCACTTAATATGAGTTTTCTGAGGTTCTTCTCGGTTTCAAACCAAACAGGATCTATTATAGGGGATTGAGGGTTTCGGGATGGGTTATAGTGGATTTGGAACTTCTAGTGGAGGCGAGAATTATACCAATGGGAGTTGGAGTTAGTGGATCAATTACACAAGTCTTTAAGGCCGGTAAAGATGGCACATGATACGCAAGATAGAATTGTATGGAAGTTTGACAAGGAAGGCATTTTTTCAACTAACTCTTTTGTGCAGGTGGTGCAGTCAGAAACGCTACTAGAGGATATCACTAGCTATAGTTTCACCAGAACCATATGGAAAGATTTGGTTCCGCCACGAGTGGAGTTATTTATTTGGTTTGCTTTGACAGAAAGGGTAAATACAAAAGAAAGATTGCATAGTCTAGGTATTATTAGCCATGGTGATAACTTGTGCGTTTTATGTAAAAAAGATGTTGAACATATTCATCACTTGTTTCTTGGTTGTGAGTCTACCTGACAGGTGTGGTGTGAATGACTTTCTGAACTTGGGAGGTTGTGGTCTATTCCGGCGTCACTGAAAGAACATTTTGAGAGTTGGACAGGTGTCATTAGCAGGAAAGAGGAGCGCAACAAGTGGCACATAGGATTTTTTGCAGTTATATGGAATGTATGGCTTGAGAGGAACGGGCGGATATTTAATAACAAGGAAGCCGATGTATAAGAGATGTTTCACAAATGTTTGACTAATTATATAGAGTGGAGTAGTGTTGATCCTTTTTGTTGTTAATGGCAATGCCGAAGATAATAATAAAAATTGTATTCAGATTGTATTTGTTATTTTGTAGTCTGAGTCCTTTGTTTCTGTCATTCCATTTTATTGTGTTGAACTCGTGTGTTAAAAAAAAAAATATATCTAAGATTTGTATTAAGATACACATAAATATATATTCATTACTATCCATTTGTGAGAAAAAGATAGAGAAAAAAAAAATTAATAAGAGACAAAAATATGTGTCAAATAAGTATAAGCATCACAATATTTAAGGTTAAGTCCCATCTTAATCTTATTTGTGAGTTTAAAGTTTGTCCTCGATCTAAATCTTAGCTACTCACACATTAAATCTTTTAATGTGATCCTAAAAGACAAATTTACTTTTATTCAAATACAATTGTAATTAGTCCTTTCACATTTTATAATATCAAGTATTATTTATATTTGATTAACAAATTGAATTACTTAATTTGGTGTACTAAATATTTGTGTAGAAGATAGAAAAAAGTTTAAATTCAGATTTTCACTCGCTCATCATATATATATATATATATTCTTATTATATATTAAGAATATGAGTTGAACGAGTAGGTTTGATTAGGCATCCGAACCTGGCCCAATCCCCTCTGAGTTATGGTGCCACCCCTAAGTGAGTAGAGGGAACTAATTTATAGACATAGTTCCTTTTTATTGTTTCATATCTCGTTTGATGTAGAAACAAACCAACTTTTTCCATATCTCGTGCAATTATGCCACGCACGAAATAATATGGCTGGATACATAATACAAAAATGTAATTTTTCTTAGTTTTTGTCCAAGTTGATAATTTTCATATATTTATTTTATTTAGAAAAAATCTAGAAGTCAGTAACTTTGTTAAATTTTGGCCAGCATGTAACCAGCAAAAACAAGTGAGTCATTGAATAAAATCTCACACTATTAAAACCATCATTGATAACTATTTGATGGTTACAAATCACAAAAGTTACTAACCTCCTAACATTCTTTTTTTATTTAAATTAAAAACCCTAAAAAGTTGAGTGAGTGATCTTAAGTTTTTTTTATGAGGATTTATGTGAAAAAAAAAAAGAAAGAAAGAAAAGAAGCACAAAAGTAGACGTCGATGTTATGTTACAGGGAATTATTTATTTTTTTAGTTAAAAAAATCAAGATATACAAGTAGTCAAGTAGTCATGTGACACACATATGCCATTAAATAGATAGACCTGAAGTAAAACAGAAGAAGAATATTCTCTGAGAATAATATTAATTAGTTCCATTTTTCTGTCAGAATATTTATTTTCTTTTATTTGCTGTCTGAGATTGGATGAAGTTTAATATTTATCTAACAAGTTTTATGGCTACAGTAATTTATGTATCGAACTTTGACGGAATTATATTAATCGTTATTTTCTAGTCGACAAATACTCAATGGTTCATGTCTAGATTTAACCAAAAAAGGTATAAAAATGGAGAACAAATATAAAGACAACTAAATGCTAATCTTGCTATATAAAATTTATTGGAATTTGGAACAATGAAGTTGACTGCTCCAAATATAACTAAAAAAATTGAAAAAAATAGTATACATGTAATGTTCTTGTTGGTAATAATATAACCAGATAATTTAATCTAACCTTTATCCGGACTATGGATTGGAATGTGAAATTTATTTTTGTTAGGAAGTAGTGTTGGTTTCAAACGTGCTCCCATCACCTATAAAAAGGAATTGAATATCAAGTAAGATTTTAATTAGGAGTAGCTCCTTAAAATTAAATGAGATTCAATTTATTTATTTTCCTCCTTTCCACATATATACTGGTGTATTAAGGACGGTATAAAACATGACATGTATAATATTAAAGACCGAAAAGTAGTGGGCTCTATATCATTAATTTATTTAATTTATATAGCTGTAGTAGATATTTTGCCTAGCTGTATGATTTGTTGTATTGAATTTTATTTTTCTCACTCTAGTTGTTGAACTCAAAGCTTTCATCAAGAATTAAATTTAATTTATAAAATTTTAAATAATTTGATTCTATTGTTTCATGTTATTTTAATCTATAATGAAAAAATATCATATCAATTATATATATAAAAGAATGTTCACAAATTTATCAATGAATAAAATTAATATTTACGTATTTTGTTATTCAAAAATAATTTTTTATAAATATAAAACTAATTTTGTATATTCATGATTAAATTTGTCAGCATTCTGAATTTCTGCAGATAAAAATTATAATTTATTCTTTTAAAAATAAAATATGTTTTACATTATTCTAACAAACACATTTTATTATCTAATTGTGTCTTAATAAAAAATAAAAATAAATTTTTTTAAATTTATTGGATATATATACCTAAAAATAATTATGTATCTACTAAGTATCTAATTTTTTGCTGATATACTTGAAATGAATTTAATAATAATATATATTATTAACTATTAATACAAAAGATCGTCTAAAGTATTTTATATAATATAATATTTTAAATTTTTATGAAAAAAGATGATAGTTTATTTATTTTTTAATATATCCCACTCTTTTAACTTAACAAAATGTCGGAGTTTCGTAGACTTGTATGTATGGTTCATTACTTGGAATCTAAAATATCTCTCCACTATATAATAACAAGTGTGAGTCAACACAAAGTAGTAGAACATGGACCTTGGCGATGTGCAATTCCCATCATAATCAGACTTAGATTCATTAAATCATGCTATTTACAAACTATGATTTTATTTTCAATAATACATAAATCATATTAGAAAGGCAAAAGTAAGTTCTATATTGTTTCTTTTAGTATATGTCAGAACAAAATCACAAGAAATATTGCTATCATGCATGAAAAATCTTATGAAATCATGTCACAGAGGATAATGGACCAATATATAAGAGAAGCCAAATTAAATTATATATTATACCAAATTATGAATAGAAGATAGATATTGATATTGATATTGATGGAGACAAGCATCACAACCGTGGACAGGGTAGCTCATCACATGGGGTTCTTGTGTGTTGATTCTAGCATCACATGACCCTGCTCATCAAACTCAATAACCAAGAGTCCAAGACAAATCCCATTGACATGTACATTATTATGTGCCCATTTATATGTTATCTAATTAATATGCATTTCAGGTGTGTTTTTTTTCAGTTTATTTATTTGGTCAGTTATACATAACCTTACTTTTTTCATTTGAAAATAATACAATAAATAAATTACATATATTTTGATAATTGTTTTAACGAAATTATACTGTCAGTCATTTTACAGGAACTGAAAATATTAATATTTTAAATAATAATAATAATAATAAACTGAGTATGTTAAGTGTTAAGTGTTAACATTAATGTTAGAAAGATTTTGTTTAAAATTCTTTAAGGATTTTGACAATAACCAAATTAAAGTTATTACCGAATTATTACCCAATTATTCGACTCTAAACGGTCACAATAAAATAAAATTAGAAAAAAAGTTTAGATAATTTTACGCACAATTCGACGGTAACGACAGATTAATTTTAAAAAAGTTCGATTTTTTAATATAAGTTCTAAAATTTAAAAACCTATGACAAAAATTTAATGTAACAAAATTATTAAACAACTCAGAAATCTAGTAACTAGAAATTTAGTGCTATTGTCCTTCTCTGCTTTTCATTTTATTTTATTTTTAATATAATAGTGTTTTGTTAGAGTTTTCTAGTGCTCTTTTAGAATTTTTAACGGAGTCTTTGCTGCCATCAAGGTTACACTGTCAATTAGGGGTGCACAAGATCCGGTCCGGCCCGAAGACCCGGACCGGGTCCGATGACTTCGGGGCTAATTTGACCCGGTTTCGTTATGGTCCGGTCAGACCCGAGGTTTCAATAGATGGTCCCGGTTATTTATTAAATCGGGTTCGGGCCAAGCCTCGGATCACCCGGTCCCGGCCCGTTGGACCCGTATAGTTATTTGCTACTTAATATTTTGTTGTTATTGGTTGGTATGACACTATAAATTATTATTATTATGTTAATTTTGTGTTGGTTGTTAACTTTGTTTTAATTGTCTTTTGAACTTTGAATGTTTAATGTGTAATTGATATAATTATTATTATGAAACTTTAAATTATTATTATTAGATTCTAAATTATTATTATGTGAATGTTGCAATGTTATGGAATAATTATTTTCCAAAATTTAGAGGTTCAAAAGATGTAGAATCTAATTTTTTGTGATGTCGTGATAAAGTTGATCAAGACCCGGACTTTACCCGGTTTAGACCCGGCTTAAGTGTGGCCCGAAAGTAACACGATTTCATCGGGTCTAGGGTCGGGTAAGGGTCTCATAAATAGACCCGGTCATTATTTAGGGTCAGGTTCGGGTCACGGCGAACCCAGCTTCACCCGGCCCCATGTGCACCCCTACTGTCAACGTCAATTAAATCTCAACACAAATTTCTGACTGTTAGTTTGACAAAGATAATTTACATAATCTGCATGACTGAGACAAGGAAGGATGAAGATCGGACAGAGGAAGACAACCGAAAAGGAGGTAGGAATGTGATTCTACTGGAAGAGGCAGACATATCAGAAGATATTAACGCTTGCTCCAATAGTCTCTATGACAGACTCTTTACTTCCAAAACCTTCTCAGTTGGAATCATGGGGAATGCTTTAAAGGCTATATGGAAAAATTCGGAGAGATTTAGCATGAGTGACAAAGGGGATAATTACTTCCAATTCTTTTTTAATAAAGAGGTGGATGTCTTGTGTGTTGAACGTGGTTCTCCATGGCTATTCAAGGATTACGTGCTCCGTGTCAAGAGATGGAAGGAAGATCAGAACGGTGATGAAGAGATTGTTTTCAATTTTTCAGTTTGGGTTCAATTTTGGGGTTTGCCAGAATCGTTTAAAACCCTCGAAGTTGGACATAAATTGGGAGAGAGGCTGGGCACAGTGTTGGAGGTAGGTAAATTTTAGATGAGAGGCAGAGAAACTAGGATTGTAAAGGCCAAGATCAATATTGAAGCTACTAGAAAAGTGAGGGATCAGTTAATTATTGCAGGACCTAAAAAAAAGGAGGTAGAGGTGGCATTGCACTATGAGAGACTTGAAAAGTTCTGTACCTACTGCGCAAAATTTGGGCACGAGGTGAAAAACTACCATGATCTGCTAAAGGACACAAAGAGTGATAGGATAAAAGAGGATGACATTGACGAATGGGTTAAAGCCAGCCAAGTGGGAACACGAAAAGAACATTCAATAACTCAGCCTAGAATCAGAATAAGGCTACTCAACGTAAGAAAAAGTTGGTCTTAAACTGCTTATTGGAGGAATTTGCAGGGATGTCAATGAAAGAGGGGGAACAAAGTTTGAAACCATATAACACTGGCAATAGGGCAGCACCTGAGTCACTTCAATCAGCCAACTCTAGAACAGAATGCATGGAAGTTATCATAGCTGGTCAGTCCAATGCCAAGGAGGATGAATGACAATCTATGCAATTCACTATTGGGCAGTGTGTCACAATAAAGGCAGAAAGTGGAAAAAAATTAGCAAGACAAGGTGCTGGAGGGTTGGATACTAAAGCTGGATCCAAAAAAAGATTGATGAGTGGTATAGTTGAAGGATCTACAAAGAAAGAAAGAACAAAGGATGAAAATGCAGTTGAACAGGGGGTGGAGGGTGCCATCCTACAAATGGCACCCAAGGCGTCATGAGAACTATAGTTTGGAATTGTCGGAGTTTGGGGAGACCCCTGACAATTCACACCCTAAAAGGGATATGTAAATCCCACTCCCCCGAGATTGTGTTCATAAGTGAAACAAAGAACCAATCTCGATAGGTGGAAGCAAAATTCTAGGCATGCAGCTATGAAACTGGCATATTGTTAACTCATCAGGAGTGGCAGGAGGACTTACACTAGCTTGGAAGGACAACATCAATGTTCAAATTATAAACAGCGGAGAATTCTTTGTAGCAGTTGAAGTTAAGGAGTTCGGAAGCAATGGGGTATGGACGTTCATTGGTGTCCATTTGAGCTGTTCGGAACAAATTTGATCCTTACAGTTTGAGAAGCTTACAACAATGAGTCAACAACTGGAAGGAAAAGTGGTAATAGCAGGAGATTTTAATGCTATAATAAGTCAAGCGGAAAAGGAGGGTGGAGGCTAAAAATCAGCAACTACCATTGCAACATTCATTAATTTCATTGACAGCAATGAATTAGTGGATATTGGAATGGTGGGGCGGCCTTTCACGTGGACAAACAGAACACAAGGATAGGATTTGGTGAAGGAGAGGCTTGACCGCTATTTAGTTGGGATGGGATGGAAGCTGAAGTTTCCGAATGCAGTGGTGCACAAGCTCACAGAATCAGGCTCGGATCATGCTCCTATATTGATGAAAACTGAACCTCAATCCTGGTATAGTAAAAGGCGTTTTAAATACCAGGAACGTTGGTGTGGAGAAGATGATGTCAAAAGAATTGTTAGTGAAGTGTGAAAAATGGAAGTAGTAGGCTCGGCTATGTTCTCTTTGGCCCAAAAGTTGAAAGAATGTAGACATAGATAAGTTCAATGGCAGATAACTCACAAAGCAAACTCTTGAAAAGAAATTGAGGACCTTCAAGATAGCCTAGAGGAGCTGCAGGTGGCTGGAATCAATGGGGGAGAGGAGATTACCAGATTGGAAGAGAAGTTGGAGCTAACATATATGAAAGAAGAGAGCTATTGGAGAGAAAAATCTAGAGTCAAATGGCTAAAAGAAGGAGATCAGAACACCAAATTCTTTCACCAGAAATTTCAATCAAGGGTGCGAAGGAACAGAATTTGGAGATTAGTTGGGAGGAACAATGAGATTCCATCGAAATTGGAGGATATTGCAAAGGTAGCTGAAGACTACTTTTGTGATATTTTTACTTCTTCTTGTTCAGTTGATCCGAATCCATATTTGGAGGATTTGGAGCCTAAGGTTACAGCTTCCATGAACCGTAGGCTCCAAAGGCCGGTAACTATGGACGAGGTCAAAAGAGCTACATTCAGTGTTCATGCTCAGAGTACTCCTGGTGATGACGGGTTACAGCTAAGTTTTTTCACTTTTTCTGGGATATAGTTGGAGGTAACGTTTTTAAGGCAGTGCGAAGTTTCTTTCACAGTGTCAGAATTCTAAAAAGCTTCAACCATACTCAAATTTGTTTGATTCCAAAGGTGCCAGATGCCAGTGACATGACTCAGGTATGACCGATTAGTTTGTCCTCAATTATGTATAAAATGATTTCTAAAGTTATGGTGCACCGACCACAAGGTATTATGAATAAAATCATAAGCCCAAATCAGAGTGCTTTTCTCAAAGGTAGACTCATTTCAAATAATATTCTAATTGCCCATGAATGTATGCACTATTTGAAAAATAAGAGAAGTGGAGCAGATCATGAGATGGCTATTAAACTAGATATGAGCAAGGCTTATGATAGGGTTGAATGGCACTTCTTATGGTACATCATGAAAAATCTGGGCTTTGATGCTAAATGGATTAACTGGACTAAGGAATTGGTAACGACTGTTTCTTACTCTGTTGTTGTGGAAGGTCAACCTTTTGGCTACTTTAGGCCAAATAGGGGCATACGATAGGGTGACCCCAATCTCCATATCTATTTCTTTTTTTGTGTGGAAGGGCTTTCCTTCTTGCTACACAAGGCAGAGCAAAACAGATTCATTCAAGGAGTTCAAGTTAATCGGAGATGCCAAACAGTTAATCATCTTTTGTTTGCTGATGATTCAATCTTTTTTTGCAAGGGCTCACCTAATACAAGCCAAAGCATTTTGGAATTGCTTGAGATCTACGAGGGCTTCAGTGGGCAAAAAATCAATTTGAACAAGTTGGCCATCTTTTTCAATCACAACACACCTTAGAACACAAGACTAGCAATTGCACAGACACTAAATATTGAACATATCGGAGCCCAAGACAAATACTTGGGGCTGCCCTCCATAGTTTAGAAATCAAAGAAAGCAACCTTTGGGGCTATCAAGGATAAAGTTCAGAAGAGAATTATGGGTTGAAAAAGAAGTTTATTGTCCTTAGGTGGCAGGCACACTCTATTGAGAGCGATGGGGGAAGCGATTCCTATTTACACACTCTCTTGTTTTAAGCTCCTGGACACGCTGTTAACTGAGATTCATAGCATGCTCTCGTAATTTTGGTGGGGTCAAAAAGGCGCAGAACTAAGAATGGTTTGGATTAAATGGGACACAATGACGAGACCGAAGAAAGATGGAGGGTTGGGGATCAAAGACATAAGGGCACAAAATTTGGCCTTATTGGACAAGCAATGTTGGTGTCTAATGAAATACCCTAATTCTACACTTTCAAGAATGTTCAAAGCTAAATATTTCAGATATACAGATTTCTTACATGCAGAGATAGGAAGCATACCGTCGTGGGGATGGAGAAGTGTTCTTGAAGGCCCCAGGGTGATCGAGAAAGGCTTGTTATGGAAAATAGGTTCTGGTGCTAATGTCTGCATCTTCCATGATCCCTGGCTCCCACCACCATTGCCCTTTAATGTCCCTCAAGCTGTAGTCACAACCCCACCGAATCTGCAAGTGTATTATGTTAGTGCGCTACTAAATCCTGATAGAAGCTGGAACAGAAACCTGATTGAGTCAATTTTTCCAGTTGATATATGCAATAAAATTTTTTCAATCAAACCAACAGAGGAGGAGGATGAAGTTAATTGGTGCTGCACAAAATCTGGTATTTACGAAGTTGGGTCAGGATACAAAATTGCTTATGGGTTCTTTCATTCTTCTACTTCATTGAGGTCTCAGAACATACAGAACAACAGAGTATAGAATAGCATTTGGGAATTGACATTACCGCATAAAATTAAGTTTTTTTTATGGAAGAGTCTTCATGAAAAGCTTCCGGTTTTGCAACAAATCCATAGTCGGTTTGTATCTACCCCCGCTACTTGCCCAAGATGCATGCTGAAAGATGAATCAATTTCTCATGCCTTGTTCCAATGCCCTCTGTCTTCAATAATCTAGAGGCTAAGCTTAATAACCCCTAATCTATGGCAGAGAGAAGAGGAGACCTTCATCAATGGGTGGCAACGAGCCTTATCTTGGGCAGTGGCTCAAATCGAAGGTAGACAAAAGATCCTCTTCATCGCGGCGCTGTGTTGGAGCACTTGGAAAGCGAGAAATAAGTGTGTCTTTGAGAAGCTAATAAGCCCAGCGCCGGAGATAGTACAAGAAGCCAGCAGTCTAGTGTGTGAACTCAGTAGCCATACCTGATGGATGCTACTAATTTCTCTTTATTATTACTTTACTTTTTCTTAAGCTTTTTGTCTTCTAATCACATTTGGTGATAATTGGAAATACCCAACTTCTTTTGTACTTCTTTATAGAAACAACTTTATTTTATAATAATAAAATAATATCTATCTTTGAAAAAAAAATAGAAATTTAGTGCTATTTTACATCATAACGATAAAGTTCACTACAGATGGTATGAAATGAAGAAAATGTAATATAAAGTAACAGTACGAAAGATAAATACATACTACAAGAAGCGCGAATATTACCGATGGTCGTCGACAAATTTGTCATTAATAAATTCGGACCAATATTTATTTTTATTTTATTGACGGCTTGCTATTATAAAAAAAATATAAAATTATTGTAATATATAGCTGTCAGTAATACTGATTTTTTTTTTGTATTTTTTTAAATATTATTCACTAATGGATAATAAAAGTGTGGGTTTTGTATATATATATATATAAAAGGACCTTTAACCGTCTATTTGAATACATGTTTTATACCATTAAATTTAAATAGATCCGATAAATAATATAAAAAAGTTTTTATTCAAACTGAAATTGAATAAATAATAAATTTACAGGATCATTTGAAATTTAAATACAATAAACAAAATAAATAAAACATATCCACATGAAAATACAAGCATACTACGTAGAAATTATTTAATCTACATGTAATCGCCTGAGATGAAACCGTCATCGTTATTATCTCCATCCCTTACCCCTCCCATGGTCTTGATAGTGCTGGTGGTGGCCGGTGCGGAATTTATAACCTAAAACTAACCGACAAGTACAACGGATCGTACCAAGTAATACCTCAGGTGAATGAGGGTCGATTCTATGAGAATTGATAGACTAAGCAACAATGGTTAAATGATTTACTTAGACAAACAAAAAATAGTGTTTGAGAGTTCAAAAAACATTAAATTAAAGACAGGCGAATAAATAAGTTGGGAATAAAATATGGAGAAGGCAGTTAAGGCTTCAGAGATATCTATTTTCTGGATTAACTTTTCTTATTAATTTATTCTAATCATGCAAGATTTAATTCATTGCAAACTATATGTGACTAGACCCTAATTCCTTAGACCTTTCTAGTCTCCTCTAAAATTCATCAACCGCCAATTCCTTGGTCACTTAATTCTAATTAGAGGGTGAAGTTCAATTCTAGTTTATATACCACAGAAATCCTAATTACCCAAATATAAGAGGATTATATGTCACGTATCCCGTTAAATTCAGATAAACTAGAAATTTAGGAGAATATGTTTTCAAGCTATTTCAAGTAAAGAGCTTTTCCAAGTTATACAAGAACTCAATTAGAAAGAGGATCATACTTCCGTTTTACCCAAATTCATAAAATAAAGAATGAAAACAATTCTTGAAATATAAATCAAAACATGAATTAAAATAAAGAAAACAATAGAATCAATCCATACAAATAGACAGAGCTCCTAACCTTAATAGTGGAGGTTTAGTTGCTCATGGCAAAGAGAGAAAAATAAGAATTGTAAATTGGGCTGAGGTGGAATGAAAAGTTAACTCATTGGAATCCTGGAATCCCCTCATTTATATCTAGTCCTCATTAATTTAAAATCTATCTTCTAAAACTAAATATAATATCTTTTCCTATTTTTAAAATAAAAATTAAAGTTTAAATCAGAATTAATTATAGCAATTAGCACGTCTTCAATTGATGGATGGGGACCACTTGCTTCGTAGGGTCCACGCCTAACTTGGAGTGGGCATAACCATTCTTGTGTGAATCTCTCTTGAGTCTCTGCTATCCCCTGGCTCTAGTCTGTGTTTCTGGGCCAAAATCTGGGTCGAAACTCGGCCTGAAATCGCTCCCAGCATTTTCTGCGTTTTCTGCACGTGGCGCATATCACGCATACGTGTCAGTCACGCGTACGCGTCGATGGCCTTCTTCGCGTGTCACGCGTACGCGTCAGGTACGCGCACGCGTCACTAAGCAAATCTTCAATTCACGCGCACGCATCAGGTACGTGCACGCGTCGCTCCTCGCTGCCATCTCCTTTAATTCTTGTGCTGATTCCATTTGTGCAAGCTTTCTCTCCATCCTTTAAGCCATTCCTGACTTATATAGTATTCTTCTCTTTTTCTGCGGAAGCTCCATCAAATCTATCCAATTGCTACCTAAAATAAATAGAATTGCATAAGATTCAAAGTAGCATCCATAGTGGCTAAAAGATAATTAATTCTTGATTAAACTCAACAAATTAAATACAAATTCACTAGGAAAAGATAGGAAAGATGCTCACGCATCAGTGGCATCAACGGCCGAGGACCAGATAATGCTGGTGGGACCAATGTTGACGATGATGTGCCCAACCGATAGATCGGCTCCTACCTACAAGGACATAAGCATGATGTATTTTTAACTTTTGAAAAATTTAGTAAGAAGATTCAAAATAAAAAATATTTGAAAATAATTTATATTAAAAACGACCATGAAAAATAATTTAAAAATCAATATTTTAAATCTTTTTGTGATGAATATGATATTTTATATAACTTCTCTTATTTAAGAATACCATACCACAACAAAATAGTATTATGAAAAGAAGAAATAAAAGTCATTAAGAGATGATAAGAGCTACGCTATATGAAAGTGGTGTACTAAAATTTTTATGGGTTGAAGTTGTAATACATCATGCTATATTTTGAATAGAATCATAACTAGAAAGTTTTTGAAGAAAACTCCATATGAGCATAGAAAAATGAACACCTCCTAATCTTAAATATTTTTTTATGGAAGTGCTTTATTTTGAACACTAAAGATAATTTAGACAAATTTGATCTAAAACATATGAATGCATCTTTGTTGATTATTCCACAACAAACAAAGTATATAGAGTATATCATAAGGACTTTAGGATTGTAAAAAAACCATGTATGTTACATTTTGTGATACTAATGTGGCTCCAACCATTCTTGAAAATGATACTGCAGGTATTACAACTGAAGATACCAGAAATGAGACTTAAATCCAATATCAATCTGATTCACTGTAAGTTGTTCCAGAAAATGATGTGACAGATAATTCTGTAGGAGATAATTATATTTTATCTCCTGAAACTACTGAGAATTCTAGAATTGACAGTAACTTGAACATAATTCCATCCGAATCTGTCCATAAGACTCTCAGACCTAGAGAATAAAAAATTTTGAATAATTATCCACAAGATTTTATCATTGGAGATTCATCTCAATATGTCATAACTATCTTCTTGTAGAAGAAGAATGGAGCCTAATAATTTAGCTCTAGTCTCTCAAATTGAACCTCAAAATACGAGTCAAGGCTATAGAAGAGGAACTACAACAATTTGAGAAAAATAATGTGTGAGCTCTTGTACCTGATTCAAATGGAAAGAAAGGAACTGGAACTAAGTGAATTTTTTAAAATAAATTGGAAAAAGATGGAAGTATAGCAAGAAACAAGGCAAGACTTTTGGCTCAAGAATATTGTAATAACCCAATTTTCAGTACGTCATAAACATACCAAAAACTGAGTGTTACCAACTTTTTTTCTTAGTATAACTACTATTTAATATTTAGCCTGTAACCTTGTTAGCACATGATCGATTTTGCTGAAATTTGTTTTTACATACAAAAGGATACGGATAACCAAATCAACATACATGAATATAAAAATAGAAGAATAAATAAAATACAAGAAAACTAAACTCGTAAGATACATCATGAACATTATATACAGAACAGAAACATTATAAAAAAGAAGTCAATACTACATCTTTTCATACACCCTTTACTCATAACTATGTATATATATACACTCGACACTCCAGGCCTAACCCATAGAAGAAGCCCTTAGTCTGGCGTCTGAACTAGTCTAGCAAGTCTAACAAACTCTTAATCTCTCTATGGATTTAACCAAAAGTGAGAGTCTAAACCAAAACACCGGTGCTAAGCTGTAGTGCCGTTAAAACATGCTATCATACCCTAACTGTCGCTATTAGATGATAACATTATTACCATCTCTGGATCCTCCTCTGGGTCCTCATCATCATTAGAAATCACTATTGCCTCATTGGAACTCCTAATGCTACTATCACTGCAGATGTCTATGTGTGCAGGGTCTCCCGTGAGCATAGGTCCGTCTGTTGGTATGCGATCCAATTCCTCTGCTGGAGGTCCTAACTGATCTTCTGAATGCGTGCCTAATGAAGATAATACCATCAGCTCAGAAATAAGATCCCAATCAAGATAAGGTGCATAAACAAACTCTTCAATTGGATCAGGCTTAGGAACTACCAGGTCTACTGGCTGTGCTGGAATAGGATGTCCAAGTCCGTCCGAAAAAAGATGGTGGGGTGCGTTTGGATTAAGCCATGACAGCAAAAACTCGTACAGTGCATTCGGGTCGATGTACGGGGTATCTATAGGGTGCAAAAAAGGATGGTCACGTAACACGTATAGGCGTACCCAAGGCTCCGCAATTACTATATAGAAACTATAGAATATCGGATCCTCGTATATATAAGGATGTGGAAGCTCATAGAACAGAATTCCTATCTCCATCAAAAGGGGGGAAAGGAAGTGGTAAGAATTGGAAAGTCCTTAGTAGGGTCGGGATAGTTAGTTAGGTTCATTTTATGTTATACTTAGTCAGCAGTAACAAACCACAGGATACATACAAATTTTAACAACCAAAGATATAGAAAAACAATCAATCAGGAAGCATACACACATAAGAATCATAGAAGCATATGACAGAGAAATATGCGCAAATAAGTATGATGCATGTCTATTCCTCATGCAGGTAATGAGCTCATTTATCGGTTTCTATCCACTTCCAATGTAATCTAACACCCTTGGTCGGATATGGTATTCCAGTGGCATAACCTCTGTAGGAACCTGTATCATATAAGCGCTGCTTCTCCAACTGAAATATGCCAAACATAACCTCTATAAGTACTTATTACAATCGCTACTTCTCCCGCTGAAGTATGTAATATTTCACTTTTGGAAGCTACTCTGGGTGGACTTACCACCATATCTCTACTGCACCTCTGGCAGCAAACAGACATTCAAAAAGTTTCTTATCGTTTCTCTTTTCTTTTCTTTTACCATCCTTTTAATTTCTTGTTTTCGACATCTCACGTTATCTTCGCACTATTCTCTCGCTTTTTTCCTAAATATTTTATGAAAGGAAAAATCATACAATCTTGAGCTTAGCTTTGTCTTTCTAAAGGTTTTAGAAAAACTTGTATGTTTACCACTTTTAGTTATATTATATCTTTTATTAATAAGATAATTATTCAAATAAAAAAATAATAATAATATATTATAATATTTTGGAGCTAAAATTCAGTTAAATATTTAGTTCCTTCAAAATTTTAAAAATACATTTTGACTGCCAAACTTTCTGAAAATTACATTTTAACCGTTTAACTTTTGAAAATTTCATTTTAACCTGCAAACTTTGTTCTAATTAACTTTCAATCCCAAATTTTTTTTATTTATATTTTAGCCACAAAATAATCAAAATATTAGGGTTTCTTGTTCTCCAAGAAACCGAAGCAAACTCATCAAATTCCACTTGATTTTTAAATATTTTTGGTAACTGATTTTTTTCAACATTCAATTCCAATTCCCAGCCACCAAATCACATAATTTTCATCATGATTCTAGCTTATATTCATCATTAAACATGGCTGAGTGAAGACTTCAACTCATGATTCCTTCCATAGAAAGTGCCACTTTTGTGAAGAGGAAGAAGAGACGAACACTTTAATCGATTTAAATTTTTTACGGGAGTTATGGAACTTAGAAAATCAAGCTCGGAAGGTTATGGCTTCCATGGAATCACTCTCGGTTCTCTCTCTCTTTTCTCTTTGGCTTTGGTGATCAATGAAGAGAAGGAAAAGATTAGTTGATTAATGATGGTGATGATGTGTCTAATTAAGGTGCAAGTGTCATTAATGGGCTAGGTGTTAAAGTTTAAGCTGAGTCAGTAATTCAGGTTATAAATATTTTAAACAGATAATTATGAAAGCTAGATATATTAAAACACAAGCAATAATACATATCGAGATAAATATATATGAGTTACTAATATGAATGACATTAGTAACTTGGTGATCACAAGAATATAAAATCCATGGTGAAGCATTAATGAAGCTATATCCACCGAAAAGTACCGATATTTACTTATGTAAGAACCGAAAATAATTCACTGATTAATTAACCTAAAATAATAATAAATTAATTATCCAAAAACAGGTCAAAAATTTAAAAGTCTTAATTTTAAAATTTGGATGTGAGATTTGAATTTAGTATAATTTTCCGAGTCAAAAAATGTAAATTTCTGTGAAAAATTAAGTAAAAATGCGTACGGGTAAATTAGCCGGCAGTACCAGCTTAAGTCTGTCCGGTACTACGTGAGAATAATAAAAACCATAGAAAGACTTAGGAAAATAATTAAAGTTGAAAACCAAGCGATAATTCTAAAGGTTGGGCCAAACAGGCCAAAAAAGCTAACGGGTTAGACCGGACACAAGTTGCGTCCAAGCTCAACATATAAAAGCACATTAATGAACCCCATTCAGCTACCATAACCTTAGGTAGCGTTTGGAAGAGAGACAGAGGCGGAAAGACTAAGAATAAGAGACAGAGACTGAAATAAGTTTTAGTATTGTGTTTGGTTGAAAGTGAGAGACAAAGACTGAAATAAGAATGAAACTCTAATTTAATTTGCACAAAGAATAAAGTTAGAATTAATTAATTGAAATGAGGGTATTTTAGGTATAAAATGTTATTAAAGTTTCAGTCTTTGTCTCCAAAAGTTTCAGTCTCCTGTATCCCCACTTTTTGGAGGTATTGAAATATTGAAATTTTGGAGATAGAAACTAAAATTTTAGTACCAATCTTTGAACCAACAAATATGATAATGAGTCTTAGTCTCTCAGTACCTCAAAAATAAATGCTACCTAAACAGAGTGAGAGTTGCAGCTGAGATTGAGAGTGGAAGGGGAGAAGAGAAAATACTATTCACTTCCTCACTCTTTCTAATAACTTGAGCTACGGTGCTTCAATTTGCGTTCCGTTTGTGGCTACACGAAGCTTTCGCTGAGCTCATTAGTTCTAACAAACTTTTGTTGGTAAGTTTTTGAGTTTCATACCCCTATTCTTTAGCCCTTATGAACTTTAAAATTTATATTTTGGTTTGGAATAGATTTTTGTGATTTGGTTATTTTGGTGCTAATCATTAGTGGAGATTTGTTGGGTTTCATCCCAATCTACTATGGGTAAGGTAAGCTTACTCTCAACCCTTGTGAAATTGTGTATTTAGGAACCCTAGATATTATTTTTATGAATTAATTGTGTATAGCTTGATAATTGTGATATATTGTGAGTAAGAGGAGTTGAGTTGGTGGCTTGATTGAGCTTGGTTGTGATCAATTAGTGGTTTTTGTGCACATTGAAAATCAGGCAAGGTATGATTTTGGTTTTCTTTATGTAATATGTAATGTTTCGTAAAACATAGTTACATAGGCTAGTGATCCTTATGATAAGTGTGAATTGTTGATGATGTATGATGATTATTGATGTTTGTGATTACTTCGATGAATTATGATGATGAATGTTGATAATGATGATGAGTATTGATTGTGTGGTAGATATTGATTGGAGGTGATGGTGAGTTTAATGATGATTGAATTGGAAAATAATGATTTTTTATGAATTTGATTAGTAGTGATAATGTTTCATGGTGATGATATTGATAGAAAATATAAGAAAAATTGTGAAATTGAATAGTCTTGATAGTGGATAAATGAGGAATAGTTGAGAAATGCTTGGTATGATGTTTGAGTATATTTTGAGTTGGTTTGGTTTTAGAAGTTTTAGAAAAACTAGAGAATTATCACTTTTGGTAAAAATATGTTTTTAGTGAATTTTGGTGGATTATAACTTGGATCTCAGTTTTTGAAATTAATTGGATTTTGTTTTAAATTGAAGATGATTTAAAGAGCTTTAAAATGATATAAAATTTGAGAAAAATGGAATTGTGTAGAGGAAGTTATGAAACGTTAGAAGTTCGGTACAAAAATTTGAAATTCTGCAGCTTTAAATTTTTCTAAGTTTGATACAACATGCGTACGCGAAATTTTACCATGCGATGTAATAATTCCATTTGGTTTGGAACATTACGTACACGAGCAAGGTGCCACTTATGCGGACGACCCAAATTTTAACTTGTGCGTATGCGGGACAGGGGTTCGCATATGCGAGACCCCATGTTTTGCTGAAAAACAATTTTCTTCACTTTTCAAGGGTTCTCTAGTCTTCCAAACTTATTTAATTATGGTTTAAGATTACTAATTAGTAATTAGGCCCTAAGACTAATAGAGATGTGTTAGTGAATTAAAATTAGTGAATTTTGTATGAGTTTAGAAGATGGAGATTCATGTTTCTGAAGTTGTGGGTGAACGGATGAAGTGCTATATGGTTGATGACTTTGAGAACTTGAGAGTTGATGATTAACTTGTGAAATCAAGGACTAATGATGGTTATGACGAGTCTGGGACTCAGAGAGAAATGGGTATGGTTAATGAGACTGATGACTTGAGTTTGGTTCTGATTGAGGAGCGACTTGTAAGTCGCAAGAGTGTGTCAAGCACTATATCCCTGGAAAGTGTGCCGGGCACTATATCCCTGGGTAATGTGAGGTCTGTGGTAGAGAATCCCACTAACATTCTTTTGGAATCACAAGAGTGTGTCGGGTACTATATCCTTTGGACCATGTGCCGGGCATGATACTCCTGTGGGATCCTACTTATATTCGTGACCGAAAGGCAACATTTCCATGGAAATGTGTCGGATTGGCAGTTGAACTGACAACGTGATATCATAGCCAATAGGACAAGCATTCATCATGTATGTTTTCTATATATTTGCTTGCTTTGTCTACTTGCATTGTTTTGCCTAATTGTATAACATGTTTATATGCTTCCTGAATTCCTTGTTGTATATGTCATATTACCTGTGTATTACTTGTTTGTATCTAATTATGATTGTCACTGGGGTTGAGGAGGTTCGGTAGGCGATGGCGATGGGATCGCATGGAGATTTGGCTGGTGAAGGCTGTGGAACAGCGGTGTTGGTTTAGTTAGAAATTCCCTAAGTTTGATTATCCCTGTTTCATTATGGTTTTAAGTTATGGTTTTTAATTTAGCATTGCTTTAAGTTTGAATCTTAAGTTTGATGTGAAGTTCTAGGATTGTCTTTGGCGTCCCAGAACCTTATATCTAACATATCGGGCACTATTACCATCTGAGAACCTCTGGTTCTCATACCACTGTTGTTGTTTTTCAGATGCAGGTTGCAACCCACCTCGATGAGTTGCTAGATGGTGATAGAGTGGAGGATCTCTTGATATCTTGTTTGTGTATTTTGGATATTTTGTTATATACTCTCTCTCACTTTTGTATCTTTGTTGCCGTAGAGGCTTGACTTTGAGAGATAACATATATATGCTATTTTAACTCAAAAACTCTGGATTGCCTTTTTGTAACTAGTCGGCCTAAACTCTGCGAGCTACAGCTAGAGTTCTTATGACTATCACACTATTATTGTGTTATGTCTTAGGTTGTATCTTATGTCTTTACGCTTTTAGTTATCGTGTGAACGCTACTTGTTTTTCTATTTTCTATTTTGTGCTGTAATTCTTCATTGGGCTCCTCGTATTACTATTCCTTTCTACTTATATATTATTGTATAGGCTTTAGAACTATCGTGACACTTTGTTATCCTTTATTTTACAGCATGAAGTAAGACTTCGGGTAATTAAGGTGTTACAACTTATATCGGCAGATATTAAACTTAATAATAATATCATCATCACAACTCTATTTTAATTATAATGGGTAAAATAAAATAATAACATCATAATAATATTATAATATTTTTTATTTTATTTTCGAAATTCGAAACCGGTTCGCCAAGATAAAACTAGTTATTGAAAACAAGATTTTCAAAAAGCATCGTGTCGGCATAAAAACTTAGAGTGTTACATTCTACCCTCCCTAAAGAAAACATTTCTCTCAAAATTTTCATTACTTGTAAACAGGTGTGGGTAGTCTGCCTTCATCTTGCTTTCTAGTTCCCAGGTATGTTCTATTTTTCTATTTCGTCCCCAAGCCACTTTAACCAGAAAAATTGTTTTGCCTTGCAGTTGCTTGTCGCTCTTGTCTACAATTTTGTTCGGTGCTACTGGATATGTCAAGTCGTTTCGTAATCACACTATCTCTGGTTGTAAAATATTACTCTTTTCGGGATTATATTTCTCAAGTTGCGAAATATGGAAGACATCATGGAGATTTGATAAAGAAGGGGGAAGGACTACTTGATAAGCTACTAGACCAAAAGTATCTGGAAGGGTCCTACATATTAAGGGTTAAGTTTCTTAGTTCTAAAGGCTCGACCTATTCCGGTAGTAGGGGTTACTTTTAGAAAAACATTATCACTCTTACTAAACTCTAAAGGTTTACGCCTATTATCGGCATAGCTCTTCTGTCGGCTCTACGCTACTTGAATCTTCTCACAAATCTTTTTAATCTGATTAGTAGTCTCTTATACCAAATCTAATCCCAAAATACTGGCTTCTCTTCCGTCGTACTAACACAAAGGCGACTGACATCTTCGTCCATAAAGAGCTTCATATGGGGCCATTCCGATGCTCTACTGGTAGCTATTGTTGTATGTGACTTCGATCAACGGCAAATACTTGTCCTAATTTCCTTAATGTTTCATTACGCAAGATCTCAACATATCTTCTAATGTTTGGATCGTTCGTTCCGACTAGCCATCTGTTTGAGGGTGATATGCGGTACTCAGGTGCAATTCTGTTCTAAATACCTTTTGAAAAGCTCCCCAGAATCTAGATATTAATCTTGGATCCGTATTAGAAATAATTGATGAAGGTGCTCCATGCAGTCGTACTATATTCTGAATATACAACCAGGTGAGTCTCTCCAAAGCATAATCAACTCGGATCGGAAGGAAATGCGCTGACTTTGTCAACCTGTCCACTTACCCAAATAGCTTCATGTCCTTCCGACATCCTTGGTAACCCAGTAACAAAGTCCATAGTAATCTTCTTCCATTTCTATTGAGGTATCTCAAAAGGCTGCAGAGTTTTTGAGGGTTTCTGGTGTTCCACTTTTATTTTCTAGCAAGTATGGTACTTTGAGACATATTGAGCTACATCTTTCTTCAGTCTTGTTCACCAAAACATATGCTTCAGGTCTCGGTACATCTTAGTTGCATCTGGATGTATAGAGAATCTACTTTGATGAGCTTCCGTTAAGATCTCCTTTCACAAAATTCCTTGAGCAGGTACACAAATTCTGCTTTTGTATATCCTCAAACCATCTCTATCTTGGTGTATTTCCTCTGGCTGATATGACTTTAGTCGCATTAACAATGCTAACATCTCTGTATCTTGAGCTTGCGCTTGCTGAATAACTGTCTTGAAATCAGATGTCAAGTACAATTGGGCCATGACAACTCCTTCTGACGTCTCTTTCATTCCCAATTTCAGATTCTCAAAAGCCAAAATCAATTCTTCTCCCTTTATCATTATCCATGAAATACTTAGGCTCTTCCGACTCAAAGCGTCCGCAACTACATTTGCCTTTCCAAGATGATAAATTAACTTAAACTCATAGTCCTTTAAGAACTCCATCTATCGCCTCTATCTCATATTGAGATCCTTCTGATCAAAGATGTACTTTAAACTTTTATAATAAGGAAAAACTTCAAACTAGGCTCCATGTCTAGAGTGGAAAAACCACCGCTGCTAACTCGAGGTCATGGGTTGGATAATTCTTCTGATGAGGTCTCAGTTGCCGTGAAGCCTACACTACCACGTTCCCATGTTGCATAAGCACACATCCTAAACCTTTAAATGAAGCATCACAATACACTTCGAAAGGTTCTTGTGGATCTAGCAATGCCAAAATTGGTGATGTCGTCAGCCTTTCCTTTAGAGTCTCAAAACTCCTCTCACATTCCTCCGTCCACTCAGATGGAACTTGTAAACCTCGGCTAATTAATAAATAATTAGCCAATAAATTAATTATTATTGAAAGAAATTATAAAATTAAATTTTATAGTTTAATAGAGTAAAAATAATTAAAATATAAAGTTTAGTACTAATTTTAAAAAATTTGCCCTAAAATTAAACGACGAGCTAAACCGAGTGAATCGGACCTAAGTGGGTCCAAGCCCAATGACATAACCCATGTATAAAAGGCCAAAATCAGCCCATCTTCCTCAAACTTGAGGAGAATCACGCTTCCAGCTGAAGAGAAGGGGGGAAGAACATAATAAATTTTCAAATCCTCGCTCCAATTTCAATTTCACTTATCTTTTAATCTAGAGCTCCGAATGACGAGCCGTCAGCGACCACATGTTCGTCTCGAAATTATCTACAAAACTCATCGAACAATTTGGTATGAGAATCACGTTTTCTTACCCAGTTCTTCCCTCTACAATTCGTGACTTTGGGTTTTATTATTGGGAGATTTTGTGATTTTGATAGTTTAGGGATACTCTGGCAGTGGATAATCACCGGATTTTGTCCAATTGACTCATGGGTAACAATCTTATATCTTGTTGAATTGGAGTTAAATTGGTGGATATTGGAAGTTTGGAATTGAATCCTAAGAGCTGGAAATTCAATTGGTGAGGAGTTGGAGCTTTGGAGCTTGAGGAATGGTGGATAATTTATGGTGTTCTAAGCATTAGGGAGGAATCGGTCAAGGTATGGTTTCGATTTCTCATAATTAAAATATAATGTATCATAAAAACTTAGGTTAGTTGACCGTATGCTAAGTTGAACTGGATGAAAATATTAAGGTTTAGTAAGTTTGGTGAAATTGTTGAGTTTAGTAATATGTTGATTATTGATATTGATGAGGTTTGATGATAATTGTTGATATATTGATGATGGTATTTCTTTTAGTACAATTGGTATAGTTTTGTGTGTTGATAATTGATGACTATGATGATTGAAGAGGATTGATGAATGATAATGGCACTACAAGAATTTGATAAATAGCGACGAATTTTTGCGAGAAATATTTTTTGTCACTAATCTGTCACTGACTTGCGAGGAATTAGTGACACACTAACAACAAAATTAATGAGCGGTCACAAAATACTCGAACTTGAGAAAAACGACTGATTAGCGAGAGATTTACGAGTAAGTTTGTTTCTCGCAGATTGACTTTTGTAGATAAAAAAAGAGCGAGGAAAATTTCCTCGCTAATTTCTCACAAATTAATTAGCGAGTGACAATGTTCTAGCAAATCAGTCACTTAGGGGTTCAATCGAATAAAAGTAAAGTAGCGAGGGATATTATTGTCACTGTTCCGTCGCAACTGTTTGATATACAATTAGCGAGAAACAATTCACATACTAGTTCGTCGCTAAATAAACTTTGTGTGAAAAGGCTAATTAGTGAGGAACAATGTCCCTAGCTAATCCGTCACAAAGACTTGAAATGCATTCTGCGATGGACAAATCCCTAGCTAATTTGTTGCCAAAGTTTTTATTTTTAGCAAGCAATTTGTTTCTCGCTAATTTGTCACATAATATTGTAAAATTAAAAATTAGGGTAGCGACAGAAAACAGTCGTCGCTAACTCGTCGCAACGGATATATCATTCAGCTAGAAAAGTGTTCCTTGCTAATTAGTTGCTAAAGTGGAAATACGGACATTGAGCGCCTGTGACCTAAGTAGCGAGAAATTTGCGACCGTTTAACAACTGACACACTTTGTTTGCTGATTTCAAGTCACTGATTAGCGGGCGAAATACATTTGTCGCTAAGTTGTCGCAAGTTTAATTTAGCGAGCGACTTGACAACTGCAATCTTGTCGCAAAGCAAAGCTATATCCTACCTATTTTGTAGCAAAATTACTCGATAACCTCGTTGGAAATCAGCCGCAAAGTTATAACAAATCCAAAGCTAATCGAAAAAATTTTAGAAGTAACTAGTCGCAATTGAGTCACTAATCAAAAGCTTATTTAGTGAGAAATTAGCAACCGTTTAATAACTGATAGACTTTTCTCGCTTATTTCATGTTGCTACTAATTTGTCAGAAAAAATGTTAGTCCTTATTCTATCCTTATTTCATGTTGCTACTAATCACTAACCTCTATATAAATCCATAAAAAAATCATAAAAAGTTTGAAGTAAATTTGCTAAGCACGCTAATGTAATTTGTCACAATTTTGTCCCTAATCTAAAGCTATTTTAAATGAGACAATAATTAAAGTTTCAAAGTCGTGACTAATAATTAGCTAACTAATTTTTAATAACTAATAATTTACAATATTCTAGCAAGAACTCAATTCTCAAAAATTTTACAAACAATTCAAATCAAAAGCTTTTTCTTAAAAAATATTTTTTTCCCTATTAGATCACAAATTTGTCGTTATTTTTAGTAGAAAGGTTGCTGTTAATTTGAATTGAAGTTTAAAATTAATATATTTTAAAGACAAATTAAAAAATTCAATATTTTTAGAAAATGAGAGCATAATGTTGATATTTTCAATCACAAAATATAGGGTAAAATACTTAAAATAAACCAAATGCATGCAAATATTACTAATATCACCCAAAGCAAGAACTGATATGTGAATCTCCCAAAGACATTTTTTATACCAATCGAATTAGGGTAATTAGATTTACAAATTTTAGTAGTAAATAGAATTAGACTAAATAGATTTACTAGGTGAGCTTTAACTACACATAAATCGAATCAGGCTAGCTAGATTTATGCATGGGCACAGGTGGTATGTTTCCAAATAAATCTAACCAGCCTAATTTGATTTATATAGGACGAAGGGCTTTATATAAATCTTAGATGAGTATGAAGAGATTATGCCATTTGAGTTATAGCTGGTTCACATGCCATTGATTTATTAGGGTGATTTGCCCTAATAATAATAATAATAATAATAATAATAATAATAATATGTATTCACGATCACAAAATTATTTTCTATAATATTTTTTGAGAAAAATAATAAATATTTAAAGAATAATTGAATACGTGCTCACATTAAAATAACATTGAATATTATATTAGTATGGTTTTGTTTTTATTATTTAAATATTAAATTTTATAATTTAATATTTTTATTCTACTTAAATTATCATTAAGCTATAGACAAAAATAAATATTTAAATGTAAAATTAAAATTAATATCCAAAAACCAATAGTAAAGAGTACAACCAGTTAAAAAAAATACTTAAAAATCTCATAAAAAAATTTATACTTATCCGATAAAATAATAATAATAATAATAATAATAATAATAATAATAATAATAATAATAATAATAATAATAATAATAATAATAATTATTATTATTATTATTATTATTATTATTATTATTAAATACTATAGAAATTGCTGGATGGTGATGTTTACTCCTACTTAAATATTAAATAATAATAATTTATTATTATTATTATTATTATTATTATTATTATTATTATTATTATTATTATCACTTATAAATACCAAGTATGTATTTTATAAATAGATTTAAAATTAATGCACTAGTACTCAACTTTTTTTAACATATACTCAATTATTTATATATTAAACATTTGGAGTTTGAATTATTTGAACATGTATCCAATTATTTATATAGAATTGAGATAGTAAAATTCAAGTGAATCTTTAACCCTAATCTCATATTTACGTAGAAGTAAATATTACCATCCAACAGTCTCTATAGTATTTAATAATAATAATAATAATAATAATTCCATCATATAAGTATAAAATTTTTTATGAGATTTGTAAGTATTTGTTTTAGTTGGTTGTACTCTTTATTATTGGTTTTTGATATTAATTTTAACTTTATATTTAAATATTTATTTTTGTCCATAACTTAATGATGATAATTATAAAATAATTATAAAATGTTAAATTATAAAATTTAATATTTAAATAATTAAAACAAAATTATATTAATATAATATTCAATATTATTTCAATGTGAACATGTATTCAATTATTCTTTAAATATTTATTATTTTTTTTAAAAAAATATTATAGAAAATAATTTTTTGTGATCCTGAATACGGATTATTATTATTATTATTATTATTATTATTATTATTATTATTATTATTATTATTATTATTATTATTATTATTAATTTATTGTGATCCTGAAAATAATTTATTGTTGTTGTTAGGACAAATCACCCTAATAAATCAATGGCATGTAAATCGAACTAGATTTATATAAAGTCCTCCATCCTATATAAATCGAATTAGGTCTGTTAGATTTACTTGGAAACATATGAATGTGCAAATCGATATTACCTATTTCGATTTATGTGTAGTTAAAGCTCACCTAGTAAATCTATTTAGTCTAATTCGATTTGTATACAAAATGCCTTTGGGAGATTCATATACCATTTCTTGGTTTGGATAATTTTGGTAATATTTGCATGCATTTAGTTTATTTAAGTATTTTACCCAAAATATACTAGAAAAATATATAATAAATAAGATAATTAAATTATTATATATGAGAATTTATTTTTATATGATCCTACAAGTTTTATTATTAATTAGAATCATTTTGAAATTCATTCAATAAAGATTAATTTGAGCTGGCTCTTGAATTAATTAGGATTGTTAAAATGAGCCAAATCTATCGGACTAGCTTGTTTACTTGACTTAAATAGATGGATATTTAACTCTAAAATCAAACTCGTAAAAATGCAAGTCTAAACAACTTAGCCATAGTTATCAGAACCAGACCGGTCGGCCAGTTCGACCAAAAAATCAGTGAACCGATGTCCTATCCGATTCGGTTCATTATTAAGACCAGACCTGCAATTGACTCGATCAAAAGCGGTCAAATAGTTAAAAACCAGATGATTTTGTCACGAACCAGACTCAATTTAGGCAGTTGATGATCCGCACTTCCTCCTTGACCCGTGTGCTCCACACGTAGACCAGTGGGGTGTGGATCATTGTAAGAGTATCTATTTGAATCCCCTTCAAAAGTGGCATCTCTAAGGTTCGATCCTTGAACCTAAGAGTAAGTAAAAGATGGATATTTGACTCTAAAATCAAACTCGTAAAAAATACAAGTTTAAACGACTTTGCCATAGTTATCAGAACCAAATCAGATCGGACCGATCGGTCCGACTGAAAAAATAGTGAATTGATGTCCTATCCGATTTGGTTCATTATTAAGATCAGACTTGCAATTAACTCAATCAATGGCGGTCAAAAGTTGCAATCGGACAATTTTGTTGCGAACCGGACTCGGTTTAGGCAGTTGACCCGCACTTCCTCCTTGATCCGCACACTCCACAAGTAGACTAGTTGGGTGTGGATCACTGTAAAAGTATCTATTTGAATCTCATTCAAAAAGTGGCTTTTTAAGGTTCAATCCTTGAACCTGAGAGTGAGTAAAAGCCCCCATCTCACTGTGACAAGTGAATTTTCAATAGATGTAATGCTTATAATTTATATATACCATATTATTTTATATGTACCACTAGTAGATTTTTTATTATATTTGCTCATTATTTTATGTATTATATAAAAGTATCGATTATATCATAATTTACATATAATTTAATTAAATCAAATTTAAATAATTTAAAATGTTATTATCATTTAATTTTTACTTTTAATATTTAAATTTTGATTTTATTATAATTTTATGTATTTATTAAATTACTATCGGGTTAAACAGTTCGACCAATAAGCTATCAGTTGAACCACACTAACTTAGTGATTCAGTAATTTGATCGGGTTAATTGTTGGTTCGATTCTGATAACTATAGTCTTAGCTCAATCAACCAAAAAATAACGAATTAAGATTTTTCATGTTTATTAAAAAAAATTTATCTATTTTATAAATTTTTTTAATTTTAAAAAAAAAATCAAAATGAAAATTTAAAAAAAAATTAGTAACTCAAAAAATAAAACAAGTTATGTTAATTTAAAAAATGTATAATTTCAAAATTAAAAACGTACGAATAAGCGCCATTTCCATTACTTCAAATAAAAAATTGTGTATAAGCCATTGTTCTGAAAATCGAACCCGACCGGTAGGTTCAACCAGGAACCGATCATCTAGTCGGTTCGGTTGAAGCACAAAACCGTTTGGCAAAAAACCGGTAAAACAAAAAAACCGGTTAAACCGGCGATTAACCGATAAACCGTTTGAACCGATCAATTTTTTCCGGTTTTTTAATTAAAAATATATATATATATATAAACCTTCCCCTCGCTCACACACAAGTCCACGGAACCCAGCCCCCCCTCTCTCTGCACACCACGGAACCCTAGCCCCATTTTCTTTCTCTCTCCCAGTCAACAGCAGCAGGAGGCCAGGAGCCACCGCCCAGTGCCCAGCGCCCAGCGCCCAGCGCCGTCGTCGTCGACAAACTCGTCTCCTCAGCCAACGTCCAGTCTCGTCGTCGCCGATCCTCTTCTCCTGGATCCCATCTCCTCGCGTCGCTAGGTCTCATCGCCGAACGGGTGGACGGTGCTGTCGCCGCTGGCCGGAACTGACTGTGGTGACATCAGGAATAATCTCGCCTGTGGAAGCTCAACCCCGTAGCCCTGTCGCCTGTGGAAGCTCGGCGCCGTAGCAGGAGCTTGACGTCGTCTCCTCTGTTCCAGCGCACTCTCTGTGTTCACCGTGCCTCCGTCACCGTCACCGTGCCTCTGTCACCGTCTCCTCATTCTTGTGATTACATGTATCAAAATGTAAACTTGTTTCTAAAATGTTGAACTTATGTGAATTTGAGGGTTGATATGCCTTAGTTTTTGTTGAAAATAGTGAGTATTTAAATCGATCTAGATTTTTTTGGAGATTTATTAGTTTTTATATTCAAAAGTTTTGTTTATTGTGTTTTTGAGTTAAGGGTTTGCTAGTGGTAGAAGACTTGATATGAGGATTTGGACACCGTAATGAATATTCGTTCTTTGTTCTGATCAGAACATTAATTTTTTTAGGGATTCTACTAGTGCTACTAATTGAAATTTGAATCATTGAATGATTATCTATTTTTTGGATTGAATGATTACTGATTAGTTGATTCATTTTAGTCCTGTTTTGTTCTTTGTATTGTTCTGTGTTCTTGCTTTGAATGATTAGCTCTGCTCACTGCTGTTGTAGTGTGCTGTGCTGAAAAAAATTGAGACTGAAATTGTCCTCAAAGCCTGAAATTTTGATAATCCTTGTTAATCTTCGTAAAAGTTTGTTGTTGCTGCTGTGTAATTTTTTATTGTGTTTTAATTGTTCGTGTTGTGGCTCTGCTCTGTTTTATTGTGTTATCCTAGTAAATGTTTGCACGAAAGGTGCAACAAAGAATAGAAAGCTTCACATATTTTGAATTTTCTTGCAGTATAATTTCAAGGATAGCTCTGTGAAATTGGTGTATGGCCCCAGCCACATCCTTGGGCAATTGCTTCTCTGTCTTGGAAAACAATTGTCAAAGTGGCATGTGGGACAAATCACACAGATGCTTATTTTTTCCATTCTTGATCTCAATTATTTAATATTTTCTTTCATCTACTCATTATTTCTTTTTGAATGTTTAGTGGCGGTGGATAAGAATGGCTTTGTGTACTTGTGAGCAATTCTTTACTTTCTTAGTTCAGTATCTTAGCTCTGTAAAATAAGTTATAACTTAAGATTATCCATTTGTGCAGCTGGGAATTTGGTGGTTATGGAAGGTTTGTGCATAATTTTCAGATTGGTTGTCAATGTTCTGTAAAATACAAAGAAATCACAACAATCAGATGATTCAATTCAAATTGGTTTTGTTTATTTATTTGGCTGGTTCTGTGAATTCTGCGTGTACTGCAGGTATGCTTGACACAAATTCAATTCCCTTCCTTGTCTTGTATATATATACACTCAAAGATATGTCTAAAGTCTAAACAAATTTATTGCATAAAGAACTTGATCTTTGCATAAAAATACTTGAGATTTCTGTATTTTAGAGTCTGAGTAGTGAGAGCGTGAAAGGAAAGGGGATCTTGACCAGTATGAACTCTTGGATGGGGATAGAAATATAGCCAGCAGACTTCTTGCAGTTAAGGTGATTGTCATATTACTAATAGTAAACTATAATTTTTTTTTTCATAAATACTATTATCACTTCTCATTAGTAACACTTATCATGTTTCATGGCAATATACTAGGACAGCAGAGAAGGAAGCAAGCTTGATTCTACCAATGCCCATAATGTAGAAGACAATTGATTATCTACTTTTTCTGCTAGATCAGCCCTATGTTGAGAGGTTTCTTAGTGCATATAAATTCTTGTGGAATAGGATGACAGCAATTAGAATGGACCTGAGAATGCAGCACATTTTCTATCAAGGGGCTATTCTATGCTTGAACAGATGGTACTTTTTTATTTTCAACAAAAGTATAATAAAACCTGATTTTTCTCTTATTGAAGTGGAAATAATATCTATTTTTTCTGCAAGTTCCATATATGCTATATTGATTAAGACTCAATACAAATATATATTGTGGCTACTTACAGATACAGTAGTTTCATATTTATTTGTTGGTAAAATATATTTCTAAAGGTTCTGATGCCTTTTATCAAGAATCTTGATAAACCACTATTTTATGGTTTATCTTGTGCTCAATTGAGTGGTTTTTATCAAGTCCTTGCCCACTTATTCATATGATTTGCATGATTTTACAATTCCTTCGTAGTGTTATTCTATGGTTAAAAACTTGCTTCCTAGGGTCTTTAATTTGTGTATTTTAATTCTCCTTTATACCATTCGATGCCGTGATCCGTGTGTTAAGTGTTTCAGGCTTTATAGGGCAGGAATGGCTTAGAGAATGGAGAGGAAGCTTGCAAAAATGGAAGGAACACAAGAAACTAAGGAGATAACCAGTGAGCATCGACGCGCACGCATAGCTCACGCGTGCGCGCGACATGGAGAAATTTACAATGACGCGTGCGCGTACCTGATGCGTACACGTGGATTGGAGTTCTGCTAGATGACGCGTGCGCGTGTTTGACGCGTACGCATAACACGCCAAGACAACCAGCGACGCGCACGCGTGACTGACGCGTACGCGTGACATGCGCGATCTGCAGAAAATAACAGAAAATGCTGGGGGCGATTTCAGGCCGAGTTTTGACCCAGTTTCCGGCCCAGAAACACAGACTAGAGCCAGGAAACGAGCAGAGACTCAAGAGAGATTCTCATTAGCATAGTTTTAGTTTTAGATCTGAATCTAGAGAGAATTTACTCTTTCTCTAGGTTTTCTTTTACATTCACATATTTTTAGTTTTATGCTTTTGCTTTGGATATTGAAGAGTCATTACCTCCGTTGAAGTTATTATTCTAGTTTGTTTCCTTATTCCCTTACTCTTCCATATTCTTAATTCTTGTTTAGAGTTACAATTGGATTGTTTTTAGAATTTATTAATGCAAAAGATTACTTTCACTTTTAATTAAATTGTAGTTATTGTCCATCATGTCTTCTTTTTATTCCCTATTTAATTCTGTGCAAGTAATTTTCATGTCAATGGAGTAGATTCCCAACTTGACATGGGGGTTGATTAAAAGGAGACACTTGAGTTGGAATGCTCAAGTGATTAGTTAAATTGGAAGTTGTTGGCTAATTCTCTATTTACTAACGCTAGACCTTCCCAAGGGAGAGGACTAGGATTTGCGAATAAGAGTTAGCTTAATCACTTGACTTTCCTTTATTTAGTAAGGGTTAACTAAGTGAAAATAACAACCTCTTTATACTACACTTGAGAGAATTTCAACAAGGATGGAACTTCCAATTAACCATTCCCCCAGTCAAGGCTTTTTATTCTGAATATATAATTCTCTTTTAATTTATAATTATTTATTTTCCGTCATTCAACTCTCAATTTTCTCGGAAAACTCCTGATTAATAAGATAGCACCCTCTTGTCAACTCGTTGGGAGACGACCTGGGATTCATACTCCCAGTATTTTTATTCTGATTTTGTGACAACCTTTCTAAATTGATGAGTGGATTTTCGCTGGTTAAGGACTATACTCGCAACGTATTTCTATATTGATTTCTTAATTGGTTGATTTCCGCCTCGCATCAAATCTGCATCTGCTTGGTGATGTTTGTAAGAACAATATCTTGTGATGGTTAAAAGTTTAAAACTCATGAGGCTATTGATTTTTGTGGTTTCAGATCCAATTACACATCATTGCAATGCATGAATTATGTGAATACACAAAAGGAGAAGGATTTTCTGCAGGCTTTGATGCTCACTTCAATATTGAACATATGAATATAACTTCGGTTGAATTGTTTCAGATGTATGATGATTCACAGAAAGAAAGGAATACTTGTACCTACCGAAAAAGAGTTTCGAGACTATTATGCTCTCCTTAAATTGGATAAGCATCCTGGTTATAAAGTAAGTTATCCTTGTTGTGCTCATATCTTTAATGTTTCATTGGCAATGGAAAAACCTAAGAAAATAAGTAAGTTATCCTAGGTTTAACCTGCAGAGCTATTCCTTAATCTCGCTAAGATGACTCTAGAGACAAGGCAGACTCCAGAAGTTCTACTTGCCTGCGATGTAGCAAGGTCTGTAATTTCAAATGGAAATTAAATTAGCTACTTTTTTTACATTACTTAGCTTGATTATTATTAGGGGTATAGTGATTTCATTTGATTTTGACTTTAGCTTGATTATTGGGTCTTTATTGATTAATCAATCAATTAATTAATTAATTCAAGACAATTGATTTTGTTCTATTGATTTTCTCTGTTCTTGCTATAGTTTGTTATTCTTTACTGCTATTTATTTGTTGTTCTTGGCTTCTTGCTATTGTTTGTTTGTTCTTGATTTTCTGCACTTAATTTGTTGTTCTTCGTTGTTGCTAACTTTTTATTTGTTAATTTTTAATTTGTTGTTCTTCACTGTTGGCTGCTTTTACTGTTATTTTTTTATTTTTTTTGAATTTGTTAGTTTCTTATTTTAATTTATTGGTTCTATTATTTTTTGTTCTTGATTTTATCTTTTTATCTTCATTGTTATTTTGATAGCTACTATTTTTTGCATTTAATTTATTATTATTCTATTTTTGATTTTGATTAACTGATGTGCTATTATTTACCGATGTTATTTTTCTGTGATATTTTGCAATTTGATCCCAGTTTAAATGACAATATTGGTGAAACCGAAGTTAAAATTGGTGGACATGTTCTTTGTGCAATTGATATGCCAAGTCTTAGGTGTTGTTTGTATTTTTCATTTTTTTTAATTTTTAATGTGCAATGAGGAACTGAGATGTGTAATGTATAATGAATGTTATAGAAGCAGGAACACATTTGTGTAGCCAGATTGAAACATCTCTTAAAAAGTGAGTGAATACTTACTTTTACATTATTATATTATAAGTGAGCTTTTTTCTTTGTTAGTTTACTAATTAAGTCATGTTATTGAGAGCTATTAAAAAGATAGAGTAGGCATTTGATCAAGTCCAAAGGCTTGGTTATTATCAGGTTAAGCTTCAATACATAATTCTTGAAACATGATTTTAACTTTTTTAAACATGTATAATTTTGATAAATTCATTTATTCTGTATGTGATATAATTTTTTTAGTTCAATGACTATAATAAAAAAATGAAGTTTATTTTAGTATAGCGACATACTCGCTATTGATGATGGTGGCAAATTATAGACTCTATTGCGACTGAAACATTTGTGAGATACCTATCGATTTGTTACTATTTTAAAAGGAATTTGCGATGATATTTTGCGATAGTATTGCAACTAATTGACTATATATTATTTCCTAGCAAATTAGCGACTATTTCATAACTCTACTTTATCATTTCGAATAGCTTTGGTTTAGCGACAAAATTCCTACAAATTTGATTAAGGATTTTTAAAGATTAGCTATAGATTTGCTATAAAATATGACAGATTTGCGACCATATTAGCGGATAACTTGCGACGAGTTAGGTTCGGAAAAATTCCTCGCTAATTAGTGTCAAGTAATATTTCTATTTTGTCTACGAAGTTAGCTTCCATTTAGCGATGAATCTGCTATTGTAGAGTTTGTCGCTAATTAGCGACTACCGTTTAGTCCATTTCTTCTATGGAATTAGTTTTTACTTTAGGGACTGATTTGCGACTATCTAATCGGTAGCTAAAAAACTTTCCGATGAATTAGCGACTGTTGTGTTTGCCTCACTGATCTGCGACTTGTAATTAGCGAGGAAAGCATTAGTTGCTATGCGGTAGCTAATCCGTCACAAATTGTATTTTGCGTCAGATTAGCGATGATTTTACGACTCTTTTTGTGGTAGCTAATCGGCCATATTCTTGTAGTGTGAGTAGTGTTGATGATATATGATGATAATAATTAGTAGTGAATAATGATGATGGTTTGATTCATATTGAAATTGTGTAGTTTGATTTGTAGATGAATTTAAAGTGAAAAATGGTAAGATTGAGTTTAGGCATGTTGTAAAAATGGTAGGGAATTGTATTGAGTATATTGGAACTGATTTGAGTGTAATAATCATGGTTTGAATTGAGAATTTGGAAAGGTTAAAGGTTTTGGTATTTTTGGTAAAAGTGGATTTTTGACCAATTTCGACGAGTCATAACTCGGCTATTGGACCCCAATTTGTGTCAAAATTGTTTCAAACAAAAATTAGGTCCGAAAAGCTTATTTCGTTTGAAGATCGAACGGATGAAAAGTGTTTTAAAACAAAAAAATGTTTTAAAGGTTTTGGTATTTTTGGTAAAAGTGGATGAAAAATATTTTAAAACGAAAAAATTATGCGTGTTCGAAGTTCGACGTAAAAATCTGGTTTTCTGCGGCTTTTGAAGGAAACAGGAATACTCGCGTACACAAGGCATGCACGCGACGCAAGTATTCCCTACTGTTTTGGATACTCGCATACGCGGGACATGGCTGTCTATGCAACTTGGCTAATTTTTGCAATCGGCGTACGCACAAGGGGCATGCGTACGCATGACCCTGATATTTTGTAAAAGTTGTATTTTTCAAGTCTAAACCAATTCTTTAGCTTTCCAAACCTCCTTTACAGTTGTTTGAGGTCCATGGTGTGGATTTTCTAGATCCACAAACTAACCGACAAGTGCACTGGGTCGTACCAAGTAATACCTCAGGTGAGTGAGGGTCTATCCCATGAGGATTGATGGACTGAGCATCTATGGTCGAATGACTCACTTAGACAGGCCAGCAGAAAGTTGTGTTTTGAGGGTTATAAAATACATTATAAATAAATTTAGAAAGTAAGAGAGTAGATAAAATGTGTGGTGTGAAATCTATGCAAGATTCATTTAATGGCAAACTTTAATTGATTAAACCCTAATGTCTTAGTGATTTAGTCTCATCTAACCTAAATTAACCGCCAATATCTTGGTCACTTAATTGCAGATTAGAAGGTTAAGTTCAAATCTAGTTTATCGCCACAAAACCCTAATTACCTAAAGCTAAGAAGATTATATGTCACGTATCCCGAATAGTTCAAGTAATTAGCAATTTAGGAGGAATTTGCTTTCAAGTTGTTGTTCAAGCGAGATAGCTCTGTCGAGAATCACAAGAACACATGTAGAATAAGGGTTATACTGTCATTCTACCCAGATTCATAAGATGAAGAACGAAAGCAATCCTTGAAACTAAATCAATACATTAATTAAAATAAAAAAGCAATAGTCTTAATCCATCAAAATAAATAGAGCTCTTAACCTTAACCGAGGAGGTTTAGAGACTCATGACTTACAGAGAAAACAAGGGTTCTAGAAAATGAAACATGCGAAAGTGAGAAGATCCTCCTAAAGGGTGAATCTTTTCCCTTTTATATCTAACCTAATTTGATTTGAAACTAAAGTAAAATATTAAATTCAAAAGCTAAAAGCTAAATCCAACAAAAGATGCTCCCTTGATAAGGTTGAGTTCGGATTGCCTGGCGCTAAACACTAGGATTGGCGTTTAGCGCCCAAAGGGGGCAGAAATGGCTTGGCATTTAGCACCCAAAGGGGCAGCTTCAAAACTTCTCTTGAAATTATAAAAACACCAGAAAAACTCAAAGTAGCATCCAAAACGGATTTTAACATTAAAATATAACCAAACTTACTAAATTCTAACTAAATTTAACTAAGATATAAGCAGAAAATGGGTATAAGATGCTCACGCATTACAACACCAAACATAAACTGTTGTTTGTCTTCAAGTAACTAAAAACAATATAGGACTAAGAAAAGAAGAGAAAATGCCTAAGACCTTAGTGTTCATTTAAGCTCATGTCCAATTACTGGGTGGGGCTAATGACACTATAATTCTGAATAGGTTTGGCATCTCACTATCCTTTGAAGCTCAGAAATATTGATATCCTTTAGAACTAGAACTCAGATGGTATTATGGGCTCTTTTATTCTTCTGAAGCTTTGATTAATCCTTGAACACAGCTTTTTCTTCTTTTTTTTTGGTGCTTTGTACCTCGAGCCTAGCTGTGACTCTAAGTTTTGTGTCTTCAAGTTTAACTTGATACAACAACACCACCAACACTTAATTGGAGAACTCTTTTGAGATCTAATTTTTTCTTTTTATTTCTCCCAGACAGTGGTGCTCAGAGTCTTTGGCACACTCTGCAATTGCAATAGATCTCGACTCTTAGTGCTCTGTCTCAAGGATTACTTGACATATTTACACCACAAGCATATAGTTAGGAAAATAACTCATTTGAGCTTTTAATCATTTTAGACCTTCCTAACCATTGATGCTCAGAGCCTTGGACCTTACTTTTTATTTTTATTTTTTTTATTTTTTTATTTTGCTTCAAGGATCAATTTCTCACTTACTTTAGAGAATCTATAATGCTTTTCTAAGTTCTTGTACTTCAAGTACTAACTTTCTTAACTCCAAGATCAATTACGCACTGTTCAGTTCATACATTTAGAATTTATAGATAATGCCATCACATCAAAGTAATCAGAATAACTCATAATATATAACTTAAGTCTCATGCATTTTATTGCTGTTTTTTTTTCTTTTGATTTTTCAAACTCAGTGAGCAATACATGAGATCTTTTTCAAAATGAAAATAAAAATAAAGCATCAAAATAAATAACTAAACTAGAAAGCAATAAAGTACTACTACTGATCATGCAAGAGACTTTCAAATAAATAACAGAAAACAGATAAAATACTAAAAAACAGAAAATAAGGAAAGCAAAAGATAAAGAAACTCAACCACCTCAGTCATGGTAGCTGCTACTCCCTCCTGGGAATCCTCTCTGGCACTTCAGCTCATCCAAGTCGCACCTCTGCCTAAGCTTCACCTCCACTAGCTGATGGAGGAGAGCAGAGTGGCCCTGATGCTTAATCCTCAGCAAATCAACAGAAGATGTCAGCTCCCCAATGGATTTGGTCAACTGATCCCAGTAGTCGCGAGGAAAGAAGTAGAATTCTTGAGGCATCTCCGGATATCCTGCTGAGGAAGAGGAACTGGCTCCTGTGGTGGTGCATGTCCAAGCTCCCTAGCATGCTCCATACTCCTCCTAGTGATAGGTCTGTCAATATTAATAGGGGTATCGCCATTGATGCGGACTCGAACCTCAGCACACAGGTGGAAGATGAGGTGAAGAAAGGCCAATCTCGTAGAGGTAGAGGCCTTTTTGGCTATCCAGTACAGCTCTTGAGGAATCACACGGTGTACCTCCACCTCATTACCGAGCATGATGCAATGAATCATCACTGCTCGGTCCACTATAACCTCAGACCGATTACTTATAGGAATGATGGAACGCTGAATGAACTCCAACCACTCCCTAGCAACTGGTCTCAGATCGTGCCTGCCTAGCTGGTATGGCTGACCTCTGCCATTCCTCCTCTACTGTGCTTCAGAGAGGCAAATATCAGCAAGAACCTGGTCCAATCTCTGGTCAGTGTTGACCCTTTGAGTATAAGAGTGAGGGTCATCTCTGGATGACGGCAATTGAAGGATCTCCCTCACTCTCTCCTGACTGAACTCGAGGATGTTCCCTCGGACCATAGTGCGCCAGTTCTTCGTGTTCGGGTTCACGCCAATGGCATGCCTGTAAGTCATCCAAGCTTTGGTGTAGAACTCCCTGACCGTAAGCATGCCCATGTCAGTCATGGGATTGATTAGAATTTCCCAACCCCTCCTCTGAATCTGTTTTTGAATCTCTGAGTACTCCTCAGGCTGAAGATCAAAGCGGATCTCGGGGATCACTTTCTTTTTGCTCACAATTTCATTGAAGTGATCCTTGTGAGTCTTGGAAAAGGATGAAATCATGCAGACCGGAAGCAGGGACCATCTCTTTTCTCTTCCTTGAAGAGGATTCTCCGATTTTTGGTGCCATATGGATGGTGAGAATAAAGAAAAGCAGAGCGCCCAACACCAAACTTAAAGTTTTGCTCGTCCTGGAGCAAACAAAAATAGAGATAATGGTGAAAAGAGGTAAAAAAGGTTAGGGACAATGCAATTAAAATGATGAAAGAAGAAAATGTATGGAGGGAGGGGTGGTGGGTTATGGCTATGAGGGTCAAGGAAGGGGAGGGAAAGGAAGGAAAACATAGAAAATGGTTATTAGAAGTAAGAAGAAGGAGATATAGAAGAAGTGGATAATGGTGTGTTGAAAGTGAAAAGTGAAGTGGTATTTATAGAGGGTGGGAAAGGGTGGGAGGTAATTGAATTTGAATTTTGGGTAATGGTAATAGGAGTAGGTGAATATAAGGAAGGTAAATTGGGAGAGATTGATGGGATTTGATTGAGTGATGGAAAGGTGGATAGGTGTATGGGAAAGTGGAGGATGTATGTGGATGGAATAAGGGGTAAGGGGTGAGAAGGTATTGTTTGAATGGTCAAATGGGAGGGAGTGAAGGGGAGTAACCGTTGGAAATGGTAAAAACACTCTTCACAAATCAAAACTGGCATTCCTGGCGCTAAATGCCAGGCTCGGCGTTTAGCGCCAGTAATGACACTTTTTTGGGACGAATCACTTGGCGCTAAACAAATAGCTGGCATTTAATGCGCAATATGGCATGGTTTGGCTTGAAAGTTTAACTCCCTTATGGGCGTTAAACGCCCACCTGGCATTTAACGCCAGTTGGTGCTTGACCATCCTGGGCGTTAAACGCCCTCCTGGCGTTTAACGCCAACTCCCTTGCTTCCTTGCCTGGCATTAAATGCCCACCTAGTGTTTAGCGCCAGAACACTTCGAGTTGAACGCTCTCCAGGGTGTTTTGTTCTTCCTCCTGAGACCTTCTATCCTTGTTCTAAGTAATTTGCATGATCATAATTAAAATTAACCCAAGAAAAACTATAAATACAAATAAAAATGTATGAAAATCAAATTGAAAGAAAAACTAAATGATACTTAAGGTTGGGTTGCCTCCCAACAAGCGCTTATTTATCGTCACTAGCTTGATGGTCAACTCCACTAGGGAGGGGGTGATCATAAGGGCTTAGCTCTTTACCCCTCACTGTGAATCTCTTTCCTATGCTATCATGAATTAACTCAATGTGCTCAAGAGACAGGATCTTGTTTATTGTATGAGGCAGAATTGGACTCGTAGTGAATACCCCCTTCATTCTTAGAGAGAAGTCTTCAGTGAGAATCTTCATGTTCCTCCAACCTCTAGGCACCTTCTTCTTATGAACTCCCTCCTTTGTGCATAATGCACTCCCAACACCAAACTTAGGTTTGATGTCAGGGAGAATTTTGTTGGTTCCCACCAAGGGAGGCTCGAACAGTGAACTCTGCTTTGCATCAGTCAAGGACCCTTGAGGATTTGGGTTAGTGAGTCCACCCTTCATGTAAGTGCCTCCTTCACCAGAGTGATGTAAAGGACTAAAAACCTTGAATACCAAGTAATTCTCACGCATCCTTAGAACCAATTCACCTTTTTTCACATCAATCAAAGCTCTCCCAGTGGCCAGAAATGATCTTCCAAGGATGGGAGAATCATTTGCATCCTCTCCCATGTTAAGGATCACGAAGTTTGCAGGGATGAAAAGCTCTCCAACCTTGACCAGGACATTCTCTACTACTCCATATGTCTGTTTCAAAGACTTGTCTACCATTTGTAGTGCTATCCTTGTTGGCTGCGCTTCTCGGATTCCAAGCTTCTTTATTACAAACAAGGGCATTAGATTGATACCTGCACCAAGATCACATATGGCTTTGTCAAAGTTGATGCTCCCAATAGCACATGGAATTTGAAAACTCCCTGGATCTGACATCTTCCTTGGTAACTTGCTCTGAATTAATACACTGCATTCCTCAATTAGGACCACGATTTTATCTCCCTTTAGGGTCTTTTTTTCAGAGAGTAAACCCTACATGAACTCAAGATATTGAGGCATATGCTCCAGTACCTCAGCAACAAGAATATTGATTTGCAACTTTTTGAAAATTTCCACGGACTGCGAGAATTGCCCGTCTTTGGTCTCCTTTGGCTGCTTCTGAGGGGTTGATATCTTCGGCTTATGCTTGGCTGCCTTGGATAGGGCATGTATTGTGGTGTCCTCAGCCTTTTCTGCAGCCTCAACAACCTGTGCTTCCACCTTTACCATGGGTTCATCAGTCACTATGACGGCCTTGCACTCTTCTCTTGGATTTACCTCTGTATCACCAGGAAGAGTGTTAGGAAGCCTCTTAGGTATTCACTTGCTCAACTGACCCATTTGTACTTTCAAGTTTCAAATTGGCTCTAGTCTCCTGTATGAAACTCTGGGTGCTCTTGGAAAGTTCAATAACTATAGAGGCTAGGTCAGGAATGTTCTGAGATTGGGTGGATGCTTGTTGTTGCTGAGAGTGTTGAAACTGACGGTTGTTGAATTTATTCTGATGAAAATCGCCTTGAGAGTCGTTGTTGAAATTCGGATGAGGCTACTAAGGTTGCTCTCTCCACCCAAAATTTGGGTGATTCCTCCATCCCTAATTAAATGTGTTAGAATAAGGATCATTATTATAATTTCTGGAGGAACTTTTCATATAGTTAACCTGTTTAGGAGTGGTATGAGCATAATCATAAGTCTCCCCTTGGTAGAAACTATTACCCATGTCATAAGATGCATCTTGAGTATTAACAGATGAGACTTGTATCCCACTTAAGTGCTGAGTAATCATGTTGATTTGTTGAGACATGGCCTTGTTTTGGGCAAGAATGGCATCCAAAGTATTTAGCTCCATGACTCCTTTCTTCACAGGATTCCTCTTAGAGGTATACAAGTATTGGTTGTTAGCAACCATCTCAATCAGCTTATTAGCCTCTTTAAGAGCCTTCTTCATATGTAGAGAACCACCTACAAAATTGTCTAGAAACATTTTGATCATCTCTAAGAGTCCATCATAGAAGATCTGTAATCTGATCCAGTTTAAAAACATGTCAGGAGGCCTCCCCTGATCATTGACTTGAACCTCTCCCAAGCTTCATAGAGGGACTCACCATCTCTCTGCCTGAAAGTCTGAACATCTGTCCACAACTTAGTTAGCTTCTGAGAAGGAAAGAACTTGGTCAAAAATCTGTTGACCACCTTGTCTCAAGTATCCAAACTCTCCTTGGGCTGAGTGTCAAGTCATTGCTTTGCTCTATCCCTCACATCAAATGAGAAGAGCATCAGTTTATAGACATCCGTATTCACTCTATTAGTCTTCACAGTATCACAGTATCACTCTGGTAGTTTTGTTGCACCAGAGTGATCAACTGTGGCTTCATCTCAAAGTTGTTTGCACCTATAGGGGGTACCACAATACTTCTTCCATAGAAATCAGAGTTGGGGACAGTGTATAAGCCAAGCATCTTTCTAGGTTGCTCATTACCATTCGGATTCTCAACATTAGCATTGGGATCCATGGTGAGCTCTTCAGCTTCCTTCTCAAACATTTTTCTGAGATTCTCACCGGCTTTATAAGCTCTAGCTTGTTGCAAACGACATCTCAAGGTCCTCTCTGGTTCAGGATCAAAATCAAGAAGGGGGTTCTTTGTTCCTGTTCCTACTCATAAACAAACAGAAAAAAAAAAAGATAGGAATCTCTACGTTAGAGTGTAGAGAATTTCCAGTGAGGTATCCAGTGTAAAAGAAATAAAATAAACTAAATAATTAATACTGAAATTTCGAAAATCAATAAAAAAAAGATAAGCAACTAATTTTGAAAATAAAGAAGAAAAAAATAAAATAAAATAACTAAAGAGGGACACCAAACTTAATTTCAAAAACTAAAAAAAAATTAATAAAATAAAGCTAAGAATTCAAAAATTTAAGAACAAAAACAAAGAAGACTAAAAATTGAAAATACCAAACTTAAATTCAAAAATTAATGAATTTATTTTAGAATAAAATTAAATCAAATTTTCGAAAATCAAAGAGTAAAATAAAATAAAAAAAAGTCAAAAGCTAAAAATACCTAATCTAAGCAATTAGACAATTGGTAGTTGCCAATCACAGTCAATTCCCGGCAATGGCGCCAAAAATTTGGTGCGAATTTTCTAGATCTACAAACTAACTGACAAGTGCATCGGGTCATACCAAGTAATACCTCAGGTGAGTGAGGGTCGATTCCACGAGGATTGATGGACTGAGAAACTATGGTCGAATGACTCACTTAGTCAAATAAATTATACTTTTATAATTTGTTTTAGTTCATCACCAAACAAATTACAAGAACACTAATTTTGTGTTTTTGTCCTTTATGTCTTATTCTCAGTTTCTTGTCTTGTCCTATTCTCAAAATCAAACGCAGCCTAAAGGACGCACCAATTTATGTTTGTTTCCTCCAAATATTACCGGCGAATTTACCGTAAAAAACGTAAATCCACCAATAATTGCTTAACCTTATGACGACGCTGTTACCGCCGATAAATCTGACAGTAAATCCATCGCTACTCTACGACGTTAAATTCGACAGTACTCAACATTTTTCTTGTAGTGAAAACTGATTCAATTCAATCTAAAATGCTCAATATAATGTAATATAATATAATATTTAAAATTTTACTTAGTATATTCAATTTATTATATATTTTTATCTTATTCATGTATTGTTATTTAGTGAATATTTTATGAATTTAAAAAAAAATTATTTATTTATTTTAATCAACTTATAATTTTATTTCTATCATTATGTTATGGAATATTTTGAGACTTGTTATGTCATTGTTGGTCATTTAAAATTCGATGTTAAAACTTATTTTATATATATATATATATATATATATTTTTTTTTTTTTTTTAATTTACAAAATCACAAATCCAATCCAATCAAAACCGCTTGAAATTGGATCAGATTAGATCGAATTGTCTAGAAAAATTATCAAATTCAAACTGCACTATAAGTAAAATTAGTGTTTAGATCTGATAATTTTTTTACATAAACAATTCAAACCGCACCTCAAACACTCCTAATTTGTATTACGGGTGGCAATTGGTAGGGTAGGGTAGGGTAGGGTTTGGAGTCAACCCTAACCCTACCCACGGGTTTAGATTTTTATATAAACTCAATCCTACCTACCCGCGGGTTGAGAATATTCTAACCCTAACTCTACCTGCTCTTAATTCGCGGGTACCCGACCTTACCTGTGGGTTACAAAAAAGATATAATATTATTATATAACTTGATGATAATTTAAAATAAAACTGACTTTTATGTAAAAAAAAAATATTAAATTATCAATTAATGATCTTCTTTTAATGACTAAGGATCTTTTGCATTTAGTGAGAGGCCTTTGGTTCAACATCAACTTGAAATATATTTTTATATAAGTATATAACATATGCATATATAGGGTGCGGGTTGGTTGGGTAGGGTTGAGACTCAACCCACACCTTACCCTACCCTACCTGTTGCAAATCGCATTGGCAACTCTACCCGACTGGGTAAGGTCGAGTTGGATACTCACGGTAGGATACATGTTGCCACCTCTAATTTATATACACCTATTTAAAAAAAAAATACTATTTATTTTCTATGTTTAATCTCTTTCTTAATTATTTTACTAATCTTAAAATGTGAGGATTTTTTTTATTTGAGGAATATTAATAGAAAATTAGCATACAATAAAGTTACTGTTGATAAGACTAGTGAAAATTGCTTTTTCTTTCTAACTTTATAATGATCTTTAATTTAAAATAAAACAATATCTAGGAAAATAGAGAGAATTTAAAATATGTAGGATAAAAATTGACATTAATTTAATTACATATGAAATTGAAATTTATTTCTTTAATAAAAATTTATACTAATTTAAATATGAGACCAAATTTAAAGATCACATATCAACAGCGAAGAACCCAGTTGTATGAACGAGCCAAACTATCTGGGGCAAACATGAACACACCACTTGCTTTAATTAATAACTACTAGTCCACAACTATATAATATAAATTGTGCTCGACAAAGATAACATGCTACATACGTTATGTAAGTAAGAAAACAAAATAGTTCAAAATATTAAGGCTATGTTCCCCAATTATCGGACATCACTCTCCCCATAGAGCTAGCTGCTTAAGTACTTTACTACCAGCTATAGCAATATTCTTATTGAAGATAACATCCCCACAACCTCATCATATAAATATGATGGGGAAAAAATTAAAACATTGTTACATACATACTTTTTACTATTTACTTTTTAATTTGTTTTAGAAATTTTTATTATCTCCGCAATATCTTTAAATATATTTTGATAATTAACAAATCAAAATATAATTTAATAATTTTATTAATGTGCTATTTAATATTTGCTCACATTTGTCAATATACTAAATTTTTCTCAACTAATAAAAGCAAAATATGTGTCTTCTAAACTTGAGAAAGTCGAAAATTAAACAAAAACAACTTCAAAGCTAAACTGAGTAATACCTCCGAAGCGAGATTGCACACCTCATAAATTCGACTATTCTACCTTCATTTGAAAAATGATCAGAAGAGAGAAACCACTTAAAGTGTATTCGAGAAGTTAAGCCGTTGGAAAAGCTTTCTCTCCCAACTGAAACCTAATACAGTATAAAAGTATCATTCTTTACAAAAAGTCCTGATACAAGTTAAAAGTGATTGGACTTTTATCATCTTTTGAGGAATGTGGAGACAAAAACAGAAAAGGAGTTTCCAACAGATATTTAATAATTATTTGTTTTCTTATTCATTCTTCTATCTTAGAAAAAATTTCTGTAAAGTTGTAATCTAGGCATATTCTTGTTGCATATCTTATACCAGATTATAGTCTTGTAACTATGAGACTAGGCCTGTTCTTCTCATTGAGTTCCTTGATTAGTTTTCTACCGAGTTAACAAGTTACGTTCAACTTTCTAGTTCATGCTGTGAGTTTCATACTCATTAGTATATATCATTCTATCCTAGTCCAGAAGTAATCTCTAGTCTTGAAAAGGTTTAAGAAAAGAATGTCTAATGTTTATAGGTCAATCTAAGATTTTACTTTGGTCATACCTGAAAAGGCTAATTGAATATCTAAGGTTATTAGTTTATGGGGTATCTACTCAAGTCACTTCGTACTCTTGAAAAGGCTTGAGAAAATAGCATAAAAAATTCTTAAACTGTGGTGCAATCTAAGTTAAGGTAGAAGGCTTCATGCATATAATATCTTGTGTACATCATTCTATTAGTAAAATTATCAAGTTATTTTGGGACTAAACATATGCCTTTTAAGCCAAACTAGTATATATCTTTGGTGCGGAATTTATAACCCACAAACTAACCGATAAGTACACCGAGTCGTACCAAGTAGTACCTCAAGTGAATGAGGGTCCTACGAGAATTGATGGATTAAGCAACAATGGTCAAGTGATTTACTTAGTTAGACGAATAGAAAAGAGTGTTTTGAGAGTTCAAAAGTATTAACAGTAAATTCAGAAAATCAGAAAGCAAACAGTAAATTGATGTGAATAATATATGGAGAAACAGTTAAGGCTTCAGAGATATCTATCTTTTGGATTGACTTTTCTTACAAACTATATGTGACTAAACCATAATTTCTTAGACCTTTTTAGTCTCCTCTAACCTTCATCAATCGTCAAGTCCTTGGTCACTTAATTCCAATTAGAGGGTGAAGTTCAATTCTAGTTATATGCCACAAAAATCCTAATTACCCAAATATAAGAGGATTATATGTCACGTATCCCGTTAAGTCCAGATAATTAGAAATTTAGGAGAAATTATTTTCAAGCTGTTGTTCAAATAAAGAGCTTTTCCAAGTTATACAAGAACTCAATTAGAATAAGGGTCATACTTCCGTTCCACCCAAATTTAAAAGATAAAGAACGAAAACAATTCTTGAAATAGAAATCAGTACATGAATTAAAATAGAAAAATAATATTATCAATCCATACAATAGACAGAGCTCTTAACCTTAAGAGTGGAGGTTTAGTTACTCATGGTTCAGAGAGAAAACAAGGATTCTGAAAAACTGTAAATTGCGGAATCAGGTAGAAGAGAAGAGATTAGCCCGAAGGGCTGATTCTTTTCTCTTTTATATCTAATCCTAATTAATGTAAAATATATTTTCTAAAACTAAATAATATCTTTTCCTATTTGTAATTAAAATAAAAGTTTTAATCAAAATATAAATTAGATCTTCGTTGCTGGCTTCTGGGCATGGGGACCACTTTCAAAATCCTAGAGCTGGCGCCAAACTTGGAAAATCCCAAGTTTGGCACCACCCTTCCCGTGAAAAAAATGTGGTTTTATCTTGATCTTGGCACCAAACTTAGAGAATCCCAAGTTTGGCGCCACCATATCAGTGTAAATGGGGGCTTGTAATGATCATGGCGCCAAACTTGGAGAATTCCAAGTTTGACGCCACCAAGGCCATACAATCTGGGAGAGAAGTGTATACTATTATATATCATTGGAAAGCTCTAGAAGTTAGCTTTCTAATGCCACTAAAATCACATGAATTGAATTTCTGTAACTCAAGTTATTCTTATTGGAGTGCAGGGAGGTCAGGGTTGACAACATCATTCACTTTCTTCTCTTCTACAAAAACTCCATCAAATCCATCCGAATGCTACCTGAAATAAACAGAATTGTACACAACTCAAATTTGCATTCATAGTGGCTAAAAGATATTTAAATCATGATTAAACTTAACAATTAAAAAACAAATTCACTAGGAAAAAGGAAAAATGCTCACGCATCAATCTCCTATGTAATTTCTCTTGGAACTCTTATCTCTTGCATTTATTCATCTTGATTTTAAAGCAATTGTTTCACTTAACAAACCTAAGATAACTCAAATTGTTTTTGTAGGATCAATTTGTGTTCAAACATGAAGCACAAGTAATAAAGTAATTCTAAAGATCTATTTTGTGCTTAAATTTTATTCGAATAATATAGATCAGATCTAAATACCTGAGTACGCTAGTAAAAGCAAATTTTCTCCTTCGATGGTACGAAAATGCTATGCGTATCCATACCAAAACTAATATTTGCCGTCAACTCCTTGTTTAACACTCTACCACACTGAGCTTTACGCTTAAGTTTATAAATCAGAGATAGTGAGGGATTACGACCTCTATATATATATATATATATATATATATATATATATTATATAATATATATAAAAGGTAGTTTAGCTAGGAGCCTTAAACCAAGGACAAACGAAACAAACAAAAACCGCATCGCACTCGAAACATAAAGAATCTAAAGCAGAATACGTGAAAGCAGAAGAGATAATACATATACATAAACAAAGAGTTCCAACAAAATACATATAGCAAGCTCCAGACTTGAACTCCGAAGCAGAGGCTAGCCAAAGTATATATATACATATGTATAACCCAAAAGTTTTTCAAATGACAAAATATAACTCCTGATTCTCCGAGTCAACCTCTAAAAGGGACAAAATAAATATATACAAAGTGGAGAACATATATACATATACATATACATATAAAGTAGATATACAATGAAAAGTCTCCAAAACGTAGATCTTCGCTTCCAGTGAGTCTCTAGCACGTTCAGCAAGGTGCCTCACGTCCTGCATCTGAAATACAATAGAATATGCATGGAATGAGAACCGGGGGTTCTTAGTATGGTGAAGGTTCCCATATAGATGATATAAAAGGTCTCAGAAAGCCAGAGGCATTCCAAAATCTCCAACAACCTATATCAAATCCTAGAGTTCCCACAAAACCAAATATAGGGTGACTATATCTAAGGATTCAAATCTAACTCTTTGTTTTATTCTCTGTAAACCTCCAAAACACCAAGTAGAATAACCCTCAGTGTCACCTCCACTAGCATGAGAGATCTCTCAGAAACAAACACATACAATACAAACAAGAAAAATATAGATATGGATAGCAGATATAATAATTAGATCAGGTGGTAGTTAATTACAGTAAAGCAAATAGGCAAGCCAAAACAAATGCATACTCAAACATAACATACAAGTACATATAATGCATGTCTGCCCCATAGCCGATGATATTATCTGTCGGTTATACAGCAAAACTCGACATGCTCGATAGCAAACCCTGGACAAGAACACCACAACACAGAGTAAGTGGGACAAAATCGCAACTCTTTTGCATCTTACCCGCGTAATCCAAAGCAAGGGGGACGACCTCAACCCTTGCCTCTTACCCAGGCGGTGTTATGTAAAATCTGGTAAATTAATAAATAATTAACTAATAAATTAATTATAAACCAAGAATATTAGAAAATTTAATTTTTTAATTTAGAGAAGTAAAAATATTTAGAATAAGAATTAAAAACACTAATTTTAAGGATTTTGACTCAAAATTGGGCCAACGGACTAAATCGGTCAGACTGAGGCCATATTGGGCCCAAGACCCAATCTATATAAACCCAAATATAGGCATTCCAGCCACTTAAACCCCTCCTTTATGTAAATCATGCTGAAACAGAGAAGAAATAAGTGAAACCCTTGGATACTATTCACTTCGATCTTCTTTCATACATAACTTCCATTTCGGAGCTCCGATCGCCGCACCATTTGTGGCCACTTAAGGATCTCTGATTTTGGTGCCCAGTTCTCCATTCTCTTCTATTTTCGTATTTTGGTTGTGGGTATTGAGAGATTTTGATAATTTTGGTGGTTTAGGTACAATCTAGCCTTGGATAATTGTTGGGTGTTACCCCAATCATCAATGAGTATGATAAGGATTATCTAAACCCTTATGGCTGTCACTCTTGTTAACTAATGTGTGAGCATCATTAGTGTCTTTTCTGTGTGATTTACATGGGATTCCGTTGATTTATTAGAGAATTTTAGTGGATTATACCCCATTGGATGCTACTTTGAGTTTCTGTGGCTTTTCATTGATTTTAGGTAGCATTCGGATAAAGAATTGGTGAAAAATACGCGACTGCAGAAGCTTAACAAGACAATTCCTCACTGAATGGGTGGAGCTAAACACCACGATTCGGCGTTTAGCGCCAGGAGCTTCATAATGCGTGCCTGGCCTTCTGGACACTTGGTGCTAAACGTCCAGCCATCAGCGTTTAACACCGAGACTACCCTTTTGTTACGGCAAGCTATTCTGTTTGGTTGGCGCCAAATGCCCAGTTACCGACGTTTAGCACCGGTAGCGTGTTTCACAATGGGGACCACACATGCATAGTAAATCAATGGAAGCAAAAATGATTTGATTTCAAATGATATAACTATTAGAAAAGATTTGTTAGGATTTTATTTAAGTTTCAAATCAATTTTAATTATGACTATAAATAGGATTGAGATCCATCCTCGTAGGGACTTCTCTTCTCCTAATTTTGATTTTGCACTTTTACACTTTACACACCATGAGCAACTCTATTGTTAAGGTTAGGATCTCTGTTTACTTTGAAGGATTAATAATTATATGTTATTCTACTCTTGATTAATGCATTGGTTATTCTTTAAGAATTGGTTTCGTTCTTCATCCTATGGATTAGTGAGTATTGAAAAATAACTCTAATCTAATTTGAATTCTATTGAATCTTGGAAAAGCTATATCATTAGAATTACAGCTTGAAATCACTTTCTCACAAATTCTTAATTATCTGGGTTTAATATGGTACATGACATATAACTGCATCATTCTTGGGTTCTTAGGATTTGTGTGGCTTATAAATAAGAAATTGGACTTAACCCTTTAATACAATTAGTTGATCAAGAAATTGAGGGTTGGTTGGATTAGAGGAGATTGGATTGCCTAGGAATAGGAATTTAATCACTTGGAATTTGCCATAAACTAAATCATTGTATGATCAAGGTAGTTGATATTGAATATTAATCCGGATATTTAAAATCTCCAAAATCTTAACTTTATTCTCATACCATTTTCTCAACCATTCACTAGTCGCTTTTCTTAGTTTATTGCTTTTTATGCTATTTGATCTTCAAAACTCTCATTTTAATTTGTCTAACTAGCTAGAATAGTTAATCAACCATTGCTTGTTTAGTCCGTTAATTCTCTTGGGATCGATACTTACTCACCGTGGGTTATTACTTGGTACAACCCGGTAAATTTGAGATTAAATTTATGTGAATTGAAGTCAAATTAGTGAACTTGAGTGCTCGAATTGGAGCTTTGGTGGCTAGGACTAACGGCATTGGTGAAATTAGAGACTTGGAAGGATTGAAAAAGAGGCTTTCGTGGTTGAAAGCTTGTGAAGGTGGAGTTTTTGTGGTATTCTAAGCTTGCGGAGAAATCAGGTAAGGTATGGTTTCGGTTTCTTGTAAATAGTACATAATGTTGTGTGAAACTTAGGCTAGAAGCCTTTAAGATAGGTTGAAATGTGTGAATTGTTGAATGTTATTGAGAATTGAGATTACTTCTAGATTTAGTATAGGTTGAGTTTATATGTTGAGGTTTGATGGTAATTGTTAAAATTGGTAGATTTAGGAAATGGAAATGTTTGAAAGAATTGAGGAATTTAGGTGTTAGAATGATTGTGAATTGATTTAAGAGCATGTGATGATGAGAAGGAGTGGTAGTATTAATTTTTGCATTTTGGTATTAAGTTCGTTGTGGTTGGTTTGGTTTTGGATTGAAAATTTTGAAAACTAGAGGAGTTGGCAAATTTTGGTAAAAATAGAAGTTTAACCAACTTTGGCGGGCCATAATTTGGCCCCGGAGTTTGAATTTGAGCAAAATTGGTTCTAAATCAAAGATGATCATTAGAGCTTTAAAACAGTGTAAAGATGAGGAAAATTAAAATTTTGTAGAGAAAGTTATGAACGTCAGAAGTTAGGTATAAAAACTGAACTTTGTGAAGTTGTAGAAAACCAGAATTTCTGGTTTGGATGCCCACACACCCTATCGTGCACACACACAGAACAGGACGTGCGACAAGACTCGTGCATATGCCAAAGGGATGTGTGTATGTACAACCTGGAATTTTACAAGTTATGCGTATGCACAGCAATTATGTGTATGCACGAGTCCTGTTTTTCACATAAAACTCTATTTTTAACTGTTTGACCTTCTCGTCAACCTTGTAAACTTCTATAAACCTTGTTTAAGGTCCGATAGCTAGTTTTTAGGCTTCGAAATAAGTGCGAACATATTGAGGGAATTAAATTGAAATTAAGGGAGATTGTGAAGTAAAAAATTGAGTTAAAGATGAGCTGATAATGTTGAACGAGTTATGTGATGAGGAAGATTATGATATTGTTGAATGAGATGATGGTGATGGTGATCAGGTGTGTATTTAAGAACATTTATGATTAGCAGTCTGTAAACATTCTTATCTACTCCCTCAGTGTGTACTGTGTCAGCAATTTGTAGAAAGTTTGCCAGGAACTCAGCAGGTTCTTCTTGTGGAAGTCCAGAGTACTGGCAGTTTTGTTGCACCAATAGGAGGTATACTAATACTTCTCCCATAGAAGTCAGGACTGGGGGACATGTAGGACCCCAAAGTTCTTCTGAACTGTTCATTCCCATTTGGGTTCATGGTGAAAGAAAGGTAGAAGAAAGAAGTAAAGAGAAAATAGAATAAAATTATTTTTAATTTTATTTTTATTTATTAATTAAATTAAAAAAACCTTAATTAATTAAAAATATTTGAAAATTAGAAGGTAGTTTCTGAAAAAGGAGAGAGAGGAGAATTAGTTAGGAAGTTTAGAAAAAAAAGAAAGAGAAAACAAGTAACTAATTAAGAAAGATTTGAAATTAAGATAAGATAGAAGATTAGAAAAGATTTGAATTTAAAATTTAAAATTAGAAAAGATAAGATAAGAATTTGAAAAGATTTAAAAAATATTTGAAAGAGATAAGATTTGAAATTTGATTTTTGAAAAAGATTTGATTTTGAAACTTGAAATTTTAAATTTTAAATTTTGAAATTGAATTTTAAAATTTGAATAAGATAAGATAAGATTTTTGAATCTTTAAAGAAAGATAAAAAGATAAGATAGTGATTTGAAAAAGATATGATTTTTGAAAAGATTTGAAATTAAGATAAGATAAGATAATGATTTTGAAATTAAAATTTGAAATTTTTGTTACAATTTTCGAAAATTAAAGTAAAAAGATAGAAAAGATATTTTTTATTTTTTTTGAATTAATGAAGAAAGAGAAAAACAACTAAATGACACCAAACTTAAAATTTTTAGATCTAAAGACACTAAGTTTCGAAAATCTTAAAGAAAAACACCTAAAGATACCAAACTTAAAATTTTAAAGATCAAAATAAGAAGAAAAACAAGAACAACTCGAAGACTAAGAAGAACACTAAGAATAAAACTCAAAAAATTCAAAGCAATTAAAGAACATACAATGGACACCAAACTTAAGATTTGACACTAGACTCAAACAAAAGACACTATTTTTGAAAATTTTTGGAAAAAGACTCAAGAAAGTTCGAACTCTAACAAGAACAAGAACAAAAGACACAAACAAAAGATAAAGATTAATAAAGAAAGGAAAAGATCTTTGAAAAATTTTTGCTTTTTTTATTTTTTATTTTTTGAAAAAGAACATAAAAGACTCAAACAAAATTAAAAACCGTACCTAATCTAAGCAACAAGATAATCCGTTAGTTTGTTCAAACTCAAACAATCCCCGACAACGGCACCAAAAACTTGGTGCACGGAAATTAACTCCGCACAACTGAACCAGCAAATGCACTGGGTCGTCAAAGTAATACCTGAGGTGAGTCAAGGTCGATCCCACGAGAATTGTTGTTTTGAAGCAAGCTATGAACATCTTGTAGATCTTAGTCAGGCGATTAGAAAAGATAGTTTGTTGAGATAAACGCATAAAACATAAATAGGAATGAAATTACTTAATTTGAATGAAACAAGTGATAAGAGAATGTTGAGGCTTTGGAAATGCTTCATTCTTTTGGATCAACATTTCCTTCTATCTTTCTCCAACTGTGAGTGATTCCTTCCATGACAGGCTGTAAGTGATCAATGTCGTACGGTCGCGGACGCTGAATCTTCCTCTCTTAGGCCGAACGCCAGGTTTAGTGTGTGCCCAATCTGAAGGAGGGTGAAGCTCCTGTAGTTCATCCCCTTGATGATCCTACTCGAAACGCCATAGACAAGGTCGAATCTTCTGGATCAGAGAATGCTGCGTCTTTGGTTCTAGCCTCTACCACGAAGACCCTAATCTCCCCATACCTCAGCTGAACTGGTGTCTTGAGAAGTCCCCAACGAAGTCGTGGATTAGCCCTCTAAGAGATGTATAATCAAGCTGGTGGTTCAGTGATCTCTGGTTAGGACTCACACTGAACCCATGTAGAATGAAGATGATTATTATCACGGATCACCCTATTCATAAGGTAGAAGAACGAAGATACATCTTAGAATAGAGTCACACACGAATTGAATAGAACAATAGTACTTTTATTAATCCATGAAAATCAGCAGAGCTTCTAACCTTAAACTAGGAGGTTTAGTGACTCATACTGTACATAATAGTATTCGAAAATATGATATGCTAGAGAGAGATCCTAAACATGGTTGATTTTCTCCTATATATACTAGTCTAGTAACTAAGGATTACAGAAATATGATAAACTAGTCTAATAGTACAAAATTCCTCTTTTGGGGCCCACTTGATGAGTATTTGGGTTGAGCTTGAGTGTCTCACACGTGCTAGTGTCCCTTAGAGGTGTTGAACGCTGGCTAGGGACCCCCTTTTGGGCGTTGAACTCCAGTTGCTCCTTTGTGGGCGCTAGACGCCAGGAATGGGGCTGGTGGCTGCCATTGAATGCTAGTTTTGGGCCTTCATTTGCGAAACAAAGTATAAACTATTATATATTTCTGAAAAGCCCTAGATGTTAGCTTTCCATAGCCATTAAGAGTGCACCATTTGGATATATATAGCTCCAAAAAAGCTCTTTTGAGTGTACGAAGGTCAGATCCTGATAGCATCTGCAGTCCTTTCTCTGCCTCTGAATCAGACTTCTGCTCAAGCTCCTCGATATCAGCCAAAAAATACCTGAAATCATCATAAAACACACAAACTCAAAAGTAGAATCCAAAAATGTGAATTTTGCATTAAAACCTATGAAAACTTAATAAAACTTAAATAAAACATACTAAAAACTATATCAAAATGACATCAAAAAGCGTATAGAAAATATCCGCTCATCAGCAGCCACAATTGTGGTGGCACCATAGTGGTTGGTAGACCACAATAGAAATAACAGAAATTGCATATTTTTTTTTTAGAAATTTTAATATATTTTGAGCGTCTTTTGTGGAATAATAAACCGGTAATTTAGTCGATTCAGTTAGAGTTATGGACTATACTGATGAGTAGATATTTTATACGCTTTTTGATACTATTTTCTTAGTGTTTTTAGTATATTTTATTAAGTTTTATTATGTTTTAGTAGGTTTTAGTGCAAAATTCACATTTTGGATGCTACTGAGTTTTTGTGTTTTTTTTTATGATTTTAGGTGATTTTTGGGTGAAATTGACAAGTTTTGGCAAAGACTGATTTAGAGGCAAAGAAAGGATAGCAGATGCTGTTAAATCCTAACCTTCATGCATTCAAACGAGTATTTCTGGAGCAACAGAGGTCCCATTGATGCGCTCTCAATGGCATTGGAAAGCTAACTTTCAGAGCTTTCCAGAAATATATAATAGTTTATACCTTTCTTTGAAAATGACTGCCCAAAATGGGCGTTGAACGCCCAATTTACCCCCTTTCTGGCGTTCAACGCCACTAAGGGAGCAAGGAAACAGCGTGGACACTCCCTAGTGGGCTTCAATGTCCACTCTTCCAAGTTAAATGCCAGCTCAGCCCAAACACTCACCAAGTGGACCCAGAAGTGGATTTTCGCACCTTTTTGCTTAGTTTATTTCATTTTTATAATTTTTAATTAGTAGATTAGTATATATAGGCGAAGATCACCCATGTTTAGCATCTTCAGCCTCTCAGAACTTATTTTTTGTTTTCTCTATAAACTATGAGTGGTTAAATCTCTTAGGTTAAGGATAGGAGCTCTGCTCATTCCTATGGATTAATATTATTACTTTTCTACTCTAATACATGTTTAATTCCATTCTATGATGTATTATTGTTCTTCATCTTTATGAATCTGGGGTGGAACGAAAGTATGACCCCTTATTCTACATGAGCTCTTTACGAGTTCTGACCCGGATAGTATTGAGCAACAGCTTGAGAGTACATCACAAGTTCCAACAAGTTATTTGGGCTAATTGGGATATGTGACATGAAATCTCGTTAATCATGGGTAATTGAGGTCCATGTGGCGCTAAGGTTAGAATCATAGCATTTCATTCTCCGATCCGGAAGATCCGACCTTGTCTGTGGCATTTTGAGTAGGATCATCAAAGATTGAATTGCGTGAGCTTCACCCTCGGCCAGATTGACTGAACTGTTCGGGTGTTTGGTTTGGATCAGAGGAGATTAATGACCACTACCCCTGTCTTAATCACTTACAGCCTTTCCATTGAATGAATCACTCATTGTTAAAGTAGTTAGTAAGATATATCAATCCGGAAGAATAAGCATCTCCGAGGCCTTAACTGATTTCTACTATTGTTTTTACGTCAATTCTTTATTGCTTTTGTTATTGTTTTGTTTATGCACCTACAACAACAACAATCAACTCTCTATTCGCCTGACTAAGATCTGTAGAATAACCACAGCTTGCTCAATCCGACAATCCTCGTGGAATTTGACCCTCACTCGCCTGAGGTATTACTTGGACGACCCGGTGCACTTGCCGGTTCAGTTGTGGAAAATTCGATTTTACCGCATCAAGTTTTTGGCGCCGTTGTCGGGGATTGTTTGAGATTGACAAACTAACGGTTGTCTTGCTGCTTAGATCAGGTACTTTTACTGTTTTTCTTTTTGTGTTTCTTTTCTTTTTAAAATTTTTCAAAAGTATTATCATCTTTAGTCATTTTTTCTTTTGTTTGAGTCTTGTGTCAAGTCTTAAGTTTGGTGTCCCTTTGGTTTTCATTTCTTTTCTTGAGTTTTTGAAAATTGTTTTTGTTTTTCTTTCTTGGTGTTAGAAATTTTCTTTATGTTTTTCTTTGTTTGACTTCACAATTTTTAAGTTTGGTGTCTTGTATTATTTTTCCTTTTTAAATTTTCAAAATTTGTGCTTTTAATTTCAAAATTTTTAAGTTTCGTGTCTGTCTTGTGTTTGTCATTTCTTTAGTTTGTAAATTTTTTGAAAAAAATAAAATAAATAAAAAAATAAAAATATATTTTCGAAAATATTTCAATTTTGAATCCAAAATTTTAAGTTTGGTGTCTTGATTAGTAATTTTATTTTTCTTGTTTAACTTTTCTATCTTTAAAATCTTTTTCTTATCTTTTTCTTTAAATTTTCAAAATTTGTTATCTTATCTTTCCTTTTTAAATTCAAATTTTAAAAGTTTAGTATTTGATTAGTTTTCTTTCTTTAAAATTTGAATTTCAAAATCTTTATTTGACTTTCTTTTTTTTTTATTTAAAATTTTTCAAAATCAAATCTTCTATCTTAAATTTTTAAAATCTTATCTTAACTTGTTTGACTTTTCTTTCCAAATTTAAATTTTAAAATATTTGATTGAATCTTTCTTTTTAAATTTAAAAAATTTTCAAAATCAAATCTTTTATTTTAATTTATTTTCAAATCTTGTTAGTTAGTTATTTGTTTGTTTTATTTTAATTTTAAAAATTTGATGTCTTTCTAATTTTTCTTTCTCTCTTCTCTTTTTCGAAAATACTCTAACCTCTTTCTCTCTCATCTTTTTCGAAAACTTTCAATTTATTTCTCTCTTTATTTTCAAAAATTCTTTTTAAATTAAAAGATATCTTTCTTTTCTTTTCTCTTCTCTTCATCTATCTCTCTCACTAGGAGTCCTTTATACTCTGACATAGAGACTTTTTTCTTTTCTCTTCTTGGTTTCTTTCTTCTTATTTATGAACAGGAGTAGGGATAAAGAACCTCTTTTTGTCCCAGATCCTGAATCTAAAAGGACTCTAAAAAGGCGTCTGCAACAAGCTCAAGCTAGCAGAACCGTAAGGAATCTCACAAGAGCTCTAGAACAAGAAGCTGAAGATACAATAATGGCAGCTAATCCAGATAATGGGGGAGATGCAAGAAAGGTCCTAGGATCTTACATTGCACCCAATTCTGACTTTTATGGGCGCAACATCTCCATTCCTGCCATTGGTGTAAACAACTTTAAGTTGAAACCTCAACTAGTCACTCTAGTACAACAGAACTGGCAGTTTCATGGACTTCCACAGGAAGATCCAAACAAATTTATATCTGACTTCCTGCAGATATGTGATACTGTCAAGACTAATGGAGAAAATCCAAAAGTTTACAAGCTCATGCTCTTTTCCTTTGCTGTAAGGGACAAAGCAAGGCTATGGCTAGATTCTCAGCCTAAGGAAAGCCTAGACACCTGGGAGAAGGTGGTCAATGGATTCTTGACCAAATTCTTTTCACCCCAAAAGTTGAGCAAGCTTAGGGTGAAAGTACAAACCTTTAGATAGAAAAAGGGAGAATGCCTCTATGAAGCTTGGGAAAGATACAAGTAATTGATCAGGAGATGTCCTCCTGACATGATCTCAGATTGGACCATATTAGATATCTTCTATGATGGCCTATCTGAGGCGTCCAAGATGTCATTGGACCACTCTGCAGGTGGATCCCTCCACTTCAACAAGACGCCTGAAGAGGCACAGGAGCTTATAGACATGGTTGCCAACAACCAGTATATGTATACTTCAGAAGAGAGGTGTCTTAGAAGTAGACACCTTAGATGCCATCTTGGCTCAAAACAAGCTCATGTCCCAACAGATCAACATGATTTCTCAGCACTTGAGTGGGACGCAGAGCTCAGATGCTTATTGTCCAGAGATAGCCTATGAGGTGGACACTGGTGATAACATCTGGACCGCCATGGAGAAAGTGAACTATATGGGAAACTCCTCAAGAAACTCCAACAACAATTCATATTTGAATACTTTCAATCAGGGATGGAGGAACCACCCTAATTTTAGGTGGAGAGATCAGCAAAAGCCTCAACAAGGCTTCAATAAAATTCAGGGTGGAATGAACCAAAATAGGTTCAGCAGTATACCCTATGAACCGTCTCAGCAGCAATTAGAGATACCCAAGTAGAGCCTCTCTGACTTAGCTGCTATAGTCTCCAACCTCTCCAAGACCACGCACAGTTTCATGGCTGAAACTAGGTCTTCCATTCAGAACTTAGAGATACAAGTTGGTCAGCTGAGCAAGAGGATCCCAGAGATCCCATCCAACACTTTTCTAAGCAACACAGAGGTGAACCCAAAGGAAGAGTGCAAGGCTCTCACTATGGAGGTTGTGACCGAACCCAAAGAGGAGCCTGCTATTGAGGAGCTTAAGGAAATCAAAGCTCATGAGGAGACTAACACAATTACTTTGCACGCCCCTTTGCTGAGAGAGGAACCTGAAGAATACTCTTCTTCAGACGAGCAAGAGGAGCCTAAGGAGGAGCAAATTGCTCGGTTCCTTGCAATCCTCAAGAAGCTGAAAGCCAATTCCTCTCATGCAGAGGAATTGAAGAATGATCCCCCTTTCATGGCATGTTTGAAGGCCTCAAAGGGAGATGAGACTGTGGTACTGACCAAAGAGTGTAGTGCCTTGGTCCAGAAGAAGCTCCCTCAGAAGCTGTCGGATCCTGGAAGCTTCCTGATTCCCTGTACTATAGGGACCATCACCTTTGAGAAGGCTTTATACAACCTTGGCTCAAGCATCAATCTCATGCCTCTCTCCGTGATGAAGAGGTTGGATGTTCAAAAAGTGCAGCCTGCCAAGATCTCATTGGAGATGGCAGACAAGTCCCTGAAAAGGGCGTATGTCATGGTGGAAGATGTCTTTGTGAAGGTTGAATACCTTTACACACTACAAGAAAAACACCCATTCAGGTACACTTGAAAAGTGTAGCCAAAAGTGAAAAAAATGATGCTTTAGGCTAAGGCTACGCTTTTCGGGCTACAGAGACGCTTTAGTGGGAGATACCTCCGTTGCCTATTCTCAAAGGCTATGCTTTTCTGCACCAAAGGCTACGGTTTTGGCGTTTGGGAATAGGGTGCACTTTTCAAGTGATGCTGTCTAGGACTAAAGGCTAGGCTTTTCAGCTTCCATTTTTACTAGAATAGGCTACGCTTTTCAATGCTACTGCATCACCTTTGAAGCGTAGCCACATTGTATACCATGGCTACCGTTTATAAGTGTAGCCTCAGGTCCCTTTTTTTTTAATTCTATAACTACTGTATATAAGTGTAGCCTTAGGTCCCTTATTGTTTTTTTTTTTATTTTCTATATATATATATATATATATATATATATATATATATATATATATATATATATTCTAATAATTATTAATACAACATAATATTTAGTAATATGATTACATGTATAATAATTCTGCATTTTTAATTAAATGAGTTAAATATTATAAAATAAAAATAAATACATAATTATACTAAATAATTTCTTTAAATAATAAAAATTATCTCTAACCAAAATATATTTATAATAATGATCCAAAAGTACTAGAATGAAGTTAATTGTGAGTATTCATACATCTCACACTAAAGTAAGCATAGCCATATCAAAATAACCATGATACCACTTAGAATTTACTACTAATACTCTAACATATCCTACATAAGTATCTTCTAATAAAAGTCATTAGTAGTCAACCATACATGTATCCATTTCCAACACTACTCTATCTTATAGCCAATAAACCACAATAATAATCAGTTTAATCTTCATTATCATCCTCAACATTATCTTGCATAATTATATAGAAAAGTAATTATTAGAAAAATATTCATATTGACATTTGCAATTATAAAAATTAAAAAATCAAACTCAAAACTATCAATGACTGATATCATTAATTCACCTCTGCCTTCTTTGTTCTTTACTAAATGCTGGCCATACTTGCAAAGATATATATGAACATGGTAATCTAATCACACAAGTCAGAATCGAGAATTGCACCATCCAAACTATCTATGCTAGCCAATGTTCTATATCCACTAATTTTTGGTTTTTCAAAATTTCAATAAATTTCGTTTTGGAGATATGAGAGTTAAGAGTTCACCTTCATAGGAGGGATTTATCAGTGCTTCATATATTAAATTAACAATGTCATCCAAATGAATCCAGGAAAACCTGTACAAAAAAAAAGAAAAATAACTTAATTATGGCGCCTTTCTAAAATTAAGACGCAGCCGAGAACCAATCAATAATAACTAGAAGATGCGGGACATACCATTGTTTTCCAGAGCTTATAGGTCCACCAGCAAACATCTTAAAGAGAGGTATCATTTTAGCTGTAGAAGATTAAACACACAAAAATATAATGAATTTTAGGAACTTCAGATAATATTTGATGTTGAATCATAAATTCAAGCAGTTACAGGGTAATATTTGATGTTTTACCTAGTGCTCCACCATCTTTACCAAGAACAACACCAATGCGAATTAGAGCTACTCTAACATCCCCGTTTACTTTTAAGGCTGTTGATTCCCATTCTTGACATACCTGAAAAGATAAGACAGCATCCGTCAATGTGACCTATAACGCAAGAGATGGTATATATCGCAAAATGCTCCATTAATTTGAATAACAACTGATGTGCTAATCAGTTAGTATTAAAGTTTAATAGTATTTCAGGTGAAAATGTAAATGACTGTATATCTTCATAAAACCTGCTGAGTAACACTCAGAATATTCTTTCGAGGTTTTATAATTTTAATATCTTGCATTCTCTGCAATAGTATCAACAAACATCTGTTCTTACCTCGGCCAAGTAATCATTTTCTGATGGACTTTGTTCATCAAACACTTGTGTTTCACTGGTGCCTGAACAGTGAAAAGAAGTGAAAGACATTTTATATGTAAAATCATGCATACTTCTCTATCAATTCAAGTGATTCTAAAGAGTGCACCAAAGCAGTTAACAACCAATAAGTAAGAAAATAATCGACCAGTTAAGAAGAAAATTTGGCATATGAACATACCATAGTAACCAACAGTTGTTGCACTAACGAAAACTTTAGGTTGAATATCCTCTGGTGCACTGTTTATCAATTCTACAACCTTTGCTATTAAATGGATAGGTCAGAGAAAGAATAAGCAATTTCTTGTAAGTAAAACTTGCTTAACTTGATGCACATATATTTGTCAAGAAAAATATACATATAAAAAGGTTCATTTTCAATTTGTACCATCAGGAATCATATGCTTACTTTTGATGTTACTCTAATCCTGCTTGCTTGATTTCTATTTTTATCTGCAGAATTCAAATGAGCGTTAGGAAGATGTCTATTATCTCTTAATAACCAAAACTCTATGAATCTTTAAGTCAATACAATCCAATAATGACAGTGATAAGAACAAGGCAATAACCTCCGAAGACCATCTGGTACTTATGGGCATTTCAGCCAAGTTAACCACCCCTGTTGAGCCCTGAATGTTATTCTTCCATTCCGACTCCTCCGCAATCTTAATTCCTGGAAAGTATTTCACTGGAAGGACAAGGCAAAGTTAACTAATGAATCCAAAGTGCATGATCTTTCTACCTTTTTTATTTATTTAAAAGGAAGATAAATGTAGACTTTCAATAGTGAAGGGATCTGAATTAGGTATGAATTTAAACCAAATACAGCATAATAAGCTTAAGAATGATTATGATTTATGAAGTAGCACTTCACATGGTAGAGTCGTATAACTTATATCTAATGGGAACTCAACCCCAACCCCAACTTGTTATGATACTATTAATCAAATCTCAGTAAAGCCCAAATTACTGTCTGCATTCTCACATCAAACACATGGAATTTATTTATCAAATCTCATTATAATCTTATCAATTATATATCTTCTAGAACAACAAGCACCACAAAGATCTAAAATTTGTGCTACCCTAACTTAGAATTTAGGAACATGAAGCTCAAATCAAAGCACATGGAATTAGTTAACAGATAGAGTGAAGAGGAGGTACCTGTCACGGATTTGAACATGTTACATCATGGACGCCATTCTTTGCTGATCAGCTTTTGGAAGTGATTCCAAACTAGCTAACATGCTCTTATCCATGATTCAATTTAATTCAATTCAACCTAGCGTTCTTCATTCACATTAATCAAATATATCACACACCTCAAGCAATTATAGTACATTCACTTCAATCTTGTTAATTAAAATAAAATAGTAATAAAAAAAAGCTATGGAGATGGAATCTCTGGACCATGAGAGAGGCAGTGAAGGCAATCGGGGAGTTTGGAGAAGAAACTCAAACCCCAGGAACAAAATTAAAACCAGTTAACTAATTACATCCCTGCAAATTTTGTAATCCTAGACACAGAAGAGGACAGAAATGACTCCATCATCCTGGGAAGGCCTTTCCTAGCCACTACTAAGGCCATAATTGATGTGGAAAGAGGAGAGTTAGTCCTGAGGTTGCATGAGGACTGTATCTTATTCAAGATCCCCAACCCTCAGTCTCCCTCTAACAAAGGAGGTACCATTGTGCAACACATAGTGTTTCAGCCTTCCCTCTCAGTGCAGAGTTTTACAGAGCCCCCAGACACCAACTCTAAGTTTGGTGTTGGGCATCCATCATCAAGAACTAGGAAGGAAGGTACTAAGAAGATGGTACCTAAAGGCTGGAGGGGTAAGAAGATCCCCACTAAAGACCTCTCACCTGACATGAAAGTTGTCTTCACTAAGAGTCCAGTCATTCCACATACGATGAACCGGATCCTGTCTCTAGAGCATGTGGAGCTCATTCATGAGAGCACAGGAAGAAAGTTCACTGTGAAGGGTGAAGATCTGAGTCCCTATCTACCTCCGTAATGGAGCTGTCTGTCAAGCTAATGACAGTAAAGAAGCACTTGTTGGGCGGCAACCCAACTATTAGCATAGTAATTTCAATCCCTTTTCATTTATTTTAAGTTTTATAGTATATTTTTCCTCTACTTTTTTACGTTTGTGATCATGTGCTGCACTTAGAATAGAGACAGAGACATACATGACTGAAAACAGAATACCCTGGGAAGAGTCCCTTGTTGGCGTTGAATGCCAGACAAGGAGGAAGCTGGGCATCCAACGCCCATTTAGGAGCTAAGAAGACCCCTTTCCCTGATCCCCTCTGGGCGTTTAACCCCCATTGAGGAGGAATTACTGGCGTTGAACGCCAGACAGGGAGCAATCTGGGCGTTCAATTCCCCTAAGGGATACATTGTTGGCGTTGAACGCCAAATAGGGAGCAGTCTAGGCATTCAACGCCCCATATGGAGCAGCCAGGGCCAATTTTTTTGACCCCCAGTGGGCGTGCAACGCCCATTCCTGGCGTTGAATGCCATGTAGGAGGTAGGCAGCTCGAGCTTCGAAGCTTTCTCAACCAGTGGGTCCCATAGAATCTCCGCCTACTCCACCTATCATTCAATCCCTTCCTTCTCACTCTTACTTTCCCTCTTCCCAAAATCCATCATAAATCCCATCATTCAATTTCCCACCAACCCCACCTACTTCAAATTCAAACCTTTCCCCCCATTCTTCCCTCCCATCCAACCGAACCCTAACCCTCCCACCCCTATAAATAGCCCTTCATTCCTACCATTATCTTCACACCTACACACTCCTCTTACCTTTCTCCACATTACTTTTCATACACTTCTCTTCTTCCCTCTTCCCCTCTCCTCACTCCCACTGGCTGAAGCTTTTTTCTCCCTCTTCGTTCTTGTTTCTTTCTTTTTCTCCTATTTTTCTTTTCTGTTGTTCATATTTGCTCGAGGACGAGCAAACATCTTAAGTTTGGTGTTGGAAAAGTTTTGCTTTTTGCCCTCCATTCTTAAGTATGGAACCAAAGGCTGGCGAAGCCTCAAGAAAGAGGAAGGAAAAAGCCCCCGCTTCCACTTCCGAACCTTGGGAATCATAGAGATTCCTCACCAAGGTGCATCACAATCACTTCTATGATGTGGTAAGACACAAAAAGGTGATTCTCTAGGTCCCCTTCAAGCTCAAGAAAGGGGAACATCCGAAGATCCAACAAGAGATCTGGAGAAGGGATTGGGAAATTCTGACCAATCCTATTTCAGAGGTCGGAACACGAATGGTGCAAGAATTCCTCGCCAATGCTTGGGTTACCAAAAATCATGATACAAGTGTAAACCCAAAGCCCAAGAACTGGCGCACCATGGTGAGAGGGAAACTCTTGGATTTTAACCCGAAAAATGTGAGAGTGGCGCTACAATTGCCACAGATGTTAGGTGATCCACACTCTTACACTAGAAGGGTCAACTTCGACCAAATACTAGATAAAGTCTTTGTGAACATCTGTGTGGAAGGAGCGCAGTGGAGGAGGAACGCACAAGGTAAGCCCTACTAATTAGGTAGGTTTGACCTTAAGCCTGTGGCTAGAGGATAGTTGGAGTTTATCCAACGCTCTATCATCCCCACGAGTAACCGATCTGAGGTTACCATTGACCGAGCAATAATAATTCATTGCATTATGCTTGGGAATGAGGTGGAAATACATGAGGTGATACCTCAAGAATTGTACAAGGTGGCTAAAAAGACCTCCACTCAAGCGAGGTTAGCATTCCCACACCTCATATATCGCCTATGCAATTCAGCTGGAATTGGCATAGCTGGAGACGCCCTCATTGAGATGGATAAGCCCATCACAAAGAGGAAAATGGAGCATGTGAGAGAGCCTGCACATGAACCACAGCAAGAACCTGTATAGCCGCCTCCACCAGAAATTCCTAAGATGGCTCAAGGGATGTATTTTCTTTCTCGAGACTATTGGGATCAACTGAATACCTCAATAGGGGAGTTGATGGAGATATAGAGGAGATCAAACGCTTCATTGGATTCTCCAAAAGGAGAAGCAGCTGACATCACTGAGGTTGTTGAGCCCTATTATCCCTTATCCATTTTATTTCTGTTTTCATTGTATTTTAATTTATTGTCTGTTTTCTCTTCTAAGTTCATGATCACGTTTAGTATTTTGTTCTTTTCTAGTTTTATATTTTTTTTTGTTTTGGTTATAAGATATCCAATGTATCCCTCACCATGCTTAAAAGAAAAATTTAAATTGAAAAGGAGTAGTGAGATACATAAGTTTTGAGTTATATCATAAATTATTCCACTTATTTTGATGTAGTGGTCTTACATTTATCTTCTGAATGTATGAATTAACAGTGCATGAATGATATTGAAGTTGAGTATATTGGCTCTTGAAGAATAGTGAATTTAGAAAAGTATTATTGACTCTCTTAAAAATAAAAAAAAAATTATTGATTCTTGAAGTAAGAAAAAAAGCATCTAAAAGAAAAAGAAAAATAAAAAGCTCAAAAGAAAAAGAAAAGAGCAAGAATCCAAGGTTTTGAGCATCAATGGTTAGGAGGGTCAAAATTGGCCTAAAAAGCTCAATTGAGTTGCTACTTGGTACATGAAATTGTGATTACACTTTTCATAACTCCGCACAACTAACCAGGAAGTGCACTGGGTCGTCCAAGTAATACCTTACGTGAGTAAGGGTCGATCCCACGGAGATTGTCGGCTTGAAGCAAGCTATGGTTATTTTGTAAATCTTAGTCAGGAGATTAATGATAAGAGTGATTGTATTTATGAAAATAAATAACATAAAATAAATAGTACTTGTGATTCAGTAATAAGAAACATGCTGAGGTTCCGGAGATGCTCTATCATCTGAATCTCTGCTTTCCTACTGTCTTCTTCTCCAAACACTCATGGTTTCCTTCAATGGCAAGCTGTATGATCCTCTCGGATGAAAACTACCAGGTACAATCTCTGTACGGCTAATCAACTGTCAGATTTCTCGTCTCGGATGAAAAATACCATGTACAGCTACCGCACGGCTAATCATCTGTCGGTTCCCACTAGTGTTGGAATAGGACCCTTGTCCTTTTGCACACTGTCATTGCGCCCAACATTTGTAGGTTTGAAACTCGTCACAATCATCCCTTTTCGGATCCTACTCGGAATACCACAAACAAAGTTTAGACTTTCCGGATCTCATGAATGCTGCCAATTGGTTCTAGCCTATACCACGAAGGTTCTAACCTCCGGACTCGGTCCGTGGATTAGAAACCCAAGAGATACGCACTCAAGCTGTCGCCCAGTGACTACGTTGAGCTCATATAGAACGGGAGTGGTTGTCAAGCACACGTTCATAGGGTTGAGGATAATGATGAGTGTCACGAATCATCATATTCTCCATATTGAAGTACGAGTGAGTATCTTAGAATAGAATCAAATGTGATTGAATAGAAAACAGTAGTAATTGCATTAATCCATTGAAACACAGCAGAACTTCTCACCCCCACCTATGGGGTTTAGAGACTCATGCCGTCAAAGATACAATATGAAGTGTAAAAATGTCATAAGGTACAAAATGAATCTCTAAAAGTAGTTTTTATACTAGACTAGTAACTTCCGGGATCCACTTGGTGCATGCCTGGGCTGAGTTTTCAAGCTTTCACGTTCATATGCCCAAAGCTAGTGTTAAATGCCACCCTGAGTGCCAGAATGGGCATTTAACGCCGAAAAAGGTGCCAGTTCTGGCGTTTTATGCCAGAAAGTTTTAGACTGACTTTGAACGTCAATTTGGAATATTAAATCTCGGGCAAAGTATGGACTATTATATATTTCTGGAAAGCCCAGGATGTCTACTTTCCAACGCAATTAAGAGTGCACCAATTAGGCTTCTGTAGCTCCAGAAAATCCATTTCGAGTGCAACAGGTTCAGAATCTAACAGCATCTGCAGTCCTTTTTCAGCCTCTAAATAAGATTTTTGCTCAGGTCCCTCAATTTCAGCCAGAAAATACCTAAAATTACAGAAAAATACACAAACTCGTAGTAAAGTCCAGAAATATGATTTTTGAATAAAAACTAATAAAAATATAATAAAAAGTAACTAAAACATACTAAAAACTATGTAAAAACAATGCCAAAAAGGGTATAAATTATCCGCTCATCACTACCCCTAACTAAATATTTGTGGTGTGAAGGTGTCAAGTAAAAAGTTTGAGACTGAGCAAAAGAGTACGCTTAAGAACTCTGGACACCACTGTCTGAGAATTTAATCAAAGCTAAATTTGAATCCAAAGGGTTCCCCCAGTTAGGTGCCTGTGGCATTTATGTATCCGGTGGTAATACGGGAAAACAAGACGTTTATAGTCACAGTTAGGCTCAAGAAGGTGCAAAGCACCAAAAGAAGCTATGTTCAAGAATAAAAAAGAACTAAAAGAAGAGAATCAATAATATTATCCGGATTCTAGTTCCAAGGAATGCCAATACATCTAAGCTTCAAAAGAAAGTGAGATGCCAAGACTATTTAGAAGTAAAAAGCTAATAGCCCCATTCAATATTTGGAACTGAGCTTCATTGACAACTCTAAGACTTAGTGTATCTTTCTCTTTTTTTTAGTCCTACTTTGTTTTTGATTGCTTGAAAATAAGCAACGGTTTAAGTTTGGTGTTCTGATGAGCGGATATTTTATATGCTTTTTGATACTATTTTCTTAGTGTTTTAAGTATATTTTATTAAGTTTTATTATGTTTTAGTGCATAATTTATATTTTGGATGCTACTTTGAGTTTTTGTATTTTTCTTATGATTTTAGGTAATTTTTGGGTGAAATTTGCAAGTTTTGGCAAAGTCTAATTCAGAGGCAAAGAAATGATAGCTGATGCTGTCAAATCCTGACCTTCGTGCATTCAAACGCGCATTTCTAGAGCTACAGAGGTCCAATTGACACTTTCTCAACGGCGTTGGAAAGCTAACTTTCAGAGTTTTCTAGAAATATATAATAGTCTATATCTTTCTTTGAAAATGACTGCCCAAGGGAGCAAGGAAGCAGCGTGGACACTCCTTAGTAGGCGTTCAACACCCATTATTCCAAGCTAAATGCCAGTTCAGCCCAAACACTCACCAAGTGAGCCCAGAAGTGAATTTTTGCACCTTTCTGCTTAGTTTATTTCATTTTTAAAAAATTTTAATTAGTAAATTAGTATATATAGGCGAAGATCACACATGTTTAGCATCTTCAGCCTCTCAGAACTTATTTTCTATTTTCTCTGTAAACTATAAGCGGCTAAATCTCCTAGGTTAAGGATAGGAGCTCTGCTCATTCCTATGGATTAATATTATTACTTTTCTACTCTAATACATGTTTGATTCCATTCTATGATGTATTATCGTTCTTCATATTTATGAATCTGGGGTGGAACGAAAGTATGACCCCTTATTCTACATGAGCTCTTTACGAGTCCTGACCCGGATAGTATTGAGCTACAGCTTGAGAGTACATCATAGGTTCCAACAAATTATTTGGGCTAATTGGGATATGTAACATGAAATCTCGTTAGTCATAATTGAGGTCCATGTGGCGCTAAGACTAGAATCATAGAGCTTCATTCTCCGATCCAGAAGATCCGACATTGTCTGTGACGTTTTGAGTAGGATCATCAGAGATTGAATTGTGTGAGCTTCACCCTCAGCCAGATTGACTGACCTGTTTGGGCGTTTGGTTTGGATCAGAAGAGATTAATGACCACTTTCCCTGGCTTAATCACTTACAGCCTTACCATTGAATGAATCACTCATTGTTAAAATAGTTAGTAAGACGTATCAATCCAGAAGAATAAGCATCTCCGATGCCTTAATTGATTTCTACTATTGTTTCTACGACAATTCTTTATTGCTTTTGTTATTGTTTTGTTTATGCACCTACAACAACAATCAACTCCCTGTTTGCCTGATTAAGATATGCAGGATAACAAGAGCTTGCTCAATCTGGCAATTCTCGAGGAATTCGACCCTCATTCACCTGAGATATTACTTAGACGACCCAATGTACTTACTGATTCAGTCGTGGGAAATTTGATTTTTCCGCATCATATACCTACAATTAAACTGGTCAATAATAATCAAAATCGTTAAAAATCGGCCAATTTAATTCGAACCGCTTCAAGAAATGCACACATTCGCGTTTTGACAAGCTTCGTATTGAAATTTGGAAGAAAAGCTCTCATGCAGCTCTTGAAGCTCTGATCGTGGAATTAATTCCAAATGAGTTGGGCAGGATTCGAATCTATAACCTACATGCAAAGAGAAACTTAACAATTTTTCTTTACTATTAGAGCAAGTTCAATGGTGAGTGCCTTATTAACTTTTTCTGACACAAATGAGTTCTTCACCGTTGGAGTAAAATGGAATGGGTCCTTGCACAAGAACCGATGGAACAAAGTCCCTCTAAATGGGGACTAGGAGCAACGAATAATAACTTGCCATTTGGCAAGTTATTATTTAAATAAATAATTATATAAAATTTTAATTAATTATATTAAATAATTATATTAAAATAAATAATTATATTAAATAATCAAATAATAATTAATTTAGTAATAATTATAATAATTAATTATATTAAATAATTATATTTTTATTTAATTAATAATTTATATTAATTATTTAAATAATAATTAAATTGTAATTAATTTTTATTTAATTAATAATTTATAATAATTATTTATGTCATAATTAAAATTGAATATTATTTATATTATATTAAATTAGCCATTGTAAAATTAGTCGTTGCAAAATTAGTCGTTAGAAACTAGCCGTTACTATGTTACTGTTATTATTAATAAATTAATATTTTGTTACTCTATATATACCAGTTAGATACACTTCTATTCTCACACTTTCTACTACTCTTCTTCATCTTCTTTCAAGTTTACGAAATCAAAGCTCTGGTACTATTATTTTTTGTTCAAAAAAATGGATCCAAACCAACTCATTGTGTAATCCCGAATTATATATTGTGTATTATTGTTATATTGAATTTATTTAATATTAATATCTTTTAATAGTGAATTATTTTTAAATTTATAAATTTAAATTATATTATTGAAAAAAATTAATTACATTAATTTTAAGTATTTTAATTAATTTATTAAGTGGGACCACAACAGGGACTAAAGTTAGTTCCTCCTAATGGAGAAGAGAGAGATGCTTTGAGTTCCTATTTACTGTTTATGACGCAAAAGTTGACGTGGAGTTACTTTTTATGACAGGTGGGCCACAAATAGGAAGTGGGATGAGTTCTCTACTGGAGATGATCTTAGTCCAACTTCACCTTTAATAATATATATGTTAATTAAAGGTTTAATTACTCTATTGGTTCCTATAATTTTACCAATTTTTTAATTAGATTTTTATATTTTTTTTAATTAGGTCCCTACGCTGCTTTAATTTTGTAATTAAATCCTTCCTAGTGTAAAAAATATTAGAGTTGACTGAATATTTCTTCGTAAATTAAAGGTATTTATAATTAAAAACTTAATTAAATCTTTGTCCGCATGTATTTTGGTAAAAATATTACGTTAATTTAAACATTTTTAACATGAAAAGAACGTAATTACAAAATGAAAAGTAGTGTAGGGATCCAATTGAAAAAATAAAAAAGTATAAGGACCTAATTAAAAATTTGATGAAACTATAGAGACCAATAGAGTAATTAAACCTTAATTAAAATATATAATGTCTAACATTCAATTCAATGCTATTTTTTATATTTATTTAATTTTAATTTTAATTTTATACTTATTTTTTAAAATTAGTTGTATTTTTAATTATTATAAATAATTATTTAAATAAATATTAAATATTTATGAATTAAAAAATTAAAATACTTTTAGTAATCAAAACATATTTGTTTATTTATAGTTATATAATATTTTTTAAATATAACTTTTTTATTTAAATATTTAAATAATATAATAAGTATAAAATAATTAATAAATTATTAAAATCTAAAATTAAAAGTTGAAATTAAAATAATTTATCATAAAAACATAAAATTTCATATAATTATTAAATTATCATTCAATCAACAAATTAATAAGTCACTCAACAACTAAACCAATAACTTGATAAGATCAGTGTTAATATCTGATTTAATTCTGATAAATATCTAATAAATTTGAATATTATAGCTCACGTTCGTCCGCCTCTTTTTTTTCTATAAGAAAATAAAATTTTCAGTTTTTTTTAATAATTTTATAAAATATTATTTTTTTATTATTCAATATTTTTTTTTACATATTTTGTTTCGATCCTATTTAAAAAGATATAATAAGAGATCACAATAGAATTGAAAAAAAAAATTGAAAGAATTTATTTCCTTCTTAAAAAAAAAAGATTGTCGCTTTTTTTCCATCGCTCCAAAAATTATAGAAAAAAAAGATTATCTGAAAACGGATCATCAACTGATTCAATTAACACTAAGAATCGTTTGGTAAAAAATTGTTCTAAAAATTGACTAAATTGACAGTTAAGTGGTGAACTGCTAGAATCAGCCTATTTTTTTTAGTGTTACCAGTTTGCATTGGTGGTATATCCCTTCAAAAGAGTGCTGTTTGATTTTAAAAAAAATATATATATTATTTTGGTCTCTAATATTTGATCGAATCTTAATTTTGTCTATAATGTTTTAAAGGTTATATTTTAATTCCAAAAAGTTTCAAACGTTATATTTTAATGAATAAAGTATTATTTTTATCCTCAACATTTGGGATAAGTTTTAAAGTTGTCCCTAACGTTTCAATCGTCCTATTTAAGTCCCTAACATTTCAAAATTGACTTAATGTTGTCCTACCGTTAGGGATCCATTAACAGAATTAACGGTGGGACAAAATTGAGACGATTTTGAAACGTTAGGGACTTAAATAGGACGAAAACGTTGGGAACAAAAATGATACATAGAAATAAATTTTAATTTTATCCTTCAATAATATCAATTTTTTACTATACATAGTATTCAATTATTTTTTAATTACATCTAAGTAAATTACACTTAATTATATAACTTTCATTTTAAATAAATTAATTTTTGTATAATTTTACTCTTAAAGATTTTTAGTTATCATGAAATATTTGTAGAATGACTAGTATATAAACTTGGAGAAAAAAATAATATATATGCAATAAAATATAAATTATACTTTTTGTCTCTAATGTATCAAAATTCTTTAAAATTATAAAAAAATAAATTTATTTAAAATAAAAGTAATGTAATTAATTGTAATTTATTTAGATGTAATTAAAAAATAATTGAATACTATGTACAGTAAAAAATTAATATTATTGAAAGATAAAATTAAATTAAAATTTATTTTTATGTATCGTTTTTGTCCCTGACATTTTCGTCCTATTTAAGTCCCTAACGTTTCAAAATCATCTCAATTTTGTCCCGCCGTCAATTCTGTTAACGGATCCCTAGCGGTAGGACAACATTGAGTTAATTTTGAAACGTTAGGGACTTAAATAGGACGATTGAAACATTAGGGACAACTTTAGGACTTACTCTAAACGTTAGGAACAAACAATACTTTACTCTTGTTACGGCCTGGCCCAAACCACTAGCGGGCCGGCCCGACCCGAGCAGCACCCGATCCGACCCGACCGGTCAGGAGCGAGACGCTCGGTCGCCGACCCGGACACGCATCCCTGACAGCTACGCTACAGCTGTGTGACGGAAGCATCAAGGAAGGTGCGCCTGTCCTTGATGGGCCCACCTCTGACACGGTATATATGGGGGAGGTCCTACCCTTCTCCCCAGGTACGTCACATACCATTACACCCTTTTTCGCCTGCACACTTCACTGATTTGAGCGTCGGAGTGTCTTTGCAGGTGACACCCCTCTCCACACACGAAGTGCTCGGGACGTTGTCTACACCAACCCGGCAACCTACGACCAGGCGAGACCTCCCCCTCATCAACCAAGATACCAAGCCGATCCGTCCGGTACCCGACCACCGAACATTGGCGCCGTTTGTGGGGATAGTCGCCTGAATGGACGTTGTACTGGGCCCAGGTGGAACAGGCCACGAGACCGAGCGTAGAGGGGAAGCCTCCGCGACTTCCTCCCGACAGCGCGTGAGGTCCCCTCCCAGACGAACCACACGATCTCCCGAAAGGCGCCCCTTCGGGAGAACTGGCGACAATAGCGCCAGAATAATGCAAGAACTGTGGCACAGGATGCAGGACTTGGAGCGCCGACTGGCAGACCGGGAGCACCGCCAGCAAACTCCAGAACCAAGCTACTCCCGTTCTCCCTCGAGAAGCCACTCCCGACGAACAGCTAGCTCGCGATTTGAATCCGAGAGCGCTAAGGAGGGAGGACGCGCAAGAAGACGCTGCGACCCCATCATTTACACCAGGCACGAGAGGAGGCGTACCACAGATCGAAACCGTGAGGACGCTCGTCGGGAGGATGACGAGGGAAGAACGACGAGAACGCAGGGACCCATGATAATGGGCGCAACCCCATTCCATCGTTCCATCCTCGAGGTCCGGCTGCCAAAGCACTTTGACAAGCCAACGGACATGAGGTTCGACGGAACCCAAGACCCGCAGGAGCACCTCACGGCTTTCGAAGCCAGAATGAACCTGGAGGGAGTTGGAGACGAGGTAAGGTACCGCGCTTTTCCGGTCACCCTAGCGGGGCCTGCAATACGGTGGTTCAATAACCTCCCGCAGGGCTCGGTGATCAGTTTTGCGAACATCAGCCGTGCCTTCCTAGCCCAATTTACAACTAGAATTGCAAAGGCAAAACACCCAATCAATCTACTTGGAGTGACTCAAAGGTCCGGCGAGCCGACCAGAAAATACCTAGACCGGTTAAACGATGAGTGCTTGGTGATCGATGGGCTGACGGATTCGGTCGCAAGCTTGTGCTTGACGAACGGACTTTTAAACGAGGACTTCAGAAAGCACCTCACCACAAAGCCGGTGTGGACGATGCAGGAGATCCAATGTGTAGCCGGGGAGTACATCAACGATGAAGAAGTCAGCCAGGTTGTGGTTGCCAACAAACGGCAGCCCTCTTACAACCAAACCCGGCATCATGGGAGCTGAGAGAGACAGAAGGAACACGCCAGGGACGGCGGTCCGAGTAAGACACCCAGGCTGTTTCCCCGAGTCAGGAAGTTCACTAACTACACTCCCCTCACCGCACCGATTATGGAAGTTTACCAACAAATAGCCGAGAAGAGAATCTTGTCGAAGCCCCGACCTCTAAAGGACCGAACAGGGGGGAACAAAAGCACCTATTGTGATTACCATAAGGGCTACGGGCACAAGACACAGGACTGCTTCAACCTGAAGGATGCGCTAGAACAAGCAATCAGGGATGGAAAACTTGCCGAATTCTCCCACCTTATCAGGGAGTCGAGGAGACAAAACCGTGACCACGATGGGGAGGATAAGACCCGAACGGTGAAGCGACGACAGGAGCCGGAGAACAACGACCACGGTCTTACCGTGGTGAATGTAGTAACTGCAAGAAACACGGCCCCAAGGTCAAGATCGGCGCACAAGAAAGACGCCAAAGTCCTGGCGGTCTCCTCCTCATCGGCGAGAAGCTCCAAAAGACTTCCATCAATCTCCTTCGGCCCAGAAGACCAATGGTTCGACGAGGTTCCGGAAAGCCCCCATGGTCATCACGGCCAGGGTTGGAACCGGTCTCGTCAAACGGATCCTTGTGGATACGGGGGCAGACTCGAATATTATGTTCTGCAACGTATTCGATGCCTTGGGATTGTGCAACACCGACCTGGCGACCCACCAGCACGGTGTGGTAGGGTTAGGCGACCACTTCATCAAGCCGGATGGGATTATCTCCCTACCGATCTCCGTGGGACAAGGACAGGGGCGAAGATCGATAATGGCTGAGTTTGTAGTTTTACGGGACTCCACAGCCTACAACATCATCCTAGGGAGGAAAACCATTAACGATCTCGAGGCAGCGATCAATACGAAGCTGCTCGTAATGAAGTTTGTCACTGATGACGGATCCGTAGGATCCATTAAAGGGGATTTCGAGACGGCAGTCGCTTGCGACAACGCCAGCGTCTCCTTAAGGAAACAATCTAAAGAGGCATCAGGGGTGTTTCTCACCGACCTGGACGCTAGAGTTGGCGACAAGCCCAGACCCGAACCAGAGGGGGACCTGAAAAAGTTTAGGGTCGGGGACACGGAGGAGAAGTTCACGTTCGTGAACAGAAACCTCCCGCACGAGTTGAAAGAGCCTTTGATGGAAATGATCAGGGCCAACGGCAATTTGTTTGCATGGACGCCAGCCGACATGCCAGGGATAGACCCCCAACTCATGTCACACCACCTGGCCGTCAAGCCGGAAGCTCGACCAGTGGCTCAAAGGAGAAGGAAGATGTCACAGGAAAGAGCAGAGGAGGTGGCCAGGCAGACGGCCAGCCTCCTAGAAGCGGGGTTTATCCGAGAACTAGACTACTCGACCTGGCTGTCGAATGTAGTGCTGGTAAAAAAGCACAACGGAAGGTGGAGGATGTGTGTGTATTACTCCGATCTCAACAAAGCATGTCCCAAGGACTGCTACCCCTTTCCCAACATTGATGCACTCGTCGATGCGGCGGCAGGGTACCGGTATCTGAGCTTTATGGATGCTTACCCGGCTACAATCAGATACCGATGCACCGACCTGACGAGGATAAAACAGCGTTCATAATGCCGGGGGGAATCTATTGCTACAAGGTGATGCCCTTTGGCCTAAAAAACGCGGGGGTCACGTACCAAAGGTTGATGAACAAGATATTCAGCAATCTCATAGGAAAGACGGTGGAAGTCTATGTAGACGATATCCTTGCAAAGACCACCCGACCTGATGACCTCCTAAGCGACCTGGGGAATGTGTTCGTGTCCCTCAGACAATACGGCATGAGGCTCAACCCGCTTAAGTGCGCCTTTGCCATGGAGGCCAGAAAGTTACTAGGATTCATGATAACCCAAAGGGGGTGGAAGCCAACCCTGAAAAATGCCAAGCGATACTCCAGATGAAAAGCCCGGGTTGTGTCAGAGACGTTCAGCGGTTGGTAGGAAGGCTCACCGCGCTGTCCCGTTTCCTCGGCGCATCGGCAGCAAAGGCCCTGCCCTTCTTCAATCTGATGAAAAAGGGGATAGCATTTGAATGGACTCCTGCGTGCGAGGAAGCATTCAACCACTTCAAAGAAATCCTGGCAACACCCCTGATACTCAGGAAGCCCAAGGCCGGAGAGCCACTATACCTGTACCTGGCCATAACGGAGGAAGCGCTCGCAGCGGTGTTGGTGCGGGAAGAAGGAAAGACTCAGCAACCAATTTACTTTGTGAGTAGAGTGCTGCAAGGAGCAGAACTGAGGTATAGTAAACTGGAGAAAGTGGCACTGGCACTCCTGACCTCTTCCCATAGACTAAGATAATACTTTCAGGGCCACCATATTGTCGTGAGAATGAACCAGGCAATTCGTCAAGTGCTCCAAAAACCTGATTTGGCAGGAAGGATGATGACTTGGGCCATTGAGCTCTCCCAATACGATTTGCGATATGAGCCCCGACATGCGATTAAGGCGCAAGCAATGGCAGATTTCCTGGTGGAAGTAACAGTGCCCCCAACCGAAGAAGTGGGCACACGGTGGAGGCTCCATGTGGACGGGGCCTCCAACCAGATGTCCGGGGGTGCCGGGATCATCTTAGAAAGCCCAGCTGGGGTCATATTCGAGCAGTCGACCAAGTTCGAATTCCCTGTATCGAATAACCAAGCGGAGTACGAGGCCCTCTTGGGCGGCCTAACCTTAGCTCGGGAAGTCGGGGCAACAAGGCTGGAAGTGTGCAGCGACTCACAGGTCGTTACCTCACAAGTAAATGGAAGCTACCAAGCCAGAGACTCGCTGCTGCAAAAGTACTTGGAAAAGGTTAGAGAATTGAGCAAACAGTTCGAGGAGGTCTCGATCCAACACGTTCCGAGGGAAAGGAACACACGAGCAGACCTCCTATCTAAGCTAGCAAGCACGAAGCCGGGAGCAGGCAACCGGTCTCTCATCCAAGGCATGATAAAGGAACCAGCGGTCGCCCTCCATTTGACAAAGCCAGGCCCCTCCTGGTTGGACCCCATCATCAATTTCCTGGAAAACGGCAAACTCCCTGACGATGAGAAGGCAGCCAAAGCAATGAGAAGGGAGGCAGCCAAATATGCGACCATACAGGGACAACTATTTAGAAAGGGACTCAGCCAACCCCTATTGAAGTGCCTGCATCCCGACCAGACGGACTACGTGCTTAGAGAAGTCCATGAGGGGTGCTGCGGCCACCATATCAGGGGCAAAGCCCTAGCAAGGAAGCTCATCTGAGCTGGATATTACTGGCCGTCAATGATGAAAGACTCCAAAGAATTCGTGAGAAAATGCGCCAAGTGTCAAAAGAACGCCAACTTCCACAGAGCACCGGCTTCCAAACTGAGTCTCCTGACGTCCTCTCGACCTTTTGCACAATGGGGAGTCGACCTCCTGGGACCCTTCTCGGTTGGTCCGGAGCAAGTCAAATATCTCATAGTTGTCGTTGACTACTACACCAAATGGATAAAGGCTGAACCGCTGGCCAACATATCCTCATCCAATTGTAGAAAGTTCATGTGGAGGCAGGTGATAACCCGGTTCGGCATCCCAAAAATCGTCATCTCGGACAACGGGACGCAATTCACTGACAAAAAGTTTGCAGAATTCTTCACCGTCCTGGGCATAAAACAGAAGTTTTCCTCGGTAGAACACCCCCAGACGAATGGGCAAGTGGAGTCCGCAAATAAGGTAATCTTGCTAGGCCTCAAGAAGCGGTTGGATAGCAAAAAAGGTGCATGGGCCGACGAACTCGTCTCAGTTCTCCGGTCCTACCGTACAACTGAGCAAAGCTCCATGGGAGAAACCCCCTTCCGCCTCACGTACGGGGTTGATGCGATAATACCCGTGGAGATCGGTGAGCCGAGCCCGCGGTTACTTTTGAAAGAAGTAGAAGAAGCAGTGGAGAAAGACCTGGTGGATGAGGCCAGAGAGATGGCCTACTTGTCGGAAGTAGCATTGAAACAAAGAATGGTCCTGCGCTATAACACCAAGGTGCTCAGGAGGGAATTCGAGGAGAATGACCTCGTCTTGCGACGCAACGACATCGGGCTACCGACCCCAGGGGAAGGAAAACCGGCGGCAAACTGGGAGGGTCCTTACAGAGTCAAAGAAGTGCTCGGCAAAGGCGCCTACAAATTGGAGAAACTCGACGGCAAAGAAATCCCGAGAACATGGAATGCAGGTAACTTGAGATTTTATTCTTAGCTCAAGCACGCCGGCCAGGCTATATACTTTTGTTAAGTGCCTACCATGGCTATATACTTGTTTAACTGTCGATTAATGTTTACTTGTCTAAATTCTCCCATTTACTATTCCCCAATATGTGTCCCACAACATCATGTTTTTCAACGTATGGTAAACGGGACAACAATACGGCAACCCGGGACTGATCACCCCGGGAGCCAGACAAATCAAAGCCATAACAAACGGTCGCGACAATAACAAGGCCAAGACTTGGTTTTGCCCGAGTTACCAACGTAACGGCAAAACGGACACAAGCGATAAGTCCATACCGACAAAACGGTAACAAAACAAAGAAAATGCTACTAAATAAGTAGATAAAGACGATAATCAGAAGCCGACCAAGCGACCATTAAAGTATAACAAAATAAGTTTAACAGTGTTCTACAACAAGGTCACAAATCCATGCAAAAAGCATAAGGTACAAGAGTTCATTTTTGGGGCATGTCAACAATCTTGCCATCCTGGATCGTTTTGAAAACCCCAATGGCCGACGTATCGAAATCGGGAACCACGATCTTCACTTGGGCCTTGAGAGCCTCTTTAGTCATGAAGATCACACTTTTTCCCTGCTCTTTAACCTCCCTATGTTTTCTCTTGAGTTCCTCAACCTCAGCTCGAGCGGCCTTAGCCGACGAGACGGCCGCGTCACGTTCCTTTTCTAGAGCGACTACCCGACCTTGCGCGGCGTTAAGTTGGCTCTCCAGAGTCATCTCCCGCTCGGTTAAATGGGACACGGCAGCATCGGAAACCTTCAGCTTCTCCTCGGCAGACGCAGCTTTCTCCTCAGCAACCTTAAGCTTTCTCCCCGTCTCAGACAGCTGCCCCTGAAGAGTCTCAACTTGGGTTTTGAATTCATTGTTGGCCTTGGCAACAGTTTCAAGCTTCCTGCGTAGTACGGCACCACGAAGAAGAGTACGGTACATCCACCTCGCTTGCCCCGCAAGCTCGGTGCCGAGGAAGTGTTCTTTCGTGCCAGGAATCAGTTGAGTGTCAATAAAAGCCCCAGCATCGAAGTTTCTCTCCATCACAGTAAGAGCACCTTCAGGGCTGGAAGACGCCCTCTGCCGGCCGTCTCCTCGGGAATAGGGGAAGCGTGCGCCTCGGCAGAGTTCTTGTCAGACATCTCGGTGTCACGAGGTGAAGGCACGGCTTGGTCCTTCTTCTCCGCAGGAGGGTTCTCCGGCTTCCCGTCGACCTTCTCGTCGGCTTTCTCCTCATCACTCTCCTCCAGGAAGGACTTAAACAAACCCTCAAGCCCCATCACCGAAGCCGACATCTCCACTGCAACGGATAAGCAAACATGTTAGTCGTGAAGCCGGCAAAACCAAATAAGAACGATAACAATGCAAAAAACACAAGGCAAAGCAGCTCACAAATATAATTCCTGGCGACCTCCCGCTCACCCATAAGGAGGTGGGGGTTTACATGGTTCTTCCCGAAAACAGCCCACAACACGTCGGCAATTCTCTTATCCATGGCAGACATTCCCTTATAAGTCACCTTAATGAAGGTGTTAGACCCAGCCCCAAAACTCCAGTACATCGGGATAAGCCGTTCCCCCTCCAACGACAACCAAAAGGGATGGCGACCTTTGGCTGGACGCACCTTAAAATACTTGTCTTTGAACCCATGATATGAGTCCTCGAACAAGCCGAAGATCCTCTGACCCTGGGCAGATCGGAAGGACATGAACCCCTTTCTCGCTTTCCCCTCTTTGGAAGGATTCGTAAGGTTGAAGAAAAAGAGAAAAACATCAACAGACACCGGCAGCTCCAAATATTCACATACCATCTCGGAACAGCGGATGGAAGCCCAACTGTTCGGATGCAGCTGCGACGGCGTCACGGATATCCGGTTAAGGAGCGCCATTTGAAAAGCAGAAAACAGGATGCGAACTCCCACCTGGGTGAACATGGCTTTGTAAGACCAGATCCAGTCGGCAACCCGGGGGGAGTGGAAATTAATTTCGTATAGCCATTCACTGGGGGCAGGGACGAAGACGTCGTAATTAGCCTCCTCGTCTGTCCCTCTGCACAAGTACTCGCCTTGTCGGAACTCCGTTAGCTCCTCCTCGCCCATCTGGTTTGGGGAGTCCTTTAAGTCGGAAACAACCCAAGCATATGGATTGTAGCTCGCGGCGGAGGTGGAAGTTCGTGAGACGACGCGAGGCATACCTACAGTGGGGTTACCACTCGGTTAGTCTAACAGGTCGGGAGCTCGGAAAAATCCAGAAACTATACTCAGCCTATCCAACAACTAAAATAAAGTATGGCTAAGGCACAATCCAAGTCAAGAAAGTGAACACCCTGGAATGGTAACCCCCTAACGCGCCTATTTAACACTAAGACCATCTAGCATACAAATCAAACAAGCAGCAAGAACAAGCAGCAAGCACAAACAACAAACGCACAGAAAAGCCAATAATAAGGATAAGAGAACCTTGAAGCAGAAAAGAAAAGGGATCGATGTTTACCTGGATAGGTTGCGAAAACTTGAAAGAAAAAGAGATGCACAAGGATGCAAGAACGATGCTTCGGGATATTTGGGAGTGAAGAAGATGAAGATAGGAGAAGCAAGAGTGGGAGAGGAAAACAAATGCAAAACTGTTTAAAACTGCCACTCAAAGAAGCGCGAAAGGCCTGGGGGCAAAATGGTCTTTGCGCACAAGATTTTCCAACCCATTATGAGTATTTAATGCTCTGCACGAGGAATGAGGCGACAAACGGTCACCCCAACAACAAACAGACACGCGCGCAGGAGGCACGTCCCCTCCACGGGCGGCCGACCTGGCGACAACACACGGAATAAGAGATAACGCGCCACCAACCACCTTCATGATCATTGCTGGCGCGTTGGGGGCACTGTTACGGCCTGGCCCAAACCACTAGCGGGCCGTCCCGACCCGAGCACCACCCGACCCGACCGGTCAGGAGCGAGACGCTCGGTCGCCGACCCGGACACGCGTCCCTGACAGCTACGCGACAGCTGTGTGACGGAAGCATCAAGGAAGGTGGGCCTGTCCTTGATGGGCCCACCTCTGACATGGTATATATGGGGGAGGTCCTACCCTTCTCCCCAGGTACGTCACATACCATTACACCCTTTTTCGCCTGCACACTTCACTGACTTGAGCGTTGGAGTATCTTTGCAGGTGACACCTCTCTCCTCACACGAAGTGCTCGGGACGTCGTCTACACCAACCCGGCAACCTACGACCAGGCGAGACCTCCCCCTCATCAACCAAGATACCAACCCAATCCGTTCGGTACCCGATCACCGAATAACTCTATTTTAATTTTAAAATCTTTTTAAGAGAATTTAATATTATTATACCATTAAATTTGACATAAATAATTTATATATTAAAGAATTAATAGCATTTGATTTTAATACGTAAATAAAATCAATTTATTAATAATTACTGATATAAAAAAGCTATTTATAGGATACAGATGTAGAGATAAAGATATTCTCATTGATCGAGCAATATGTTGATACATGGCACTGTGTTAGTTGGGAGGAAGCAGCTTTACAGAGGTTGGCAGAGTTTGTTGCGGTATGTGTCAGAGCCGGCTTGGGATGGAATTGGAGCTTAGTTGACGTGATCAATCACCAACTATGTAAGTGTAGTTTTACCTATTGGACTCCATTTTTTGTGGGTGTGCCTTATTGGGCTGCTTAATGAATTTATGATACACAAATGTGGGTATGTTAATGGATTTGACTATATCTGTTGTTTAAGTATTAACTGAATTGAAAAATTTGTTATAACTAGAAGCATATTTAGTCCAAACCCGTAGGAAAAAAAAGAGAATGAAAAAAAAGGTATTTAGTACATCTTTTTTATTTAGTACATTTGAATTATAATTTATTGGCAGCATTTAATACATCTTTGATGCATAGTAATCTTCTACTGATATTAAAAAAATGCATTAGATATTGGATATTTTTTTTCCCAAACATTCGTCCTAAGTATTTAAAACAAAATTGAATGATGCCTTAATTTTCAGGTCCTCGCCCAAAAAAAAAATGATGCCTTAATTTTGGAATTTTGAAATTCCAGCCGAAAATCTTAAATGGCGTCGAAAACTTATTTCAAAAGATAATGGAATTTTTGACCAAAAATTTTTTTTTCTGACATTTTATTTTTATTTTCACGAAACTAGTTAATTTTTTTGTTAATATTTTTTATTTTGATTAACGGAACATATCTATATAACACATTAAACTGCTGATTTTTTTATTAAATGTTAATTAAAATTGATAATTTTTTTTGTTAGGAACCTTGTTGTATTTTGGAGTAATTATTAAAAGTCGTTAAGATTTTTTTTCTATTTTTATTATTTTTTCATATATATTGATTAAATTACTGCATAAAAATTAAAAAATATTAGTAATTTTAAAATTTTTATTTATAAAAATTGAATGGAGAATATAATATTTTAATCTTTACTGTTGCTTAAAAAGATTCTTAAGATATGATAGTATTAGAATTATATTAAATTGTAAGTGTATTCAATTTAAATTAACTATTATAATTCACATAAATTTATTATTATTAAAAGAAGTATATATTTTATTTTATAATAGATAATATATATATCCTTTATTCATTTTTTATAAATAAAAAAAGTAAAATTATTAATAATTCTTAGCTCTTACATTATAAATTTAGTCAATATAATATATGAAAAAATAACAAAAAATAAAAAAATCTTAAATATTATTGATATTCCATTATTTAATATATATTATATTTTTATGAATAGATATCCTCGATAATTACTAAAAATATATAAATTTATATTACAATATATATAGAAAAATTCAAAAATTATTTTGCACATCCAAATATTCATAGATAAAATTCTATATTGTTTTGGATTCAAAGTCCTTCGACTATGTTGGGGCATTTTACTTTTTTTTCTTAATTTTGAAATCATTTACTTTATTTTTCGTATTTTCAATTTCAAGTAATTTAATCTCACTTTACATTTCAAGATTTCTTTTTCTATTCGTTTAAGGAATGAGATTTTTAGTGCACATTTGAAAATTGGTACTCGTAAAGAAGAGTATATTTTGCTCCCAAAATTTAAATATCGAACCAACCAAGATTTACTAAAAATATGCATAACAGAATTGAAGTGGTTGGATCGAAAATCAATAACTAATACAGTTCGGTCTATATATAAAACTATAAATTTTAAATACCACAGTTAAACTTTAAAATCGATTAAAAATCGATCAGCTGATTCGAACCGATACTTTTTTATTTTTGAAAACATGCCAAAACAATAACGTTATGAAGGGGAAAAATCCTTCTACAATCACTGAATCGGATCCTTAATTTGAGTCCCCTTCTCTTATTTTCTGTCTCTCTTCTTTGGTCAACCACCACACCCATTCTCTGTTTGTATTTAACTCTTGTATTTATACGATCTTCAAAAAAATTTTGTATATTTATTTATAATTTTATATATTGTATCATTCTAGCTAGAGTGGTTCAACGATGAATTTGGCCTTCAAAACCTTGGACCCAACTAATAAGATGAGATTATAAACACAAATTTTAGTTATATTCTTTTATTTTTCTTCCTTAGAGTTCGTTATATCTTGTAGCCATTGTTGCTATTCATAAACCGTTATACTCGTATCGGTTTATGTATTGCAACACCTTGCATGTAATTTGCGATGATTCATTGCGAATTACATTGAAAACTCTAAAATTGTACCAGTCGTAAGCAAATATAAAATGTTGTATATTTGTATAATTTAGAGAGCTATTTTATTTAATAATATAATTTTATCATTATAAATAAATTGATATATAGATAGATTGAAAAAAAATTCAATTCGATTTGGTGCGTCGATTTGATAATAATAGAAGATATAAAATATCTTTTGTGTCTTCTCAAAGAGGATAATAATAATAATAATAATAATAATAATAATAATAATAATAATAATAATAATAATAAAATTAATATTATTATTTCTATTAACAGTAGTACTAATGTCTAATAATAATACTAATACTAATAATGACGTCAGTACTTTCGTAAATTTATAATTTCTTTTTATATTTGATATCGTTAACGGAGATATTTGAAAAAATAATCTAAATTAAACAATGCATTAATAGTAATCATAATTCGTGACAACGTTTTTTTATTATTTTGGTTTAAATCAAAGCTACAAATCTTAGTTTTAACAAGACTTAGGAAGATTAAGCTACATGTCGGTCATGTAGGCCCATTAAAAAAATCAAACAGAGCAACACAGGACCAACAGCTATTCCAGTCGAATCTGATCCAACAACTTAAACTCCGTTTGCAATTGGCACATCTGACTTGGCTAAGCAGAGCCATTTTTGAGCGAGCTAATAAAGACTGACACCCTACTCTATCCTGCAAAAGTATGTTCGCACGTCTCCATTAAACATTGAGACTATGTTTGGTTGAAAGGAAAGAAATAGAAAGGAAAGAAAAGAAAAAAAAGAAATCAAGTGAATTTTTATTTTTTTTAGATGTGTTTGGATAAAAAGAAAATAAGAAGAAAAAAAATGTTATAAAAAGATAACTTTATTCTTATATTATAAAATACATTGAAAAAAATAAAAGGGTAATATTGGAAGTTGTAAGAGAAAAAAAAATTTTCTTTTTATTTTCTTTCTAATATTGGAGAGAAAAAAATTGGTGGGTCTCATCAATTTTTTTCCACTTTTTTTCTTTTTTCTCCAATTTCTCTTCATAACCAAACAATGAAAAATGATCATTTTCCTTCTTCTTTTCTTTCCTCCCTTTTCTTTCTTTCTATTTTTTCTTCAAACAAACATAGTGTGAAGGATATGGACAAAAAAAAAAACCAAAAAAAAAAACATTGAAGGATATAAAATATCTATATATTTATATGACAGTATGACTGTATGGATATGTATTTGTATACTAGAGCGATCTATATAAAAATTATTTATTTGATTTTAAAACGTTGATGATAGATTAGGATTTAGAATTTTGTATAAAAAAATTTAAAAGAAAAGAAGTGTTATATAAAAATTTTAATTATATTTTTCTAATACATAAAAGCGAATATAATTTAACTAGTTACATGTTTTACATTTTATTAATTATGAAAAAGTATATGAACCAACTTTAAATCAGTCAAGAATAGAATAACTTAATTAATTATAAATATAGTAATTAGTTTTATTTATTTATATTTTAAAATATTAGTTATTAAATATTTTACCATATTTAAATTAGGAGGAGGTACGTTCAGTATCATTGCAACGTAAATCACGGAAACTGATTCAATTAACTTCCATCTCTTCACCCTTCTTCCCTCTCCAAATGCCTAAAATATAATAAATCAAAATACAGATTAGAACTATCCAATTTACAAAGAAAAGAAACATCCTAATGTCTAGCATAAACACCATTCACATAAAGATTTTAAATTTATCCAGACTGATTTTTTATTAAAACCATCTTAGTTCTTTCACATTGTTAATTAATTATTAATGTCAAATTTAATAATAGAATAATATTAAAACTGTTAAAATTTTTTAAGATAAAAGTAAAATATTAAAAATATTAAAGATTAAATTAAAATTTAATCTAAATACTTGGTGAAAGTCTGAAACAACCTCATGCCCCCTTACCTTTCTCTCCCTAACTCAACCCAAGTATCCAAGCCTAAACCTTCTTGGAACCCAGCCATCAGCCGCCATCCCTCTTCAATTTCATCGCCGAACTCTTCTCCTCCGGCAGAGGGTGCTGTCGCCGCAGGCGGAGACAGACCGTGGGTGCTATCTGCTCGGCTCTCTTCTCATCGTTCCTCCTCTTCTCGCCGTGGGTCGTCACTGCTTCTCCCCTCCTCGCTGTGGGTCGTCGCTGCTTCTCCCCTCGTCACCGTGGGTCGTCGCTGCTTCTCCCCTTCTCACTGTTCGTCGTTTCTGCTTCTCTGCTCCTCGCCGTTTTTGGCTGTCGCCCCTTCGGTTCACTGTCACCGCGAGCTCACTCTGTCTCACACTCTCCGAACTCACTCTGTCATCGCCGTTCATCTCTCGCCATCTCTCCGGTAAGCCAATGCTTCTTCAATTTCATATTTTTTTCCATTTAATTTTTAAGATTCTGAGCTGAGTTTGTGTTCTGAGTTTGGAATTTTATTGTTTATTTAATTTGTTGAATGCTGATATGATTCTGAATTCAATTTAATTTAGATTCTGACTTTGGAATTGGATTCAATTTAGTTTTTGTTGCTTATGTTTTTTCAGTTTAGTTTGGATTCAGAAGTCAGAACCATGATGCTGATTAATATGATTATATGCTTTGGCTCTTTTATATTCAGCAGGTTTAGGAATTTCTAATTGAATTTGAACTTTTGTTTTGTGTTAGGACTATGTGCTTCTTGGTTTGGGGATCTCTACTATTCAGTCCTTTATGTGAAATAGAAATGATGCTCGTATTAAAAGTTATTGATTAGTTGATTATTAGAAGTTATTCAACTTTTTTTTATTCTGAATTTTTGTTGCTGATGTGATGAGTATTATTGCTGATTACTTGATTTGAACTTAGAAATTAATTATAAATTTTTTATTTTGTAAACTTTTAATGATAAATTATGAACAAGTTATTATGTGAAATTGTGAAACTTTAAAATTAGTTTAGAAATTATTGAATTTGAATATCTGAAATTATATATTAAATTTTAATAATTTTATTGTATATTTAATTAAATCGGTTTAACCACGGTTCGACTCTTGGACCATTGAACCATTGAACCTGTCACTTGACCAGTTCAATGACCGGTTTGGTTCTCGCAACCTTGCCAAAACTCTCTTCTATCTCTCGCTCTCTGCTCTGAGCTGCATTGCTGCTGGAAGAACCATCGGTGGCGCGCCAGGCAGCACCATCCGGCTCCAATTCCTCCTCCTCTATCTTCCCTCTCTGCTGTTCTCTCTGCCTTCTGCCAAAGCCGCTGCAAGCTGTCGCTGACTCGCTGCTCCTCGCCGACTAGCTGCTTGCCGCCGCTGTTCGCCAGCACTCCTTGCAGCTGCAAGCCACAGGTTCCCTCTCTCTGGTTCGCAACATAGTATCTGTTCCAGTGTTTCTAGCCTTTTTTTTCTTTCCCCTGCTTCCCCTTTTATTTACATAATAGGTTCAGTGTTATAAATTATAAACCTCTCTTTTTCCAATTTGTTTTCCAATTTACATAGGTTCTGTTCATTATGTATACTTCAAGACATAGGTTCAGTTTCATTGTGGCTTTGGTCTTCCTTTTGAGTTTGTAGTTTTTAAGTTCTATGTCTTATGTTTGGTGTGTTATGACTTGATGTTATGTTTATTTGTTGAATTTGCTACTGCATTTGCTGAATTAATTGGATGCCTTATGAGTAGAAAATTGGTTAAATTGAATAGATTTTATTATTTATTATATTTGCGAGTTTTCTACATTTTTTTGGGTGCAATACATGTATTTTTTAGCTAATCTAACACCATCCACCATAATTTTATGGTGGATTTTTGGCTCACCTTCATGAGCCACCATCCGCAATAAAAAACTATGGGTTCAAGTGATTTCCTGTCAATCAGATAATGATTAAGAACCATTTGGTAATTGTTTTAGTGCTGTGTCCAACACGGCAAAGTTTAGAATTGGAGGCTTGAAGGGATTTATGCAGGAAAGAGAAATATAGTCGTTAAAGAAAACAATCCGAGCGATGTATAGGCAAGTAAGCAATTATTTGTGATAAAAGATGACCTGTTACCTGGGTTGCTTGGTCTGCACCTTAGAAATTGCATGGCATGGTGCAAGTGAAATTACACTTTTATCAAGTATTTCTTATGATTAATTGGTTATTAGATTGTGGATTTTATTTTTCATGTTAATTAACCTGATAATATTTTCAAACTTCTTCAAAGTAAAAAAGAAAAATGAAAAATTCCTTTATCTTGTTCTTTATGTGTCCTAAACCCTAATGAAATTATTTTTTTTTCTATTTAATTCTCAACACTTCTATATTCCAACTGTTCTGTCCATGCTTCATGTGCCATTTGTTTATCTATGTCAAGATTTTACATTACTGGAATAGTTGAATAGGCTTATGTAGGGAATATAATCACCAAATTTTATATAGTTGTTGAGGTTTTGATCAATTTGAACTTTTATTTAGCTAATAGGTGATTAGTTATCTGAGAATCTGAGAAATGTTAAAACTGTGGACTAATGGACATGTTACTGCAACATTAACAGTTGTGTTTGAGTTTTCCCTTGAACATGTATTAAATTCTTGGTCTTTTGTTAACAATGTCTGTGTTGTACTGCAGTATTGTGAACTAATTGGGAGATCCAAATAGAGCGGGTCTATGTTATCATGATCAAGACTCCGAGGGACTGTCGTAATCTAGTCTTTGCTTATTTTGCTTGTTTATTATTACAGATAAAATAAATCATAAGGAAGGGCAAAAGTGTAGAATAGTTTGTTTTCCACCCTATATACAACAATAATAATAAGACTTGGCCCACGAGGTAGAGTTAGTTACATGGATCAGACAACGAAATTGCACCTTGTCATAAATCATGTCTGAACTTTGCCCATTTATGCTTATATCTCTTTGATCAACTCATTCAAGGTCTTCTTAGGCCTCCCTTTGGCCTTAATCATCGGGCTATTTCCCATCTGATCTTCTCTCCTAACCAGATGTTCTTTTGGTCTTCTCTCAATAGCTAACATGACCTGGCCTAATAATAATAATTGTTAATTTCTTAAAGTATATAATAGAGTAAGTTCATTGTAAGGATCTACAGAAGCATAAGTTGCAAGTACCTAATGCATATTTTGTTGGAATCTTATGTGTATGTTTAATCTTTGGCAATGCATGATATTTATGTTGCCTATGGTGTAAAGCACTTTGACTTATGAGAATCAATCTCATGGGCTATAAATTAATCTAACAGATCAAATCCTTATTCTTCTTTTATTTTGTCCAATGCATTATGCCTACTTTTCTTCAGTCAAGTGTCTCAACTTTTAACATGCTAATACACAAGAAACACGACGTGGATTTTGAAGGAGTTGAGTATATGCCAACGTTTAATAACAAAGTTAAGTCATGCAGGTATTCAAGTTTCAAATTTGGTTATGATTGAGTAGAAAACTTTGAATCACAAATGGCAAGTCTTTCTGTGTTACCAGTGAACTACTCAGGTTATTTCTAGTCATGGTTTCTACATATTATGGTTATTTTTCTCTCTGTTTAACTTCAATCTTTCTTGATATATTGTAGGTTTCTTTCATCAAATTAGAGAAACTCGTTATCTTAGATCAAAGTTTTTGGGGAGAGTTGATTATGGCAGAGATGTTTCTCTTCCACCAGCAAATGTAATTATTCTCTCCTTCATGCACTCCTAGCAGTAATTTAATAAAACCAAGATTTTGTTTCGTACCTTCCCGTTATTCATAATTTTTGTTGGCAGATTTGTAATTTGAAGATTAAACCAAGATATGCAGACCCCATTCATACCAAATTTGTGATGTATGCGGCGAGTAACGGTCATCATCTACGTTCTGATGATGGTTTGGCTCAGGAACCCTTTCTGCTAACATTGATCAAGGAAACCTTATGGTATTTGTGAAACTTTTGTCTTTATAATTGAATTACTGACTTTGTCATCAACTTCATAGGAAAATGCAATCATGTTTGATAAGAATGTGTATTGTTTTCCAGGGGGCTAAAATCTTTGTTTGTATTTTTGGTTGAGCAACCTAGCCAACTAAAGTACATAGAGTGGCCAAGCTTTAGTTCTACGGTATGTCTCATTTGTTTATTATTTATGTTTTTATATTTACACATCATAGAGATGATTCCCCGTTACTCATATACTGTATATAGTTCAAGTTACAATGTGTGTTTAATCATCACATGCATTTTTATATTAATCCTTTGCAGCTGAAGACTGCAACTCTGACGCTTGTTCTTGTTGCGCTACTTATTGTCGCCTTATCAACCGTTGATTCGGCTCTCTGCTATGTTTTGGCTTTGTTTCTCCGTAAAGCCCCATAACTATACTTACATTACATGTACCATATAAGCATATACTATAATATTGTAACACTATCGTTGATGCATCTAGAACCGACTCAAGCAACTTAGCATTTTCTTCCTTTTCTCTTTAGCAGACTAATAATTTATGAAAGATTAACATATTGATAACTTATGCTAAGTGCTTGGAAAAATAGGCCTTAGTGGAAATTTAAATTAGATTGCTTCACAGTTTTCAAGGTACCTTTAGGATTTTAGTATTTTTCGGACAACCATATCTATCTCAGTATTGTATTACCGGATGTTTAACCCAATTAAATGGTTTATTGTTACAAATTTAACTATAGAGAAAATCAATTCCAGACTTTAAAGAGTTTTATTGTTGTTTTCAAGCCAAAAGTAGAGCATCATACTCTGATACATATGGTTCTGATCTTTCTCCAGAGACATGAAAACTAAGGAAGTTACATATCGAAGAATATCGGAGTCTGTACTCGATGACAATGAAATAAGGTTTCATAAGACTGAAGTAGAATTCAATTGCTGCAGGTGTTTAAAAGAACCAGTTTACTATAATTTACATGTCACATTAGTGTCTTACTGCCACAAATTTAAGGTTTTACGATGTCTTATTATGTCCTGTTTCTGTTTGTGTTATTGACAAGTGATATTGGTGTAGTTTCATTCAATAGGGGAAGGACCAAACAATTCATGGGAATTGCTTGCTAAATGGATTGGATCCATTGTAGTTTTCATTATGAATTTTACATGATTATTAAGGATTTGTTGCGGGTATTTATTACGTTTTTTTTTTTTTTTTGGTCAGAGGGTATTTATTACGTTGAACATGTGTATAATACCTTGCCTAATTGCCATGATGGCAATGCCAAAGGGTAGATGTAAGGAGTAAAAATGGGCTTATAGCCCAATTAGAAATTTCTCAATAGGAGTAGAATTTATTATAAATAGAATAGTAGTAAGAGTCATGGAAGTATGAATTGAGTAATTTGTAGAGTTAAGTCTCAAAGTAGTTTTTAAAGTTGTATTTGAGCCTCAAAGTAATTCCTAAAGTTAATAATTCCTCAAATTCGTTCCTGAAATTGCATTCCGGGACTCATAGTAGTCCTTAAGGAATTTTCTGTTCGTCGGAATCTTAAAACGATGTCGTTTTGAGAAGTAAAAGAAAAAAAAAAGAACAACATTGGAAACGACGTAGTTTTGTGTTTATTAAAAAAAAAAAAAGAAAGAAAAACACGATAAACCCCACCCTTTCCCCAAGCCTTCCCTTTCCCTTCCCTTTCCCCTTCTCTTACTCACAAGCAAGCTTTCCACAACCCTCTCTGTCGCCGGCCTCCATTTTGGTGCCGCGCCGATCGCCCCTCCCCAACCTAGTCTTTCACACTCCCAATCTGCTTCTCCGCACCACCACGAGATCGAGGTGCTCTCCGACCTCGCCGTCCAGATTTCACACTTTTCCACTGCTTTCAAGCGCTCTGTCAATTGCCTCTAACCCTCCGTCGCTACCGTCATAGCTCTCGAGCCCGCCGTACTCGCCGGTGACTCCAAAGCCCACCAACAGCTCCACAACGAGGCAGCGCTCTAGGCCACAAACAGAATGTCTCTCACGGCCACCTCTAAGCGCTCTCCATTGTCCCGGCTGATAGCCCCTCCCAACTTGTCGCTGTCTGCTCTCTGTTCTCTCTCTGTCTCCCTCTGCATCCATCTTCTCTTCTCTGCGGCAAAGGTGAGTTTTTTTTTAATCTTTTTAGTTTTTTAATCATTATTGTTTAATATTTTGGATGATTATTGCTATTGATGATTGTGTTTTAATGTAGTTGCCATGGTTGATTTTTTGTTGTTATTGATTCTGTAATTGTTGCTTTTTTTTGTGATTGTTGCTATTTAGGTTGATTGATGCTTGTTATTTAGGTTAATTGATATTTTCTAATTGTTGTTGGTTCTTTTTTGTGATTTTTTGTAATTGTTTGTTTTCTTAACTCTATGATTTTGGTTGGTTTTGATGATGTTGTTGTTGTTGCTACTATGAAATTGAAGAAGAAGAAGAACAACAACAACAGTGAAGAAGAGAATTGGTGAAGATAAGGATTAGTTTTTTTTTTATAAATATAAAACGACGTCGTATTGGGGATTAGGTTTTTTTTAATAAATAAAAAACGACGTCGTTTCAGTCTAGCTCAATTTTCCGGTAGCAAAGATGGACGGAAATTATTTCAAGGACTACTATGAGTCTCGGAGTGCAATTTTAGGGATGAATTTGAGGAATTATTAACTTCGGGGATTACTTTGAGACTCGAGTGCAACTTCAGGGACTACTTTGAGGCTTGTTTCGAATAAAGTTGGTTTATAAATACGAGATCAACATTTAGGCTCCAACATTTTGCTTAAAGAAAAGAACAGTAACAAGATGTTGCAGTAAAAAAAATCTATATACTTGACATAAGAAAATTCCGCCTCCATTCAGGAGCATTTGTGAAAATTTATGACTGATTCTAACAATAGGCAAATCAAGCATATATCCGAGATAATAGACTGGAAAAGTTGCTTCTGTCTTTCTCTGTTTCCTGGTTGTGACATTTTTAACTATATGAAGAAGGGGAGTGCTATAGTATAAACACTAAAAAACATCCATACATGTAAAAGTCATGTGTTATGATCTGGTAGTGACATCTGTACCTGCTGTGGCTGAATTGCGCAGTAGGGGGGCTGACCTTGTAGCAGCTTTGGCAGATGGAATAGAATTCAGCAGTGTTTTGTCTGTTTGGAGATGGTGATTAGCCATGTCATTAGAATGTTAATCACCTAAAGTACTTCTTGGTGAGTGTTGGGCTAACTAATTTGACAATCATATCATATTCAACAACAACCAACTAAATATAACTTTGAGCAGTTGTGCAAATACACTACCTCCCTCCCCAAAATACACCTACTTGTTGATTATAGATGTTATAGTTGTCAAATTTGCATTACTCGTTCTCAATAACTTTCATCTACTGTAAGGGGAAAGAAATTAGAATAGAAAAGAATTAATTAACCAGAGGAAAATTAGGAAGAATCAAAAGGGAGAGAATAATTCCATTTATGGAATTCCAAAGAAGAAAAGATACAAATTACGAGATAAGCCTCAAAGTAGTCCCTGAAGTTACACTCGAGCCTCAAAGTAATCCCTAAAGTTAATAATTCCTCAAATTCGTCCCTGAAATTGTATTCCGGGACTCATAGTAGTCCTTGAAATAATTTTCGTCTATCCTTGCTACCGGAAAATTGAGCTAGACTGAAACGACATCGTTTTGTATTTATTAAAAAAAAACCTAATCCCCAGTACGACGTCGTTTATATTTATAAAAAAAAAAACTAATCCTTATCTTCACCAATTCTCTTCTTTACTGTTGTTCTTCTTCTTCTTCAATTTCATAGTAGCAACAACAACATCATCATCAAAACCAACAAAAATCACAGAGTTAAGAAAACTAACAATTACAAAAAATCACAAAAAAGAACCAACAACAATTAGAAAAGATCAATTAACCTAAATAACAAGCAACAATCAACCTAAGAATAAATTACCATTTGTACCCATAAAAGATACAGATGCTGACAAATGTACCCATATAAGAATAAAACGACAATTATAACCACGGAAGATGGCTTTCGTGTGCCAAGAGTACCCGAACGTTGGTTACACAATTGGTTCGTTAGGGTATTCTTGGCACACGGAAGCTATCTTCTATGGGTACAATTGTCGTTTTATTCTTATATGGATACATTTGCCAGCGTTTATATCTTTCATGGATACAAATGGTAATTTATTATAGCAACAATCACAAAAAACAGCAACAATTACAGAATCAAAAACAACAAAAAATCAACCATGGCAACTACATTAAAACACAATCATCAGCAGCAATAATCATCCAAAATATTAAACAATAATGATTAAATAACTAAACAAATTAAAAAAAAAACTCACCTTTGCCACAGAGAAGAGAAGATGGATGCAGAGAGAGACAGAGAGCAGACGGCGACAAGTAGGGAGGGGCTGTCAGCTGGGACAATGGAGAGCGCCTGGAGCTGGCCGTGAGAGACATTCTATTTATGGCCTGGAGCGCGTGCCTCGTTGTGGAGCTGTTGGTGGGCTTTGGAGTCGCTGGCGAGTGTGGCGGGCTCGAGAGCGATGACGGTGGCGACGGAGTGTTGGGGGCGGTTGACAGAGCGCTTGAAAATAGTGGGAAAGTGTGAAATCTGGACGGCGAGGTCGGAGAGCACCTCGATCTCATGGTGGTGCGGAGAAGCAGATTGGGAGTGTAAAAGACTAGGTTGGGGAGGGGCGATCGGCGCGGCACCAAAATGGAGACCGGCGACAGAGAGGGTTGAGGAAAGCTTACTTGTGAGTGAGAGAAGGGGAAGGAAAAGGGCAGGTTGGGGAAGGGAAAGGGAAGGCTCGGGGAAGGGGTAGGGTTTAGCGTGTTTTTCTTTCTTTCTTTTTTTTTTTTACTTCTCAAAACGACGTCGTTTTAAGATTCCGACGAACGGAAAATCCCTCAAGGACTACTATGAGTCTCGGAGTGCAATTTCAGGGACGAATTTGAGGAATTATTAACTTTAGGGATTACTTTGAGGCTCGAATGCAACTTCAGGGACTACTTTGAGACTTAACTCAACTTTATCCCAATAGATCAAATTGTGGATCCACGTATCCACTCTGATATGAACCCTTAGATTTAAGATGCCTCTAAATTAAACATCAAATAGGAACAAGCAAGTGAAACTCAATTAGATGACCAAGGAGGGGACCATGTAAATTTTGGCAAAACATGCTCAATTCTCGCATACTTTGTTGTTCAGGTAACAGATCAAGTCTTCGCTATCATGAGCATAGAACGTCATTACTGTTATTTCATGCCAATGCTTCAAACAAAACAATATTAATAAAATGCTAAGCCTCAATCATTTTGGCACAGTTCATTGAATATTACAAGCATGTTTGCAATAATCTTCTTCATATATGGCAGCCGCAATGACTAAACACCGTAAAAATATATTCTTTGTGAAACAAAACAACATAAAAGATAAAAACATATAAGTCACTCGTAAAACAACTAAACACCCTAAAAAGCATACATTTCGAGCATGCAGCCTGTCGAATGCAAGACTCATCTAAATAACCATAGGCTCATTCTCATCCTATGTAGGCTAAAACCTCCCCACCTACAAAGTCGACTATTAGTTCAACAAATATATATATATATATATATATATATATATACACATACTAGCACATTTTTTATAAAAATTTCAAACATGAAAAATACTGACTCATACTTAGATGCTAGTGGAAAAGAAAATGTGTCAAAATCGTGCAGTCTAAGGCTAGGGAATCTCCAGAAATTCAAGATTGTAGTAGTTGTAGCGGGCTGACCAGGTTAATGACATTCTTTTTGGCTACCCGACACATGCATTTGTAAACCATGCTAGAGCGGCTGAAACCCAGTTATATTTGCCCATTTCTTCTAGCTTTGCCACAAACGGCAACCACCGAAGGTGAACCCGATTTCCATTCTTGTCACCGAACAACTGAGTAGAAAGTAATATCATAATATAGGCCTGTGCGTATATGTGCACTGTCTCCTTAGTAGTATCGGCTAGCAGGACTCTGAACCGCTCATGGAACCACGTCAAATACACTGTCATTTGCTTTACCTTGTTCGGCGGCGGAAGCTCACCCAAAAGCTCCTCAAACCATTCCTACACTGGCTTTCCGTCAAGAATGAACTGTGGGAAGTCTGTGAGTCACCCGCTAACCGCCTCGCCATCGATAGGCGACCTCAAGTGGTACTCCACGTCTTGTAAGGTGATAGTGTACTCTCCAAATGGCATATGAAAGGTGTGTATTTTAGGATGATACCTCTCAATGAATGCACTGAGCAAAGACTCATTCAGCCTGAACCAATGGTTATTCATCCTCGTCAAGTGGTACAACCCAGCGATCACCAAATACACAATGACTCGATCATGAAGAAGCATGTTCTGTTGTCTTCTAATGCTGTATATACATCTAGTGGGTTTCATCACAAAGTAAAAAGTTGACTCTAATTACAATGTCATCCAATCACGATTAAAAGTTCCAAAAACAACAAATCACCAAACCTAACATAAAAAACTACACAATATACTTAACAAAATCACTAATACCTAACAAAAATAGCATATCTAACAATATATCATGAACTTTGTCACTATCACTATAATTCTACTTCTAATCAATAAAAATATTTGCCCATCTCTTTGTTAATTGACCACCATTGAGTCGATAGAGATGATCTCATTCCTCTACCATGGCCCCACAACTATGTCATTCTCGCGGTTCTCTCCACAAAACTCTCAAAGATTTCTCCAAATGAAGAATCTGTTTCAAGTTATCACGGTTTTATATAGAAAAAGCAAGTAAACCGCGACAATTAGTCGTAGTTTCTCAACATAAACCTTTACGCATAATTCACTGCAAGTAATGGCAAATTTGGGCTACTCTGTGTGCGTAAACCGCGATGTGTTGAAGTGGTTTATCCCCTTGATTGTTGCTCCTAATCCGCGATAACCAAAAGCGATTTCGTGTTGGTTTTGTCTCCTTCTAAACCCCTACGTCTATTGATGAGGAGGTGTTAACAACCATTAGTTTTTCCTGGAATGAAGGGTTATTTGGGAAATGTCTGTTGATGAGGAGGTGTTACATAGTAAAAAAGGAAACCAAAGCTTCGTTCGAAGAGACAAAGTTTTGTCCTTCTCCCTCACATGCTCCTTCCCATGAGCTACTCGGTTGACTTGGTGAACGAGAACGCCGATCACCCTCATGCAGGAAGATGAACATTTAAAGGGCTGAAAGGGTAGCGACGGGATATAGATGTTGATTTTGGGGGGTCACATACTGTAGTTATAATGCCTTCGACACACATGGTTGAGGCTTCTACTTTTCTTTGGTCCCAGCATGAACGACCGAGTGTAACGATCGCAAAAGGTACGGCCAAAGAATTCATCTCCAAGTCAAAGCCTCAAATTCGGGGAGAATTGAGAGGAACCTAAGCGAGGCCGAAAAATTGATATTACGCAATCCTTACTATCCATCTTTCTTTATCCGCCATCCCCTGGCCCTCAATAGAATATGGGATATTTTATGCCTCGTGAAAATAATGACTGACAAAGCCATACTCCGTAATATCCAAAAAAAATATCATTTAACATAGACCCGCCGGATTTTCAATGAATGACCTGCTCTACTCTTTTTAAATATGTCTAGTTTTCTGGCAGGAAAATTCATGTGTTACCGTAAAATTTTTTGACACCTTCGATGATAGCATTCAAAACTGTATCCACAGCGTTCGTTTTGCTCCAGGGGATCGTAGTTCAAATTCGTATGGGGAGCGGGGGAGGTTTAGATAAGAGTGAGGGGGATTGCGAATGCATTAAGAAAGCAAGCCCATGAAGCGCCAGGGAACCATGCATTCCTCCCGGGTTGGGCTCAGGGACAGCAATCAGCCGCTTCCCCTGTAGTCGACAGCTCATTCTTAACAGACTCAATCGGGTGTTCACAATCTGGAGTAAAAGGATTCGAACCTCTGCATGTCGGTACCAAAAACCGATGCCTTACCACTTGGCCATACTCCATACGGCCTTTTTTTAGACAGTAGAACGAACAGGAAGCCCTTGAACCTTGAAGTAGGGCTCGAAGAACGAGTCGTGCAAGAACACGAGGATATAGCAAGTAAGTAGCAAGTTCTCCCTTCATGGACCGACTACAACAAGCTCGCGACTCTAATATAATAGAAACAGATGATAAGCTCTCTGCTCTATTTGCTTGCAATGCGTTTACCTATCAAAGTTGGCGAATGCTTCTGTAACCTTAGACTTGTTACACTGTTCACCCACTTACTTAAAGACTCGTTGGTTCTGCATCCACCAAAAGTCGGTAATCTTCGTCAACATTTGGTACTCTCTCAACAACTTCAACAGTTCACTTAGGTAGCGTTTGGTGGAGAGACAGAGACGAAAAGATTGAGACTAAGAGACAGAGACTAAGAGACAGAGATTGAAATAAATCTCAGTATTCTGTTTGGTGCAAAATGAGAGACAGAAATTGAAACAAGAATGAAACTCTAATTTAATTTGCACGAAGGGTAAAATTGGAATTAATTAATTAAAGAGGATATTTTAGGTATAAAATATCATTAAAGTTTCAGTCTCTATCTTTAAAAATTTTAGTCCCCTGTGTCCCTACCTTTTGGAGGTACTGAAATACTAAAATTTTGGAGACAGAGACAGAAAATTTAGTATCAGTTTCTGAACTAACAAACATGATATTGAATCTCAGTCTCTCTGTCTCTGTCTCAGTACCTCAAAACAAACGCTACCTTAAAGTCTTTGGTGTAGTGAACCGCAAGCCCTTCAGAAAGAAATAAAAAAAAGGCTTGGTTGCGAAAACCTGGTGACGAAAGTTATTTATGCTCTATTATAACTTATGCGTAATCCGCGACGTGTTAAAATAGATTATGTTTGTTTTTTGAAAGGGAGTCACTTAAATAAAGATGTTAAAAATGTCTTTTTTTAACGATGTTTTTTAAAAACTAAAATTTAACACATAAAATAAATTAAATTGTATTATTTTTTTTTAAATTAGACCAGACAAATCAATTTAGTAAAAAATTAATAAATTAAATTTTGAGCCGGTATAAATTAATATTTTTTATAAAAAATTACCACAATATCCCTATTATAAAATGTAACTAAAATATCCCTATTATATATATATATATATATATATATATATATATATATATATATATATATATATATATATATTTTGAAAACTTTAAATTTTAACCCTATAACGATAGAGAAGATAAATTTTAACCCTATAACGATAGAGAAGAAAAGGGCTATAATTTAGGATTCTCAAAATTAATATATAATAAGAGTATTTTAATAATTTTATATAATAGAGATATTGTAGTCATTTTTTATAAAAAATAATATTAATTTAGACAAATTCAAAATTTAATTCACTATTTTTCGATTAAATTAATTTGTCTGACCAAATTTTAACAAAAATAATATAATTTAAGTAATTATATATATTAAATTTTTAATTATTAAAAATATTTAAAAAAAAAACGTTTTCTGTATCTTTATAGCAGCATCCTCTTTTTGAAATTGCTACAACAATAACGGTTTACATAATATACAAAATGCACTTGCATATAAGAAAAACTAAATGGTTGCAATTGCCCAATTTGGAGTGCCAATTGATTTAATATAATAATAAAAATCTTATAATATTTATTAATAATTTAATACGTTATTTTTATATTATATAACTAGTAAAATTTACTATTTTTTATTATTATTTAATTAACAAAATATTTTTATATATTATATTAAAAGAATATTATTAAATTTTAAATTTTAATAATATAAAAATAAGATATTAATTAAAAATATTAATTGTATTAATAAAAATATTCACCCCGAACATTTAAGAAACTAAATCAATGATAATGATATTTGGGTTCAAACTTAGTGCTCAAACCCTACCAAATATTTTAATAACATTTAGATGTTTTTGATAAGCATGCCAGAATGTATGGATCTGCAACGTTGTCGTGTGCGGCTTAATGATATAAAAAATATCGTTATTTTATTTACCAAATTAAATTGATGTCTAATTTAGACACGGAGTGCTAAAGTAAAACTTTAAAAGTGTGAGACTGAGTCCATAAATATTAAATAATGAGAAGTAGGATCTGTAATAAAAAAAAAACGAAAAAAAAAAAAAAACACAAACAGTAAAAAAAAGGGTGTACATAAGTTTACACAGCAAGACAGAGTAGCGGTAATAACAAAAATGAATAATGATGGGGATGGGGATGACGATGGGGTTTGTAAATAATGAGGTTTCTACTTTCTATTTGAATCTGAAACACAAACGGAGCTCATAAATCAAAGGCTCCTTATATCTGCTTCCCTCTTCCCTCCCTCATTCAACATAGCATAACACCATGAGTTGGTGGTGGGCTGGAGCTATCGGTGCTGCCAAGGCAACAGCAAACACTCCATATTTTCCTTTTCTTTTTACTTATTTATTAATTATCATTATTAATATTTTTTGTATTATCGTGCTGCAGAAAAAATTCGAAGACGACGAACCTCCGCGAAGCTTCCAAAGCGTGGGTCTGATCATCGGCGTCACCGGCATAGTCGGCAACAGCCTCGCCGAGATTCTCCCTCTCGCCGATACCCCCGGCGGTCCATGGAAGGTCTACGGCGTTGCCCGGCGGCCCCGTCCATCCTGGAACGTCGATCACCCAATCGAATACATCCAGTGCGACATCTCCGATCCCAACGACACCCAATCGAAGCTCTCCGCCCTAACAGACGTCACACACATCTTCTACGTCTCATGGACTAGACGCCCCACCGAAGCCGAGAATTGCCAGGTTAACGGCGCCATGCTCAGGAACGTCCTCCAAGCCGTTATCCCCAACGCCCCCAATCTCCGCCACGTGTCCCTCCAGACTGGTGGCAAGCACTACCTAGGTCCCTTCGAGCTCTTCGGCAAGATCCAACCCCACGAGCCGCCGTTCACGGAGGATCTGCCGCGACTCAAGGCCCCCAATTTCTATTACACTCAGGAAGACATCTTGTACGAAGAGACGCAGACGAAGGACGGTGTTTCTTGGTCGGTTCACCGGCCACAAGTGATCTTCGGATTCTCACCTTACAGCTTGATGAACATGGTGGGAACCCTGTGCGTGTACGCGGCGATTTGCAAGCACGAGAGGGTTCCGTTGAGATTCCCTGGAACCAAATCGGCGTGGGAGGATTACACGACGGCGTCGGATGCTGATTTGATCGCGGAGCAGCATATATGGGCGGCGGTGGACGCGTACGCGAGGAACGAGGCGTTCAATTGCAGCAACGGGGATGTGTTCAAGTGGAAGCATCTGTGGAAGGTGCTGGCGGAGCAGTATGGGATCACCGAGTATGGCTTCGATGAGGGTTCCGAGAGACTCAAGTTGTCGGAGATGATGAGGGATAAGGGCCCTGTGTGGGATGAGATTGTTAGAGAGAATCAGCTTTCTCCCACCAAACTTGAAGAGGTTGCTGATTGGTGGTTTGTGGATGTGATGTTCGGTGGCGCTGGCCTTTTGGATAGCATGAACAAGTCCAAAGAGCATGGCTTCTTGGGTTTCAGGAACTCCAAGAATTCCTTCATTAGCTGGATTGATAAGACCAGAGCTTTCAAGATTGTGCCTTGAATTCTTCAATATCCATGTATCTTGCTTCCTAAACTTTCAGGTCTGTGTGTGGAATAAGTCACTCTGTATGATTCATTGTTCATGTTCTGTTCTTCTGTTTCTCTTTCTACTTGGTAGCATAAAAGGTTTTGATATTTCAAAAACAAAACCTACAATTGGTGATCACTAGTCAAATGAAAAAGGTGAATTGAAAAGTTATTTGGCTTTGAATTGTAAAGTTCCAAAGCATAATCTTCTTATTTTATTTTCTTTCTGCATTTTCATATTTTATTTTACTCTGATGTGTGTAGATGTTAGATATAGGTTGATTTTAACAATTAATGTAGATACCCATTAATACTATATCTGTCAAGTGTGCAACGTTTTGGCTCCTGCATTTACATGTATGTAACTGAATACATCCTTTGTGCTAATTATATCTGGATGTGTCTGAAGGTGATTGTTGAAAAGGCGGAAATAAGTGACATCCCAAGTATTGACAAGAAGAAGTAAGATGTTGTTTATAGTTTTCCTTCTAGTTGGAATCATCAGATAAATAATTTCTGTTTCAGTTGTATGAAATTCAAAGGAAAGCTTATACCATTAATAAATTTTTATTGCTGTTGACTTGATTGTTTGTATCCTGTATGCCATCCATATAAAATTTTGAATGAAGTTTATATCAGTCAATTCTCTGTTTGGCCGTGTTAGAATAATGTGCAATATGCGTTTAAAATAAAAGATAATATAAGGATTCGGACATATTCTTTGTCTTGTTCAACTATTCTAAATTGGGTATGTAATTTCAAATTTATTCTATACTTGTTAATCAATGGCTTGAATTGATCAAAACCATGTTGTAGTGTTCTGTTATGTTATGCACCAAATTGATCAAAATAACGTACTGATTTGGCATGATAGACTATTAACTCTAGTTAAGATAATTGCTATCGGTAAGTAATTTTTGAGTTATCTTAAAGACTCATTCATAATCTGGTGGGAATTAAAACTATAATGCTTATATTTGCAAATATACTTCTATATTGTGATAGGACCTGAATTAATTCTTGCTGAACTGCATTTGAATTGTGTATTACCATCTTAGTTCTTAGGCAGTGATCATGGTCATTGATTTGCTTTGTTTAGCCGATAATATGACAAATTTAAGGTGGAGTATTAGTTATATACTCTTTTGGTAATAATATCATAGTTAAGTGCTGAAAAGGCCATCTTCATTTTAGTGGACAATGTACTTTCTCCTACAGGAGCAATAATGTCTACCATATATGAAGAGAAGGATGAAGATGGCTTTCTTTATGTAACATACAGTGGCGAGAACACCTTTGGGGATCTCACTTTCCACATTCATTAGCCATTTCCTTATATCTATGACTATGATTAATGATTTGTATGAATTCGTTACAGTTCACATATCAGGAACCTTGATTTATCTCAATGACATGTACAGTTTGTATACATATATAAATGATATATTTAAATTTCTGAGAACCTAATTAAGCTTCAAAATCCTCTTATTCAGTCTTTCGACCCTCCTCTTGATTGTTCTTCATGATTATCTTTGGATGATGAATGAGATTTTATCTTTTTAATGAAGGTAAATAGTAATTTCATTGTTTATTACATGATTTGTAATGTTTGCATACAAGCACAGGCACCAAACATGTACACCATCAGACATTAGCTGATGTGAACAAATCTTATATGCAATGTAAAGAGAGCATTTTAATTTCAATTTTCCACACCCTCGCACAGAAAGAAACAACATATAAAGCACAAAAGAAACATCTACTTACATGTCCAAAAACCACAAAAACCTTCCACATTCTATATCATATAACAGACGTGTTTATACTTGCACCTCAAACCCAACCCCCTCCCCCCCTTCTCTGCCAAACCCAAAAAAAATATACAAATTTTTTTTTATGAAAAAATATACTATCATTTATATATTCGTTTTATAGATGTTTCTTTGTTCTCACCGGGATGTTTCTTTTTATTGTGCACTAGCAACATACCTACACGATGCATGAACAAAACAAATGAAGATTATAATAACATTAGCAACATACCTACACGATGCATGGACAAAACAAATGAAGATTATAATAACATGAATGAAAACAAATGAAGACTATAAAAAAGCACTAGAAATATTAAATAATTGTTATCTTTTTGGAGTATTACATGCTTTTAAAGTAAACGTATCAATGTATTTATTTTAAGGGTTAACCACTAATTATACCCCCAGATTTTGTAAACGCTGACAATAATGCCCCTCACTTTTATTATCGACAAAAATATCGTTGGATAATTTAAAAACGTGCACCAAATGCCCGTCCGGCAAGTGATGCTTTCTCCGTTGACGGAAGTGTGTGATGTGGCAAACGGAAAAGCTTGTGTGGCAAAAGGAAAGCTTACCTGGACCCGTTCCCAAATTTCCCAATTATAATAACCCTAATTCCCAATTGCAAAATGAGAACGTGATGCATCTGAAGAGCCGTTTAACCATGGATGCAGCAGGTATGAAGCGAAGGTCTGCGTCAATGATAGAAGGCGGCAACGATAAGTGCGAAGACTCTGGTATGAAGTATTACGACGGTATGTGTCACTGTTCTCTTGGTGTTGTTGCTCTGAGATCGAAGACGAATGCTAACCCAGGGAGGTGGTTCTTTCGGTGCCCACTATGGAAGGTAAGCATGACTGGGTTTTGCCCTCTAATAGGTTTTGCACTTTAATATGTGTTTCGCACGTTATGATTGATCTGTTCTTCATGGGTTTTCAATTTTTGTTCTTGACAGAATAAAAATCAGGATTGCAAATATTTTCAATGGATTGATGAATTGGAAGAGCAAGACATGGTTGAAGAGGAGGAATGTTCTTGGAACAGCAAACCCAGGCTATCTTCAGGTGGAAAACTCAAACAGAAGAGCACTAGGAAGCTGTCCGAATCAGTGCAGTACGAGGACATTGACCCCATGGTGCTACCTATTCTTACAAAAGAATTGAAGGAGAAATTGAGGAGGATTGAAATTCTTCTAATCATGATGTGCATTGGGGTTGCAATTGGTGTCTTCATCAATTTCTTTGCTCTGTTTAAGAACTGAGTTGGACTAATATTAAATAGTGGATGAAGAGTAAATGTGAATAATTAGTGTGTATTTTGATAACTGTGAATGTGCCAAATTTGATTGAAATAGGGAATCATAACTCTTGTATTGTGTTTTCATGAAACCTGATGTGTATTAAGAGTGTACCAAATTATTGGACTATAAATTTGATGAGAACCTGATATGTGTTGTGTTTTGCAAAGTGCAGTAAAACCAAATAGAATACTTGTAGTACAAACTTGGTAATTAACATTTATATGTACTACTAAATCTGATCACATTGACCATAACAGGTTACATAACATTTATAGCAATCCCCAAAAAGTAAATAAACTGTTCTTGTAATTCAAGCATAACCTGTGATCAAGTGACAATAACTCTGAACACAACTTAAACAAGACAACAGAGTTCAATAACTCTGAAAATAAAAAGTACTAAACAGAGTCAAACACAACTTAGTTCAATAACTCTGAAAACAACTTAAACAAGTCAGCCAAAAAGCTCATTAACACTCAAAACAAAGGTTTCCTAAATCAGTTCTACAATGTCAACAGACCATAAAACAACACATTCATCATGGCTTCTTCTTTGGTTTTTGTGAAGGCTTTGAAGGTGCAGGTGTGGGCATAAACTCCATGAATCTCTTTGTGGTACCCTTGCTTGCTGCATTCATTGTTTGGTGAGAAACCAATGAGGGAGCACTGGAGCTAGAATTTGGCACATGCACTTGGGCTGAAGTATTGGGCTTCACAGGAATATTGGGCCTTCCAGCCACATTGGGCCTGACCTGTGGTGGTCTAAAAGGTACATTGGGCCTCACTGAGGTAGCCCTTGGAGTTGGAGCAACAGCCACACCGGGCCTGACCTGTGGTGGCCTAATTGGATCATGTGCTAGTGCAGTAGTGCATGGTGGCCTCATAATAGGGATCTTTGCCCTAGCACTAGATGCACCCCTCCTCACGAGTCTTGGAGCAGCAGCAACCTTTGGTGGAGCTGACTTGTTGATAGCAATGGTTGAATCAGATGCTGCTGCAGGGTTTGATTCCAACCCTTGGGCTTGCTACAAAATCAAAACACAAATTCCAGAAGTCTGTGTATGTTGCAGAAAAAACAAGTACAAATGTGTAACTATGAAGCTAACCTCATTATCAGTTTGAGATTGGGGGTGCCCTTGTGTAACTTGTTGTTCATCTGCTGCCTCAAGAGTCTCCTCATAGTACATTTTTTGCTCTCTATCTGATAGATCAGCAGCATCTTCTTGTTCATTTGCTGCTCCTGATAAAGTTTCGGCTGCTTGACTAGTTTGTCCCCTAAGACTTTTTTTCTTTTCTTCACATGTCATTGCATTGTGTCCTTGCTGCAGCATATACAACAGGTTAGTAGACATTTAAAATACAAATGTAACAAGTCATGTATACACTGATTTAGATTACAAAACCAATGGGTTAATATCAAGTGAGGTGTTTACTTTTTTGCACCAATTACAAGTTGTTTGACCATACTTTCGCGGCATTTTGTATTGGCTATTATCCTGACGCTCAGATTCATGTTGTGCCCTCTTTTTTGTAGGTCTTCCGATTGGTCTTTTGTATGGAGGAGGTAGACAAGGATAACCTTCATAGTCAACCCAATACTCTTCACTGGGTACAGAGTTAATGTGGAACTGATATGCCCTGTTGTAGTGCTCCATACACAACCAGTGATGCACATAGTCTTCAGGCCGGTGATTCTTCCTTTGGATAGCAGCCACTCCATGACAACAGGGCAATCCAGTCAGTTGCCACTTTCTGCAGGTACATGTTCTTTCTAGAGTGTTAACAGTAACCCTGTGTCCATGTCTCCTCACCTCAAATATGTTATGCTCATCGTCCCCAACCCACTGGGCCTCCCAGTAATTACCCTCTTTTTTCTCCTTTTCCAGCCTACTCATCTGAATAGGTGCCAGCTTTCCTGTGTATGATGATAAAGCATCTTTGTGCTGTGCCATAACCCTCATGATGTAGAACCTCATCTCTTCTAGCATTGTTAAGATACTTTTTCCCCTCATGTCCACTATTGTTGCATTAAATGATTCAGCATTGTTGTTGGTAACATTATCCACTTTAGGCCATTCAGAAAATCCTGATTTCGACCATGATGATTGTTCATAACTTGACAGGTATTCCCAAGCTCCTACATTCATCCGCTTGACATATACCATTGCATTCTTGAATTCCAAGTCTGTCATTGCCCGAGCACACTGCTATAGAGCTCCTTTTAACTCTTTGTCCTTCCATCTCTTGTTCAAGTTCTGCCACATGTGCATCACACAAAATCTATGTGAAACTCTTGGCATGACTTCTTGGAGTGCTGGAACCAGTCCCTAAACCACAAGGCGAAAACCCAACATTCAATAGTACAACATTCAACAGTACAACATAGGTGCATAAATACAAATAAGTAAGTTGGACAAAATTTATAAATTACCTTTTGCTTGTCACTCATGAAGTTCCACCCAAATTCCTTGTAATCCCCGATATCTTCATGAAGTAAATGCAAGAACCATTTCTAATTTTCTTTTGTTTCAGCATCAACCACAGCATATGCTATAGGAAATAGATGATTATTGGCGTCTTGACCTATAGCTGTGAGTAGTTGACCCCCAAAATACCCCTTAAGAAAGGTTTCATCAAGGCAAATAAAAGGCCTACAACCATATTTAAATCCTCTCTTACATGCCTCTAAGCATATATATAAACTTCTGAACTTAGGCAAACCCTCTGGCTGTGGATGTGTGCTCATAGTACATGTAGAACCAGGATTAGCCTTAAGAAGCTCTGATAAATAATTGCGTAGCTTTCCATACTGTTCCTTCTCCGTCCCCTCAATGATGTCCTTTGCCATCTCCATTGCCCTATACATCATTCGCTCACCAACACGTATGTCATATTCTACCTTGAACCACTCTTCTGCTTCCCTTTGTATCAAATTAGGAGAAATTCTAAGCTTGTTAACTAATTCTCCAGCCACCCATTTACAGGTTACTGATCTAGATTTGTTACTCCTTGGACATGTGTGCTCATCAACTAGCGTCTTGATTTGAAAACTTGGTGGAAAATTTCTCCTTGAACAGTACACCTCCCACGGACAATCTTGATTATAACAAATAACTCTGCATCTTAAAGGCTCCACCTTTAGAAAGAACACTTCTCTCCCCATTTGGATGTTAAACTTCTTAACAGCATCCTTGAACTCTTGCATCGTTGCAAAATCCATGCCCAGCTCGAGTCTAACTTGGCCATACCGTGCTTTAGGATTGTGTTGTGGAAATACCAGAACCCCGTTTTCATCATCTGATTCAGGTAAACTGTGAAGATCCTCAGATTCGTACTGGAACTCATTTTCCCCACCCTTATCAACTCCATCAGCATTACCCTCATGTACAGGCACAATCACTGTTGGGGCCTCATTGTCCCTGGGAGGAATAATTCTCTGACCTGATGGTTGTGGCCTTGAGTGTCTCTTCCTTCTCCCTGATTGTCTTAAATTACCGTCTCCCTCCTCATTATGATTCTCTTCTACAATAACATAAAATAAAATAATTTGTTGTTAACAACATAACAGTTTAGTATTTTTATGAAACCTAAATTGCATAATTTTTTAAATAAAATTACCTTCTACTGCAGGTTCAACATGTGGATTCACATGTTCATTTGACACATTCTGCGCAGATTCTGCTTCTCCTCTAGCTTCTTCAACTGGTGGTTCCCCTACTACTTTGGTGGTTCTCGATGGTGGTGGCCTTACATGTTTCTTTCTAATTCTCTTTCTACCATATCTACCGACATCCTCGGTGGTTGAGTCACCAACTACTGCCGCTTGGCTCTCCCAATTTTGCTCCTCATTGATTTCATGTGCAGCATTGGTCTTAACACTATTGTTGTTTTCATCATGCACCTCAGAATCAACATTACCCTTGTCTTGACCCACTTCTCTATTACCACTGTACTGACCTTCCATCACCTCATCTTCTCCCTGCCTATCTTCATCACGATACACACCCTCATCGTAAACCTCATACTTCATCGACTCAGTTTGAGTTTGTTTCAAGCTGATGCGCTGGTTATCTTCTTGTTGATCCTGTTGAACTTCTTTGATCTAAGGGTTACCTTTGAAGTTGTCAATTGAATTATGTCTAGAAAACTTCATTGCTTGAACATCCTTGTTTATCTGGGATTGGATATATTCTTTCAAATCTATGAGTATTGTCTTTGACATTCGTCTCTCCTTTCTAAGATCCTGTATTCTTCTGAGTAGACTCGAGAATTGTTTTGATATCACGTGCGACTTGTAGACGTAGTAACGCGATACGTTAGTTCTTTAAGATGTGATGTGTAGACGGAAGTTGAAGCGGTAGGTGTGCAACGTATGAGTTGTGGGCGTTTTGTTCCTTGTGAACGGGTTTGTGGTTGTCAGGCTTGTGATCAAATTTGGGGTTTGTAAAGTGCTTGATGGAGTTGGAAAGTTGAAACTTTGAGGTTGATGTGAAATTAGTGTGCGGAGGTTGAGCACGTCGTTTTAACTCCATCCTGTTTGATAGCCTTTGATGCCTTGCCCTACTATCACATGATTGACCCACGTCAGCTTTTGCATTGAGCCTATCTTGTAACGTTTGCCTAGCAGTTACACTCCTACCTTTGCATCCTTATGCTTATGATAATCAAAGTATTTGAAAATCATATATATATGATTATATGTTGAGATATTTTTGCTTCTTCCTTAAATGTGTTCAAAGGTGAACTGTTATGGAATTTCTTTCATTTTGTATCAATTTTCGAGGGCGAAAATTTTTATAAGGTGGGTAGAATGTAAGACCCAGAATATTTGAAAAGTCTTATTATGATCAAGTCTCAAATCCTACAGTTATTTATAGCCTTAATTTCAGAGATTATTTTACTAAAGATAATTAAGGCAAGTTTTGATTTATTGGATTTGAGATAAGTTATGATTATTATCCAATTTCACAATTATTGAATTATTTTCTATATTCAGAGTATAAAGTTGGTAATTGTGAAATAATAAGGATTTCCATATGATTTGAATTAAATAAGTAATATTTTCAATATTAATACTGCTACTTTGGAAAATAAGGGATTTAATTATATTATTTCTAATTTTTAGATTTGGGCATTTTATTGAAAATAATTTGTGAAATTGATGAGCGAATAGTATTTTCTATGTACAAATAGTGTTGGATTTAATTTGGTTTCAATTACTATATTATCCCTACTTTTATTTGAAATTACCTAAACTACCCCTAGCTTGACAAAAAAAACCCTAGTTTTCCAAATGAGGAAAACCCTTATTCCCAAGCCTAGCAGCCGCCACCCTTTCTTCTTCCCTTCAGCAGACCTGCAACACAACAGCTTCAGAAGAGAAAAGAAACAGAAGCAAAAAATGGAGAGAAGTGAGAGTGTGTCGGCCAGAGGGAGGGAACTCACCACGAGCCGCTGATCGCGCTTCAGTTCAGCTCGCCACCGCCGCACCATCTGCGCCGTCACCAAGGAGAGCGGAACCGAGGAGAGGGTTGGTCCGCGAGTGATGGTTGTCGCGGGCTTGGGGGCCGCTGCGCCTTCGTCACCGCCGTTGAGGTCCTCACCATCGCCGTTAATGGAGGACGCCGTCGCGAGGATGAGCGTCGCCTCGCCGCCGTGCTGATGAGCCCAGCCGCCGCTGTTTGCTAAACCCACAGTGCTCCCTATCACCTCTGCCGTCTGGAGCCGCGCCGCCGTGCCTGTCGTCGGCGAGGAGAGAGTAGTGCGGGAAGGACAGAACGCGATGGAGGGGAAACCGATCCGCCATTGAGCTGCCGTGTCAGAGAAGGGGTTCATGCCGCCGGAATTCCTTTGCCGCCGCCACCTTACCACTGCCGGCAAGCACAGAGGGAGAGAGAAATCGGAGAAGGCCCGAGGAGAGACAGAGAGGCCTGAGGCTGAGTTGGGGTTCAGCCACCGTGTCTAGTCGCGCTCGCGTCGCCGGCGCCGCCTCTGCCGGAGCTTCTGGCCGAGCCTCAACCGCCGGGAACGCCGCTGCCGCCACCGAGCTCCACTGGCGATATGGCTTTTAAGTTGAGTTTCCCTTCTGTTGAGTTTTCTGGAACTTCATTGTCGTTGCGTGTGGTTCAGATCGCCGCTGCTGCTTGGGGTTGACTGCCGGACTGCTGCCGAGCCGGTTCGGAGACCGCCGCTATTTCGGTTCAGCCGTTCCTTTGGTTCGTTAAGCGTTTCGATCTGAAAGCCCTCTAGTTACTGCTCTATTATACGTTGAGGAGTTGTAGCATTTGTTGTTATGAGAGTTAATCTCGGTTATTATATATTGCGATTAGAGTCGTTGTGGTTGCTGAGAAAACGGTTTGGAACTGAGATTTTGGTAGCCGGGATTTTGATTGTTGATTTCGGGTCGAGGCAGAAAGGACGCTGTGATGCCTTTGAGTTATGGAATTTGCATTTTGAGGTAGGGGCGCTTTCCGAAAACTACAGTTTATTATTAGAATTATTACATATGGAAACTGATGTGAGATATGGTGTAATTAGTGATTGTATCTGCCTTATATATTATTTGATTGACTCGAATGATTATGGATGTTGGCTTGGCTGAATTGTTGTGTGGCTTGTGAAATGTAATGTTTGAAGTTGATTCTTTAAATATTTGAAATGAGTTTAATCCATTAAGGATTAGTTTGAATTGAGTCAATTATTTTGATGATGTGAAAGATAGAATGCTCTTGAAATCCAGCCTGGGTTGCTTTAATTGCTCTGATTTTGATAAATGATTTATTGCTGAACCGATTCTTTAAAGCTTTATAAATGAGTTAAATCGGTTGATATTGAGTTGATTTTTGAAATGGTTTCCTTGAGGTATGCCATTGAGGCGACTGTTGGATTTAGCTTGCTTTTGAATTGATTTCTGGTTTTGAGCTGTTGAAAAAGAATGAGAAACAGTTTAGTTGGGACCCGAACCGGGTGGCAAAAGTCCAAGTTTTAGGGGAGGTGCTGCCGAAATTTCTATAAAATCCGAGTCTTTATTGAAATATTGTCTGGAAAATGATGAGTTAAAGACTTCTACTATTTTATTTGAATTATCGAGAAAAGGATGATTCATGCTTTCGAAATGAATTAATAAAGAGGAAATTGTGATTTAGTCTTGCTTCTTAAGAAAGGCATTGTATCTCTTTCAGGAGAAGGTTATTTAGATGAAACTTGTGTATTAAAGCTGTTTGGATGTGAAAAGGGTTTATGCCTTTGAATTTGACTTGGGGGTTTCAATTAAAGAAGTTTCAATGGCTTTGAAAGAACCTGAATGTCTATTGACAAGTTTCATTTTGAAATATTTTGAGAAAGGTTACTCTTTGAATTCTGAATTCTTGCAAGACTAAAACAATTTTGAACAGTTGAAACGTTCTAGAATTTATCATGGGAGTTGAAGTTGGTTTTTGCCTAAGTAAAGGAAACGGCTTTGAAAGAAGTAAATGATTACATGACTCGGTTTGGCTTAGATCCTATTTGCTTACTCAAATCAGAAAGCCAATGTTTTAATGATTTTAAATGAATTTGGCGAAATGAGTTATGTTATTCTCCCCTAAAGGCTTGGGACTCTGCCGAGAAACTTTTGTTATGAAATCCCATTGTTGTATGGGTGATTTTGAATACTTTGAAATAAATCCTTAACTTACCATGGTTTTGGAAGTTTTGGAAAGAGAATGCTGAGAGTGGCTTTGTTTTAAAAAGGGAACTCACTTTGAGTAAATTTGGCTTATGAGCCTGAGATGATTTGAGAAACGAGATTTCTAAAGCCAAGGCTGAAAAGAGTTGAAACTTGATTTCAAAGTGAAGCGATTTGAGAAAAAGTGATTTATGGCTTAAATGCCGGTTTTATGAATTTGATGATGTTGGATGGTGGAAGTGTTGTTTTGTTATGGGCCGGAATGGCTGTGTATGATTATGAATATTGGCTAGTTCTGGATTGAACCGTGAGCCGGAATGGCTGTGTATGATATTGATTTATGGCTGATTGCCGAATGAGTTATGGGCCGTATGGCTGACTATGAATTATGAATTTAAGCCGGATGACTAAGATGGATGTTGATCCATGGTTGGGACTGAATGAATATATGCTTGAGATACCTGGGTAGTAGCAAGGGTTGTGGTTCGTCCCACTTGCTCCAGGTCAGAGACTGTGACACCTGGGTAGTAGCGGTAGTAGTGGTGATTCCACTCGCTCCAGGTTGAGCTTTTAAACACCCGCCTGGGTAGTAGCCGCAGTAGTGGTTATTCCACTGGCTCTGGGTTGAGCGGGCAGTAGCAAGGGGGTTGTAGCTCAAACCTACTTGCTCCGCGATGGGTGTTTCTGTCCATGGTTAGCTACCAGGACGTGTCGGGTTGGCTATATAACCGACAGATGATATCATCAGCCACTAGGGACAGGCATGCATCATATGCATTTATGTGACATTGTTTGGGTGTGCATATTATACTTGGTTTGCCTATGTGATTAATTGCTAATTGTTCTACTTGCAATAACTGTTTGCTTGTGCTTGCATCTTCCTATTTGTGTTTGCTACTGGGACTCTGTTGGATTGTGGTGATTGGTTGATGGTCGGATTGTTTGGGCCTAGGACCGTGGTTGAAATGAGGTGGACCGATGGTTGGTTTTGTTTGTGTTTCCGGTTTGGAAGGATATGAAAGGCTATTTTGGTTCAGTATAGATAAAGCTTTTTGAAAGGGCTTTTGAGTTTTTGAGAATTGAATGGTTTCTCTTTCAGTAAAGATTTTCGACTTTACTTTTATTGAAAACCGTGTTTTTGAAAAGAGGCATAAGAAGGTTAGTAATCACTGGTATACGGTTTATCTTCATGTATCCTATTACAGTAATTCCCAAAAACCCTCTACTGAGAACCCTTTCGAGGATGATGTTCTCACCCCCTACATTTTTCCCCTTTCAGGATATGGGCGCAGAAGTTACGAAGAGCTTATTTAATTGTTGCTGTGATACTCTGTATTGCTTTAGTATATTATGTACCCTCGCCTTTATCTTGATATGTTCTGTAAGAGGGATAGGAATTGTATTGGATAATGCTTATAATATTATCTATGTATATAAGTGTATATATGTATGTACCCTTTATGAGTTTTTGTAAGTTGTATGGTATCTATGGATGTACGTTATCGAACGAAAGTATTTTTGGGAGTGGTGTTGCGGTTTAAAAGTTTTAAACGGGCTCATATTTTAGTATTAAATAGTATAAGCGTCGTCGTAATGTCCGAGCTATCAGAGTCGCGCAGCCGGAAGCGTGAGCTTTGGTAGTTAGGGTGTTACATTATGTTATCAGAGCAGTTCTTCCTGTAGAGCCTGAGGAATGGACTGACTATGCTTCAGTTGCATACTCTGAGTGTTTGTCATGTATTAGGCCTTGTCGAATGACGAGAATTAGAGCTTTATGCACATGACGGTCTATTGATTAACGTTGTTAGTCTTGCATTGCATACTTCCTGATATTAAGTTTGGCCGGCTTAATACTAGTGAATTATGTATATGAAAGCACTGATGGGTTATCATAGATGATATACGAGTTTTGAGCAAAGCGAATCGCGGGTTTTGGGAACGTTAGAAACTATTTCTCGAGGCTATTCAGTTGTGTGTCTTGAAATTCTATTCGAGTCGACCTGTTCTTTCATATCCAAACTTGAAGTTCTTGTTTGGTACTCCTCTTGAAAAGTAATTTGATGTTTCCACTCTATTTCTCTATTCATATGCATTCTTGTTTGACCTCAGTTGCATATGCTTGTTTGGAATCCTTGTCGCATCTGTCTTTCTCTGTTTGAGCTCTTTTTGATTCCTGTATTCATTGAAATAGCTTTGAACTTGTCCTATTGTGTTGTGCATTTTAACTCCGGATTCCGAGTTCATTCTTAGAGAACTTGTTGATTCAGTTTTCCCCTTATTTGACAGTGATTACAGCTAATTTTGAGATTTTTATAAAAATTGCTGTTGACTAGATATACACTTATCTATATGTGAAACTTTGAGACTACTTATACAGTTTAACAACTATTTATTTCTAATACCTCGCTTGTACTTTTACTGGTTTACGGAACTGCACTTACTTTAAAAGTAAATTGACTTTCTAGTAATTTTACTATAGTTCCAATGTACATCTTCGTTTGATTATGTATTTGGATATTTTTCAAAATTTTGGAAAGGAAAGATTTTTCACTTTTATCCCGGTTGAGTTTCATTTGATAAGCTTTACCTAACTTATTTTGTATTGAGTTTGATTTAGCATGCTATATGGTTTATGCCATTGTTGTTCTTTTGAAAATGTTGGACTCATAGCTTTCTTCCTATGAACGGACTAAATTCTCTATTAAATCTTCCATCTCCATGAATGTCATGTTTGACCTTGTTTTTAACTGATCTTTTACATTTTGTGAATATTGCCATTGATCTTGGTTTTTCCTTTTGTGAATCTCATTCGTATATGAGTCAGTTTGATTCGTTTCAAGTTAGTGCATTGTTTATTCTTCCATTATCTCTACAAGAGTTTTTAGTCAAAGATTTATCATTGAGAAATTACAAATGATTGAGTTGTCTTTTTCTATGACTTTTGTATTCTTTTGGATCAATTGAAAGCTTATTTGATGTCTCATGCCTAGTGGATCTTGTTTGAACTATTTTGGTTTAAGATCCTTTCTTGCAAGGCTTGACTCATTTTTAGTACATCTTGAACTTCTTGAATGTTCTTCTGAGAGGGTGATTTCAAGAACGCTTTTGGAGTCTTGTTTTGAACTTTTTAAAGAAGTTTTGAATTTCCTTTGGAAGAATACTAAACGAAATTTATTTTTGTTGTTTGATTGATATTGAAACCATTGTTCAATTTTGACGAAGTTAATTTAAAGTTGGCATACGCTGTTTTAAATGAAGTTTTTGAAAGCTTCCTTGTCTAGTGGAAATCGGTTCGTTTGTAACGCACCACTTATTTCCTTTACTAAATTGTAAGCAAATTTCTACCTTGGAATTTCTTTTCTAAAGAGAGTTTAACTTCCTCTTGCGTCCATGCTATAAATGTCATACACACTTGTTTGAATATGGACTTTGAGAATTTTTTGAACAAGTATTTGATTTCCTTTCGAATTTTATGATTGTTTTTGGTTAGGTTGTGCACCTAATTATCTTTCTAAAATATTTGAGGAAATATTTTAGCTTTTAGCCAAACTTGTGTGCACCTTGTTTTTAAAATTCTATATGATCTGTTTCAACATAAAATTGTATTACAGCAAAGCCACGTTATTGCTTTTATTATTCTCTTGGAGAATGTTTGTTACTTAACCTTTCTTTTAGACTGCGAGATGGTTTTTCGCAAGTTTTCGACTCTTTCATGAACAATGTATTTGAAAGTATTTGTAATTGTGCTCTTGAGTTCTGTGAGCTTTGCCTTGGGTTTGAAATATTCTCTTCTGTAAACCTCATACTTCATCGACTCAGTTTGAGTTTGTTTCAAGCTGATGCGCTGGTTATCTTCTTGTTGATCCTGTTGAATTTCTTTGATCTAAGGGTTACCTTTGAAGTTGTCAATTGAATTATGTCTAGAAAACTTCATTGCTTGAACATCCTTGTTTATCTGGGATTGGATATATTCTTTCAAATCTATGAGTATTGTCTTTGACATTCGTCTCTCCTTTCTAAGATCCCGTATTCTTCTGAGTAGACTCGAGAATTGTTTTGATATCACGTGCGACTTGTAGACGTAGTAACGCGATACGTTAGTTCTTTAAGATGTGATGTGTAGACGGAAGTTGAAGCGGTAGGTGTGCAACGTATGAGTTGTGGGCGTTTTGTTCCTTGTGAACGGGTTTGTGGTTGTCAGGCTTGTGATCAAATTTGGGGTTTGTAAAGTGCTTGATGGAGTTGGAAAGTTGAAACTTTGAGGTTGATGTGAAATTAGTGTGCGGAGGTTGAGCACGTCGTTTTAACTCCATCCTGTTTGATAGCCTTTGATGCCTTGCCCTACTATCACATGATTGACCCACGTCAGCTTTTGCATTGAGCCTATCTTGTAACGTTTGCCTAGCAGTTACACTCCTACCTTTGCATCCTTATGCTTATGATAATCAAAGTATTTGAAAATCATATATATATGATTATATGTTGAGATATTTTTGCTTCTTCCTTAAATGTGTTCAAAGGTGAACTGTTATGGAATTTCTTTCATTTTGTATCAATTTTCGAGGGCGAAAATTTTTATAAGGTGGGTAGAATGTAAGACCCAGAATATTTGAAAAGTCTTATTATGATCAAGTCTCAAATCCTACAGTTATTTATAGCCTTAATTTCAGAGATTATTTTACTAAAGATAATTAAGGCAAGTTTTGATTTATTGGATTTGAGATAAGTTATGATTATTATCCAATTTCACAATTATTGGATTATTTTCTATATTCAGAGTATAAAGTTGGTAATTGTGAAATAATAAGGATTTCCATATGATTTGAATTAAATAAGTAATATTTTCAATATTAATACTGCTACTTTGGAAAATAAGGGATTTAATTATATTATTTCTAATTTTTAGATTTGGGCATTTTATTGAAAATAATTTGTGAAATTGATGAGCGAATAGTATTTTCTATGTACAAATAGTGTTGGATTTAATTTGGTTTCAATTACTATATTATCCCTACTTTTATTTGAAATTACCTAAACTACCCTTAGCTTGACAAAAAAAACCCTAGTTTTCCAAATGAGGAAAACCCTTATTCCCAAGCCTAGCAGCCGCCACCCTTTCTTCTTCCCTTCAGCAGACCTGCAACACAACAGCTTCAGAAGAGAAAAGAAACAGAAGCAGAAAATGGAGAGAAGTGAGAGTGTGTCGGCCAGGGGGAGGGAACTCACCACGAGCCGCCGATCGCGCTTCAGTTCAGCTCGCCACCGCCGCACCATCTGCGCCGTCACCAGGGAGAGCGGAACCGAGGAGAGGGTTGGTCCGCGAGTGATGGTTGTCGCAGGCTTGGGGGCCGCTGCGCCTTCGTCACCGCCGTTGAGGTCCTCACCATCGCCGTTAATGGAGGACGCCGTCGCGAGGATGAGCGTCGCCTCGCCGCCGTGCTGATGAGCCCAGCCGCCGCTGTTTGCTAAACCCACAGTGCTCCCTATCACCTCTGCCGTCTGGAGCCGCGCCGCCGTGCCTGTCGTCGGCGAGGAGAGAGTAGTGCGGGAAGGACAGAACGCGATGGAGGGGAAACCGATCCGCCATTGAGCTGCCGCGTCAGAGAAGGGGTTCATGCCGCCGGAATTCCTTTGCCGCCGCCACCTTACCACTGCCGGCAAGCACAGAGGGAGAGAGAAATCAGAGAAGGCCCGAGGAGAGACAGAGAGGCTTGAGGCTGAGTTGGGGTTCAGCCACCGTGTCCAGTCGCGCTCGCATCGCCGGCGCCGCCTCCGCCGGAGCTTCTGGTCGAGCCTCAACCGCCGGGAACGCCGCTGCCGCCACTGAGCTCCACTGGCGGTAAGGCTTTTAAGTTGAGTTTCCCTTCTGTTGAGTTTCCTGGAACTTCATTGTCGCTGCGTGTGGTTCAGATCGCCGCTGCTGCTTGGGGCTGACTGCCGGGCTGCTGCCGAGCCAGTTCGGAGACCACCGCTGTTTCGGTTCAGCCGTTCCTTTGGTTCGGTAAGCGTTTCGATCTGAAAGCCCTCTAGTTACTTCTCTATTATACGTTGAGGAGTTGTAGCATTTGTTGTTATGAGAGTTAATCTCGGTTATTATATATTGCGATTAGAGACGTTGTGGTTACTGAGAAAACGGTTTGGAGCTGAAGTTTTGGTAGCCGGGATTTTGATTGTTGATTTCGGGTCGAGGCGGAAAGGACGCTGTGATGCCTTTGAGTTATGGAATTTGCATTTTGAGGTAGGGGCGCTTTCCGAAAACTACAGTTTATTATTGGAATTATTACATATGGATACTGATGTGAGATATGGTGTAATTAGTGATTGTATCTGCCTTATGTATTATTTGATTGACTCGAATGATTATGGATGTTGGCTTGGCTGAATTATTGTGTGGCTTGTGAAATGTAATGTTTGAAGTTGATTCTTTAAATATTTGAAATGAGTTTAATCCATTGAGGATTGGTTTGAATTGAGTCAATTATTTTGATGATGTGAAAGATAGAATGCTCTTGAAATCCAGTCTGGGTTGCTTTAATTGCTCTGGTTTTGATAAATGATTTATTGCTGAACCGATTCTTTAAAGCTTTATAAATGAGTTAAATCGGTTGATATTGAGTTGATTTTTGAAATGGTTTCCTTGAGGTATGCCATTGAGGCGACTGTTGGATTTAGCTTGCTTTTGAATTGATTTCTGGTTTTGAGCTGTTGAAAAGGAATGAGAAACGGTTTAGTTGGGACCCGAACCGGGTGGCAAAAGTCCAAGTTTTAGGGGAGGTGCTGCCGAAATTTCTATAAAATCCGAGTCTTTATTGAAATGTTGTCTGGAAAATGATGAGTTAAAGACTTCTACTATTTTATTTGAATTATCGAGAAAAGGATGATTCATGCTTTCGAAATGAATTAATAAAGAGGAAATTGTGATTTAGTCTTGCTTCTTAAGAAAGGCATTGTATCTCTTTTAGGAGGTTATTTAGATGAAACTTGTGTTTTAAAGCTGTTTGGATGTGAAAAGGGTTTATGCCTTTGAATTTGACTTGGGGGTTTCAATTAAAGAAGTTTCAATGGCTTTGAAAGAACCTGAATGTCTATTGACAAGTTTCATTTTGAAATGTTTTGAGAAAGGTTTTAAGTACTCTTTGAATTCTGAATTCTTGCAAGACTAAAACAATTTTGAACAGTTGAAACGTTCTAGAATTTATCATGGGAGTTGAAGTTGGTTTTTGCCTAAGTAAAGGAAACGGCTTTGAAAGAAGTAAATGATTACATGACTCGGTTTGGCTTAGATCCTATTTGCTTACTCAAATCAGAAAGCCAATGTTTTAATGATTTTAAATGAATTTGGCGAAATGAGTTATGTTATTCTCCCCTAAAGGCTTGGGACTCTGCCGAGAAACTTTTGTTATGAAATCCCATTGTTGTATGGGTGATTTTGAATACTTTGAAATAAATCCTTAACTTACCATGGTTTTGGAAGTTTTGGAAAGAGAATGCCGAGAGTGGCTTTGTTTTAAAAAGGGAACTCACTTTGAGTAAATTTGGCTTATGAGCCTGAGATGATTTGAGAAACGAGATTTCTAAAGCCAAGGCTGAAAAGAGTTGAAACTTGATTTCAAAGTGAAGCGATTTGAGAAAAAGTGATTTATGGCTTAAATGCCGGTTTTATGAATTTGATGATGTTGGATGGTGGAAGTGTTGTTTTGTTATGGGCCGGAATGGCTGTGTATGATTATGAATATTGGCTAGTTCTGGATTGAACCGTGAGCTGGAATGGCTGTGTATGATATTGATTTATGGCTGATTGCCGAATGAGTTATGGGCCGTATGGCTGACTATGAATTATGAATTTAAGCCGGATGACTAAGATGGATGTTGATCCATGGTTGGGACTGAATGAATATATGCTTGAGATACCTGGGTAGTAGCAAGGGTTGTGGTTCGTCCCACTTGCTCCAGGTCAGAGACTGTGACGCCTGGGTAGTAGCGGTAGTAGTGGTGATTCCACTTGCTCCAGGTTGAGCTTTTAAACACCCGCCTGGGTAGTAGCCGCAGTAGTGGTTATTCCACTGGCTCTGGGTTGAGCGAGCAGTAGCAAGGGGGTTGTAGCTCAAACCTACTTGCTCCGCGATGGGTGTTTCTGTCCATGGTTAGCTACCAGGACGTGTCGGGTTGGCTATATAACCGACAGATGATATCATCAGCCACTAGGGACAGGCATGCATTATATGCATTTATGTGACATTGTTTGGGTGTGCATATTATACTTGGTTTGCCTATGTGATTAATTGCTAATTGTTCTACTTGCAATAACTGTTTGCTTGTGCTTGCATCTTCCTATTTGTGTTTGCTACTGGGACTCTGTTGGATTGTGGTGATTGGTTGATGGTCGGATTGTTTGGGCCTAGGACCGTGGTTGAAATGAGGTGGACCGATGGTTGGTTTTGTTTGTGTTTCCGGTTTGGAAGGATATGAAAGGCTATTTTGGTTCAGTATAGATAAAGCTTTTTGAAAGGGCTTTTGAGTTTTTGAGAATTGAATGGTTTCTCTTTCAGTAAAGATTTTCGACTTTACTTTTATTGAAAACCGTGTTTTTGAAAAGAGGCATAAGAAGGTTAGTAATCACTGGTACGGTTTATCTTCATGTATCCTATTACAGTAATTCCCAAAAACCCTCTACTGAGAACCCTTTCGAGGATGATGTTCTCACCCCCCTACATTTTCCCCTTTCAGGATATGGGCGCAGAAGTTACGAAGAGCTTATTTAATTGTTGCTGTGATACTCTGTATTGCTTTAGTATATTATGTACCCTCGCCTTTATCTTGATATGTTCTGTAAGAGGGATAGGAATTGTATTGGATAATGCTTATAATATTATCTATGTATATAAGTGTATATATGTATGTACCCTTTATGAGTTTTTGTAAGTTGTATGGTATCTATGGATGTACGTTATCGAACGAAAGTATTTTTGGGAGCGGTGTTGCGGTTTAAAAGTTTTAAACGGGCTCATATTTTAGTATTAAATAGTATAAGCGTCGTCGTAATGTCCAAGCTATCAGAGTCGCGCAGCCGGAAGCGTGAGCTTTGGTAGTTAGGGTGTTACAAAGAGGCAAAGATATTACGCGTACCTTGTCAGATGAACAATCACCAACATGCAACAATGTCCCTCCAAACCAGCGTTGCGGCGACGATAGACTGACGATCGTCTTGGACGGTGACTTAAAGAGGAGAATATGGAGAGTCTACTATGACTCCAGTGTTAACTCTTTTACTCTTTTTGACTCTCTTTCACAGTGTTAAATCTTTTAACTTCTCAATACATTAGTTAAAATTAGGTTATTAATTAGGAATTAGGGTTATTGAATTAGGAAATTTGGGAACGGGTCCAGGTAAGCTTTCCTTTTGCCACACAAGCTTTTCCGTTTGCCACATCACACACTTCCGTCAACGGAGAAAGCATCACTTGCCGGACGGGCATTTGGTGCACGTTTTTAAATTATCCAACGATATTTTTGTCGATAATAAAAGTGAGGGGCATTATTGTTAGCGTTTACAAAATCCGGGAGTATAATTGGTGGTTAACCCTTATTTTAAATGGACAGTTCATCTTTTTTATTATTTAAAATAGACTATTTATCTTTTCTATTATTTAAAATCGTTCATCTTTCTTATTATTTGAAACATTTCATTTTTATTATTTTCAAAAATTATATTTAATTATTTATAAATACATATATCTCGTTTACACTGTAAACGAGATAATTTTTCATGTAAATGAGATATATAAAAATTAAAAAAATACACATATCTCATTTACACTATAAACAAAATAATAAATGTGGTATAAATTGGTAAATACGCTATAAATTATTTATTTTAGAAAAAGCCCTATCAAATTTCTAATTCGTTAAATAACACTCATCACATATCAAATATTTTTACTAATTTCTTCATCTAAAATTATATCTATTCTCAAATTATTCTATTTTTTTTAAAAAAAAAAAGTATTATATAATAATGTTATTTTTATTTTTGGTTGCCAAAGTATAAACCGTATTATTTGGACTTAAACCAAATATTAAATCACGAAGTGAAAGGTTTTTAATATTAATGGCCATTTGGTAAGTTTTAATAGCTACTTTTTTGAGCTTTTGATTTATAAAAAGTAATAGTATTATTGTTTGATACAATTTTTAAAATTAAATTATAACTTTCTAAAAAACTATTTAAGTGTTTATGGAGAGGTTAAAAAAAATGACTTCTCTAGTAATTAAAATTTTTTTTATCACATTTCTTTTAAAATAAATACTTTTAAAACTAAAAAATCAAACACAAAATAACTTATTTATAAGCTACTTTTAATATAAGTATTTATTGTTTAAACTATTTTTTCAAAAGAAACTTAATTAAATTGTTTATCCAAACTGGACCTAAGTCCAACTCAAATGTCAAAAATTGTTCAATCATTGCATCATCGCGGCTCAATATTATAACATTAATCCTAATTATTTATTATAACGCCGATCCTCCCTGCTGCGACGAAGATGACTTTGAGAGAACCCTCACTTTTGTGACGAAGACGACGACAACACGACGCTATTGATGCAGGAAGACGGCGATTGAGCGATGCTCCTGACGCATGAAGACGGCGATGATGTTCCTTCTTTTTGGGAAGGTAATTTGCGAGAGTGAAGGAGTTTAGGGGTAGTGCAACGGTCACAGGGGGGTTTTGGGGCAGCGGCCGACAGTGAGAAATTGAAGAAGAGAGGTGGGTGTAGTGGTCTTGGAGTCTGAAGAGAAAAGAGGCTAGGTTAGGGTTATATTGAGTGTAACTAATATATATATATATATATATATATATATATATATATATATATATATATATATATATATATATATGGTATTTTGATAATTTCTAATAACAGATATTATACGAGTTTTCATGGGGTAGGAATCTCTATCTCTGTCTTCGCCCCGTTTATTATACGGGTTTCCGTCTCCATCTCTATGGAGAGATTTTTCTCTCCAAATTCATCCTTCGGCGGGTAATTTTTCACATATACCTGCCCCGCCGAGAGAAATTTTTATGCCTATTAAACACCCAAACAATTAATTCAAGCACTATAAATTCTGTATAATTGTAGCTATTATGTCCTAAAAGCACATGTAAAGTCTGTTGTAGGTACATCTATTTCTTAAGTGTGCCAAGATATTAACATTTGTCTTTTTTATATGAGCAAAAAAAATTTTCTTTTTAGACAGTAACATTTGCCATAATATAATTTTATGAATACAAACTATGAAGTATAAACATCTGCAGAAAAATTAAAATAAAATTCCAGTATGCTTAAAAAAACGCAACAAGGCCTTTTATCATCCTTTCATGTGACAAAAAGAGACCCAAATTAAAAATGATAAATTTTATAGTATTTATAATTTAGTGTTTAATTTTTGTTTAACTTATTTTTTATAATAAATTTAAATATTTAATAATTATTTATTTTTATATTTTTAAAATTAAATATTAATTTTTAATTTTTTTTAATAAATTAGATAAATACTTTTAAATTCCATAACAATCGTTATTAAAAATTGTCAACATCTTCTATTATGTTATTTTTTTCTGACCCAAGGAGAAAAAATGAAAAATAAATATTTAAACATCATTAATCCCTAATTCTTAATTGTTGCATTGATACAATATGCCTGACAAAGCTGAATTTACCGCAGTGCACCAACTGACCAACAATGACTTTATCACACCCATGTATCATTCACACAGCCCCAACATCTATCATTCTGTATATGTGGATATTTTTTTTAATCCATACCATAGAAAAATTCTTCATTTATTTGTGACCAACATGAAAGAGATAATTATAGACTTATAGGTGGTATTTGGTTTAAACGTTTTCAATTTTCATTTTTCATTTTTTACTCAAAATAAAAACTAAGATAAAAGCATATTAATTTAATTTCAATAAAAATTATTTCTATGAAAATATTTTTAAAATAAGGTGAAACAAAAAACCGCTAATTCTCTGTTTTCACAATTTTCATTTAGAAACTTTAAAAAGATGGTGGTATATATGTAATTATGAAGTGCCTTTTTTCTATTCTCATCACAACCAAAAATAAAAAAAAAAAACGTATTTTTTCTATTCATTCACTCCATTTTTTCATTTCTTCTTCAATTGATCATTAATCTCCTTTGTGCTGTCTCTTACTGTGCTGCTTTCAGTCACGGTTCTTTTGGTAAATTTTTTTTATAACGAAACTTTTTTTTTCTATGCATTTCTATAATTTTTTTTAGAATTGTGTTGATTTTTTAAAAAAGCTAGGTTTTTGTTTTACACTTTTACCTCCAGACTATTGCTAATAGTTGTTGATATCTCTTTTTTTTTTGTTGCGTCTCATATTCAATAGTAATTGATATTTATTAGTATAAGATGAAAAATCTGAAACTGAAAATAACAAAGAATGGTCTAGTAAAAATATCTTTTTTAAAATTACACTGTGGATGACATGATTACAGATGAACTATTAAGGGTAGACCAACAAGGTACGCTAATGGTAGTGCTCAAGCAAACCAAATGACTATTGTACGAGATACAATTGCAAATGAACTGTGGACTAATTACAACCATTGAGTATTATATAATAGATGTACTTAATATATGATAACAAGTATATTGAACATAATGTGATTTTAGATGATTTGATAATAAAATTGTGTTTTGGCTATTTTATTAGTAACTAGCTTAGGAAATTGCTTGCATTTTTTGTGTCAAAGTTCTAGTTTATGTGTTAATTGTATTTATACTTGCAAAAGAACTATATAAAGTTTAAGAAAAATAAAATGAATTTATGCATGATTATAACATTTTAAAAAAAATGAATTTTTAATAACTATGATATTATGCATAACTATTTGTTTATATAATTTTATTTTAAATATTTTTAATATATATTAAAAACAATCAAACGAAATATGTTTTCAATATTTTTTTTAAATTAGAAACAATGATCAAACCAAACATGTTTTCTAAAATCTGAAAATTTAAAAACAAAAATAATTTTCAAAAAAATAAAAAATAAAAATAAAAACAGAAAACATTTTTTCAAACCAAACACCACCATATAGTGTGTTTGGTTTTAAGAAATATTTTCATTTTTCATTTTCAAAAGATTGTTTTCATTTTCAATTGAGTAAACTACCATTTCTACCTATGAAAGTTAAAAACGTTTATAAATCTACTCACGGAAGAAAGAAATTATCTTATGTACCCATCAATGATGACATCTGTGGACGAAACTAACCAATCGTTATTCCAGCGTTGACTCCGTTAGTGACGCTCCCTACGTGATACATCACGGCGTTACGTGGCCTAGGGACTTCATACGTGGATATTATAATTTATTTTGTTTTAAAATATAATTGGTGGTTAAAATTTTATTTAAAAAAAAGAAAATTAGAAATCAAGAGTTAGCAAATGTATACATGTTCGCGCGTTTCACAAAACAGAGGTCAGAGCCCTAGGAGAAGCAAACTGTTCTTCTTCTTCACTCAAAGAAAACGTCCCGTCCCATTTCTGTGTGGGTTAGCTGCACACAATAATCTCTGTATTGAAGAGAGGGTGCTTGTTGGTGTGGAACGTCTCACCTGTTGGAAGTGTGTGGTGTCATCTATAGACAAGTAGTAACCTTTGATCTCTCTATTATCAATTTCTGGATTTTGGATGCATGGTTGTGGATATGGAATTTTAATTAGGATTTGTTTGTACTGGCTATGATGTGGTTGTGAAATGGTTTTCTTTTCTGTGTATGTCTGTTTACAGATGGCTACCATCACATTACATTGGTTATTAGTCACAGAGGAAGGTTTGAAAAGGGTGATGATGGCAAACTGGCACACGTTGGGGGTGAGAAAACAGAGATTGAACGAGTGAATGTGGATACCTTAAATAAGTTCTTCATAAATGACTTAGTAAAGGATATAGGGTACATTGATGTGAGCGAGTTTTACTGGCTGAAACCTGGAAAGGAGTTGGATTGTGGGTTGAAGTTGCTTAGACTTGACATGGATGTGGTGAGCATGTACAAAACAGCCATTGTTAATGGGAGGAGAGTTGAGGTGTTCACTAAGCATCCAGTTAACCTTCCTGAGTTCGCAGAAGAACACAAAGATCCTTAACCATATGTTGAGATTTTAACTGCTACTAAGACCCCAGTTAAGCACAGACCCAATCCTGTGCTAGGAGAATCCCAACCCCAAAGAAGAATGCAAAAAGACTATTGAAGTTGAGTGAGACAGACGGAGGTAATTTGCAAGACAAGAACCCTGGCATGCCTGGACCGAATGCCCAAATAGAAGATGATGTACTGGACAAAGATCTCCAACCTACTATAAAAAGCACACAACAACCAGAAATAACTAGTGAGCCACCAAATGTACCCACACAATTACCAAAAGTAACCTTTCAAGAGCCACCAAGAACCATTCAGCCCCCAAATGCACCCACCCAACCCAATTTACCTACATATCAATCTCCCTCAATACCGTCGCAACCGTTGGAGAAGATTCCTCCACACCCTCAACTATCACATGTGCCAGTTGCAAGTGAAGAAACTGGACACCAAAATTCAGTTTTTGCAGAGTCAGTTACTCCCACGCTTGATAAAGGTACTGCAGAATCTGTTGAGGTTTTTACACAATACATCCCATAGCCTTGCAATGAACCGGATCTCAGGATACTGGCATCCAAAATGAGAAGGAAACACCCGGTGAAGAGGGTCAACCCAGTAATTCACAGCTCGAACCAGATATAAACCCAAAAGTTGGTGGTGGGAGTCAAAAGAAGAGGAAGAGACGGTCAACAGAGAGGCCTCCTCCATCAGGGCAAACCTTCATACCTAACTAGGATACAAATAAGCATCCTTAAATTTTTATACGTGTGGAGAGTGAAGATATGTCGGATGCAGGTGCAGGCATGCACTGTCATGAGTCGGAAGAGCTGGATTCTATTGCAAGTGATGATGAAACGAGTCAGCAGGCAACATTTCCACAAGGAAATGCAGATGCTCCAGTTAGGGAAGTAAGAAAGGGTCAACCACTGCACAGTTGAAAGAAGGATCAAGCGAAAGCAGCAACTCTACTCCAAATACATGAAGCAAACATGTTTATATTATGTTATTTTGTTGGATCTGTAGTTTATGTTATAATTGTTGGATATGTCACATACTTTATTCTGTTTTTCTTATGTTTTGGTTTTCGGTATGGATGGATAATCATTGTTGATACTTATACTTATAAGTTGAATGTTTCAGTAACTCAGTTACTATGTATATAGCAGGTTATTTTACCTCTGTTTCATGTTATTATGGTATACCATAAAAACTAAACAAAAATACCGATTAGTAATGGATATTTTTTGCAAGTTATGTATTTTGTAAGACTATATTTAACATTTCTTATATTCGTCATGTGTACAAATGTCCGACTCTCAATCGAGCATGGGTATTTTTGTCATGACAACCATATCACAACCAAGAACATTAACCACAATAACATCGAACAGACATGAAACAACTAGCCAGGGCATTGCATTGCATAATCATAGACGAACAATTACTCAGACTCAAAACCTCCTGAAAATCAGATACACAAAGCACACAAGGTTACACACCACCACGATTGACAGAGTCATAAGCCACAATCTAAGGCTACTAACTTTAGCTTCAATCCTCCCTAACTTGATGAGCATCTTCACTTTAGCCTCAGCCTCAAGAACATCTTCGTGCATCTTTCTTTCTGACAATCCTCTCCTCAAACCCTCCCACTGACCATTGATTTCGTCTACCCATACAAAGAAGCTGCAGCTTGAGGTCTATCAATGGCAAAGAAAAATTAGATCAGACACGCATTCACCTCACATAGAACAGAGTGTACAAAGGGTTTACCTTCCATTTGGGACAACGGACGAACCAGCTCCCAGGATTCATCGCGGTCCCCGACTGTAACAACGTCACCCCCAACCCACAGAAGCATCTGCCATTGAACTTCCTATGATGCACCCGCTTTGAAATTGAGCTTCCAGATACACTACAGCTCGCATTCAAAGATGGAGTAAAGAGTCTTCGCCTCGACATTAGTAAATCTTCGAAGAATTTTGTCAATCTAAGGCTAGGGTTCGTGTTTGAGATGACAGAAGTTTTGAATTTGGGAAATTTTGGGGTTTAAGGTTCATTATAACGGTTAAACAGCTCAGCAAGCCACGTATGAATCCCCCTAGGCCACGTAACACCGTGATGTGCCACGTAGGGAGCGTCACTAATGGAATCACCGCCAGAATAACGATTGGTTAGTTTCGTCCCACGAATGTCATTATTGATGAGTACATTAGGTAATTTCTTTCTTCCGTGAATAGATTTGTCGACATTTTCAACTTTCATGAATAGAAATGGTAGTTTATTTTTTTCAATTTAGTAAAATGCGATAGTAACATTAATTATTCTGTATGTAATTATTTAGTTAGTCCCACGTGAAATAAAAAAGTTATCAAAGATAATATGAATAATGGACAAATTATCAATAAACAAAAATATATAATTAATGAATTTTAATCCATAACTAATTTAGGTGTGATTGAAGGAAATAATAATTAATTTTATTTTGATATTAGAAATAAATAGTTATTTTGTGTTTATACAATATATTATAATTGAAAGAATATATCCTATTCTTTCACTGTGTTGCCATTCTTTTAGAAATAGCAAATTTCATTTGATTATCACTCTAGAATTTCAATGCAAAATTTAGAGAAATCCAACTATTATGAAAGCCGGATTACTATAAAAATAACTATTACACTCTTTGAATATAGTCCTTCTATAAATTCTACATAATATAAAATATTTGTTACCAAAACTTTTGTAACTATTATGAAATTGAAGAAATATAACTATATTTTAATCGATTTAGGTTAATCGAATAATTATTTTATTCGTCCACTTAAATAAGTATCGAAAAATTAAATTCTATCTTATGTTTGTCGAGCTAAAAAATGCAGTGAAACAAAAAAAAAAGAAGAAATACAACTTTTTCATCTATCACTTCAAAATATAGCTAATTATAGAGGGATTCAATTTTGAATTTCCAAGAATTTGAGTGTTATAGCATCTATTCTCTATTTCTCTTTACAAAAAGGTTCAGAGCATGGCATCATGCTCCAAAGGAAGAAAAATGAAAAACATTGAGGAAGTCATATATTGAACAATATCACTGACTTTGATATATCAATGTCCTCTTCCACTATTGGCATGGTACGTGCACGAAGCTTGATCCAAAAGTTTCCGAAACAGTGAATATAGTTCTTGTACACAATACACACTTACATACTTCTCACATACTCACATACTCACATACTTACTAATTTTTTCTTCTCGGTTGCAACTGGTAGGACTCGAACCCGAGACCTTTGAGATGGGGAGGGGGTAGAATGCCATGTGAGCTATGGCTCATTGCCCATAATACTTCAAATGACCACAATTTGTGCTACATTTTCATGTGTCCGCATCCATGTCTTTAAGCTGCTTTTCTATTTTATTATTTTGCTGGATAAAGATAATAACTGATTAACTGTTACAATGTTAATATATAGCAATTTTTGTGGAGACTACTAGAATATAATTTTTGAACTCGCTTTTTAAAATCAAAAGCATCATCTTCTCCACTTCTCTTCTAGTTGTAATATGTTTTTAATTAGAACATAGAAAATGCTAAAATTGGACAAATAAATCAATTGGATATCTTAAGGAATCGATTGGTGGATTGTTTTATCATGATCCAAGCATTTCTAACATATTCAATCGATTGGTTTAGTGTCCAATCAATTGGTTCATGATTTAGTGATTTAGGGGATTCAATCTATGACAGAATAGATGTCCAATGTTTTGGCTAGTTATTCAATTGATTGGATAAAAACCCAATGGATTGATTTTCTGTCAGAAAATTTATAACGATTAATTTTGACAAAATGATTTTACCTCATCAACCTACAAAGATATAAATAGAGGCAATTGAGTCATTTATCACCAATGAGCATCATTCTTGGCAGTTATCTTAATTTATATTGATTTTACAAAGTATTTCTACACAAATTTAAGAGATATACAAAATTTTGGTTCATAGAGAAAAAAAGTATATTCAATTACTCTTCAAGAGAGTTTTGATTTGTGTTTTTGTGTGAACTATCATTGTAAGAAAAGAGATATGTAGTTTTTTCTTATTTTTGAAATTGGAACTACTTGAAGATGTTACTCTTGCATCTTTATTTGAAGGGTTTGAGGTTTTGTACAAAATGGAGAAAATATTGTAGGTGTATCAAGTACTTGTTGTTAAGAGTGGATTATGTCTTTCTTGCTCTTAAAGTTGAAATTGCTTCAAGATTCACTTACAAAATATCAGTAAAAAATCCCATCCATAGGTGTATAACGTCCTTGATATAGCGGTTTGTCTAGAACCTATAGACTCTTAGTGCTTTACCTACAAGTTTATTGAAAAAATTTGTTAAGAATCTATCTCTGTTATTACTCCAATTATTAACTAAGATGTAACCAAGTTACTACACAAATTAGAAAAATCCTGAGCTTCAAATAGCAGGAAAAAGAGCCTAGCTCGCTAGAGTGACTAAAGTATTGAAAACATTAATGATCATATAAACAAAACAGTATATTTAAAACTCAATATATATCTAAACAAAGACAAAATTTTCTTAATGTACTTAAATTTATCAATCTGATTGGACGAGAAAGAGTACTAAACTGCAGTGCATATCTATGAAACAGAGAACAGTAACACTCACATGCAACTTTAAATTGTGAAGGGATGAATCAATGATTTCAGAAAGTATGTGTGGTTAAACAAATCTACTAAACAATAATAGAAGAGAGTATATGCCATTATTTCCATTGCTATGGTCAAGAATCCTAAAGATTATTCTGAAATATGGAATGAAAACAGAGAAGATTGGTCCACGAACAGCCCAAGAAAAATCAACATATCCAAGCAAAAGGGCTGCACAAGAAACTAAGATGTGAAAAAGAAACTAGTTTATATGTTGAGAATTTTGTGAAAATAATGTGTATAGAATAAAACTTTCTTGAATTTGAGCATAAGTTTTAGAAAATGTATTAAACTTTGATAAATTAAAATTTTTAGAACAAACCTAACCTCAACAACAATATGAAGAGGGGCAACACAGCCATGAAGAATTGAAATATTAACAAACCCCTCATCTTATTTGTTCAGAAAAAATAAAAATTTTCAATGAATTTGATTCATATATATCTCAAAGAATTGTACTAATAAAAAAACAGCCAATGAACAATATATTTACCTGCTAAACGAAACTCCATGCCATATTTCCTTCACAATCTGTAATTTTAAACCCTCTTATTCAAGTGAGAAACTAAGTCTACCAAACAAAGAAAAATATGAACCAAACTATGACACTGACCTTCAAAATGTTAACTATAAGCACCCTTTTGAAAGTTGCTTCACCAAAAGGCAAAGTTTCTCACTGATTTTTATGTCCTTATAGATAAAAAATTTTAAAAAAAAAATTAAAAAAGGTAGAGTCATAGATTAGTGGCAGATCTATATCTCTGACATGCGTGTATCTTATCCTATCATCATTCATCAGCATTATTATCAAGTTCCCTAGCAAAGTGGGCATTATTGTGTTTAAGCTTTAACTCCTTTTATTTTTGGGTCCCACCAATCAGCATCCAATGTTGAAGTTGTGACATTAAAAACACCATTAAGGTATGGGACACACACACAACATTATTATGTGACAAAGCCACCATATTTGTCATGATTGTGCAGTATCTTACCAATATGCATTGAAAGTCTCAACTCTCCAGAGAACTCAAAAAAGTTTAAAAAAGGTTGATAGAAGATAAACAAATAATACATTCTGGGCCCAATGGGCTTACTAAAGATAGACAGGTGGCAAGTGGAACTCTTTGTGCTGTCCAACCAATGAGGTCCAAACCCATATTTCGGAAAATTAAGTTTTAGACACTTTAACAATTGACCAACCAAGCTTTGTCCTGCCTTAAATTCACTTAAGCAGGTCTTAAATTTAAGGTCTGGTGAATTAATTTAGATTAATCTAATAATTAGTTTACTAGTATGTTTAACTAAATATTGAGAGTTTGGAGTCGTGCGTATGACAACTCACTAGTCAGTGGCAAACCTTTAAATAAAATTTAAATCCGTAAGCGAATTAGTTCTTAACCTGTCGGATTAAGAGATACCTTGAAAAGTAAACAAAAAATTAAGACTTGGTGTATACAACTATGATAGAGGTTGAGAGATAAAGACTTAATTCTGTCTTTATATTTATATTGTGTTTAGTATAAAATGTATTGGACTGAATTATGTCTAAGTATCATATTTAGTTTAAAATAGATATAAAAATTAAAAGGTAAATTTAGAATTTATAAAGTTAAATAAAACTATTTTAAAAAAAATAATGTTAAACTTCAGTTTTCAATCTCAAAAATTTTAGTACTTTTTATCTCTATTTTCTAAAAATACTAAAAAATTTAAAATTTTATAATTTTAATTTAAATCTCTTCCCACTAAATGTAATACTAAGTTTTAGTATCCTAATCTAAATTTTAATCTCTTCAAACAAACGCTACTTATTAGTTGGAAAAAAGTTTTGAATATCAGGCAAGTATAAAAAAACATGCCTTAACTATTATTGTTTTATGTCAACAGGCATTTTAATTTTATCCCCTTATACTTTAGTGTAACTTCCGGGATACATTTTAAAAAAAAAAGGGTAATAAAATTATTTTATTTTATGCCCAATTTTTATTGTTTTTATATTTTGTGACATATATACAAAACACAAAATAACATGGAAGGAACCGACTTTAGGAACATCCCCTAAAAACGAAAGCACAAGTTGGTGAAAGTGACATGCATATATGAATATTGAATTGAATATTATAATAAAATGATAAAAGGGCAGTTCCGTGTCTACAATTATTATTGTTATTGTTTGTCATTTGTTAAAACTAGTCAAAATCTTTCGCTTTCAAACACCTCCATCCACCACCACCACTTTCTTCCCTTTCCCTTTCATATTCTTTGTAAACTCAAACACGCACCCCTCTCTCTCTAACTCCAACTCTTTTAACATTTGAGGTCATCATATTCAACATTTTCACATTCATCCATTAGAATATATAATTTAGCTAGCTTCCCCCAATAAAGTACAATTGATGCTCCAATTTTCTTTTGGGTGTCTAATTGATGCTTCAATTTGATTATTGGTGGGACAAATTCATAGAATAATTAATTTGTAAGTAAAATAATATATAAATCTCTTAAGGTAATATTTTTATGTGTAATTTTCGTGATAATAAATGTGAATAAATTACGTTTAAATTAATTTTTTTATTCTGATCATAATAATTAATTTAAAGGTAATATTTTTATGTATGAGATTGTAAAAAAAATTATTTGTATTTTTTTAGAAATTAATATATCCAAAAAATAAAATTTTCAAAAACTTATTTATCACTCTACTCTTAATTTTATTTATGAAAATGTCAATCCACAAGACCACAACTTACGTATGCAATGTGTTATACTAGTTACTTCAAATAATGAACATTTTAATTAGTTAAATGACTCTTGAGACTTGAGGCTTTGTCTTTTCTATTCTAATAAATGCCTTGACTCTTAATCCTTAAGGAAACATTTTATTAGTTCTCAATTTTATTTAACGTCGTGCTATATTTTATCATGTCATTGAAGCTTCGAACATAATTGTATAGTTGTCTGATATAAAATCATTGAAGTACTTTTAATTCAAAAAACTAAAACTTTGTTGAGACTTGAGAGACAATCTTAACACAATATCAAGCTTTTATGGAAAAAAAAAATTAGAATTCAATCTATATTTTCAAATAAAAAAATAAAATAAAAAATATTTCACCACTAAATAATATATAAAAAAATTCTATAAGTAAAATTGTTAAACGGAGCCAGTTCGATTCGTTTAAGCCTATAAATTATATAAAACGTATTTATTTTTTATTTATTTATAGTTAATTCTACAGATTATATGAATTACTTCAAAGTATTTTGTTGCGATAAGGATGTATAATGAGGTGGATGTCTATTAATAATATGAGCGGTTAAAATTTTTAAGAGAAACTTAAAATTCTTATGGAAGATCAATTTTTAATAAAATTTGAAAATAATAAACTCATACATGTATAAATAAGGTTCTATAGCCTCAACATAGTATATGAAATGAAAATATATATATATATGTTCTATCTCAGTTATATTGAAATACTAATATTAGAAAATATTAATACTAAAATTATCCATTTATATTTCTATATTTTATATCTATTTCTTTTTCCTTATTTATTTATCTTACAACACGTTATCAGCATGAGATTCTGATCAAAATTTAGGAAGATTTAGGTAATAAATTTACATTATATCAAAGCTCTCTCATTTTAAATTTAATGCTCTTGATATATCTGAAAACAATTATTTATCATGAATATTAGATGCCGAAATTCATCTTGATTCAATGAATTTTGGAGATACCATTAAGACTAAAAATAATGCATCCCAAAGAATAAAACCAAAGTTATGATCTTCCTTCATCGTCATCTTGACGAAGGATTGAAAAATGAACATCTCACGCTAAAAGATCTTGCAGATCTGTGGAAGAACCTTGAAGAAATGTATAATCATCAAAAGATAATGATACTTTCTCAAGTCCGATATGAGTGGACACACTTGCGTCTACAAGGTTTTAAATTCATAAATGAATACAATTCAACAATGTTTCGAATTATCTCACAAATAAAATTATGTGGGGAAAAGATAACTGATAATGACATATTAGAGAAAACTTTCTTAACCTTCTATGCCTCGAATGTACTCCTGAATGCAGCAGTATCTAGAAAAAGAAATTAAAAAATATTCTGAGTTAATTTCTTACTTTCTTGTTGCTAAACTTAACTATGAATTGCTTTTAAGAAATCATGAAGCGCGTTCAGCTGGCGCCGCCCCATTTCCTGAAGCAAATGCGGCAAATCATAACCCCAAAAAAGGTAGATGGCAAGGTTTTGATAACAAGAAAAATTATGGACGAAAGAAAAAATATGTTCACAAGAAAGGATCTCACCAGAAGTGGGATATAAAAAAGAAATAATGGACAAAATAAATTAATAGAAGATAAATATTTCCGTTGTAGTGGAAAAGGTCATTGGTCACATACCTGTTATACCCCAAGGCACTTAGTTGATCTTTATTAAGTATCTTTGAAAAAGGATGACAAAGGAAAGGAAACAAATTTTGTTTTAAATGATGTTATTAAAAATTATACCACTCATTATGAAGGATCTGATTTCTTTGAGAATCTTAAAGGAAATATTGGCTATTTGATCAATAATGGAAAAGTTTAATATTTAGATTTGTTAAGTATTTATATAAATAAATAACGTATAAAAAACTTCTTGTTAAGTTATATTCTCTATATATTTGAATTTTAAGTATGATGTATATAAATAATGTTTAATAAAATATTTATATTTATGTTTATGAATTTCAAAATCATTAAATGTGTTAAGTTTTAAAATAATAATAATAGTAATAAAAATAAAATTTTAGTATATGACACTAGTTTTATGTACAGTGCTTTTTAGAAAAACAATTTCAATCAGGAATACAATTTTACTATGCATGTACTACTACTCATTTTATTATTATTATTTGTCTTTAAAAAAATGACAAAGATATATAATGAAGATGTTTGCCTTGCGAATAGTGCAAGTTCGTATACCATTCTCAAAAATAATATCTATTTTACTCATCTTGTATCAAAAGAAGAAAGTATTAATACCATTATTGACTCATGTAATGTCATAGAGGGCTCTGGAAAAGCTATAATTTTATTTTCCGACGAAACAAAATTCATAATAAATAATGCACTATTGTCTACTAAATCTCTAAGGAACTTGTTGAGTTTTAAAGATATTTGCCGAAATGGATATCATATTGAAACAATGAATGAGGGAAATCATGAGTACTTATGTATCACAACTCGTTATTCAAATAAAAATGTTATATTAGAAAAGTTGTCCTCATTTTCTTCTGGGTTATATTATACTAAAATTAGTGCAATTGAATCACATGCCATTATAAACCAGAAGTTTACTAATCCAAATAAATTCATAATTTGGCATGATCGACTGGGGCATCTTGGAACAACCATGATGTGGAGAATTATTGAAAATTTCTGTGGACATTCACTAAAGAACCAGAAGATTCTTAAATCCAGTGAATTTTGTTGTGTTGCATGTTCTCGGGAAAAGTTAATTTTAAGGTCATCACCAATAAAGATTGGATTTGAGTCTCCTAAATTCCTAAAAAGGATTCAAGGCGATATATGTGGACTATTCATCCACCATGTGCATCTTTAAAATATTTTATGGTCCTATTAGACGCATTTTCGATATGGTCACATATGTGCTTATTCACTACAACAATTCCAGCAGATAGCGACGGAAATTTTGCGGCGGTTTTATAAAACCATCGCAAAACAGCAACCTGCGGCACATATAGCGGCGGTTATTGGTTCTGGCTGCAATCAGGACAACATTTAGCGTCGGTTTTTCTCAAACTGCCGCTATATTGCAATCAGGCTTGCATTTAGCGGCGTCTTTTCAAAAACCACCGCTATATGTACCGTCGGATGAGTTATTGTTTTACATTTTGCGGCGGTTTTGTTTAAACTGCCGCAAAATGTGTATTACCACATATTGCAATGTTTTCTTTAGTAATAACCATCTGGGTATAATCTAGTTAAGTAAACACTACTATCTTAAGCTACATATGTTTAAATCATTGTTACTTAAACTCGTAACACTTTTTTTACATTCGTTTTACGTAAAAAAAATTTACAAGTTAAATAAGCTATATATGTTAACTTATGTGAACAAATTTACCAATAAGATTTTCTTGTTTACTTTATTGGCATTTAAATTTGCATTCAAACATGGATGTAAAAGATGAAAATAAAATCATACTCTGAACTAATTAAAAATCAAACATTTTCTAAAAATAATAATTATAAATATTTCTATAAAATATTAAAAATAATAATTAAAAATATTTTCTACAAGTCATTAAAAATTCAAAATTTTATAATTTTACCAAAATTATAATTTTAAATTTTAAATTTTTTATTTTAATAATTTGTTGAGCATTTATTAAAATAAAAATTTAAATTTTTTTAATAACAATCTTAACTTGTATTCTTAGATATAAGAATTCATAATAACTAAATTTAAAATTAATTAATGTTTTATTAAAATTAAATATTAAATAGAATAAAAATATTTTTATATGAAAACCAATTAATCATCTGCATATTATCGTGGTTAATAGATTCAATAATACTAACTGACCAATAAAATATATTGTTTTTGGCAAATATTTCACTACTTTTAAATATTAAAGACTAAATTCTAAATCTTAATAAATATTTTTAGAAAATTATTGATTTTTAATAATTTATAAAAAATATTTATAATTATTATTTTTTATTTATGATTGAATGTACTCTTTGTTGAATTCATTATAGATATTATTAAATGTACTCTTTATTGTACTCTTTGTATACGATTGGATCATATATAAATAGATGTAAATTAATTCGATCTACTATGGTTCAAAATTAATTCGAAGCAGACCCATTCGAATTACTAGGGACGTCCTAGCGTGCATAATTTGAATCACCCTGATTCGAACTACCCTAAGACTACATGCAGGCATAATTCAAATTGGACAAATTCGAATTACAAGCAGTACTACTAATTCGAATAGGACTAATTCAAATTAGTGTTGGTTTGTCTAATTCGAATGAGACTGATTCGAATTACATAAGAATGTGCTTTTGGGAGATCTGGTAATGTTTTTCATTTTGGTAGAATTATGTAATTTGGTCCTCCATTTGATTTAATTGTGTATTTTACCCAATATATAAGGTGCCTATAATGACTATGATCAGATATAAAATATACAACAAAAAATTGTGTGGCAATCAATTGTGTTCATATGATATATATAATTATTAGCGCTATATACATTGAAGAGACATTTGGCTTGGTGGTAACATGACATTGTTAAAGCTTTTCCTTCTTCCAGGTTCCAAGAGCCCTACCTTCTTCATTTGTGGAAGGCATTACATAGTTGATATTCTACAGTGATCCACACGTTGTGGGTTTATTGGTGGAAGTGCGGGTTTAATGATTGAGTCGATTGGACCACCGGACGGTCCGGTCCGATTCTAATAACTATGAACGGAAATACTAAAATTTTGCGGCGGTTTAGAACCGCCGCAAAACAAATGCTATTTTCGTTTATTTGCTATTTAGCGGCGGTTTGTGCAAAATTGATAGACGTTTAGCGGCGGTTAGCTAAAACCGCCGCTATCCGTTTACCCACGCCCTATCTTCCGACGTTTCATTAAACCGCCGTGAAACGTTTTGCGGCGGTTCAAAACCGCGGCTGAGTGCCGCTTTTGTGAGATTACTTTCTTAAATTATTCGATTAAAAGCATATTTTCCAAAAAATCTAATCAAAGCGATTCGTCTTGATAATGTTGGTGAATTTACTTCCCAAGCCTTTGATGCTTATTGTATGGCAAATGGTATAAGTGTTGAACATCCAATAGCTTATGTTCATACACAAAATGGACTAGTAGAGTCACTCATTAAACGGCTCAAATTAATTGCTAGACCCTTACTTATGAGAATAAATCTCCCAACTTCTGCTTGGGGCATGATATTTTACATGTTGCAGCACTTATTTGATTAAGGCCAACAAGTTATCATCAATTCTCTCCTCTGCAATTAGCTTTTGGCTAGTAGCTAAATATTTTCCATTTGAGAATATTTGGGTGTACGATATATGTTTCAATTGCCCCACCTTCTCGTACCAAAATGGGACCCCAAAGAAAATTAAAATTTTATGTGGTATATGATTCTCCCTCTATAGTGAAATATCTTGATATACAAACAAGAGATATGTTTAAAGCTCGATTTACAGACTGTCATTTTGATGAATCAAAATTTTCAACATTAGGGAGAGAGAATAAGCTTCTTGAAAAAGAACTTAATTGGAATGCATCATCCTTGATGCATTTAGATCCTCGATCAGGGCAATGTGAACTAGAAGTTCAAAAGATTATACATTTGCAAATAATAGCAAATGAATTTTCTGATGCATTTTCTGGATTACTAAATCCTATATACCAAGTGAAAATGTTCTAATTTGAATTGATGTCCCAGTCAGACAAATGGCCACCAAAACAAATTCACGTCAGAAGCATGGTAGGCCTGTTGATTCCAAAGACAAAAATCATCGAAAAAAAAGAGGTAAATACTATTGTTGTTGAAAAGGATAAAGACATAGTAAAGACACCTACAATTGTCCAAAACTTTGATATAGTTTTGACGCCAAAAGACATTCAGGTATCTGAAAATACTGAAAATTGTGAAAATGATGAGATATCGATAAATTATGTCTTTACAAGAGAAAAATGAAACCGAAATAAAATAATTGTCAATAAAATATTTACATATAATGTGGCATTACACATGGAAAGAAATTATAAAGGCTAAGTTAGACTCACTTTTAAAATGTGAAGTCTTTGGACCTGTAGTCCGTACACCAAAAGATGTAAAACCTGTTGGATACAAATGGGTATTTGTCAGAAAACGAAATGAGAAAAATAAAGTTGTACACTATAAAGCTCGACTTGTGGCGCAAGGTTTTTCACAAAGGCTCGGTATAGATTATGAAGAAATATATTTTCTTGTAGTAGATGCAATAACATTGCATCATTTGGTCAGTTTATCCGTATACCATAAACTACATATGCATCTAATAGATGTGGTAACAGGTTATATATGCGGATCATTAGATCGTGATATCTATATGAAAGTCCCTAAAGGATTAAAAATATCTAAACCATCCCATAAATATTCGCAGGGGTTATACTCAGTAAAATTACAAAAATATTTATATGGTCTAAAGCAATCTAGACGAATGTGGTATAATTATCTTAATAAGCATCTGGCCAAAAACAGATTTAAGAATGATAATATCAGCCCATATGTTTTCGTAAAGAAATATGCATCTGGATTCATTATAATTGCTATGTACGTTGATAATTTAAATATCATTAGAACTCCTAAAGAGATTCCAACAATTATAAAAGCTCTAAAAGAAGAGTTTGAAATGAAAGATCTTGAAAAGACTAAATTTTGTCTCGGCCTGCAGATCAAGCATACAAAATTTGGATCTTTATTCATCAAACAACATACACAGAAAAGATCTTGAAGAGATTTTATATGGATAAGTCACATCCATTAAGTACCCCAATGATCATAAGGTCTCTAGAGGTGGAAAATGATCAATTCCGTCCTAAAGAAGAAAATAAAGATATCCTTGGTTTTGAAGTACCATATCTTAGTGTCATTGGAGCACTAATGTATCTTACTAATAATACACGGCCTGACATATCATTTGCGGTGAATTTACTAGCAATGTATAGTTCCCCTCCAACCAGAAGACATTGGAATGGAATCAAACAAATTTTTTGATATCTTCATGGAACAATTGATATGGGTTTGTTTTATCCATATGATCCAAGTCACAATTAGTTGGCTATGCAGATGCTGGATACTTGTTTGATCTACACAAAGAAAAATATCAAACAGGATATCTATTCACATATAGTGATACAACTATATCATGGAGGTCCACGAAACAGACAATAACAGCAACATTCTCTAATCATGTTGAAATACTAGCGATACATGAAGCAAGTCGCGAGTGTTTTTGCTTTAGGAGTTTAATCCAATATATTCTGTCATCATGTGGACTGATTGATCATAAAATAGCTCCAACCATTCTGTTTGAAGATAATATAGCATGCATTACTCAACTTAAGGGTGGATACATCAAAGGTGATAGAACAAAGTATATTTCTCCCAAATTCTTTTTCACTCATGACTTTTAAAATAAAGAAACAATTGATATCCAATAGATCCGCTCAAGTGATAATCTGGCAGATCTATTTACAAAGTCACTTCCAAAATCCTCCTTTAAAAGATTGGTACATCAGATTAGAATGCGCCGATTTCGAGATATTAAATAATGTCGACAAGAGGTGGAGACTGTACTATTTTTTCCTTGGTCAAGTTTTTATCCCTACTGGATTTTTCTTGACAAGGTTTTTAACGAGACAATCATCATCACAAATGATATTGTACTCTTTTTTCTTCACTAAAGATTTTTTTTTTCCATTAGATTTTTCTTTAGTAAGGTTTTAACAAGGCATATTCTTAAATGGTTATTCAAGGAGGAGTGTTGTGATAAGAATGTATGAGGTGGATATCCATTAATAATATGGGCGGCTGAAGTTTTCAAGAGAGAGACTTAAGATTCTCACAGAAAATCAATCTTTAATAAAATTTGAAAATGATGAACTCATACGTGTACAAATAAAGTTTCATAGTCTGAGATATAATACACAAAATACAAAATCACTCCTGCATAAAATACTTCTCTCTTTTTTTTTATATACTAAAATATATATATTCTATCTCAATTATATTAAAATACTAATATTAAAAAAAAATAATACTAAAATTATTTATTTATATTTTTATACTTTATATCTATTTTTTTAATTTATTTATCTTACAACATATTTGACTTATTTTGATAGTCCTATTCATACGAGTTGGGTGTGTTGTATTCGCATATTATTAGGTAACTTAGCTAACTAGAGTAATAAATTAAGTTGTTGATTTTTCACTCGAAGGATTATATATTACCAATTCACAAATACTATATATATAAAACAAAATTATGTGATGTTAACGTTTTGGTTAACAGGGATAGATTCAAGAAATTTGTGCGGCTATACGTGTTGGGAATGTGGATCTCCCTAAAAAATGACAAGGAAAGAAGGAAAGAAAGAGACAGAGATTTTGATTGAAGGTATGGACTGAGTCTCTGTGTCTTTTGTCTTCTTGAATTGTTAATTAATTACTCTAAACAGAGACTTTGAAATTCAGAAAATGTTGGCCATGATGCATCAAATGCTTACTTGTAGATTGTGACCTAAGGCTTCACTATACCGGAAGCAAAAAGGACTTGTGATTATGACTATTGATATACACCTTAAACCATTGTTTCGGGCAATCTATTATTCTATATTTCTATTATATATTAGGGTACATACATATGAACAATAATAATAAAACTCAGCAAATATTCATTTTAAATGTATAATTTTTAAAGTTTTGAATGTATAATTTTTCAACTTTTAGATGTGTAAAATTTTTGTTGATTAATTTTTGTTGTTTTGTAATGAGTAATATTAAGTAATTAAATTTTTTTTAAACCAACATCGGTCAATTTTTTAAAATTTTTTTTCAACCAAGCGATTTAACATTTTTTTATCTTTCCAAAAAAAAAAAAGCAAATCGTCTTGGCGATTTTACTTTTTAATATTTTTTTTAATTACAAATGGTTTTTAACGATTTCACTTTATTCTATATTCGTCCTTAAATTCCGGCTAAAATCCAAAAAAAAAAAATCTATTTTTTTTAACTTTACAAAAAAGTTTCATATGTAAAAAAAGTAGCCCTATTCATCGACTAGTAATATTACTAATATTTTTAAGAACAAAATTAACTCATATTTAGAAGAAAGTCTCCGATTCTCCAAAAGATTTTGATCTTTCAATTGATTCAACATCAAATTTTTGAAAACAAAAAAATGATCATCATTATGTTGAAAAGACTGGGGGGAATAATTAAATAAAAAGGATTAGAGAAACTCACACGAAAACAAGAAAAAAGTCACAGCATTGCGTTTAGCTGATAAATAATCATATTTTATGCATAAATATTAGCACCTTTAAAATATCACAAGTATATACCATTTTTTTTGTTGAAATAACCTTTTCACATAATTAATTTGGTTTGTTATATATATATATATATTTTGTCAAGACAATTTTATTAGTTACAACTGTAACCTGCTAGCTAAATAGATATATTAAATTGTTAATGCATACATATATAAAAATAAAAGAATTTTATTTTTTTTGGTATTTAAAACAAAAGAATTGTTGTAACCAATAAAAACTAAAGAAAACTAAGAGTAATAAGTTGTGATTGGGCCGGACTCCGAAAACAAAAAAGACTAACTAATTATATAATTTCTTATCATACAGGCGTGCAAGGAGATTTTGACTTAAATAGCCCCGGAAATATTAAAAATTAATAAATTATTATACATAGACGAAAAAGAAAAGGCTTAGGTTGATAGGAAACTTGAATTGATTTTGTGTATTGGGAAATTAAATTATTCAAAAATAAATTGAAGGGAGAAAAATACTACCTAGGCAAATCCAAATCTAATTAATATTGTGAGTGACATAATCGTTTCATATTTTTATTTTCCTAATATAAATGAATGGACTATGATTTACATGAGTCACAATCATAACAGGTTGCCCACATGCGAATGTGGCTATCATCACCCTAAGCCCTCACCTCCCCTCACAAAATAACTGGTACTGCTTCTCCACTCCCTCTCTAACTACCATCCAACATTATTATTATTATTATTATTATTATTATTATTATTATTCACCACATTCCTCAATTTGTAAGTCAATCACTAATATAAATTATAGATCTAAATTTTATTTAAGAATTTACTTTTAAAACAATAAATTACGATATAAATAAGGTAAAATTTGAATCTTCTATTATTATTATAGAAAAATAAATTGATTTCATTACATATTTATATCATTGGTAAAAAAGTTTGTAATTAAATATCTTTAATTTATATCTATTAACATGTAAGTAAAAATATTTTTTTTAAATCTTCTAATTAAAAATAAAAACTTACATACTCTTAAAAAATTGTATTTTTAGAACTGATAACCACTAACTTTTAAAGTTTCGTTACTTTTTAAATATGAATAACTGAATAAGAATGGACAGTTATATTATTTTAAAGCACATGTCAAATATAATTTTAATTTTAAAAAATAAAATTGGTTAAATAAAATTTTTAAATACTTTTTGTGTTAAATTATATAACCTTATTGTATATGAGTTTGGATGGGATTTTATAAAATAACAAAGTTCAATTAAGGAATTAATAAGAAAGAGAGGGAAAAAATTGGCTGAATGATTGTTGATTAAAATAAAGATTAACCATAATTATGACTTAATGAAAGCAGAGATAGAAGAAATAAGAGATATGATAGGTTCCCAAAGGTTGCTATCTAAGTGTCACTTTAAGAAAAACATATTTAAACACCTCCAAAGAAAAGAACAACACAATCAATCACTTTCTTCCCCTATCAACATCGGAGACCCATGGAATTCTTGGACGGTTCCCTCTTCCTTCCTTATGAGGGTGGGGGTTCCCCAAAAAGCTCAAAGCATAAACAAAGCTTTTCAAACACCATATCATAAAACACCAAAGGAGGAAAAGACAAATCATGTGAGAGGACCCCTTAGACTTGTGTGTGTGTGTGTGTGCATTTTATCATTTTTCTAAAGTAGTTATTGGAAGCAGACCCATCAGTGATCATCGGAATTCAGAACCCATCCCCCCACACACGAGTCATAAATCCGTCATAATGTATTATTAGGGTGATCATTCATCATTCCCATTAGATCTAAATGATCAGCATTTATAATTCAGATTAGCGGGGAAAATCAAAATAAATCAATTTTAAAGTAATTACCAAAATTTTAAAAACAGACATTTTAGTTTTTAAAAAAATAAATATACAAAAACATCTTTAAAGTTTTATTTCGGTAGATATTTTTAATTTATTTTTCGACAGAATAATTATCTAAATCAATTCTAAAAAACTTTTAAGTGGATATTTTACTCCAAAAAAATTTAATACACAGGTCAAATTCCTAACTTTTTTTTTCATTAGACATAATCACATAACAATTCATTGTCTATAAAAAAAGTCAAATAAAATAAAATAAAATTATTATTATTATTATTATTATTATTATTATTATTATTATTATTATTATTAATACTATACCATAATTTTTTGGACAAAAATAGTGATAAAATTTATTCATTAGATTCTTATATATGTATTTATAATATAAAAATTTTTTTTACATAATAATAATAATAATAATAATAATAATAATAATAATAATAATAATAATAATAATAATAATAATAATGTCCAATAAAATTATTAGTGATTATTCTATAAAAAATTTAAGGTTGAAACTATTTGATATTTTTGTATTTAATATAATCAAAAGATGTTTTATTTCAAAAAAATATGTTTGTATTAAAAAAAATATTTTAATTTGAATTTTAAAGCATCATTATTCACCTTACTTGTTTCTAACGAAAAGAGTGTATCAATATGCTAGTGTTATCGTCCACATGCACAAAGCTAAGCTAATAATAATACGATTGACATATAATAAAAGTAAAATGGACGGGAGACTGTTATGTTTGATAGAAAAAAATGTTAAGGATTGATCTGTGTATTAATTTATTTTTAGAGACTAAAATATTCACTTTTAAAATTCTTGAAAACTAATTTAAGTAATTACTCTGTTGAAAAATAGATTAAAAACTGATTTATCTGTTGGAATAAATCTTTAAAGATTAATCTATGTATTAATTTTTTTTTAGAAACTAAAGTGTCAATTTTATTAATTTTTAAAGATTAATTTAAATAATTATTTATCAATTTATTTTGGTTATTACTTATTATTATTTTTTGAAGTTAATCAGCTATATTTGACTTTTTATTTTTTTAGCAACAGAACTAACAAACAAAAGAGAATATATATATATTATTATTATTTTTTGAAGTTAATCAGCTATATTTGACTTTTTATTTTTTTAGCAACAGAACTAACAAACAAAAGAGAATATATATATATATATATTAATTAGTATAACTTATGTAATGTTTATAATTATATTATTTTACCAAATATTAATAATTAATCTGATTTAATGAAATTATTTTTTTATGTTTTATAAAATTCTTAGCAGATATGAGAGAGAATAAATATCCAAACATATGTAAATCAGTCTGACTTGGTTAGGAGGTTTTTTATTTAAATAAAATAAAGAGAGATCAATATTATCAAATTCTCTTAAATTTATTAATATATAAATTATTTCAAGCTGTGTAATTTTGATAATATGTAAAACACCACACCCTATGACGATTTATGCATGGAACTTATTCAAAAAATACATATAAATCGTCTCAGAGCACTGAACTTTTCAAGTTGTATCTAACTCATTCTAGGGTAGGACGAATTATACATTTTTTCCCTAAATTACTAGGGGGTAGCACGATTTACGTGCAAAAATCTAAGGCACAATAGGCTGTGACAATTTACGTTTGAATACATAAAGCTCAAGACCTCAGGATGATTTATGAAGACAAAGAGGCTATAAATAAATGATTATGATATATAACGAGTCATAGATGAATTGAGAGTTTTGGGAGAGATGGCTAAGAGTGTGTTTTTGCTAGTTCATTATCGAGAAAAAATTGATGAAAACACAAGTGAGGGTGTTACATTCTCTAGTAAAAAGTAGATTGGAGTGTTTGTAAATCCTTCAACGAGTTTATTGGATTTACAAATAGTACATTACAGAAGTTAAGAAAGTGCGACAAAAATGTGTAAAGTAAGTATTTTTCAGATTCCTATCTCACTCAGGTAAGGTTATGTTAAGTTTGAAAAGTATGAAATGTTCGGCAATGATGACATGCGAGTTATATTTCACAGTGAATCTAGATATTTAGATTTGGGGAATATGGAGTTGATTGTGAAAATGGTTGATGTAAAGGGTAGTTCTGGAAGATCTGCTTTGAATCTGCCAACCGGCATGATAGAGAGGAGTTCTAGTGCCATTCCAACTAGTAACAAGGTTACTACCCATGTTTTGTTTTCATCATTTACAGCAGATTTGTCCGTTCAGGCAGATAATATAGATGACTTGGGTGATGTGCTCAGAAAGCTTGCAGCTGCAATGAAAGCAACACCTGTATTGGATGGTACACTGGCATTCTTGGAGGTCAGAGATAGGGATCCACTTGCTGAGGCTGTAGGTGATGATAGATCGGATTTGGAACCACCCATTATTGGTGATGATACCGACGACAAGGAAGAGACAACATGGGTTGGGAGATTGCAAGCTCAGTTAAGCTCTCAGACACAACAGTACCCTCCACACTTCTCTAATTTGGATCTTGAGGCAATGAATCAATCGGTATTTTCAAATCAAAAGCTTCCTACTATTTCATGGAGACGGGTCTAACAGACGAGTTTCAAATTGGCAAGAGGTTCCAAAGCAAAGAGGAAGCTATATTGACAGTGAAGAGTTATAATATTTGCCGGGATGTTGAGTATAAAGTATTTGGGTCCGATCGATTGAAGTATCACGAAAAGTGTGTGCAGTTTGAGAATGGATGTAATTAGCTGATACGTGTGACTATGCGGTAGAGGAAAGGCTATTGGAAATTCTGAAAGTACAATGGGTTAGACATATGTCTTGCAATAGAGATATCTACCAATCACATGTAGCTCGATTATCATGTTATTTGTGCATTAATTCTATCACTGGTCATGACAGATACATCAATCTCCGTGAAAGTATTGCAGAATGCAGTGTCATTAAAATTTGGTTTCATGCTTAGTTACAGGAAGGTGTGGATAGCTAAGCAGAAGGCGACTGCACATGTATATGATGATTGGGAGGAGTCTTACAACCTGATTTCGAGGTGGATCATCGGGGTTCAGATATATATGCCTGGTACTATAGCAGTGTTGCGTACTTTACCTGTTAGGGATGATAATACGGTTGATGGAACGAGGGTATTTTTACATCGATTGTTTTAGACGTTTCCTCCGTGTGTTGAGGCCTTCAAGTATTGCAAGCCACTGATATCTATCGACGGTACTCATTTGTATGGCAAGTATAAAGATACTCTACTAATGCGATTGCACAAGATGGAAACTCAAACATTCTCTCAGTTGCGTTCGGGTTAGTCGAGGGTGAGAACACGGATTCGTGGAAATTTTTTCTGAGTCACCTTTGTCAACATGTGACTCCACAGCCCGGCATTCTAGTTATCTCTGACTGCCACAACACAATCAAGGCTGCGTTGGTTGCCAAAGACAGTGGGTGGCTCCCACTGACCACATATCGTGCATCCTATGCAAGACATATAGCTGCTAATTTCGTACTAAACTTCAAATCTAAAGATGCACGAAAGATTCTTGTGAATGTAGCATACGTAAATACTGACTATGAGCATCAATATTACATGGATATTGTAACACCCTACCACACAGAGCTTTACACTTAAGTCATAAAACAAAGGTGGTGTGGTATTACGACCTCTAAAATAAAATATATATACGTATAATAATTGAAAGAACGTAGTATACTAGGAGCCTTGAAGAATAGATAAAGCAAAATCGTAAAATTAAAAGCGCAACACTCAGGAATAAGGATTACTTGCATATGAAGAAAGCTAAGGTTCATATATATATATATATACAGAAAGTGAGAATAGAGGGTCAAGAGTACAAAATAACAAGCTCCTAACTCAGCCTGCGAAGCTAAGGCTGGCCAGAGAATATTTACATACATATATATAAAACCTAACCCAAAATACACAAAAGAAACCCTAGTTCTCCATACACCTCTAAGAGGTACAAAAGTAAAATAAGTTATTAGGAGAGTTCTTTACATATGGTCATATATAAACAGTACACAACATAATGTCTCAAAAGATCCACTTCACTGCAGAAACTCTAAACGCCTAGCGAGGTGCCTCTCGACCTGCATCTGAAAAATAACAATATCGTATGGGATGAGAATCGGGGTTCTCAGTATGGTAAAGGTGCCACATACATAAGATATAAGGTCCGGGGAAAGCCAGAGGCAATCCTAGAACTCTGACACTTAGATTATAAAACATAAAGAACTAAAACAGAAACCATAAGTCAAGGTAGTTCTCTAAGGCTTCCTAAACTTAAACAAAACTTTAACATAACCTTCCATCATCCACTTTCCTCCAAAACCTCCAACTCTGGTAGAACCACACAGACAAACAAGCAGACAATCGCAAACACAGGTAGAATACAAGTACTATAGATAGCAAACATAATAATTAAACATAGTAAGTTCACTTAGGCATTTCCAATTAATGCACAAGCAAGCAATTCAAACAATATGCATATGATGCATGCCTGTCCTATGGCTGATGAATCTCATCTGTCGATTGTCAAGTCAACCCAACAAGTTCAGCTGCTAAACCCTGAACTGTCCCTCGATGCGCATCCCCAAGAGTCTATGCATAGCTTTTTCTCATTCATATATATAAATTTTGCTCATTGGAGGATATCCTTCCTGGGAATTTATACGTGCCCGGTCACCCTTACGTTGTAGGGTCAACAGAGTATCGAGTCTCAACCTAGAATACGTGGCGGCAAGCCACTGCTCTTTACCGAGAAAAACTCGTATCTCAGATAACATAAGTGCATAAGCCTCATTTTCATTCATACTCATTCATAATCATTTCATAACCATTCATTATAGCCATAACATCACTTATACATCATATATTTTGCACTTTTATACATAATTCATCATAACCCGGAACAAGTGGGGCAAACCACACCCTTGCATCTACCCGGAAAGCCTCTATACTAACCAACCTAGAGCAAGTGGGGCGAAACTACAACCCTTGCGTCTACCTAGGAAGTACGTTCTCATATGCCCATGAGGAACAAAGGAGGGGATCCTAATGTCCCACCATCTCGCTAGGAGCGATTTTACGATACCAGGAGGAACAAAGAAGGGGATTCTCACCTTCCACCATCTCCTGGGGTCGCACTTTCAAGAAAGAGTGCTCAGATGTAACATTTATTCCTTTCTTTAATCATCTTTATATTATAAAAAGTATAATATAAATACGTGCAACCTATCTCCTCATACCTAATTCATCACTTCTCAAGCTTTTTTCATCTCCAAGTTACTTCATCTTCCTAGTTTAAACCCTTTCACTACCACTATAACTCATTTCTAGGGTCCTAGAGGGTAAAAATAGAGGTTTAAAACTTCAAAACCATGTTTAAATCATAAAAATGTACATTACTTAGAAACAGAGTGTGTACATGCACACACTTGTGCAATTGTTCATACGTTTGCGTGCACACCTGGTGTGCGTACGCACGTCTGCCAAAACACACAGGGTGTGCGTGCACTCCAGAGTGTGCGAATACTCTCAGCAGTAGGCATGTCCCTGTGTGTACGTGGGCACTATAGTGTGCGTACGCAGGTTTTCTGAAAATCACAGGATGTGCGTGCGCACTCGCACAAGAGAAAATGTTACCCCTGTTAGGCGTGTGCGCACATCAGTGTGCGTATGCACACAAACCAGAAATTATGGTTTTGCTGTAACTTGAAAAAATCAGCTTTTTGCATAAAATTTACGACATCCATAACTTCCTCTACAAAATTCCGTTTTTCACAAAATTTATACCGTTTTAAAGCTTGTAAAATCATCTTTGATTTGAAATAATTTTCATTTCCATCCAAAATTTGAGGCTCCAGTTATGAACCACCGAAGTTCGTTAAAAATTAAGCTTTCATCCAAAATATCAAACCTCCATTTTTACCACAACAAACTCAATACCAACATTCTATGCATACAACCAACACCACAACATACCATATCACAACAACATAATCTCCGTATCCTACCACAATCATCCATACCTCAATATTACACAATCTCATACATAATTCCTCAATTAACCAACAAAATCATCAATAATTCATCACATATACATATTCATTCCTAACATTAAATCATCATTAAATCATCATATAGCATTCTATTTTCATCACCAACATTAATCACTAAACCAATGCTCACCCTATTACAATAATTACCATCAAGGCACTAAGCAATTAACATATTCATGCATTCCCACTTATGCTATGGTCATCTAGTCTAAGTTTTCACAAAATATTATATATTAAATACAAGAAACAAAAACCATACCTTGGCCGATTTCTCCCCTAAGTCAAAAACACCCAAAGTGAGAGATCACAAGCCTCCAACACCGAAACCTCAATACCCAAGGCTCAAACAAGCTTCCAATCTCTTCAAATGAGTTCTAATTTCACATATACATACTACCTAACACATATTATCACATTCATATACCAATTTCAATACCCAAACACATGTAATCAAGGGATTCACTAGGATTAGAGTTGTCTTACCTTACCAACATGAAATTGAAGTAAGACCTAACAAATTCACAACGTCAAAATGCTCCTAAACATCAAGATTCAACAAAATCTCAACACCAAAACTTAGCAAATTTCGAAATTGGGGATGAGAGAATCGAAACAAAAATTGTGAATTTCTTACCTAATTAAGTACTGGGCATTGTAGAGCTCGACGCTGCGATTACGTGGCCGCAAACGGTGTAGCGATCAGAGTTCCGGATAAAAAGTTATTTGGATTTGAATATAGAAGTGAGGGTTTGGATTTTGGAATGGTGTTTTCCCCCTTGGCTGAGCTTTTGTGTTCTTTGCATGTGGAAGGAGAGAGAATGAGCTGAAGCTCATTCATTTAAGTAAGCGGGTTGGGCCCACGGGCTCGGTTTGGGTCCAGTTCGATCGGTTCGGTCTGTTCAGCCCAATTTTGGGCCAAATTCTTTAAAATTAGAGTCAAAATTATTATTTTAATTAGCTCTACCTCATTAAATTATAAAATTTATATTTTAAATTTATTTTATTAAAAATTAATTTATTGATTAATTATTTGTCAATTTTATGAGATTTACAAATATCTTGAAGCAGGAAGACCTGGCAATGGTTGATTGGTGCCACAGGATTAGATTAGAGTTGTGGACCCAACATTGGGATGACGGCTGCGCGATACGGTCATATGACAACCAATATTTCTTAGTGTATTAATGTTGTCCTAAAGGGTACACGTAACCTACCCAATGGTTCACTTGTTAAGTCAACATATGGGCGTTTGGCTGAGTGCTTTGTCAGGAAAGGAAAGGAAGAAAAGTTGCAGCTTGGGGATAGGTAAGAATTTTGTTAGACACTCGTGAAGGTAATTGAGAAAAATCTACAGGCCTCTAGAAACACGCGGGTTGAACTGTAAGACAGAGGAAACTCGGAGTTTGTTGTGGATGAGATTGCACTGACAGGGGAAAGAATTGCTTTGAGTGCGTATAGGCTTTCGCTATCTTCACGCACATGTAACTGTGGATATTTTCAAACCCTCCATTATCAATGTCATCATGTACTTGCAGCTTGTTGGTATTTCAGACTGGATTGGAGGATTTATGTTGATGACGTGTATCGTATCAGCACCGTGTTCAATGTTTATAAGATGGGTTTCTCTCCACCAATTCATGATGACTTGCTGCCCTTGTATGAGGGTCTTCAAGTTATCCCTGATCCCAGCATGATGCAAACGATAGTTGGTCGTCCTCGGACTGCAAGGATAAGAAATAGTGTGGATGAGACTGATCATAATCACCCAAAGAGATGTGGTATTGGAGGCTTCTAGGACATACTAGAAGACAATGTTCCCATCGCCCAAGTGCTTCTAATTCTCATGAAGGGAGCAATGCATTGTCGTTTGTGACTTTCTTGTTAGCTTATGTTATTTCCAGGTCATCTTAATTCATTAGGATTTTATGTTAGCTTTATCTTTTGTTTCAAGTGATGCACTACTTGTGTTTTTTAGTAACAATGTCTTGGATAATGTGGTGAATATTTTCTGTTAGTAGTAAATTTATGTAAATCATTTTTATTTTATAGTTGTTTTCCTTGATCCACTAAATTTTACACCCAATTTGACATTAACTCTGATAATACAATAACATAATAAGTTGGTACTACAATACGAGTCAAAGAGTTCAAAATATAAGAGTTACAAACACAATGTACCATGATAGCTAAAAGATACAATAACATAGCAATAACAACAATAAAATAATACTGAAATACCCAAACCCACTAGCTAACACATATATGACTCAGTGCCACACTTTGCTGGATTAATGATGCGCTTCTTCCTCTGGGTGACTGGTACATATGGATCTGGTGGCTGAACCACAGCAGCTGAAACCTGCTTTGGCTGATCAGTAGATGGTCTCTGTATATGTCCACCAAAGGCAAATGCCGAAGTGTCACCCATAGCAAACAGATCTCCCTGACAACCAGTCGACGCTTCATTTAGATCGACGTTAAGGTCCACCGAAACTCCCTTAAACTGTGGCCTATAATCACCACCTGTGCTGGCAAATTGCGCAATCTCAGCAAAAAAAATCTCTTCCAGCACCAAACACCTGCTCCATCTGATTCGGGATGTCGAAGTTCGAAAATAGCGTGGAAGCCTCAACCACTCCACCTTTACTCTTACCACCACTAGATGTCTCAACCCCTCCACCACCACCCTGCCCTCTAGAGCCCCCAACTCCTCCACTTTTAGAACTTCTAGAACCATTACCTCCTGTAGCTTTTCCCCATCCAGAGCCACCTCTACTCCCTCTGCAACCAAAGCCACCCGCACCAGCTCCCTGACCAGAGCCTCTCGCACCCCCCCACCAGAGCCACCTGCACCACCTCCCCAACCAAAGTCACCACCACCCCAACCCTAACCAGACCCACCTCCATGGTGTCCCCAACCTCCCCCATGACTTTGACTTCCCCCATCGTCATCATCATCAATGTCCTGTGCCTCATCTAACCCCAATACATCATCAATCCCCTGTGCCATAGGCTGGCTGTATCGAGTGCCAACACACTCACGAGTAGCCCTACATCGATTGTCTAGAAAGTTTGGTCATTGTTGTCTAGCTAGCACAACAATATCACCCCGAATAGAAGCATCTACAGGAATCCCAGCTTGGCGAAGGTCAAGTAGGTCCTGATCATGTGAAAAAAATCTACGGGCTACTCTATACAACTAATCAAGATACTCAACTGAAGGACTGAAATGCAAGCACGCTCTAATGTCTCTAGTCCCAATACTCATGCCATGTGGCGAATATCTCAAGGAATCATTGGGTCGGTCCTCGACCATCCTTCGATAATAGAAAGTCAATAATGATGGCTGGATCGGAGATGTGCTGAACTCTCTCAAGCTGAGATAGAACTCTGTCAACCTGATGCTACGCAATTGATACAAAGTAAATCAACACAGTAGTCGACTTCAATAAGTGTGTGTGCTCAGGCCTAAAGATATCAGGATGGACTACTTGAATAACCTCAAGAGTGTGGTACATCATCCAAATAAACTGTAACATGTCAATTAGTCAAATTCAAGTATTATGACATAAACATAAACAACAAACCAGTATAGTTGAAAAGAAGTAATGGAAGCTTATACTTACAACATTTACACTTAACCTGTCTAGTCTATGTCGAGTAGCGATGACCTAAGGACCCTTCTCGTCTGATGATGGCAGGTACCTACCCCACCTAGAAGATTCATAATGACAAACATTAAACTTATAAAAATAAGTATATGAACTAAAGCACTATACATCTCATTCATGAAACGTACTTACCTCGATGCAAGCGGTCAGAGAATGGTGCTGATTCACTAAAATTTGCCTCTCAACAAATTTCCTACCGGCAAGTGCACCGGTTTGTCGTCAAGTAAAAACTCACTGTAGAGTGAGGTCAAATTCCACAGGGATTGGTTGGTTGATCAATGTAAATTGGAGAATTGTTCTATTTGAGCGAAATTAGAATTAAATTGGGATTGAAGAAAGTAAAATTGGCGGGAAACTTAAATTGCAAGAAATTAAATGACAAAAATTAAAGTGCGAGAAATTAAATGACAGAAGCTTAAATTGCAAGTAATTAAATGAGAATGGGTAATTAGCATGAAATTAAAGAACAGAAAGTAAATAGAATGGCTAGATCAGAGATGGGGATTCATTGGGTTTCAGGAGATATTGAATTCTCTAGATCAAATCATTTTCATCTCTTCCTCAATCAATGCATTCATTGACATTGCTTGGCAATCTTAGATGATTGGATCCCAATGTCTTGGCTCACCAATCTCTCTAAGCATGAACAATTACCCAATGTCTTGATTTAATTGCTCATGGGAAGAGTTAAAGTTTGGTCACTGACTGTACCACACAAATTCATAGATCAAAGTATTGGTATGATTAAATGTCACAATATCCATCCAACCCCCAATCTAATCCAATGTGAGAAAGCAATTCTAGCATGAATTCTTCATCCCTCTCTCAAGGATCCGAAGAATTCCAATTATGAATAGCTTCTCTGTCAAGACAACTATCTAATTGAATTAAGATCGAAAGCTTTCTAACAAAAATCAAGAGAAAAGAAAGAAGAAGAAGATGAAAACTACTATTGATCCATTGAATTACAATAGAGCTCCCTAACCCAATGAAAGGGGTCTAGTTGTTCATAGCTCTCAAAATGGAAAATAGAATTGAAGGATACATTGCAGAATTCAAAGATTTGCAGAAAAGTAAAATTGAACCGAAAAGTAAAAAAGTGAAGTAAAAGATCCCTCTAACTTAAATTCTAAGCTATTTATACACTTTCTTCCATTGATCTTCAATCTCTGAATTGGACTTTTGGCCTTGATGGAATTGGGTTGAAATGGCTTCTAATTGGTTTCCCTTGCTGTTGAGAAGAGATCTGTTTGAATTGCAAGTTCTGGTGCTTTAAGTTGGAGTCAACGTTTGATGGCCAACGTTGACTCAAACGCCCTTCTTAAAAACTAGATAAATTTGCTGTCATTGGCGTTTGACTCAACATTGGAGTGCCAACATTTTTCTACTCACGCGTACGGGTGCCTTGCGCGTTTGTGCCCATGGGTCAGAAAGCTCATCCACGTGTGCGCGTGCTGCACGCGTACGCGTAGATGCAAAAATCCCATTTTCCCGTTTTAAAAACATGTAGAAGAGCGTTGGCCTCAGCGTTGGACTGGCAACGTTCCCTCCAACGTTGGCCAATCCACGCATGCGCGTGCTGTACGCGTGCGCGTAGATTCTCAGATGTTAGGCCCATGCGTACGCGCCATGGACGCGTACGCATCGTTGCGCGTATTCAAATTCAGAATTGTGAAGCCACCATCGTGCACGTTGGCCACCAACATTTGAGGTAGCGTTTGGGGTCCAACGTTACCCATCCACGCGTACGCGTCAGGTGCGCGTGCGCGTCGCTATAGAATTTCAAAATCTCCAGAAAGCTCATTTTATCACAACGTTGGGGGTAACGTTGGCTTGCCAACGTTCTCTCAAACATGAGCACCAGCAAATCATGCAGAACCTTGCTCTGCTTCCTTCTCAATATTTGAGGCAACGTTGGTGGTCCAAGACGTTGCTACTCCTTCATCTTCTCCATGCTCCTTCTTCAACTTCCTTCCATGCCTTCTTCACCTATCATCAACCAATACATGCATCAAAGCCTTGCTAAAGTCATGAGAATTCTCATCATTCTTAGCACACAAGTAATTATAGCATAATTCTCTTGAAATTACATCAAATTAACCATAGTTATATGAATCTAGGTCTGCATGAATTTCTACCCCAATTTCTTATTTATAGCTCAAGAAAGTGCATAAAATCTATTAAAAATAAAGAAAAAGGCTAGTGAAACTAGCCTAAGATGCCCTGGCATCACAACACCAAACTTAAATCTTGCTTGTCCCTAAGCAAGCATTGAATTATTGAGAAGAAAGAATGAAATAGAAAGTGATGTTCATATCAGCAAGTCATTATTAGTAGTTCATGGGGTTTTATGCAGACAAGGTTGTAGCTCACTTCTTATTGATCCTTAGGACTAGAATGTCTCCTTTAAGCATCAACTAATATACTGCTATGACCTCTTATTATTCACTCATCCTTGGTAATTGCTTTTCTTTATTTTCTTTTTATGTAAACTTATTCTTTGATTCTAGCAGCTCAGTGTCATGTGTTGTAGCAGCTTCTTAGCTTATTTGCACTCAACACCTATTCACTACAGACACTTGGCTCACAATTCTTCTTAAGACATTGGTGCCCAGCACCTCTTTGGGTTACTAAATGCCTTGTAACTAGGTTGCTCTTGATAGTGGACTTTTGGTTGATAATCCCGGGTTAGTTAACCCAAGTTACCAAGTGTTAAAGCACTCCATAGAACCTAATCATCCAAGCAGATCCTAGTACAAAGACACCATAGGCATATGTCCTAAGGTCCAAGCTATTGGTGTCTAGCCTTATTCTTTGCTTTCTTCTGTTTTTGTTGCCACTTTTTGGCTTTTCTTTTTCTTTCTTTTTATTTGTTTTTCTTTCATCCAAGGACTTTTGTTTGCTAAGATTCATAGACAGCATGCTAGTTATACTAAAAAGGGAGATAGTCTATCCTTTTATTCATTATAAGTGAGCTACTACATAATCAAACATATATACCACCACTTACTGTTATTTCACTTCTTGCCAAAAAGGAACTATTCCACTTCTGTTCAACCATTTTTTTATTTAAATTGAAAAGACTCAGGGGACAAAACAAGCATTTAAACTAGTGAAACTGAAGACACACACCCCTAGACTAGCATACTTATTGCAGAATTAAACACAACGGAATGCAAAATGACTTGAACTAAAAGTTACTATCAACACAGGTACAATCAGACTTCCAATTTAAGCATTCCAAAGTATAAATAGTTAAGCAACAATACAACCTCTTGAAGTCTAGTTGCTTCCTCTCTGTCCTCACCATCTTTGGCTTTTGTGTCCTTCTCTATTTTAGTTGGTAGTGTGTATTCCTTCCAAGAATGATTGAATTCCTGCAAGTAATTGGAAGTTGCTTGTTCCCCCAAGCACTTGAGAGATTGTTAGCATGCATGTATGTTTGTAAGCTCTTGAACTTAGATTGGTGTGTGAATACCAAACTTAGTTTCTTGCCTTGTGTAGCAAATTGAGTCTATGCAGAAAACATCAAGTACTTTTATTTTTAAAAAAAGTAAACTATGAACCCGAAAACAACTATGTACTAGATAACAGAACAGAAACTAGAAAACAAATAGCTTTTGAGTAATTTCTCTGATTGTTTGGAGCTGATAACTAGTTATGCTGAGGGTGCAATGTGTTAATAAAATCCATGGTGGAACACCAAACTTAGAATTACACATTCATCCTTAAATTTTTTGATGTGCAACACCAAACTTAGCTCCTTGCAATGCAGAAAAATCTTCTTAACTCTCTTATTGACAAGCTATGAAAATAGAATTACCTTTGGTTGGGTTGCCTCCCAAAAAGCGCTCTTTTAATGTCACTAACTTGACGGTTAACTCTCTCAGTCGAGTCTGTATTTTGTCTTAGGCCTTTCCTTCATATCACCCAAATAGTGCTTGAGCCTTTGTCCGTTTACAGTGAAGGTCTCCTGTGATTTTTCTTCCATAATTTCTATATGTCCATAAGGAGAAACCTTGGTGATAAGAAAAGGGCCTGACCACCTTGATCTTAATTTTCCAGGAAAAAGTTTCAATCTGGAGTTGTAAAGCAGCACTTTCTGTCCTTTCTCAAAGCTTCTTGGTTCCATCTTGAGGTCGTGTTTTTCCTTTGCCTTTTTCTTGTACATTTTGGCATTTTCATAGGTTTGGGATCTGAATTCTTCCAATTCTTGCAGTTACAAGAGCCTCCTTTCACCAGCAGCTTGGCTATCAAACTTCAACAACTTGATGTTGGGCCAGCTGGTTGAAAGATTCTTGAAATTGTGAAGCTTGTTCTCTTTGCATAACTAGAGACTTTGACTCAAAATCTCTCTGCTGGCTCATCATTCTCAACTGAAGCTTCTCTTGTCTCTCTTGAGCTCTCATGTATTGTGCATGGAATTCTTCTTATTTCTATTGAACTCTCATGTAATGTTTGGATAGCCTTTCAATTGCTTCTTGCATCCGGCACATGTCCATGTTGGTTTGTGACTGGAATTGTTGCTCTTCTTCTTGTTCTGCATCTTGTTCTTCTTCCTCCCGTGGTTCCTCTCTCCTTCGCCTCCTTTGTGGTCTTCGACTTTGTTATACCTCTGTGATATTCATCATCCTTTCTAGGATCATAGGCATGCCTGGATGCAGCCATGTTGGGTTTGCATCCTCCATTGGCACTCTGGCCTTCATGCATAACCTCATAATGGTGCTTGGGTAATGGAGCCAGGCTTCAGCAGAATTTTTCTCTACAACCTTCTGAATATCACTTGCAATGATCTCATGAACTTTTATCTCTCCTCCCACCATTATACAGTGTAGCATGACAGTCCTTTTCTTATTAACTTTCGAGGTGTTCAATGTGCCCAGAATTAATCTCTTTATCAGCTCATACCAACCTTTTGCTTCAGGGATGAGATCTCATCTTTTCAAGAACTTGTGCCCTCTTTGATTGTCCCTCTCCTAGTCAGCATTAAACACACATATATCACTAGAAATTTCATCATAATTTGGGTTTCCATTCACTCTTTCTTGGTACCCCAGCTCATCAAAATATGCTGGCCTTAGTCCTAAGACCTTCATAATGGTCTTTGGACTAAAGTCTACTTCTACACCCCGTACATAACTCTTGTACGTTGGGGCTTCGGTCATATCCAGCCTTGCAGTGTTAGCATAAAACTCCCTTATGATATTGGCATTAATCCTGGTGATTGGTGAGGTGAGCGCTTCCCATTTTCTCTTTCTGATCTTGGCTCTTATTTCTGGGCATCCATCCTCTGGTAGCTGGAAAGGGATTTCTGGATATATCTTTTTGTCATTCATCCATCCAAGTTGCATTTGGTGATACCATAATCTGAACTTCCATTGATCATAGTCCTTTTCACCTTCCTCAGTAATAAGTTCCTTTCCTCTCCTTCTTTTGAAACTAGAAGAAGATGCCATACTTTCCTTTATGATTAACCGAATAGAGGTTGAAGGTTTATGAAGAGGGGTGATTAGTGTGATGAACTCTTGATGAAAAGGTGGTTTGAAGGCTAGGTAATGTTGTGGAAACAAGTGAACGAGGATGATTTATTGCACATAAACAAGGTAGTTGGGCTTTGGCTTTAGAGAACACAAGAGCCGAATTTGTTTAGAGCACAAGAAGTATGAACATTTTGGTTCATATGCATTGTCCAAGTGAAGCCATTTATAGTAAGCTTTAATGAAGAATGGATGGTTAGGATTCCTTGGGACAGGTGATGAATGAAGGGTGTGCATGCAAGGTTGAATGAAGACAAAAGTTGCCTCTTCATTAAGCATATCTTTTCGGTCTTCTAGGTCCCTCTTCTCAAGATGTGCAGATTTTTATTCCCAAGAATAGGGGTGTCAATGGGGTGGGGCGGGGGCGGGGGATGCCTCCGTGCTCCCCGTTCCCGCCCTCAAATTTTGTCCCCGTTCCCGCCCCATTCCCCGCCATGGGGAATAATTGTCCCCATTCCCATTCCCCACGTTTCCCGTGTTTCCCGCGGGTCTCCATTCCCCATCTGCTTATGTTGAACATTTATATGAAAATTATCATAAAAAAATATAAAAAAAAACCACAAAATGTCAAAACAACACACAAACATACATATCTTATCCAAGATTACAACTTATAAATAAAGAAATATAAAATCAAGTGATCATAGTTCATAAAACAAAATTTTAAAATACAACATACATTCTTAAAAAAAGTCATAAAATAAAGTCTTCAGCTTCTAACAAACAATTCCATGTTCTCTGTTAAAATACAACACAAACATGAATATGTTAACATACATCATAAACAAGAAATCCATATAATTAATAAGAATTTGACATAATAAAAAAATAATTACCTAAACTCTTAAATCTCCATATCCATCATATAGTCCCAAGGAATTGGAATTTTCGACCCTGATTTACCTATATTATATCAACCAACAATTTACGAGAGTTAAATTTAACATGAAATTGAACTTTAATACGAAATAAAATTTGAGTTATTAGTACTTTTACCTGAAGAGTGTATCCAATGCTGAGTACAAATTAACGCCTCAACAAGTTTACAATCCAATCTATTGAGTGCCTTTTTCGTTATTGTACTTTTCTAATTCAATATAATTAATCCCGCACCAGGAAACAACATACTACTAATTTGTGGCTCAGAAAAAAAACTTCAGAAAAATAGTATGATCTTTAATGATTTCTATAACATAGAAAAATATCAAACATGTGATGTTATGGATTACATTATTATATACACATGCAGTAACAGTTTATAGAGCTTGTGTTTTGGTCTTTTTGTGAAGTCAGATTGTTTATTTTACATCCCTTAGGTAATCAATATTCTAAGGATCTCACTTAGTATTTTTTGTTTTTCATCATCTCATTTTGGCCAGCTAACCTTTTAACCATTTCCAACTTCAGCTAATCAATCCAAATGCCAAGATAGCTTAATTTTGAGGAACCACTGGAACAATATATTCCAATTTCAGAATTACAAGAAAAAAAAACCTATAGAGAAAATAATTAAAGACAAAACGCCCCCAAAAAAAAAAGATTTGTGCTTTAACTTGGATTAAAACATAATTTCAAATTACTAATTACATCACTCTTAAGGATTGAAACTTATGTATTACTTTCTTCCAACCACATGCAATCAATCACATTTTGCATTGCAAGGGAAATTACTAGTCTACAAAATTAAGCTAGTTTTCAATAGAAAATCCAAAACTGAAGTAGAACCATTCATCTTCTAAACCTGCAACAACCTCAAACTCCTTAAATCCTTCCAAACATTTGTAAAAGGCCCTAGATTCCACTTAGTGAATCCTAATTGCAATCAAAACTCATAACTAACACTTACTACAACAAACAGAGAACCTGAAACTTGAGGCCTGAAACACACTTAATCCTTGTACTAAAGTAGCTCAACCAATAAATTAAGCACAATAAGAAGGTGAATCAGCTTTATGTTTAGTCGATTCATGTATCACCGTTTTGGGTTATAATTCAATATATAAATGGTGCAGCAAATCAGAATTTTTCATTCTACAAAATATAAATTATTAATACAGAATAGCATAGCATAAACTCATCAACAGGCAACAGCTAATAAAATTAGAATTCAAAATTAATAGAAAATAAAAAAATTAAAGTATGAAAAAAATGAAAAAAGCAGCCACTAATTATCAGAAATTCATAGAACAAAATTCATGAAAAAAAGAAAAAACCTGAACTGAAATCCCAAAATACAAGAAGAAAAGGAGAGAGTAGTGAATATTACCAGGGATAAGAGAGAAATGGCTGAAGAGGTCAGAAACGCCGGTGAAGAGAAGAGCGGCGAACGACGGGAAGAGAGTGAACGGAACAGGGCACACGGGGCGGTGCGGTGATGATGCAGTGTGGGCCGGCTGAAACAAACAGTGACGAGTAGGGGTGTCGATGGTGGTCGGAGGTTGCTGGTTGGGACGACGGAGAGAATGCAGAGGAAGGGTGCAGAGAGAGACGAAGGATTCCGCGAGGAGAGGAGCACTGTTGAACAACAAATGCGGCGCTCTATGTTGGAAGTGGGAAGTGGGAACTGGGAAGTGGGGTTAGGGTTAACTTTTCTATATATATATATGCAAAGTGAAATTACTTAAAAACCAAAATAAAAATTAAATTCATAAGGATATTTAAGTAATTTACTATATTCGGGGATTGTGAGGAATACGGGGACGGGGACGGGGATCCCCGCTCGGGTCCCCGCATCTGCTTCGGGGGAATTTTGTCCCCCATCCCCGTCCCCGCAGGGAAATTTCCCACTATCGGGGCCCCATTCAGGGCGGTCCCCGCGGGGATCCTCGCTTCCTGGGGATTTTTGACACCCCTACCCAAGAAGCACCCTTCAAACCATGTGACTTACTTTTTGTCCTTATGCTATCTTTATCATCCATTGCCTTGTCCATTTCATTAAATAGTTCTTATGCTCACCTAACCATCATAACAAGACAAAAGAAGTAAGTACTAGCAAGTGGCGGCAAGAGAACAATTAATGTTTACAGCTAAAAATTTTGACTAGCTTTCCTTATGCTTGTTCAACCAACCGTGACTCCTTTTGTGCTCTTATATATAGTCTTGGAGGATACCAAACTTAGTGTTTGGTTATATAGTTCAAGTGTTACTTCCTCCAAGTATTATCATTGAGATCTTAACGGGATTAATGTCACTTTTGGTTAACCATCATAAAAAAAACACTTTTATTTTTCTATGAACTAAAAATTATAAGCATGGTTACACTTTCATGACTTTCAAGACTCAAAAGAACTTTGACTCTCATGACTTGTTCTTGCAATATATAGAACACTAAACTTAATGTTTGGCTAAATATTCTAAGAAACACATGTCAAAATGACAATATGATAATCATTTTTGAAAGGTATCTTAGTGTGCCTTTAGGCACATCAAACTTAGAATTGGATCATATGCTTCACAATGTCATGGATAGTTGTCAAAATTGTTTATTAGAGCTTGAATTCATGTTAGAGCAACAATTATTATTCATACTGAAGCATCAAAAACAAGGAAACTAAATCATGGGCTGCCTCCCATGGAGTGCTTCTTTAGCATCATTAGCTTGACGGTTGGTTTACTGTTAGGGTGGATTGTAATGCCTCAAATCTTCTCCCCTCACAGTGAAGCTTTCTCCACTTGATTCCTTGATGATTTCTACATGTTCCAACGAAAGGACCTTTTTGATTGTGAACACTTGGGGTAACTGAGTTGGAAGTGTCGGAAGCTGTGTTGAGATTAATGGATGGTGGGTTGATATCACCTTGTTTCCAGGGGAAAAATCTTCTGTAAGAATTTTTTTATTTCTCCATCCTCTTGGCAATTTCTTCATAACTCTTTTCTCTTCTTCCAGTAGTGCTCCAGTGATTATTGTGTCAGGGGGTTCCTCGTTAGCTACTCTTCCCAACTCTTGTGGCTTCAGTTCTTTCTTGAATTCTCTTTGTTGCTGTATCTCTTAAAATTCTTGCTTGTTCCCTAAGGACTGCTTCAGTGGTTTAACTACTGATTCACTGTTGCTTTCCTTTGTGCACATGTTGCTGTGATCATCCTTTGGCTCTTTAGGTTCTGGTTCAGACTCAGATGTAGGTTTGAAAACATGGAAGGTGAGATGTTCATCATGTATTCTCAGGATTAACTCTCCTTGTTCTACATCTATCAGTGCTCTAGCAGTGGCTAGAAATGGTCTCCCCAGAATAATGGGATGGAGGTAACTTTCATCCATGTCCAGAACAACAAAGTCAGTGGGGAGAAAGTAGTTTCCTACTTTCACCAATACATTTTTAACTACTCCTTCGGCCTGCTTCTGAGTTTTATCTGCCAATTGGATGATCACATCCGTGGATCTCAGCTCATTGATTTGCAACTTTTTCATAAGAGACAGAGGCATCACATTTATGCTAGCCCCTAGATCACAAAATCCTCTGTCAATTTTTGTCTCTCCTATGGCACATAGAATATGGAAGCTCCCTGGATCTTTTTTCTTCAGGAGTACGCCTTTTTTGATGAGGGCACTACATTCCTTGTTCATTGTCACTGTTTGTCCCCCTTTTAAGGTTCTTTTCTTGGTGAGCAGCTCTTTTATGCACTTGATGTATGTAGGCATCTGTTGGAAATTTTTGATAAAGGGGATGTTGACACTGAGAGATGCAAACATATCTAGGAATCTTGAATATGACCTTTCTTTCTCACTTTCCCTGAGTCTCTGGGGAAATGGTACTTGTGGCATAAAAGGCTTGAGGACTTCTTTCTCTTTTTCTTCCTTCCTCTGTTCAGGGCTAGCCATTTCTTCTATCTCCCTTACATTCTTCCTTGACTTTCCTTCATCATGCTCTGAGTGTCGGGAACTTTCTTCCTTCAAAACTTCTTTACTGCTTAGATTGATTGACTTGCATTCTTCCCACCTTACTTTCTTTAGTTTTCCTCTTGGATTTTTCTCAGTATCACTCGGGAAACTATCAGTGGACTTTGGAGTCTGATGTGAAAGCTGTCCTACCTGAGATTCGAGATTCTTAATAACCTCCCATCGGCTTTTTATACTACCTCTTACTTCTGCCCTGAATTTTTTCATGTCTTCAGACTTCTTGTAAAGGTTTGCAAGTATAGCTTCCATTTTGGCCATTCTGTCATTCTCATGTGGTGATGGTTGGTTGGGATTGAGATGTTGAGAATGGTTATTGTGATTTTGGTATAGTGGTTGTGAATAAGTACTTTGTATGGTCTGGTATGGTTTTTGGTTGGAGTTTTGGTGAGTGGAGTTGTTATACTGGTTTGGATTATGGGGTCTGTGGTGTTGGCCTTAGTTTTGTTAGTTCCCCCACCCAAAGTTTGGGTGGTTCCTCCAACCAGAGTTATAGGTTTTAGAATATAGATCATGAGCTTGCCTAGATGAATTTCCAAGGTAATTAGCTTCCTCCCAGTTAACTCCTTCTTCTATGTCCAACTCTCCTTGAGGTGATGGTTGAGTGTGGATAGCTGCAGCCTGATTCTTCTCCATTTGCTTGGTAAATTCAGCCAGTTACTTGGTGATCATCTTATTCTGGGCTAGGATTGCATCCATATGGTTTAATTCCAAGACTCCCCTGTTGTTGCTTGATAACCACTATTTTATGGTTTATATTGTGTTTAATTGTGTGGTTTTATCATGATCTTTATCCACTTATTCATTAAATAAGCATGCATTTATATTTCCTTCCTAAAGATGTTTTATGGTTGAAAACTTGCTTCCTAGAGACTTTTAATTATGTATTTTATTTCTCCCTTATTCCATTCGATGCCGTGATCTGTGTGCTAAGTGTTTCAGGCTTTATAGGGCATGAATGAGTTGGAGATTGGAAGGGAAGCCTGCAAAAATGGAAGGAACACAAGAAATTGAGGAGATGACCAGCGAGAAGCGACGCGACCGCATGGATGACGCGACCGCGTGGCATGGAATAGCACGAGTGACGCGGCCGCATGGACGACGCGTCTGCGTGGCAAAGCAGAAACGCGAATGACGCGTCCGCATGAGCGACGCGATCGCGTGACGTGCGCGATCTGCATAATTTGCAGATTCGCTGGGGACGATTTTGGTCCCTATCTTGACCCAGTTTTCGGCCCGGAACAACAGACTAGAGCTAGAGAACATGCAGAAACCAAGCACAACATTCATTCTACACAATTTTAGTTTTAGATCTAGTTTTACTCCTCCTCTAGGTTTTTCTCTCTACACATTCATAGTTTTTAGGATTATTATTTTACATTCATAGTTTGGGATATTGAGAAGAGTTATTACCTCATCAAGACTTCGTCATTCTAGTTCGTTTTCTTTACTTGGTCATACTCTTCCATGTTCTTTGCTTTGTTTAATTTTACCATTGGAATATTCTTAGGATTATTTAATATAAGGATCACTTTTATTTTTAATCAAATATTTTAACTTTATTTACAATGTCTTTCTTTAATTCTTTTTTATATGCTATGAATTTTACATTCACAATGAGCGAGTAGTTCCCTAACTTGATGGGGAATTGATTGAAAGGAACCCTTGAGTTGGAAGGCTTGAAAGAAAAATTGTAATTGGGTTTATGGTTGGATTGCCTCCTAATCACTAATACCAATCCCTTTTTATTAAGTGGATTGCAACTTGTGAACGGATATAGCAATCCAACTTGTTTGAATTTCCTTCACCTAGCGAAGGATAACAAAACAGGATAACCTTTAATTGTCAATTAATCCTGAGAGTATTCTAACAATAATAGGGATTCCAACTAATCAATTCCCAGTCAAGGCCTTTATTGAAATTATTCAAATTCATCAATTTAAATTCCTGTTTGCCCAATTCAAACCTTTTTTGAAAACCTCTGATTAATAAAATAGCACACTTTTCTGCAACTCGTTGGGAGACGACCTGGGATTCATACTCCCAGTATTTTAAATTCAATTTTATGTGACACCTTTCTAATTTGATAGGCGGATTTCTGGCGAGTTAAGAACTATACTTGCAACGTACATATTTCAACAATTTTTAATTCGCCAATTTCTGCCCGCATCATTGCTCCTATCTGAGGCATAAAAATACTCATTGTCAACCACTATCACTATAACATCAATGGCTTCTTCAATGGTCTTCTTCTTGTTAAGAAAACCTCCAGATGAGTGGTGTACAGCTTTCTTTGACTCACAATTCAGCCCTTCATAAAAGATATGAAGTTGCACCCACTCATTAAACATATCAGGGGGCACTTCCTTGTCAAATCCTTGAACCTCTCCTATGCTTCATAAATAGTCTTGCCATCCTGCTGTCTGAATGTCTGCACTTCAGTTCTCAGCCTATTTACTTTTTGTGGAGGGTAGAACCTTGTCAAGAATCTATTCACTACATCCTCCCAGGTTGTCAAGCTTTCCTTGGGAAATGATTCTAGCTATTTTGATGCTTTGTCCCTCAAAGAAAATGGAAATAGTAGCAATCTATAGGTGTCAGGATGAACACCATTAGATTTAACTGTGTCACATATCCTTTGGAATTTAGTGAGATGCTCATTAGGATCCTCTTGGGCACTTCTCCAAAAGAACAGTTGTTCTGGACTAGAGTTATGAGCTGAGGCTTCAATTCGAAATTATTAGCATGGATAGTTGGCTTTTGAATGCTGCTACCACAGTTTCCTGGGTTTGGATTGATGTATGATCCCAGAACTCTCCTCTCTTGTCCAGCAGGGTTGGCCGCACCTCTTCTGGCATGATTGTTCACCTCTCCTTCATGATGGTTTTCCATATCATCCTCCATGGTTATATCCAAGTCTTCCTCCTCTTCTTCTGCACCAACAGCCCTCTTTCCTCTTGCTTCCCTCCTTAATCTCAGGAAGGTTCTTTCTGGTTCACTATCAAACGAGGTTGAGGTTTCCTTTCTCCTACCTATCATACAAGGAACAAGTACAAGAAACAGCAAATGCAGAATTCACTAAAACAGAGTATAGTTAGCTTGGTTAGAGCAATTTATCAAATGGGTAGTGGGTTAACTTGCTGGAAAGTAAGAGAATAAAGAAATTAAAGAGAAACAACTAAAATTGCAGAAAAACGAAAATGAACAGCTGAAATTAAAATTTCAATTAATCAAAAGAAAAGAAAAGTGCTCAATCTAGTTATCCTCCAATTTAGTAATTGTCAATACAAAACTAATCCCCAGCAACGGCGCCATAAACTTCATTCACTAAAATTTGCCTCTCAACAAATTTCTTACCGGCAAGTGCACCGGTTTGTCGTCAAGTAAAAACTCACTGTAAAGTGAGGTTGAATCCCACAGGGATTGGTTGGTTGGATCGGAGATGTGCTGAACTCTCTCAAGCTGAGATAGAACTCTGTCAACCTGATGCTACGCAATTGATACAAAGTAAATCAACACAGTAGTCGACTTCAATAAGTGTGTGTGCTCAGGCCTAAAGATATCAGGATGGACTACTTGAATAACCTCAAGAGTGTGGTACAGCATCCAAATAAACTGTAACATGTCAATTAGTAAAATTCAAGTATTATGACATAAACATAAACAACGAACCAGTATAGTTGAAAAGAAGTAATGGAAGCTTATACTTACAACATTTACACTTAACCTGTCTAGTCTATGTCGAGTAGCGATGACCTAAGGACCCTTCTCGTCTGATGATGGCAGGTACCTACCCCACCTAGAAGATTCATAATGACAAACATTAAACTTATAAAAATAAGTATATGAACTAAAGCACTATACATCTCATTCATGAAACGTACTTACCTCGATGCAAGCGGTCAGAGAATGGTGCTGATTCACTAAAATTTGCCTCTCAACAAATTTCCTACCGGCAAGTGCACCGGTTTGTCGTCAAGTAAAAACTCACTGTAGAGTGAGGTCAAATTCCACAGGGATTGGTTGGTTGATCAATGTAAATTGGAGAATTGTTCTATTTGAGCGAAATTAGAATTAAATTGGGATTGAAGAAAGTAAAATTGGCGGGAAACTTAAATTACAAGAAATTAAATGACAAAAATTAAAGTGCGAGAAATTAAATGACAGAAGCTTAAATTGCAAGTAATTAAATGAGAATGGGTAATTAGTATGAAATTAAAGAACAGAAAGTAAATAGAATGGGTAGATCAGAGATGGGGATTCATTGGGTTTTAGGAGATATTGAATTCTCCGGATCAAATTATTTTCATCTCTTCCTCAATCAATGCATTCATTGACATTGCTTGGCAATCTTAGATGCTTGGATCCCAATGTCTTGGCTCACCAATCTCTCTAAGCATGAACAATTGCCCAATGTCTTGATTTAATTGCTCATGGGAAGAGTTGAAGTTCGGTCACTGACTGTGCCACACAAATTCATAGATCAAAGTATCGGTAGGATTAAATGTCACAATATCCATCCAACCCCCAATCTAATCCAATGTGAGAAAGCAATTCTAGCATGAATTCTTCATCCCTCTCTCAAGGATCCGAAGAATTCTAATTATGAATAGCTTCTCTATCAAGACAACTATCCAATTGAATTAAGATCGAAAGCTTTCTAACAAAAATCAAGAGAAAAGAAAGAAGAAGAAGATGAAAACTACTATTAATCCATTGAATTACAATAGAGCTCCCTAACCCAATGAAAGGGGTTTAGTTATTCATAGCTCTCAAAATGGAAAATGGAATTGAAGGATACATTGCAGAATTCAAAGATTTGCAGAAAAGTAAAATTGAACCAAAAAGTAAAAAGTGAAGTAAAAGGTCCCTCTAACTTAAATTCTAAGCTATTTATACACTTTCTTCCATTGATCTTCAATATCTGAATTGGGCTTTTGGCCTTGATGGAATTGGGTTGAAATGGCTTCCAACTGGTTTCCCTTGCTGTTGAGAAGAGATCTGTTTGAATTGCAAGTTCCGGTGCTTCAAGTTGGAGTCAACGTTTGATGGCCAACGTTGACTCAAACGCCCTTCTTAAAAACTAGATAAATCTGTTATCATTGACGTTTGACTCAACATTGGAGTGCCAACATTTTTCTACCCACGCGTACGCGTGCCTTGCACGTTTGCGCCTATGGGTCAGAAAGCTCATCCAAGCGTGCGCGTGCTGCACGTGTACGCGTGGATGCAAAAATCCCATTTTCCATTTTTAAAAACATGTAGAAAAGCGTTGGCCTCAGCGTTGGAATGGAAACGTTCCCTCCAACGTTGGCCAATCCATGCGTGCGTGTGCTGTACGCGTGCGCGTGGATTCTCCGAAGTTAGGCCCACGCTTACGCGTCATGGACGCGTACACGTCATTGCGCGTATTCAAATTCAGAATTTTGAAGCCACCATCGTGCACGTTGGCCACCAACGTTGGAGGTAGCGTTTAGGGTCCAACGTTACCCATCCACGCGTACGCGTCAGGTGCGCGTGCGCATGGATTGCCAGAATTTTCAATCCACACGTACGCGTACAGCATGCGTGCGTGTCGCTACAGAATTTCAAAATCTCCAGAAAGCTCATTTTATCACAACGTTGAGGGTAACGTTGGCTTGCCAACATTCCCTCAAACGTGAGCACCAGCAAATCATGCAGAACCTTGCACTGCTTCCTTCTCAACGTTGCTACTCCTTCATCTTCTCTATGCTCCTTCTTCAACTTCCTTCCATGCCTTCTTCACCTATCATCAACCAATACATGCATCAAAGCCTTGCTAAAGTCATGAGAATTCTCATCATTCTTAGCACACAAGTAATTATAGCATAATTCTAATGAAATTGCAACAAATTAACCATAGTTAGATGAATCTAGGTCTGCATGAATTTCTACCCTAATTGCTTACTTATAACTCAAGAAAGTGCATAAAACCTATTAAAAACAAAGAAAAAGGCTAGTGAAACTAGCCTAAGATGTCCTGGCATCAGGTGCCAAACCCTCTGGGCTTGAATGTTGGAAACCTCTAAAATATCCAAGACTGCAGCATTGCTAGTGGCCCAGCTAGATTCTTAAATTCTGGTTAGCAGCTCTACAGAGATACCTATACAACCAGCACAATTTGGCCGAACCCCAGCTATACCTATCGAGTTCGTCAAGGTCTGCAACATAGGGGAGTCACCGTAAGTGAACTCTGGCACCAAACTTGTCCCCAAAAAGCATCGTGGACAATAACATCATGATGCAACCACGCGCATAAACCTGTACCATGGCCTCTGATGCATTAGCTGACATGACTATGAACTTGTTCTGAAACCAGAAAAATGACACGGTGAACTCATCAATACAATTGTCAGGTGGAAGTTCACAAAACAACTCTTCAAACCACACCCATATAGGCTTTTCTCCCTCCATCAACTGCTCAAAGTCACTGAGACATCCACAGATTGGAAATCCATCAACAGGGAGGCCAAACTAATATGCCACACCCTGTTAAGTTACCGTGAACTCCCCAAATGACATCTAAAATGTGTAGGTCTCAGCACGCTATCGCTCCACAAATGCACTAATAAATGGCTCATCAAGCTTAATCCAATAATAATTCAGCCTTGTAACATGTAGTAATCTAGCACTATTGGTGCACGAATTGTGAATCACACTTTCCACAACGCGTACCACTAACCAGCAAGTGCACTGGGTCGTCCAAGTAATACCTCACGTGAGTAAGGGTCGAATCCCACGGAGATTGTTGGTTTGAAGCAATCTATGGTTATCTTGTAAATCTTAGTCAGGAAGTCAATTATGTTTATCAGTTGAATTTTGAATAACCAAGAGAGCATAAATTAAAGATTACTTGTTGTGCAGTAATGGAGAATATGTTGGGGTTTTGGAGATGCTTTGTCTTCTGAATCTCTGTTTTCCTCTGTCTTCTGATTCACGCACGCACGCCCTCCTATGGCAAACTGTGTGTTGGTGGATCACCGTTGTCAATGGCTACCTTCCGTCCTCCCAGTGAAAACTACGCTCACGCGCTCTGTCACAGCATGGCTAATCACCGGTTGGTTCTCGATCCGGTTGGAATAGGATTTACTATCCTTTTGCATCTGTCACTAACGCCCAGCCTTCAAGAGTTTGAAGCTCGTCACAGTCATTCAATCCTTGAATCCTACTCGGAATACCACAGACAAGGTTTAGACTTTCCGAATTCTCATGAATGCTGCCATCAGTTCTAGCTTATACCACGGAGATTCTGATTAAGGAATCTAAGAGATACTCATTCAATCGTATATAGAACAGAGGTGGTTGTCAGGCACATGTTCATGATTTGAGGAAGGTGATGAGTGTCACAGCTCATCACCTCCATCACAGTTAAGTGCGAATGAACATCTTAGATAGGAACAAGCGTGTTTGAATGGAAAACAGAAATACTTGCATTAATTCATCGAGACACAGCAGAGCTCCTCACCCCCAACAATGGGGTTTAGAGACTCATGCCGTCAGAGAATACAAAGTTTAGATCTAAAATGTCATGAGATACAAAATAAGTCTCTAAAAGTTGTTTAAATACTAAACTAGTAGCCTAGGGTTACAAAATATGAGTGGACTATGATGGATGATGCAGAGATCCACTTCTGGGGCCCACTTGGTGTGTGCTGGGCTGAAACTTAAGCAATTCACATGCAGAGGCCATTTGTGGAGTTGAACGCCAGTTTTTATGCCAGTTTGGGCGTTCAACTCCAGCTTTTGATCCTTTTCTGGCACTGGACGCCAGAATTGGGCAGAGAACTGGTGTTGAACGCCAGTTTACGTCATCTATCCTTGTGCAAAGTATGAACTGTTATATATTGCTGGAAAGCCCTGGATGTCTACTTTCCAACGCAATTGGAAGCATGCCATTTTGAGTTCTGTAGCTCCAGAAAATCCACTTTGAGTGCAGGGAGGTCAGAATCCAACAGCATCAGCAGTCCTTTTTCAGCCTGAATCAGATTTTTGCTCAGCTCCTTCAATTTCAGCCAGAAAAATACCTGAAATTACAGAAAAATACACAACTCATAGTAAAGTCCAGAAATATGAATTTTTCCTAAAAACTAATGAAAATAGACTAAAAACTAACGAGAACATACTCAAAACTATATGAAATTAACCCCAAAAAGCGTATAAAATATCCGCTCATCACAACACCAAACTTAAACTGTTGCTTGTCCTCAAGCAACTAGACAAATAAAATAGAAGACTAATAGGTTGAGAAGCAATAATATCTCAGAGTTTTTGAATGAAGCTCAGATTCTAATTAGATGAGCGGGGCTAGTGGCTTTTTGCTTCTGAACAGTTTTGGCATCTCACTTTATCCATTGAAGCTCAGAGTGATTGGTATCTATAGGAACTCAGAATTCAGATAGTGTTATTGATTCTCTTAGTTCAGTGTGATGATTCTTGAACACAGCTTCTTTATGAGTCTTGGCCGTGGCCCTAAGCACTTTGTTTTCCAGTATTACCACCGGATACATAAATGCCACAGACACATAATTGGGTGAACCTTTTAGATTGTGACTCAGCTTTGCTAAAGTCCCCAATTAGAGGTGTCCAGAGTTCTTAAGCACACTCTTCTTTTTGCTTTGGACCTTGACTTTAACCGCTCAGTCTCAAGTTTTCACTTGACACCTTCACGCCACAAGCACATGGTTAGGGACAGCTTGGTTTAGCCGCTTAGGCCAGGATTTTATTCCCTTAGGCCCTCCTATCCACTGATGCTCAAAGCCTTGGGATCCCCTTTTTTTTTTGTTACCCTTGCCTTTTGGTTTTAAGGGATATTTGGCTTTTTTCTCTTGCCTTTTGGTTTTAAGAGCTTTGGCTTTTTCTGCTTGCTTTCTCTTTTTTTTTTTCTGCAAGCTTTGTTCTTTGCTGCTTTTTCTTGCTTCAAGAATCATTTTTATGATTTTTCAGATTATCAATAACATGTCTCATGTTCACCATTCTTTCAAGAGCTAACATATTTAACAGTCTTAAACAACAAATTCAAAAAACATATGCACTGTTCAAGCATTCATTCAGAAGACAGAAAGCATTGCCACCACATGTAACTAATTAGAATTTCTCTTATTAAAAACTCGAAATTTTATTGCCTCTTATTCAAAAGATCTACTATTTTATTCATGTTTAATGATGATGAGAAAAATAAACTATAACTTAATTGGAGATAAAATCAAAATAGATACTAATTACTACTATATGACTCCTAAGGTAAAACTAAAATAAGAACAATTATCACAGAGTTAAGGCTAAGATTAGAACTCAACAACCTTGAGGTTTGGAAGTGGATGTTCCTCTAGTCTGTGAGGTGCTTGGTCCTTGCCTCTTGGAGTGTGTTGTTTTCCTTTAGGGGCCATGATCTTAGTGATCACGGATAAGCACACCAAACTTAGAGCTTTGCTTGTCCTCAAGCAAAAGAAAAGAAAGGAGATGGGTAGAAGGAGAGCTCCTCCCCACCATCCTGGCGTTTGAACGCCCAAACACTGTCTGTTTTGGGCGTTCAACGCCCAAATGCTGCTCTCCTGGGCGTTCAACGCCCAGTTGTTGCCCTTTTCTGGCGTTGAACGCCAGATAGCTATCCTTACTAGCGTTCAGCGCCCACTGGATGCCCATTTTGGGCGCTGAACGCCCAAAAATGGCCTTCACTGGCGTTTTCTTGCCAGTGAGCTCCCTATCTCTGTTTTGTGTGCAGATTCCTTCTGTAACCCTGTAAACTTATGCAAATGATTTTTTTACCTTAGTGTCAGTGAACTTTATATAAACAAATAAAAATAAAAATAGGGCAAAATGCTTAGAGGATTGATGCCCCATGGCTGGGTTGCCTCCCAGCAAGCGCTTCTTTATTGTCTTTAGCTGGACCTTGCTGAGCTTTTAATCTAGCTTCAGCCTTGAGCATTCTTGCTCAACGTTGCCTTCAAGATAGTGCTTGATTCTCTGTCCATTGACAATGAACTTCTTATCAGAATCAATATCTTGAAGCTCCACATAACCATATGGTGATACACTTGTAATCACATATGGTCCCCTCCACCGGGATTTCAATTTCCCGGGGAATAGCCTGAGTCTAGAGTTGAACAGCAGAACCTTCTGTCCTGGCTCAAAGATTCTAGATGACAGCTTTCTGTCATGCCATTTTTTTTATTTCTCTTTATAAAGCTTGGAATTTTTGAAAGCTGTGAATCTGAATTCCTCTAGCTCATTTAGCTGGAGCAATCTTTTTTCTCCTGCTAATTTGGCATCAAAGTTTAGGAATCTGGTTGCCCAATAGGCTTTATGTTCCAGTTCCACGGGCAGGTGACATGCCTTACCATACACCAGTTGGTATGGAGAGGTCCCTATAGGGGTCTTGAATGCTGTTCTGTAAGCCCACAGAGCATCATCCAAGCTCCTTGCCCAATCCTTTCTACGGGTATTTACTGTCCGTTCCAGGATTCTCTTTAATTCTCTGTTAGAGACTTCAGCCTGCCCATTGGTTTGTGGATGATATGGAGTGGCCACCTTGTGGCGAATTCCATACCAAACCATGGCAGAGTAAAGCTGTTTATTGCAGAAGTGAGTGTCTCCATCACTGATTAGTACTCTAGGGACACCAAACCTGCTAAAAATATGTTTCTGGAGGAACTTCAGCACTGTTTTAGTATCATTGGTGGGTGTGGCAATAGCCTCAACCCATTTTGATACATAGTCAACTGCCACCAGAATATAAGTGTTTGAGTAAGATGGTGGGAAAGGTCCCATGAAGTCAATTCCCCATACGTCAAATAACTCAATTTCCAAGATTCCTTGTTGAGGCATGGCGTAACCATGAGGCAGATTACCAGCTCTTTGGCAACTGTCATAATTACGTACAAACTCTCGGGAATCTTTATAGAGTGTGGGCCAATAGAAGCCACATTGGAGGACCTTGGTGGCTGTTCGCTCACCTCCGAAATGGCCTCCATATTGAGATCCGTGGCAATGCCACAGGATCCTCTGTGCTTCTTCTCTAGGCACACACCTACGGATAATTCCGTCTGCACATCTCTTAAAGAGATAAGGTTCATCCCACAAGTAGTACTTTGCATCAGTAATTAATTTCTTCTTTTGTGTCCTGTTGTACTCCTTGGGTATGAACCTTGCAGCTTTATAGTTTGTAATATCGGCAAACCATGGTGCTTCCTGAATGGCGAATAAATGCTCATCAGGAAACGTTTCAGAGATCTCAAGAGAAGGAAGGGGCGTCCCTTCCACTGGCTCTATCCGGGACAGATGATCAGCCACTTGGTTCTCTGTCCCTTTTCTGTCTCTTATTTCTATATCAAACTCTTGCAGAAGCAATACCCATCTGATGAGCCTAGGTTTTGAATCCTGCTTTGTGAGTAGATATTTAAGAGCAGCATAGTCAGTATACACAATCACTTTTGATCCTACTAAGTATGATCTGAACTTGTCAATGGCGTAAACCACTGCAAGTAGTTCTTTTTCTGTGGTTGTGTAATTTTTCTGGGCATCATTTAGAACGCGACTGGCATAATAAATGACATGCAGAAGCTTGTCATGCCTCTGTCCCAATACTGCACCAATGGCATGATCACTGGCATCACACATTAGCTCAAATGGTAATGTCCAGTCTGGTGCAGAAATGACTGGTGCTGTGACCAACTTAGCTTTCAGCGTTTCAAACGCCTGCAGGCACTTTGTGTCAAACACAAATGGCATGTCAGCAGCTAGCAGATTGCTTAGAGGTTTTGCAATTTTTGAAAAATCCTTTATAAACCTCCTATAGAATCCTGCATGCCCCAGAAAGCTTCTGATTGCCTTAACATTGGCAGGTGGTGGTAATTTTTCAATTACCTCTATTTTTGCTTGATCCACCTCTATTCCCTTGTTTGAGATTTTATGCCCAAGAACAATTCCTTCAGTCACCATGAAGTGACACTTTTCCCAGTTTAAAACTAGGTTGGTTTCTTGGCATCTTTTCAGAACAAGTTTCAGGTGATCAAGACAGGAGCTGAATGAGTCTCCATATACTGAGAAGTCATCCATGAAGACTTCCAGAAATTTTTCCACCATGTCAGAGAAAATAGAGAGCATGCATCTCTGGAAGGTTGCAGGCGCATTGCATAGCCCAAAGGGCATCCTTCTATAAGCAAACACTCCAGATGGACATGTGAATGCTGTTTTCTCTTGATCCTGGGGATCCACTGCAATCTAGTTATAGCCTGAATAGCCATCCAAAAAGCAGTAATAATCATGACCTGCTAGTCTCTCTAGCATCTGGTCTATGAATGGTAAAGGAAAATGATCCTTTCTGGTGGCTGTATTGAGCCTTCTGTAGTCAATACACATGCGCCACCCTGTAACTGTTCTTGTAGGAACCAGTTCATTTTTTTCATTATGAATCACTGTCATGCCTCCCTTTTTTGGGACGACTTGAACAGGGCTCACCCAGGGGCTATCAGAAATGGGATAAATAATCCCAGCCTCTAGTAATTTGGTGACCTCTTTCTGCACCACTTCCTTCATGGCTGGATTTAGCCGCCTCTGTGGTTGAACCACTGGTTTGGCATTATCCTCCAATAGGATTTTGTGCATGCATCTAGCTGGGCTTATGCCCTTAAGGTCACCTATGGACCACCCAAGAGCTGTCTTGTGTGTCCTTAGCACTTGAATAAGTGCTTCCTCTTCCTGTGAATTTAAAGCAGAACTTATGATCACTGAAAAAGTGTCACCTTCTCCCAGAAATGCGTATTTCAAGGATGGTGGTAGTGGCTTGAGCTCTGGTTTCGGAGGTTTTTCCTCTTTCAGAAGAAAGTTCAGAGGCTCTTTCATGTCCCCTGAATCCTCTAAATCAGGCTGAACATCTTTAAAGATGTCTTCCAACTCTGATTCGAGACTCTCAGCCATGTTGATCTCTTCTACCAAAGAGTCAATAAGATCAACTTTCATGCAGTCTGTTGATGTGTCTGGATGCTGCATGGCTTTGACAGCGTTCAACTTGAACTCATCATCGTTGACTCTCAGGGTTATTTCCCCCTGTTGGACGTCAATGAGGGATCGTCCAGTTGCTAGGAAGGGTCTTCCTAGAATGAGAGTAGCACTCTTGTGCTCCTCCATCTCCAGCACAACAAAGTCAGTGGGAAAGGCGAATGGCCCAACTCTGACAATCATGTCCTCAATCACGCCTGATGGGTATTTAGTGGAACCATCAGCAAGTTGGAGACATATCCGGGTTGGTTTAACTTCTTCAGTTAAGCCAAGCTTCCTGATAGTGGATGCAGGTATCAGGTTGATGCTTGCCCCAAGATCGCACAAAGCTGTCTTGGTGCAATCACCTTCTAATGTGCATGGTATCAGAAAACTCCCAGGGTCTTTAAGCTTTTCAGGAAAGCTTTTCAGAATGACTGCACTGCATTCTTCAGTGAGGAGAACTCTTTCTGTTTCTCTCCACTCCTTTTTATGACTCAAGATTTCTTTCATGAACTTGGCATAAGAAGGTATTTGCTCAAGTGCCTCTGCAAATGGAATCTTTATTTCAAGAGTCCTTAGATAATCTGCAAAGCGAGCAAATTGCTTATCCTGCTCCTCTTTCCGGAGTTTTTGAGGATAAGGTATCTTGGCTTTATATTCCTCAACCTTAGTGGTTAAAGAAGCCTTTTTAGAGGGGTTGTTATCAGCACTTGTGTGTGTCTGATCCCTCACTGGCAATTGAATGCCAGAGTCAGAAGCTGGAGTGACGTTAGACGCCAGCTCACTGTCTGTTCCTGGCGCCTGAACGCCAGAAATGTGCCCATTTTGGGCGTTCAACGCTGGATTCTGCCCCATTTGGGCGTTCAACGCCAGATTCTTGCCCATTTCTGGCGTTGAACGCCAATCTTGCCTTGTTTCTGGCGCTGAACGCCAGTTTTGGGCATGGTCTGGGCGTTCAGCGCCAGCCTTCCACCCATTTTCTGGCGTTTTAGTGCCAGAATTATTTTTCCCTGGGCTCTTACTGTCCTCAGGTGAATCTTTGGTGGGTCGCTCTTTTCTTGAATTTTTGATGCCTTGAGGTGGGGTATTTAATGTTTTCCCACTCCTCAATTGAACTGCTTGACATTCTTCTGCTATTTGCCTTGATAGCTGCTGCTTTGTTTGCTTAAACTGTTCGTCCATATATATATTAGCTATCCTTGTCTCCTGTAGCCTGTCCTTGAATTCAGCTAACTGCTTTGTTAGAAAGTCCAATTGCTGATTGAATTCAGCAGCTTGTTTTACAGTACTGAATTCAGCAGTTACTGTTTTAACCTCTTCATTCATGGAAGGGTTGCTGCTTAGGTACAGATGCTGATTCCTGGCAACTGTATCAATGAGCTCTTGAGCCTCTTCAATTGTCTTTCTCATATGGATGGATCCACCAGCTGAGTAATCTAGAGACATCTGAGCTCCTTCTGCAAGCCCATAGTAGAAGATGTCTAACTGAACCCACTCTGAAAACATTTCAGAGGGGCATTTTCGTAGCATCTCTCTGTATCTCTCCCAGGCATCATAAAGAGATTCATTATCTCCTTGCTTGAAGCCTTGGATGTCCAGCCTTAGCTGTGTCATCCTTTTTGGAGGAAAATATTGATTCAGGAATTTTTCTGTTAGCTGTTTCCATGTCCTTATGCTGGCCTTAGGTTGGTTATTCAACCACCTCTTAGCTTGATCTTTTACAGCAAATGGAAACAGTAATAGTCTGTAGACATTCTGATCTATTTCTTTATCATGTACTGTGTCAGCAATTTGTAAAAATTGTGCCAGAAACTCTGTAGGTTCTTCCTGTGGAAGACCGGAATACTGGCAACTTTGCTGCACCATGATAATGAGCTGAGGATTCAACTCAAAGCTACTAACTCCAATGGAGGGTATGCATATGCTACTCCCATATGAAGCAGTAGAGGGGTTAGAATATGACCCCAGAGTCCTCCTGGACTGTTCATTTCCACTTATGTCCATGATGGATATATGGATATAACTTGGACTGATTTATCTTTTTACTTATTTTATTTTATAAGAAGTAAATACTTAAATAAAATAAAATAACTAAAAAGAATTTGAATTTTGAAATTAAAATTTTTATATACATTTTTTTTTTCGTAAAAAAAATTAAAATTAATTAGTAAAAAAAAACAGAAATTTTTGAAAAAGAGGGAGGATATTTTCGAAAATTAGAGAGAGAGAGAGAGTTAGTTAGGTAGTTTTGAAAAAGTTAAGAAACAAACAAAAAGTTAGTTAGTTAGTTGCAACAAATTTTGAAAAGATAAGAAGTCAGGAAGTTAGAAGAGATATTTTGAAAAGATATTTTTGATTTAGTGAGGAGAGAGAAAAACAATAAGATAGTACAAGATTTAAAATTTTTAGATCTAATGCTCCTTGTTTTTGAGAATTTTGGAGGGAAAACACCAAGGAACACCAAACTTAAAAATTTTAAGATCAAGACACAAGGAAAACTCAAGAACACTTTGAAGGCTCACAAGAACACAAGAACATGAAGAAAGAACACCAAACTTAAAATTTTTAGAAAACCAAACCAAAATTTTCGAAAACCAAAGGGAAATCAACAAGAAAACACCAAACTTAAAGTTTGGCACAGGATTTAATAGAAAAAATATTATTTATGAAAAAGAAGGTTTTGCAAAGAGTATAAAAGATTCTAACCCAATTACCAAGAACACAGATTAACGCTCTAGCCAAATGAGTTATGGAATTTTCGAAAATTTTAAGAAAGATTATTTTTGAAAACACCAAACTTAAAGTTTGGCACAGGATTTAATAGAAAAATTATTTTTGAAAAAGGTTTTGAAAAAAATATGATAGCCAATTATCATGAACATAAACACCACGTTCTAATTAACTGAGCTATAAATTTAAAGTGTTTTAACAAGGGATAAATAATAAAAGACTCTAAACAAAAAAAAAAGAGAATTTTTTTCCAAATCTAAGCAACAAAATAAACCGTCAGTTGTTCAAACACGAACAATCCCCGACAACGGCGCCAAAAACTTGGTGCACGAATTGTGAATCACACTTTCCACAACGCGTACCACTAACCAGCAAGTGCACTGGGTCGTCCAAGTAATACCTCACGTGAGTAAGGGTCGAATCCCACGGAGATTGTTGGTTTGAAGCAATCTATGGTTATCTTGTAAATCTTAGTCAGGAAGTCAATTATGTTTATCAGTTGAATTTTGAATAACCAAGAGAGCATAAATTAAAGATTACTTGTTGTGCAGTAATGGAGAATATGTTGGGGTTTTGGAGATGCTTTGTCTTCTGAATCTCTGTTTTCCTCTGTCTTCTGATTCACGCACGCACGCCCTCCTATGGAAAACTGTGTGTTGGTGGATCACCGTTGTCAATGGCTACCTTCCATCCTCCCAGTGAAAACTACGCTCACGCGCTCTGTCACAGCACGGCTAATCACCGGTTGGTTCTCGATCCGATTGGAATAGGATTTACTATCCTTTTGCATCTGTCACTAACGCCCAGCCTTCAAGAGTTTGAAGCTCGTCACAGTCATTCAATCCTTGAATCCTACTCGGAATACCACAGACAAGGTTTAGACTTTCCGGATTCTCATGAATGCTGCCATCAGTTCTAGCTTATACCACGGAGATTCTGATTAAGGAATCTAAGAGATACTCATTCAATCGTATATAGAACGGAGGTGGTTGTCAGGCACACGTTCATGATTTGAGGAAGGTGATGAGTGTCACAGCTCATCACCTCCATCACAGTTAAGCGCGAATGAACATCTTAGATAGGAACAAGCGTGTTTGAATGGAAAACAGAAATACTTGCATTAATTCATCGAGACACAGCAGAGCTCCTCACCCCCAACAATGGGGTTTAGAGACTCATGCCATCAGAGAATACAAAGTTTAGATCTGAAATGTCATGAGATACAAAATAAGTCTCTAAAAGTTGTTTAAATACTAAACTAGTAGCCTAGGGTTACAAAATATGAGTGGACTATGATGGATGATGCAGAGATCCACTTCTGGGGCCCACTTGGTGTGTGCTGGGCTGAGACTTAAGCAATTCACGTGCAGAGGCCATTTGTGGAGTTGAACGCCAGTTTTTATGCCAGTTTGGGCGTTCAACTCCAGCTTTTGATCCTTTTCTGGCGCTGGACGCCAGAATTGGGCAGAGAACTGGCGTTGAACGCCAGTTTACGTCGTCTATCCTTGTGCAAAGTATGGACTATTATATATTGCTGGAAAGCCCTAGATGTCTACTTTCCAACGCAATTAGAAGCATGCCATTTTGAGTTCTGTAGCTCCAGAAAATCCACTTTGAGTGCAGGGAGGTCAGAATCCAACAGCATCAGCAGTCCTTTTTCAGCCTGAATCAGATTTTTGCTCAGCTCCTTCAATTTCAGCCAGAAAAATACCTGAAATTACAGAAAAACACACAACTCATAGTAAAGTCCAGAAATATGAATTTTTCCTAAAAACTAATGAAAATAGACTAAAAACTAACGAGAACATACTCAAAACTATATGAAATTAACCCCAAAAAGCGTATAAAATATCCGCTCATCAACTATCTAGGTACGGCATTATACGGTCATGCATTATCATCTTCAGTTGCTTACAAATGCTCCTTACATATCGAGTTGGCTGATAAAACAAGAATATACAGTTGCTACTCAACAACGTATAATAACAACAACATATATTAAAAGTGAAATTCACACTTAAACCCCACATTAACCATAATATTCCTAAGCATTTTAAACCTAAAAAATTAAAAAAAATCTAATTTACAAACCATATAGATTACATTAGGATAATTATATTAAGATAACTCAATAGATTACTGTCATCAACTATATAGATTGTAAACAAGTTTGACAACTGACCTCTTCGTCGATAAATCCAGCAACGTGCGCAATACAATTCCTCGCCATCTTTCACCAAAACTGTTTATCCCCTTGCCCTACTTGGCCCCGCCGTGCACTTCCCCCTCCACCGCCCATTGAAGTTTCAACCACCACGTTTGGCAACTGTTGTCGCCGCCCACCGCAACCCTCTATGCTGTGCACTGGTACCCACTTGGTCGTGATCCTTATTCCTCCTCTGCCGTAGACCGTCTTCTACCCAAACCCTCCTTCTCTGGAAGAACCTATTTTGCCTTAGCTTTATGCACGTGAATTGTGCTAGGCTATTGCGCCTTAGGTTTTTATACGTTAATCGTACTAGGGTATTGTGAGTTATCTTTTTTTCATGTAAATCGTGCTGCCCCTAGTGGTTTAGGCTAAAAACGTGTAGTCCATCCTAACTTGGAACGAGTTACATTCAACTTAAAAAGCTCAATGTCCTATAACGATTTATGTGCATTTCTTGAATGAATTCCATGCATAAATCGTCCTAATTAAGGTGTGGTATTTTACATATTATCAAAAACAAACAGTCTTGTGACAATTTATATATTAATAGGTTCAGGAAATTTATGTTTTAAAATTTTGTTTAGGAGAATCTGATAATAATGATCCCCTTTATTTTATTTAAATAAAAAAGATATTTAAATATAATTATATCAAACCGAAATGAAATTTAAGTTTGGATTGATTATCTCCATAATATCACACCTCTTTAGTATCTCTCATATAAGTTGGTCATAACCTTGTGGCTAAATAAGAATGTCTTTACCAACACATGGTTGGTTGGAGTGGAGTGGCATACACTTCTTTCACTTGACTAGTGATTTCGGGATTGAGTTAATGGCATGGAAAATCAGTTCTGGATGAGCCATGCCAGCTATGGAATCTCAAATGCTCGAATAGGATTGCATCTAATATGAAGATACTTATGGTTTCACCCAAAAAATAAGGATATCACTCATGTATCACTTAGTTATGGTCATACATACTGATAAAATTTTGTTATGCCACCTTCTTATGCTGATCGATTGATAATTAGTATCTAATGATATATAGGTAATAGGTAATATAAGGTTTTAATTATGAATTATGAAAGAATACATCATGCTTTGACTCTCATTAATTCTGATTTGTTTTAGTTGAAAAACAGGTGCCATTTATCTTTTAACTGTCAAATAGTTTTTGTGTATCCTACTATATCTAGCTTAAAAATACCGAAGAATGTGCAAGTTAGAAAAATATAAAGATCATCGGTAACAGAATTTAAGACTAATAAACTAATATATGATATGAGTGACAACTCCCACTTGTCAAATTTGACTAGCCATGAGCATAAACTAACCATTGAAGTAGATATACGATGAACCCAAACCCGGAGTAATTAAGCATATAACTAACTACAGATTATATGAAGGATACATGGTTATAACTATGTGTCGTGCTGGTTAACTACTTAGCAGCATCATGTGTTGTTGGAGAGAATGTCATATTTTTTTTCTGCATCCTGGTATTAGGAATTTAAGACGGCTAGGAAAGGTCGTTACACGAAAAAACTAAAATTAGAACCAACATATCACAAACGGGAGTGCCTGTGGCTTCGGCTTCTGACCACGATGACTCACAAATCCTCCTGACCAGTGGTGATGGTGTTCCCGCAACTTCACGCCCATTCTGTCCACTCTGCTGTGAACCAAGGCCTGCTCCACCGACGAACACAAATAGTGCCCGAAACTCAGAGCCAGGCCACGATAACTTGGATGCTAATGCAAATGGGGAAGATTCTCTTGATCAAAACCTTGACGATCTTTTGTTGCTTCTGGAGCTCAAAGTCGAAAACGATGCAAGACTACAGAATTTTGGACGGTTAAGATCATTGGTAACATATACATAATTTTTCTTGTTCAACATGATTTAAACTCTATGTTCAAAAATAATTTTCTTGCATGTTGTCCACAACGGATACATATATAAAAAAAGATTTGGCGGGCTTAACTCGCCATTCTGCCGTTAGGCAGAACGGGAGAGGAATTCAGAACAGCCTTACTTGGCGGGGGGGGGGGGGGTTTCCGTTTGCCACCCCTACTCCTACCAATTAACAAGGGGATTAGTTATTCATGGAGGAATGGAAAAAAAATATGCCGAGGAAGCTAGATGTCCTCTCTGTAAACATGGTTTACTTATTTATATCCTAATTCTAGAATTCAAATTAAAAACTATCCTAATCTTATTTTTCGGAAAGAAAGATTAGAAAAATTAACTACTTACTTTAGATTAAAATCAAAACAATAATTCAAATCTAGAAACAAATTCTAACAACCAAATTTTTTATGTTTCTAGAGAGAACTAATCATTAATCTTCTAGAATCTTGAATCTTTTGGATGTGATTAAAGCTTCTAATGATGTGTATATTTGAGATTGGGCCTTAATTGTTGCATCCTGAGAGTTGGAATTATCTTCACATCGGGCTTGTATGCTTTAAATTTGGGCGTGTGGCCCAATTACACCTCTAGGGCTGCTGGGACGCCGGGCTTGCCTTGAGAATGTCGGGCTTGTAAGGGAAGAAAGCATGGCCATTGGGCTTCTGATAATGCACACCGGACTTGTGATGGAGGAATGCATGGCCGCCGGGCTTCTATGTGTGCACGCTGAGCCTGTGATGTTTTCGGGAGGGGACGCCGGGCTTGTATGTGCAGCTGCAGTGCGTCCCTGCTTGGTGGTTTTGGGCTATATTTCTCCTCTTTCTTAGAGTACGGTTTTGCTTCTTGGGGGACGGTTTTGCTGTATTTGTGTTTTATTTGTGAAAAAGCTTTAATTTCTGCTTATTTTGAGACAAAACCTTCTGAAAACACAAAAACATTAACACAACTCCAAATATTTGATTATTTATAAAATTTTACTAGAAAACATAAGAAATTTGATTAAAACCTAAGAAAAAAAATAAATTGTCGTAATATATAAATTGAGATAACAATTTAAATTTCTCTAAAAGACTAAAACTAATATAATTAAATATTAATATAATAACTAAACTATTTAAATAATATTTAAGTCATTCGAGACCTTAGACATATATAGATTAGAGTTATTCTCGTAACGACAACCAACTGAAATAATGTAATCAACTTTAAAATTTATAATCCGTGCAAATTCAGATCATCCTCTTGTTTAATAAACTTTATCATCTGTTATCTATGTACTACGTCAAGGTATAGAATAGCCACAGCAAAAAACTAAATTGACTTTTATTCCCATCAATGGCATTGCATTGACACATCAGAAGGCTGGTAGTTTCGAAAAAAATCACAATATATTATAAAATTATTTTTTATTACGAAAAGTTAAAAAAAATTAAACACAGTATCAATCTTTAAAATTGCATATCCAAATCTAACACAATTTTATGAAAACTGAACCTAAATTGAGAAAACTCAATCTCATTATATGCTCTATTTGTAGATTTTCTGGTAGACGTAGAAAGTATAAGAACTTTTTTAATCACCTTTCATTAGGTTGGTTATTATATACGAGTAAATCCAATCATTCTTCAGTAAAATAGAGTTCATTGCCCCTTCATTAAATTCTTATATCCATGTAATTAGAATCTGAATCAATAAATACAACACAAGGTAGTATTTGATAAATGTGGTGCATTGTAAACGATTGCGATAAAGGATAATCACACTTTAATGTTAAACGAAAATAATAAATTTTAGTAAACAATTATCAAATTATCAAAAAAATAATAAAATGACAACATAAAAAAAATAATAATAAATTATAACTTATATCTTAAAAGAATCAACTTCTATAAAAAATAAAAAATACATTCTTATTTTATAAAGTATTAAAAAATAACAAATTAAAAATTTAAACAAAATATTTTAGCTCTTAAATCTAAACTCATGAACTACAAAAGAAATTCTATATATACGGATATACCTTTTAGTTATACAAAATTAATTATAGGAGATATCAATATCAATTTGATACTAATAAGATATACAAGTGCATAATAGAGAATATTAACAAAGCTATTAATATTAATATCATATTTATGGCTAATTATGTTTGATTAAAAATTATATTATAATAATTGATAATGAGAATGATTGAGAATTAATATAATTAGAATGATTAAAAATATTAATAATTGGTAATTAGTATAATTGTGTATTAAATATTAATTTTTATATAATTATTAAAAAGATAATTTTCTAAAATAAGTTGAGAAGAGGGAGGTATACATACTGGCAATAGAATGCACCACGTCAATATTTTTGGTGCTAGAATGCTACCCATTATAAAATAATACTAGTGTATATACCGTATGATGTACAAAAAATATTTAATATTTTATTTATATCTGAAGTATTTTTAACAAAAAAAAATTCTTTAACATATTTAATTTTAAATTAAGTCTAATTTATTCTTTTTTATTCATGTGAATACTAAATAATAGTACATAACAAAAAACAATTCACAGATTAATTGAATTAATTAAAAAAAACATAATATGTAATAAATTAATGTCTTAATTTCTATGAAAAATGTGCGTACACATTTTTTTATCTCTAACATTAACCATTGCACATCTATAAGTTGTATCTCTATTTTTCTATAAAAAAATATTATTTATATAAAAATTTCTGTTTAACTACAAAAAAATATGAAAAACACAATTAACAACGAAGATATACAAATTGATTAAACAATACCTTATCATCTCAATTTATCAAGAACTTTTCTATACACAATATTAATGGTGCAATTCTCAAAAGTTCTCTCATAATATAAAAGTTTATAATCACATAATATATTAAGGAGATATATACATAATGTAGGATTAATCTACTCTAAAATAAAAATAAAAATATTCAATTAATTTAATTATCTATTTCAGAACAAATAATTATAATTATGTATATTTGGTTTCTAAAATTAAAAATGCACAATTTTTTTAATTAATAATTTTTTTATTTATGAATATATATATATATATATATATATATATATATATATATATATATAATATAATTGGAAAACTAAATTTTACCCTAATATACTATTTATTATAGGTTATCATACGATTATATATTAATAAAATTTTACTATAACACACACTAATAAAATTTTAACCCAACTAAATATATTATTGGACGTCTAAAATTTTCAATAAATACTATTGTTAATAAAACTTTAATCTAACTATTAATTATTTTATCACTTGTTTATAATAATTTCACACAATTGATTAAAATAATTTTCATAGAAGATATTATAATTATTGGCAAATTTTTTAACCTAATTATTGTATTAATTTTTTTGGTTATACTGAGAGCAAATAAGAATTAAAAATAAATTTAAAAACAAAAAAAAATTATATAATAAAATTTAAAAATAATATATCAAAAAATAATATAATATATAAATTGAGACAATAATTTAAATATTCTAAAATTAATTTAATCAAATAATAATATTAAAACTAAATTATTTAAATAATATTTAAACTATTCTAATCTTTAGACACATATAGATTAGAGTAATTCTATTAACAACACCCAACTGAAATAATGTCATTAGCTCAAATATATAGAATTCGTGAAAATACAGACCATCTTCTTGTTAAATAAATTTCATCATCCGCTATCTATGTAATGCAGCAAGGTATAGAATAGTCACACCAAGAAACTAAATTGATCTTTATTTCTATCAATGGCATTGCATTAATGCAGCAGAAAGCCGGTAGTTTCTGAAAAAAATCATAATATTTTATAAAATTATTTTTATTACGAAAAATTAAAAAAAATTAAATACAGTACCAATATTTAAATTTACATCTCCAAATTTGACATAATTCTAGCAAAATTGAACCTAAATTGAGAAAATTAAATATCATTATATGCTTCACTTCGAAAATTTTTGGATAGACGTAGAAAGCATGGAGGGAATGAAATTTGAACTTAGCATATAAAGTTTCTTGGAAACAATTACTTGATAGACGAAAAGAATAAGATTGAGTAAGAATAATTATCAAATTAGCAAAAGAATAATAATAGATTGGCGACATAAAAAAAAGTATCATAAAAAATTATAATTTATACATTAAAAAAAATCAACTTCGATGAAAAATGAAGAATACATTCTTATTCTATGAAGTAATCAAAGAAGAATAACAAATTAAAAAATTAAACAAAATATTTTGACTCTCAAACTTAGACTCGTAAACCACAAAAAAAAAATATTATACATAACTTTTAATAACACGAAATTAACTATAAAAATTAATTATTGATATCGATATCAATTTGTCACTAATTAACACACATATAGAGTATTTTAACGAAGCTATTTATGTTAGTATCATATTTATGGCAATTAGAATCATAAATTTACATTTAATTTTTTTATTATTGATATCAACATCAATTTGTTATCGATTATGTTTGATTAAAAATTATATTATAATAATTGATAATTAGAATGATTAAAAATATTAATAATTGATAATTAATTTAATTATATATTAAATATTGATTTTCATATATAATTATAAAGATATTTTTTTTTAAAATAAATTGAGAAGAAAAAAATATGCATACTGATACCATAATACGCCACGTTAGTATTTTTGGCGTTAGAATGCTACCCGTTGTAGAATAGTATAATGACGATAATGATTATTATAATTTTTTTCATATTTCAGTGATGAGTCAATTATCGATAATTAATAAATTAATAATTCTAATTCTATAAGGGTTAGATTATGACGCCAAGCATGCTAAGGTAGCACATTAGTTCATTTGTGTAAACATTGAGTTACTTTTGACTTTAGAAAATTTTAAATTTTAATTCTTATGTTACTTTAGAGAACTGTATTTTATAATAACTTTTTTAATATCAAAAGTTCTAGTAATAATTTTTTATATGCTAAAAAGTTAAATGATGATTTTTAATAAATTTTTAGAAATCGTTTATTGTTATGTTTTAAATTTATAATTTTGTAAAAATGAGAATTTTATAGAATTTGAACGAAAATACAAAATTTAGATTTCTATTCTTATTTGATTTAATTTTTTTTAATATTTTATTTAAATCCAACTAAAAATTATTTTTTATTAATATTTATGTTTTAAAATTAAATAAATAATTAATTTAAAAAAAAACATTAATAATCTATACAATTAGTAAATCGAATCAGACTGATTCGATTTATTGTTGTTATTCTATACAAATAGTAAATTAAATCAAGTTGATTTTATTTGTTATTGTTGTTATTCGATTTTATTTTATATTCGCTCTTTTTTAAATTAACTATTTTTTAGTTATACAAAATTATTAAAATAAATATTAAATTTTATTAAACATCTATAAATTAAAAAAAGCATATTTACTATCAAATCAATATAATCTCTACTATAACCATTATAATTTCGATGTTTGTCGTTATTTAGGAAAAAAAATTATAAAAAAAATATATTTAAAAAAATTTTGACCAAAAAATTAAAATAAAATAAATTAAAATTTTAAAAAAATAAAATACTTTAAATATTAAAAATAAAATTAAAACTTCACTTGGAAGTTTTTTTTTTGAATTTTGAGGTGTATAGTCGGTATTCTGTAAAACAAACATGGCATTTAATTGACTTAGGTTAGCTGGTTGGTGATGACGATGATGCGTGTGCCTGTGTTTTCACTATCGCCAAGTGTGGACCAAGCGGTGGTGACACATAATAGATTTTCATTGTACCATGCAACATAGTTATTGTTTTGGTCTGTTATAAAGCCATGTACATCTACTGCCCCCCCTGCATTTTGCAGGCTCTGCTCAAACACGCAGTACAACACTAAAAGTGAAATTTATATATATCAAGAGCTCTGATTATTTTGTGCATGTTTTTCTACAGAGGCAGCAGAGATTGAAGAATTTTGGACCGTACGTCAACCACTTCTGTTATCTTTACCAATCAATTTTTACGTCATTCCAACCTTTGTTTCTTTTTTTTTTTTTTCAAAAATCGATGTTTTATATAAATTAAAAAAAAAAGAATAGTAAAACGTAAAACTCTAAAATACACGGTAAGGTTCTACAAAATTACATAATTATATTTTCATAAATAAAATAGGTTATATTTATACTTTTTTATTGTATTTAAATATGGTAGTTTACAGTGTGTCTAAAATGAATTTAAATAACTTTACTTGTATTAATGTGTCATTTTTATAAATTACTGGGTTTCTTTTAAATACAAACGAAAGATAAATAAATTTTATTTGCATAAAATATATTAGTAAATGGATAAATAAATTTCCATTAATATATAATATATTTTAAATAAATAAACGCAAAGTATACCAATACATAAGAAAAGTATAAATCTTTCTTATTCACTAAAACTAATAAGTATGGAATAAAATTTTTATTACATTAAAGATATATTCATATTAAGACGTTATTTTTAATTACAACATATAAAATATAGAATAATTTAATTATATTATTCATTACTTGAAAGATGATTAAATCATTTTATATTAAAACTAAAAACATATTAAATAACTATTATATTAAAAATATTATGTGTAATAATTATATAGAAAGATTGAATTTTAAAAAATAATATTTAATATTTTATTCATCCTTAAAAAATAAAAATAAAATAACAATATTTTTGTTTTTTTAATATTCTTAAATATGGGTATAAATGATCCCGTTGAGATAGGATAAGTATTTGGAGTTTTAAGTCATGATGTTATTCTTAATTTTTAGGGCAAGTTACCATATTAAATTATTGGGAATTTAAAATTATCGGATTATAACTTTTAGAGATTGCATATGTAAATACATCTTTTATATTTCTATGCAAATTGCGATAGGAGATCCGCAGAATAGCCATGTACGTAAATTGCTAGAGGGGTATATCAGTTTACATTGAAACACGTTAATAAAAAAATCGCGGCATCTCTCTAATAGTTTCTTTAATGTTGGCCAATTATGCATAAACCACGATAGGAGTGTAACGGTTTAACTGCAATAAATTAGGCTAGTACATGTGTGCCATAACCGACTGTGCTCTTCAGCTAAAATCTCTGGATGAACAACAACAAACACGTGGAGCGCAGCATAAGGATCCCACACAATTTGCAAATGATTACATAATCTTCCATTAGTACAGTATATACTAAATTTGTGGGCGAACGAGAAATGAAACTTGGAAACAAACACAAACAACTTACATCTCGATCACCTAAGCGGTCCAATGTAAGGCGACACTGGATAATTCTTTCCTCCTTGCGGTCGGATGTTAGTAAATAAGTGGTCCACCTAAACGATGACAATGTTATATGAATATATAATCCGGAAATTCAATGGTTAATAACTAGAAACTAATAATGAAAGTCTAAGTACATCTATCGATACCTAGAGGCCAACGAAACCTGAGAGTAGGGAACCGCCAGAAAATCCAAGACTGTAGTAGCTGGAGGAGGCCTGCTAAGTTTGTCACATTTCTGTTGGCCACCCAACACATGCATCGATATAGCCATACCAACGCAGCCGAACCCTAACTATAAGTATCCATCTCGTCAAGTCTCGCCATAAAGGGCAATCACCGTATATGAACTCAATTTGCACTCTTATCACCAAGCAACTGAGTGGATAGCAGCATCATAATGTACGCACGTGCATATATGCGTATAGTATCCTCTAGTCGCATCGGCCGACAACACCCTGAATCTCTCATGGAAGCATGTGAAGTGGACTATAAATTGCTTTACCTTAGCTTATCCGACGGTGGAAGCTCACCAAGTATCTCCTGAAACCACTCCCAAGCGGGTCTGCCATCATCTATCAGTTTCTCAAAATTTGTAAGGCACCCAGATACATCCTTGCCATCCACGGGCAACCCTTGCTGGTATGCCACATCCTGCAGCGTGATGGTGCACTCCCCAAATGGTATATGAAAGGTGTGCGTCTCAGGATGCCACCTTTCAATGAATGCGCTGACCAGGGGCTCATCCAACCAGAACCACCGCGTGTTGAGCCTAGCCATGCGGTACAAACTAGCCCTCTCCAAATAGGGTATGATTGTGTCATCCAAAGGCACATTCTGTTGCCTCCGAACACTGTAAATATACCTACTTGGCTGCAATATGTGAGAAAAATAACCACACCAAATGAAAATAACACTTACAAGTTTAAGCAATAAATTATAGTCGGAAACATATCTAAATCTATTTTACAACAACTGAAAAATGTCCAACTTTTAAATTCATAAGTCCTACATTATAAAATTTAAAATAATAAGACTTAAATCTTAAATTTAAAATACTAAACTACAAAATTTATAATTTTACAATTAAAAAATAAAATAAAATACGACTGCTAGGTTCTATTTCAAAAATTTAAGTCTTAAATTTTAAATACTAAACTACAAAACCTATGATTTTAAAATTTAAAATTTAATACTTAAAAGCTAAAATTTTAAATCTTAGTTTTCAAATACGAAATTTAAAAAATAACCCTACAAGTCTTGAAATTTGAACCTTAAATTTCAATTACAAGAGGATAACCATTCTACTTAAACATTTGATCCTACCTTTAAATTTTAAGTCTTAACTTTGAAATCTTAAACTACAAAGCTTAAATTCTGTATTCTAACTACTGCACCCGAATACTACATTTTATGTTATATGAAATTCAATAAGTAAAAGAAAACAAACTTATCTCTTCGTTAATGCTGCCGACAACGTGCGCAACGCCATTGAGTTGGTACAGGCTACGCTTGTCTGCCATAGTCCTGCGCCCAACTAATTCCAAATGCCCAAATCCTCTCTAAACCTTAAGAACTTTTTCTCTTAATCCACAAAATCCTCTCTCTCTCTCTCTCTCTCTCTCTCTCTCTCTCTCTCTCTAAAACATTAACTTCTCTCTCTACAAATTTTTAAATGATACAAAAAGAATAATCCATGACTCCTTCTAGCATATTTATACTCAAGTATAAACCGTTACACCCCTATTGCGGTTTATGCATAATTGGCCAATGTGTGGGCATCTACTTATACTCTTTTTCTAGTTGTTTTTATATTGTTTTTAGCTAGATGTTGATTACTTTCACTTGATTTTAGTGAAAAAATCACCTTTGGATGCTACTTTGAGTTTTTCTCGTATTTTTATGGTTTTAGGTGAAATTTGGAGTAGTTTGGAGAAGTCTGGAACAAGAAAGGAAAATGTTGGCAGCCCCACTGGGCGCTGAACGCCCACCTAGCGTTCAATGCCAGTAGGGGGTATGAGATCAGAAGCTCTTCCCCTTCTCTGGCGTTCAACGCCCAATCCTGGCACTGAACGCCAGCATGCAGTTCGTTTCACAATCAATTAGGCCTCCAAGTGGATTTAGCACTTATTAGTTCTATCTTATTTTATCTTTGTAATCTTTATTTTAAAATAATATCTTTTAGGTTAGAATTTATTATTAGGTTAGTATTTAAAGGAGAAGATCAATTAGGTTTAGGATCTTTTTCCTTCCACAACTTTTCAGAACCCTATTTTCTTTGTAAGTCATGAGCAACTAAACCTCCTAATTAAGGTTAGGAGCTCTGTTTATTTCTATGGATTAAGATTATTATTCTTCTATTTCAATTAATGTTTGATTCCATTCTAAGGTGTTGTTTTAGTTCTTAATCTTATGAATTTGGGTGGAACGAGAGTATGACTCTTATTCTACATGAGCTCTTGTGATTCTCGAGGGAGCTATCTCGCTTGGGCTACAACTTGAAAACACTCCTCTTAAACTGTGAATTACCTGGACTAATTGGAATATGTGACATAAAATCCTCTTAACTTTGGGTAATTGAGGTTTTTGTGGCGCTTAACCCTATGATATAAATTGAATGATCACGAGAGTGGCTTTTGATGAGGATTAGAGGATATTAAATCATTAAGAGATTAGGGTTTAGTCACTTATGGTTTGCCATAGAATGAATCACTCATTGTTAAAATAGTTGGTAAGACGTTTTAATCCGGAAAAGTAAACATCTCCGAGATCTTAACTGTTTCTCATTATTGTTTTACACCAAACCTGTTTATTTGCTTTATTTACTTGCTTTTCACTACTTATTCGTTTTACAACAACAACAATCACCTTTTACTGTTTGCCTGACTAAGTCTATCAGGATAACTATTGCTTGCTCAGTCCGACAATCCTTGTGGGATCGATCCTCACTCACCTGAGGTATTACTTGGATGACCCTGTGCACTTACCAGTAAAGTTGTGCGAGTTCTAATTTCGCGCACCAAGTTTTTGGCGCTGTTGCCGGGAATTGTTCGTGATTGACAACTACCGGTTGTCTTGTTACTTAGATTAGGCATTTTTAGTTTTTTATTTGTGTTAACTTTTGTTTTTCCCTTTCTATTTTCGAAAATTTGAGTTTTATTTTAGTTAAAAATTTTTCCTTAATTTTTGAAATTAAGTTTGGTATTCCCATAGTAATTTTTCTTTTGAAAATATTTTTCAAAATACTAGTATTTCCTTTATCTAATTTTTGAATTTTTAATTTACCTTTTCTCATTTATTTTTGAATTTTTTATTTTGTATTTTATTTCTATTAAAAAAACAAAAACAAAATATTCCGTTCTTTCTTTTTTACTTTTCTATTTATCACCTGATGCATTTAATTTTGTTTGGTGTTTTGTGTTGAAAAAAATAATAGAGAAAGATCACATGGGTTACTACTCACACCCAAGGAGTGATTCATATTATTGTGGATGGAGGAACTACCCGGATTTTGGTTGGCAAGGTCAAGAGCAAAGAGATGTCAATATTCCATATTCCATCTATCAAGAACCATCATCTCCTTACTCATATCAAGAACCACCATCTCTTTATCCCTATCAAAAATCATCAACTTCTTGTTCATATTAGGAACTATCGTCTTTTGATCTTGCCTGCCAAGAACTATAGCAAATAACAGATAAAATTTTATAAAAATTTCAATCCTCACCCCCTGCTTATTCATACCAAGAACCATCATCTCTCTATTCATACTAAGAGCAAGTATCCCCATATTCATATCAAGAGCTATCAGCTCTAGAGCTTACCATGAAAGAATTAAGGGAGGCCTCAAGAAGAAAGTACCCAAGGACAAGAGGAACAAGAAGATTCTTACTGAAGACTTCTCACCTGGCATGAGAATAGTCTTCACAAAAAGTCCAGTCATACGACACACTGTGAACCAAATCCTGTCTTTGGATCATGTTGAACTAATTCATGAGAGTACAGGGAGAAAGTTCACAGGGAGGGGTGAAGATCTAAGCCCCTATGAACCTCCATAAAGGAACTGTCCGTCAAGCTAATGACGGTAAAGAAGCGCTTGTTAGGAGGCAACCCAACCATACATATCCTATAGGTTACTTTCACTATCTTTTGTTTTATTTTCGCTTATTTGAGTTTGATTTCATATTAAGTTATTTTCTATTTATTTTCATAGTTTTTCTTATTTTACTAACGTTTGTGATCATGTATAGCGCTTAGAACAGAAACAGAAAAGCACAAGCAAAATAAAATAGCATACCCTGGAGGAGACCCCCTGTTGGCGTTGAATGCCAGTCTAGCGTTTAGCGCCCAAAGGGGAGTGGAAGCTTGGACGTTAAATGTCCATACAGGAGCAGTCCAAGACCAATTTTTGGTCCCCCTAGGGTGTTCAACACCCTTCTTGGTGTTGAACGCCAGAAATTAAAAAAAAAATGTGGGAGATCCCCCTGGTGGCGTTCAACGCCAGCCCGGCATTCAACGCCCAAGGGGGAGGCAGCATGCTGATTTGAATTTTTGAAGTCTTTAACCTATGGATAACACCCAACCACCAACCACTTCACCATTTACTCACTTTTATCCATTCTCTCTTCCCTTTCACCCACTTTTCCTTCTACATTCATCCATCCCATCACCCATCACTTCCCTTGATTCTCTCACCCCACCTTTCACTCCACCCAATCACCTGTCATCAAACCCATCCATATTTCTTTCCAACAACTACATTCAAATTCAATTCCCCCCTCCCATTTTCCCTCTCCATAACCGAGCCAACCCCACCCCCTCCTATAAATACCCCTCCCTTCATCTATTTTCACCACACATTCACTACTCTTCCCCTCTTACTTCCCTTTCACCATCTACATTCCCTTTTTTCATTTTTCCCTCTTTCTTCACCTAAAAGTCAAAGCCTCTCCCAATCCCCTCTATATATTTTTTCTATTTTGTTGTCTTTTTCATTTCTTATATTTTTATTTGCTCAGAGATGAGCAAAATTTTTAAATTTGGTGTTGAACGCTCCGCTTTTTGCTTCATTCTTACCTCCATGGCACCAAAAATCGGAGAGTCCTCAACGAAAAGAAAGGAGAAAGCCTCCACTTCCGAGCCATGGGATTTCACAAGATTCTTCTCCAAGGCCAATCAAGACCATTTTTATGATGTGGTGAGGAAGAAGAAGGTGATTCTCGAGGTTCCCTTCAAGCTAAATGACGGTGAGTACTCAGAGATCCTATACCAGATTCTGAGACGGGGTTGGAAAGTTCTGGCCAACCCTGTGACTGAGGTTGGAGTATTGATGGTGCAAGAATTCGATGCCAATGCCTGGGTCACAAAGAAGCATGATACAAGCATGAACCCGGAGCTGAAGAACTGACACACCATGGTCAGAGGGCACATCATGGACTTCAGCCCTGAGAATGTGAGGGTGGTGCTACAGTTGCCAGAGCCAAGAGATGACCCTCATTCATACACTCGAAGGGTCAACACTGACCAAAGGTTAGAGCAAGTTCTTGCGGACATCTGTGTTCCTAGAGCTCAATGGAGGAGGGATGCTCAAGGTCGGCCGTACCAACTAGGTAGGCTTGACTTTAGGCCAGTGGCTAGAGGATGGTTAGAGTTTATCCAACGTTCGATCATCCATACGAGTAACCGCTCTGAGGTTACTATCGAGCGAGCAGTGATGATTCACTGCATTATGCTCGGCAATGAGGTGGAGGTACATCAAGTGATTCCTCAGGAACTCTACAGAGTAGCTGACAAGTCCTCCGCCTCTGCGAGGCTGGCCTTCCCTCATCTCATTCACCGTTTATATGCAGCAGCTAGAGCTCACATAGAGGGAGATACCCTGATCGAAAAGGAGAGACCAATCACAAGGAAGGGTATGGAGCACGCTATGGAGCCCATACAAGGACCGCAGCAAGAACCATTTCTACCACCTCCATAGGACATTCTGGAGATGCCTCAAGGGATGTACTTCCCTTCCCGTGACTATTGGAATCAGTTGACCACATCTCTAGGGGAGCTGACATTATCAGTTGATCAGCTGAGGCTGGAGCATTAGGACCATTCTGCTCTCTTCCATAAGATGATGGAAGATCAACGGAGGATGATGGAGGAGCAGAGGAGGCAGGGGCGTGACATAGAGGAGCTTAAACGATCCAGAGAATTCTCCGGAGGGAGCAGCAGCCACCATCACTGAGGTGGTCTAATTTCATTCTGCATATCTTTATTTTCTCTCTGTTTTCCTAGTATTTCATTATGTTATCTGTGTTCTATTCTAGTTGTATGATCACTCTTAATATTTCTTTTCTTTCTAGTAGTAGTTTATTTTTCATTTTTCAAGATGTCTTATGTATTCCGTATCAAGCTTAAAAAAAATATCTATTGAAAAAGAAGTAAAATGCATAAGATCTTGAGTTATTCTGATTACTTTGATGTGGTGACCTTATCTCTATTCTCTGGATGTATGAATTAACAGTGCATTTTTTATATTGGAGTTGAGAATATTGGTTCTTGAGGAACAGGAATTCAGAGAAATATTATTGATTCTCTGAAATAAAAAAAAAGATTGATTCTTGAAGCAAAAGAAATAGCAAAGAAAATTGAAAATAAGAGAAAAAATCAAAAGAAAAATGTCCAAGGCTTTGAGCATCAATGGTTAGGAGGGTCAAAACTGATCTAAAAGCTCAAAAGAGTGGTTTTTCCTAACTATATACTTGTGGTATGAAAGTATCAAGTAACTACTTGAGACTGAACACTTAAAGTCATGACCAACGCTATTATAGAGTATGCCTAAGGTTCTGAGCACATTGTCTTGGAGTAAAATCAAAGAAAAATTTGAACCCAAAAGGTTCCCCCAGTTAAGTGCTTGTGATGTTTATGTAACAAGTTAAGCTTTAAAACAAAACATTTAGAGTCACGGCTGGGCTCAAATGTGCAAAGCACTAAAAGAAAATAAAAGCTGTGTTCAAGAATCAACAAGAGCCTAAATAAGTGAATCAATAATATCATCCGAGTTCTAGTTCTAAAGGATGCCAATATTTCTGAGCTTCAAAGGATAGTGAGATGCCAAAGCTGTTCAGAAATAGAGTGTTAATAGTTTCATTCAGTAATTAGACCTGATCTTGATTGATAACTCTAAATCTTGTGTGTTTTCTCTTCCTTGGACTTATATTGTTTTTGGTTGCTTGAGGACAAGCAACAGTTTAAGTTTGGTGTTGTGATGCATGAGCATCTTATACCTTTTTTCTAGTTGTTTTTATATTGTTTTTAGGAAGATTTTATTTACTTTTACTTGATTTTAGTGCAAAAATCACCTTTGGGTGCTACTTTGAATTTTTCTTGTGGTTTTATGGTTTTAGGTGAAATTCAGAGCAGTTTGGAGAAGCCTGGAGCAAGAAAGGAAAATGCTGATAGCTCCCCCCAGGGCGCTGAACGCCCAACTAGCGTTCACCGCCAGCAGGGGGCAAGAGATCAGAACGCACTCTCCCTCTCTGGCGTTCAACGCCTAATCCTAGCGCTGAACGCCAGCCTACAGTCTGAGTTATACACTATTGGGCCTCCAAGTGGATTTAGCACTTATTAGTTTTATCTTATTTTATTTTGGTAATCTTTATTTTAAAATAATATCTTTTAGGTTTAGCATTTATTATTAGGTTAGTATTTAAAGGAAGAGATCAATTAGGTTTAGGATTTTCTTCCTTCCGCACCTTTTCAGAACCCTATTTTCTCTGTAAGTCATGAGCAACTGGGTGGAACTGGAGTATGACCCTTTTTCTACATGAGTTCTTGTGATACTCAAGAGAGGTCGCTTGAACTACAGCTTGAGAACATGCCTCTTAGACGGCTAATCCACAACCTGTTGGGGACAAGGAACATCTATTTAGCCGAAATTTGGGGTGATTAGGGCCTTTGTGGTATAAACTAGCTTTTTGAACTTCACCCTCCAATCCGAATTGAATGACCACGGGAGTGGCATTTGATGAGGATCAAAGGAGATTAAATCACTAAGGGATTAGGGTTTAATCACTTACAGTTTGCCATAAAATAAATCATTCATAGTTAAAATAGTTAATAAGAAGTTTTAATCCGGAAAGATAAATATCTCCGAGACCTTAACTGTTTTCTCATATTGATTTTACACCAAACCTTTAATTGCTTTTCTCATTTATTTGTTTATGAATTTTCAACAACAACCAACTTTTACTATTTGCCTGACTAAGTCTAATAGGATAACTATTGCTTGCTCAGTCTGACAATCCTCGTGGGATCGACCCTCACTTACTTGAGGTATTACTTGGATAACCCGGTGCACTTGTCGATTAAGTTGTGCGAGTTCTAATTTCGCGCACCAGCGAGTATGTTTGATTAGGATGAGATTGGTTCTAATTTGTTTGATGGCATTGCAAGGTTTGAATTCGTGATTGATTGTGATGAAAGTTGACTATGTGTGGGTTGAGAACAAGTACACGATTTTATTTCTCAAGTTAAAATGTGTAGTTAAGGCATAGAGGAGTTGAGTAATTTAGAAGAATAATCAACTCTAACTACTTAAAGGGCTTTTATAAGTAGATGAAAATGTGAAATAAGGATTAGGATCGGGGGGGTTCCGTATAGCCAATTATGGTATTGAAATAAGCTTGAGCAATGATTATGAAAATGTTTGGATTGCTAACTTGGGTTGTAACCATGATACATGGACGATTTGACAAAAGTGATATTGTGGTTGGTTGTTATATTGAGCTGTAATAAGTTGATTATTGAAAATTTTCTGTCTGATAAATTGTTGAAGATTCAAGAAGGAATTAAAAATAGAATTTTCAATGTAAGTCACAAAAGAAGGGCTAGATGATGCGTGAGCATCTTTTCTACCTTTTCCTAGTGAATTTGCATTAAAATTATTGAGTTTAATCAAGAATTAATTATCTTCTAGCCACTATGAATACTACTTTAAGTTGTGTGCAATTCTGTTTATTTCAGGTTGCATTCAGATAGATTTCATGGAGTTTCTGTAGAAAAAGAGAAGAAAGTGAATGATGTTGTCAACTCTGACCTCTCTGCACTCCAACAAGAATAACTTGAGTTATAGAGGTCCAATTGATGTGGTTTCAGTGGAATTGAAAAGCTAACTTCTAGAGCTTTCTAACAATATATAATAGTATACACTTTTCTTTCAAACCACACGGCGTTGGTGAAGCCAAACTTGGGATTCTCCAAGTTTGGCGCCAAGATAAAGAAAAAGTGGCATTGCATACGGTTGAAGTGGCGCCAAACTTGGGATTTTCCAAGTTTGGCACCAACCTTAATGAACTTGGTGGTCCTCATTCGTCCCAGAGGAGCAACTCGAGATGATTTATTTATTTCTGATTAAACTTTAATTTATTTTAAAATAGGAAAAGATATTATTTAGTTTTAGAAAATATATTTTACATTAATTAGGATTAGATATAAAAGGGAAAAGAATCAGCCCTTCAGGATTCCTTTCTCTTCTCTTCTCTTGGACCTCATTCCGTAATTTACAGTTTTTCTGAATCCTAGTTTTCTCTCAGAACCATGAGCAACTAAACCTCCACTGTTAAGGTTAGTAGCTCTGTTTATTCTATGGATTAATACTATTACTTTTCTATTTTAATTCATGTATTAATTTCAAATTCAAGAATTGTTTTCGTTCTTCATCTTATGAATCTAGGTGGAACGGAAGTATGACCCTTGTTCTAATTGAGTTCTTGTAAAACTTGGAAAAGCTCTTTACTTGAACAATAGCTTGAAAATAATTTCTCCTAAATCTCTAATTATCTGGACTTAACAGGATACGTGACATATAATCTTCTTATATTTGGGTAATTAGGATTTCTGTGGCACATAAACTAGTTTTGAACTTAACCCTCTAATTGGAATCAAGTGACCAAAGAATTGGCAGTTGATGAAGGTTAGAGGAGACTAAAAAGGTCTAAGGAATTAGTGTTTAGTCACATATAGTTTGCCATGAATTGAATCTTGCATGATTAAAGTAGTTGGTAAGAAAAGTTAATCCAGAAAATAAATATCTCTAAAACCTTAACTGTTTTATTCATATATTTCACAAATTACTGCTTGCTTTATTAATATCTGAATTTACTATTAATGCTATTGAACTCTCAAACATTATTTTCTATTTGTCTGACTAAGTAAATCACTCAACCATTGTTGCTTAATTCATCAATCCTCGTAGGATCGACCCTCACTCACCTGAGGTATTACTTGGTACGACCCGGTGCACTTGCCGGTTAGTTTGTAGACTTTAAATTCCGCACCACTAGGTCGGGTTGCGAAGAAGCGTGGACGCAATCCCTCACGTATAAGTCTTTCTGTTGTTATCTTCCTCTGACATAACCGATGTTTCACACTGGGAACGCTTAATTGAACGGACTTTGTTTCTATTACTCACTTCATCTAGCTCTCCAAGTTCTGTCGATTTTAACATTGTTATCGTGCATAAGTTAATAAAAATGATCTGGTCAACGGCTTTAATCTTTATCGCTACTTACTCTCTCTCGCCACCTAACAATTGGCAGCTAAAAGTTAAATCTATGTCATGCCCCTTCTTCGTAGTTCGGTTCTTAAGTTTGACCTTTAAAATCCTAATTCGACTTAGGTATGGACAAGTGCAATGTCTCAATAGTTCTATAACATAAATAAAATTTAGTTATTAGTTCCAAGATTACCTCTTTCTTGTCGTGGTCGACCGGTATCATGGACCCTCCTGCGTGGATAAACTATAGCCTTGTGCCCCAGTAGACCGCACTTAAAACACCTCAACTCATCAGAATATGTCTTTATTTACTTTCCCCTTCCATTCCCATTATGATTGTCATTCCTCTTGTGATTGTTCTAGCCCTGCAGACGTAGAGGGATGTAACCATTTCTCTTGAAATTTTGACTCCTCGGTGTAAGGTTCTTTCCTTGGTTCCCTTGAAAAGGCATCCTCTGATTTCCCTTCTCTACTGCTGCCTTCCTTACACACTCCTCAGCCACCCTACTCTTATTTACAAGTTCATAAAATACCCTAATATCCATCGGTGCAACGGAGCTCAAAATGTCACTCCAAAGGCCTCACTTATATTTGATACACTTCCATTAAGCAAAATCCTCAGGAGCACCTTGACATATTCAAGAAAATCGACACAATTCTTCGAACTTGTTAGTGTACTCAGTAGCAGTCATCTGGCCTTGTTTTAATTACAGCAACTCAAGCTCTTTGGCGTTCCTGACTGAACTGGGAAAGTACTTTCTATAGAATTCTGTTCGGAACACTTCCCACGGTACCACAGCACCATCAGATTACATGATACGTCATGTTCCCTGCCACCAGTATTGGGCCTCACCCTGTAATTGATAGGTCCCGAGCTCAACCAACTGTTCCTCAGGAACCTGCTGAGGTTGCAGTGTCCACTCTATTGCCTGAAGATAGTCATCCGCTTCAGTAGGGTTTGAAGTCCCCCTGAAGGTCGGAGGGTGCACCTTCAAAAAAGAGGCGAGCGTCATAGGACCCTATTCACCGTTACTCCCATTATTTCCATTATTCATTTGATTCCTCAACGCTTCGGCTGTCGCCTGCATAGCCGCAACCATGTTTCCCTAGGCAGCCATAAAGTCTACAGGGTTATTCCTTGTCGGTTCAGAATTTGCATTGCCTAATCTACCTCTCCCTCGCTTGCAACCGACCGCATCTGTGAGTTGACATCTGGTTACTGTTCACACCAATCAAGTGATATCAAGGTGATCAGTCTCAATATCACAAGTCTAGTACTTCAAAGTCCCAAATACATGCTCATGGACATTCATGCCACATATATCAATTAGATCACCTAATTTATCATGTATAGACACTCAGAGTATGCCCAGAAGCATAGTCAGTCCATCCCTCAGGGTCTACAGGAATGAACTACTCTGATACCATAATGTAACACCCTACCACACAGAGCTTTACGCTTAAGTCGTAAAACAGAGGTGGTGTGGGATTAGGACCTCTAAAATAAAATAATAATAATAATAATAATAATAATAATAATAATAATAATAATAATAATAATAATTGAAAGAACATAGTATGCTAGGAGTCTTGAAGAATAGGTAAAACAAAATCGTAAAATTAAAAGTACAATGCTCAGGAAAAAGGATTACTTGCATACGAAGAAAGCTAAGGTTCAAAAACAGAGCAGGAATAGAGTGGCAAGAGTACAAAATAACAAGCTCCTAACTCAGTCTGCGAAGCTAAGGCTGACCGAAGAATACTTACATACATATATATAAAACCCATAACCTAAAACATTCAAAAGAAACCCTAGTTCTCCATACACCTCTTAGAGGTACAAAAGTAACACAAGTCATAAGGAGAGTTCTATACATATGGTCGAATATAAACAGTACGCAAAATAAAGTCCCAAAGATCTTCTTTGCTGCAGAACTCCAGACGCCTAGCAAGGTGTCTCTTGAACTGCATCTGAAAATACAAATATTCGTATGGAATGAGAACTGGGGGTTCTCAGCATGGTAAAGGGCACATGTGAGTTCATGTCATATGATAAACGTCTATCCTACTGGCCATGAGCTCACATGTCGGTTACTTAAACAGAACCCGACACACCCGATAGCTAATACGGATATTGTCTCTCGACTGCACATCTGCAGGAGGCATGAAATTGGGGGTTTAGTGCCGTACCGCCTTCTCTTAGAGGCATACACCAGGGAAAAATAAATCAGGGGATTAGTGCCCTACCACCTTCCCCTAGTAAGGCCGTGCCATACTGGTCGAGAAATTAGTGCCCTACCACCTTGCAGACAAAGAGAGAAGGAATGTGAGGGGATATGTCGGGGGATCAGTGCCCTATCACCTTCCTCACATCCCATAAAAAACAATCACAAGGAATGCGGGGGAAAGAGTCGAGGCATTAGTGCCCTACTGCCTTTTCCACATCCAACACATCCATTCCATCATCAAATTGTCAAACTGACCCAAACTTGGTCAGCACAAACAAAGAGTCACTTCAAACCCAAGACAAGACAAGAAAACATCAAAACAGATAAACCACAGAAATATACATAAGCTAAGACGGGGGGATGTTTTAATCATGGTCCTCCACGGTCCCATCCACGACCAGCTTCCCGCCAATAACTATCTTAGTCACATGAAGTCGACCACAATCAAACTCGGGGGCTAACACAGCAATTTGACTGACAGCACGGTCAAACCCAGAGGAAAACATCCCATCCCCTCTTCCTCCAACTCAAGGACCCTAGAGGTCAGCTGGCCTTTAGAGATATCACTCTCTTTCATCTCGGCCTGCAGCAGCCAAATCTGATCCCACAAATGCGTGACTTCCTATTCAGATTCCTTCATCTTCGCCGTAACATTAACAATAACATCATCTTTCTCTTTGGACAACCTTTCCAGCTCGGAAACTTTCTCCTTATACGACCTCTCCAGGTCAGAAACCTTATCCACAGCCACCTGTTATTCAGCACCAAGCAGTTCAGTCGTCCGGCCAACGCACATCAATCGCAAAGCAATAATCTACAACCAAATACATTCATTATTTAAGCATAAGACATCAAACAGAACAAGCAAAAAGAAAAGATAAGAAAAATATACCAACCTGAATAAACTTCCCTATCCCCTCCATACCAATTCGACGAGTCTTGAGCATGTCACCAGGGTACTGAGAGACCCTATCAGAAAGCTCGGCGAACGAAAACTGATCGCTCCACAATGAGTAAGGGCTTATAGCAGGGAAGAAGCCATGAAGCCTTTTCTACCTGCCAAAGGAAGACTTACCAGTACCAATAGCTTCTTTGTCACCTTCAGATTTAACCTCCAGAGATTTCTCGGTGTCATCCCTTTTCCCCTTAAAAGAGGATGTCGGTTGAGCAGCAGACTGAACAGATCACCACTAGCATCCTTCTCCTTTTTCTTTTTCAGAAACGACTGAAATCGCAAAGGGTCAAGAAGAGGAACTCCCCCACCTACAAACAAAAAACAAAAAATCAAAGAAAATAAAAACATGAGAGCAAAAACAAACAGCCAAGCATTACCTATGTAAGTTTTCAAACCCTCACTGTCACCAGAATCATGAAAACGAAGAACTTCGGGAATAGATAAAAACTCCCCATCAGCAAAACTCTCTACCAAAAAGTCTAACAAACAATCTTCTTCCTCAGTAGCCTCAAGAATTTGGATCGGCTCCAAACACCAATATAGGGAAAACCTCTCTATAAGCTCGTCGTCTAGATAGAAAGGATACTCAGTCTCTACCGACTGCACTTTAACAAACATTGATTTAAAGTTTTTAAAAGAAGATTTATATAATAGGAAAAGGGAACGTCCAGGAAAGCTACTCAGACAAACCCATAACCCTTTCCGAACCCCTTTTGACTGGAACAGTGAGAAAAATACAGACAGAGAACAAGGAAAAGAAAGGAAATCCATCAGACACTGGAACGCACAAAGAAATGCCCAAGAGTTAGGGTGTAACTGTGAGGGCGCACAACTGAGTTGAGTCAGAATGTCACACTCAAAGGAAGAAAAGGGAAACTTAACATGCAGTTCAGTAAGACAAGGGGTGTAAATATAGAAGTACTGCCAATCCCCTCTCCTCTCATAAACCCTGTCCTCGCTAGAACAATGGAGAAGCTCAACAACCGTACCCGAACCCTCCTTCACAACCTTCAAACCCTTAAGTTCACGCATTGACTCGACATCAATATACGACGAGGAACGAGTCCTCACATCATCGTGTACCCAATGGTACGGGCAGGGACGGATCTAAGTACACTAGTGTGGGGGCAAGCGCCCCCACTACAATTTGAAATTTTTTTGAGTAGTATATGATAATAATATTTATTTGCCCCATTAGATTATTAAATTTGACCCCACAATAATTTTTTACTCAACTTTTGGTACTTAATCGTCAATTTAAAAATTTTATATTAGATATTCGTTAGAATGATCAATTCTCAGATTTAAACGAAATTAGTATTTTTTTAAAAAATTAACTCAAAAGAATATTAATTATCTTCTTTTCAAATTAGCTTTAATTTTTGCGTAACAACTATATTAATTGAAAGAATTTTTTTTAACTATGAATATCAATAAGAGTCGACTTCTAATTGTATTGGGAAGTAAATTTTTAAATAATTATTTAGTAATATATATGGAAAGAGAAAAATTTTGATGGTAGTGTTAGGAGAAAAATTACTTAATTTTTTAAAAATATAAAACCTAAAAGAATAGAATTTTAAATTATATATTATTATTTAAATTACTATTTTAGTATTTTAATTTGTATATTAGATATTTTGAAGGCTAATCATATTTTACAATAACAAAATATAATCATAACAATAATCATATTATATTATATGTACATAAAAAATAATTATCTGTATAAAATATATATTAAAATATAAAATATACCTTGAAAATAAATTAAATAATACATATATTTATACATAGATATATAGTGGTTAATAGATAATTTAATATTTACTTTTTTATATACACATATTATTTTTATTATAAAAATTATTATCATGTTATATAAATTTTGCCCCCACTACCAAAATTTTTTGGATCCGTCACTGGGTACGGGTTATCCTTTTTCTCTTCAATCGCTTTCTGCTTTTCTTTCTCTTTCGCCATTTGCAAAAACAAAAAACGAAAAAACCTTAAGAGAAAAGAAATAACCTTTAGAAGTCATGCTGCTTTCAACTGGAAGGAGGAATTTGAAAGAACAAAATGTCAATTATAAAACAACAAACTATTATTATAAGCCCACTAAATATCGTGGGTAACACAAGCAATAAACCGCTCAAAAACCCAAATGGTGAGAAGGAACATTAATTGCGACACGAGTCACAAGGCAAAAAGTCTCTTGCATTTTTCCCACTCTCTTATGACTTTTCTCTTTATTTTTTAACACTTGAGTGCAACCCTTGGAAGGCCCAAGATCGCAAAAATAATAATAATCAAACCAAAACGCGTGGGAAAAACACACACAGGGACAGAGCACGTTAAAAGCATGCCTGTTGCTTTTGCACAAAGATCAGACAAGCTTGGGGGCTATGACGTGTACCCTATAAATTCGGCAACAAGATCAACAATCAAAACCAACCAAATAATCCGGAAACAATAAACACGGAGGTACTCAACCACAATTTGACTAGAATTACAAACGAACATCATCCTCAATCTGTTATCAATAACGGCACCCATCTTTTAACCAAAATATCGGAACAAACAAAGGGAAGCTAAACACTTCACTCATCTATATAAACAAACTAGATAGCTCAGTGGAAGGTAGGTCACAAATACATTTCATTTTCTTATTCGTATTACTCTCTTAATATCTTGTGCTAACTTGAGCGTCGGAGTGCTTTTTGCAGGTGCTCTCGCCGCCGTGTTTCGCATTACCGAGGTTTTTCACCATTCTCCCTGGACGACGTATAGCTCTCCCCAAAGCCGAGCAGTCGTGAAAGGAGTCTTTATACCTCGGTTGAACTCGAACGGAACACCTGCATTCCAATCTCAAAGCAAAGTTTTTTGTATCTTGCCAATGGTGTCACTGTTTGTTATTTGGCGACGGTCTCTAGAGATTTGGACAGTAAAAAGGTCTCTAAATAATCTGTTTCACAGATCACATTTCGGTATCCTTATGCCTAAACAAGAATCAATTCCTTATAGTTTATGTCTGCACAAATTAAGCCCCTCTAGATAACAAATAGTTCATATATAATATTTTAAAAACTAAACAAATCTTTGAATCGATAAAATTAGATATTTAGTATTAATTTGGATTGGTTTATTTGAGCAAAAAAAGGTATTTTTTATTAAAAATAAAGTATTTTTATTAAATTTTAAATATGTTTGGATATATCTTTTAAAAAATTATTAAAAAAATAAATTATTTACTTTTTTTAAAAGGCAACAATTCCTTGCTTAAAAAAAAAAACAAAAACAAAAGACATTTTTAATATTTGAAAACTCTTCTTAAAAAGTCTATCCAAATATAACAAATATTCTCCACATACAAGTTATTATTCCATACAAGTCCATACAAGTCTCTTTAACCTAATTCACCTCACGTGCCACTTTCTAATCAACTTTCCAATCAATGCGCGAATATATAACTGCCTTTTCGAAAGGATTTCGTTTCCGTTTTCGAATTTTCTCAATGTTTTCGATCTACGTTCTCTTCCATCTTTGCGTTCTCTGCATTTCTCTTCGTTCGTTCTCTACGTTTTTGAAATCAAGCTCTAAAATCAGTTTTGAACAGTTATCTCGTTGTTGAAGATAATGAATAATTCAAGTTCAGATTGTCAATTGAACCAGAACAAAGTTGATTATTGTTTTGAATCCAATCAAGTAGCTGAGGTGTGATTCGATTCTAATTAATGTTTTTGTTAGTAGTTTATGATTCTGTAGGTGAATAACAATGATTTTGTTTGTGAACATTATTGTTCATCGTTGATGGTTTGAATTGAATGTAATGTAAGAGTTCTGCATTAAAAAATATATCTTTCTGTATTTGCAGCAAATTTCGGTGTAACACGAAGATATTTAAGTGTATTATTTAAGAATTTTCGGTGTATGTGTACTAATAAGTTCTGCATAATTCAAAACTCTTCTTCTCCCTCCTCCTCATCTTCTGCTACTTCTTCTTCTTCTTTTTCATCATCATCTTTTTTTTTCACATCATCTTTTTTTCTTGTCTTATCTTCTCAAGTTTCTTCTTATACTCTCTTAACAAGAATAAAAAAAATCAAACAAAGAAGAAGAAGAAACATAATGCTACAAAATTACTTGGAAGAGGATGAACTTACATTCATTCTACTAAAAGAAAGAAAGAAATAAGGAAAAAAAGAAGAAAAAATGCAGCATTAGAGGAAATATTTTTCTGTATTTGCAGTAAATTTTAGTGTAACACGAAGATATTTAAGTGTATTGTTTATGAATTTTCAGTGTTTTTGTACTGATAGATTCTGCATAATTCAAAACTCTTCGTCTTCATCCTCCTCCTCCGCATCTTCTTCTTCTTCTTCTTCTTTTCATCATCATCACTCTCTTTTTCTTCTTCTTTTTTCTTATTCATCTTTTCCTTTTTGTTTTACCTTCTCAAGTTTCTTCTTGTTTTACTCTCTTAACAAGAACAAAAACAAAAAAATCAAACAAAGAAGAAGAAGAAACACATAGTGCTGCAAAATTACTTGGAAGAGGATGAACTTACATTCATTCAACATAAAGAAAGAAAGAAATAAGAAAAAAAAGAAGAAAAAATGTAGCATTAGATGAAAATTTTTTCTGTATTTGCAGTAAATTTTGGTGTAACACGAAGATATTTTAAGTATATTGTTTAAGAATTTTTGGTGTATGTGTGCTGATAAGTTTTGCATAATTCAAAACTCTTCCTTTTCCTTCTCCTCATCTTTTACTGCTTCATCTTCTTATTTCATTTCCTCATAATTCCTTTTGAATTTAGCTTCGCAACTTCCTTCACTTTTTACGATGATTTTGAGAGATTTTTGAGAGATTTTGATCCTTGTTTGAATTTAGAGCATTGCAGTTTTGATTGAGGGAGAAGAACTGTTTGCGCTATTCAAGAGTTAGGGAGGCGCGTATTTACACGCAATCTAAATTGAGAATTATGAGAACTGTTTGTGCTATTCAATTACTACATTACCCCTATTTTTTATAAAAAAAATACTTATATTACCCTAACCTAACCTTAATTTACTAAACAACCCCAAAACCCTAACTCTAACATTTTTCTTTACTTCAACTGCCAGCCCTCTTCCCCCTTTTCTTTTCAAAACTCACGCCACACACAAACACACCCGCACACAGAGAAGGGAAAAACGAAGGAGGGAGCTTCTGCCACCACACCTCACCGCTGAAACTCCGCCACTAAACCCGTCATCCGCGTCGCCGCAGTTCGTCCTCATCGCTGCCAACTGCGTCGTTGCAGACGGGAGATGCGTCAGAGAGAGAGAGGGTCAGCAGAGGAGTTGTCACCGTGGAATCGTGAATGAAAGAAGAATGAGAGGGAGCCGTCATGGAGTTGTCATCGTCATCAAACCCGCCGTTGTTGCCTCTGCCCAGTGCCGCCGCCATGAATCGTGAACAGAGGAAAGGGAGAGAGACGAGTTCGCGAGGGAGAAGAGGAAGCAGCACTGTCACCTCGCCACCGTGCCTCCTTATCGCCGTCGAGCTATCTGCTATCGTTGTCACCGTTCTGGCCGCCGAAAAACTACTGCTGGAGCCCCTGTCTTCTTGGATTGAGTTTCGGGTCTTGCATACTGAGTTCTGTGGCTGAGCATGCGATATCAAGCTGCTGCGTTGTAACCAGAGCTGCCACTGCTTTGTTCTTCCACTTATTCATAAGTACAGTATATTGTTCCTCGTTTCGAACCTCTGTAGCCACTGTTCTGTTATATATTACTAAGATTCTCACGACGTTAATATCTCTGGGTTGAGTTACTGTTGTCAGATGGTGCTTTGTGGTTGTTGCTACTGCGGAAAATTGTTGGATTTGATGACGTTGATTGCGTGTCTAGGAGAAAAGGTTTTCTTGATGTGTTGGTTTAGTGGGTTTTGACCATTCGAGGTAGGGGCGCTTTTTTTAAATTTATTTTACTTTCAAGAATTGTTACAAGTCGATATTAATGCGAAAAATATATTTTATGATTTTCTTAAGTCTTAAGGATTGAATTGAATTGCTTTGGATGAATGAAATTGTTTGCTTGATTGAATTATTGATTTGTTTGGGTTGGCATACGGTTGTTGATAAGAGATTGATTTGGAAAGTTGATTTGGTTGAATATTATAAAAATTGGTTTTCTTGGTTTTGGAGTTAATTCGAGATATAAAAATGATTTGATTTTGGAAGCAGTTTGATTTTGAATTGGTTTGATTTTATAAATGATCTGATATTGAAGTTGGTTTGATTTTGAAAAATATTTAATATTAGAGTTGGTTCAATTTTGTAAATGATTTGCTATTGGAATTGGTTGGTTTTGGAAAAATATTTATTATTGAAATTCATCTGAATGGCCGAGAGGTGTTTGGTTTGGTGGTTGGGACCCTTGAAGGGTGGCAGAAGTCCGAGTTTTAGAGGAGATGTTGCCGAAAATTTTATAAAAATTGGAGATTTGATTTGAAGTGTTGTTTTAAAAAGTTTGGATTCAAGAATTATATTATTTGATTTCAAATTATTAAGAAAAGAAATGAAGTATGTTTTGGAGATTTATTTATTAAGAAAAGTATTATATTTTGAATTTGATTTATTTAAGGAAGGAATTATGTTTTCAGTCTTTTGAAAAATTTTGATAAAGTGATTATGAATTGACTTGATTATGATTTTGCGTATGATTGATTCTAAATATTATTGAAATGTGATTGGTAGGGATGATGGTCTTATCCCGCTTGCGTGGTTGAGATTGAAATGTAAGTATGGTTGATATTGTGAGGATGGAGGTTTTGTCCCACTCACAGATTTGGCAAGTTGAGGATGAAGAAGTCCCTTCTTGTCGTGGTATGGATGTGAGGAAGGTGAAAAAACACTCTCCTTCGTATTATTTTCCCCACATCTTTCTCTGGTTGTAAGGTGGAAAGACACGCTCTTTCGATGTGGAAAGGCACTCTCTTTCGATGTGGAAAGGCACTTTCTTTCGTGATACCTTCATGAGAAGGTGGAAAGACACTTTCCTTCATTTATGATCCTCCTGGGGATGCGCAACCTAGAAACAATGTCCAGGTTAGCTATCGGATGTATCGAGTTCTGACAGTTTAACTGACATGTGAGCTCACGAGCAATAGACAGGTATGCATTATACTGCATTTGTTTGCTTTGTCTGGGTGTGCTTAAGTATTTTGGTTTGTCTATCTAATGATTTCTGTCTAATTATTATTTGTTATACTTGCTGTAATTGGTCTCTGATTGTGTTTGCTTTGCATTGTTTGTGCCTGTAATTGATTCTGTTTTGGGTTTGAATTTTATGGTAAGTTGATTTGATTTGGGCCGGAGGCCGAGTTGATTTGATTTGAGTCGAATGCTATGATTGGTTGGATCAGTGGTAAGTTTTGGTTAAGATGGTTTTTAGTAAATGGTTAAATGTATGGAATGTTATTTTGCGTGAAATTTTTATAAGAAAAAAATGAGTTTTAAATTTGGATTATGAACTGACGAATCACTGTAATTGAAAATAGTTTCATTTAAAATGTCTTCTTATGGCAATTCTTAAACCCTCTATTGAGAATCAACGAGGACGATGTTCTTTGTAAGAATCGGAATAACCGTTTTAATAAAATAATTTTATACTACCCGGAAAAGGTTTGAAAATATAGAAACAATATTTTGAAAATAAAAAGGCAAAATTTGAATTCAATGAATTTTTCTGAGTAGAAAAATGTATCTTTTGAGGAAAATTTTTATAAAAAAGTGTACCGATGCTTAAGCCGGCAGTACATGCTTTAGTTTGTCCGGTATCGCATATTTTGAAAAATAAAATTTTGAAAATTGAATTTATTGTTTTGACTAATGATGGAATTTAGGAGCTTTGATGTGATTTAGGTTGAATTTAATTGTTGATGAATAATGATTTGGATGGTGTGGAATAGTGTAATTGGGAGGTTATTGATGGTTGAGTTTGAGGAATGAGTGGTATGAACTTTTGTGTTGTTTTGGTATTGTTTGGGTTGTGAGTAATTTGGTTTTAAATTGAGAGATTTTGTGAAATTGAGTTTTTAAGGTTTTTGGTAAAAATAAATTTTGACGAACTTTTGTGGATCATATCTTGAGCTACAGTTTTTGAAATTGATTGAATTTTATATCAAATTAAAGATAATTCAAAGAGCTTTAACAGGGTATAGATTTTATGGAAATTAGAATTTGTTAGAAAAAGATATGATCGTTGGAAGTTGGTGTCAAAAATCTAATTTCTGTGATGTTGCAGAAATTGTGAGTTCTGGTTTGTATGCGCACGCACCCTGTTGTGTGTGTGCTCTGACCAGGGGCCATGTTTTGACTTGTGCGTACGCACGCCCTTGTGCGCATGCATACGCTGTAAAATTTTGAAAATGTATGTACGCACACTCTAGTACGTACGCACACACAGGGATATGCCTACTGTTAAGAGCGATCGCACACTCTGGTGCGCACACATACCCTATGAAGTTTGCAAGTGCGTACCACAACATTATGTGCACGCACACGTTGGGAAGTACTTTCTGTTGAAGGCATTCACACGTATCCATGCGTGCACGTAAAATGAAAAATTTTACCTTCTGTGCGTACGCACACCTCTATGCGTACGCACTCTTTGGGAAAACTCTTCTGGAAGTGCGTACGCACACTGCCCTATTTTTTAATGAAAACTTTTTTTTAATCGTTTTACCTTTTCAGCAAGCTTGTAAACTTTTGTAATGCTTATCTAAGATGTCTTAACTTGTTTTTAGGCTTTGAAACATAGAGAATACTATAAGTGAGTTTAAAGTAAAGATATTTTGGTTATGAGTTTAGAAGATGGTGACTTAGGATTGGAAAGTTCTGTGGATGGAATAGTTGGAGTGTTTGGGTAGAGTGTTGAGGTGATCCTGACTTGAGAAACATGAATGATTATGGTTAATAGAATGAATATGAATGGAAGTGTGCTATGAGTAGTGGCATCTGAAATGGATTATGTGATTGTAATATGCTTTATTCTCCATCGTAGGGGCTGTGGCAGTCTCCCGCCTACGTTCAGATGTAAGGGTTGAAGCTGGGCCTCACACTCACATTTCTCACTCATGGAGAAGGTGGTAGGGCACTCATCCATCGGAATTATTTCTCCTGAGTATGTGTTTTCTCTCTGGTTGCAAGGTGGTAGGGCACTAATCCACGGAATCATGCGGCATCCAGAGGAGGGTGGTAGGGCACTCGTCCCTTGGAATTATTCCTCCTGAGTATGCACAACAGAGAGACTAATCCGGGAGTTGCCGACTGAATTTTGTGTCGGGTTTGGCACTATAACCGACATGTAATATCACAGACAACAGGACAGGCATTCATCATATGCATCTCTTATGTGCTTATTTGATTTTAATTACTTGCAGTTTGCCTAAATGTATAATATGCATACTTGCTTCTTGAATTACTTGCTATATATGAATATTACCTGTGTATTACTTGCTTGCATTATCTGTGATTGTCTGGTGCTGAGGAGGTTAGGTAGGCAGTGGCGATGGGATCACACGGAGGGTAGGTTGGTGAAGGCTATGGGACAGCAGTGACTAGTTTTAGTTAGAAATTTCCTAAGTTTAGATAACCCTATTTATGGTTTATGGTTTAAGTTATTTCTTTTGTTAAGGCTTGAATATCTGTATTCGATGTGAAGTTCTAGGATTGCCTTTGGCGTCTCGGAACCTTATATCTTACATATTAAGTACTGTTACTATATTGAGAACCTCCGGTTCTCATACCATATGTTGTTGTTTTTCAGATGCAGGTCGCAAACCACCTCGGTAAGTTTGCGGATGGTGACAGAGCCGAGGGTATTTTGTTGTCTCTGTATTTTGATTATTTGTTGTAGTATTTTCTCTCACATTTTTATTTTAGACTTTATGGCCTTAGAGGCTTGAATTGAGAGATAAGTTGTATAAGCTATTTTAAATTTCGAAAACTCTTTTGCATTTCAGTTTGATTAGCCGGCCTAAACTCCGCAAGTTGTGACTAGTCCTCTTTTCGTTACATCATGCTCATATATATACATCTTGTTAATTTAATTGTTACATTGAGTATCCTGGAGCTATCTACAAGGTTTATATGTATTATGTCTTGTTCCGTTCGTACCTACGCACTTAGTTACCATGTGTGAACGCTTCGCGTTTCGTAATTTCGATTCATGCGACTTGGAGCTTTTATTCCTTCATTAGGCTTCTAGTTATATAAATTCTTGGATATATTATATATATTATAAGCTTTAGAACTGTCGTGGCACTTTGTTATCCTTTGCTTTACGGCTAGAGGTAAGGCTTAGAGTAACGGCGTGTTACATTCTTACTCCCTACAAACTTCTCTTTTCAAGACAGATGAGGAAGCTTGCAAAATTTTTGCTAAGGTCTTAGATATGCTATTTCTGTTTGTATACATGTGATATAGATTTCTCTTGCCTTTATTATTATATTCTTGTAAGAGGGATAGGAGTCGTGACTATAATGACATATATATATATATATATATATATATATATATATATATATATATAATATTTATAAGTTACTTGAGTAAGAAGTTTTGTATATGTGTATATGCTTGTTTGTTTCCATGAAAAAGTATTTCCATTTTTGTTTAGAGAAAACATCGATACAGTTTCAAGTCAAAGGCTCCTATTTTATTATTAAGTATATAAAATCGTTGTAATACTTCTCGCTATCAGAGTAATGCAGCCACATGCGTGACATTCTGATAGTAAATATGTTACAAGCATAACAACCATGTGGCAATCTAAACTACTATTGAAAAAGATGGCAAAACCTTCAAAACACCTATTTCTAGAGATAAGTGGATTAATAACCACAAGGTTAAGATTAAGTTGAACTCAAAAGCCAAGTACATTAGGATTTATGCAGTTAGTAAATTAAAATATGACAAGATCACATCCTATGATATAGCCCAAAAAATCTAGAATGGATTGAAAATTTTACATAAAGGCACTAAAGAGATAAAGGAAATCAAGATAAACATCTTGGTCAGTACATATATGTAGACTTCAAGATGAAAGAAAGAAAAATATCAATTTCTAACATATGAGTAAAATTTATGAACATAATCCAAAAGATTATTAGAAATATACAACAACAACAATAACAACAACAACAACAAATTTTTGTCCCACTAGGTGGAGTCGGCTACATGGATCAAACGACACTATTGAGCTCTATCATGTATCATATCTACAGAGAGACTGTTTATATGTAGATCTCGTTTGACTACCTCATGGATGGTCTTCTTAGGTTTTCCTCTGCCTTTCACCTCTTTTCCATCTTCCATCTCATCCACCCTCCTGACTGGGTATTTTATCGGTCTTCCTCTCACATGTCCAAACCACCTGAGACGCAATTCTACCATCTTTTACAAAATAGGTGCTACTCCAACTCTCTCCCTTATACCTTCATTCCTTATTTTATCCAATCGCATATGACTACTCATCCATCTTAACATCTTCATCTCTGCCACACTTAGCTTATGTTCGTGCTCCCCTTTGGTCGCCCAACACTCTGTACCATAAAGCATAGCCGGTCTTAAAGCAGTGCGATATTACCTTTAAGTTTTAAAGGCACTTTTTTGTCACATATAAAACCAGATGCACTCTGCCATTTTGACCAACCTGCTTGGATCCTATGATTTACATCCTGTTCAATCTCTCTATTATCCTGTATGATACACCCAAGATACTTAAAACTTTTAACTTTTCATAGGATGTTTTCTCCAATCTTCACCTCTATATTAGGGTTTTCCCTTCGCAGACCGAACTTATATTCCATATATTCCGTCTTGCTACGATTTATGCAGACCATACACTTCTAGAGCTTCTCTCCATTAGTCTAACTTCTTATTTAGGTCTTCCCTTGACTCTGCCATAAGGACGATATCATCGACAAAAAGCATGCACCATGGCACAGGCTCTTGGATGTGCTCTATGAGTACTTCCAAGACTAACGTAAAAATATATGGACTTAAGGATGATCCTTAGTGTAATCCTATACCAATAAGAAAATTCTTCTGTCACACCACCTTGAGTCTTCGCACTAGTTGTAGCCCCATCATACATGTCTTTAATTGTACGAATATATGCGATCCTTACTCTCTTCTTTTCTAAAACCTTCCATAAGACCTCCGTTGGCACCTTATTGTACGCTTTTTCAAATCAATAAACACCATATGTAGATCCCTTTTATTACTATGATACCTCTCAATCATCCTTCTTAACAGGTATATCGCTTCGGTGGTGGATCTCCCTGGCATAAAACCAAATTGGTTCTCTGTTACTTGTGTCTCTTTTCTCAACCTTCATTCTATCACCCTTTCCTATAACTTCATGGTATGGCTCATGAGCTTGATCCCTCTATAGTTTTCGCAACTTTGTATATCCCCCTTATTCTTGTAGATAGGTACCAAGGTGCTCTTTCTCCACTCATCTGGCATCTTCTTTGACCTTAAAATCTCATTAAAAAGTTTGGTTAACCAACTAATGCCTTTTTCTCCAAGGCCCTTCCAAACTTCAATCGGTATATTATCAGGTCCTACTGCCCTGCCATTTTTCATCCGCTTTAGAGTCTCTTTTACTTTGAAGTCTCGAATCCTTTGATAGTAGTCGAAGTTTTGATCTTCTTCCCTCGTGCATAACCGACCAAGGCTCGGAAGAGTCTCCTGTCTTTCATTAAATAACTCGTAGAAGTAGCTCTTCCACCTTTCATTAATCTTCTCCTCTTGAGCCAACACCTCTTCGTCTTTATCCTTTATGCACTTAACCTGATCCAAGTCTCCCGTTCTTCTTTCACGGCTCTTTGCGATTCTATATATACCTTTTTCTCTTTCTTTCGTTCCTAAAGACTGGTAGAGACCCTCAAATGCTCTTGTTCTTGCTTCACTTATAGCCACTTTTGTCTATTTCTTAGCCACCTTATATTTTTTCCAATTATGCGCATTGCGGCACAAAGACCACTCTCTAAAGCACTCCTTTTTACCTTTATCTTTTCTTGTACACTCGCATTTCACCACCAGGACTCCTTGTCCCTTGGCCCTATCTCTTTAGATTCATTATTTTTTTTGCTGTTCTTCTATTAACTTCCGCCATCTCCCTCCATTTATCCTTCGTGCTTCCATTCCCATCCCACTTTGTCTCTTCTCTTACCCATCTTAGGAAGCTTATTTGTTCCTCACCTTTCATCTGCCACCACCTTGTCCTTGGGTTCTTCGTATGATGTCTTTTTCTCAACTTTTTCTCAACGCAAAAATTCATGACGAGCATCCTATGTTGTGTTGTTAAACTCTCTCCCGGAATCATTTTACAATTAGTGCATAATTTCCGGTCGACCTTCCTCAACAAGAAGAAGTCGATTTGAGAGCTTGCCATGCCACTCTTATAGGTTATAAGATGTTCGACTCTCTTTTTAAAACATGTATTTGCAATGAGAAGGTCAAAAGTTGAGGAAAAGTCCAAAATAATTTTACCCTCGATATTGACCACCCCGAAACCATGGCCTCCGTGAATGCTTCCGTATCACTTCTCTTCCAACGTGACCATTTAAATCTCCTCCTAAGAAAATCTTATCTCCCGAAGGTATGTCTTGGACCAAACTTTCTAGATCCTCCCAAAACCTTATCTTTTGTTGCTCATCCGAATTCACTTGCGGGGCATAGACGCTAATCATATGAAAAATACCCCCTCCACCACAAGTTTGATAGAGATAATCCGATCTCCTACCCTCTTGACATCCACTACGTCCTTCTTCCACTGCTTATCCATAATAATACCTACACCACTCCTATTCTTCACCTTTTCTGTATACCAAAGTTTGAAACTGGAAGTATCCAACTCTCTAGCCTTCGCACCACCTATTTTTTTTCTTGTAGGCATATGATGTTAATCTTCTTCCTTATCATGGTATCCACCACCTCTATGGATTTTTCTGTTAGAGTGCCTATGTTTCATGTCACAAATCTCAATTTTCTGTCGCTCCGACCTTTACCTTTTACTTTGTGAACTAGCTTATTTACCCTCGATCGTTCACAAAAATACGAAAATCCTTGCTCATTTAACACTTCATCTGGGAACCGATGTAGCGACTCTTGCTCATTTGACACTGTACTCGAGCCATACAGCGCGTTGCTTCTGGACAACGACTTAGCTTTAGCGCAATAATATTTTTGATCCATATCATGAAGATTTGACTAAGTTTTTATATTAGCTGTCGAAGACCTAACACAACCCTCCTCCTTTATCCAAATTTGGGACCGGCTATGTTCCGCGGGTGTGACATAGGCGGAGTTAGATTATCAGAAATATGATTAAAAAAAACTAGCTACCTATATTAACAACTATCAAGCAAGTCAAACATATAAAAACTTTCAATTTTGATAAATTATTTGGTTTGTTAAAGACTCATGAGTATGACCTTGACATGCCTCTTAGAGAGATAACTAAGAAAGCAAGTCCTTAACCTTCTAATCTTAGAAAGAAAAAGGTCTTGGTAGTTAACAAAGATTCTGAGGATGTGATTTCAAAAAATGATGAAGATTAAGAAGAAAGTGATGAACTAGTTTACTTCATAAAAAGAGCCCAAAAAATAAATATAACCCAAAGAAGGGTAGAAAGTATAAGCAAAAAGTTTATGTTGTGATATGCTACAAATGTGAAAAGAAAGTCCACTTCAAACTTAAATGTCCAAAGCTAATGGATCCAATAAAGAAGAATAAAGCAAAAAAAAAAAAAACAAAGAAATAGGATCAAACTTTGTGAGCTTGTCCCTTATGTTAAGGATGAAACAATGTGATCCAAATAAATAAAAATTGAAATAGGAAATATTGAATTTTCTTTCTTTAAATATCTCTTAAGGGAATAAATTTGAGAATTAGTCTTATAAAAACTCTATTTTGAATATAACAAGCTGTATTTATTGTCTTAGCTCATAATATTTTTAGCAAGTTAGCTTCTAAAGGAATTTTTTTGCTATTTTATGTAAACTTTTATCTTTTCTTTCGACTATCCCCCATTTTATTGAAGACTTCTCGGAATAGAAAATTGAGAAATGCCAATTTCATTACAAAAATTTTAAAGATATGAATTTACAAACTCCCCGTTAGTGGTAGATGTAAAACATGAAAAATTAATAATTAATTAGAGAAATTAAACATATGAATTTTATAGTTTAATAAGATAGAGCTAATTAAAATAAGAATTTTGACACTAATTTTAAAGAATTTGGTCCAAGATTGTGCCAAACAGGCCGAACCGATCGAACCGAATCCAAAATGGGCCCAATGGCCCAACTCAACCCACCAAATTAAAGTGAACTCAGCTTCCTTCTCTTCCCCATATGAAACACATGCTTCAAACACAATTGGTGGTGGAGGAGAAGAACAAACCCTTGTCCTCAATTCAAATTGCTCTAACTTTCTACTCCAAGATCCGACTGCTGCACCGTTTGCGGCCACGCGACCATCACGTAGAGCTCTACGAATCTATCAGAATAATTTCATAGGTAAGTCTCACTCTCACTCCAGTTGCTTTACCCCTTGAATTTTGAAATTTGTGAGTATATATGTTGAGATTTTGTTGGTTTTGGTACTTTAGGTTCGATTTAACTTGCGAAAATTGTTGGGCTTGGTTTGTTTGGTCCGTAGATACGGTAAGAATTCTCAACCCGTAGTGAATTTATTGATTATATGTGTTGGGTATTGAATTTTATGTATATATATGTGATATGAAGCAAATTGGAAATGTTGGAAGCTTAATTGGAAGCTTGGAGTTGGTACTAGTTGCTGAATTTTGGTGGTGAAGTTTGAGATCTTGCCTATTTGTGTTGTCTTAGGTTATACAAGGAAATCGACCAAGGTATGATTTTGGTTTCTCGTATTTAATATGTAATGTCTTGTGAAAACTTTGGCTAGATGACCATAGGATAGGAATGAATGCATGAGTATGATTAATTGTTGAGTGCCTTGATGATAATTGTGAACTAGGTTGAGTATTGGTTTGTTGTTTAATATTAGGGATAGAAATAGAATGTCAAATGATGACTTAATAATGGTTGACAATTTGATAATAATGAATACGTGTAGATGATGGATTGTTGATGATCTTGTTGATATAATTGTGAAGTTCATGTATGAGACTTGTTTAAAATCTGAGGTATGATGGATGATGAAACGGTATAGAGTTGTGTTGTTGTGATATTGTATGCGTTGGAGCTGACTTTGAGTGTAGGAAGATTGATATTGAATGGCGAGTTAATGAAAATAGAGGTTTAAAGATTTTTGAGTAAACTTAATTTTTGGCCAAATTTTGGTGAGCCATAACTCAGCTTCCAGATTCTCAAATTGTTTTAAACTTATTTCATATGAAAATTAGGTCCGTGAAGTTTACACCGTTCAAAGAACGGATGAAAAATGTTTTGAAACAAAAAAGTTATGAGCGTCAGAAGTTTGGAGTACAAAACTGAAAATTCTGCAGCATTCAACATTTTTGCCAATCTGCAGATCTTGCGTATGCGACCACTGCACGCGATGCAACCAACCTTTTCTGGTTAGGCATCTCGCGTACGCGAGCAGGGAAATACGCACCCACGCGTACGCGAGTCCCGTGCGTACGTGTGACCCCAGTTTTCAGCAAAGTAGATTTTTATGTTTTTAAAACCTAATTTCGAACCTCTAAACCTCTATTTTTACTCTTTTAGCCCTTAGATCTTAGTAGTATGCCTAGTAATGAGATGAAGCTAGGAAAAGGTGGTAACTTAGGGGTGAAGCAAGGTTAAAAAAATTAGGAATTATGTATGAAAAGTGTAAAGAAGTGAAGTATATGTGATGCCATGGCTATCATGAATAATTATGCAATGATTATGCACGAATGTAAAGAAGTAATAATGATGAATTTGAGAATGAATGGTATTTTGATAATATACATAGCAATGACTGCTTGGTTTAATATTTTTGCATTTGAAAGTAGGATAGGAGAAGACAAATAGGAATAGATCGGTTAGTCATATATCGGTGCATTGTCTAAATTTTGATGATTTGATAAATTGGGCATCCGGCCTCGTTAAAACCCTCCTTAGGTAACACCCTTATTTGGGGAAAAAACTTCTAAGGGGGGAAAAAGAGTACCTTCATCTGCGGATTGTACAAGTTATGATCTATACAACTTTAATGAATAGATATTCTAATTTCCTGATAATAAGTCTCGCCTTGTAGTGTTTGCAGTTGGTAAGCCCCCATTCCGAGCACTTTTGAAATCCGAAATGGTCCTTTCCAATTCGTGGCAAGTTTGCCGTGCGATAGGGATCGTCTTGCTTCCTCTGTTCTCCTGAGGACTAAGTCTCCTTCGCTGAATGTCCTGGGTACTAGTTTTTTGTTGTGTCTCCTTTCTATTAGTTGTTTCATCGCTTTTTCTTTGAAGGCAGTGATGTCTCTATCTTCCTCCACGAGGTCTAGTTCGGCCTTCCTTGTATCGATATTGTGGTTATGATGGTATAGCTCGGTCTGTAATGTGGGGATGCTGACCTCGATCGGTATCAGTGCCTTTGTTCCATAGACCAATTTGAATGGGGTTTCGCCTGTTGTAGTTTGTATTGTCGTGTTATAACTCCACAGTATTTCTGGGATCAACTCTACCCATTCACCTTTCGCATTATTGAGCTTTTTTTTCATTGCTTGTAAGATTACTCGGTTAGCAGCTTCGGCCTGCCCATTTGTTTGTGGGTGCTCGACTGAGCTTAAATGATGCTGTATGTTAAAGTTTTCCAAAAATGATGTAAGTTTGTTATCTGTAAATTGTCTACCATTATCCGATATTATTTCCTTAGGTATTCCAAGTTGGCATATGATATTTTTTCATATGAAAGATCGTACCTTTTCAGCCGTTATTCTTGCTAGTGGTTGTGCTTCTATCCATTTTGAGAAATAATCTATTGATACCAAATGAAATTTTACTTGTCCTGGAGCTATTGGGAATGGGCCGAGGATATCGAGCCCCCATCTATAGAAAGTCCAGCTTACCTCCATACTGTGCATTACCTTGGCGGGCTTCATTGAGATGGCAGCATGCTTTTGACAATTGTCGCATGTTTTAACCTTTGCTATGCAGTCTCTCTTCATTGTCGGCAGTAATATCCTGTTTAGATAATCTTGGCTGCGAGAGCTCGTCCTCCTATGTGGTTGCCACATACGCCCTCGTGGACCTCGTTCATGACTTCATTTGCTTCGTTTTTGCCAATGCATTTTAGTGATAGGTGTGAGAAGCCACGTCTGTATAGTTCTCCTGCTACAGTTGTAAAAAACTTGCTTTTCATCTAAAGTTTTGAGGAATAGCCTCGTTGTTGGGTATGACTCCTGTATTAATATATTCAAGGAAAGGTATTCTCTAGTCATTTGTATGAGTGATGTTCATTATGCACAATGATTCGATGCTAGGTTTTTCTAGTGTAAGTTGTGATAGTGCCGATGTGTGTGTGCTTGCTCTAGTAACGGCGAGCTTAGATAATATATCCGCTCTAATGTTCTTCTCTCTATGCACATGTGATATGATAAACTTATCAAATTTTGAAATAAGATCCTTTGCTATGAGCTAATACCGCTCTAACAAAGGATCCTTTACCTGGAAATCTCCTTTGATTTGTTGAACCACTAAGAGGGTGTCACAATGTACTATCAGGCTTTATACTTGGAAGCTGAGGGCGAGCTTAAGACCTGCTATGAGTGCCTCATATTTGGCTTGATTATTGCTTGCCGAGAAGTGGAATTGAAGGGATTGTTCGACCATTACTGTTTCTCCCTCCTTTAATACTATCCCGGCTCCGCTTCCCTCTCGGTTTGACGCGCCATCTACTTGTAACTCCCAAGTCTGCTCGTAGTGATGCTTGTCAGGTGTAAGTTCAGAAACGAAGTCTGCCAGGATCTGTGACTTCAGAGCCGATCTTGATTAAAGCTGAATATCGAACTCCGAAAGTTCGATGGACCACTTGGTCAATCGTCCTGCTAGTTCTGGTTTTGTTAGTATTTGCCTTAGTGGTTAGTTCTTCCTTACGATTATTGTGTGGGTCTGGAAATAGTGTCTTAGCCTCCTTGCTGTTGTCACTAGTGCCAAGGCCAGATATTCTATTCTGGGATATCTTCTTTCTGTTGGCTGCATGACTCTACTAACGAAGTATACTGGTGTTTGTGCTTTTCCTGCCTCAGTGACAAGAACCGAGCTTATAGAATAATTGGAAACAGATAAGTATAAAAACAAAGGTTTACCGATTTCTGGGCTTTGTAATACTGGTGGCGAAGACAGGATGGCTTTAAGTTCAGCGAATGCTGTCTCACATGCCTTTGTCCACTCAAATTTTTTACTTTTGGATATCGCCCAGAAAAAATGATATGATCGGTTTGATACTGCGGGCAGAAATCCTGACAAGGCGGCCACTCTCCTTGCCAGTTGTTGTACTTCCCTTATTGTTTTCGGACTTGCCATATTAAGAATCACCTAACATTTTTCAGGGTTTGCTTTGATTCCCCGTGAGGTCAGCATGAAGCCGAGGAACTTTCCTCCCTGTACCCCGAAAGCACATTTCTCTGGATTGAGTCTCATATTATATGCTCGGATCTGCTTGAATATTTCTTCGAGGTCATCACAGTGCGATCTTTCTGGTGTAGTCTTGGCCACCATGTCATCCACGTAGATCTCCATATTCTGACCTATTTGTTGGTGGAATACCTTGTCCATTAGTCGCTGATATGTTGCACCTGCATTCTTTAGACCAAATGGCATTACTCTATAACAAAAATTCCCATGTTCAGTTATGAAAGCAGTTTTACTTTGGTCTTCTGGATGCATAAGGATCTGGTTGTAACCAGAGTATGTGTCCATGAAGCTTAAGCTTTTGAATCCTGATGCATTATCTACTAGTTTGTCAATATAGGGCGATGGATAGGCATCTTTTGGACATGCCTTGTTAAGATTTGTAAAGTTGACGCACATGTGCTATTTACCTGAGTTTTTTTCTTACCATTACCACATTTGAGAGCCATGTGGTGAAGCGGATTTCTTTGATAAAGTTGGCACTGAGGAGCTACTTATTTTCTTCTAGGGCCGCATTTGCCTTCTGATGAGCGGATAATTTATACGATTTTTGGCATTATTTTACATAGTTTTCAGTATGATTTAGTTAGTTTTTAGTATATTTTTATTAGTTTTTAAATAAAAATCACATTTCTGGACTTTACTATGAGTTTGTGTATTTTTCTATGATTTCAGGTATTTTCTGGCTGAAATTGAGGGACCTGAGCAAAAATCTGATTCAGAGGCTGAAAAAGGACTGCAGATGCTGTTGGATTTTGACCTCCCTACACTCAAAGTGGATTTTCTGGAGCTACAGGAGTTTAAATGGTGCGCGCTTAATTGAGTTGGAAAGTAGACATCCAGAGCTTTCCAGAAATATATAATAGTCCATACTTTGCCCGAGTTTAGATGACGCAAACTGGCGTTCAACTCCAGTTCTCTGCCCTATTCTGGCGTTAAACACCAGAAACAGGTTACAAGTTGGAGTTAAACGCCCAAAACAGGTTACAACCTGGCGTTTAACTCCAGAAACAGCCTAGGCATGTGTAAAGCTCAAGTCTCAGCCCCAGCACACACAAAGTGGGCCCCGGAAGTGGATTTCTGCACTATCTATCATAGTTTACTCATTTTCTGTAAACCTAGGTTACTAGTTTAGTATTTAAACAACTTTTAGAGTTTTATTCTGTACCTCATGACATTTTCACGTTTTACATTATATCTCTACGGCATGAGTCTCTAAACTCCATGATTGGGGTGAGGAGCTCTGCTGTGTCTCGATGAATTAATGCAATTACTTCTGGTTTCTATTCAATCACGCTTGTTTCTATTCTAAGATACTCGCTTGTACTTAATCGTGATGAATGTGATGATTCGTGACATTCATCATCATTCTCAACCTATGAATGCGTGCCTGACAACCACTTCCGTTCTACCTTAGATTGAGTGTGTATCTCTTAGCCTCTTGGTTCATGATCAGAGTCTTCGTGGTATAGGCTAGGATTATTGGCAGCCATTCCTGAGATTCAGAAAGTCTAAACCTTGTCTGTGGTATTCTGAGTAGGATCTGGGAGAGGATGACTGTGACGAGCTTCAAACTCACGAGTATTGGGCGTAGTGAAAGACGCAAAAGGATCAATGGATCCTATTCCAACATGAGTGAGAACCGACAAATGATTAGCCGTGCGGTGACAGCGTATTTGGACCATTTTCACTGAGAGGACGGATGGTAGCCATTGACAACGGTGATCCACCAACATACAGCTTGCCATAGAAGGAGACCTGCATGCGTGAAGAAGAAGACAGTAGAAAAGTAGAGATTCAGAAGACAGAGCATCTCCAAAACCTCAATCTGTTCTCTATTACTGCATAACAAGTACTATTTAATTTATGCTTTTTACTCTTTATAAATATAATTACTCTTATCATTGATCTCCTGACTAAGAATTACAAAATAACCATAGCTTGCTTCAAGCCGACAATCTCCGTGGGATCAACTCTTACTCACGTAAGGTATTACTTGGACGACCCAGTGCACTTGCAGGTTAGTGGTACGTGTTGTGAAAAGTGTGATTTACAATTCGTGCACCAAGTTTTTGGCGCCGTTGCCGGGGATTGTTCGAGTTTGGACAACTGACGGTTTATTTTGTTGCTTAGATTAGGCAAAATTTTTCTTTTTGGTTTAGAGTCTTCTATTATTGTTTTTGGTTGAAACTTTTTTAAAATCCTTATTTTCACTTTTTAAAATTTTTTTGAAAATTTTTATAAACTAATAATTGAGTTTTTCTGTTTAAGTTTAGATTCATATTTTAAGTTTAGTGTCAATTGCATGTTTTTATTTTCTTTTAAATTTTCGAATTTGTTTTCATTATTCTTTCTTAATCTTCAAGTTGTTCTTGTTTATTTTCCTTATTTGATCATTAGTTTTTCTTGTTTTGTGATTTTTCTTGTTTTTCTTGTGCATTTTCGAATTATTAGTATCCAAAATATAAAAAAAATTTATACATTAAATACCTTTATTAAAACACTTTAAATTTATAGCTCAATTGGCTAGAGCGGTGTGCTTATGTTCTTGGTAATTAGGAATCTTCATTTTAAAACTTTTTCAAAAAAATAATTTTTCTTGGACTAAATCTCATGTCAAACTTTTAAGTTTGGTGTTCTCTTGTTTTTTTTTATTTTCAAAAAATTATTTTTAGTTTTCTAAAAATTTTAAGTTTGGTGTTCTTTTTATGTTCTTGTGAGTCTTCAAGGTGTTCTTGAGGCCTCTTTGTGTTTTGATTTTAAAATTTTTAAGTTTGGTGTTCCTTGGTGTTTTCCCTCCAAAACTTTCGAAAAAACAAGGAGCATTAGATCTAAAAATTTTAAGTCTGGTGTCATTTTATTTTTATTTCATTTCCTCATTAAATTCAAAAATATCTTTTCTCTTTATTTTAAATTGAATTTTCAAAGATTACTTTTAAAAATTCAGATTTTTATTTTAAAAATCAAATCTTTTCAAAATCCAAAATCTTTTTCAAAAATCATATCCAAAGTTTTTTAAATCTTCTTAATTAAGAAATTATTTTTATTTTCAAATTTATTTTTCTCTTGGTTTTCAAAATTTACATCTTAATTTATAATTATTTTATTTTATTTTATTTTATTATTTTAATAATTTGGTTTATTCTACTTAAATAAAATAAAAACAAAAATATATTTTCTTTGCAATTCATATCAATTCCATTTTATCCATCATGGATCTAAGTGGAAATGAACAGTTCAGAAGGACTCTGGGGTCATATGCTAATCCCATTACTGCTGCATATGGGAGTAGTATCTGTATACCTCCCATCAAAGCAGACAGTTTTGAGCTAAATCCTTAGCTTGGTGCAGCAAAACTACCAGTAGGGGTGTTCAAAACCGATCCGGACCGAACTAAACCGACGAACCGAACCGAAAAAATCGAAAACCGAATTAATCGATAACCAAAAAACCGAAAAAAATTGATTTTGCTGTTTTTTGTCCGATTCGGTTCGGTTTTCGGTTTTGAATATGAAAACCCTAACCGAACTTAACCAAACCGGTTAGGAAAAAAACCCTAAACGTTACTAACCCCCACACCCCCTCCTCCCTTCAAATGAAACTACGCGACACCCCCACCCCCCAAACAAAACTGCGTCTACCCTAACCCCCAATTCCACAATCCCTACCCTAACCTTCAGTACTCATCGCTCCCCCTTCTCCAAATCTCCACACCTGCCGGCTGCCGACCTGGGCACCCAACCACACCTGCCGACCTGCGCACCCAGCCACCCACCACCGCGAAGCCTTTGGCCCGTCGCACATCAGGCCAACACGAAGCCACCACCGACCGACTCGACACAGCAGCACAGCACCACACCGCCGCTGTTGAGACGCCACCACCCTAACCCATCAGTTCAACCCAGCACGGCGGCACCTCCCAGTCTCCCACTCAGCCTTCCTCCCAAATCAATATGGAGCACGAGCCACCGATTTAGGTGATGTTTACCATTTGTATTCTGTTCATTAGTGTTGATTTGTTGCTACTGTTGATTTGTTGATTTGCTAATTTGTTGCTAAGTTTTGTTTGTGGCTCAGTGTTGAACTTCTTACACTATTAATAGAAGGTGAAAAATATAACTTTGAAGTATATATGGCCTATATATATAACACGCTGCTATAGCGTCTATGTACTATCATATTGATTATCTTAATCCTGATTTAGAGGTTGATATGGTTTCATCGCTTGCTTTTTTATCATCTGAACTGACCTTAGTCAAATGTTGATACTGCAACAGGTGTCTCAATTACTTGCTGTGACATATGTTGTTTCTGAATCGAGAGAGAAACTTTCTCTGCCATATATTAGCAAAAGTTTGGGTGAAAATGCTTGGGCTTCGTGTTTCCACCAAGCGTCCATTAAAACTCATGATACTCACTCATCTCCTCTAACTGGAAGATGTAAGGTACAACCCCTTGTCTTTGGTCAATTATCGTGCATAATTTTTTCAATAATACTTGTTCCTTTGTGTCAGTGTCCTTTATTTGACTTAAAATAACTCTCATTACATCTAACTAAGCTATGTATGTACATCATGAAATAGTTAAGAGTCCAACCTAAATGGCACAAGAATTTTATTTAATGGATTAGAAACCTGATCATTTAGTTAATCAATAATGAGTGACTGCTATCACTCAAACCTTGTAACTGTATATTAATTACTACTTACTTGGATCTTAAAGGTGACATATTGTAAGTTATGATAATTATGATATGTATGCTTATCAGTCAAATTAAACATTGTTGTGTGTTTTTTTCATCGTTAAATTTCAGGGTTCAGATAAATCCAACATAGGAGGGACATACAACTTATCCAGGTAACAGTTGTGCTTATTATTGCATCATAAAGCCAACCTCCAATTGATATGCAACCTGAAGTATTGCCTCTCTCTTCCCGCAGGCTTGTGCCTGATGACATTGAAGTTCTTGCAGAATGTGTAAAAGCCCATTTGTTTTGATTGTTTCTTGTTTTATTAATATATATCGCATCTATATTTTTCAAAGTTTATTAATATATATTATTTGTTATTATTATTTTTTGTTTTATATATTTTGTAGAAGTTGCACCCACACGTGATCCCAATGAAGAAGATTCTGGTGTTGAGTCTGATTAAGTACATCTTATGGTAAGAATTGTTCTCCTTTTATTATTATTATTATTATTATTATTATTATTATTATTATTATTATTATTATTATTATTATTATTATTATTATTATTATTATTATTATTATTATTATTATTATTTTAGGGTTTAGGGTTTAGGGTTTAGGATTTATTATTACTGTTATTGTTGTTGTTGTTGTTGTTCTTATTATGTAACTTTTTTTTTATTTCAGGTTAGTTTGCATTAAGAAGTTTAGCTATTTTGTTGGAGAAGACACCATAACTTTGCTATCAGTTTAATGACAATTTATTTTTATTTTCAGTTGTATTGACTGTTGAACTATTAAACTTCTTTAATTGTCGTATTTGAATTCTGTTGTTAAATTTCATTAGATCAAGACTTTGTTAGCTATTGTGTATTTTGGTTTGTCAATTTCAATGTTATGACTTTGCATAATAGTATGGTAGGATTTTTTTTATTTGATTGAAAAAACCGAACAAACCGAACCAAACCAAACCGATATTAATTAGTTTGGTTTGGTTTGGATGACATTGACAAAAAAATTGAACCAAACCGAATCGCAGTTTATTTAAACGATCGGATCAGATGGCTTTTCCTTCAAAAATCGAACCAAATCACACCACGAACACCCCTAACTGCCAGTATTCTGGTCTTCTACAGGAAGAACCTACTGAGTTTCTGGCACAATTCTTGTAAATTGCTGACACAGTACGTGATAAGGAGGTAGATCAGGATGTATATATGCTGTTACTGTTTCTGTTTGCTGTAAAAGATCAAGCTAAAAGGTGGTTAAATAACCAACTCACAGCAAGCATAAGGACATGAAAACAGTTATCAGACAAATTCCTGAATCAATATTACCCTCCAAAAAGGATGACACAGCTAAGGCTGGACATCCAAGGCTTTAAACAAGAGGATGATGAATCCCTTTATAATGCCTGGGAGAGGTACATAGGGATGCTAAGAAAATGCCCCTCTGAGATGTTTTCAGAATGGGTGCAATTAGACATCTTCTACTATGGGCTTACAGAAAGAGCTCAGATATCTCTAGACCACTCAGCTGGTGGATCTATACTATACACATGAGAAAAACCATTGAAGAGGCTCAAGAGCTTATTGATATAGTTGCTAGAAATCAGCATCTGTACATAAGTAGTGGGTCCTCCATAAAAGAAGAAGCCAAAGCAGTGTCTATTGAACTTGGTCCTCCAGAACAAGTTGCTGAACTCAATCAACAATTGTGTTTTCTAACAAAACAGCTAGCATAATTCAAGGAGATGCTACAAGACACTAAAAATGCTAATAAAAATATGGAAGCACAATTGAATCAGACAAAACAGCAATTATCAAAGCAGATAACAGAAGAGTGCCAGGCAGTCTAATTAAGAAATGGGAAAACATTGAATACCTCACTTCAGAGCAGCAGAAAGCCAAGGAAAGAACAACTGACAGAGGATAAGCAAAATATTACCCAAAATCCCTCTGAGGACAGTAAGAGCCCAGAGAGGAACAACTCTGGCATTCAAACACTAGAAAAGGATGCAAAGTTGGTGTTAAACGCCCATCCCACGCGCAGTTCTGGCGTTCAAACGCAAGAAAAAGGCAAGGAGCTGGCGTCAAACGCCCAATAGAAGCTCAGTTCTGGCGTTCAAACACCAGAAACAGGTAAGAAGTTAGCGTCCAACGCCAATCAAGCTTCTAACCCTGGCATTCAAACGCCAGTGAGGGAACAGACACACACAAGTGCTGAAAACAACCCCTCTAAAAAGGCTTCTCCAACTACCTCTGTAGGAAATAAACCTGCAGCAATCAAGGTTGAGGAATACAAAGCCAAGATGCCTTATCCTCAAAAACTCCGCAAAGAGGAGAAGGATAAGCAATTTGCCCACTTTGCAGACTATCTCAGGACTCTTGAAATAAAGATTCTGTTTGCAGAGGCACTTGAGCAAATACCCTCTTATGCCAAGTTCATGAAAGAGATCTTGAGTCATAAGAAGGATTGGAGAGAAACTGAAAGAGTTCTCCTCACTGAAGAATCCAGTGCAGTCGTTCTGAAAAGCTTCCCAGAAAAGCTTAAAGATCCCGGGAGCTTTATGATACCATGCATATTAGAAGGTAATTGCACCAAGACAGCTTTATGTGATCTTGGGGCAAGCATCAATCTAATACCTGCATCCACTATCAGAAAGCTTGATTTAACTGAAGAAGTCAAACCAACCCGGATATGTCTCCTACTTGCTGATGGCTCCATTAAATACCCATCAGGCGTGATTGAAGACATGATCGTCAAGGTTGGGCCATTCGCCTTCCCCACTAACTTTGTAGTGCTAGAAATGGAGGAGCACAAGAGTGCTACTCTCATTCTATGAAGACCTTTCCTAGCAACTGGACGAACTCTCATTGGTGTCCAAAAGGGGGAAGTAACCCTGAGAGTCAATGAGGATGAGTTTAAGTTGAATGCTGTCAAAGCCATGCAGCATCCAGACACACCAAAAGACTGCATGAAAGTTGATCTTATTGACTCTTTCGTAGAGGAGATCAACATGGCTGAGAGTCTCGAATCAGAGCTGGAAGACATCTTTAAAGATGTTCAGCCTGATCTGGAGGAATCAGAGGAATTGAAAGAACCTCTGAAACTTCCTCAGGAAGAGGAAAAACCTCCTAAACCCGAGCTCAAACCACTACCACCATCCCTGAAATATGCATTTCTGGGAGAAGGTGACACTTTTCCGGTGATCATAAGCTCTGCTTTAAATCCCCTGGAAGAGGAGGCGCTACTTCAAGTGCTAAGGACACACAAGACAGCTCTTGGGTGGTCCATAAGTGATCTTAAGGGCATCAGCCCAGCAAGATGCATGCACAAGATCCTATTGGAGGACGATGCTAAGTCAGTGGTTCAACCACAGAGGCGGCTAAATCCAGCCATGAAAGAAGTGGTGCAGAAAGAGGTCACCAAGTTACTGGAGGCTGGGATTATTTATCCTATTTCTGATAGCCCCTGGGTGAGCCCTGTCCAAGTTGTCCCCAAAAAAGGAGGCATGACAGTGGTTCATAATAAAAAAATGAACTGGTTTCTACAAGAACAGTTACAGGGTGGCGCATGTGTATTGACTACAGAAGGCTCAATACAGTCACCAGAAAGGATCATTTTCCTTTACCATTCATAGACCAGATGCTAGAGAGACTGGCAAGTCATGATTGTTTCTGCTTTTTGGATGGCTATTCAGGCTACAACCAAATTGTAGTAGATCCCCAAGATCAAGAGAAAACAGCATTCACATGTCCATCTGGAGTATTTGCCTACAGAAGGATGCCATTTGGGCTGTGTAATGCACCTGCAACCTTTCAGAGATGCATGCTCTCTATTTTCTCTGACATGGTGGAAAATTTTCTGAAAGTCTTCATGGATGACTTCTCAGTATACGGGGACTCATTCAGCTCCTGTCTTGATCACCTGACACTGGTTCTGAAAAGATGCCAAGAGACTAACCTGGTTTTAAACTGGGAAAAATGTCACTTTATGGTGACTGAAGGGATTGTCCTTGGGCACAAGATTTCGAACAAGGGAATAGAGGTGGATCAAGCTAAGGTAGAGGTAATTGAAAAATTACCACCACCTGCCAATGTTAAGGCAATCAGAAGCTTTCTGGGGCATGCAGGATTCTATAGGAAGTTTATAAAGAATTTTTCAAAAATTGCAAAACTCCTGAGCAACCTGCTAGCTGCTGACACGTCATTTGTGTTTGACACAGAGTGTCAGCAGGCGTTTGAAACTCTGAAAGCTAAGCTGGTCACAGCACCAGTTATTTCTGCACCAGACTGGACATTACCATTCGAACTAATGTGTGATGCCAGTGACCATGCCATTGGTGCAGTATTGGGGCAGAGGCATGACAAGCTTCTGCATGTCATTTACTATGCTAGCCGTGTTTTAAATGATGTCCAGAAAAATTACACAACCACAGAAAAAGAATTGCTTGCAGTGGTTTATGCCATTGACAAGTTTAGATCATACTTAGTAGGATCAAAAGTGATTGTGTACACTGACCATGCTGCTCTTAAATATCTACTTACAAAGCAGGATTCAAAACCCAGGCTGATAAGATGGGTGTTGTTTCTGTAAGAGTTTGATATAGAAATAAGAGACAGAAAAGGGACAGAAAACTAAGTGGCTGATCATCTGTCTCGGATAGAACCATTAGAAGGGGCGTCCTCTCCCTCTATTGAGATCTCTGAAATCTTTCCGGATGAGCATTTATTCGCCATTCAGGAAACACCATGGTTTGCAGACATTGCAAACTATAAAGCTGTAAGGTTCATACCCAAGGAGTACAGCAGGCAACAAAAGAAAAAATTAATTACTGATGCAAAGTACTACTTGTGGGATGAACCCTATCTCTTTAAGAGATGTGCAGACGGAATAATTCGTAGGTGTGTGCCTAGAGAAGAAGCACAGAAGATCTTATGGCATTTCCATAGGTCACAATATGGAGGCCATTTCGGAGGTGAGCGAACAGTCACCAAGGTCCTCCAATGTGACTTCTACTGGCCTACCCTCTATAGAGATTCTCGCGAGTTTGTACGTAACTGTGACAGTTGCTAGAGATCTGGTAATCTGCCTCATGGTTACGTGGTGCACGAAATTGTGATCTCTGGTAATGGCTCCAAAAACTTGGTGCTCTAATCTCAATTCATAATTTGTCACAACTTCGATACAACTAACCAGCAAGTGCATTGGGTCGTCCAAGTAATAAACCTTACGTGAGTAAAGGTCGATCCCACGGAGATTGTTGGTATGAAGCAAGCTATGGTCACCTTGTAAATCTCAGTCAGGCGGATATCAAAAGGTTATGGAGTTTTCGAAAATTAAATAAGAAGTAAACATAAAATAAGGATAGAAATACTTATGTAATTCATTGGTTAGAATTTCAGATAAGCATATAGACATGCATTCGTTCCTCTGAACCTCTGCTTTCCTGCTGTCTTCATCCAATCAGTCTTACTCCTTTCTCTGGCTGGCTTTATGTAAGGGCATCACCGTTGTCAATGGCTACCTCCCATCCTCTTGTGAAAATGGTCCAAATGCTCTGTCACAGCACGGCTAATCATCTGAGGTTCTCGATCATGCTGGAATAGGATTCACCCTCCTTTTGCGTCTGTCACTACGCCCAGCACTCGCGAGTTTGAAGCTCGTCACAGTCATTCAATCCCATAGTCCTACTCGGAATACCACAGACAAGGTTTAGACTTTCCGGACTCTCATGAATGCCGCCATCAATCTAACTTATACCACGAAGATTCTGATTAAGAGATCTAAGAGATACTCATTCAATCTAAGGTAGAACGGAAGTGGTTGTCAGGCACGCGTTCATAGGGAATGATGATAATTGTCACGTTCATCACATTCAGGTTGAAGTGCAAATGAATATCTTAGAAGCAGAATAAGTTGAATTGAATAGAAAACAGTAGTACTTTGCATTAATCTTTGAGGAACAGCAGAGCTCCACACCTTAATCTATGGAGTGTAGAAACTCTACCGTTGAAAATACATAAGTGAATATAGAGGGTAAGCATGACCGAGTGGCCAGCCTCCCATGGAGGTCTAGAGATCTAAAAATGATCAAAAGATGATCAAAAGATGATCAAAAGATGTCTAATACAATAGTAAAAAGTCCTATTTATACTAAACTAGTTACTAGGGTTTACAGAAGTAAGTAATTGATGCATAAATCCAATTCTGGGGCCCACTTGGTGTGTGCTTGGGCTGAGCTTGAATGTTCCATGTGGAGAGGTCATTCTTGGAGTTGAACGCCAGCTTTTGTGCCATTTTGGGTGTTGAACTCCACTTTGCAACTTGTTTCTGGCGCTGGACGTCATCTAAACTTGGACAAAGTATGAACTATTATATATTGCTGGAAAGCCCTGGATGTCTACTTTCCAGCGCAATTGAAAGAGTGCCATTTTGAGTTCTGTAGCTCCAGAAAATCCACTTTGAGTGCATAGAGGTCAGAATCCAACAGCATCAGCAGTCCTTCTTCAACCTCTGAATCTGATTTTTGCTCAAGTCCCTCAATTTCAGCCAGAAAATACCTGAAATCACAGAAAAACACACAAACTCATAGTAAAGTCTAGAAATGTGAATTTAACATAAAAACTAATGAAAACATCCCTAAAAGTAACCAGATTCTACTAAAAACATACTACAAACAATGCCAAAAAGCGTATAAATTATCCGCTCATCACAACACCAAACTTAAATTGTTGCTTGTCCCCAAGCAACTGAAAATCAAATAGGATAAAAAGAAGAGAATATACTATAAATTTCCAACTATCAATGAAACATAGCTCCAATTAAATGAGCGGGACTTGTAGCTTTTTGCCTCTTGAATAGTTTTGGCATCTCACTTTATCCATTGAAGTTCAGAATGATTGGCATCTATAGGAACTCAGAGTTCAGATAGTGTTATTGATTCTCCTAGTTCAGTATGATGATTCTTGAACACAGCTATTTTATGAGTCTTGGCCGTGGCCCTAAGCACTTTGTTTTCCAGTATTACTACCGGATACATAAATGCCACAGACACATAATTGGGTGAACCTTTTCAGATTGTGACTCAGCTTTGCTAAAGTCCCCAATTAGAGGTGTCCAGGGTTCTTAAGCACACTCTTCTTTTGCTTTGGACCTTGACTTTAACCACTCAGTCTCAAGTTTTCACTTGACACCTTCACGCCACAAGCACATGGTTAGGAACAGCTTGGTTTAGCCGCTTAGGCCAGGATTTTATTCCTTTAGGCCCTCCTATCCACTGATGCTCAAAGCCTTGGGATCCTTTTTGTTGCCCTTGCCTTTTGGTTTTAAGGGTTATTGGCTTTTTGCTCTTGCCTCTTGGTTTTAAGAGCTTTTGGCTTTTTCTGCTTGCTTTTTCTTTTTCTTTCTATTTTTTTTTCGCTATTTTTTTTTCTACAAGCTTTGTTCTTTGCTGCTTTTTCTTGCTTCAAGAATCATTTTTATGATTTTTTAGATTATCAAATAACATGTCTCCTTATCATCATTCTTTCAAGAGCCAACATATTTAACATTCTTAAACAACAACTTCAAAAGACATATGCACTGTTCAAGAATTCATTCAGAAAACAAGAAGCATTGTCACCACATCAATATAATTAAACTAAGTTCAAGGATAAATTCGAAACTCGTGTACTTCTTGTTCTTTTGAATTAAAACAGTTTTCATTTAAGAGAGGTGATGGATTCATAGGACATTCATAACTTTAAGACAAAGTTACTAGCTACTAATGATCATGTAATGAAGATACAAACATGGATAAGCACTTAACATAGAGAAAACGAAAAACAGAGAAAGTAAGAACAAGGAATGAGTCCACCTTAGTGATGGTGGCATTTCCTTCTTGAGGAACCAATGATGTCCTTGAGCTCTTCTATGTCTCTTCCTTGTCTTTGTTGCTCCTCCCTCATTGGTTTTTGATCTTCTCTGATTTCATGAAGGATGATGGAGTGCTCTTGATGTTCCACCCTTAGTTGTCCCATGTTGGAACTTAATTCTCCTAGGAAGGTGTTGATTTGCTCCCAATAGTTTTGTGGAGGAAAATGCATTTGAGGCATCTCCGGGATCTCATGATGATGAGCTTCCTGCGCCTCTTGAGCTCCATGAATGGGCTCTCTTGCTTGCTCCATCTTTTTCTTAGTGATGGGCTTCTCTTCCTCAATGTGAATGTCTCCTTCTATGAAAGCTCCAGCAGAGTAACATAGATGGCAAATAAGATGAGGAAAAGCTAGCCTTGCCCCATGGGAGGGCTTTTTGGCTATTTTGTAGAGTTCAAGGGAGTTGACTTCATGAACTTCTACTTCCTCTCCAATCATGATGCTATGGATCATGATGGCCCGATCCACGGTTACTTCAGATCGGTTGCTAGTGGGGATGATGGAGCGTTGGATGAACTCCAACCATCCTCTAGCCACAGGCTTGAGGTCCAGTCTTCTTAATTGAACCGGCTTGCCTTTGGAGTCAATCTTCCATTGAGCTCCTTCCACACATATGTCCATGAGGACTTGGTCCAACCCTTGATTAAAGTTGACCCTTCTAGTGTAGGGGCGCTCATCTCCTTGCATCATAGGCAAGTTAAACGCCAACCTCACATTCTCCGGGCTAAAATCTAAGTATTTTCCCCGATCCATTGTAACATAATTTTTTGGATTCGGGTTCTTACTTTGATCATGGTTCCTATTGATCCATGCATTGGCATAGAACTCTTGAACCATTAGGATGCCGACTTGTTGGATGGGGTTTGTTAGGACTTCCCAATCTCTTCTTTGGATTTCATGTCGGATCTCTTGATACTCATTTTTCTTGAGTTTGAAAGGGACCTCGGGGATCACCTTCTTCTTGGCCACAACATCATAGAAGTGGTCTTGATGAGCTTTGGAGATGAACCTTTCTATCTCCCATGACTCGGAGGTGGAAGCTTTTGTCTTCCCCTTCCCTTTTCTAGAGGATTCTCCGGTCTTGGGTGCCATCAATGGTAATGGAAAAACAAAAAGCTTATGCTTTTACCACACCAAACTTAGAATTTTGCTCGCCCTCGAGCAAGAGAAGAAAGAACAGATGAAGAAGAAGAAGAAGAAAATATGGAGAGGAGGAGGGAGGTGTGTTTCGGCCAAGAAGAGAAAAGAGGGTTGTGTTGTGTGAAAATGAGGAAGAATGGAGGGTTATATATAGGGAAGGGATGGGGTAAGGTTTCGGCCATATAGGGTGGGTTTGGGTGGGAAATTGATTTTGAATTTTGAAGGTAAGTGGAGTTTATGAGGTAGGTTTATGGGGAAGAGTGGATGGATGTGAGTGGTGAAGTGGTGATAGGGAAGAGAGATTGAGGTGATTGGTGAAGAGTTTTGGGGAAGAGTGTTTATGGGATTGTGTGAAAGAGGGGTGAGAAAAAGTGAGTGGAGGTAGGTGGGGATCCTGTGGGGTCCACAGATCCTGAGGTGTTCAAGAATTTACAATCTTGCACCCAATTAGGCATGCAAAATGCCCTTGCACACAACTCTGGGCGTTCAGCGCCAGATTGGTGCTTGTTTTGGGCGTTGAACGCCCATTTGTAGTCCATTTCTGGCGTTGAACGCCAAAACCATGCTTGTTCTGGGCGTTCAGCGCCAGCTCTTCTCCAGGGTGCATTTTTGGCGTTTGATGCTGCCCATTTCTGGCGTTCAGTGCCAGAACCATGCTCTGTTCTGGCGTTGAACGCCCAAAACATGCTTCTTACTGGCGTTTAAACGCCAGTAAGGTCTTCCTCCAGGGTGTGATTTTTCTTCTGCTGTTTTTGATTCTGTTTTCAATTTTTTTATATTTATTTTGTGACTCCACATGATCATGAACCTAATAAAACATGAAAAACAATAAAAATTAGATAAATAAACATTGGGTTGCCTCCCAACAAGCGCTTCTTTAATGTCAATAGCTTGACAGTGGGCTCTCATGGAGCCTCACAGATGTGCAGAGCTTTGTTGAGACCTCCCAACACCAAACTTAGAGTTTGGATATGGGGGTTTAACACCAAACTTAGAGTTTGGTTGTGGCCTCCCAATACCAAACTTAGAGTTTGACTGTGGGGCTTTGTTTGACTCTGCTTTGAGAGAAGCTTTTTATGCTTCCTCTCCATGGATGCAGAGAGAGATCCTTGAGTTGTAAACACAAGGTTGTCTTCATTTATTTGAAGGATCAATTCTCCTCTGTCCATATCAATCACAGCTCTTGCTGTGGCTAGGAAAGGTCTTCCTAGGATGATGGATTCATCCTCATCCTTCCCAGTATCTAGGACTATGAAATCAGTAGGGATGTAAAGGCCTTCAACCTTTACTAACGCGTCCTCTACTTGTCCATAAGCCTATTTTCTTGAATTGTCTGCCATCTCTAATGAGATTTTAGCAGCTTGCACCCCAAAGATTCCCAGTTTCTCTATTACAGAGAGGGGCATGAGATTTATTCCTGAACCAAGGTCACATAGAGCCTTAAAGATCATGGTGCCTATGGTACAAGATATTAAGAACTTTCCAGGATCCTGTTTCTTCTGAGGCAATGTCAGTTGATCCAGATCACTTAGTTCATTGGTGAACAAGGGAGGTTCATCTTCCCAAGTTTCAATGCCAAATAATTTGGCATTTAGCTTCATGATTGCACCAAGGTACTTGGTGACTTGCTCCTCAGTGACATCCTCATTCTCTTCAGAAGAGGAATACTCATCAGAGCTCAAGAATGGCATAAGGAGGTTTAATGGAATCTCTATGGTCTCTAGTTGAGCCTCAGATTCTTTTGGTTCCTCAGAGGGAAGCTCCTTATTGATCACTGGGTGTCCCAGGAAGTTTTCCTCACTGGGATTCACGTCCTCTCCCACCCTTACAGGTTCGGCCATGGTAATTAATTCAATGGCCTTGCATTCTCCTTTTGGATTCTTTTCTGTATTGCTTGGGAGAGTACTAGGAGGGATTTCAGTGATCCTTTTACTCAGCTGGCCCACTTGTGCCTCCAAATTTCTAATGGAGGACCTTGTTTCATTCATGAAACTTACAGTGGCCTTAGATAGATCAGAGACTAAGTTTGCTAATTTAGAGATATTTTGTTCAGAGTTCTCTGTCTGTTGCTGAGTGGATGATGGAAAAGGCTTGCTATTGCTAAATCTGTATCTTCCACCATTATTAAAGCCTTGTTGAGGCTTTTGTTGATCCTTCCATGAGAGATTTGGATGATTTCTCCATGATGGATTATAGGTGTTTCCATAAGGTTCACCTAAGTAATTCACCTCTGCTATTGCAGGGTTCTCAGGATCATAAGCTTCTTCTTCAGAAGATGCCTTTTGAGTACTGTTGGATGCAGCTTGCATTCCATTCAAACTCTGAGAAATCATATTGACTTGCTGAGTCAATATTTTATTCTGAGCCAATATGGCATTCAGAGTATCAATTTCAAGAACTCCCTTCTTCATAGGCGTCCCATTACTCACAGGATTCCTCTCAGAAGTGTACATGAACTGGTTATTAGCAACCATGTTAATGAGCTCTTGAGCTTCTGCAGGCGTTTTCTTTAGGTGAATGGATCCACCTGCAGAAGTATCCAATGACATCTTAGCTAATTCAGACAGACCATCATAGAATATATCCAGGATGGTCCATTCTGAAAGCATGTCAGACGGATACTTTTTGGTCAGTCCTTTGTATCTCTCCCAAGCTTCATAGAGGGATTCACCTTCTTTCTGTCTGAAGGTCTGAACATCCACTCTAAGCTTACTCAGCTTTTGAGGAGGAAAGAACTTGGCTAAGAAAGCCTTGACCAGCTTATCCCAAGAGTTCAGGCTATCCTTAGGTTGAGAGTCCAACCATACTCTAGCTCTGTCTCTTACAGCAAAAGGAAAAAGCATGAGCCTGTAGACTTCAGGATCTACTTCATTAGTCTTAACAGTATCACATATCTGCAAGAATTTAGTTAAGAACTGAAAAGGATCTTCAGATGGAAGTCCATGAAACTTGCAGTTCTGCTGCATCAGAGAAACTAACTGAGGTTTCAGCTCAAAATTGTTTGCTCCAATAGCAGGAATGGAGATGCTTCTTCCATGTAAATTAGAATTTGGTGCAGTAAAGTCACCAAGCATCCTCCTTGCATTATTATTATTTTCGGCTGCCATCTCCTCTTCTTGTTCGAAAATTTCTGAAAGGTTATCTCTGGATTGTTGTAATTTAGCTTCTCTTAGTTTCCTCTTCAGAGTCCTTTCAGGTTCTGGATCTGCTTCAACAAGAATATTCTTGTCCTTGCTCCTGCTCATATGACAAAGAAGAGGGCACAGGAAAAATAATAATAATAATAATAATAATAGGGATCCTTTATACCACAGTATAGAGGTCCTTGTGTGAGTAGAAGAAAAGAAGAAGAAAATCTGAACTCAGAGAGAGAGAGGGAGTTCGGATTTTTGGTGAGTGATGTGAGGAGGAGATGTTAGTGGATGAATAAATAAATAGAATAAGATGAGAGAGGGAAAATTTCGAAAATAATTTTTTTGAAAAAGAGTTAGTGATTTTTGAAAATAGTTTTTGAAAAAGGTTAGTAGTTTTCGAAAATTAAAATAAAAAATTAAAATAATTAGTTAATTAAAAAGAATTTTTGAAAAAGAGGGAAGATATTTTCGAAAATTAGAGAGAGAGAGTTAGTTAGGTAGTTTTGAAAAAGATAAGAAACAAACAAAAAGTTAGTTAGTTAGTTGAAACAAATTTGAAAATCAATTTTGAAAAGATAAGAGGATAAGAAGTTAGAAAAGATATTTTAAAATCAAATTTTGAAAAAGATATGATTTTGAAAAAAAAGATAAGATAGAAAGATATTTTTGAAAAGATATGATTGAAATTAGTTTTGAAAAAGATTTGATTTTTTAAAAACACAATTAATGACTTGATTCATAAGAAATCACAAGATATGATTCTAGAACTCAAAGTTTGAATCTTTCTTAACAAGCAAGTAACAAACTTGAAATTTTTGAATCAAAACATTAATTAATGATGTTATTTTCAAAAATTATGAGATAAAATTAAGAAAAAGATTTTTGAAAAATATTTTTATAATTTTCGAAAATAACTAAGAAAAATTAAAAAGATTTGATTTTTGAAAAAGATTTTGAAAAAGATAAGATTTTTAAATTGAAAATTTGATTTGACTCATAAAAACAACTAGATTTTAAAAATTTTTGAAAAAGTCAAATCTAATTTTAGAAATTTTAAGAGAGAAAAAGGGAAAGATAATTTTTTTTTTTTGAATTTTTATGATGAGAGAGAAAAACACTAAAAATGCTCAATGCATGGAAATTTTGGATCAAAACAATGAATGCATGCAAGAATGCTATGAATGTCAAGATGAACACCAAGAACACTTTGAATGTCATGATGAACATCAAGACTTATTTTTGAAAATTTTATATGCAAAGAAAACATGCAAGACACCAAACTTAGAAATCTTTCATGTTTAGACTCTATGGATGCAAAAATGCACATGAAAAACAAGAAAAGATGCAAAACAAGAAAACATCAAGATCAAACAAGAAGACTTACCAAGAACAACTTGAAGATCATGAAGAACACCATGAATGCATGAATTTTTCGAAAAATACAAGATGAACATGCAATTGACACCAAACTTTCAACTTGACTCAAGACTCAAACAAGAAACATAAAATAATTTTTTGATTTTTATGATTTTATGAAATTTTTTTGTGTTTTCTTTTAATTTTTTCGAAAATCATTTTGAAAAAGAAAAATAAGGATTCCAAAATTTTTAATATGAATTCCAAGAATCTTACAATCTTAATCTAAAGCTCCAATTTGAGGGTTAGACATGGCTTAATAGCCAGTCAAGCTTTAGCATGAATATGGGAGTAATTCATTCAATTTTAAGCCAAAACCTCTGTCAAAAAGAATTTAGATATGGTTTTATAGCCAGCATGCTTCAACATGCTTCATGAAACTCTAGAATTCATTCTTAAAAATTCTGAAGAAAAATATATTTTTGAAAACATTTTTATTTTAAATTTTTTTTTCGAAAACAAAGGAGAAATTTTTGAAAGATTTTTGAAATTTTTTTGAAAATAAAACAAAAAGAAAATTACCTAATCTGAGCAACAAGATGAACCGTCAGTTGTCCAAACTCGAACAATCCCCGGCAACGACGCCAAAAACTTGTTGCACGAAATTGTGATCTCTGGTAATGGCTCCAAAAACTTGGTGCTCTAATCTCAATTCATAATTTGTCACAACTTCGATACAACTAACCAGCAAGTGCACTGGGTCGTCCAAGTAATAAACCTTACGTGAGTAAGGGTCGATCTCACGGAGATTGTTGGTATGAAGCAAGCTATGGTCACCTTGTAAATCTCAGTCAGGCGGATATCAAAAGGTTATAGAGTTTTCGAAAATTAAATAAGAAGTAAACATAAAATAAGGATAGAAATACTTATGTAATTCATTGGTTAGAATTTCAGATAAGCGTATAGAGATGCATTCGTTCCTCTGAACCTCTGCTTTCCTACTGTCTTCATCCAATCAGTCTTACTCCTTTCTCTGGCTGGTTTTATGTAAGGGCATCACCGTTGTCAATGGCTACCTCCCATCCTCTTGTGAAAATGGTCCAAATGCTTTGTCACAGCACGGCTAATCATCTGAGGTTCTCGATCATGCTGGAATAGGATTCACCCTCCTTTTGCGTCTGTCACTACGCCCAGCACTCGCGAGTTTGAAGCTTGTCACAGTCATTCAATCCCATAGTCCTACTCGAAATACCACAGACAAGGTTTAGACTTTCCGGACTCTCATGAATGCCGCCATCAATCTAGCTTATACCACGAAGATTCTGATTAAGAGATCTAAGAGATACTCATTCAATCTAAGGTAGAACGGAAGTGGTTGTCAGGCACGCGTTCATAGGGAATGATGATGATTGTCACGTTCATCACATTCAGGTTGAAGTGCAAATGAATATCTTAGAAGCGGAATAAGTTGAATTGAATAGAAAATAGTAGTACTTTGCATTAATCTTTGAGGAACAGCAGAGCTCCACACTTTAATCTATGGAGTGTAGAAACTCTACCGTTGAAAATACATAAGTGAATATAGAGGGTAAGCATGGCCGAGTGGCCAGCCTCCCATGGAGGTCTAGAGATCTAAAAATGATCAAAAGATGATCAAAAGATGATCAAAAGATGTCTAATACAATAGTAAAAAGTCCTATTTATACTAAACTAGTTACTAGGGTTTACAGAAGTAAGTAATTGATGCATAAATCCACTTCCGGGGCCCACTTGGTGTGTGCTTGGGCTGAGCTTGAATGTTCCACGTGGAGAGGTCATTCTTGGAGTTGAACGCCAGCTTTTGTGCCATTTTGGGCGTTGAACTCCACTTTGCAACTTGTTTCTGGCGCTGGACGCCAGAATTGGGCAGAGAGGGCGTTGAACGCCAGTTTGCATTGTCTAAATTTGGGCAAAGTATGGACTATTATATATTGCTGGAAAGCCCTGGATGTCTACTTTCCAACGCAATTGAAAGCGCACCATTTTGAGTTCTGTAGCTCCAGAAAATCTACTTTGAGTGCAGGGAGGTCAGAATCCAACAGTATCAGCAGTCCTTCTTCAACCTCTGAATCTGATTTTTGCTCATGTCCCTCAATTTCAGCTAGAAAATACCTGAAATCACAGAAAAACACACAAACTCATAGTAAAGTCCAGAAATGTGAATTTAACATAAAAACTAATGAAAACATCCCTAAAAGTAACCAAATTCTACTAAAAACATACTAAAAACAATGCCAAAAAGCGTATAAATTATCCGCTCATCATTACGCCATGCCTCAACAAGGAATCTTGGAGATTGAGTTGTTTGATGTATGGGGTATTGACTTCATGGGGCCTTTCCCACCATCATACTCAAACACTTATATTCTGGTGGCAGTTGACTATGTATCCAAATGGGTAGAGGCCATTACTACACCCACTAATGATACTAAGACAGTGCTGAAGTTCCTTCAGAAACATATCTTCAGCAGGTTTGGTGTCCCTAGAGCACTAATTAGTGATGGGGGCACTCACTTCTGCAATAAACAGCTTTACTCTGCTATGGTCCGGTATGGAATTAGTCACAAGGTGGCAACTCCATATCATCCACAGACAAACGGGTAAGCTGAAGTCTCTAATAGAGAACTAAAAAGAATCCTGGAATGGACTGTAAGTACCCGTAGACGGGATTGGGCGAGAAGCTTGGATGATGCTCTGTGGGCTTACAGAATAGCATTCAAGACTCCTATAGGGACCTCTCCATACCAGCTTGTGTATGGTAAGGCCTGCCATCTGCCCGTGAAACTGGAGCATAAGGCCTACTGGGCAACCAGATTCCTAAACTTTGATGCCAAATTAGCTGGAGAAAAAAGATTGCTCCAACTGAATGAGCTAGAGGAATTCAGACTCACTGCTTTCGAAAATGCCAAGCTTTACAAAGAGAAAGGAAAAAGGTGGCATGACAGAAAGCTGTCATCTAGAGTCTTTGAACTAGGATAGAAGGTTCTGTTGTTTAACTCTAGGCTCAGGCTATTCCCCGAGAAACTGAAATCCCGGTAGAGGGGACCATATGTGATTACAAGTGTGTCACCATATAGCTATGTGGAGCTTCAAGACATTGATTCTAATAAGAAGTTCATTGTTAATGGACAGAGAATCAAGCATTATCTTGAAGGCAATGTTGAGCAAGAGTGCTCAAGGCTGAGGCTAGATTAAAAGCTCAGCAAGGTCCAGCTAACGACAATAAAGAAGCGCTTGCTAGGAGGCAACCCAGCCATTAGCAAAACTTTTTATTTATTTATTTATTTATTTTTAAGTATACAAGTTTAATATAAATAATCTTCAAGGTAAAGAATCAATTGCATAAGTTCACAGGGTTACAGAAGGATTCAGAATACAAAACAAGGAGAAGGAGCTCACTGGCAAGAAAACGCCAGTAAGAGGTATAATTGGGCGTTAAACGCCCAAAAGAAGCATCTAATGGGCGTTTAATGCCAGTAATGATACCTTTTTGGGCGTTAAACACCAGAATACCATTCTGGGCGTTTAACGCCATACTTACAGCATCCTGGGCGTTCAAAAAAATGCCCAGTGATGAAAGATTTCTGGCGTTTAACGCCAGCCAGAAGCAACAGCTGGGCGTTAAACGCCCAAAAGAGGCTACAGATGCGCGTTAAACGCCCAAAACAAGCAGCAGTTGGGCGTTTAACGCCAGGATTGTGGAGGGGAGGAAGTTTTTGTTCCCAACTTGATTTTTTCTCAAAATTTCATATCTTCATCCATTTTTCTTGCATAAACATGTTACCATACTTTCATTTTTCAAACTTTTTTTTTAATATCTTAATCCTAAAATTAAATCTTTCTCAATTCTTCTTCAAACTCTTCTCAAATATTTTTTTTATTTCAAAACAAATCTATCTTTTTCAAAAAAAATTTCTTTTCTCAAACTCATCAATATCTTTTTCAAATCTTCACAATATTTTTAGAACAAATCTATCTTTTTAAAATATCTTTCATATCTTTTCAATTTTAAATTACATCTTTTCCTATCATACTTATCTTTTCCAAATCACATCTTCTATCATATCTTTTTCAAAAATTTTTGAAATAAACCCACCCCCCTTCCCTTTAAATCTTCGTTCGGCCTCCCCCTCTCTTCCACAATTCGAACTTGGCCCTCCCTCTATTCCTTTCCTTTCTTTTCTTTTACTTGAGGACAAGCAAACCTCTAAGTTTGGTGTGTTTATCCGTGATCACTAAGCCAATACCCACCAAGATCATGGCTCCTAAGGGAAAACAAACCAACTCAAGAGGCAAGAAAGAGAATATTCCAAAACCACTTTGGAATCAAAGGAAGTTCTTAACCAAAGAACATTCAGACTATTACTACAAAATAATGGGTCTAAGGTCAGTGAGCCCGGAAGTTAAATTCGATCTGAAGGAAGACGAATATCCGGAGATCCAAGAGTAAATTCAAAATAGGAGCTGGGAAGTCCTAGCTAATCCTGAAACAAAGGTGGGAAGAAACATGGTTCAAGAATTCTACTCTAATCTGTGGCAAATAGACAGGCAGAGAATAGCTGGAACCGCATTCTATGACTATCGAACTCTGGTCAGAGGAAAGATTGTTCACACCCACCCTAACAAAATAAGGGAGATCTTCAAGCTGTCTCAACTGCAAGATGACCCAGACTTCTTTAATAGGAGAATGATGAGACCAAATCAGAGCTTGGACAAAATCCTAGAGGACATATGCCTCCCTGGAGCCAAATGGACAACCAACACAAAGGGTGTCCCAAACCAACTCAAAAGAGGATATCTCAAACCAGTCGCCAGAGGCTGGCTGGACTTTATTGGGCACTTTATACTGCCCACTAGCAACCGCTCTGAAGTCACCATCAAAAGAGCAGTGATGATTTATTGCATTATGCTGGAAAAAGTAGTGAAAGTTCATCAGCTGATTTCTTGTGAGTTTTACAAAATTGCAAACAAGAACTCCAAAGATGCCAAATTGGCTTATCCAAGCTTGATCTCCCTATTATGTAAAGATGCTGGAGTAAAAATGGGAGTAGATGAGTATATTTCAGTTGAGCAACCAATCACCAAAAAGTCAATGGAAGGACAAGTGCAGGACGACCCCATCAAGAGGAGAGCACATGAGTTCCTCCCGGAAATTCCTCAATTTGAATACTGGGGGTGCCTAGAAGCATCTATCACCAAGTTGCAAGAAGTTATGGATCAACTGAAGGAAGAACAGCAAAATTAAAACAGCATGCTCTGCAAACTGCTTAGGGAACAAGTAGAGCAAGGCGCAAACTGAAAGAGGTGAAGCGCCAGAAGCTATCTCTTGAAGGGCCAAGCACCCCACAGACTAAAGAGGCATCTATCTCCCAAAGCAAAGGTTGTTGAGTCCTAACTTTGTGATAACCTTTTATCTATTTTTAGAGTATATGAGTATTAAAATTAGAGTCATTTGTCTTTATGTCTTTAGTTTCTTTTCTTTTATTGCTAAGTGTCTGCTTTTATTCCTAATTTATACTATTTCCATTAAATAATAAATAAAGATTAGAGTCTATGCCTTAAAGTTATGAACATCCTATGAATCCATTACCTCTCTTAATTGAAAATTGTTCTAAAAACAAAAGAACAAGAAGTACATGGTTTCGAATTTATCCTTGAAACTAGTTTAATTATTTTGATGTGGTGACAATACTTTTTGTTTTCTGAATGAATGCTTGAACAGTGCATATGTCTTTTGATATTGTGATTTATGAATGTTAAATATGTTGGCTCTTGAAAGAATGATGAAAAAGGAGAAATGTTATTGATAATATGAAAAATCATAAAATTGATTCTTGAAACAAGAAAAAGCAGTGAATACAAAAGCTTGCGAAAAAAAAAGAAAAAAAAGAGAGAAAAGAAAAATGGCGAAAAAAAGGGGAAGAAAAAGAAAAAGCAAGCAGAAAAAGGCAAAAGCTCTTTAAACCAAAAGGCAAGAGCAAAAAGCCAATAGCCCTTAAAACCAAAAGGCAAGGGTAATAAAAAGAATCCAAGGCTTTGAGCATCAGTGGATAGGAGGGCCTAAAGGAATAAAATCCTGGCCTAAGCGGCTAAACTAAGCTGTCCCTAACCATGTGCTTGTGGCGTGAAGGTGTCAAGCCAAGAGCTTGAGATTGAGCGGTTAAAGTCAAGATTCAAAGCAAAAACAGAGTGTGCTTAAGAACCCTGGACACCTCTAACTGGGGACTCTAGCAAAGCTGAGTCACAATCTAAAAAGGTTCACCCAGTTATGTGTCTGTGGCATTTATGTATCCGGTGGTAATACTGGAAAACAAAGTGCTTAGGGCCACGGCCAAGACTCATAAAGTAGCTGTGTTCAAGAATCAACATACTGAACTAGGAGAATCAATAACACTATCTAAATTCTAAGTTCCTATAAATGCCAATCATTCTGAACTTCAATGGATAAAGTGAGATGCCAAAACTATTCAAGAGGCAAAAATCTACTAGTCCCGTTCATCTGATTGGAGCTAAGTTTCATTGATATTTTGGAATTTATAGTATATTCTCTTCTTTTTATCCTATTTGATTTTCAGTTGCTTGGAGACAAGCAACAATTTAAGTTTGGTGTTGTGATGAGCGGATAATTTATACGCTTTTTGGCATTGTTTTTACATAGTTTTCAGTATGATTTAGTTAGTTTTTAGTATATTTTTATTAGTTTTTAAATAAAAATCACATTTCTGGACTTTACTATGAGTTTGTGTATTTTTCTGTGATTTCAGGTATTTTCTGGCTGAAATTGAGGGACCTGAGCAAAAATCTGATTCAGAGGCTGAAAAAGGACTGCAGATGCTGTTGGATTTTGACCTCCCTGCACTCAAAGTGGATTTTTTGGAGCTACAAAAGTCCAAATGATGCGCGCTCAATTGCGTTGGAAAGTAGACATCCAGAGCTTTCCAGCAATATATAATAGTCCATACTTTGCCCGAGTTTAGATGACACAAACTGGCGTTCAACTCCAGTTCTCTGCCCTATTCTGGCGTTAAACGCCAGAAACAGGTTACAAGTTGGAGTTAAACGCCCAAAACAGGTTACAACCTGGTGTTTAACTCCAAAAAAAGCCTAGGCACGTGTAAAGCTCAAGTCTCAGCCCCAGCACACACCAAGTGGGCCCCGGAAGTGGATTTCTGCACTATCTATCATAGTTTACTCATTTTCTGTAAACCTAGGTTACTAGTTTAGTATTTAAACAACTTTTAGAGATTTATTCTGTACCTCATGACATTTTCACGTTTTACATTGTATCTCTACGGCATGAGTCTCTAAACTCCATGATTGGGGGTGAGGAGCTCTGCTGTGTCTCGATGAATTAATGCAATTATTTCTGGTTTCTATTCAATCACGCTTGTTTCTATTCTAAGATACTCGCTTGTACTTAATCGTGATGAATGTGATGATCCGTGACATTCATCATCATTCTCAGCCTATGAACGCGTGCCTGACAACCACTTCCGTTCTACCTTAGATTGAGTGTGTATCTCTTAGCCTCTTGGTTCATGATCAGAGTCTTCGTGGTATAGGCTAGGATTATTGGCGGCCATTCCTGAGATCCGGAAAGTCTAAACCTTGTCTGTGGTATTCCGAGTAGGATCTGGGAGAGGATGATTGTGACGAGCTTCAAACTCACGAGTATTGGGCGTAGTGAAAGACGCAAAAGGATCAATGGATCCTATTCCAACATGAGTGAGAACCGACAGATGATTAGCCATGCGGTGACAGCGTATTTGGACCATTTCACTGAGAGGACGGATGGTAGCCATTGACAACGGTGATCCACCAACATACAGCTTGCCATAGAAGGAGACCTGCGTGCGTGAAGAAGAAGACAGTAGGAAAGCAGATATTCAGAAGACAGAGCATCTCCAAAACCTCAATATGTTCTCTATTACTGCATAACAAGTACTATTTAATTTATGCTTTTTACTCTTCATAAATATAATCACTCTTATCATTGATCTCCTGACTAAGAATTATAAAATAACCATGGCTTGCTTCAAGCCGACAATCTCCGTGAGATCGACCCTTACTCACGTAAGGTATTACTTGGACGACCCAGTGTACTTGCTGGTTAGTGGTACGAGTTGTGAAAAATGTGATTTACAATTCGTGCACCACCTTCTCAGCCCCGAGGTTCCTTTTCTTTTGAGCAACAGGTCGGATTGTTCTGTCAATGGCGAGCTTGTGACAAATGACGCTCGGGTCTATCCCCGGCATGTCTGTCGGGGTCCAGGCAAACAAGTCGACATTGTCTTGGAGTACCTTTATGAGTTTTAGTTGTTCTTGTCCTTCAAGAGCTTGGCCGATGTAAGTAAATTGTTCTGGTTTTGAGGTCAGGGGAACTTTTTGGAGTTCATCTGCTGGCTGAGGTCTTTCCTGGGATTCCTTCCAAGAATCGAGTTCTGCTAGGGATAATACTTCATTTGTGTCGTGGATAGCCTTGACCTCTTGTTGATATTTTCCCTCGTGTCGGATCTTTTTAGGCTTGCATTGTAACATTGCCGAGCTTGTTGGTGGTCTGAGTGGACTGTCGCTATCTTGCCATCCTGTGCCTGAAACTTAACACATAAATGTAAGATAGACACTACTGCTCTGAATATGTTCAGAGCAGGTCTTCCGAGAATAATATTGTAAGGACTGGGTAGTCGACTATAAGGTACTGGACATCAATGGTTCGTAATAATGGGGTGTCTCCCATTGTCGTTTTTAGCCATATGTAGCCTTTTATTGGGACCCTTTTTCCAGAGAACCCTACCAGTTCCCCAGATGAAGGTTGCATGGCCTTTTCAGAAAATTTCATTTCTTGGAATGTAGAATAAAAGAGGGCGTCTGCACTACTACCTGGATCCAAGAGGACTTTTCTTACCAATAATTCGCCTGTTTGGATGGAAATCACCACTGGATCGTCTAGGTTTGGGCTAGGCGAAGACATGTCGGCCTGGCTGAAGGTAATTTTGAGGTCTGTTGTGTCCTTGTTCCTTTAAGGCACTGTTCCTTCGCTTGTGTGCTGCGTTTGTCTCGCCTCCCCCGGCGAATCCTCCGGATATGCAGTTTATGACTCCCTTTGGTGGGTTAGGGTTTGACCATCTACCGTCATCCTTTTCTTCCGAGGTTCGTTGACGCTCTTCTCGGTCTCGAGTATTTTCCTTACTTCTTCTTCCTTCGACATATTTGTCCAAGAGGCCTTGTCGGGCTAATCTTTCTAATAAGTCCTTGGCGATTACGCATTCGTCCGTCGTGTGCCCATACTGCTGATGGAAAGCACAATGTTTGCTCTTGTCGACGAATCATTGATCCTGGTAACTTCTTGCTCAAACGGGGGGTTTTATTATTTTGGCATTGAGAATCTCTTTGATTATTTTTTCTCTCTTTGTGTTGAATCTGGTATAAGTATCAAATTTTGGGGTGAGCTCAAATCGTTTCCTTGGTTCCTTGTTGTTTGGCGATCTTATAGTCTTATCCTCTTCTTTCCTGGGTGGTTGTCTGTCCGTTCTCTGAGCCTCCTGGAGTTCTTCGATCTCCATTTGTCCCGCTACCCTTCTTGAAATTCCTCCAACGTCTTAGGTTTAGTCACCGCTATTGTCTCTCGGAACTTACCGGGTCGGAGGCCGGCCTTAAGGGCGTGCAAGTGGACTGCTGGGTCTAGATCTGGTATTTCCATGGTTGCTTCGGCAAACCGAGTCATGTATTCCTTTAAACTTTCGTGTTGTCCTTGTCTGATGGTACCAAGGTAATCCGATCCGTGTACGTATATCCTTGAAGCTGCAAAGTAGTCGATGAAGGATCTCGCCAACTCATCAAATGAGGAGATCTAACCTGCAGACAATTTAGAAAACCAAAGTAATGCAGCACCATCAAGATAAGTAGGAAAGGCTCGGCAAAGTACAGGTTCATTATTAGTGCCGTTAAAAAACATCATAGATTGGAATTTTTTAACATGAGCACAGGGTCACCAATCCCCTTATATGGCTCAAAAGTGGTAGGTAGCACGAAGTTTTTTGGCATCCGAAACTCGGTGATCTCTTCGGAGAACGGGTTGTCTAAGGTCAGCTTTTCTTTTGGCGGATTGATGCTCAATGGGTGATAAACTCATATTTTATGATTTATCGTGTACTCAATTTGAATGTTTTTATCAATTCTTCACCCACTTATTCATATGAATTGCATGGTTTTACTTTTCCTTCTTTATTTTATGATATATGTGAAAAACATATTTCCTATGCTTTAAAAACATTAAGTTTAATTATCCTTTATTACCATTCGATGCCATGATTTGTGTGTTAAGTATTTTCAGGTCTCATAGAGCAGGAATGGCTTAAAGGACAGAAAGAAAACATACAAAAATGGAAGGAAAGCATAAAAATGGAGTTTTGAAGAAAAGACAGCGACGCGAACGCATGGATGATGCGGATGCGTGCCTAGCGTGAAATAGCATCGACGCGAACGCGTGACAGACGCCACATACAGGAATCTGCAGAAAACGCCCCCAGCGATTTCTGGACCCTTTTTCGGCCCAATTTCAAATCCAGAAACATAGAATATAAGCCAGAGAATGGAAGAATCAAAGAGAACGAGGAAGAAATAATGACAACATTCATAATACACAATTTTAGGATTTAGATGTAGTTTTTAGAGAGAGAGAGGCTTTCTCCTCTCTCTCAAGTTTTAGGATTAGGATTTCAACTTCTTCTCAGGTTCAATGTTCCTTTAATTTATTTTCTACTCTTATTTATTCTATTACTTTAATTGTTATTTATCTTTTCAATTTGACTTATGAACCATTCATGTTAGAATTTTCTTAATTAATATAAATTGAGGTATTTCAGATATAAGATCGTTTTATTCTATTTATGTTATTGATGTTTTCGATTTATCCAAATTATTTTCATTTGAGTAGATTTTCTTCCCTTTTGGCTTTGGTTGATTAATTGGTAACACTTGAGTTATCAAACTCAGCTGTGGATTGAAATTGGAGTTGCTAATTGATTCGAATCACTCTAAAGCTAGTCTTTCTATAAGAGTTAACTAGGACTTGAGGATCAATTTAATTAGTCCACTTGACTTTCCTTTATTTAGTAAGGGTTAACTAAGTGGGAGCAAAATCCAATTCTCATCACACCTGATAAGGATAACTAGGATAGGATTCCCAGTTCTCATACCTTGCCAAGAGTTTTCTTTATAATTATTAATTTATTTTTCCTGTCATTTAAATCACTTGTTTCCTTATTCAAAAACTCCAAAAAGATAAAAACCCATAACCAGTAATAAATACACCTCCCTGCAATTTTTTGAGAAGACGACCCAAGGTTTGAATACTTCGGTTATAAATTTTACTGGGTTTGTTATTGTGACAACCAAAACTTTTGCACGAAAGGATTTTCTGTTGGTTTAGAAACTATACTTACAACGCGATTATATATTTGTGAATTTCTAGACCATACAAAAAAATTCCATTCGTCAAAATGGCGCCGTTGCTGGGGAATTACAAACGTGTGCCTTATTATTGGTTATTGTAAATATTTTATTTTGCTTGTTTATTTGTTTTTCTTTTTGCTTTTTAATTTTTATTAGCTACTATGAGTTCTCACCCCCGTCGCTTTGAGTTTGGTTCTAATATTGTTGAAAGGAATGGAAGCTATAATAGGAACATGCATCAAGGTCAAAACAATCAGAGATGGACGGAGCCACGAGGATCTGATCAACCCTTTAGGCAACAACACCTTCCAAGATACCATGGACAACGACCATTCTACAATGCATGCCAAGACAATAGTTACGGTGGACCTTCTCGTGACAACCAACCCCCACCAATATACTACAGTCAAGAGCCATTCCGAGGTGCATACCAAGATGATAGATATGGTGGATCCTCTTGTGGTTACCAACAAGCCCCATTATATGCCTATAACCCACCTCATCAACATAACTATAAACCACCACACTCACAAGCTCCCCTACTACCATTCACCTCCATATGACCCTAATCCATATCCACCCCAATTCCAATCCAATTCCTCCCAAGAACCGCCACTTCCCTATGCACCATGTCCATATCCATCACCCCAAGAATCAAGGGAGCGTCTCACAGAAACAGTGGAAAAATTTCATGCAACCCTTCAACAATTGAATCAAGCGATAAATCGATTACCTTCCCGACGTTCGGACACTCAGGGAACCCCCATGGCTTCATGTGGACAATCTAATGAAGAACGCAGCATGAAGGAGATACTAGAAACTCCACTGGACAGTAAGGAGCATGATTTTGTACTGGAACAATTGGAGGAAGCTGAAATTATCGAAGAAGAAGAATTGGTTGAAGACTTAGGAGATGCTGAACCTCCATGGGAATCCAGAATTGTGGAGAATTCCGTCAAGAAATTTGCAATTGATGCTAAGGAGGATAGTGCACAGCCCCCAAAGCAGGTATCTTATGAAGAACTGGACGGAACAACTCAAGAAGCGAGTTTCCTTGATAATGATAATCACGAGTCAAGTTCTCCTAGTAATGAACTTGCATCCGCAAGTGAATTCTTTAATATTGAAGAATCTTCCCCAAATGAATACGAAGATGATGCGGAGGTAGACTTTTCTCAATCTCTAACTTATGACTTGAGCGATGAGGAAGATATCGAAGACTTTGACCAAGACGTGATTGTAGTTGAAGAAGTTTGCAAAGAAGTGGAAGAATTCACAGAAGAACACAAGGGAATAGAGCTTGAAAAACCACTGGAAACACCTTTTCCAAGGCCATTACCATCCAATACAAATTTCAAGTGGGTAAAATCCTTAGCCTTTATCTTTAATTTTCCACTTGAATATGGTTTGCTTGAAATAGATGGCCAGCTTAGAGCTCTTTGCGGCTTTAAGAGTAAAAGGGAAATGGTTCGTGCTCAAGGCTGGTTTGCAAGATTCAATGAGGTTCCACACTTCACTTTGAAGTGTAGGGATTGGTTTCGAGTTCGATTGCATGGGTCTCGGAAGATGTTTGGTCATCTTGGTGAGAATACAACTTCCAAACTGCCCGGCTGGAAAAATATATATCGAAACAAAGGCAGATATAAAAGCAAAGTTTGGGATCCTGGAATCTATTCTGACATTCAGCACCCTGGGAGCCTGAAAACCTGTTTGAATTTACTCAAAGGCTTTAAATGCCTAGTTTGGGACCCCGGAGGCTATTGGCAATCCAAACAGTGGTAGAGATTTTTGGATGAATTCAAGCACAAGCCACCATAGCAGGAAGCTCAGCAAATGTCCAACTTAAGGACTTTAACCAAAAGTGCTAGGTGGGAGACAACCCACCATGGTATGATCGTTCTTTTTTCAATTTTGATTTTATTTCGTTCTGTTTGTTTTTGAGTTTTATTTTATTATATTTTCATTGAACCTGGAATTGTTCACAGCACCCACATTAGCATTGCATGTTGCATCTTGCATAAAAAAAAGAGAGCGAGCACCCCATGCGTGCGCATGGGCCACGCGTGGGCGTCGATTAGAAATCGGCGTAAAGATCCAACACCCAGAAAGTTGGGCTGGAATCGTGCGGCTGGTGTGCGTTTAGCACAAATTGACCCACGTGTTTGCGTCCCTGACGTAAACACGTCACTTGCACTACACATACCCCATGCGAAAGCGTGAGTGACGCGTATGCGTCGCATGGATTTTATGGACCCTATTGGAAACAGAGAGTTGCGCCAAAACGACGCTGGAACTGTGCATTTAGCACAATTCTCAGCGACGTGTTCGCGTGCTTCACGCGTACGCGTCACCTCCATTTTACCTGACTCACGCGATCGCGTCAATAACGCGTTCGTGTCATTCCATTTTCGCCCCAATCACGTGATCGCGTACTCCACGCGTTCGCGTGGATTCAAAATCACTAACACCCACCCACGCGAAACCCTACCCCCCGCGTCACACTTCATCTTCTTTCTTCTTCCTCTGCATTCTCTCCTCCCTCCTCTGCAACCCACCACCGTCGGCCCACCACCAGCATCGCCGCGCAGCCACCACTCACCGAACCACCCCCCCTCCCCTTCTTCTTCCCCTTTCCTTTCCCCTCCTCCACCCACGACGCCCAGTCCCGCCAACGAACCACCACAGCACCGCCGCCACCACCCAGGACCACCCACCGGCCACCACGCCCCCAACCCTCCCCTCCTACCTCTCATTCTCCTTCCTAACCTCCTTCAACCCACATCCACCACACAGCCACCACTGCCTTCACTTAGGAACGCCGTCATGCCGCCACCCATCGCCGCCGCATCACCAACACCACCACCACACTCCCACCATCTCTCTGATCCATACATTTGCTCCTCTGCACACCAGGTTCCGCCGAACACCGATTCCTCTATCAGTTAGTTAGTTAGTTGCATATTTTTCAGTTTCTGTTCAAATTAGGATAGTTAGAGATGCATGATTGTAGTAGACTTTAGGTGGTTAGGTAGCTAGGATGTGGTTAGTGGATTTAGGCCTGATAATTGCGCCGTTCTTGCTACCTGTTTTTATCTGATTTGCAATTATGAATTTGCTGTGATGATGATGTTGTTCATATGTTGCTGTTTCATGTTTGATGCTGCTGTTACACTGTTCTTTAATTTGTTAATCTTTTCAGCACTATTTAATGTCATATGAACTGATTTTCTTGCTGTTTATTACCCGGGAACATCCAATTTTAGCCGGAATGCTGCCCAAATTTTTTCAGCAAATTGTTTCACTCAACTCCCGTTCATGAATTGGTTTTGGCGATTTCAAGTTTTGCGCTGTTTGGTTTCAAGCTAGCCAATTCATGAATGAATGGGCTTGCATTCTCACTCTTTCTGGTTCCCGGATTACTAAATTGCATTATTGATGATTTCTTTTCTTTCCTTTAGCAATCTTATATATTATCATCAATAAACTGCAACCTTTGCTTGAATACGAGTTGATTGTTCTTCAAGTTTGTGAATTTATTGTTAACTAGGAAACCCATTATCATGCCACTTACTTTAACTTTCTTTTTACTTACTAACTGCTTTAACTTTCTAACTTCTCTTTTTACCTAACCACTTTAACTTTCTAACTCAAAACATGATTACTGTTTTTCCTAATTAACAAGAATCCCACATATCATATATTTTGGATTGTGATTTTTACTCTCAAACTTTTCACTTGCATACAGTCCAAAATTTACTTATATTTAACTCATCTCATGCTTCTATTGCTCTTTTTCCTTTATGCCTATATTGATAAATCCTATTTGCTTACCTGTTTTCCTGCTTTAGTTCTTAAATTGTATCCTGCAACTTCTGCTTTTCAGGATGTCTGGTCCCAAAAGTAAGGGAAAAGGCAAAGCAATTACAGGCAAACGGAAAAGAGGAGAATCCTCCAGCACTATTTTAGATATCCTCAACGACGATTTCTGGCAGGAGAAGAACTCTACCCCGCAGAAAAAGGCTGATCAGCTACTGCCTGCCACTGATCCTGTCAAGTTTGCAAACCGATACTATGAGCTTAAGTATCCAGTTTTTGCCACTTCCAGGAACTTATACCTGGAAAGGACACTTAAAATTCCAGAAGAACTCAAACAATACACTTCAAACCAAATTAAACCGAAAGGTTGGTTCTTCTTGGAAAGGAATTTGAGTGAAATCAACTCATCCTAGGTCAGAGAATTCTACTGTAACTACTTCAAAACATCCCTGGATGCAGTCCAACTCAGAGACAAGCAGATACTGGTTATTGAGGAGGCACTTGAAGAAATCCTCCAACTTCAGCCTAAGTCAGATCAGCCAGATGGCTACCAAAAAGCTGAGAAAGATATGAGATTCATGAGATTTGACTGGGACGCAGTCAAGAGGACTATAGCGCTTGATCCTACTGTCCCCTGGGTCATGGGCAAGTCCGCAGTGGTGCCCAAAGGAATTAAGATCATTTATCTGAACGATGAAGCTCGGATTTGGTAGCAGATTCTGAGTAACTATGTGATGCTGAGCACTCATGAGACAGAGGTGCCAGCTGCTATGATTATCCTCATCTGGTGTGTGATGGAAGGAAAAGACTTATATATGCCCCGCTTTATCCGGTATTACATGGCCAGAGTCCATGTCAGAGGCACCCTCCCATTCCCATACCTGATCACTCAGCTAGGCTGCCGAGCTGAGGTACCCTAGGAGATTGCTGATGAAAAGCCAACTGCTGCAGATTGCAAGAAGATCATTCCTCACAGTAGGAAGTTTGAGGCTTTAGGCTATAGACCTCCATTTCTTATTGACTCTGCTGAGGCAGCCACATCTTCTGCTGCCCCTTCAGGCCCTGCTGCACCAGCCACCACTACTGCACCCTCACCTGCTTCCGAACCCATCTACCACCTCGTGCATCACTTATTCGACCGGTTATACCAGATAGAGTGCCACAACCAGCAGCGATATGAGAGATCTGAGCGTCACAACAAGCGACGCTATGAACACTTAAAGTTGATGATCCGGTCTGGCCACCACGACATCCCCTCCGAGCCTGACACCCCTTCTGAGCCATCTGAGGAGGAGGCGGACGATCATGAGGAGGAGGCACATGCAGAGGCTGAGCAGGCAGGACCTGAGCAGGCTGCGCCACACCATGAGGAGTCCCATCAGATACAGCCGGCTGATCCAGAGATTCCTCTACATGCAGAGCCTCCACTTCAGCAGGTAGACCCTCCGACACTCATATAGACTGCAGAGCCTCAGACCACCACAGAGACACCTACTGCACATCCTTCCGGAGATGACACTTCTTCAAACCCAGCTTGAGTGAGCATCAAGGACGATGCTATTATTTAAGTGTGGGGAGGTCGCCATCTCCGGCGAACTTTATTTTGGTGAACCACTTTTCAGACTCTCTTTTTATCCTATTTTGCTTATTTTTCTGTATTTTTATTTTTTATTTTTATTTTATCTTATCTTATTTATCTTCCAGTACTTGCACATTTTTCTGTATTTTTACTGTATTTCTGTCTTTTGCACTTTGGTTTATATATTTATCTTAGATATCTAGTTTAGTTGCACTTTTAGCTTATTAAGTTGTGATATAGAATATATGGATTAATTAGTTTAGTTTACCATTTTAGCATACGATAATTTGGATTAATTGGAAATAAAAAGAGTAAACTAGAGACCTTAGTATAACAGAATCACAACAATCCACACACTGTATATATATATAGCAACAAATGTGAGTTAGTTAATAACATTTCTTCAAGGAAAAACACTAAGTTTTTAAGAGCCATCCTAAGATTCACATTGAGAATAATGGGAACTCTTGATTTCTACTTGCATGACATACATAACTGATATATGGTTTTTGAGCCAATGAACACACAACCCGTAAGTTTTTGAACTTAATTGTATGATTACATTTAACCATAAATTTCATTCCTGTGTGTTTCGCACTTCTTTTCTATACTTGTAATCTTTACTTTGTTTTAAGCTATATGTCCAATATAGAATGTAGATACATACCCACATATGATTGAGGCCATTATTTGAATTTTTCCTCACTTATCCCAAATAAGCCTACCTCCTACATCACCTTTGTTAGCTCCCTTGAGCCTTTTGATCCCCTCTTGTTCTATAACCACATTACTAGCCTTAAGCGGAAAAACAAAATTAAAAATCCCAAGTTGAATCCTTGTTTAGCTTAAGATAGAAATTGTGATGCACACTAAGTGTAGGGAAACGTGGGAACATGGGTTGATAGGGAAGGGTTAAATTAATAATCAGGATTTTGGGAGCATACTCATATGAAACCTAAATAAATGAAAACACCATGTGCATTGAAAATGTTATGTTTATGTTTTAAAAAAAATTAAATATATTTTAAGTAATTAAATAAGGGGACAGATTCGCCCCAATAATAAATCAATACACATGGAGGTAAAAACAAAATAAACTTGGTACATGAGTATGTAACACAAAAGTGGAAAAAAATTGGGAAAACCAGGATAATTTTAAAATTGTTATAGGGAATGTATATATTAGGTGAGATCTTAGACTAATTAAGGATTCAACTTATATCTCACTTAGCCTTATATACACCCTTACCTTTACGTTGGCCCCATTACAACCTTGAAAAGACCTCATGATGTTTGTATGTATACTGGTGTGGGAAATCGTGATCGTTCATTCCTTGGTAACGGCGCTGAAAACTTTATACGCGCGTTCATAATCTTAATTCTTTGTCACAACTTCACACAACTAACCAGCAAGTGCACTGGGTCGTCCAAGTAATAAACCTTACGCGAGTAAGAGTCGATCCCACGGAGATTGTCGGTTTGAAGCAAGCTATGGTCATCTTGCAAATCTCAGTCAGGCAGATTCAAATGGTTATAGAGTTTTAATAATTAAAATATAATTAAGACGTAAAATAAAGATAGAGATACTTATGTAATTCATTGGTGAGAATTTCAGATAAGCGTATAGAGATGCTTAGTTCCTTCTGAATCTCCGCTTTCCTACTGCTTTCATCCAATCCTTCATACTCCTTTCCATGGCAAGCTTTATGTAGGGCATCACCGTTGTTAATGGCTACATCCCGTCTTCTCAGTGAAACTGGTCCAAAATGCGCTGTCACCGCACGGCTAATCATCTGTCGGTTCTCGATCCTGCTGGAATAGAATTCAGTAATCCTTTTGCGTCTGTCACTACGCCCAACACTCGCGAGTTTGAAGCTCGTCACAGCCATCCCTTCCCAGATCCTACTCAGAATACCACAGACAAGGTTTAGACTTTCCGGATCTCAAGAATGGCTGTCAATAATTCTAGCCTATACCACGAAGACTCTGATCTCACGATCAGGAGGCTAAGAGATACACATTCAAGCTTGTTTGCATGTAGAACGGAAGTGGTTGTCAGGCACACGTTTATAAGTGAGAATGGTGATGAGCGTCACATAATCATCACATTCATCATGTTCTTATGTGCGAATGAATATCTTAGAGAAGAAATAGGCTTGAATTGAATAGAAAAACAATAGTACTTTGCATTAATTCATGAGGAACAGCAGAGCTCCACACCTTAATCTATGGTGTGTAGAAACTCTACCATTGAAAATACATAAGTGATAAGGTCCAGGCATGGCCGAATGGCCAGCCTCCATGATCTAAGAACTAAACATCTAGAGATGTAAATACAATAGTAAAAAGTCCTATTTATACTAAACTAGTTACTAGGGTTTACAAAAATGAGTAAATGATGCAGAAATCCACTTCCGGGCCCACTTGGTGTATGCTTGGGCTGAACATTGAAGCTTTCACATGTAGAGGTCTTTCTTGGAGTTAAACGCCATTTTGTAACCTGTTTCTGGCATTTAAATCTGCTTTGCAACCTGTTTCTGGCGTTTAACTCCAGAATAGGGCAGAGAGCTGGCGTTGAAAGCCAGTTTGCGTCGTCTAAACTCAAGCAAAGTATGGACTATTATATATTGCTGGAAAGCCCTGGGTGTCTACTTTCCAACGCAATTAATAGAGCGCCATTTGGACTCCTGTAGCTCTAGAAAATCCACTTTGAGTGCAGGGAGGTCAGAATCCAACAGCATCTGCAGTCCTTCTTCAACCTCTGAATCTGATTTTTGCTCAAGTCCCTCAATTTCAGCCAGAAATTAGCTGAAATCACAGAAAAATATACAAACTCATAGTAAAGTCCAGAAATGTGAATTTTATTTAAAAACTAATAAAAATATACTAAAAACTAACTAAATCATACTAAAAACTATGTAAAAACACTGCCAAAAAGCGTATAAATTATCCGCTCATCATATACATTGTATATTTGTTGATTGGTTAGATGAAGAACAAAGTTTTAGAAAGCATGAATAGAAAAGAATAGAGTGATTAACCCAAACACTGAGTGACTAGAGAGTAAACATAAAATCCAGTGAGGGTTCAATAGCTCATCTCCATATATCCAGATTTAATTATTTAACTGTCTTGCAAGTTTGTGAAATATTTTAACCCAACTCAATTGTGAAAGTATTTTAATATGGCTTGGCATTAATTTTACATATATGATTCCTTGGAGAATATGAATCAAATTAGCCACATGTAAGCTCTATATATATAGGTGGATAGTAATTAGAATTGCATGATTCATGTAGGTAGCTTGCATTTAGAATAGATTGCATTGTATAAGATTCCACCATTCTACCTTTACTCTTTCTCTTGGATTTAGCATGAGGACATGCTACTGTTTAAGTGTGGGGAGGTTGATAAACCCATATTTTATGATTATCTTGTGCTCAATTTGAATGTTTTTATTAATTCTTCACCCACTTATTCATATGAATTGCATGGTCTTACTTTTCCTTCCTTATTTTATGATATATGTGAAAAACATATTTCCTATGCTTTAAAAACATTAAATTTAATTATCCTTTATTACCATTCGATGCCGTGATTTGTGTGTTAAGTATTTTCAGGTCTCATAGAGCAGGAATGGCTTAAAGGACAGAAAGAAAACATACAAAAATGGAAGGAAAGCACAAAAATGGAGTTTTGAAGAAAAGGCAACGACCCGAACGCATGGATGACGCGGACGCGTGCCTAGCGCGAAATAGCATCAACGCGAACGCGTGACAGACGCCACGTACATGAATTTGCAGAAAACACCCCCAGCGATTTCTGGACCCTTTTTCGGCCCAATTCCAAATCCAGAAACACAGAATATAAGCCAGAGAATGGAGGAATCAAAGAGAAAGAGGAAGAAATAAACAACATTCATAATACACAATTTTAGGATTTAGATGTAGTTTTTAGAGAGAGAGGCTTTCTCCTCTCTCTCAAGTTTTAGGATTAGGATTTCAACTTCTTCTCAGGTTCAATGTTCCTTTAATTTTTTTTCTACTCTTATTTATTCTATTACTTTAATTGTTATTTATCTTTTCAATTTGGCTTATGAACCATTCATGTTAGGATTTTCTTAATTAATATAAATTGCCGTATTTCAGATATAAGATCGTTATTCTATTTATGTTATTGATGTTTTCGATTTATCCAAATTATTTTCATTCGAGTAGATTTTCTTCCCTTTTAGCTTTGATTGATTAATTGGCAACACTTGAGTTATCAAACTCAGCTGTGGATTGAAATTGGAGTTGCTAATTGATTTGAATCGCTCTAAAGCTAGTCTTTCCACAGGAGTTGACTAGGACTTGAGAATCAATTTAATTAGTCCACTTGACTTTCCTTTATTTAGTAAGGGTTAACTAAGTGGGAACAAAATCCAATTCTCATCACACTTGATAAGGATAACTAGGATATGATTCCCAGTTCTCATACCTTGCCAAGAGTTTTCTTTATAATTATTAATTTATTTTTCCTGTCATTTAAATCACTTGTTTTCTTATTCAAAAACCCCAAAAAGATAAAAACCCATAACCAGTAATAAATACACCTCCCTGCAATTTCTTGAGAAGACGACCCAAGGTTTGGATACTTCGGTTATAAATTTTACTGGGTTTGTTATTGTGACAACCAAAACTTTTGCACGAAAGGATTTTCTGTTGGTTTAGAAACTATACTTACAACGCGATTATATATTTATGAATTTCTAGACCATACAAAAATTCGTTTGTCAATGGGTCTGTATTGCCTTGAGCTGAGCCCTTAGAGTTTTCTTCCTCATGCTTTCCGGCATTGTTATAGATGGATAGCTCGGCTATCCTTCGGACTTCTGCCTGGAGTTCAATAATCTGAGCTAGGAGCTCTGCTTGCGTGGGTTGATGGACTCCATTATCAGCCATACTTGAGGATCGGAGATCCTGTAAAAGAAGAGAGTAAAGAGCTAGGTAAAGAAAATAGTGGGGGTAGATGAATTCCGGACTTACGGTGGGCGCCAAATGTTCCGTTCGAGTTCAACCGAGGTATAAAGACTCCTTTCACGACTGCTCGACTTTGAAGAGAGCTATACGTCGTCTAGGGAAAATGGTAGAAAATCTCGGTATTGCGAAACACGGCGGCGAGAACACCTGCAAAAAGCACTCCGACGTTTAAGTCAGCACAAGATATTAAAAGAGTAATACGAATAAGAAAATAAAATGTATTTGTAATCTGCCTTCCACTGAGCTATCTAGTTTGTTTATATAGATGAGTGAAGTGTTTAACTTCCTTTGTTTGTTATGATATTTTGGTTAAAAGATGGGTGCCGTTATTAATAACAGATTGAGGATGATATTTGTTTGTAATTCTAATCAAATTGTGGTTGAGTTCCTCCGTGTTTATTGTTTCTGGATTATTTGGTGAGTTTTGATTGTTGATCTTATCGCTAAATTTATAGGGTACACGTCAGCAGGTATTAAGCTTGTGCAGAGAACAATTAACAGAGTAAGTGATGCGATTGGAAAACATGCCATTCGTTACGTTGCATGGTGAATAATGCTGAATGAATGAAACCTTGAGATGACATCCTCCCTATTCTCTATAGTGATCTCCCTCAACTTGTTAGAGGAGTTGTTTCTTTGTTTTTTTTTTTATTTGTTTAGTCAACAAAAAAATCAAGATGTTAAGTAACTTACATTTTAATTATGAGGTGTTAGGCTTAAATGTTATGTTAGTAATAACACAAGTTTTTTTCTATAAATATATGGGAAGGGTATTTCCCGGAAGAAATTTTATACACCAACTTTTTTTTAAATCTCCATTATATATAGTAAAGAACTATTTAAAAAAAAATTTGTATGAGTCCCTTCTAATCTATATTTACATTGTATACATATAATAATAATAATAATAATAATAATAATAATAATAATAATAATAATAATAATAAATATAAAAATTAATATTAATTAATAGATTTAGTTATTTTATATCTTAAAGATATATTTTAAGAAATTAATAATAGAAAGTTTTAATGCTTCAAAACATTTAATGTATTAAAAATATAAAAAAAATATCTTTTTAATAATTTTTAATAAAACATTCTTTTTATGATATTTTTAAAATACATCCTTAGAATTATATTAGCAAGATCCCGTAATTAATAAGTAAAGTAGTTAAAAAGAAGTTAAATTGACAAAATCATAAAAGAGGAACAGAATCCCGTCCATACGTGGTTTTTAGCTCCTCGCATTTGGCACGGAAGTAGAAGGGACTGAAGGAGTGAGTTGACAACGAGAGCGAGCCATGAGTACACGCACAAGTTAAAGACATGTGGGTTAAAGAGTCCGTAACGGAAGAAGCAAACGGTGTCGTTTTCGGGTAACCCAAACGTCGTCGTTCCCCTTGTCGCGATCATTTTACAAAATAAAACAAATTTTCTTTTTTTTGTTATTAAATATTATCATTATTAATCTCACAGACACACTCTCTCTCTTTAGGCCCAAAATTTTCTCGCCGTTTCGCGTTTGCCAAGCGCATCGAACTCTTTTTCCTCTTTATTATTTTTTATTTTTACTCTCTCTATCTTCCCTTTCTCTCTCATCGTCGCGTCTTGTTCGCACAAAATCTCTGGATTTCTCTTCCATTCCCAGCGATCGATCTCGATTACTCGAAGAACCCTTCCTTTTCCCTTTCCTTCGCCGATTTTTCCGATTACAAAAAATCGCCACCTAAGCCCTAAAAAGAAAAAGGAAACACCACACTTACCCCTCTTTCTTTCTATCGATCGGCTAGGTTTTCTTTTCCCCCCTTTGTTCGATTGGATTGTATTGTACAGCAGTAGCAGGAAGAAGCAGAGATCTGAGGGGCTTGATCTAGGGTTTTTCGATTTTGTCGTTGGTCTCTCTTTAGCAGTCCATGCCGATTGTTCGAATCTAGGGTTTTCATTATTTTGCTGCTGTGGGGAAATTCGACCTCGAATTGATGTTTCTTTTCAGGGAGAATTGTGGGATCAATGAAGATGGAGGAATATTATGCATGGGTCCGGTCCTGAGGAGTGGAAACACAGCCGGCACATGTGGCCTGTACCTTCCAACGCCACCGCTGTAGCCCCCGATTCTTCACCGTCTGAATATATATGCAAAGTATATACATATAATTTGTGAAATTTACAATTTTCCACTTGCTTTTGGTGTTCATAATGCGTTTGTTTTGGTTTTTCCTCCCTCTGAGCTTTTCGGTATTTTCTTTTTAATGAAAAGCCTAGAGTATCATTTTAAAATCCGAAATTCCTAACATTTTTAATGTCTGGCTCGATTTTGAGCTATTTGGGTTTTCTTTTCTTTTACGAATTTATCATATCTGGTTATTGGTTTGAAGTTTTTCCCTTGGTTGGGTGATTTTGGGTTTCTTTTCTTGTTTTTTGGGATCTTAGATTAGACGCAAGTTGTTTTTTCCTTAAACATAATATTTTATTTTCATTCCCTGGGACTATTAATTCGGAAATTAATTATGTTTTTGAGGTGTTGATAATTTGGGGGTCGGAAATTTTATTTTATATATACGCGTCTAGTTTTGGATTATTAGTCCGTGTGATGTGCTTGTGCTTCTTTATGGAAGTTCTGCGAGTTTTGTTAGTCTTCTGTGTGAATTAAATGCTCTCCATCTTTTATATATCACATCCGATTTTTCCCTTCTTCTTCAGAGCTCTATTCTAGCTGACTTGTGCTTGTTAGATTGATTATTTATCTCTGCATTATGCACTCTTATTCTTTTCGGCGCTGGTTTTGCGCGACGTGTATATTTCATTGATATATTTTCCGTCCGAAACGATCCCCAACCCCAATACAACCAGTTCATTGTTGACTTATCTGTTATTGTTTATGCTTAACATATTAATACTCTTTTTTTCTTAATTTTGATTACCACACTTAATTTTGATTACTACCTCGTGCCTAATGTAATAAACTTAATCATTCATGCTCATTGCAGGATGGACGCAAGATTCGTGTTGGTGATTGTGCACTTTTCAAGCCACCCCAGGATTCCCCACCTTTTATTGGAATAATTCGCAAGTTAATAGTTAATAAAGAAGAAAGTCCAACTTTAGAAGTGAATTGGCTTTACCGACATGCTGATGTGAATCTTGCCAAGGGTATATTGGAAGCTGCCCCAAACGAAGTCTTCTACTCCTATCACAAGGATGAAATATCTGCTGCATCATTACTCCATCCGTGTAAAGTCGCGTTCCTTCGTAAAGGTGTTGAACTTCCTTCAGGGATATCTGCTTTTGTCTGCAGGCGAGTGTATGACATTGAGAACAACTGTTTATGGTGGCTAACTGATAAAGATTACATTAATGTCAGTTTTCCTGGATCTTGTGTTTGTATTTTCCTGTGTTATATTATTGCTAGATTTTATTGATAGGTTTTTTTGTCTTCTGATGGAATCAGGCTGTTCAGGAAGAAGTTGACCAGTTATTAGATAAGACAAAATTAGAAATGCATGGGGCAGTGCAGTCAGGAGGCCGTTCGCCAAAAGCTTTGAATGGTCCGACGACAACACAATCATTGAAATCTGGTTCTGATAGTGTTCAAAATAATTCTTCCCTTGGTGCACAGGTTAAGGGAAAAAAGAGAGAAAGGGGTGAGCAGGGATCTGATCCATACAAAAGAGAGCGGTTATTTAAAGCAGATGATGGGGATTCTGGACAGGGTAGACCTGAGAGCATGATGAAGTCTGAGATTGCTAAAATTACTGACAAAGGTGGGCTTGTAGACTTTGAAGGAGTTGAAAGACTTGTACAGCTCATGCAACCAGACAATGGTGATAAAAGAATAGATTTGGCTGGGCGAATTATGCTTGTTGATGTTATAGCAGCTACAGACCGTTATGACTGTCTTGGTTGGTTTGTACAGCTTAGGGGTTTGCCTGTGTTGGACGAATGGCTCCAGGAGGTCCACAAAGGGAAAATTAGTGACAGTAGTAACCATAAAGAAAGTGACAAATCTGTGGAGGAATTTTTGTTAGCGTTGCTTCGTGCATTGGATAAGCTTCCTGTTAACCTTCATGCATTACAAACATGCAATGTTGGGAAATCTGTCAATCATTTACGCACACACAAAAATTCTGAAATTCAGAGGAAGGCTAGGGGTTTAGTAGACACGTGGAAGAAACGTGTTGAGGTTGAAATGAATATGACTGATTCAAAATCTGGTTCTACTCGTCCTGTTTCATGGCAAGTAAAGCCAGCGGCTTCTGAGGTCTCTCATGTTGGAAATAAGAAAACTGGAGGACCGGAGAATGCTACAAAGGGATCTGCAATTCAACCTTCGGTATCTAAACCTTTGTTGGCTAAGCATGTTTCTGTGGAGGCCCTGTCCAAGTCCTCTTCAGCTCCTGGTTCAATTAAATCGATGACTACCTCAGTAAGCAGTACCTCTAAAGATCAAAATGTTAAGGCGGTAGTTGGCGCTGCAGCATCAGATCAACCGTTGACACCTATCAAGGAGGAGAGGAGCAGCAGTTCTAGTCAATCTCAGAACAACAGCTTTTCTTGTTCTAGTGAACATGCAAAAACTGGTGGGTCTTGCCGGGAAGATTCAAGGAGCTCCACTGCAGTGTCAATGAGTGTGAGCAAAATGCCTGGTGGTGCATCTCGAACCCGGAAGTCCAGCAATGGTATACATGGCGCTGGTGTCGCTCTTGCTCAGAAGGATCCCACTTCTGCAAAAAGTTCCACTAGAAATTCCCCTTCTGAAAAAGTTTCACCAACTCGGGTAGCCCATGAAAAGTCTCCTGATCAGCCAACCGATCAAGGGAGTAATAATCAGCGTCTGATCCTTAGGCTGCCAAATACTGTTCGCAGTCCTTCACGAGGTGCTAATGGTGGCTCTTCTGAAGAACCTGCTATTCCTTGTGGGAAAGCTTCGCCTCCTTCTGACAAGAATGAGTCTCAGGATAGAAGAGTGAAGGCTAAGAATGATGGTTTGCATACCATTGCTTCATCAAATGTGATAACTGAGGCATGTGCTACAAGTTGTGAGGATCATAACGGTTCTCCTTTGGGTGATGAACGGGGAAGGGTTAATGAAGATGGCGATAAAGTAGCAGAGACATCAAAACAAACTAATTCCCCTTCAGGTTTTATTTCCAGATCTGGCCAGACTTATGATGCATCTTTAAGCCCTATGAATGCATTAGTTGAAAGCTGTGTGAAATTTTCTGAAGCAAGTGCCTCTGTTTCGCCTGGAGATGATGGGATGAACTTACTTGCTACTGTTGCTGCAGGGGAAATATCCAGATCTGAAAATATCTCACCTCCAGCTTCACCTGAGGGGAAGTCATCTGTGGCAGATGAATCAAGTTCAGCCAATGTTTCCAAGCTAAAACATCCGGCTGAAACATCTGCTCATACTGTTGCACAATCTGATGCAGTAGCTTCAGGAGAGCCTCAGTTTAGTGCTGTTGAGTCATTGCAATTTAAAAATGATCCAGGGCACCCTGTGACAACAATGTTGCGTGATTCTTCTGTAGACGAAGCTATTTCATCTAGTTGTAAAGAGAAATCTGGTGATAACAGAGCTCAAATAAATTGTTCAGCTGCAGATTTGTCACAAAATGCCGAAGCTGTATGCCCACGGTTGGAAACGGCTGAGGATACTCCTGAAACCTTGTTACCATATAAAAAGGAGACTCAGGACCAATCACTCGAGCAGAGGGAATTTGGAAGTCAGTGGGCTAAAAGTAGCGGTTCAGACTCTCAACCGGTGAAGGTTGATCACTTGGGTGAGACAATCCTGGAGAATGGTAAAATGTTAGTTTCGAAAGAGACTGTTGCAACTGTAAAGATTGAAAAGGAGGTAGGTGAAAAGTTACCGGAGTTATCTTCAGATGATAAGAAGATTGGTGTGGAGCAAGTGATGGTTACTGGTATGTCATCTCAAAAGTCATCTCCAGTTACAGAAAAATCTGAGTCTCCAGATTTTAAAAAGGAGGATGTGGCTCCACCCTCTGCTTCAGGTAATTCTTTGCCAGCATCCAGGGATGAACAAGCAAGTGAGATGAAGTTGGCTGCCGCTGAACTTGATGAAAAACGGAAGGATCGAGACTCAGCAGTTTCAGCTGAAGCTAATGGATGCGATGAAGATAATTCTGGCAGGAAAGAGGTTCTTCGACAATGCTCTATGTCTTCAAATCGCCCAGAGTTGTCTAAAGTTCCTGGGAAAGAAAATGAAGCATCCAAAACCTCAGAGTGTAACTCAGATGGGAATGATTCTCATGTTGCAGGAGAGCATGCCTGCAGTATTAATCCATCTGTAACTGTTTCTGGGTCTGATGCAGCCGTAAGATTGGACTTTGATTTAAATGAGGGTTTCCCTGTTGATGATGTGAGCCAAGGGGACATTGTTAGACAGGAAGAACATGTCGCATCATCTGTGGTTCGAAATCCTTCTGCATTGCCTTTCCCCATTTCGTCCATCTCTGGGGGATTCCATGCAACAATTACCGTGGCATCTGCTGCCAAGAGACCATTAATTCCGCCGGAAAACCCATTGCGCAGTAAGGGTGAACTTGGATGGAAAGGCTCTGCTGCTACAAGCGCCTTCCGGCCAGCTGAGCCTAGGAAAAACGTAGAGACATCATCAACTAGTGATATTCCTTCTGTTGATTCCACTGCTTTGAAACAATGCCGTGCTCCTTTAGATTTTGATTTGAATGTTGCTGATGAAAGAAGTTTTGAGGATGTAGCTTCCCATGGTTCTTTAGAATCTGGTCCACCTGATCGCACCACTATGGGACTTGATCTTGATTTGAACAGAGTTGATGAGACTCCTGATGCTGTTTCTTTCTCTCTCAGTAAACTGGATGTTCCTGCTTTGCCAAGTAAGTCTTCACTGTCTGGTGGGTTATCCAATGGCGGGAGTGTGTCGAGAGACTTTGATTTGAATAATGGACCAGGCCTTGATGAAGTTGGCACCGAGGTCCCAGCTCGAAGTCAGCAGATGAAAAATAGTGCACCATTTCCATCTGCTATCCATGGTACGAGAGCGAACACTGCTGAATTGGGGAATTATTCGTCATGGTTTCCTCCAGGCAATTCATATTCAGCAATTACTGTCCCTGCGCATCTTTCTGGTAGAGGTGAACAGAGTTATGTTACAGCTGCTGCGGCACAGCGGCTCATGGCTACTTCTGGTAGCAGTTCCTTTGGTCCTGAGCTGTACAGGGGGCCAGTGCTTTCATCCTCTCCTGCTGTTGCTTACCCACCTACTGCACCCTTTCCGTATCCAGGGGGATTTCCATTTGAGACCAGTTTTCCATTATCTTCAAACTCCTTTTCTGTTGGTTCAGCAGCATTTATGGATTCATCAACTGTTGGTGGACTCTGCTTTCCTACCATACCGTCACAGCCAGTTGGACCTGGCGGTGTTGTCTCCTCAGCGTATGCTCGTCCCTATGTCATGAGTCTTCCAGGTGGTACAAGTAATGTGATTCCTGACAACCGCAAATGGGGAAGTCAAAGTCTCGATCTTAATTCAGGCCCTGGTGGCACGGATACAGACCGAAGAGAGGATAGATTGCCTTCTGGGTTGAGGCAAGTGCCCGCTCCCAATCCCAATTCACAATCCTTGATGGAAGAACATATGAAGATGTTTCAGGTGGCAGGTGTGTTGAAGAGGAAAGAACCTGATGGTGGTTGGGATGGAGCTGATAGATTTAGCTACAAACAGCCCTCATGGCAGTAGGATAATGGAAATATTTAAGTTGAGGTGAGCCCCTTATTGCAAGCCTTGACTGTGTATCGATGTTTGTTTGTTTCATTTCTCCCCCTCTTCTCCCTTCAATTTCTGCAAGTATATCTGGATCGAATTTTTTTTTTTTTGGGGGGGGGGGGGGTGGTGTTGGGATAGTACTTCCACAAAAGCTTGTTAACAGGCAAGCCAACGCATAAAAATACCCAATTGTCGTGTTTGCGTGATTCATTCCACATACTGAGGCTCCATTTCTTGGTGTGGATGAAACCTAGGCTCCCCATGTTATGTTCAATTTGAGGAGCTGTGCTGATGATGTTGCGGCATTAACGATGTTATGTGCTGCCTTTGTTTTGAGTGCTTGGTCGAGTTTATTGTGTCTGGGTGTGTGTTGTAGTTGTTGTGGGGGGGGGGGGGGGTGTTTAGTATGTTTCTGACTACCTGTGAAGTTTTCGGCTGTGTGCACGTGCTTTTTCTATTTATGATAATGATAGACATCATGGGCCTGAAGCCTAAGTGACGGGGTTTTTCTTTTGGTAATCAGTGTGGGCTACGCCATATTTTTTACTCAAAAAAATCTGCAATAATTTCGATTCTCCTTCCATTATATTTTTTTATTGTCTCTTAATTTTATGTAATAATTCACTTATGCTTCTAAGTATATGTTTATTAGATAGGATTCTAGGATCTATTTATTTATTTATTTTTTTATCCATTTCTTCCAAATCTCTGTAGTGTCTCAGATTTTGAAATCCTTAGTTTCATGAAATTGGCTCTTGGCCAAGTCTGTCAAATTAGGTCATGTTGATGTATGCCTTTGATGTTAGATCTTTGGTTGCGTTTGTTTACAGAGATAGGACACTGAGACAGGGACACAGAAACACATAATCGTGTTTGGCAGAAGAGATATGTACAGAGACAATGTGTCCAGAGACACTAACAAGGGATACAACTTATTTTTTATTTTTTCTTTCATTATTCTTATTAATTTTTCATGATTATATTTTTTATTATTATATTTTTCATCTCAAATTTTTTAAATGAAAAAAAAAATGAGAAATAAGTTGAATTTTCATAATTTGTTCTAGTTTTTCACCAAACAGAATACAAGAACACAAAAATTTGTGTCTCTGTCCTTCAGTGTCTTGTCCTGTCTTGTTCTCAGAAACAAACGCAGCCTTTATGATTTGTCTCAAGGCCTGCTGAATTCGGGTTCCATTTGTTTACAATGCTGTTATTTACACGATGCTGGTTCTATATTCCGCTCATATTGAGGTTGTGTTCATGTCTTGCAATTTCCCGTTTTCAATGCTGTGTAATTTGGAACTTGCAATTAATTGTATGTGTTCCTCGTGCCATGCAGGTTTTTTGTGGAAGATGTCGGGAATATTTGGGATAAATTTAGCATGCCGTGTGTCCACTGATGCTTCGCTTGCTGCTGGCATAGCAGGGCCTCTGATGGCTGATGCAGTTTGTTTTGTATGAATCTGCTTCCAACAGATTGCCCCTTCCTTGCAGATAAGTTTTTTTCTGTGTAGATATCTAACTGAAAACAGGTGTGATAATGCCCCGCCTAGTGTCTCAGAAAACGAAAAAAGAAAGAAAAAAGGAAAAAAAGGAAAAAAAAATTGGCATAAATGTTGACTGTGACCGTTCCTTGCAACATCCCAATCCATTCTCAACCATTTGAAAGGAGAGGATTGGATGAATCACTGGCCAGGCTTGAAGCCAGTTCTGTCTTTCTTAAAATTATTTTTTCTTTCCTCCTTACCTTCTCTTCCAACTTTTGTTACATATATAGAATGCTGTAGTCTCTTGACTTTTTGAATTTTCTCACTTATCACATTCTGGTTATTGATGATATATGCACAGGTTAGCCGTCATGGTCAATGTGTGGCCTCTATTTCTCTCTCTCTCTCTCTCTCTCTCTCTCTCTCTCTCTCTCTCTGATTTGCATTGTGATGTAGATTAACTCAAATTCTTTGGTAGTGGTTCACGTCTACGTAATATTTGCTGGCGAAACACATTCTTCTCATGGCTCATAATGTTGTATTTTGTTCTTTGCTGTTGAATGCATCTAGCCACAACCCAGCGTCTATACACGATGTCCCATGCAATATTCGACCCAGAAATATGACAAAATGTTTTCGGAAAATATATGCTACAAAAAGATCAGTTATACCAGTTGAATACTACAAATAACGAATTATAGAAACTAAAGCACCAAAATAATAATCTTGCCGATCAGGTTTAATATAGCAGCTAAGAGCAACGCCTGCAGTGGGGGTTCCACTTGGAGCCATATCAACATTTTTGGAAAAGCACGTTATAAAAATAAATAAATAATCAATTCCCAGTTAAGGTCAGGGACTTTTTTTTTGGTGGTTGAAAATTTAAAACAACCAAGCAGAGAAGAAAAATAAAAGTCCTTTAAGTAGCCTTTCTTTTGAAGTATTGGGACGGAGATTGGGTTTAGTATTATATTTGTTGGTTTAGAGATTGGGATTTAGTATTATATTTGTTAATTTAGGGATTGATACTAAAATTTGAACTTTTATTTTTAAAATTTTAGTACCAAAGTGGGGACACAGAAGATTGAAATATTTTGGGATGGAGATTGAAATTTTAATAACATTTTATATTTAAAATATTTTTATTTCAATTAATTAATTATAATTTTGTCTTTTGTACAAATTAAAATAGAGTTTTATTTTTATTTCAGTTTCTGTCTTTTACTTTACATGAAATACAATACTTGAGATTTATTTCAGTCTATCTCTTAGTCTCTGTCTCTCTTTCTTCTAAACATTACGTGTATTATTTTGGTAGAGAGACAGAGACAATAAGATTGAGATTGAGAGACAGAGATTCAGAGACAGAAATTAAAATAAATCTCAGTATTCTGTTTGGTATAAAGTGGGAGATAGAAATTGAAACAAGAATGAAGTTTTAATTTAATTTGTACAAAGGATAAAATTGGAATTAATTAATTGAAATGAGAGTTTTTAGGTATAAAATGTTAATAAAGTTTTAGTCTCCGTTTCTAAATATTTCAATTCCTTGTGTTCTCAATTTTTGGAGGTACTGAAATTTTGGGGACAGAGATAGAAATTTTAGTACCAACCTTTGAGCCAACAAACATGATACTGAGTCTCAGTCTTTCAATTTTTGTACTAGTACCTCAAAATAAACGCTAAGGTACTGAGACAGAAATTGGGAAACTAAGACTCAGTATCATGTTTAGAAATTTCAGTATTTCAGTACTTATAAAAAATGAGGACACAGGGGACTAAAATTTTTAGAGATGGAGACTAAAACTTTAATAACATTTTATACCTAAAATACCTTCATTTCAATTAATTAATTTCAATTTTATTCTTTGTACAAATTAAATTAGAATTTCATTCTTGTTTTAATTTCTGTCTCTCACTTTGCACCAAACAGAATACTAAGATTTATTTCAATCTCTATCTCTTAGTCTTTGTCTCTCAGTCTCAGTCTTTCCATCTCTGTCTCTCCACCAAACGTTACCTAAGGTAGCGTTTGGTGGAGAGACAGAGACGAAAAGACTGAGACTGAGAGACAAAGACTAAGAGACAAGGATTGAAATAAATCTCAGTATTCTGTTTGGTGTAAAATAGGAGACAGGAATTAAAACAAGAATGAAATTCTAATTTAATTTGTACAAAGGGTAAAATTGGAATTAATTAATTGAAATGAACGTATTTTAGGTATAAAATGTTATTAAAGTTTCAGTCTCCATCTCTAAAAATTTCAGTCCCCTGTGTCCCTACTTTTTGGAAGTACTGAAATACTGAAATTTTAGAGACAGAGACAGAAATTTTAGTACCAATCTCTGAACTAACAAACACGATACTGAGTCTCAGTCTCTCAGTCTCTGTCTCAGTACCTCAAAACAAACGCTACCTAAGGGACTTCTGAATACTCATCTTAAACTCCTTCTAAGGTACTGGAAGCTCTATATGCTACGAATGCAATCTCGACATCGTCTTTGTCATGGTATCTACCACTATGTTTGCATCTCGTAGGATTCACTGACTTTAAGAACCAAAGGATTTATACACCCGGCATTATCATGAGAATTGTTAATAAGAATGAAAGCTTCTAGATAATCTGTTTCGCAAATCACATCTCTTTGCCCCAAGTCCTAGGTTAAAAGAAATCATCCCCAAATAGCAAACAACTCTCTTTAAAAAATATTGCAGCTCTCTATTGTTTTCAAATAGCCTTGTTATCAATTTCTGTTTCCGTCTTTGTTAAAACAAACAAAACTAATCTGATCCTTGTAACCAGAGTAACTAGAATCACAATTGATCTTAAAAGTACCAATCGGAGGAGAAACCCAAGTGTAACTAATAAAAAAAGGAATAGAAACTTGTTGCAATTCAGAGACATTCCAAAGCTCCTTCTCAAAGGCTAAAACCATAAGAGTCACTTTAAAAGGAGACCAAGGTTTATGATAGTTAAAAATTTTATTGTCTCCAAATCCACCATAGACAAAAAAAAAATCTAAAAGAATGTTCATTTCTATAGGACAAGAATTAGTTCTTTAAATCCAGATGATGATTGAAAATTTCTAGAGTCTGCCAAACAAATTGAGTTTTTGAACAATCCCGAATACAGTGAAAAACTGTTTCCTGGCAAGTCAAGCAACTAGGATAACTATCTGTAGGTGAAAGACCCCTCATGAGATAAAAAACAGCAGTGGACAGTGCCTCTCGCAGACAAAGCCAAGCCAAGAATTTGATCTTTTCTGGAACAAGCTGACGCTAAAGTCAAAGTCAGTTCCCTCTCTCCTCCCATCTAAACATCTTCTTGCATAGCCATAAGTAGCCATTACGGACATCATAAACCTTAGCTGCTCCACCGGACCAAGTCCAGCCTACCATTAAACCCACTTGTACATACGAGTTGTAGGAGAGAATGCTTTCATGCAAACTCTGGTGAAAAGGAGAATAGATCTTCTCAAAGTGCCACTCTCCAACTGACCATAAATCTAAAATTTGGAGATCCGAATAAAAAATATGAACATAATTCATCTCATTACATAGCTGCCCCTCCTTCCTCCAGATAGAGAACTAAAAATTTTGGTCCAAATTCCTAATGCACCAATCAAAATCATCTTTCAAAATATCCTAAATTTTACACAAACTCCTCCAAATATAAGATCCGTTATCCGTAGAACGGTTGAAAGCATCACCTAGAGAAAAACGGTATTTAACTGTCAATAGTTGAACCAAAAATTTGTGGGGATAATGAAAGAGTTGCCAAACTAGGTTCTCAAGAAAAGCAATATTAGCAAAAAACGGAGCCCGTATTCCCAAACTACCAAACTTTTTTGGATCGACCAACACCTTCCAACTAACAAGATTTAGCCCCCCGATCATTGGCTTGACCTTTCCAGAGAAAATTCATCATCGTAGATGATATAGAATTTGTTATCCCTTTGAAAAAGAGAGAGGCTTGCACGCAGTAAGTAGGAATAGCCGCCACAAACGAATTGATCAAATAGAGCCTTCCTGCCTTATTGAGTAAACGCCCTTTCTAGCTAGCTAGCCATCCTCGGATCTTATCCAGAACCTCATTAAAAGATGGTCGAGTCACCCGAGAATGACTAAGAGTAATCCTGAGGTATTTGCCCAAATTCTGGACAAAACGAATAGAGGACACCCCAATAAAGATTTCTTTTTTAGTCGCTAAAACACTACGTGAACACAACACTTTAGACTTCTCCACATTAATCTTCATCCCAGAAGTTTTACAGAAACTCTCAAATGCTGCCATTATATTTTGAATTTGTCGTTTCTTCGGCTTACAGAAGAGAAGCAAATCATCGGTGAACATTAAATGCAAAATTCTCGGACCCCTCTAGAAATAGCAATCAACTTCCACCTCCTCAAATGGGAGGCAGAGAGGCTGTGAGAGGTGAGTACTCCAGGGGTAGTACGAGAGGAGTACAGTTAACACCAAAGGATCTTAGAATTTGGAATCGGGAGGCATATCATCGTTTGGAAAATGATTCATTCTCTGTGTTTGTGGATAATCTACCGGCTGATATCTCAAGGAGGGAGCTGTATCACTTATTTTGTTGGACGGGAAGAATTAACGACATATATCTTGGCCGGAAACGAAAGAGTGGTGTGATCTATTTATTTGCCTTTGTTCGGTACACGACAAAAGGGGGCGCTCTCAAGGCGATTGCAGAAATGAACCAGTGGAGATTACGGGGGAAGGTAATTACCGTCGGGGAAGCTAAGTATCGAAGACAGTTTCAGATGGGTGGCACAGTGCGGAAGGAAATAACAAGTCCCAATGGCGGTGAAGCAGTGGATTCTTATCAGGGGAATGGGGTGGCTGCGGCCAAAGCTATGAAGGAACAGCCAGTGCGAGACCATAAGAATGCCACAGAGGGGAATGGACCTGTGAAAAGAATTGATGTGCCGGTAGTCGAAGCAAATATGGAATGGTTGGCGAGGAGTTTAGTGGGGCACACGTTACACCCAGTGGACCTCATATCAGTGAAGACGGTGGTGTCTAAAAATCTGCCCAACATTGTGGATGTTAGGGAGATCGGGCCGTGCAAAGTGCTGGTAATATTTGATACTGTGCAGCATGCGGAGGGAGTGTTTACATTCAAGATGGATAATTTGTTGCAAGTATTCCATAGGATCTCGCGTTGGGAGGAATCGGAACGGTGTATTACTCGACGAGCGTGGCTGGAGTGCTACGGAATTCCTTTACATGCATGGGCATCGGAAACGTTCAAGAGAATAGGAGGGCAGTGGGGCAATGTGGTCCAGTGTGATGTAATGACGGGGGAAGGAGCATCGTTTGAAGCAGGGAGGATTCAAGTTGAGACGGGGGTATTCGATGTAATCCGAGAATGGATGCAAATTGTTGTTGGGAAGACGGTGTTTGAGATCTTTGTGAAGGAGGTAGAACCACAGGAGGGCGGTGCGGTCAGCATGGGGAGAAGCAGAAGTGTCTATGCGAAGAATGAAGTTTCTGGCACCGCTGGCACGGCCATGAAGAAGGGGGAGGGTAGTTGGGACCCGGCGGCGGAACTGGTTACTGGTAGGCCTACGGAGGCTGAGCACGGTGAGGACAGAATAGTAATCTCTGATGTGTTATTGAATGATGTGGACGTTGCCTTTTTGAAATTCAAAAAGGATACGGTTGTACCAGATTCAGCTAGTACCAAGGACGGTGAAGTAGCGGGTTTGAAGGGATGTGAGATAGTTCATGAGGGGGAGTCGGAGAATACAGTCACGCAAGTATGGGGAGGGGAAGCTGGGACACGGTTGAAGTATTGTAACAGTATGGGCTCGCATTCAATTGGCCCAACACCAACTAAGAACGGAGGGGGGAGGCTGACCGTAAGGGACATGAGTATTGAGAAGGAGCCTGTTGTTGGGCTGGGCCAGGATGGCCTCCTAACTGAAACGGCGTATGGTTTTCTTTCCATTGGAGGCCACAACGGGTCGGGCGGCCTGAGGATCCGGAGGGATCCACGGGAGCTGTTTGAAGCGGCGCCGATGGAAGGTTTGCGAGGGCTGGGGTGCTCACCAGCGGAGAAGGATCCTGAGGCGAGAGGGTTGCCGCTTAAACTCGGGGATCCGTCGGTGGATAAGAACCCGGAACTAGAGGAGATGGTGGGAGGCGGAGGACCGATCGATGGGGTGGGAGTTGAGCTTGATGGGGGAAGGGTTGCGCAGGAGGGGACGGAAATCAGGGCGGCAGTCCACCGGCAGGAGCAAGGGGCGCAGGATGGGATAAGTGAGGCCGGCTTGCACGATGAGGGATCCCAAGCGGGATTGAGCTGCCTAATGGGGAAGGATGGTACCTCGGGAGCACAGGGAAACGCAGTGAGGGACGTCCCGGAGGTGGCTGCCTGTGGCAATGCCCGGGGGGCAGGAGCAGGGGCTAGGCTGGGCACAGTTAGCCATGTAGAAGGTGAGGGGACACAGGAAGAGCAGCGCCAGGAGAATCAAGCAACCTGGGCATTGGCTGTGGAATCAGGAGCGGTTTTATGCGATGAGGAAGAAGATATTATGGCGATTTTGCAAGCACAAAATGAAGAAATAGCAGCTAAGAGAAAACTGGCGAAGCAAAAGGAAAAGGCGAGAAGGAGTCGACCAAAAAATAAAAATAAGGTGAGCAAATCTTTATTTAAATAATTGTGAGCTGTTGGAATATTAGGGGGTGGAGGGGGGACGGTAAATTAAGCATGCTGAAATCTTTGAAAAATAAATATAATTTGAACATGTTGGGATTGCTTGAAACAAAAAAAGAAGTGATTACTAAATATGAGGTTGCAAGGCTTTGGGGATCTAGTACTGCTGGTTGGGAGTTTGTGGAATCTGCAGGAATGGCGGGGGGTCTGCTATTAATTTGGGATGAAGGAGTGTTTCAAGTAGATCAAAGGTATAAAGGTGAGAGGTGGCTGTGTGTTGAAGGCGTTTTAACAAAGACCAACTTCCGATGTGCTTTCTGTTTGGTGTACGGGGCGCATGGGAGGGAGGCAAAGAGGGGGGTGTGGGAGGAACTGAGCTATGTGGCGGGGTTGTGTCAGATTCCTTTCTGTTTTCTCGGAGACTTTAATGAAATTTTACAAGTAGAGGATCGTAAAGGAGCTACTAGCTTGATGGCGTCATCGGAGGAATTTAAGGAATGGGTGCGAGACATGCAGTTGATAGATTTGCCTCTTACTGATAGGAAGTATACATGGTTTAGGGGGCGTTCCTGTAGTCGGATTGATAGGGTGATGGTTAATGTTGAATGGACTGAGGTGTTTCCGGATATTAGGATTAAGGGTGGCCCAAGGGGATTGTCTGATCACTGCCCAGTGATCATGGAACTAACAAGAGTAACGGGGCCCCCTAGACCATTCAGAAGTTTAGACGCCTGGTTTACGCATGAGGGATTTCTGAGAATGGTGAAGGATGAGTGGCGAAGCCTCGGAGAAACGCAGTTCCCGTGCAAGCTGAGGGCTCTAGCAATACAACTGCGGCAATGGCACAAGGATAACTTCCGGGACATGGATAAGAGACTCATGAGGTTTGAGGAGGAGCTCACCAAGCTGGACAATTCAGTCAATGATGGAGTTTATGATGGTACAACGGAGGCTAGAAGGAAGGCGCTTGTGAGCTTTTGTTCAAAATTGTATATTAGAAAGGAAATGCACTGGAAACAGATGTCTCGGTCTAAGCATGCTGCAAACATGGATAGGAATACCAGATACTTTCATAACATTGCTTCGGCCAGAAGACGGAATAACAGGATTGATGCTCTGATGTTACATGGAAGACTTGTGCGGAATCAGGCGAGAATAAAAGGTGCGATTAGAGGGTTCTACAAGGATTTATATCGACAGGAATATGTTCCGAGGATTGGAATCAGAGATGGGTTAGTAAAGTGTATCCATAGGGATGAGGCTGAAGCTTTAGAAGTGATGCCGACGGATGAGGAAATTAAGGAGGCTGTGTGGGACTGCGAATCTTCCAAGGCCCCAGGGAGTGATGGGTTTAACATGAACTTCATAAAGAAATGTTGGGATGACATTGGGCCGGAATTCACTGCTGCGGTAATGGGGTTCTTTCAAAGTGCGAAATTGCCAAAGGATGTCAATGTAACGTGGGTGACACTAGCTCCAAAGTTTGAAGGTGCAAAGGAGGTGAAGGATTTTAGGCCGATTAGTATGGTGGGGTGTGTGTACAAAGTGATTTCGAAAGTGTTGGTGCACAGGATGCGATCTGTGATGTCGGGACTGGTTGGAGAGACTCAGACTGCATTTGTAAAGGGAAGAAAAATTCATGATGGTGCACTCATAGCCTGCGAGACGGTTCATTGGCTGAAGACTCGGAAAAAGTCAGCAGTCATTATCAAACTGGATTTTCAGAAGGCCTATGACAGAGTGAGATGGGATTTTGTTGACATTGTGCTACAGAAAATGGGCTTCGGCCAAAAATGGAGGAGCTGGGTGAAGGAGTGTGTTACTACGGCCACCATGGCAGTCTTGGTAAACGGGGCACCTTCCAAGCCATTCAAGATGGAGAGGGGACTAAGACAAGGGGACCCACTTTCTCCATTGCTATTCGTATTAGTTGTAGATGTGTTGCATAGGATGTTGGGGGAGGCTGTGAGGAATGGCCGCATTGCTCCACTGCTGGTAGGGGGAGATCTTATTGAACTGTCACACCTACAATTTGCAGATGACACTATTTTATTCTGCCCGCCGGAGACTGAAACAATTGTAAACTATAAGAGACTGTTACGGTGCTTTGAGTTGATGTCTGGGCTGAGCATTAACTTTGATAAATCGAATCTGATATCGGTGAACTGTGAGCAAGGATGGATTGATCAGGCATGTGGACTGCTGGGATGCCAACAAGCTTCTCTACCGGTTAGATACTTGGGAGTTTCTCTAGGTGCGAATCCGCGCTTGGTGAAGACTTGGAAACCAATCATTGATAAGGTGGAACAGAAGCTGAGTTTGTGGAAAGCCAAGGTTTTGAATAAATCAGGTAAGCTGGTCCTTATCAAATCGGTGCTGAATAGTCTCCCCATCTACTACCTTAGTCTATACAAGATGCCGAAGGCGGTAGCGGACAAGCTGATTGCTTTACAACGGAACTTTATGTGGTGCAGGGAGAACGGGAACTATGGTATACCTATGGTAAAGTGGGAGATAGTTCAGGCTCCAAAAAAGGTTGGGGGATTGGGGGTTGGTGATGCAGTGCTGAGAAACACAGCGCTTCTGTTTAAGTGGTGGTGGAGGTTTTCAAAGGAGGATTGCCCGCTGTGGAAGAAGATTGTGTGTTCGTGTAATAAGTTGAACCCGGATGTCATGTTAGCAACTCAGCCTTTACCAGTAAAGGGTGGCCCTTGGAAGGACATATGTCAGCTGAATATAAAAGAACCGCGGATTCGTGATAAAGTGGTAAGTGGACTGGCAATGGAAGTAGGCAATGGTATGCAGACTCGATTTTGGGAAGATAACTGGGTTCAAGGCGGTACTCTGAAAGGAAGTCATCCGAGACTCTACTCTATTTCCAGTCAGCAAGGACTTGTCATCGGGGAGTGTGGTTTTTGGGATGGGCTTGATTGGATTTGGAATTTTCAATGGAGGAGGGCACTGTTCCAATGGGAGCTGGAGCTTGTCAATCAACTGCATGAGAGGTTAAGGCCAGTGAGGTTGTCATCAGGTAGGGAGGACAATGTGGTGTGGAAGTTTGAAAATAAAGGTATTTTCTCTACTAGTTCTGTGATCCAGGCTATACAAGCGGAGACATTATCAGCTGAGATAACGAGTTATAGCTTCACGAGTTCCATTTGGAAAGGTTTCGTTCCTCCGAGAATTGAGCTCTTTGGGTGGTTTGTGCTAGTGGGTAGAGTTAACACCAAGGAGTGGCTGACTAAACTAGGAGTCAACATTCTGGGGGATAGTATGTGTGTACTGTGTACCAAGGAATTAGAATCTGTTGAGCATTTATTCCTTAGGTGTGAGGTAACATGGCAGGTGTGGTGCAAGTGGCTGAGGCTACTAGGAAGGGAGTGGGTGATTCCCGGAACTGTTAAAGAAATGTTTGAGTGTTGGCATGGAATGCATAATAGACAACAGGGGAAGAAGATGTGGATGTCAGTGTTCTTTGCAGTGATTTGGAACATCTGGTTGGAACGGAATGCACGAATCTTCAAGAATGCAAGAGCAAGCCTGGAGGTCATACACACAAGGACGTTGATGAGCTACACGGAATGGAGTGGTGGTGATCCTGGGGGAGGATGAGAGTACTGGGGATAGTAGGGGTTGGTTTATTTGTTGGTAGTTAGTTATGTGTCTTCTTTTTTCTTTTATTTGCTCCACTTTAATGTGTTGAGCTTCCTTTGTTTCAAAAAAAAAAAAACTTCCACCTCCTCATAACAACTTGATGGTTAATAAAGCAGGGCAGTCTCTCCATACACAACACGAAAAGATATGGTGACATAGGATCTCTTTACCGAAGACCCCATCTAGGAATAAAATTGCCCAATCTATCATCATTCCAGAGAATAGACAAAGAAGATGAAGTGATATAACTCATAATCAGGTTGACTGTAGGAATAGAAAAACCGAATTTCATGAGGGCTGCTTTAGAAATCTCCAATCAACTCTGTTATATGCTTTCTCTAAATCAATCTTAAACGCCAGAATTCCTTTCTTCAACTTAGTTCTTTTCATGAAATGAAGAATCTCTTGTGCTATAATAATGTTGTCCGATGCTCTCCTTCCAGAATAAACATTTATACAATAAATCGTATATTTTGTTACATTATTATCTTATTATGTAATATTGATTAAATAAATAAAAAATATTTTCATTTAGAACATGACTTTAATATATTCCATCTCATAAGAGGAAAAGCTCAATGCAGTTCACTAAGTATCTCTCTTATCCTCAACAATGATAATTGTAGCCCGAGACAAGTTTGTATTATGTTTTCAAGTTTTGTCTTCTTCTAAATTTATGGTAGAGCACGTATATTGTAAAGTGAGAGTGAACTATTAATCCGACTCTTGTCCATTTTTCAGAATGACAACACGATCCCTCAAGATAAAAATGATCCATATCGATCTATATCCTCTAATTTTATGACACAACGCACTTCGGTTCCTGTCCTCTACTTTTCGTGACACAACGTGATTTCTATGGGTGTTTTTCCATCAACGTGTTTTCCCATCGATTCTGAATGAAAAACGCTGATGTGTCAAGTTCAGAAATGGACAAAGACCTAATTGTCTCTAAATTCAAATTGGTTAGAGGTTTATTTGTCCTTATTCTTTAAACAATATTTTTTTAAATTATTTTTTTATTCGTTATATTAATATTTTTTTAATAAAATATTAAAAATTGTTATAATAAGTACAAATTAATTAATAAATTATTTAAATTTAAAAATATTATTTATTATGAAACTAAATAAATAATTCTCAAATATAATTTTTAAATATATAAATAATAAACATTAAAATACGATTAATATATTAATGATAATAACCCTATGATATACTATTAATTTTATAAGCAAGATAATTTTTACAATAAAGTAGAAACTGATGAGCACATTATTTAATATATAGTAAAAAAATTTTAAGGGTTAAGTACGATTTTGGTTACAAAGGTAAGGGCTGAAAAATTTTTTTATTTTCGGCCTTTTTTCGATACAAAATGGTCCCAAAGATCTCAGGCTTTTTTTTTAAATCGTCCTTCGGACGAAAATACTCTTCCCCCTTCTTCCCCAAAATGCAGAAACAGAAGCAGGTAGAAGCAGAATGCAGAAGCAAAAAGCAGAAGCAGTGTAACAACAACAACAATGAAACAACAACAACTAGAAGAACAACACCAACAACAACAATGGATAATGAAATCAGAACAACAACGAAAGAAAAACCAGAAGCAGAAGCAAAAACAGAAACAGAAGCAGAAGCAAAAGCAGCAACAACGATGAGCATCGACGACCGAGCGAGGAGGAGGAGCAGAAACGGCGAGCGGCGCGCGAGTGGTGGCGGCGGCACTGAACGCGGTCTCCCTCTCCCTTCCGGTCTCTTTCTTCTCCCTTGCTCTTCATCTCCCCCCCTCTTCATCTGTGTGTGTGGCGGTTTCCCCTTCCGTTCTCTCCATCACAGGCGGCGGTGCGGCGGCGCTACCTTCCCTTCCCCCGATTCTCTTTATTCCCCCTCCCCCTCTCCCTCCCCCCCCGATTTTCTTTCTTTTCCCCTCTCTTTCTTCCCCTTCGTGGTTTCCTTTCTTTCTTTTTTTTTTATTTTATAATTTTTTTAATTATGAGTAATTTGGTAATAAAAATAAAAAATTTGGTAAAAAGAACGATTTAAAAAAAACTTAAACTTTTGAGACCATTTTGTAATGAAAAAAATGTCGGGGACAAAAAAAAATTTCAGTCCCTACGACTACCTTAGGGACCAAAATCGTACTTAACCCTTTTTTTAAGTAATAACAAATTTAATTTTTTATCTCTTTAAACTAAATTAATAATTCTATTTGATATCTTTGTACTAAAATATAATATGAATGTGCTACTAATAACATATTGTTATTAATTAATCTACATTATTATTAAATGTACATATACTTTTAAATATATGTACATTTAATTGAATTTTAATATACGTAAAATTTTAATTAATCTACATTATTCTTATATTGATAAATCTTTATCGATCTGTAACCTTATGACAATATGTATTATAAATAGAATAATAATATTATTGATGATTTGAGTTTGTTGAGTTTATAAATTATCTCCATAATATATATATATATATATATTATGTTTTATTTTATTTAGTATTTGTAGTCTACTCATAGTGTATTTTAGTGCAAAGATATCAAATAGAATTATTAATTTAGTTTAAAGAAAAAAAAAATTAAATGTTTTTACGTAAATTTTTTTTACTATATATCAAATAATGTGTTCATTAGTTTTCATTTTATTGTAAAAATTATCTAAATTATAATACTAATAGTATATCATAGGGTTATTATTATTATTAATGTATTAGCCGTATTTTCATGTTTATTATTTATATATTTAAAAATTATATTTGAGAATTATTTATTTAGTTTCATAATAAATGATATTTTAAATTTAAATAATTTATTAATTAATTTGTACTTATTATACTATATATTCAATAATTTATTGAAAAAAGAATATTAATATAATAAATAAAAAATAATTTGAAAAAGATATTGTTTATAAGGGCAAATAAACCCCTAACGAATATGAATTTAGAGACAATTAGGTTTTTGTCAATTTTTGAACTTGTCACATCAATGTCTTCTGTTCAGAGTTTATGGAAAAACACCCACAGGGACCGCGTTGTATCACAGAAGTAGAGGCCATAGAAACCGTAGTGGATCGTTTTTATCTTGAGCGGCCGCATTGCCATTCTGAAAAATGGGCAAGGATCGAATTGATAGTTCACTCAGAATATAACTCCAAAGTTTCGTTCAACATCTTTTCATTGTCCTTCTTGACGACGGTCAAATAACTTTCACTTATTTTCCTGTGTGATCGAGAAATTGTTCACACGGTATTGGCTATTTAAGATTTTGGTAATATAATACTAAGAATACAAAAAAAAAAAAAAACAGTTAGAATTTGTTTTATTTAGTATTCATTAATTGCTGCAATAATTAATGAATACTACAATAATTAATAAATACTAAATAAAATAAATTTTACCTATTTTGATTAATTTAATTTGGTTACCAAATATTTTATATATACCATCGGCTATTGTACCTAATGTACTGGTTATCAAATATTTCCATTAAGATATATATCATTCTCAGTATTAAAAATCAGGAACCGAGAATTGAGAAAATCTTCTGTATATCTATTGTGGGCGTATCTTAAATGGACCAGAAAGACTATTGAATCTTAAAGATTCGTATAAAAAAATATTAAATAATTTAGTAAAATGTCTTTTTTATTCATTTTTTTATCTTTTCTTTCATGAAATATTTTTTATGATATCACCATCCTTAATGGCAGCAACAACACTATTATTGTTCTCTTTTTTCACCAAATTATTCTTGTTATTATACATCTAAACCTTGAGAACACCATGATCAACACCAATCTAACTACAATACTCTCGAACCAAATAAATCATCATCTTCCATCTTGCATCGTCCTCGCTAAAGCTGTAGTGTGGAAATTGGTGTCGCAGCGTTCTACGGCATCGCCGCCATGTCAACACCGGAGAGGGCAAGGTGGTGATAAGCACAGGAGATTGGCGAAATTGGGACTCCGTTTGGCGTGGAGGAGGTGGTGGCAATTTTGTCAATGAAACTCGACGGCGGAGATGAATAGGTCCTCTGGCTCACAGTTGTGGAAGTTGCAGCGGCAACCGAAGGTGGCCCACTTGATGGGTGCAAGTCGCAGGTAGTAGCGATGAGTGCTAGCATGACTTTCCCGCAGCAGTCAAGAGTATGACCGTCCAGAACAACGGCGTAGTTCTTCAAGCATTTCTTGTATGTAACTGGTTGTTGGTGGTTGGTGACAGTGATAAGGGGTGGTGATGGGAATGGAAGTTTTTTTTTTATGGTGGTGGTAATGATTTTCTGTATGGAGTGAGTGAGAAAGAAGAAAACTTATTATACAATAAATATAAAATATGATTATTATACAATTAATAAATAGTTTAAATCTTAGCCATCAATCATATTCAAATTTTCAATGGCTATAATTTATAAAAAAATCTTGATTCATGAAGGATTCAAATATTCTTTTTTCATTGAAAAAAACTCCATCTATTATGTACCTAAAGGAACAATATATAGCTTATTTTATAGATGCCAAACAAATAAAAAAGGAATCAAAGTGATAAATGCCAAATATTTTATAGAGGAGTGTTAGGGGCAGTAACTTTTGTGATTTATAGCCATCAAAATAATCATTAATGATGATTTTAATGATGTGAAATTAGTGTAAGATTTCATCCAATGACTTATTTTTCTTTGCAGGTTACATGTTGAGTAGAATTTGAAAAAGTTGCTGGACTTTTTCTATCTTATATAATATCATCCTAATCAATATACAAAAGTTACTACTCCAAAATTTCTCTCAAACTTAAGTAAGAATGTAACGAGATCATTTTGAGTTTGGATATTAAATTTCAAAATCTAAAAGGTTGATGAGTCTAAAGATATCAACAATTTAATTTAGAGTAGTTTTAATAAAGAGTAGATGATATTGTTAGAGAAAATGATAATCATTTTTTATATATTTGATATTTTCATGAAAGACATTATGAGCGATTTAAATAATACTTCTTTTATTAATCGAAAAAGATTGAATAATTGCCATGTCTTCAAAAAACCAACGAATCGAAACCTAATTAGACATGTGTAGTATTGTTATTGATGAATTGTGAAAATGTATGTTAAGTCATTATTATATTTGATTTGAGAAGTTTCAGCATAGTGTGCTGCATTCACTATCACCATTGCAACTTATAGATTCCATTTAAGCAGATCCAGTACTGTCAATTCCGTCCATGAGGTTAAGTGATGGGGCATGCTCCTTATGAAAAAGAGTAGCGTTACATCACAATCAAAATACGGCATAGTTCCTACCATACTAACCAATGAATCAAAGAATGTTAAAGCAAAGCTCTTTTGGGGGATTAAGTCCAATCTTTCTCTTTTTTTGTAATCTTCACTCACTGAAAATTGGAAAAGGATTAATATTTATGCTAAATTCATTAATATGCATAATCTAACTGCAAAGTTTACAACCACAACATTACTCACAACAGAAATTACTTTATTCTAAGGTGAGTAGTAACTTGCATTCTTTTTTGTATACTATTCAATCCACAAGGCACATATTTTCCCTCCATTTCAATGAAAGGCAACACACAATGAGCATAAAAAACTGAGATAGACCGTGACAAAATGTTCCCTAACTATCTGGAAACTTCTCCAATGTATTTATGAACTAATTCAGACCGAGATACCTTGATGAATGTACAATCCAATATGATGTGCTAACACCTTGCGATTCACAAGGTTGTTAGCAAACAGGGGAAAAACATGCGGACAATGAACAAAAAGCACAATATACTAATGGAAGCATGGGAAGTTGTTCGACAATCTCTGAAAGAGATAGTGTTATAACTATTTTTTTATTATGAATACACGTAACATATAAATATACGAAAATGAAGATATAAGTGATGGATGAACAGAAAGATAAAGACGGATAAATGCAAATATTAGAAGTATGTCAGTCAATATATTATATGATTACATACCTCTATAATCTCCTTCATTTGCTGGTCTAAGCCACCAATCATGTTAATCAACTTTGCTCAGTAGAATTAAATTCAAGACATAACTATCATTATAAACGAAACTCTTGTTGATGGAGTAATCTTTGTAATGCCAATTTATTTTCCCACCCTAAAAATTTCATGAAAATTATACTAGTGATAAACGCACCTTAAAATTAACCAATTTGAATTGGTTGAGTGATCAGCTTACTAGTTTGCTTAAAAAAGTGTCAGGTCAAATTTTGCTTTGTGCATATATTAATTTATCAAATTTTTAAATGGTGTTCAAATATGCAGTGAGTCATTGACTTGTCTAAATAAAAATATCGTTAGTAAAAAAACAAAAAAACAACAACACAGCTTAAGATTGAGTGTGTTGCTTCCTGGGATCTTGAGCCGCCATAGCGTCTCTAACCAATTTTCTCACTTTAAAAAACTAAATTTTGCTGTAAAAAGTTTTTCTAAGGAGGTTGTTATTTAATGATGATATTTAACTTACATTAGTGGGGTGGGGTTGTGTTGGAGTTTAACACATTATCATTTATCACTACTCACTACTCTTCATATTAAAGATCATTAATGATTGAGTTGTGTTGGCCATCAAATAGGAATTTAATGATGTGTGAGTCAGTTTTCACTAGGCAAAATTTTATTGGAAACAAAAAGATAAACCAGGAAGAAACGTAATAACAATAGATGAGTTATTTAGTATTAAGTTCCCTTTTGGTAACAACTAAATTGTTTTAGTAACTTATTTTAAGATTCTTCTTTGTTGTGGTTGTAATTTGTAAACTACGTTAGGCCTAAGTTATCTTAATATATTAAGGGAGTTATTCTGATAAAAATGTATAAAATGTATTTTTTAAAGATATTTTTTAATCATTAAAATTTAACATATATAATCGATTAAATCGTGTCATTTTTGTCGAAATTAGGCCAAGTAAATTAATTTAACCAAAAAATGGTGAATCAAATTTTGAACAGATCTAAATTAATATTTTTTTAATAAAAAATAACTACAATACCTCTATTATAGAAAATGACTACGCTTATTATATATATTAATTTTGAAAATTCTAAATTCTATTCATTTTCTTCTCTATCATCATCAGATTAGGATTTAAAATTTTCAGTATATATACTAGGAGTAATTTAGTTATTTTTTATAATAGGAATATTATAGTTATTTTTTATAAAAAATATTAATTTATATTGATTCAAAATTTAATTTATTATATGTGTTAAATTTTAATTTTTAAAAAATATTAAAAAATTTTTTTTTGATATTTTTATGTAAGTGGATCCTATATATCAAAGGGCGAATGTAAGCATTCTCGGTAGATAACTTTTTTTTATTTGTCAAAAACCTCCCTTTATAAAAAAAAAAAAAAAAGAAAAACCTAAAATACAACTAACATGTTGTTCCATATGGTTATTTTGGGTCTCTTAATCAAATAGTGAGGTTTTGATTCCCTACTTTTATAAATAAAGAAAATTTGACTTATCGCTTATATAATTGTTAGGAGTTAGTTTGAGATCTGAATGGAAAATAAATTAATTCGTATCTGCAATGAATGGTTACTATTATAATATTTTCTTTATTTATTGTTTCATATAAAAAATAATCAATAAAAATATCAGTACTTGATCAATTTAAAGATAACAATAGAATTTAATATATTATAAAATATTTTTTATATAAATATCTAACAATATATTATCATATTATAAAAGTAATTATTTTTACCAATAATATTAAGAAGATAAAAAAAAGTGTATATTAGTTAATATTTATTAATTATTATAATAATTAATAAATAATAAATAAGATAATTTTTAACTATTTTTAAATAATTTATTTTGATTACCAAATATCTTTATATTTTTACATTTTAACCTCTAAACTTAGCCATATTTACTCTAAAAAATTTGGTATATTACTCCCTCCCTCTTATGTAAATGTGTTAAAAAAATAAGTTTAATTATTTTATTAAATTTATAACTAAATTTTTATGTTTAAATTTTTTTATTAGATTCTTATATCATTTTTAATTTTATAATTATATTTTTTTTATGTCAAAAATATTAAAATTAATAAAATATATTTTTAAAAATTGAAAATATCTACAATTAAAAATTTAATTAAACTTTCGATCAGATATTTTTGAAAAAAAATATTTTATTAATTTTAATTTTTGACACGGTTAAAATTTTATTATAAAATTATAAATAATATAAAAATTCAATTAAAAATTTTTAAAATATAAAAATTAGTAGAATAATTAAACTAAATTAATGTTATTGTTATAAAAAGTGTAATTAATAGTTAAAAAAGAGAAATGAGAAATTAATAGTTAAATTAGTCACTAAAAATTATATTCATGTTTTAATTTGATTCTCAAAGATTCAAAACTAATTTAAATATAAATTTATCTATTTTATTTTTTGTCCTAAAAATGCATATTAAATTTATAAATTAATTTTTTATTAAAAATATAAAAATTTGAATTTTTAATATATTTATTTTATATTTATTAATGATTAACTGAAGATATCAAAAGCATAAGAAAAAAAAGTCACCAAAAACAAAAAAAAGCATAAGAAAAAAGAACAAAATCCCATCCGTACGTGGGTTTCTGCCCCTCGCGTTTGGCACCGAAGTGAGAGTGAGAGCGAGCTGAGAGTAAAGTACACGCACAACTTTACGACATGTGAGTTAAAGAGTCTCTAACAGAAAACGGTGTCGTTTTCAAGTTTTACCAGGCCCACTCTACAAAAAACGTCGTCGTTCTGTATACAAATTTTATTAAATTTCCTTTTCTTTATAATTTATATTATTACTCCTATTTATTATTTATTATTAATATTAATTCTCACTCTTCTGTCTTCTCGGTTCTCGCCGTTTCGCGTTAGCCAAGCGCATCGAGTCTCTCTCCAAACCTCTTTCAATTCTCTCTCTCTCTTTCTTTCTTTCTCTCTCTATCCTCCGTTTCTCTCTCATCGTCGCGCCTTGTTCGCACAAAATCTCTGGATTTCTCTTCTATTTCCAGCGATCGATCTTAATTACTAGAAGAACCCTTCCTTTTTCCCTTTCCTTCGCCGATTATTCCGATTAAAGAGAAATTATTCGCCACCTAAGCCCTAAAAACGAAAAAGAGAAACACCACACTTGCCGTCTCTCTTTCTCTCCATCGGTTAGTTTTTTCTTTCCTTTGTTGGATTGGATTGTACAGTGTTAGGAGGAAGAGGGAAAGATCTGAGGGGCTTGATCTAGGGTTTTTCGATTTTGTCGTTGGTTTCTCTTTAGCACTCCATGCCGATTGTTCGAATCTAGGGTTTTCATTTTGTGCTGGTGTAGGGGAAATTCGACCTCGAATTGATGTTTCTTTTCAGGGAGAATTGTGGGATCGATGAAGATGGAGGAATATTATGCATGGGTCCGGTTCTGAGGAGTGGAAACACAGCCGGCACATGTGGCCCAACGCCACTGCTGTAGCCCCCGATTCTTCACCGTCTCAATTTATATGCAAAGTATATACATATATTGCGAAACTTTCTCTCTTTTTGAGTTACGTCTTCAATGAAATTTACGAGTTTCCACTACATTTGGTGTTCGTAATGCGTTTCTTATTGGTTTTTGTCCCATGTTTTTGAGCTTTTTGGTATTTTTTTTAATGGAAGCCCTAAAATATCATTTGAAAATCTGAAATTTCTATCATTTCTGTTGTCTTGTTGTTCTTAGTCATTTTGGGTTATCTTTTCGTTCAGGAATTTGTTGTCTCTCGGTATTGATTTAAAGTTTTTCAAGTTGTTGTTGCGTAAATTTATTATTACTCTCGGGCTATTCATTTGGAAATTAATTATATTTCTGAGGTCTTTGAAATTTAGGGGTGGCGAACTATATATATAGGTTTGGATTATTAGACAGTATGATGTGCTATTTTGTGAAAGTTCTGCGAGTTTTGTTAGTTTTTTGTGTGAATTAAATTCTCCCCATAGTAAAATTTGTGAATCTTGTTAATGAGACATACCTTTTTCCCTTTTCTTCAGACGTTTTGCTGGTTTGTTGTTGTGTCTGGTTTGTTTGAATCTTTTTATCTGTATTTTTCAACTCTGGTTTTGCGTAAAGTCTAGAGGTTGGTTTTGGTTTTATAAGTTGGTTTCGGTTTTATAAGTTGGTTTCAATCTGATATATTACCAAAATGAATTTAGATAAGCATTCAAATTAAAAGTTGCGGTGGGAAGATTTTGGTTATCGGTGGGTTTTTTTTTATATAGTAAATAAAGTGATAAGTTCTTTGTTTTTCTTGGATTACTGTTGTGTATTTTACTTTTATGTTTTCGTTTTCCGTTTTGGAGCATGTCCCAACCCCAATGCGATAGCTCCTTATTGGTTTACCTGTTGTTCTCTGCTTAACATATCAGTACTCTTCATTTTCATTTCCACTCTTCATTGTTTGATATAGTTTCATTAAAGTTATATCTATACATTTAAGTTATGCCTAATTAATTGTAATGATCTCATTGTAGGATGGACGCAAGATTTATGTTGGTGATTGTGCACTTTTCAAGCCACCCCGGCATTCCCCACCTTTTATTGGAATAATTCGCAAGTTAATATTTAATAAAGAAGAAAGTCCAACTTTAGAAGTGAATTGGCTTTACCGACATGCTGATGTGAAGCTTACCAAGGGCGTATTGGAAGCTGCCCCAAACGAAGTCTTCTACTCATATCACAAGAATGAAATATCTGCTTCATCATTACTCCATCCGTGTAAAGTCGCGTTCCTTCGTAAAGGTGTTGAACTTCCTTCAGGGATATCTGCGTTTGTCTGCAGGCGAGTGTATGACACTGAGAACAACTGTATATGGTGGCTAACCGATAAGGAATACATTAATGTCAGTTCTCCAATTTCCTGTGTCTGTACTTTTCTGTTGTATATTTCTGTCTCATGATTTTATTGATGAGTCTTTTTGTCTATTGATGGAACCAGGCTGTACCGGAAGAAGTTGACCGGTTATTAGACAAGACAAAACTAGAAATGCATGGGGCAGCGCAGTCGGGAGGCCGTTCTCCAAAACCTTTGAATGGTCCGACATCAACACAATCTTTGAAATCTGGTTCTGATAGTGTTCAAAACAGTTCTTCCTTTGGTACACAGGTTAAAGGAAAAAAGAGAGAAAGGGGTGATCAGGGTTCTGATTTATCTAAACGAGAGCGGCTATTTAAAGCAGAAGATGGGGATTTTGGCCCAGTTAGATCTGAGAGCATGTTGAGGAGTGAGATCAGTAAAATTACTGACAAAGGTGGGCTTGTTGACTTTGAAGGAGTTGAAAGACTTGTGCAACTCATGCAACCTGATGGTGCTGATAAAAAAATAGATTTGGGTGGGAGAATAATCCTTGTTAATGCAATAGCAGCAACCGAGCGTGATGATTGTCTTAGCTGGTTTGTACAGCTCAGGGGTTTACCTGTGTTGGATGAATGGCTCCAGGAGGTTCACAAGGGAAAAAATGGTGATAGTAATACCCCTAAAGAAAGCGACAAATCAGTTGAGGAATTTTTGTTAGCCTTACTTCGTGCATTGGATAGGCTTCCTGTGAACCTTCATGCATTGCAAACATGCAATGTTGGGAAGTCTGTTAATCATTTACGCACTCACAAAAATTCTGAAATTCAGAGGAAAGCTAGGAGTTTAGTAGATACATGGAAGAAACGTGTTGAGGCTGAAATGAATATGACCGATTCGAAATCTGGTTCTACACGTCCTGTGTCTTGGCAAGCAAAACCGGCAGCTTCTGAGATCTCTCATGTTGGAAATAAGAAAACTGGAGGATCTGAGAATGCTACAAAGGGATCTGCAATTCAATCATCAGTATCCAAAAATTCATTGGCTAAGCATGGTTCTGGGGAAGCATTGTCCAAGTCTTCTTCAGCTCCTAGCTCAATTAAATTGATGACTACCTCAATGGGCTGTACCCCTAAAGATCAGAATGTGAAGGCATTAGTTGGTGCCCCAGCATCAGATCAACCTCTGACACCTATCAAGGAGGAAAGGAGCAGCAGTTCTAGTCAGTCCCAAAACAACAGCTTATCTTGTTCTAGTGAACATGCAAAAACAATTGGGTCTTGTAGGGAAGATTCTAGGAGTTCCACTGCTGTGTCAATGAGTGCGAGCAAAATACCTGGTGGTACATCTCGAACTCGGAAGTCAAGCAATGGAGTACATGGGGCTGGTGTTGCACTTGCTCAGAAGGAGCCCACCTCGGTAAAAAGCTCTACTAGAAACTCACCTTCTGAAAAAGTTTCACCAACTCGAGTTTCCCACGAAAAATCTTTTGATCCGCCACTTACCGATCAAGGGAATAATCAACGCCTTATTCTCAGACTGCCAAATACTGCCCGTAGTCCTTCAAGGGGAGCAAGCGGTGCTGCTTCTGAAGAACCTGCTATTCCTTGTGGCATAGCTTCGCCTCCTGCCGACAAGAATGAGTCTCGGGATAGAAGAGTTAAAGCCAAAAATGATGGTTTGCATACCATTGTTTCATCTAATGTGATAACTGATGCCTGTGCTTCTAATGAAGCTTCAACTGGCTGTGAGCATGGTAAGGGCTCTCCGATAGCTGATGAACAGGGAAGGATTAATGAAGACGGTGATCAGGTACCAGAAACATCGAAACAGAGTAATCTGTCATCAGGATTTATTTCCAGATCAGGGCAGACTTATGCTGCTTCTTTAAGCCCTATGAATGCATTAGTTGAAAGTTGTGTCAAATTCTCCGAAGCTAGTGCCTCTGTCTCTGCTGGTGATGATGGGATGAACTTACTTGCTACCGTAGCTGCAGGCGAGATATCCACATCTGGAAATGTCTCTCCTCTGGCTTCACCTGAGAGGAAGTCTCCTGTGGTAGATGAATCCAGCTCTGGCAATGTTTCCAAGTTAAAGCATCCGGGTGAAATAGCTGCTCACACTGTTACACAATCTGATAGAAGGGCATCAGCAGAGCCTCAGTTGAATGCTGTTGATCCAGTGCAATTTAAAAATGATTCAAGGCACCCTATGACCACAATATCACGTGGTTCTGCTGGAGAAGAAGCAATTTCAACCAGTTGTAAAGAGAAAACTGGTGATGACGGGGCCCAAATGAATGTCTCTACTGCAGATTTGTCACAAAATGCTGAATCTCCTTGCATACGGCCAGAAATTGCTGAGAGTGCTTCTGAAACTGTACCACCATCTAAAAAGGAGACTCGGGAAGAGCCTGGAGGAGAGAACTATTTTCATGTGCAGAGGGATTTTGGAAGTCAGTGGGTTAAACCCAGCAGTTCAGACTCTAAAAAGGAGATGGTTGATCACTTGGATGAGGCAATCGTGAAGAATGATGAAATGCTAGTTTCCAAAGAGACCATTGCAGGTGTAAAGATTGAAACGGAATTAGGTGAAAAATTACTTAAGTTATCTTCAGATGTAGGTAAGGATAACAAGATCAGTACAGAGGTTACTGGCGTATCAGTGCAAAAGTCATCTGTTGCAGAAAGCAGCGAGTCTGTAGAGTTTAAAAAGGTGGATGTGATGCCGCCTTCTGCTTCTGGTAATTCTTTGATGGCATCCAGGGATGAAAATGCAAATGAGATGAAGCTGGCTGCCACCAATCCTGATGAAAAACCGATGGATCTAGAATCAACAGTTCCTGCTGATGTTAGCGGGTGTGACAAAGATAATTCAGGTCTGAAGGAGATTCTTGGTCAATGTTCTGGATCATCAAATCTCCCAGCGTTGTCCAAAGTTCCCGGGAAAGAAAATGAAGTGTCTAAAACTTCTGTGTGCAACTTAGATGGAAAGGAATCTGATGTTGCAGGTGAGCAGCATGCCCACAGTATTCATCCATCCCTCACTGTTGCTGGGTCTGATGCAGGTGTAATATTAGACTTTGATCTAAATGAGGGCTTCTCTGTTGATGATGCTAGCCATGGGGAGATTGTTCGGCAGGAAGAACACACCACATCATCTGCGGTCCATAATCCTTGTGCATTGCCTTTTCCCATTTCATCCATCTCTGGGGGATTCCATACAACAATTACAGTGGCATCTGCTGTCAAGGGGCGAGTTGTTCTACCAGAAAACCCATTGCGCAGTAAGGGTGAACTTGGATGGAAAGGCTCTGCTGCAACAAGTGCCTTCCGGCCAGCTGAACCTAGGAAAAATTCAGAGACACCGTCAACTACTGGAGATATTCCTTCTGTTGATTCCACATCTTCAAAACAAGGCCGTGCTCCTTTAGATTTTGATTTGAATGTTGCTGATGAAAGAAGTTTTGAGGATGTAGGTTCCCATGGTTCTTCAGAATCTGGGCCACCTGATCGCAGCACAATGGGACTTGATCTTGATTTGAACAGAGTTGATGAGACTCCTGATGCTGTTTCTTACTCTCTGAGTAAACTGGATGCTCCTACATTGCCAAGTAAGCCTTCACTGTCTGGTAGGTTATCTAATGGTGGAAGTGTGTCAAGAGACTTCGATTTGAATAATGGACCAGGCCTTGATGAAGTTGGCACAGAGGTCCCAACTCGAATTCAGCAGATGAAAAATAGTGCACCGATTCCATCTGCCATCCATGGTACAAGAGCCAACAATGCTGAATATGGGAATTATTCATCATGGTTTCCCCCAGGAAATTCTTATTCTGCAATTACTGTCCCTCCACTTCTTCCTGGTAGAGGTGAACAGAGTTATGTTGCAGCTGCTGGTGCACAGCGGATAATGGGTCCCACTGGTAGTGCAGCCTTTGGTCCTGAACTCTACCGGGGGCCAGTGCTTTCATCTGCTCCTGCTGTTGCTTACCAACCTACTGCAGCACCCTTTCCATATCCAGGAGGATTTCCATTTGAGACTAGTTTTCCATTATCTTCAAACTCCTTTTCTGTTGGTTCAGCAACATTTATTGATTCATCAACAGTTGGTGGACTTTGCTTTCCTACTATGCCGTCGCAGCCAGTTGCACCTGGTGGTGTTGTCTCCTCAACATATCCGCGTCCATATGTCATGAGTCTTCCTGGGGGTACAAGTAATGTGATTCCTGACACCCGAAAATGGGGAAGTCAAAGTCTGGATCTTAATTCAGGCCCCGGTGGTACAGATACAGACAGGAGAGAGGAACATATGAAGATGTTTCAGGTGGCAGGTGTCTTGAAGAGAAAAGAACCTGATGGTGGTTGGGATGGAGCTGATAGATTCAGCTACAAACAGCCCTCATGGCAGTAGGATCATGGCTCTTCAAAACTAATATAGAAGTGGAGGTGAGCTTATTGTAAACTTGACTCTCTATCGTTTAACTATTTGATTCTGATCCTAGGCAATAATCCATTTGATATCAGTATAGAATTGATGAGCTTGCTCTTAGAAATTGTGCAATCGGATGATTCATGCTGCTGACTGAACCACCATTTTCTGTTTGAGGAAACCTAGGCCCCTTTATTTCTGTTCAGACTAGGAGCCGTGCACTATTTGTGACCTTGTAATGTTCGCTTGCTTGTATGAATACTTCCTTCGGTTAGTTTGAGGCTTGTGGCAGCTTAGTGTCTTTTAGATGTGGAGTGAGTGTGGGTAAGAGGGTATTAATGTTTATTTGAGGAGTTCGTGGCTGTTTGTCCACGGACTTGCTTTTTCTACTTTTATGAGCCACATTATATTTTTACTCTTAAAGTGCAAAAAATTTTTGGCTTCCTCCTTCAGTATATTTTTGTTTTTTAAATTTATGGATTTGAATCTTAGTATCTTACATAAATTTGAATTCTGACTCAGCATATTTATTACTCATGGTAACTTAGGGGTTAGATATTGGTTTTGATTTTACTATTGTTTTCTTCATTTATGCTGATTAGTATTCTTAATTTTACTAATTTATTAGTTATCTGACCCTTCCGAATCTATGTGTAGTGTTGATTTTGGTAGCCTTTGATTCATGAAATTGGCTCTTGGCAGCCTGTCAAATTACATTGATGCTAATGCATGCCTTTGATGTTCATGTCAGATCTTTATGATTTTTCTGACTGGAGTCAATTTAAATAATTTGGGGTATGTTCGGACATACCTATTAAATGTTTCCTATGATGCCTACCAAAAGCTCGTTCCACTTGTTTGAATATTTATAGCATTTGCACTATGCTCTCCCAAATAGTTCAGTCTTCCACTCATATTGAGCCAATTTGTTTTGATTTGTTGTGTGCAGTTTCTTTTTTTACTGCTGTGTGGTTTGAAGCTTGTGATTTATTTATGTGTATCCGTTCTTGCACCTTGCAGCTTTTTGTGGAAAGTGCTGGAAATATTGATGATAATGTTTGCATGCCGAGTGTCAACTGTGTTGGGCCATGAAGAATGAGCAGAGATGGTACCCTTGCTGCTGACACACTCGCCCGTCGTTAAATGACTCTTAAAGCAATCAGGGCCTCTGATGGCTGATGCAGTTTGTCTTGTATGATTCTGCATACAACAAGCCGTTCCCTTTCAGATAAGATGAAAGGAGGGTTCGATGTATCAACTGGCCTGGGTTTTAGGCCAGTTTCAGATCATTTGTTTCCCTTCCTTTGCTTTCAACTTTGTTAAATACATGGAATGCGACAGCTGCTGTTTTGGAAAAACAAGGGGAGGAACCTGAGCTACACTGTTATAGACCCCTTAGGCCCATAGCAAAGGAAACTCTTAAAGGCTGTTCAAGAAAATGAGGAAGTTCTCAGGAAAGGCTACAACCTTGTATTGGTGGTTCAAAAGGAGGATAAATTCACAGCAGGGTGGATAGGCAATCTGGCGAATGCTGCCTAGAAGATTGTACAGCCTTGAAAGCGGCGTTATGGGGGATCTTGAAAGGGCTGGAGTTAGTGAGGGATGACTCACAGGCTTCCTTCAAGGTCATCAACAACAATCACTCTGGGAGTGCTAGCAACTAGTCTCTTCTCTGATGATAACAAAAGAATTGGGGAGCTGTTCTTTGTTCACCCGCTGTGCTCGCAAAGGATGTGAGTTGGATCAAGGATTACATTTTTGAGATGATCCCCCCAAATGTATCTTGTCTGTGGATGATGCCTTGCCCTGCAGAGTAGTTGTGGTGTAGTTTCTGTCTGGGCTTCGGCCTTCTTGTAAACCAAAGAAAAATAGGATGCTCTACACATTCTGCTTATTGATGATAATATAGTCACAGGTTAGCAATCATGGCCAACGTGTCACCTCTCTCTTTCTCAATGTTTTGTAGTGTGATTCGAGTTCTTGTTAGTGGCTTACCTTAACAAAATCTTGTTGGCTAAACTCATCCTTCTCATGGCTCATTTTATTTATTTTTAACATTAATTTTATCAGATATCCTTGCATTAATGGTGCACGTGCTTTGTTCTTGTTCATGAATCACCAATGTATCTCGTATAAACCAATCTCAGACTCATAGTATGCACAAGGATTCCCATTATCCAATAACAAAATGACTTTCATTCTAAATCTAGATAAATTTATGAAATAAACAGACATATTGCTTCGTAAGTAGTGGCGGGCGTATTCAAATTAAGGTTCATACTTCTTTTGCGTGTTGGATGCCTTCTAAGTTTTCAGTGACCTTTTACTCAAAAATAAATAAAATGGAAGAAGAAAAAACAAAAAAGTTCTCACAGTTTCACCACTTTACGTCATGATGGTATGGATTCACCTGAACTGGTAAGAATGAGGCATTGATCGTGTGCTGCTGACTTGTGAGTTCTAACCCCGTTTGGGGCATCATCCCCACGCATTAACTAGCACCAGATGCTGCCTAAAATGTAAAGAATATAGCCTATGACGTCAACTAAATAGAAATATTTATTTACTTTTCTAAAGTATTATATTGTATAAGATTGCTTGGCGAATGGCTGAATGCTGACCCCATTTACATATGAAAAGGCCTGCAAACCGCCCCCCACGTTGTCTTCAATCTTCTTTTTTAGGGTCAGATAGCAGCAACAGTTAGGAGATTTTTTTTAATCAGCTGTAACCAGTGGGGGCTGATTTTTTTTTATATGAAAAAAATATTGGTATTTTTTTTGAAAATGAAATTATTTGGTGTAATACAGATGGGTGGATTTTGTAGGAGAGAAGTCTAACACGTAGGGACGTGCTGGACACTGACATCATCCTGGCTAACACGTGGGGGGCGTGTTGAATGATTTTTCACAATACTGTAATACACTTCAAATATCAATATTCAACCAAAACACCATTTCTATTTCCATATTAAAAATAATTTCTGACCAGTAAAACTCGAACCCAAAATTTTTAGGTGGAAAAAAGATTATGTCATTTGAGTTATAACTCGTTAGCTTTGATCTTCTAAATGTTTTACTATAATATTATTATTGGGCCTTAGCTTGGTTCAACTATTTGGAAGTTGAGAAGGACTGCATTATGTAGCAACACATTGACTATCAAAAAATTCTTAAAATAGAATTCAGATCTGCCATAAAATAGCCTTTAGTATATTGAGTTAGGGAATGCGATAAAAAAAAAAAAAAGAGGTTAATTCAACATCACCAGATCACCTAGCAGAAAAATTGTTATAAAATAATGAGGGTCAAAGCTTATTGCTGCTGGGTGTTGTACTTTCCATGGTCATATGGAATGAGAACAAGACAAAGTGGACTTAATGTAGGTTTTAAGGCACAAAACCGTGACACATTCACGCCAATTTACGCGTTAAATCAAAAGGTTGGGATTGCGCCGTGAAATTAGGGTATCTAAATCTAAGGACTAGTCCATCCCTCAACAAAAGCACACATTCATATCTTGATTCAACGTTTCCATGTGTCATAATATTCCACGGAGTATGTTGCTTGAAAACACCAAAAGTACTTTGCTCATTTTCTGTCTCCCTATTTTATAATTAAACGAAATTTCTCACGTATATACAATAATACAAATCAGAATAAAGTGATACAACCAAGGTGGGTTCTATGGTCAAAGAGGTAAAGTAGTTAAGAGAATGAAGAGGAACGCTTAAGCTATATGTTATTTAGGGATTTTTTGGGGTGAATTTTTAATTTTTTTTGTTTTATAAAAGTTATTACGAAAATTAATTTTTTTTAAGTTTTTAATGCATTAAATTTATCAAAGTATTAAAAAATTTCTATTATTATATTTTTAAAATATACTCTTAGAACACAAGTTAGTTAAATAATCGAATATTATATTGAAGTTCCTTATATCGTGGGTAAAAATAAAAAATGGTGAATAAATGTGGTATTAAAATATGACAAATACAAATAATTTGAACCAAAAGATATGTTGTGTAAGTGACAAATATTATAGATTATAAAAACGGTTGGTAACTAATATTTCATTCCATTATTAATTTTGAATTTATTCCTTTTATAATAATTTTGAATCCAAGTACTAAGAAATAAAAAATTTATACTAAAAATAATAGGAGTAAAGTATTGTTTTTGTTTTTAATGTTTGGGGTAAGTTGTAAAGTTATTTCTAATGTTTAACTTGTTCTATTTAAGTCCCTAATATTTTCAAATCGTCTAGATGTTGTCCTATTGTTGTTAACTAATCACTAATGACGGTATAATATTGAGATGATTTTAAAACGTTAGAGACTTAAATAGGACAAAAATATTAGAGACAAAAATGATATATTACTCTTAGAAAAATTACTAAATCAAGTAAAATGATAGTGAATTTTAACGAAATGAATTGTATTACGAATTCAAGATTTTTATTCATGCTTGTAGAATGACTAGTAGATAAATTTTCAAGAAAAAAAAAAAGAGTATGGTACGTATAAATAATAATGTATAAATTATACTTTTTTGTCTCTAATATACCAAACTTCTTTAATGTTTAGTTTAATTAAATTTTATTTTTAATTTTAAAATAAATTTTAATATTATCCTTCAATAATATCAATTTTTTTACGATAGATAATTATTCAATTTATTTTTAACTCTATTAACATATCACTAACCACAAGATAACATTGAGACGATTTTAAAATATTAAAAACTTAAATAGAACGATTTAAACTCAAGAACAACTTTGGAACTTATTCCAAATTTTAGAGACAAAAAGATACTTTATTCAAATCGTACTACTAAAAAGATAAAAAAAATAGTCTAAACTTATTTTATTTAGCATTCATTAATTCTAGTAACATAAATATTATATAAGACAAATTCTTTTTTTTTTTTTTTTTGGGTTAACAAACATTTTCATTATTCGATAACAAATAGCAATTATATTCACTCGAGGGAAATTAATCAGATATTTAGTAATAAGAAATCGAATAATGGTCGAAAGACATAAAAAGAAAGAAAAAGCTAAATATGTTAATTATTTTGTACCAATCAGATTTTAATTATTTATTTTCATTAATGACTTCTATACTAGTAATTTAATATATTCCCCATAGTCCTAAAAAGCCATAGGGACAAAACTTTCATTATTCCATGGTTTTTAGTTTTTCCCCAATCATCAGTATTTGGATTATTCTCATTGTTCTCTAACCTTAAACCCCACACAGCCTCCCTCAATTGTCCTCTTGTGTCTGTTGATGTTGGCCAAGAACAACATGAAGAAGTCCTCCACTACTTTTCAGGATAAAAGAGAGAGATGCGTCAAGAACATAGGGACAATGATACCTTTGATTCTCTCCTCTCTCTTCATTGCTTCAATTCTCTGTTTGTTCTTTCTCATTTCCCCAAAACCTTTGACCCTTCTTCCCAATCAAGGCCCTGATATCTTTGATGATGATCACCCCCAACATAATAAGCAAGAAAAACATTCTCAAACAACTAAAGTTTCCTCATCATCATCCAACTCCAAACCACAAAAAGGTATGTTGTTACAAAATTCAATAATATGATCATTCATTTTGTCTTGGTCAACGTTGTTTAGACCTTGTTATTAAGAATTTGACTAGTTCAAATCAATCGCCTCTCCAACTTTTCCTGTTGTTGGATAACATGATCATATACTTTGTCAATCTTCTTGTTCAATTTTTTTTATTTTTGTTTTTCTTTTCAGAAGAAAATAAATGTGACCTATTTAAGGGTCATTGGGTTCCATCATTAGAGGGAGAATCATCGTATTACACAAATTCAAGTTGCATAACAATCCCTGATAGCAAGAACTGTTTCAGACATGGGAGAATGGACACTGATTTCCTTAAATGGAAATGGAAGCCTCATGAATGTGAGCTTCCAAGGTTCAATCCAACATCATTCCTCAACATTGTTCGCGGCAAGAAAATGGCATTCATTGGTGACTCTGTTGCTAGGAACCACATGGAATCCCTCTTATGCCTTTTGTCACAGGTCACACTCTAATTTTTTTTTCTCTTCATTTTATATAATAGTATAATCTAATTCAAATAATTTTATTAATGTAAGCAGAGTTTCGTGAATTAAATCTCAATTTGGTCCCTGAAATTTGGCTCCATGCTCAGAATGACCCCACAATTTTGTTAGCTCCAATTAGAACCCTCAAATTTGTAATCATGACTTTGACTTATCCATGTGATCATCTCCGTCACCGAAATATTGATCTAGCGCAATTGCATGACACGGTGGACACTACTTAAACGATGGCGTATTGGTTTCGCGCCCAAATCTTTTGGAAACCATGTAGTGTGAGGGTTTTCTTTAAGTAGTATCCACCGTGTCATGCAATTACGTCAGATCAGCGTTCCGACGACGGAAATAATCGCAGAGGCAAGTCAGAACTATGATTGCAAATTTAGAGTTCTAATTGGAACCAATGAAATTGTGAATGTCATTTTGAACATTCGACTAAAATTTAAGGACCAAATTGAGATTTAACTTGAGTTTGGGTATTCAAAATTTTCCAGCTGCTATAATTACGTTTGTGTTAAAACATGGGAGTTTGTAAAATCACATGACGAGAAAAGTTTTTGTTCTGTTGCTTGGGATTGATTAGGTTAGTTCATATTCCTTGCTTACACTGTAAGGGGAATGTGATTCTTGAAACCGATCCAAATGAAGGAAAGATTATATATTAAGGACGCGGCCACATATAAGTATAACACTATTATGTTGATATATCATAAATAGAAATAAAAATGGAAGTAAAGCAATTTAATCCCCTATATTGATTTACAGGTGAAGAGTTTGAATAGTTTGTATAATATTTTAGATTTAAATTTTGTTGCTGTTAAAAAATTGCCATTTCTCCAATGGGATGTTAGGTACGAATTCGCCGTTAATGTTGATGTAAAGAGAATAAAAAATATCTATAAAAATATAAAATCACTTACTAAAGTAATCATTTTGTAATTATGTATATTTATATAATTTTTAAACAAATTAATTTTTCAATAAATAATTAAATGTTTCACAACAAAATAATTAAACTTATTGTAAATGAATAATCAAACTTTTTTTTTAAACAAAAGATTATTTCTATGTAGGGATGATTGGTGTCTTGGTGATGTCCATGGTTAAAAAAGAATAATAACCACTTTTGAGGCTAAGGTGCAAAATAATACTTTTTACGGGATCATGCCAAGAATAATAGTATTGTGAGGTGCAAAAATGTAATAAATGAATAATAGAGAGCTACTTAATTCATAAGTTGATCTCCGTAGTTAGATGTGATCAATTTCCTAGTATTAATATAAATTTTGATGAATGATGTTTATTTGTACTATTTGTAGAGAAAACAAATGCTATTAGCATAATTTGATGTAAAGATGGTTGATGACAGTAGTTAATTGAAGTTATTGACCAATTTAGTTATGGTTGCCAAAAGAAAAAGTATAAGGAAATAATGTTTTAACTAACTTCATCAGGCTATTTTTATTTTTATTTTTATTTTTTTTTTTGAAATAACTTCTTCTCCCTCCCTCTTTTTAAAATGCTTCTGTTTGTTGTTATAATTGTTATTTGGATTTTTATGATTCGACGTTTTAAAATAGGTAATCCACTTTTCGGAGGTCAACTTTAGTCTAAATTTGGATGTTTTTCTAATGTTAAATTTTGGATGTTGATTTAGTTTATTTGGGGATTTTTGAATGTGTGGACATAAATGTAATTGACTTGGCTATTGGTTTATAAAAAGAGAAAATTTTACTCTTCTTTTTTAAGAAATGCTAAAATAATATTTTTTTTATTTATAAAATATATATTCTTCTCATTTATAACTTTTAAATTTTTTTTTTTTAATCTATTTTAAATTTCTGTGTTAACTGATGTTAACTTTATCTATTTAAAAAAAAAATAAATTATTTTTTACAAAAATACTCTTTAGCAAAATTTTATATTTTTGTCATTAAATTTTGTTTACTAAAATACTCTTTAATAAATTACTTTTTATTAATTAAATTGTATTTTTACCAAAATATTTTTTAAAAAATTTGATAATTAAATTATTTTTTTCTAAGATACTTTTCAATAATTTTTTTAATTATTAAATTATGATTTTACCAAAATTTTTGTTAACAATTATAGTTGTATTTTACTATTAATTTTTCAATATCAATATATATTATTTTAACATTAAATAAAAAAATTTTAGTAAGATTATTTTTTGATATTAATATATATTAATTGTTATACATATTAATAGTGGTAAGATTTTTTATTTAATATTAAAATAATATATATTGATATCAAAAAATTAATTGTAAAATATAAAAATAATTGTTAACAAAAATTTTGGTAAAATTACAATTTAATAATTGAAAAATTATTGAAGGGTATCTTAGACAAGAATAATTTAATTATTAAATTTTTTTAAAAATATTTTAGTAAAAATACAATTTAATCAAAAAAAAAAATAATTTATTAAAAGATATTTTGGTAAGCAAAATTTAATGACAAAAAAAATAAATTTTTTTCTAAAGGATATTTTTGTAAAAAGTAATTTATTTTTTCTTGAAAAATAGATAAAGTTAACATTAGTTAACACAAAAAATTTAAAATATATTAAAGAGGAGGTTTTTTAAAAATTATAAGAGAGAAAAAATGTATATTTTACAAATAGCGAGGAGAGTGAAATTTTCTCTTATAAAAATTATGTTGGATTTTGATTGCTCTTGTTTATATTATTTACTTTTTAGTTTAGATTTTGGATTTGTTTTGTTTTGAAAATTTGAAACTATATTTTACAGTAATTTATTTTTGGATATTATTTTATTAGTTGATTTTGAATATTTTTCTAGGACTTGATTTTGGATGTTCATTTAAATTATTATAAATTTTCATTCCTAAAAATATAATTTTTTTTATTCTTTATTTCAAACTAACATTGGATTTTGACAATCTGATAGCTAACAAATGACTGTTAGTAAAGTGGTGCCGATGAACGAATAATGAGATAACATTAAAAAAAAAAGAACAACAAAGGAGTGAAAAGAGAATAAAAATATGAAGGAGGAAAATAAAATTAAAAAAATTATAAAATTAACTTAAAAAATATTAATTTCATAATTGACCTCTTTTAATGGTTTTTATTACTTTAATAGTGATTTTATTTGATTATTCAAGTCACTTGAAAAAGTAATATCATATACCATTATTTTTTGGCAAAATATATAATATATTCATTTGGTTGGATTTTTTAACAATGTATATTTCATTTCCTTGAGTATTACATTAATGACACTTTTTTCAGATAATATTTTTAAATATAAATTCTTTTTTGGTTTGACAAGAATATTGTATTAGCCAACTAAAATATGTTTTTCTAATCATAAAATACGTTTTTTCTTGTTGTATTAGCATTTATTTTTTTTTACTATTTAATAACTCAATGATCTCGTCCCATCAAGTCTAGAGTCTATCGATACTTCATCATTGAGATTTGATTTTTGTTGTTATTTTTAGGATAAAATTATTTGTATATATGAACTTTGTGAATGTTGACAAAAATACTCATCAAACAAAGAAATTAATGTTATACTCTAAAAGATAGGTTTTGTGTGATAAAAATATCTAAATTTTAATTTTTTTGTTAATTTTTTAATAAAATTTTTAAATTTTTTCTATCATTTATCTTTAACTCAACTCTATCACCATCTTTTCTTCCCAAATCTCAAACTTTCATAATTCTCACCACTATCAACACCTTTTTTGATTACCACTGTCTTTCCTTCTCCTCACTCCTTCGCCAACATCGACTCTCTCGTTACTTGCGTCAAGAACTTCCCTTGAAACTACGGCGTTGTTCTCAAAATCTTGAAAGGCTATGTTAGATTTAACGGCACAATCATCACACAGTTGTACTATGCTTTCTACTATGACAATTCCAAGACTTTGATTTATTTCATTGAGCGGCTTTCCGCTGCTATTTTCTTCGTCTTTCTACAAGTTCTTTTAAGGAGTGATGATAGCAGTGCTGGTAATAGTGACGGTGAGTGGTGGCAGTAAAAAAGAGGAGGGGAGGCAGTGGTAATCAGGAGTTTAGGAGAGGTGCTGGTGGTGATGAGGGTTATGAAAGTTTGAAAGTTGAGATTGAAGATAAAGGGTGAGAGTAATTTAAGAATTTTATTAAAAAATCAGCCAAAAAAAAATAGAATTTAGATATTTTTATCATACGAAACTTATCTTTCATGTATATAATATTAATTAGTTTTCTTATTTAATGGATAATTTTATTAGCGTTCACAAAGTCCATAAGTACAAATACTCAATTTTTCTTATTTTTACCACACCATCATGCCATGTCAATCTTTATATGAATAGTTGAATACCATTAATCCATCATCATATTGATCATATTTGTGTTTGGTAGAATCAAAATGGGAAGAAATGATGAACTAGAAATAGTAAATATTGACAACATAATTGTTTCACTTATGTAGTTATGTCATGAACCATTTTCGATTTTTTCCCTTTAACTTATCGGCAACAAATATATATAATCATTCAAGGTGTTGAATATGACAAATAAATAATTGGATACATGTGATAGGTAAAAGCTTATGACAAATATTATGTTTAACCTATACTTATTCTTTAAAAAAAAAAAATATTCTAGAGGTTCTATAGTTTTTTTCAATTCGTAAATAGATATCTATAAAGGTTTATAATAAGATTTTTTGTATTTTATAAAAAATTTTAATTAAGTCATTGTGAATAATAAATACTCAAATTACAAATTAAATTATATTATTATATATCAAAGTATATTTTTTAATTAAAAAAGCTCTAATTGTTTCTTCTTTGCAATTATAGAATGTATAATAGAAGAAAACATTCCATTTAAAAATTGTTTTTTTTTATTTATAAATTAGAAGGATGATTAGGAGAATAATTTAAGACTCCCAATATTTTTTTCTAAACATATCAATGAACTAAATACAAATAATATATTCAAGTTAAAAATTTTTCTAAGATTAAACACATTATCTTTTAGTATGTTATTCATTCGGCATTATTAAAAAATGGATTGACACACTCTCAAGTTTCCATTCATTGATCTTAGGACTAGATTTTATGAAGGTATTTATCAAAGTTTAATTTTTATTAAATAAAACTCTAATTATTTGTTCTGTGTGATTATAAAAAAGTATAAATGGAAAGAATAATTTAAAAAAAATTGGAAACAAATGTTTTATAATTTTATTTTATGAATTTAAATATAGATTAATAATCAAAGAGTCTTAATTTATCCTCTAATTATACTCATACTTCATAAATGAATAAGAATTTAAATATATATATTTTATTTTAAAAATAAAAAATATAATTAGAGAAATAGTTTAAAATTCCCGATCATTTTCTTGAATATATCAATGAACATTATTCTAGTTTCAAATTTGGACATTTTTCTTAGAACATTTAAGGTTGGGAGTTGAACGTAATTAGGGGCTTAGAGACGAGGAGGTGGTGGTTTAGAGAGTGGCGAGGAGGTGAGGGCTGAACTTGAGGTAGAAAAAGACTTTTACAAGGATGAAATGCCATAGGCTAGTTCAAAATGTTACCACATACAAATTAATAGAAAATGCTTTTTGCTATTTTGGCATAGCCAATAATTAATAATTTATATTGACCAACATCTCTAGTTAGTAATCTAACATTTTTAATTTAGTAGTTTAATATTATTTTTTTAACTAACATTTTTAAATATTATTGATTAACTATTGGACAAAAATAATAAATTGTGTTGGTCCTGTAATATTTTAATTATTTTCATATAACAATATAACATACAAAATTTTTTATAATTAAATTATTGGCCCGATAAATAAAACATAAAAGGATCCATAATTTAATCTGATAATAAAAATTAATATTTAAATAAGAATTTTATTTTTATGTAAACTAGTGTAAATAAATATTAAGGATAAACTACAAAAAAATACATCCGAATAATTTTATTGTAGAAAAGAATGTACTTGAATTTTGTTATCGACAAAAATGTTCTCAAATAGTTTAAAATCGTGACAAAAATATCTAACATTAAATATGTATTTTCAAAAAATGTTTTAGAAATTAAATTTTGATACGATTTTTTGCCATAATTAAAAAAGTGAGATATTTTTATCGTTAAAATTTGGTGATTTTTTGATATATATATATATATATATATATATATTATATTTTGTAACTTTTTTGTCAACAACCAATAATACTTTTAAAAAATAAAAAAATATAGAGATCAAATTTTTATCCAATTTTTGTGTGTATATTTCTTAAATAGTCATCTAAATATTCCTATAAAATTTTGGATCAAAGCCATAAGCGGTTTGTTAAATATAAAAGTCGTTTGCTACTTACACAGAAAAAATAATATTCTTTTAGTATTTTTGTCGCGTTTTAAAATTATTTGAGAGTACTTTTGTCAATAACAAAATTTGAATGTATTTTTATCAGCGACCCGATTATTCGGGTATAATTTTAGTAATTTACCATTAGTTTTTATATTATTTATATAAATGATTATTTAAAAAATCGAATTTAATTAGATATCTGTGGTATAAGAAATCAAAATTAAATCCTTTATATCATTACTATCTTTGTTAGCATATAAAGAACATCTTCCATACATGAATGGGAGAATGTGACAATTTTGTTTGCAAATATTGACAGGAGGATACTCCAAAGGATATGTACAAGGACCCAGAAGACAAGTATAGAAAATGGTACTTCCCTAAGCATGATTTCACCCTAATGATGATTTGGAGCAGATTCCTCATCGTAGGAGAAGAAAGAATTGTGAATGGCACAGGTTCCAGCATTTTTGACCTTCACTTAGACAAAGTAGATGAAGATTGGGCCAATATATTCCCTGAATTAGACTATGCAATAATCTCAGATGGACATTGGTTTTTCAGAGTAATGTATCTTCACAAAGGTAACAAACTTATAGGATGTGTATATTGTAATGAACAAAATGTGACAAACTACAACATAGACTTGCCAATTAGGATGGCATTTAGAACAACATTCATGCACATAAATGGATCCAAGAAGAAAAAGAGAGGGTTGTTAACAGTGTTGAGGACATTTGCACCAGCGCACTTTGAGAATGGTGTGTGGAACAATGGAGGGTATTGCAATAGGACTAGTCCTTTGAGTGAGGGTGAGGCTGATTTTGGGAGCTTTGATTGGCAATTGAGGAGTATTCAGATGGAAGAGTTTGAGAGGGCAAAAAGGGAAAAAGGTGAAAAAAGATTATTTGAGATTTTGGATGTGACAAGGGCAATGTTGATGAGGCCAGATGGGCACCCTGGAGATCATTGGGGTAACAAGTGGATGAAAGGTTATAATGATTGCACTCATTGGTGTTTGCCTGGTCCTGTTGATTTGTGGAGTGAGTTCTTGCTTGCTCTTCTTATAAGATCACAACTTGGGATTTTGACTTCTTGAAACTTGACCCTCATACACATATATATAACTGCATTTTTAACCCATATAAACTACATTCATTTTGTATTTAACTAAATTGACGTGGTTCGAACTTCCAAATAAAATCACAATGTAATGTTTTTTGTTTATCAGCCAACTTAGTATATATAATACAAAATGTGTCATATATATAATGGTATATGGTAGTTACTTTGTAACTTGTTTTTTGAAGGGTATAAGCATCTTGAAAAAAATATTTTAAAATGAAAAAACTGATACAATAATAAAGGATTAATCATTATTGGAAGGGGTGGAAGTTGATTTAAAACTTAAAAGTGAGAATTGTGTTTCACTGGGTACGATTTATTTAAGACGGGTCGAGATTATAGGTTTGGGTAATTTGTTAGTTTAGGAAAAAAAGGCGGACTTTTGGGACAAACATGTTTCATCATGTACTCATGTCAAATCTGCCAAAACATGCGAATTAGACAATACTGAATTAGATGGATTTTTTTATGATGATGATTTTAAATTTTTAGTTTGATCTATTTTTTTTAACAATTCAGCGGATTTTGATCCGTTTATCACTCTTATATACGAGTTGTACTACTTAGATTAAAACTTTTTTTTGTTTAATTACTCTAATTTAGTCGTATTTTATGTGTTAAAAAATTATAAAAATTTGTTAATTTAAGTGTGTATGGCTCATTGTTATAAGCAAAAGAGAATACTAGTATTTTGTGTTCCTTTAGAGGTAATGCAAGGATACCAAACTAAATTTTAGAAAAAAAGTTAATTAACCTAGGTACATAATACACCTACACACTCTTCACATATTTTATTACATTTTTTTTAATTGTATTCTTTAAGGTTTAAACCTAGACCTTTGAGGTAGGGAGAGGGAAAATGCCATGTGAGCTATGGCTCATTGGAAAATTTTTTTTTTAAGTATTAGCTCAGTGTTGGTACTTTTGCTAGAAACGAAGTATTTATTAATCAGAATTTGTGAAAAAAATTGGAAACTAAGATTGTTGGGCCCGGTCAATAAGCCCAAATAGAGGGGACAAATTGGTACTTTGCTAAAAAAAATTAGTGCAGTATTGAAAATGAAAATAGAATATGAAGGGCATTCTCGTCACTCAAGAACAAAGCGTTGGGAGGGGGTAGGGATGGCAACGGGTCCCATGGAGGTGGGGACATGCCCCCGTCCCGCCTCCAAAACCTGTCCCCGTCTCCGCGACGGGTAACGGGAATTCCGTATCCACTGGGGATCGGGGTCTCCACGGATATCTGCGGATTTTTATAAAAAATAATAGACATAAAAAAATGAACAAAACAAAAAAAATAGAAAAAAAAAAATAAAGATCATTCCCAATTGTATTTACAAGCATATTTTTTATTGTCTCCAAATACTTAAAGAGCAATAAACAACAAATATCTCTTCTAAATATATTTATAACACATTAAAACAACCAAATTATTCAAAAACTAAAAAAATATAATTCTCAAACCTTCTTTCATCCTGTGATGATAGTGATGGTAGATTCTGATTTATTTAAATCAAATCCTACATCGAACAAAAAATCACAAATCTCAGGAATCATAAAATTTCAAAGAAATCACAAAAATCAAATCACATAAATCATAAATCACAGAAATCATAAAACTTCAAAGAAATCACAAAAATCAAATCACAGAAATATAAATTGTAATGAACAGAATCAAAATTAGGAATAATCAGAGTAAAAAATAATACTATAATAATTAACAAATTTTTCAAAGTAAATTAAAATTAACAAGTTGTCCAAAGCATATTAAAATAAATCAGAACAAGTTCTTCAAAGCAAATTAACAAGTTCTTCAAAACAAAAGCAAATTAAGATAAATTAGAATAAGTTCTTCAAAGCAAAATCAAATTAACAAGTTCTTCAAAACAAATTAAGATAAATCAGAACAAGTTCTTCAAAGCAAATTAACAAGTTCTTCAAATCAAATTAAGATAAATCAGAACAAGTTCTTTAAAGCAAATTAAAATTAACAAGTTCTTCAAATCAAATTAAGATAAATAAGAACAAGTTCTTCAAAGCTAATTAACAAGTTCTTCAAAGCAAAATAAAATTAACAAATTCTTCAAAGCAAATTAAAATAAATCAGTACTAATTCTGCAAAGCAAACTAAAATTACAGAAATAATATGATAGATGAACCCTAAAACAACAACTGAATAAATTTAAATGGTAGTTCACAAAACTTACCGGGAGGAAGAGCAGCTGAGCTGACGGTGAAGATCGGCGACAAGGCGAAGAGGCGAAGACGACAAGGCGCGGAGAGGCGAAGACGCGAAGGTTGGCGAAGGGGCTTTGTAGTGACGCTGGCACTGCTGCCTCAGCTGGGTCAGGCGGCAACGAAGATGCTCTTCTCGACTGGGTCAGGCGGAAACGGCGATGTTCTCCTCGACTGGCCAGATGCGACGACGATGTTGCGATTGTGAACGGGATGGTGAGACTTAGACGCGCGAGAAGAGGGTAGGAGCTTCGTGTTGGCGGCAGTGAGGGGGTAGGAGATGGCGGACGACAGTGGTAACTAGTAGTGGTGAGAGGAGAGGAGAGGAGTGGAGAGGAGAGGAGAGGGAAAACGAGTGTGAGTGACGGCTAGGGTTGCAAATTTTCAACTCCTCACTTTGATATGAACTCCGCTAGGGAGACAATGAAAAATCTTGACAATATATACAATGGGCTGATTTATTGGCCCACGGTAGATTAAAAAATAAAAAAACCTCCTAAATTCTAATAATAAAAAACTTTTACCCTCATTTTCAAATTTAACTATTTTCTACCTACTACCAAATTTTCCAAAATATACGATAAAATAACCGTTAAATTTCAAATTCAAATTTCAAATTCTCCAATTTTAAATTTCAAATTTTAACCCCGCAGCACCACAGTCGCACCCATGTCTTCCCCACCCATGCTTTCCCCTCATGTGCCCATTGATGGATGTTCAGTTCAATAGGTTGGCAGATGGTTAGTTTAAGTATATAAAATTAACAAATGCTAGATGTTCATTTCATTAGGTAGTCAGATGTTTATTTTAATAGGTATCTGGATGATTGTTTGTTGGATTTAGATCTATCTCAAATTTTTTGGAAGCGACCTTCTCCTACCTAGATGACGCCGGCGAATTTCAAAACACCATCATCTCCGACCTAACGATGGGCAAAAAAGCCATCATTTTTTCCGTCCCGAGAGCCTTCACACCAACCTGCTTGCAGAAGCACGTTCAACAGTCAGCGGAGCTGAAGGTGAAAGGCGTGGACAGAATTGCGTGCGACGCATTCGTGATGAAGGTGTGGAAAAAAGACCTCCTGAAAGTCAACGACGAAGTTCTGTTACTTTCTGACAGTAATGAAACGTTCACGAAGGCCATTGGGTACGAGTTGAATCTGAGCGCGGCTGCCAGGATCCAGGGGGTGCGGCGTTGAACGGTTGCTAGTTGCACGGTAACCAGAAGTAGCCGCGGCGACGGGGAAGAAAAGAAGGACCTGCCGAGGGATCCGATACGCCAACGGAGAGACCACATGTGGTTTTGGTCAGCCAGAACCATGCAGCGGTAGCAGAACGGTCGGTCGGGGATTGCTGTAGTGTCAACGTCAGACATCAATGGGTGTGAAATTTTGATAAGATGTTGAGTAACTGTACGTATTTAAACGTTTAATTGCTAATCCTAATTTTTTAAAATTTAAAATTTGAAATTAATCAAGAATCTAGTGTTCCGAGGGTTACTTGAAACTAAAGGTCGATCTCGGATGAGATCTGCTGTGGTGGCCGGAGCTGTCGTGTCTGACTTGTTGGATCTGGTGGCCGAAGCTGTTGTGTCCGACCTGTTGGATCTGATGGCTGGAGCTGTCGTGTCCGACCTGATGGAACTGGTGGAGCTGGAGATGTCGCTTATCCTTCGTCACCGGAGGGTGGTGGTACCTGCAAGAGACTCCGATGCTTAAGTTAGCATGGGCTTTAAGCAGGTTTTTTGTGTAGAATCAGAGTATGAGTTATACCTGGGTGCTCTAGTATATTTATAGTAGTGTTGGGTGACCTTTCTGGATAAGATAAGTTAGTTATCTTATCTTATCTTTGAGTGAAGTCATCTTATCTTTAAGGGGAACCGCCTTTATCTTTCTAGGCTGTAGCTGCCTTTAGATTGGGCTATGTTCCTTTGTTTTAGGCCTTCTTGGGCTTCTTGTGGTGATTTGGCCGAACTCTTTAAAGAAAAGGTCGGGTGTTCTGACCTGAAGAGGTTGATCGCTTTGTCTTCAATCAGCCCAGGTCGGATAGCTCGACCCAGGGTATGAACAGTGCCCCTGCTTGAGCTCAATCCTTACTTTTTTAGGGTTGTGTCTTCAGACTTCGACCCTTTTGGAGAAGTCGAGCTCGAGCATTTTGCCTTTTTGTCGATCTCTATATAACTCCTGCTGGGCTCCTTTGAATGCGGAGCGTTTTTCTCTTTGTTCGTTACCGCGCGCGTTGCGCTTTCTTGGGAACATGCGAGGGTTAAATGCTCATTAACTCCTCTTTTGCCGTTTCCTCTTTTCCCTCTTTTGGTTTCGTTTTGAATTTTGAAGCCCTATCTTTCAGTTTCTTCTTCTTCTTCTCCTTTCTCGTTATCCTTTGCTTTTCGTCGCTTCACTGAAGTGCTTCGTAGTTTTCTTTAACTCGAGAGTGTTCGATCGTTGCCCCTTTTTCCTCTTTCTTTACAGGTTGGTATCTCTTCCTCTATTTTTTCATTTTGATGATTTGTCTTGGTACTTCATGTCTGCGAAGAATCCGTTTTGAAAGGCTGGATCCTTTTTGTTAAAGGTTGCATTTTTTAATTAATGTTGTGCTTTCCTTGACTTGTCCCTAACTCTTTGCTTGCTGTTGCGCTTTGTCTTCGCATTTTCACATCTTCAAGCCTTCTATCTTCTCTGCCTTGAAGCGACTGTTTGGTGTGGACTTTGCGCCGTTCTTCGTTACTACTTTCTTCCCTGCAGGTTAGTGTTTTCTTTCTTTTCTCTTTTTGCTTTCGACAACTGTGCATGCTTTTGATGTAAGGCTTTGACTTTGTATCTCGCTTTTGCTTTTGAAAAACCTTGATTCTTCTGTAAAAAGATTGCATCTTTTTGTGTCTTGATCCACGGCTTGTGATTTTTCCTTGTTGCTCGCTTTTTGAGAAGAATGTGTGCCTTCTGGTGATCTTGCTTAGGGTTTTCGTTGCTGTTCTTGTTTCTTTTCATCGTTGTCTGGCTTTTTGTTCTAGCTTAACAATCTTTTGATGATGAACTGTCAGTAGGAGAAGTTGTAACTTTGATGTTTTTTGTTGGAGATGATGATTTTTGCTTCGTGGAGTGTCGATTCTTGTTTGCGAGATGTTTAGGGCGTAGGTTGTCGATTTCCTTTTTCCTGGTTCTTGCCTTGTTATTGCCTCCAAAGGGTGCCCCTGGGCTTTGGTGTGAGTCCTGGGGTTTTCCTTTTACTAACTTCTTGATGCTCATGTGTTATTGTCCGAGTTGTTTCCCTATTTGGCCGAGTTGTCTGGTAGTAACCCATTTTACTTTTTCTTACTGTAGGAATAGTTGACCCATGTCTTCTCGCAAAAACATTTTTGAGATATCTACTAAGATCCCGGATGGCATGTCAGATTGGCTGGATTCCATTATTCTGATGTGTGTTATAGTTGCTGACTCTGAGTATTGCGTGCGGCTTAGGAGGCACCATAGGATTTGTAGTGATAGGGATCAAGAGAAAAACTATGAGTTAGTGTCGCCTGACCCTGAGGAGAGGGCTAGCTTTCCCTCTTTAACTCAAAGAGAACGTCCCTTCTTCTACGCTTACGACTATTTCTTTAGTCATTTGAATATTACCATTCCTTTCACCCCCTTTGAGACCGAGTTATTGTGGTCCTGCAATGTAGCTCTTTCCCAGCTTCACCCGAACTCTTGGGGCTTCATTGAAATCTTCCAGTTGTTGTGTCAAGAACTAGATATCCGACCTACCCAAACTCTTTTTCTCTATCTTTTTGTGTTGATGAAGCCAGGGGTAACGAAGAAGAAAGCCTCTTGGGTTTCTTTCCAAGCTATTTAAGGCAAGAAGGTTTTCTCTATGTATGACGAGTCCTTTAGGGACTTTAAAAACTATTATTTCAAGGTCCGAGCTGTTGAGAGAGCTCGGCCCTTCTTTTTGGATGAGAATGATGAGCCTACCTTCCCTTTGTGCTGGCAGAAGAACGTAATGGTATCCAGGTATTCATGGGAAAGTCTGGATGAGGTCGAATAGGATTTTATAAATATGTTGGAGGAAAACTGGGGGGAACCCCCTCATCTTGATACAAAGAAGTTTCTTTCAGATCCTTCCCTTCCTCGAACTGAATTGGGTAGTGGTCGACTTCTTTGTTAATAGTTTTGCTTTGTGGTTGAATGTTTATCTTCATCTATTTGTGACTTGTTTTCTTGGTTTCTTTTTTGTAGACATGGTGAAATCTACAGATTCTATGAAACATTTTCGTAGGGCGAAGAAGGCTACAGCTGCTTCCAACATCTCGGCCAAGGCTGCGGAGGGAGAGTCTTCCCAAGTTCCTCCCAAGAAACCACCGTTGAGTGCTTTTGGGCTGAGGAAGGTTATTCCAACTCCTCAAGTCTGAGTTGTCCCCTCTAACCTGGTTAGACCCTCTTCTGGTGCTGCCTCCTCTCCGACTGCTGGTCCTCCTCCTAAAAAATAAAAAACTGTTGAACCTTATGATTTGGATGTCCCTGATTTTGATGCCGTAGGGTTTGTTGATAATCAAATTGCTCCTTATGGTCGACTTCCCATGGACGACGTGTCCATTCTTCATCATTTGAATTTTATCACCAATAACAGCATACGGATGGCCCATATGGGTGCGGCTTTGTTTCGAACTGTCCAAGGTTCCCCTGTTCATGCAACTAAGGAATTCTTGGAGGATGCAAAGTCAGAATTTGATAGAATCAAAGGTTCGAAGGATGAACTTGACGCCAGGGTGATTAAGCTGGAGTTGGACTTGGAGAAGGAGAAGTCGCGGGCTGTCAGGGCTGAGGCAACTGCGAATTTGGCGGAGGAGATGGCAAAAAAGCATAAGGAGAATTATACCCGCACTTATGCTGAAGTGTTGGAGCTGAGGGGGAGGCTTGAAACTGCCCACGTGGACTACGCCGATCTTCAGGGCCATTTGGTGGACACTGTTACAGGCGCTTATGAAAACTTGAAGGCGCAGGTTCGAGTTCTTGCTCCTGAACTCGACCTGACCCTTTTTAGCTTAGACAATGTGGTGGAAGATGAGAAGATAGTGCCTGCCCCAGATGATGAAGATGATGGGCCTCCTCCTGCACCCTCGGCCAAAGCTTCTGCAGCCACAATTTCTTCAAATCCTTCTGCCGAGTTCGACCATTCCCAACCTGATCCAGATTGTGAAATTCTTAATCGTGAGGATTGGACCATGGACGCCGTCCCTGTGAATATCATTCCTCCTCCTTCTGCCACTGACGCTGCTGCTGGGGAGACTTTGCACCCCTTATGATTTATGTGTTTTATCTCCATAGCCCGACTTGTGGGCTTTTGAACTCTATTTTTTGTAACTTTGTTTATGATTTGGTTCCCTTGACTATTAGTTGCTTTTATGCAACTTAGTAGAAAAACAGAAATGTTTTTGAACTCTTGAGGCCCTCTTTCAGGTCGCCCTCTGAGTCTTTTTGATGATTGTTGTGTTTCTTTTGATATGTTGGTCGTTCCTTTGCAAATTTTGTAGATCTCTGCTGCTCGACCTCTTTTAGATCATTGTTTTGTCTGTCTCTTGGTCGGGCGAGATGATCCTTGAGGCTAACATGTTCGACAACTTTTTAGTGTTTTGGTAGAACCCTTTTAGTTGGTTTTCGAACAATTTTGATAGCCTTGTTGTGGAGTCGTGACTCTTCGGGTAAAGCTATGTTTCTTTAAGCGTATGCTTTGGATGGTCGACTTTGTTGGTTTGAAATACCCCTTTCATTGGTTGATTTCTCTTTGTTGGTTCTTCTTGAGTTATTTTTAGTAATCTATTAGGCCTCTTTTTATGGATTTACTTTTTATAACTTTGTTGCTTCGCTCAGTTTAGTTAGACTTCTTCTTGTCGAACCTTCTTAAGTTATTTTTAGTAATCCATTTTTACTCAGACCTCGCCAGGCCTCTTTCTATGGATTACTTTTTATAACTTTTTCGCTTTGACTGGTTTGGTCCGACTTCTTCTTGTCGAATCCTCTTAAGTTATTTTTAGTAATCCATTTTTAGTAAGACCTCGTCAGGCCACTTTTTATGGATTACTTTTTATAACTTTTTCGCTTTGACTGGTTTGGTCCGACTTCTTCTTGTCGAACCTTCTTAAGTTATTTTTAGTAATATATTTTTAGTAAGACCTCGTCAGGCCACTTTTTATGGATTACTTTTTATAACTTTTTGTCGATCGCCTTGCCCGACTTCTGTGTCGGTACTTCTTAAGTTACTTTTAGCAATCCATTTTTAGCCAGGCCTCGTCAGGCGGCTTTTTATGGATTACTTTTTATAACTTCTTGCATTAATCTGTTTTTGTTGCTTTCACCTTACCGACTTCTTTGTAATCTGGTGACGAGTTTGGTTCTCATCTTGCCGACCTTGTCGTATTCGGGCGGTGAATTCTTACACTCAGATTAATACGTCTTGGTAGATAGCCTTTTTATGGAATTTGAAAAACTTTATTCAAGTAGAAAATATAAAATATACAAGAGTATATACATATAAGTGCTTACCCTTCTAAATCAGGCAATTTTGTAGATCTTGGCTTGGTGCCTCATTAAAAAACCTTTTCAAGAAAAAGAGTGCACCTTGACCTAAGATCTTTATCACTTTATAACTATAGTACCTTCTCCGGTTACATGCATGCCATGATCACGGTAGCTCTCGCCCTTCCAGATCGGACACTTTGTAGTAACCTTTTCCCAGTACCTCTACAACTCGGTAAGGTCCTTTCCAGTTAGCTGCTAGCTTCCCTTCTCCTGATCAACCTGCTCCGATGTCATTTCGGATTAAGATGAGATCATTGTTGGTGAAGCTTCGCTGGACTACTCTATGATTATACCTTGAAGCCATTCGACGCTTTAGCGCTTCCTCTCTAATCCAAAATCTTTCTCAGATTTCTGGAAGTAGTTCGAGCTTTTCTCTTTGATTTTGGGAATTGGTATCTTCTTTGTAGAGGATTATCCTGGGGGATCCTTCTTCTATCTCTACTGGGATCATTGCCTCCATTCCGTAAGCAAGTCGAAAGGGTGATTCTTCTGTGGTGGAGTGCGGAGTTGTCCGATATACCCATAGAACTTGTGGGAGCTCTTCGGCCCAAGCTCCCTTTGCACCCCGTAGTCTTCGTTTTAACCTGGCTAGTATGACTTTGTTGGCAGCTTCTGCCTGTCCATTAGCTTAAGGGTGTTCTACGGATGTGAATTGGTGCTTTATTTTTAAGTCGGCTACCAAGTTTCTAAAACCTGTATCAGTAAATTGAGTGCCATTATCTGTGGTGATGGAGTAAGGGACTCCAAACCTTATAATAATGCTCCTGTATAAAAATTTCCGACTTTTTTGGGCGGTGGCATTGGCTAGGGGCTCTGCCTCAATCCATTTCGTGAAATAGTCTGCCCCTACAATGAGGAACTTGACTTGTCCTGATCCTTGGGGAAAGGGTCCGAGGAGGTCGAGTCCCCATTTTACGAATGGCCAGGGTGACGTTACGCTGATGAGCTCTTCTGGTGCAGCGATGTGGAAGTTAGCATGCTTCTGACATGGTGGGCATGTCTTGACGAATTCTGTCGCTTCTTTGTGTAAGGTTGGCCAGAAAAATCCAGCTCGGAGTACCTTCTTGGAAAGAGCTCGTGCCTCTAAGTGGTTGCTGCACATGCCACTGTGTACTTCTTCCAGGACTTCCCTTGTGTTAGAAGTCGGTACGCACTTTAGGAGGGGTGTTGAGATCCCTCTCCTATATAAAATGTCACTCACCATAGTATAGTACTGTGATTCTTGTATTAACTTCTTTGCCTCTTTCTTATCTGTGGGGAGTGTTTCTGTCTTGAGGTATTTGATAATGGGGGTCATCCACCCTTGATCCTGACCAGATATGGTTAGGACCTTTTCTTCCTCTGAGATTGATGGGCTTTGTAGTGTTTTCTGGATGAGACTTCTATTATTGCCCCCTAGTTTGGTGCTGGCTAGTTTTGAGAGTGCGTCAGCTCGAGCATTCTGTTTCCGGGGTATATATCTGACCTCATATTCCCCAAGTTGTCCGAGCTGTTCTTTGGTTTTGTCCAGATACTTCTTCATGGTGGGATCTTTAGCTTGGTAATTCCCTTATATTTGTGAGGTAACTATTTGAGAATCACTGAAGATGGTAAACTTTTGAACTCCTACCTCCTTAGCCAGCCTTAAACCAGCCAGTAATACTTCGTATTCGGCTTGATTATTTGAAGCAGGGAATTCGAACTTTAGTGAGAGTTCGATTTGGGTTCTCTGGTCGCTTTCTATTATCATACCTGCCCCACTCTCGGTTTTGTTTGAGGATTCATCCACGTAGAGATTCCATTTTGTGGGAGTTCCCGGGGTATCAGTGTACTCAGCGATGAAATCGGCCAGATACTGCGATTTGATTGCTGTCCGAGCTTCATATTGTAAATTGAATTCGGACAACTCAACTGCCCACTGCAGTATTCTTCCAGCTAAGTCTGTCTTCTGTAGAATACCTTTTATGGGCTGACTGGTCCAAACCTTAATAGTATGTGCTTGAAAGTATGGGCGAAGTCGTCGGGAAGTGAGTATGAGAGCGTATGCGAACTTCTCTATTTTTGATAGTTTAGCTCGGCCCCTTGTAGGGCTTTGCTGATGAAGTAGATGGGTTGTTGCCCACTTTCGTCCTCTCTAACCAGTGCTGAAGCTATTGCCCAATTTTCTACTACCAGGTATAGTATGAGTGCTTCTCCCTCCCGTGGCCAGGTAAGAATGGGTGGTTGCCCCAAAAATTTTTTGAAATCTTGGAAGGATTTCTCGCACTCTTCAATCCATTCAAACATCTTTCCCTTCCTTAATGTGGCGTAAAAGGGGAGGGATCTTATGGCCGAACCGGCTAAGAACCGGGACAGAGCTGCCAGTCTTCCGTTGAGCTGTTGTACTTCTTTGACGCAGGTCAAACTTTTCATGTTGAGTATAGCCCGACATTTATCTGGGTTCGCCTCTATTCCTCTTCGTGTGAGCATGAATCCCAGAAATTTGCCTGCTTCTATCGCGAAGGTACATTTTGTAGGATTAAGTCGCATACCATGCTTTCTGATGGTGTCGAACACTTTTGCGAGGTCGGGCAACAAGGATTCCTCAGTTTGTGTTATACCAGCATATCGTCGACGTAGACCTCCATTAGTTTCCCGATGTGTTCTGCGAAGACTTTGTTCATTAATATTTGGTAGGTAGCTCCTGCATTTTTGAGTCCGAACGACATGACGATATAGTAGTAATTTGCTTTGGGAGTTAGGAACGACGTATTTTCTTGGTCGGGTGGATACATCGGGATTTGATTGTATCATGAATAAGCATCCATAAAGGAGAGGTACTTGTATCCCGAAGATGCATCCACTAGAGCGTCTATATTTGGTAGTGGGTAGGGGTCTTTTGGGCATGCTTTATTAAGGTCGGTGTAGTCAGTGCACATCCGCCACTTCCCATTTGACTTTTTCACCAAGACAATGTTGGCTATCCATAGTGGGTATTTGACTTCCCTTATGAATCCTGCCTCCAGTAAGGCTTGCACTTGCTCTTCCATAACTCGGGACTTTTTCGGTCTGAGCTTCCTACACTTCTGCTGCACTGGCCGAGTTCCTGAGTATACCGCCAGTTTGTGGCACATTAGTTTGGGATCTATGCCTGGCATGTCTACGGCCTTCTATGCAAAGAGATCGGCGTTATCCTTTAGGAACTGTATTAGAGACTCCTTCAGGTCTCCTTTCAAGGTTCCCCCTACATTTGTCGTTTTATCACGGGCATCCCCGATTTGGACCTCTTCAGTCTCGCCTTCAGATTGTGGGCGGAATTCTTTGCAATCTCGAACTCCCCCGAGTTCAATGGTGTTGACTTCCTCTCCTTAGAGGTTGCCTTTGAGGTTCAGACTTTCATTGTAACAGCGTCGCGCAATTTTTTGGTCCCCTTTTATCATGGTGATCCCTTCTGGAGTTGGGAACTTCATGCACAGATGTGGAGTTGAAACTACTGCGGCGAGTTGGTTCAACGTTGTCTGACCTATTAGGGCATTGTAAGCGGAGCTCACATTGACTACTATGTAGTCTATATTGAGTGTCCTTGACCGGGTTCCCTTTTCGAAAGTTGTGTGCAGTGAGATATATCTAAGTGGTTGGATTAGAGTGTCTCACAGCCCAAATAAGCTATTCGGATATGCTCTGAGCTCCTTTTCTTGCAAGCCGAGTTTGTCGAAGGCGGATTTGAACAAGATATCTGCGGAGCTTCCTTGGTCTACTAGTGTCCTGTGAAGATTAACGTTTGCCAATATGATGGTAATGACCATGGGATTATCATGTCCTGGGATAACACCTATTGCATCTTCTTTAGTAAAGGTAATTGTGGGGAGGTCGGTTGACCTCTCTCCTTCCCCGACATGATATACTTCTTTAAGGTGTCTTTTGCAAGATGATTTAGAGATCCCTCCTCCTGCGAATCTTCCATTTATCATATGTACATATCTCTCAGGGGTACGGGGTAGTCGTTCGGCCTGTCCAACCTCTTGGTCTCGTCTTCTCTTCCTCGGCTCGTCGGTTTTATTGGCCAAGAACCTGTCTAGTCTTCCTTCCCGGGCTAGCTTTTCTATGACATCCTTTAGGTCGTAGCATTCGTTGGTGGAGTGTCTGTAAATTCGATGATATTCACAGTACTCTCTTCTCAGTGTTGCATATTTCTCGGTAAACATCCACAAGAGATACCCGAAGAGGGGTGTAAGTGTTGTATTTTTTTAGGCTTTTCGCTGGATTGATCTTCTTTCTTCTTGGACTCTTTATCCTTGTCCCGAGAGGGGTAGGAGAATCCAAATTTAAGGTTTCTCCTAATCGAGAGTTCTCCTCCATATTGATGTACTTTTCTGCCCTTTCTTGTACCTCGTTCAGAGATGTGGGGTGCTTTTTTTATATGGAGTGACTAAAAGGTCCTTCTCGTAGGCCATTGATGAGACCCATTATGGCTGCTTCTGTTGGCAGAGTTTGTATGTCGAGACATGCTTTGTTGAATCTTTCTATGTAGTTACGAAGGCTTTCTCGATCTCCTTGCTTGATCCCTAACAGGCTCGGGGCGTGTTTGGCTTTGTCCTTCTGGATGGAGAATCGGGCCAGGAATTTTTTAGCTAAGTCGTCAAAGCTGGTGATGGATCTAGGAGGCAAAATATCGAACCACTTAATTGCTGTCTTTGTTAGGGTGGTCGGGAAGGCTTTGCATCGAACGGCGTCTGAGGCGTCAGTGAGATACATTCTGCTCCTGAAGTTGCTGAGATGATGGCTTGGATCCGAGGTGCCGTCGTATGAAGTCATGTCGGGGTCTTTAAAATCTTTTGGAACTTTGGCTTTCATGATCTCTTTGGTGAAGGGATCTTGGTCTTTATGGGAGTTATCTTCGTCGTTGGGGCGAGCAGTTCTGGTCTCGAGGTTGGCTTCCAGTTTCGCGAGCTTGTTCTCTAGTTCTCGGCGACGCCTAGTTTCTCTTCGAAGGTCTCTTTCAGCTTCTCGCTGATGTTCAGCCTCCTGTTCGAGCTGTTTGAGGCGATCTTGTTGTTCTCTGATGCCTTCCAAGATTTCTGTGTTTATATTGGAGGGTTGTTTATCCCCTTTGTTTTGGGGTGTCTTCTTTGATACGACCTCCGTATTTTTAAGCAGAGTTCTTTCTTTTAAACCAGAGTTGTGGTCGTTGTCAAGGTTGTCCGCCATGATGATGGGATGACCTTCAGGTCCCCGACAACGACGCCAATGTTCCGAGGGTTACCTGAAACTGAAGGTCGATCTTGGATGAGATCTGCTGTGGTGGTCGGAGCTGTCGTGTCTGACTTGTTGGATCTGGTGGCCGGAGCTGTCGTGTCCGACCTGTTGGATCTGATGGCCGGAGTTGTCGTGTCAAACCTGATGGAACTGGTGGAGCTGGAGATGCCGCTGATCGTTCATCACTGGAGGGTGGTGGTTGAAGAACGGAACTCTCGCGCGATATAGAATTTTCACAAATAAGTTCCCGTTGTAAGTATAGCTTCTAGACCGACAAGAATTTCTTCCTTACAAAAGTTTTGTTTGTCACTTTAGCAAACCCAATAAAATTGATAACCGAGTATTTAAACCTCGGGTCGTCTCTCAAGGAATTGCAGGGAGGTGTATTTATTATTGGTTATGGAAAACATTATTTTTGGGTTTTTGAAAAAGGTTTGAATGAGAAAATTAGATTGCAGGAATTAATGTATCAAAAGCTAATAAAACTCTTGGCACGGTATGGAAATTAGAAGTCCTATCCTAGTTATCCTTATCAATGGTGATGAGAATTATATTTTGCTCCCCACTAAGTCAACCTCTAGCTATGAAGGTAAGTCAAGTGGATAAATCAATTTAACACCTAAAGTCCTAGTCAACTCCTAAGGAAAGACTAGAGTTATAGGAATTTAAATCAATCAGCAAAGATAACAATTATCAATCACGATGAGTTTGACAACTCAAGAGTTACCAATTAATCAACCCAAGCCAAAAGAGAAAAATCTAAATTATTTATATAAATAAAGGAAAGCAATCATAATTCTGAAATATCTCAAATTATATTAAATAGAAAATCGATCTAAACATAAAGAGTTCATAAACTAAATTGAGAAAATAAGTAAAAGGAACATTAAACCTGGAACTCAAAAGAAATTGTAAGTTGAAATAATAAGAAATCCTAAATCCTTTAAGAGGAATCCTAATCCTAAATCCTAAGAGAGAGGAGAGAACCTCTCTCTCTAAAAACTACATCTAAATTATGAAAAGTGAATAATGGAAGACATCCTCATGAATGGATGCATTCCCCCACTTTATAGCCTCTATTCTGTGTTTTCTGGGCCAAAAATTGGATCAAAAACAGCCCAGAAATCACCCTAGTGTATTCTGGTACGTACAGGTCGCGGGAAAGTGACGCGGAAGCGTCGTCCACACGTTTGCGTGGATTGCGTTTCTGCCAGGTCACGTGTCCGCGTGATCCACGCATTCGCGCGCTTGGCTTCGGGGCAGCTATGGAAAATTGTATATTGTTGTGAAGCCCCAGACGTTAGCTTTCCAATGCAACTAGAACCATCTCATTTGGACCTCTGTAACTCAAGTTATGACCGTTTGAGTGCGAAGAGGTCAGGCTGGACAGTTTAGCAATTTCTTCAACTTCTTGTATTCCTTCCACTTTTGCATGCTTCCTTTCCATCCTCTGAGTCATTCCTGTCCTGTAATCTCTGAAATCACTTAACACACATATCAAGGCATCAAATGGTAATAAGAGAGGATTAATATTAGCAAATATAAGTCCAAAGAAACATGTTTTCAATCATAGCACAAAGTCAGGAAGAAAAATGTAAAACCATGCAATTAGTATGAATAAGTGGGCAAGGACTTGATAAAAACCACTCTATTGAGCACAAGATAAACCATAAAATAGTGGTTTATCAGTGGTACCTGCAAGAGACTCCGATGCTTAAGTTAGCATGGGCTTTAAGCAGGTTTTTTGTGTAGAATCAGAGTATGAGTTATACCTGGGTGCTCCAGTGTATTTATAGTAGTGTTGGGTGACATTTCTAGATAAGATAAGTTATTTATCTTATCTTATCTTTGAGTGAAGTCATCTTATCTTTAAGGGGAACCACCTTTATCTTTCTAAGCTGTAGCTGCCTTTAGATTGTGCTATGTCCCTTTGTTTTGGGCCTTCTTGGGCTTCTTGTGGTGATTTAGCCGAACTCTTTAAAGAAGAGGTCGGGTGTTCTGACCTGAAGAGGTCGGTCGCTTTGTCTTCAATCGGCCCAGGTTGGATAGCTCGACCCAGGGTATGAACATCTAGTTATTAATTATAATTTAATTTTTCTATTTTATTCCTATTGTACACATTGTATACTAAAATCATTGTCTCCCAATACTTTCTCCTTTGATATATATATATGGCAGGGTATTATTATATTTTTATATATACGGGGATTATATGGGTCCCACGGGGTGGGATCCTCGCCCTGTATAATAAACGGGTTCCCGTCCCCCGTCCCCGCAGGTATAAACTTCCCTCCATATCCACTCCCGACGGGTAAATCCCCGCGGGTACCCGCCCTGTTTGAAATTTTTGCCACCCCTAGAGCGGGGAACACATTCATGGATAGCTCATTGTTTCTCTCTCTTTTCTTTACCATATTCCGTGTGAAACCAAAACCAAAAGAAAGAAAAATCATTTTCATCTTCATATACCAAATTAATAGAGAGAGAGAGGAATGTTGCATGATCTTCACCTTCATCGTAAGTGAAATCACAAACTTAAAACAGTGAAGTAAAAATGGTGATTTGTGATCTCATTAAATTTGAAGAACATATTATTTATCAATTTTTAGATTATCCTATATATGTAAGTTAATTTATTTAATATTAATTTTAATTAATATTAGTGTTGATTAGTATTTTTTGGATAAAGTACTTTTTGATCTCTAACATTTGGAATGAGTCTCATTTTAGTTTCTAACATTTTAATCGTCCTATTTTTACCTTAAAATATTTAAAATGACATTAATATTATCCCACCATCAAATTTTTTACTAATAATTAACTAAATTGATGTACTATTAATAATGCTTTTGTTAATAAGCTATGTTTATTCAATTCCCTTCTCCCATCTTCACCCTCTCAATAAGGGTAAATCTCATTTTTCTGCTCTTTTTTATACTAATAATTCTCCAAGAGGGATTTGAAGAGGAGGAAGAGAGGAGTAGGAGCAATGACAGGCCCAGAAAATTTACGTTAAAGAAGTAAAAAATGCATATTACTATCAAAAGATATATTAATCTAAAATATAAAAAAATAAAAGTGCACATTATTTATTCGAATACAAAAAAATAAAATAAAAATTATATTAACCACTAACTTTATTCTCTTTAAATCTTGAAGGTACTTCTCTTCTTGTTTTCATATTTTAAAAATGTTGAATAATTGTTCCATTCTCAACTTGATTATGAGCACTATCATAGTTTTCAACATGTGTTTATAATCGCTCCTTTTTTCAATTTAAAAAGCCCTCTTTTACAAAAGCATCACCATTCGAATCATCAGCTTTCATAAGATTGCAACAAAGACAAAAGACATCATCTTTTGAAATACTATATTCTAACCAATTGTCAAATTCATCAAACCAATTAGCATTAAATCTACATAGAGAAGTCTCAAAATACGTTTGTGAAAAATCATGTTCTCTTGGTTGACAATGACCTTTTGCAAATAAGCTCGTCTAACTTCATCTCTGACATTTGGATAATAATTTAAAAATTTGGGTCGTTGTCCAGGATCAACTACCAGACTTTCTGACATTGAATTTTAAGAACTTCTTTTTATTAGAAGAGACTAATGGAGTGATTTCAGATTTTAGTGGCAACTTTCTTTTAAAATATTTCTCCATTACTATTTCTAAAAATAAAAAATATATATTCTAAATTAGTAAATTGATTAATTCACTTTAAAAATTTATATGCAACATAGTTACATACAATAGAACAAAAGATAAAAATAAATAATAAGGATCAATAAATTGAGAATAAAATAAAATATACAAAGTCATGAAAAGAATAAAAAATTAGATTAATACCTAAACTATAATTACTTGATTAAATTTTACAATTGAAAATATTAAAAAGAGAAACTTGGAAGATAAATAGTCATAGAGAGCTATATAAAAAAACATAGAGAATTTAAAATTCACCTTTTGATGAAGAGAATATGACCAATAAACAAATAATAGAAAAATAAGGTTGAGAATATAAAACTAAGAAGAGTGTTTAAGAGAATAAAAGAGTGACGGCTGAAATTTAAGAATAGAAGAAGACTAAATTTGATTAGGTTAAAAAAGTGAGTTTGGAGCTTTGAGCAATTGGGCTTAGTTTATTTGTAAGGAGGTCATTTAAAAAATTAAAGTGGGGGTATATTTTATATATATATATATATATATAAATTCAAAATCACGGTGGGGCAAGTGCCCCCTACTCATGTGTGTAGGTCCGTGCCTGAGTAGGAGAATGGGGTTTGGACTTGTAGAGAAGGTGAAGGTGGGAGAGAAGGATTGAGCAAATGTAATTTTAACAAAAGTATTATTAATATTATATCAATTTCATTAATTGTTAGTGAAAAATTTAACGATGGGATAATATTGATGACATTTTAAACATTTTGGGATAAAAATAAGATGATTAAAATGTTAGAAACTAAAATAAAATTCATCCCAAACGTTGAGAGACTAAAACAATACTTTATCCGTATTTTTTTTTTATCAAAGGTAATACGTTTTATTCCTTGAGTAAAAACCAAAGAATACATTTGTGCACAAATTATGATACACAAAATTAAAATGGGATTCTCCCAACAGACTAAATGACAATAGACAATATAAAAGCAAGTTTTTTAAGAATGAAAGAAATGAGAATGGGAAAGTGGACTTTCTTCAAGGTCTTCAAGCCTTTGATTAGTATTAGTTAATGTTGTTTAGAAACGGTTAATATATCAGAATTTGGACAAGTTACTTAATTAAATTGTTTGAAGATTAAAATTATTAGAATATAACTGTTGTAAACTGCAGACACATTTACAATATTTAGATCTCTATAGAAACTACAAGAGGCTATGGTAGATTTAAGATTGAACGTAAATTGCTATAGGGCATAGCAGTTTCTGAGAAAACTGAACCTGAAGAAACCGCGGGAGACTATAGTGGTTTCTTTTCAATTGTGTTGTTTTGGAAACAGTGTGATCCTGCAGCGGTTTCTTTATATAGTGAATGTCTATAAATACTCAGTATGAGGCAATGGTGAAGTAGTATAGTGTCATTTTCACAAATAGAAAATGAGGAGAGTTTAGCTCTAATGTATTGCTCTAGAAAAATTAAAAAAAAAAAGGCACGGTATTAAGTTTACTGATAGAGAACCAGTGAGTATTTTTATCCGGTCATCAAATACGTTGTCAGAGCTAAAAACCAGTATATTGCAAAAGGTGGGGGTGTATGGGACAAAGTGGATGAAGAAGTTGTTCTACAAGATTCCTATTCCAATTGTGCCAACTGGTGTGAAGTATGAAACATTTGTGATAGGGTCCGATGAAGATATGCAGGTTTTGTTTCATTGTCGGCGAAGTTTCTGGAAGTGAGAATACACGAGCTGTATGCCAAGTTGGAAGATGGCGTCGACAGTTCTGGGCTTCAATGCTGAATCCTTAGTCGACTACGGTGGGGGGTGCTTCTATCTCGATACCTGTCATTGCGCCTGCTTGTCTGTTGGCTGATCCTCCATCTATTGCAGTTGGAATAGTTAGGTCACCCCATATTCCAGGTGAAGGTAAATCGAACCGGGTTGAAAATGCGATGCGAGAGGATGATTCAGACAAAAAGCCTGCTGACATTGTTGGGGATAGTGATGAGGATACCCGGACTAACCCCACCAACACATCAGGGGCATCAAGTTCCGACACATAGCAACATCCTCCACATTTCTCAACCCTAAAATTGGAAGCCATCAGTCAACAACCGGACATAGATTCTACTGTTGGGGGTCAAGGATTGCATGAGGGAAATACTACTACGGAATTTTAGATTGGCCAATCTTTCCAAAGAAAGGAGGAAGCTGTGTTGAGTGTAAAGGATTATAGCATCCGTCGTGGAGTTGAGTATAGGGTGATAGAGTCAGATTATCTTAAGTACCATGGAAGATACAAGGAGTTCGATAAATGTTGCACGTGGTTGATTCGCATCATACTTCGACAACGAAAGAAAGCCTAGGAGGTTAGAAGGTACATAAGTGGTTAAATAAGTGGCCTACCTAGAGGATAATAATGTGATACGAATGTTTAATCTGAGATCTAAAACGTTAATAACTTGGAACAAATAATGAAACTCTCAGTGCATCAATCAATACTGGGATGCCAACGGAAAAGAAAAGTCATCAAACACATGCGGCTTGAGAGTGGGGAACCGCCAGAAGATCCAAGACTGTAATAGCTGTAGGAACCTGCCAAGTTCGTGACATTTTTGTTAGCCACCCCACACATGCATCGATATAGCCATGCCAACGCAGCTAAACCCCAGCTATAAGTGCCCATCTTGTCAAGCCTCGTCATAAATGGCAACCACTGAATATGTACCCGATTTGCACTCTTGTCACCAAACAGTTGAGTGGATAGCAGCATCATAATGTATGCACGTGCATATATGTGTACAGTATCCTCACTTGCATCAGATGGTAGCATCCTAAACCTCTCATGGAACCATGTGAAGTGGACTGTGAACTACTTGACCTTATCCGGCGGCAGCAACTCGCCGAATAACTCTTGAAACCACTCCCAAGCCGGTCGTCCATCCTCTATAAACTAATCAAAGTTTGTGAGGCATCCAGTAACAACTTTCCCATCGACGGGCAACCCCAACTGATATGCCACATCTTACAGCGTGAGGGTACACTCTTCGAACGGCATATGAAAAGTGTGCGTCTCAGGATGCCACCTCTCAATGAATGTACTTACCAGAGGCTCATCCAATCAGAACCAACGCATGTTCAGTCTAGTCAAGTGGTACAAACAAGCTCTCTCAAAATAAGGTATGATCCTTTTATGTAAAGGCATATTCTGTTGCTTCCAAAAGCTGTAAATACACCTACTTAGCTGTATGATGTGAGAAAAATAACCACACTTTAAATAAATTCTAAAACTTACAAGTCGAAACCATAATTTATAATCCGAAACAAAAACTACGAGTGTCTTATCTATCCATTCTTTTAACTAAAATTTTAAATATAGTTCTCTTAACATTATTTATTAGTATGATTTTATTAAAATAGAGAAATACGTATGACCTTTTACATAAAAATATAAAACAAATGTTAATGTATTTTAGAACAAGTAAAAAATCTCCAACTTTTATTTATAAGTCCTAGATTTTAAACTTTAAAGTTTAAAATTTAAATCTTAAATTTCAAATACTAACTACAAACCTTCTAAATTTAAAATTTAAAACTTAAAATTTTAAATCTTAATTTTCAAATACTAACCTATAAACCTTAAATTTTATATTTAAAATTTAAATCTTAAATCTCAAATACTAAACTACAAACCTTCTACATTTAAAATTTTAAATCCTTAATTTTAAACTTTAAATCTTAAATTTCAAATATTAAACTACAAATCTCAAATTCTGTATTCTAACTCCTATACCCTGAATACTACATTTTATGTTATAAACTTTAATACTTAAAAAAAAACAAACTTATCTTTTCATTGATGCCACCGACAACGTGAGCAACGCTGTTGAGTCGGTACAAACGGCCTTCGTCTATCATAGTCCCACTTGAAAATAGCCCCTCTTGGAATCCCAAATGGCCAAATCCTCTCTCTCTCTCTCTCCAAAATTATTTCTCTAACTTTTGGTTTTATAGGCTACATGTAAACTGCGACGCCCACTCGCGGTTTGTGCAACGACGCATTATCCAAGAAATCGCTAGAGTCTTTTGCAGTTTCTTCACATTCAGAGTCCTTCAAAAACTGCTACACCCTGTAGCTGTTTCTGGCCATCACACGTTCCAACATAAATCACTATATCTTGTAGCGATTTATGTTCAATCTCTAAACCACTATAGCCTCTTGCTGTTTCTATAGTTATGTAAATGTTGCATTTACGTCTGCAATATTAAAAAGTTGTATTTTGATAATTATGATTTTCAAATAATTTAAATAAGTAGCTTGTCCTTAGAATTTGTTAGTGTAATTTAAAAACTTAGTTTAGTTAAAATATTAATATTCAGTGCTCTAATTTTTTGCAAATATGTTTCGAAATAACAAAAAAGTGTTTGTAATTAGTTAAAATGTTAGAATATGTAGAAGAGAATTTTTTTAATATATTTAGAGTTAATATAAAATTAATGTGATTAAAGCTATAATTTTTTGTAATATATTTAGGTATAATAGAAATAATACGTGATTAATAAGAATGAAATATTGAAAGTTGTAATTAATATTTTTTTAAAAGATTGTTACTAGCGTTAATAATATGTTTAGAATTGAAAATATCAAGTTATAATCAATATTAGAAATCTGTTTACTAATATTTTTACTAATATATTTAGGTATAAATAATATTTTTTTATAAAATTTTTACTAACGATAATAATACTAAAAGATTTTAGTATGATTTTTATTTTTATGTTGCCATGCTGAAACGGTAATAATAAGTATGAATGATTTTTTAATATATTTTATTATGTTAATAAAAAAATTTGTGTAGCAAACACTACTTTACTGAAAAGTAAGAAAATGGTTGTTTTGGAAAAAATAGTAATTAAATTAGAAAGTTTCTTTTTTCTTAGCAATTTTTTAATAAGTTTAATTATATAAATAATTAAATTTGTTTAGGAGTAGTGGTTTTTAATTATGTAGCTATTGTATTCAAATGCAATAACATAACATTTATAACAAAAAATTTGTAACAAAATTTGAACGGTTACAAATTATGATATTTTTGTAATAAAAATGAGTTATTATTATAGAATAAGAATATTTTGTAACAAAAAGATAATTTATTATAAAATATTCTAATATTTTGTAATAATCTAATTTTTTTGTTATAAATTATGTTGACTTTTGTAATGATTTGATATTTTGTTGTAAAATTTTATCATGTTTTGTAATAAAAAATGAAGTTGTTGCAAAAATTCATTATATTTATAACAAAATACTCATTTATTTCAAAAATTTCAATTATTTTATAATAAGTGATTTGTTTGTCACAAAATTCAATAATTTTTTGTAACTAAAAAAATTATTTTAAAAAATATTAAAATTTTTAGGGGTAACAAAAATGGTTATATATATATATTGGATAATTTCACTTTGTCTCAATTTTTTTTAAATATTATTGTATTAATGAAGTATCTTTTATAAAAATTAAAAATTAAATTATTAATTTTTAAAAATTATAGAAAATATTTTTAATCTTTTAAAAATTAATATATCTAATCCTTACTAATAGTTAATTTTTAAATTTTATTTAAAAATAAATTTCTCAAAATTAAATGGTTAAAAAATTTGAGTAAAACTCCTAATTTCTAACCCCAGCTCTTAGTCTCTCACTCTCCCTCCCAACTTTAACCTAACCCTCATATACTCAGTCGTTCATTCCCTCTCTCTTTCTCACTCATTCACGCCACAACATTAACTCACACACTGTACTCTCCTCTCTTTTTTACAGAATCACCACCTCTACTCCTCTCTGGTCTCTGCCGTCGCTGTTCAGCCCAACAATCGCCATCGTTCTCACTCTTTATAAGACCCCAAACTTTTAGAAGTTTTATTATGAACTAGTTCACTACAAAAAATTTGTCAGACACCGTCGGATTTACCAGTGAATTTACTAAAAAAATTCATCGGTAATCTATTTACCGTCAGAATAAATTCGATAGTATAAATCTTGTCGGTAATTATTTACCGGCAAATTTTTTTGTTTGTCACTAATTACTGTCAAAAAATTTTCGCTAGTAATTTTTACCGTCGGATTTATCCCCCGATAAATCCGACAGTAATATATTATTTACTAATAATTAAATTAATAGCTACCGCGGATTTAACCCACAGTAAATCCGCCGACAAACTTAAATTTTAAATTTTTTTTAGAACAATCCAATCTAATTTCAAATAACAATTTTAACAACAAGACATAAGTCTCAATACAAGCATAAATCTTACATATCAAATTCTGAATGAAACAAATCCAATATACAAAAATAAATGACATATCAAGTCTTAATAAAAAGTATTATTCTTTAGAAAAGTGTTGTAGAATCGCTTATCCACATATGAACAACAGAATATTTAGAAAAGTATTATTCCTTTCTACTTCTCATTTTTCTAACTTGCAGTTTGTAACACAAAAGAAAAGTCTTCTTACAATGTCTTGACAAAATCATAAGGTAGCTCAAAAAATAAAAATAATAAAAAAAAGAGTGGAGTGCAATATAACCTTGACAAAATCATGGACATAATAAGTTTTCTGATTATTTTAATAATTTCTCTTTTAATCACTCCACCTTAATAATCCTAAAAAGGAAGAAAAACATGTAAAATAACAAAGAAAAATAACTATACTTAAATGATGAATAGTTGAATACCACTGCAATATAAAATAATTAATGAGTAACTACAAAGATGATGTTTATAATTTAAATTTTGTATAAATGATTTGAATAACACAAATGCTGAATAATAATAATAAAAAAATGTTAAAGAAACTTACCAACTAAGAACAACTCTGCTAAATCCTACACTAAATGAAAAATTCTAAGGATATAAAAAATTCAATCTAGGTCCACAGAAATTCATCTAATTACTCTCGAACAAAAGTTATAAATATGTTTAAAAAGTAAAAATAAAATATCAAACAAATGACAAACAATATCAATTATTACTTATTACTTATTACTTATCGTTTGAGCTGCTATGGTCATAGAAGAAATATTCATCCTATTTTTTACAGAATTTCTGGTTCAACTGAGTTTTAAGTTTCAATACTATTACAGTAGCAATAATCAACAATTACTATAATATTTTGGAACCGTGACCTAAAAAGAGTATCTATAGTCACGATTTTTTTAAAAATCGTAACAAAAAAGTACTTATAGTTACGATTTTTTAAAAAAATGGTGACCTAAAAGGGTCTATGGTCACGATTTTGGTGGGTGACCTAAAAGAGCCTATGGTCACGGTTTTGAAGAGTGACCTAAAAGGGTCTATGGTCACGATTTTAGAAAAAGATGACGTAAATGGTCTATGATCACGGTTTTGGAGGGTGACCTAAAAGGGTCCATGGTCACGGCTTTAAATGACCTAAAAGGATCTATGATCACGGTTATGACTGAATAAACCAGTTCAATTTGTGATTGACCGATTGAACAAATGACCCAGTGATCTAATAGTCTGACCAGATTGATTACCAATTTGGTTCTGATAACTATGATAATAACAAATTAAAAATAAAATAACAATTAAAAGTGGTAAATAAAAGAAAATGAAAGTGTATGTCATAATTGTAAGAATTGAACCGGTAATCAAATTAGTTAGGTTACCGATTTACTAGTTCAACTAATAAATTACTGGTTAAATCGATAAATTTGGTTTTACGTAAATAAAAAATATAGAATAGTAAAAAAACTTAAAAAAAATTCAAAATACATACCTTCACCAACATTTTCAGAATAACCAAGTCTCAAATTCTAAAAATAACTAATATAAAGATAGACATGAAATTTGTTAGTACTACTACAATAGTATCTTAATTTGACACAATAAGGATAACAATCCATGAACTATATCCAAGGAGTGATTTTAAAGTTAGCGTGTTGTTCTTTATCTGACAAATGTGAAACTACATCCTGATTCGTTTCATTTTGATTTGTATTTTCCATAGAATTATTAGCTCTATCATCATTCCAATCATTTTTTAAATCCAATTGATCTAGCATTATAGATAATGTTTCATAAATCAAGATAAAAAATAATATAAACTATTTTATAAAGAATACTAAAATCATAGTTGATCATAATTCATAAATAAATAAAAGAAAACATACCTAAATCATCTACAGGTGATTGAAGAGACAGATTTATAAGATCATTTTGTAAATTAAAGCATCAACTTCTTCAGGAGTTAAAAATGGTGATGAATCTTCCAATATCCATTCCGAATGATCCTCAAATGTATCAAGACAAATTGGATCATAAACTTGCTTTCTCATTTGGTTTCTATATTATCAATATACTTCATTACTCTTATGATGATTAAAATTTAAAAATAATGCTTTCAACTTAAAATAATAAAACAAATTAAGAAAGTATCTTTGTTGTAACCTTAAATTATAATGAACATAAATAAGATCATTAAGTTTTCGATTCTCTAATCTATTCCTCTTCTTTGAGTGAATGTGTTCAAAAATGCTCCAGTTATGCTCACAACTTGAAGAACTACAAGTTTGACTTAAAATATGAATCACCAACTTTTACAAATTTGGCGCCCCACAACCATAAGATTTCTATCATTGATCTTAACATAAAAAAGAATAATATATCACAATCATAAATATCAAATCATAAATACATCACAATCATAAAAGACTAATTTTATGAAGAAATTCACCTGACATAACAGTGCTTCGTTCACGTATTGTAGACGGTCTTCCAAAATCTTGTTTAGCATTCTTAAAGATCCTCATATCACTTGTCAGCTTAGAATTCAAATCTGGATCACCATAAGCATATTTCTCAATGATATCTAGCAGGCCAGAAGTCGTTTGCCTGTGTTTTTTAAATTCTTCAACATTAAATCAAAAAGCTGGATTTAACCAATAACCATCGGCATGAAGATTTTTCCGAAGTTGTAAATCCCAATGTGTATCTAAAATCTTCAAATAAGGATCAGCAACCTTCTTTCTTTTTTTGAAACCTCTTCACCATCTCTCCTTTAGCCTTATAAATAGCTAAAGAAAACCCATCGCTGCTTTGTCTTTACTATTCATAATACATAAAACACAAGCAAGTGGCTCAGTAAGCTTAATAATATCAGTGCATTGACTCCAAAATTTAGAATCCAAGATTTGATCTACAAATATTTTAGCTTTGGCTTCTTTGGAGTAAGCTGAGCTTATCCATTCTTTAAAGGTCACCATAGCTCTCAAAGGATCATTTTGAGCCAAAATACTTTGCAAAACAATGAAATTAGGATCCTTCTTGAGTTTTTCTTTTCTTGCTTCGAAGCTCTTCAATGCTTTGATCGAATTGTTGTCTCACTACAACTGGCACCTTTCGACATGTGACTCGATATCTCCTCCTTTTCTAGCCAAATGAAGCTTAAACCGACGAATTCCTCCACCCTTAATAAGCTTATCACAATCTATACATAACAGAATGGTTTTTTCAGATTTCACAACTTGTTTACAATATCCCCATGTAGGATAAGTTTTTTGCTCTATTATTTTTTTTGGGTTCTGATTGATGCATCAGGAGTTGATCCTTGTTCTTGCGAGGATGGTGTTTCTGATGGCGTATTCGCTGAAGTCATTCTAAAACAATATGGAATAGCAATGGTATAAAACAACAACTATTAGAAATTCACCTAACATATTCTCTATTCTCTATTCTCTATTCAGCAACACTAAATTCACAGCAACATCAACAAAAACAACTATAAACACTAATAATCAGAACAAAGACATCAACCTGCCATTAATCAACAAATTCAACAAATTCATAATTAAGAATCAACAAATTCAACATCATTAATCAATTACTCACTCATTGCATCAAATTAAAATCCAACTGAACAACTAAAAACAAAACAGAGATAATGGAGGACACAGAGAAGTGACGATTGAGGAGACCACCAACCTGACCGAGAGAGGACGCAGTGGACAGAGAGGACGTGGCGACGACAACCTCGCCGCAGAGCAAGGAGCTGCAACGAGGTAGGTTGCTAGAGAGCTAAAGACGTGACAACGCAGGGGAACCACAGAGGTGACGTCGTCGGAGACGCAAACATTCTGGCGAGATGAAGCAGAGGAGACGGCCGACAATGAGGTGTGGTTGAGAGAGACTATGGTGTGATGAGGTGAGGAAGAGAGCCTTCGAGGAGGGTTGGAGGGGGTATTGGGGATTGGAGTGCCGTTTAGGACATTAGGGTAATAGGGTTTGAGTGTTCTTTTTTTTTTTTTTAAAAAAAAAGACCAAAACGATGTCGTTTTGGCAAAAGACAAAAGGGTTAACAACCAAAAATATCTCCGAATTTTGTAAGCGCTAACAATAATGCCCCAACTTTTATTATCGACAAAAATATCCTTGAATAATTTTAAAACGTGCACGAAATGCTCATCCTTCAAGTGATGCCTTCTCCGTTAACGGAAGTGTCTGATGTGGCAAATAGAAAAACTTATGTGTGTAATTTTTATTAAAAGAATTGTTACAAATTATAACTAAAGGAATGAAAAATGTTACAAAATCAAGTTATATTTTGTAATAAAATTTTATGATAGAAAAAATTATATTATTACGAAAAATATTTCAGAGGTAAAAAATTGTTACCGCTTTTGTAACAAATTTTTATTTTTGTATTAAAAAAATTTATTACAAAATATTACTTTGTATTATAAATATTTCATTTTTTGTTACAAAAACTTTTTGTAATGGGATATATGGCAACAACTTTGTAACAACTTTTTTGTTACAAATATTATTTTTTCTTGTAGTGGATAAGCAGTTACAACCTCCTAGCGAAAGAGTGTACGGATTAATTTGGAAGTGCACCCACACCAAAGGATTGTCGGAAAAGTTTCATTAAGTTGACGTAACTTAGAAGGTATAAAAAGTGGAGTAGACTTGATTGATATTGTTGCCATACAAAAGTATATCAAAGCTCGCTTTATGTTGCTATTTGGTACGACCTTATTTTGTAATAAATCTGGCACTGGAGTCTATTATTGGAAATTTCTACTATTGCTCTGTGACTTTGATTGGATAAGAGAATTTAGCTAGGGTTCGACATGTCTTACCCACTTATATTGATGATTGTGTTGGGCAACATATTTTGATTTTAAGGACATAGATGGCCTGGTACTTCTTCTCCAAGTATGGGCTTGGGAGCAAATGTCTTTATTAGCTCCGGTTCTCCAATTCTCACGGTTTTCATTAGCTTACTGGTATATGTTACTTTGTATAATGTGATGCGTATTTGTCTTAAATTTACACTTTTTAGTTCATTTTACTGATTTCACATAATAACTTACTTACTTACTTGAATAATGAAATTTATATCGACAAGTGCGTTGATTGGATATCTCTGTCAAATGATTACAAAAATTGGACAAGACGGTTTATGGAGATATTGGATATAGTGGATGATGTTGTTAGGGTATGGATTCATATATTCATTGTCATTTAATCTTTATTCACAATGCTTCGCATCCATTGTACTTGTAAGTTGTCCTAAAATGTGTTCTTTCCCGTATTGATGCAATTCGTATGTGATTTATACAATCACGGTTGGCTTCCTTCCCACCTAGTTCCGGTCGATATCCGCAACGTTGGACCAACATGGAATGTAACAATTCCTGTTATCTCATTTGAGTATGTGGAGTGGCATTCCACCGACAGAGTGATGAGACAGTTCGGTATGCAACAAGGCGTTCCGAGAGTCACAAAGGATCTTGGTGGTGTGCATAAACAATGTCTTGACAGGTCCTAAAAATTTGAATTAGATTGTAGCGTACAACAAATGGGTCAGCTTACACTGATTGTTTTATCGCTTCTGTGATTGTGTCTGAGTCCAGCTTACTGTGGTCCTAAAAAATGGTAGATCTGATGTAGGTGTGACGTCTTGTTTTCCAACAATATTTCTTTCAGACCAAACTAGCTCTGATAAACCAATCACAATTATTTTCATACTGTACACATTTGGCATAAAATGTCATTAGTTCAAACTCGTATACCCGATAGTCAACTCCTCTACAAATCATATAGTCTTTGATGGATGTGATCACAATCTCTCTAGAACTGAATTCCATCCAATAACAAATTCGCCGTTTGCAATAATAGGTAAATCTCCACCAATACCACAAAAAACAAGTATACATTACAATTAGCAGCCACAGTATAATCATCATCTTAAAATACGAAAAATATAGATATTCTATCAAGAGTAAAGTATCGTTTTTGTCCCCAACATTTGGGGTAAATCCTATTTGTGTCTCTAACGTTTAAATCGTCCTATTTGTATCCATAACGTTTGTAAAAGTGATTCAATGTTATCCTGCCATCAATTACACATCATGAACGCTTTAGTTTGAGTTTTAAAAAGCTCTTCTTGAAGTTAGAATACAAATATCTGGGATAGAATCGATGATTTACTCCGAAAATAGCTCATCAAATGTTGAAACTAATTCCTACAACATTTACATAATTCACTTTTCTAGGGACATAATTGAATATAAACACAAATAGTTGGTATAATATTAAAATCAAACACATCCAAGTAAGACCTAATTGAGAATGAATACATCCAAGTGAGAATAATTGAAAAATATAATCTGATTTGTTAGTATAATTAATAGTAGGATAACATTGAATCACTTTTATAAACGTTAAGGATACAAATAGGACGATTTAAATGTTAGGGACACAAATAGGACTTACCCCAAACGTTGGGGACAAAAACGATACTTTACTCTTCTATCAATATCATATTCACATACTAGCATTCGCATACTCAGAAAATTTTGGTGCATTCAAAGCCGCAAGGTCTAAAGCGCGCATAAAAGACGGATCTTCTAACGGATGTTGACTTGCTAGTATATTTGCCACTTCTTTTACATTTGTCTCATTAGTGCAATCAACATCATTGTCATCTATATTTGGATAATCTATTTCATAGTTGCTGTCAAATTCATATCCGCTTTCACTGTTGTAGCATTCTTAATCCATGTTTCCATCGGTCTCTTCAACCCATAAAGCAAGTGTTCGAACTCAACATATAGCTCGATGACAGACTCTTGTGATCGATTATTGTGTTATATTGAAAATATTTCTTGCATAGTTATTTCATCAGTGACATACTTCGTCTCGAATTATACCTCCAAATACTATTACAGAATATTTGTACACGATAATAGTCACTCTTTTTGATATTTGAGCAATATTAAAAAAAAAATCTAACTAGTGCTAGTTCATGCAATGATTTTTTTTGATAAATTATTATTTCGATCCTTAACGTTTGAATCGATTCTTAAATTGACCTCTAATGTTTTAAACATCTTATTTCGGTTCTAAAAGATTATAAATGGATTTAATATTGTACTACAGTTAAATTTGACTTGAATAATTAATAGAAAAATTTTTATATTAATAATTATTAATAGACAAATTTTATTTATGTACTAAAATCGAATATTATATTCAATCTTAAATATGTTAATTATTCATATCAAATTAAATAATAAAATAATATTAAATTTATTTAAAATTTTTTAGAATTAGAATAAAATTTTTAAAGCATTAAACACTAAATATTGAAAACTAAAATAGTATTTTTGTTTTTATTTTTTACTCGAATTAAAAGAAAAACTTAAAAGGGAGCTAAAGAAAAGAGAATAAAGCCGGGATCTGAAGAAATGAAGCGAAGCAAGGAGGAACGGAGCAAGTGTGTGTGTTGAGGCGAGGCGTCATTGACATTCAGATTCACATTCAATCCGTACAGTTGTCGATCTAAACACCTTTCCCCATTAAAACCTTTTCCGTTCCCTCCCCCAAACCCAAACCCAAACCACCAACAACTAACCACTTCCATTCCCAATTACCACAAATCTTTGAAGAAATGTCGCAACAAGAATACGGTTACGCCATCGAACTCTACTTGGACCCGGCGCTGGAGAACCAGGTCCTGAAAGCATGGAACGCCCTCGCCCGCCGCCAAATCAGCACTCACCTCATCGACATGGCCTCTCGCCCTCACATCACTCTCTTCTCTTTCCCTTCTTCCTCCCTCGACCCTTCCAAATTCGACTCCATCCTCGAACCCTTCGCTTCAAAGCAAGAGCCTCTTCCCCTCTCCTTCTCCTCCATCGGCTCTCTCTCCGGCGACTCCAACCTCCTCTTTCTCTCTCCCACTCCCACGCTTTCCCTCTTGCAGCTCCACTCTCAGCTCTCCGATGCCTTGAGGAAAGAAGGCGTTGAGGTTCCCGCTGACTATTCCGTTGACAATTGGATCCCTCATTGCTCCGTTGCCAAGCACGTTCCCAAGCCCAGAATGGCCGAAGGATTCTCTGTTTTGAGGGATTTGAAGCTTCCTGTTACTGGCTATGCTGTTGACATTGCCCTCGTCGAGTTTTCGCCCGTTCGCGAGCTCTTCTCCTTTGTTCTTGGCACTGCTCTTGGATCTTGATCAAATGAGGTTATTTATTCTTTTCCTGTTCTATTGTTTTTTTCTTCAGGGGAAGATTTAGCTCTTAGAACTTTACTACCATATTCCGAGTGTTTGTTTCTCATCATGGCATTAGTATGGATGCAAGAAATGGTTTCAATGTGATAACTTTTCATATAGCAGCTTGTAACTTTTTACGTGGGAGTGTAATTTGTTTAGAAAAGATAGGAAGAACATACTCTTCCCGAAAATAACAGAATTAATAGGCCTCTCTTTTTTCTTTTCTATTTTCCTCTTAATGTTTTAGTATAGTATAGTGTTTTTTCTCTACCTTCATGTGATAAGCATTACTTGGGGTTTCATGTGACCTTCAAGATTGGTGACTTAATGTTGAGTTAGCGCTATAGTGTGTTAGAGGATTGTGTCTCACATCATTTGAGTATTCTCAATGATGTGTGTTCTTATATAGAATTTGGTCTTTCCTATGATTCTTTTGCTTTAGAATGGTTATGTGAGGCTTACTTAGTGTATCTTAGATTCATAGCTTGTTCCTTTTATCTTCCATTAAGGAAGAATGTGAGTTGAATAATATTTTTTTGCCTTCGTTACATCTATGCATTGTGATGCAAAGAAACTATTGGTGACTCTAAATTTGTACTTTTGGAGAATGCTCACAGCGTTTTGAAGGAATAATCTATGATTTGTTTCCCACGTTGGAGCTTGAAATGTTTTGACTGTTAATCCTTAGTTTGCCATTCAAGCCTCTGTACTTTTAAGTATCCCCTGACATCAACATTACCGAATGGAGTGCTTTGATGAATTAATGTTCCTGTGCTGTCCTTCTAGGATAGATATTAATGATGCATATCCCTTTTAGTCATTTGACAGTTAGGCAATCCTTACCATTTGTATTTATCAGAGATTAAAAAGAAATGGTGATTTTCTAGATTAATATAAGATGTGAAATAAGTATCTATTAGCATGACCTCACATGCTGTTCTAATTTCCTCCACTTCCTAATCTAATCTGAAATGGTCTTGGAACTTCTGTTACTCACACAAGTTTTACTCTTCTTTTTTTCCTTCTCTAGTTCTCTAACCTTCCCTCCCTCCTCGCAAACCCCTTCTCCATGGTTAAACGGTTAAACCTCTCTTACTCTTTTGGGTTGGCTCATAAGGTAACTGGAACCTAAAATATGATTTCAAGGTATAATTGAATTGGGTAACAAATAGTTTAGGATTTTTTAGATTAGATGACTTCAAGTTAAAATTGAATCAATAACAAGAGCATTTCAAGTTTGACTGTTTATATATTTGCAGGTATGTAGATGGCTAAGTTTATGGTTTTATAAAATGAGTTATTTATGCAGGCTTTGAGATAAGAAATGAAATGCTATACATATACTTCGGAGTGATTGTATGATATTAGATTTCGGTTTAAATCAACCTGATAGCTAGGTAGTTTCAAAGAGTCTCTTCTACAAATCAAGCACTGTGACCGTGAGGGAATAATGAGTAGAAAATTAAATATTTTTAAAATGGGATAATTTGTAAATTAAACATTCATGAAAGTTAGGTATTTTGTGCAGCTATTTTTGAAAGTGCTACTGGCAACCTTCTCTTAGAAGGGCTATCAAATCCAAAGGCATGAAGGAGTGTCTTTGTATAAGGAGTAAAGGTATAAAATACATTAGCTTTTGCAGTTGTCTAAGTAGTTGTTTATTTGGGTTGTTTGTGTAGCATTGCTGTATGATAATTATCATGTCAAAAGCAGACAATAATTCACATCTCTTCTTGATTTTATGGAGTTAATTATTTGGGTTGTTGTCATAGCATTTTTTTATTACCATCCTGCCTTCGGTTTATTTAATAATCTGTAATCTGTTCTTTGCATTATGATCATATTTTTTCATTGATTCCTATCTAGCATGGTATGGTAGGTTCTTTGATCATATTTTTCGTTCTTTGCCAACTTATTGAGGCCTTTGAATCCTTCTCTCTCTCTCTTTTTTTTTTTCTTTTTTTTTTTTGGAGGAAAAAAGTTTAGCATAAGTGTTTCAAACAATGCTGAGCTCTCTGTTCTTGCATGAGTTAATTCAACCGGATGATTATTTGGGATGCCAACCATCTTTCTTTAAATGTTAATTATGGTGGAACTTGAGATTTGTAATTCCAAATCCGTGAACATCCATCATATTGCTTTGTTTGGTAATTGTTTACCATAAATTATGGCTAGTACGCTTACGGAGAATGAACTTGGAGGGGGACACTGATGAAAATGACAAACTACCAGTTGATTTTGAAAGTAATGAAAGATTTATCTTTTGATTTTCTGTGGTCAATTTATTTATTTATATTTACCGTAATTTCTTTACTTTTACTTTTCGTTCTCAATTTGATAACTACGTTGGGTTAATTGTCTTGTCACTCATTTGTATAATTTACTTCAATTTTACGAGTAATTTATTATCAACAATTTGTATAAAGAAATTATCAATAGCAAGCAGTTATATATATATATATATATCATGTCACTGATGTCAGTGTAACATTTAGTCTAGCTTAAACTGGCACTAATTTGCCAATGAGTAATAACTCAAATGACATAGACTCTCCATACTCATTTAAGAAGTTGCGGGTTCGAGTCTCTTATCTTTCCAAATTTTTAACCCAATGAGTAATAGTTCAAATGGCATAGTCTCCCCATACTCATTTAAGAGGTTGCGGGTTCGAGTCTCCTATCTTTGGTAAAAAAAAAAAAAAAAAAAACTGGCACTAATTTGTTACTCAACTAAGATATTTTGTTAATGATATAATCTTATTTCAAACAAATCCGTTTCAATCAGCAAAGTTTTTAAACATTTGACATTGATAAGTCAAAGACATTAATTTATCCCTTGCTATGACGTGTTAAATTACCTTGAGGATAAACAATAAATGAAAATGTACACAGTTTAAAAAGTTCAACACGGTTATTGCAAGATCAACATCTTTCTTCTCACAGGACCGCCTAACCCAGATAATTCTAAAGTAATAATTTTGGTTAGTGTCTCAGACATAAATAAATATAGATGTATACACTATACAGAGATGTTTGGTTGCTATAAACAGAGAAATATGGAAGTACACTAGTATCTCGACCTCGGTGTCCTATTTCACCATGTCCTTGAATGCAACAACCCCTTTATCACACAATACACGTTGCACTGTGACACAATGTAGCCGAGAAAAGATGTTACAATAAAATTTCATAAAAGTATTGGTACAATATACTTTCTTGTCCATTTTGTGGCACAAAATTTATACATTATCATTACTATAATAATAACATCCAGCATTTTGAAATATACTTAGCACCTGCTTATATTATTGCTAACTATGCAATTTCAATGAGTATAGAAGAAATCTAAATACAACAAACACAAGCCAGCTCATACACCTAATAGACTTTTACTATGGCAATAGCTCTATTTGAAGTAGCAGAGATCCCCATTAAATTAATTGAAATATAATTATCTCGAAATAGGGATGTAGTCTTCATTCCCACGCTAAAATTCATCATAGGGTGATCTCTATCTCCATGTCACGGATGCCCCATCTCCATTCTTATCTTCGGATATCCCTCAAAGTAACCACGTTTACAGATCTTCGATGACATCTCTAGCCAAATTAATGTGACTATTGGAATTGGAACTTTCATAGACCTAAACATAGAGTACGATGCCATAGGGGACCCAAAACATCTGTCAGGAGAAGATCTGAGAGGGAGAAGGAAGATGAAATAGTGAAAAATACACATGGTTTTTGTATAGATAAAAAGTGAAATTAGAACTTACTGAAAAAATTCAGAGCCATTCAGACCCATGACTAGATCTTGAACTATTTCCTTGTTTCCGTACCTGCTGTAGGGTAATTATGAGACCAATGGCATCTATACCCTGTCCAATATATATCTCTGAAAATGAAGCAATACCAAAATTGAAGCTGTAATGCAGTGTGTGATTTCCTTTGTGTTCCTTTTCGAGCCTGAGTTGTAAAAAAACTCCACTTTTATTGAGTGTCGAGAAAGGAATGGCAAACAAGTCTCACATCGCCCGGAGTTTTGAGAAAGCAATAATTGGAACGATACATAGAAGATTAACATGGCCCTGTGCAAGGATGACGCGCACAAATTGTAAAAGAACTATTTTAGGTCTGTCAGAACACCGTGGAAAGAACGATCATCCACCGATCTCACAATCACTGTTCATCGCCCAGACTTCAGTTCCTGTTTTTTTAATACTCAAGGATACAGAGGTACAAACCTATTGAACAGATCCTGTTCAAGTAAAGTCATAACTTGTGATTTGTGTGTTTAGCTTAAAACCTGCTTCTGTTTTGAGAATGCTGCCGATGTAAGACTAAGCTTACCCTTTGGAAATCCAGATCATCTTAAAATTTAACCACATTAGATTCTTCTTAATCTGCTGTTTGTTGCCTGATTAAAATGCATGCCCAAATTAAAAATGTGTTTTGAACCCTGCTGATACTTCTCTCTAATACTATGTCTGATATGCACGTGGTTAGTTCTCAAGTCTCAAATAACTTTGGCACAGAGAAGTATGGTTATGGAACAGCATTGGTGCTGAATGAAGTGAACAACAGCATGAGATTAGCCATTGCAGTGTAGGAATCATGGTGATTGGATAAACAACCGTAGGTGTGTGTGAATCTTCTGTTTCTTGCGTTTGGTAAGTTATGTGGCCTCTTTAGCTCTTCCAAAGTGCTTCTTGTTATTAAAACTGATCTGTCATTTGTTCATAGCTCAACTTGACTAAAGGGATATATATATCAATGCAAGTTTCAAATCATCAAATGGCTGAAAGCGACTTGGAATGAGCAAAACCTTGTGTGAAGAACAAGTCAAAAGAGTTTTCATGACACAGGATAAACAAGCATAAATAGTTGTGGACAAGGAAATTGCCAGTTTACATTATGAGCAAGAAGATTAAACTAGCTAAATGCTATCGGGTTAAACTTAATTATGTTTATTTATTTTTTATCAAATTGAATTAAATTATTAATTTAAATTTTAAATTAAAAATTGTTGCACCTTGTAGTTGTTGATGGCAATGTCGAAGATAACTCGGGGTCTTTGGGTTTCTTGGAGTCTTTGATGTGTTGTGTATCTGTTTTATGTTTTATTTTTTCCAATGCTCCACCTGACGGTGTTGAGCTCTATGCACTTCAAAAAAAAATAATAATAAATTTTGTGAATAAAATTACATTAAATAAAAAATAAAAATATATCAATATGATCTAAATGTATAAAAATAAGAGTAAGTTTGCCAAACCGGTGGGTAAACTTATTACTTTTAATGAAGTTCGTCCCTACAAAACTTCAACAAATTTGCAAGTTCGCTGATGCAACAGACAAACTTGCTGATACATAAAAAAAAAAGTTAGATCTCGCTAAATATAGATGCAATAATTGTTTTTGAAAAATAATGATTTTTTTATTTTATTTCAAAAAATTTTCCCTTATTTCACTAGCTGAGATCAATTACATATATCAAATAATACCTTTACTGTTTGTCATAGTTTCCTTGTTCTCCTTTAAATTTTACTATTTCGTACACATAAAGCAGCGAAAGAGAACGAAAAGCGTATTAAACTAAATTCGCACACTTTACCTGTTGATAAACAATACATGGAAGATAAAAATATAAGAATCATCTCATATTAAAACAGTATCATAGACATACAAGGTAAATTATCTAACTATGGAAATAGAATCATCTCATATTAAAATTTCACAGATATAGTGAATTATTTAATATTCATATAAGATTCAACAATATAGTGTTTGCTATTAAGTCAACAGTCAACAGTCAACAGTCAACACCATCATTCAAACCAATCATCCACACGAACCTCGAATAAACTACATCCCATCAAGCCAACCAAAAACAACACTACACTGAAAGAAAAAGAACGAACCTCAAGCTTTACAAGAGAACAAGTTCTTAACACCAGCAATCATTATATTAAGAGAATTTAACGGAGGAACAAAGCCTCTCAAGATATTATTAAGGCACAACCATAATACAACATAACATGTAAAACAAAAACTGATTATACCTAGCTTTTGAAGATACACCTTATCATGTAAAAGTAAAATTTTTTATATGATCCAATCATATATATCAATTTATCATTGATTTAAGCTCTTATGCATTTACCTCTATACCTCACCTTGATGATAAATGGTTACAAATTATGTGAAATTTAGGTTAATATTTAAATTTGTCTTTGAAAATTAGAACGTGTGTCAAATTAGTCTTTTTGTCGAACAGATAATTACATGTGGTCTGATGACATGACATATTAATATCACTTGTTACAAGATAATTGATTGACGTGTCATATCAATGATATATAATATGTCAAGTATCATCTGACATATCATAACTTTATTTATAATTAAATTAGTTCCTCAATAAATTTATATAGGTCATTTTCGTCCCTAAAATTTTAAAAATTAATCAGATCAGTCTTTATATAAAATTTTCTTATTTTTTGTAATATTAAATTTTAATATTTTTTAATCCTACTAATTTTAATCACATCTTTTACACTTTAATAAACAAAATTTTGTTTACATAAAATAATAAATATAATCAAATTATTACAAAGTTATTTTTTTTATTTATATTTTTAGATTCTACATTTTTTAATTTTAGATTTTTTAATGAATTTTTTATTTAAATAATTTTATCAAACTATTATTAATTATATACTAAAAATGTTAATTTTTTAGATTTTTAAAATTTTAATCTTTTGGATCTCACACAAATTTATTCTAATTTATCACTAGTTGTCCATTTTCATTTTTCTATATTTGTTTTAGTTCAAATTTTTTTTAACAAATTAAATTAAAAAAAAATCTGACAATCGAAAGAAGATAGAAAAAAATGACGCTAACTAAATAGTAATAATATTTAAAAAAACTAGATTACGATATTAAGGTTCAACGAATAATCCAAATCGGTTTTTCGATCATTGAGTTCTATCGTATAAATTAAAAAAAGATTAAAATTTTAAAATAACTACTATATTTATTTATTGAGATCCAAAAAATTAAATCTTTTAGTATATAATTAATAATAGTTTGATACAATTATTTAAATAAAAAAATTTCACTAAAAAAATAAAATTAAAAATGTCAATTTTAAAAATACAAATAAGAAAATAAATTTGTAATAATTTAATTATTTCTATTATTTTATGTGAAAAAAATTTTATTTAGTGTAAAAAATGATATTCAAATTAGTAAGATTAAGAAATATTAAAAATGTAATATTATGAAAAAGATAAAAGAGACTTATATAAAAATTAATTTGATCAATTTTTTAAATTTTAGAAATAAAAATGATTTACATATATATGTTTAGGACTAATTTGACTCTACATAAATTTATGACATGTCAAATTATATATGACATGTCAAGTATCACTGACATAATATGTTAACTAATTATCTTGTGATACATAATATTAATATGTTATGTTATATTATGATCATCATATTACGTTACACTTAATATAATATATTATTATTTGTGACTAATATCACTAATTTAATCTTTTAAAAATCAATTTAAAAAATGGATAATCTTCAATTTGAGTGTTAACTCTGTGTCCATATGGGAGGATACATTATATTGATATATTCCATTTATATATAGTGTCAATTCAATAGAAGTATTGAACCCAAAATCATCCACATGAACAATCTAACATAAAACAGTATACTAAGCTAAAACTTAAGGGAAAAGAAAACAACAATGAACCCTGTGTTGATTAGGATTTCAACCGCATTGCCAAGAACAAATGAAAAAAGCTGGTGAATCGGTTCAAACTGGACGACTCCAGTAAATTAAGGTTATCAAATTCGTGAGTTTAAGTATACTGATGCATAAGTATTTTTAGTTGTTTTTTTAATTATTTTTTTGAATAAAGTTAACGATTTTTTTTTATTATTTCTTTGAAACCTCACTCCGCCCGCCTTACGGTGGGTTGGCGGGTCAAACCCGTCAAATTTTTTTTATTATTATTATTATTATTATTATTATTATTATTATTATTAAGTATTAAATTATATATATAATTTCACAACCATCTTAATAAATTTATAATTTCTAAAAACATAAAAAAATTATAATTTTTAAATTCACAAATATTAGAGTCTTTATAATTATAAATATGTAATAAACATAATCATAAACCAAATTTTTTGAAACAAAATAATAAAACCAACATTGTCCAAAGTAAAATAAATATTTTTCAAAACATATAATTAAAAATCTACAAGTTTAGAACATAATCAATCAAATATAAAACATAATCTGAAACACTAAATTAGAACATCTTCAATTCTCATCTTCATTCTCTTATAGATCAATAACATCATTGGAACCAACTCCTGAAAAATAACCTTCTCCTTTTGCAATATCTTTCTCATCTAAATCTTGCTCTAGAAAAAAGTAAATAAATGTATTAGAAAGATAATACATAATAATGAACAAAATCATTCGAATAGTTATATTATAAATATAATTATACCATAATTAACATATCCATGTATCCAATTTCGAGTGCAAATTACGGTTTTAACATTATCTGGCAATAAACGGCTTCTATACTTATTCAAAACATGAGAATCTATGCTAAATACAGATTTTGAAGCCACAGTAGTAATAGGAATGCTCAACAAATCTCGTGTCATTAATGATAGTGTTGGAACACGATGATGGTTGTCTTTCTACTATTGCAAAATATCTATGATTGCATCATTGCAAACAATGTTGCCTCACTCAAATAAACATCAAGTTACTTCTTTCCACTTTTTACTTTAGCTTCTTAATTATAGGACATCAAATCCTTTGAATCGCAAATAATATATGAATAAAAAAAATGAACAATAAAAAATACATATAACCAAGTAGAGTAAATATAAAAAAAAATAAATACTTACACCAACAATTTTAATAAGTTGAGTTCCTATTGCAAAAGATGTCGCTTGAGAAACCATACTTGGAGCTTGAGAAGTACTTTCTACAATTGTAGAGGAATTATAGTCATAAACCTCAAAAAGCTTGTAGAAGTACTCTTCACATGCTCTACCTTATCTTTAGCATACTAATAGGATCAATCTTATTATAGCAATGAGCCAAAATATTGAGTTTAAATCTAGGATCAAGAATTGTCCCAAAAATACAAGAACAATACTATATTCATCCCAATATTTCTTGAACTTGATAATCGTTTGTTCTCCTATAGTCCTTATAAGCACTTCATCATTCTTCAGACTATTCATCAAAATAAGCTGAATTTGCTAAACTTGTAAAAATACAAGTTAGATGTTAGGTAAGAAATTTCACACATCAACTTAGTAATTTCATAAAATGGTAACAAGAAATCACATATCTTTTTAGTTCTTTTTCACTCATCTGATGAAGGACAAATATCCCTAAATTCAACTTCTTTCACTTTATACATTTCAAAAGCTTTCTTATATGGAATAGCACTTACAAGCATTGCATAAAGTAAATTCTATCTAGTAGGAACATCTAAACATAATGCATTTGTATACTCAAATCCCTCAATATCAGTAAAACATTCTTTAAATTTAACTTTCTGACTTTTAGATTTTCTCAGATACTTAATATAATCTCTAATCTTATGCACTGCATCACCAGCTATTTTCATTCTATCTTGAACAATAAGATTTAAAATATGAGCAGAGCAACGAATATAAAAGAATTCACCTCCACATAACAACGAATCATGCACATCCAAAGTACTTTTCAAGTGATCATCAACACAAGTATCATTAGAAGAAGCATTATCCAAAGTAATGGAAAAAAAAATCTTTTTGTCAATTTTTCGCTCATTCAAAAGCGTAAAAATTTTAGAAGACAACTCAAATCCCGTGTGAGGATGAGGCATATGATAAAAATTGAGAATTTTATTCTGTAATTTTTAGTTCTCATCAACAAAATGTGCAGTCAAACAAATAAAGCCCCCATTGTTCATGGATGTCCAAAGACCAAATGTTAAGTAAATTCTATTTGGAATGGAAATTAAAATTTTTTTAAATTTCGCAGCTTCTCTCTTGTAAACTTTCACTATATCAGACTTAACTATATTCCTAGTAGGAAGTTTCAAAGTTGGACTCATATATTTCACCCAATTTCTAAATATCCTATCATCAACCATATTGAATGGCTTATCTCCAGCAACTATATAAGAAGCAAACATATCCCTAGTGACTCTTGAATCAATCTTAAGTGAACCCATTTTATTTTGAAATTTCGCTATAGTCTGACCAATATCTTCATACTTAATTTGAGTACAACTATCAAGATGTTGTTTTAGAGTAGATGTGCCATATCGCTTACCTTCAGCTTTAAACACCTTATTGCATCCTTTATACTCAGAATGTTCTACTCCATCCTTATCTGGACCGAGTTTTTTGAAAAAATTCCAAACATCAGATGTTGCTGGTCTAGCTCTTTTCGAACTAGGTTCATCAACCTCGACCTGAGCAACCTCAGAACCAGCTTCAGTAGTAATAAGATTACTCATGGTTTCAAAATTTATATTTTCTTAAATAAAAGCAAAATAAAACAATAAAAAAACCATTATTAAACATTACATAACAAGATTACTCATAGTTAAAACAAGTATTATGCATTCTGATTTAGTCAAAACCATTATCAAACAAAACAAAACAAAACACAACAAATAATAAAAAAATCTCCATTAGATTTTAGATTTGTCAAAATAGTAAAATTTAATCAAAGCAAACACCTTAACTTATCTAAATCTCTGATATGATACAAATGAAACTTATCCTAATATTTAATTTAGTCATGCACACTATTTTGTAAAAAGATAAAAGAGTAAAGTATCATTTATGTCCCCAACGTTTGGGGTAAGTCTCAAACCTATCCCTAACATTTTAAACGTCCTATTTGTGTCCCAAACATTTCTAAATCGAATCAATGTTGTCCTACCATCCAAATTACTAACATTTGGTTAACGGCGTTACACACGTGGACATTAAGTGAGTAAGCCCAAAGGTTGAGATACACACGTCTACCTCTTCGCGCCCAATATACCGTTCACTATAGCAAATACGAAACGTCGAAGAATCACAGCACCTCTACCCAACGTTTTTGATTCCAGTTCTGGTTACCACACACGTTTTTTCTCTTCGTCGAGGCTGACCGTAGGGAGGTGCTGCAAGGTAGTTGGCGGATCGTTTTTGGGAGTTTTGCATGAAAGCTTACACCTTTGTTGTGGTGACAGAGTTTGATCGTGCGACGAGGTATGTACTTGAAAAAAATTTGTTTTTTGGGGTTTTATTGAGTAGTTCCATGAAGAAAAGATGGCCGGCAATGTATGAGATTGCGTGCATTTTTAGGGTTTAGTTGGTTTTTTGTATTCTCAGCAAAATGTTTGTTGCTTATGTTAGTTAGGGCATGAATTTATGTTTTCTGGTGATTGAATGTGTGCCTGCGATTGATGTTGTTTCGTTATGTTTGCCTGTTGTAACAGGGTCTGTTGGTTAGGATGAGTTATTTTAGTGTCAAAGTTTACCACCATGGTAGCTTTGGACTTCAACGAGGGCAATTGAAGTATTTGGGTGGGGAGATAACTGTCATAGACTACTGCAATGAAGATGAATGGAGCCTGATTGAGGTTTATGACATAGTGAGCAGACAAGGGTATTTGAAGAAAGATATTGCTGCAATGTGGTACAAATCACAGGATCAGAATACAGAAGAAGGCTTAAGGATGCTGCGAACTGATAAAGATGCAATGAATATGGCTAACATTGGGGTTAGGGAGGATATGGTGGAGCTGTTTGTAGTTCACAAAACAAGTGATATCCATGAGGTGGTTGAAGATGTACACTTGTTAGGGAGTATTGAAAGTAACATGCAAGTGAAGGGTGGTGGATCTGATGGGCAGGGCCCAATGGTTACAAGTGAGGCCCAAACAGTTGGACAGGTGGAGAAAAATTTTGGCCCAAATGTGGAGGAAGAAATTGTGGGTAACAAAGATGAATCAGATGAGGAAGGAGAGGGTAGTGATGGTAGTGAGGACGAGGACTATGAACCCAAGGGTGGTGAAGATGATAGTTGTGATTCATGGAGTTCTGATTCCAGAAATGGTGATGGTTCAGAAGATAGTGCTGCCGAAGTTGTGTTTGGTGATAGTGATGATGATAAGGAAGGGGCAGAGGGCTTAGTAGATGTCAACATCAGGGTAGGGGATAGATTCGAGGCTGCATCAACTGAAACCTAAACAGATGCAGCAAAAGCTAGTGGGAGTGCCAAAGGTAAGGAGAAGGTTGTTGCAGGTTTAGGTGATGAGGAAGAAGGATATGATTCTGAAGATTTCCTAGATATGCCTATTACTGATGATGATGAGAATGGAAATAGTGTTGCAAAGAAGTATCCATTGCACAAGCAGCTAAAGGACACGAGTGAGTACAAGTGGGAGGTTGGAACTCTTTATGTCTCAAGAGAAGAGTTCAAGGATCGTGCCACTGCCTATGCTGTACACACTGAGAGGGGTTTAAGGTTTGATAAGGTTGATCTTTGGAGAGTGAAGGTCACTTGTGTGGAGGGTTGTAACTGGTTTGCATACTGTGGGAAGATTAAGAATGAGCAAACATGGCAATTAACCAGCTGCCATAACAAGCATAGCTGTTCTAGAGAGTTGAAAATTGGAATTATGCATACAAAATGGTTGGGCAAGGTGTTTCTAAAAAAGATCGCTGAGAATCCAAAAATAAAGCTCTCCACGCTAATGAAGAAAGCATACAGCAAGTGGAATGTAGAGCTAACTAAGTCTAAAGCTGCCCGGGTTAAGCAGTTTGCACTTGATGAGTTACAAGGAACGTACATAGAGCAGTATCGGAGACTGTATGACTATTGTCATGAATTGCTGAGGTCTAACCCGGGTTCTACAGTTAAGTTGCAAGTGGAGAGACCACCTGAGTTTGCTTCTAAGAGACCAAAACCGGGTGTGGATTTAAGGCCAAAGTTCCAAAGACTCTATGTGTGCCTTGATGAGTGCAAGAAGAGTTTTATGGTTTGCAGACCAATAATTTGCCTTGATGGGTGCTTCATCAAGACACCATATGGAGGTCAACTTCTCACGGCTATTGGCTGGGACCCGAACGACCAGATACTGCCGATAGCCTACGCAGTGGTTGAAGCAGAGACTAAGGACACATGGACTTGGTTTCTCACGAATCTGTGTGATGACTTTGGTAGTGACAAGCTAATGAGATGCACCTTCATGTCTGACCAACAAAAGGTACTTATTTCTCTACTCACTTCATTCATATAATCAGTTTTAGTGTTAGACTTGCTGATAGCTACGTTATTGATCCTAGTTTAGTGTTAGAGTTGTTGCCTATAGTGAACCTAGTGATTGAAATGTATGACTTGTAGTATGAATTGTGCATGTCCATACTACTTCAAGTAAAAACTGATTAATTGTAATTGTCATTATCACATATCATGCTGATAATAGATTCTGTGATTAATTGAAATGTATGTACTTGGTTAATTGTCATTATCATATATCATGCTGATAATAGATTCTGTGATTAATTGAACTGTATGTACTTGGTTAATTGTCATTATCACATATCATGCTGATTTAATTACAACTTCAAGTAAAACTGATTTACTATGGATTTAGGGCTTAGTTCCAACCTTCGATGAGCTCATTCCTGGAGTGGATCATAGATTCTGTGTTAGACATCTTTATAGCAATTTCAGGAAGAGATTCCCAGGGCTGCAACTAAAACTGATGATGTGAAATGCTGCAAAAGCCACTTATTTACAAGAGTGGGAGAGAAACATGGCTGAAATCCAAAAGGTTGATAATGGAGCCTACAACCACCTTATGGAGATTCTAACCAAATATTGGTGCCGGCATAAGTTTAGGACTTGGTCTAAGTGTGATACCTTGGTTAACAACAGGTGTGAAGTATTTAACTCTGTGATGTGGATGCCCGGGAGAAGCCTATAGTCAGTATGCTTGAAGATATCAGAGTATACATAATGAGGCGTTGGGCTGATAATACGGATCGGATAATTGAATACCAAAGAGATGTGTTGCCCCGTATCAGGGCTAAGGTTGAAAAACAAGCTGATGCAAGTGGTAAGTGGGTGAGCACCTATGCTGGTCGTGACAAATATGAGGTAACTAGCATCCGTGGAGGCAAAGAGAAGTTCGTGGTTGACTTGAAGAATCACGAGTGTTCGTGCAGGAAGTTTCAGTTGTTCGGAATCCCCTGTGCCCATGCCATGACCTGCATTAGGAAGATGTGCTTCAATGTGGACAACTTTGTTGTAAACTGTTACAAGAAGGAAACTTACTCTAACTGCTACCAACATGTGGTGTATCCAGTAAATGGCCCCAACCTGTGGGTGAAGACACAGTTTGATGACGTTTTGCACCAGTCTACAGAAAACCCATTGGAAGGCCTAAACTGAAACGGAATAAAACTGCAGATGAGAATTCAACTAGGGGAGGAGTGTCTCGCGATGGGCAGACTCAGAAGTGCTCCTATTGTTTTGCTAGAGGCCACAACAAACGGACCTGTCCAAAGAAGCGGAAAGTATCTTCCACTACTTCGGTAAGTACAATAGTTGTTTTTTCTGGTTTTGGCTTCATTTTGCCTGATTGCATTCAAAGATTATAATGTCGTATTATGGTTGTTAACTAGGCAAACAAAGTTGCTCGGTCTACAAGAAGAGCTACAAGAGTCATTTCTAGCACTATCTCAAGCACTGTGTCTAGTACTATCTCCAGCCAGGCTTCTAGGCAATCACAAGCTGAAGCTAAGAAGACGAACACATCAAGGCCAAAGAGAAAATCACCTTCCAATGATATCAGTTCCCAGCAATCTCGGGCTAGGTCAAAGAAGGCTAAGATGACTCCGTCAAACAATAATTCTGGACAACAACTCAAGGATGCTGCCAAGCACAACAATCTCAGAGTGCTGCCAACCCCATCCAAGCACGTCAGCATATCCCAACTGAAGTTTATGGCTAGGACACCTCCAAAAGCATGGAAGAAGATGTGATGATGATGATGTGTGCAGTTTCATGTTTTCTCTTTAGTATCATTATAATTTGTCAAAACTAGTTTAAAGACTCCCTTTTGTTATCTCATACAGTTGTTGTGGAGCAAATAGTGTAGCTCCTATTTTGTTATTTTGCTGTGAACCTATTGTGCTTGTTGCTAATTATCTCATACAGTTGTTGTGGAGCAAATAGTGTAGCTCCTGTTTTGTTATTTTGCTGTGAACCTATTGTGCTTGTTGCTAATGACAATCTTAATGGTTAGTGATTAAGTAATATATTACAGTTCAGATTGTTATCATGATCATGACTTGCTTCATTTAAGCAGAATGAAAAATGTAACACTTTATTTCAGCTGCAAAATATAACAATGCAAAATATAACACTTTAAACAGAATGCATAATATAACATTGCAGCTGCACAATATATCACTGCACTTTTTTACACAAGCACAACATAGCATTTTGCCAAACTTAAATCATCAAAACATCATTTCATTACAATTTCATTCAGTTCAACAAAAAACCAACCATGTCAACATCAGTGCTATTTCTAGGCAAAAATACAGAGCACAAGTTGGGATCTAATGATATTCTCCTAAATCTCACTATCTCAACATCATTGTAGTAAAAGTCTCCCAAATTTGGTGCTGCTTGTTTTCTCACAAACCAATATTAGGGCAACTGTCCATCAAACTAAAGCAACTCCCACTGCAACCATGAACCTGAACTCAACCTTCTCCATTTTGCTCTTCAAATTTCTAACCTTCATCCTTAACCTTGAAACTTGTGGGGGCTCTTCCTCTGGTTCTGCCCATACAAAATAGCCGCATTCTTCTCCAATCTATACCAAATATGACACAACCGAGTCACACCCACAGATTGTCAAAACATATAACTCAACAACAAGAAACGCATGGCTAAAACTCACCCCAAAGTTAACGCAACCCCAGAACCTCCGCCCGGGATTTTCTGCCGTCGATGAGGTGGCGAGCACAGGCCGTTCCCCACAGTAGCAAGTTGTCCTCCTTCAACGTGCCTGGTTTCTATTTCGTGTCGCCTGCTTGCTGCCGTGTGTCGCTTCAGATTGGCATGCATCAGCCTCCATCCTTTTTCAACCAGAGAAGTCGAGCTTCGCAGAAGGTGCAGCATCAAAGAGGAGAGAAGATTTGCAGAATTAGGGTTTCCAAGAGGACCATTCTTTGCTGTTTATCTGTTTCTTTTTTCTTTTATTTTTAATTCAATAACGGTCACATAAAAATGCCCTGCCACCGTGTACAATAACCTCCACGTATGCAACGCCGTTAACCAAATGTTAGTAATTTAGACAGTAGGACAACATTGATTCGATTTAGAAACGTTTGGGACACAAATAGGATGTTTAAAATGTTAGGGATAGGTTTGAGACTTACCCCAAACGTTGGGGACATAAATGATACTTTACTCAAGATAAAAACTTCAAAATGTTAACCAAAAAACCCACATACCAGAAATCCAGAATACCGGTGGTGAAGACCAGGACAGAGGAGGCGAGGAGCAGCAATGATGGCCAGACGACAGACCCAGAGAGGACAGAAGAGCAGCGTCGATGGCCAGGAGCCTAGGACTGATGGGCAACGACGACGATGGCTAGACGGAACAGCGGTGGTGGCTAGGACCTAGGAGAACCAACAAGCGGCGTTGGGAGCAGCTTGTGACGAGGAGCGCCGCAACTATGGTGCTGGACTGCCGGGTACGAATGTGCGAGACTGCGAATGTTAGCGTGACTGGATTGCGTGAGCATAAGCGTGAGAGAAGAGCAACGGGCTAACAGCACGGCGATGGCAACAGCAACGGCGCCGGATGCAGCAGGGTTGGGAGTGGCGGCTGGAGTGAGTGTGACTATGAGAGAGGCTTAGTGAAGTGTGTTGTGAGTGGGAGTGAGTAAGTTCGAGGGAGTAAGGCTGGAAGGGAGAGTCAATTAGGGATTTAGGATGGGTAGGATTTTATTGGGTTGGGTCAGGTTGGAGATGTTGGGTTTTGGGGCAAAAAAATTACAAAAAATTCTCTTAGCCAAAAAAACACTGAGCCTGCTTGGGAAGCCCGCTAAAGCCCACGATTTAGGTGGAGCGGGTTAGGCGGGGTTTTAATGCGTGGCTGTCTCAGTTTTTCAATCCGGACCACCTTTTTTGACGAGTTACATGGGCCGGCCCGACGGGTTTAGGCCCGTTTGCCACCCCCTACTCATGCCCATTCCCATGCAACATGCGAAGGCATGGCATGCCATTCACGTGCCTCAAGCCAGCTCTATGCACTCTTCGAATGTGTCCCATGTTGAACACACACCAGGCATGCCAGTTTCCAACATCGTCGAGGACGTCCCACGCCATGCACGCCCACTCATACTCTGTGTTCACCTCTTTCAAGGGCGTGCCAAGCGTGGCACACTGGGCCATTTTTTAGGGACTTCCATGACCTCCAACTTCACTCAAAGTGGCACACCATACACGTCAAGCTACACACCGATGGTTCCAACTTTGGGCTAACTTCAAGTGACTTTCAAAACACATTGGCAAGCCATGCAAATCATCCAAATGCCAAACTACTTCACTTAAGCCCAAGATTAAGTTGCAAGTCTATGATATCAATGAAATAACACATCAAGCTTTGAATTTTAATCACAAGGAGAAGATCACTCTTAGTGTTAGGTTGATTAGAAAAAGATTTGATTTAATTAGATTTGATAATATTTGATTTAGTTTGAATTTGAATTTTAGGTTTTTGTTTAGGTCTTAAATAAGTCCAAAGAATTATTCCACAGACAACACATCTTACACCACCGTTTTTACACCATACTTTACAATTCCTTGTTTTTGAGTTTCACCATGAGCAACTAATCTCATCTATTAAGGTTAGGAGCTCTGTTTATTTCTTTTATGGATTACTAATCTAAATATTTTATTCTATTTGAGGTTTATGGTTTGATCTATTTCATGATTGAGTTTTTGTTCTTCATTCCTAAAGATTTAGAATTGTTGGAAATTATTCTAACTCCGTTTTAGATTCTAATATTGCTTTGGAAAATGGAATTAGCTTGAAAACTCTTTCTCATGACTTTTTGATTTAACTAGGAATAATATTTCAAAGAGTGTGCGACACTTTATAATTTTTAATTGCTCTAGTTCGAATAAGTGACATATAATTCGGATTAGAAAATTTTTGAAAATTATTCTTTCTTGTAAGTTTTGATTGTCTAGCACTAGTTGAATACGTGAAATATAATTCAACCTAAGAACTACTTTTGAATCTTATTTGAATCTAAATCAGAATTGTGCTTAACCTCATTTTCTTAATTGGTTGACCATGAAATTGATGATTAGTTAATTAAGGAGAAATTGGATTGTCAAAGAATTGAAATTCAATTACAAATGATTTTATCGTGAATTGATCTCTATATGCCTCAAATAAATAAACACAAAGATTGTTTTCCTAAGGACTGAACATCTCTAAAACCTTAACACTATCATCATCATTGTTTTCATTCACTCATTTGCTATTTACTTTAATTCTTTGTTTATACGTTTGATTCCTCATTCCTCTATTTTAATTTGTCTAATTAGAATAATCAATTAATCATTTTTGCTTAGTCTTTTAATCTTCGTGAGAACAATAACCCACTCTCGTGATATTACTTGATACGATTTGGTGCACTTGCCAAGTTAAAAATTCTTCCATCATTTACATGTTATGATTATATATATATATATATATATATAATATATATATATATATATATATATATATATATATATATATATATATATATATATATATATATATATATATATACTTTGTAACACCCTAACTACCAGAGCTCACACTTCCGGCTGCGCGACTCTGATAGCTCGGACATTACGACGACACTTATACTATTTAATACTAAAATATGAGCCTGTTTAAAACTTTAAACCGCAATACCGCTCCCAAAGATACTTTCGTTCGATAACGTACATCCATAAATACCATACAACTTACAAAAACTCATAAAGGGTACATACATATATACACTTATATACATAGATAATATTATAAGCATTATCCAATACAATCCCTATCCCTCTCACAGAATATATCAAGATAAAGGCGAGGGTACAATAAATAATCTATATCAGTACAGAACATATCAATAACTAAATAAACTCTTCGTAACTTCTGCGCCCATATCCTGAAAGGGGAAAAATGTAGGGGGGTGAGAACATCATCCTCGAAAGGGTTCTCAGTAGAGGGTTTTTGGGAATTACTGTAATAGGATACGTGAAGATAACCCGTACCAGTGATTAATAACCATCTTATGCCTCTTTTCAAAAACAACCGTTTACAATAAAAGAGAAATCTGAAATCCTTTTTCTGAAAGAAGAAACTGTTCATTTAAACAATATTCAAAAGCATTTCAGAAGGTTTATCTATGCTGAACCAAATTAGCCTTTCACGCATTTCCAAACCATAACCACAATACCGAAACCAACCATCGGTCCATCTCAATTCAACCACGGCCCTAGGCCCAAACAATCCAACCAACAACCAATCACCACAATCCAACAGAGTCCCAGATGCAAACACAGGAAGGAAGTTCAAGCACAAACAAACAGTTATTACAAGTAGAACAGTTAGCAATTAATCACATAGGCAAACCAAGTATAATATGCACACCCAACCAATGTCACACAAATGCATATGATGCATGCCTGTCCCTAGTGGCTGATGATATCATCTGTCGGTTATAAAGCCAACCCGACAAGTCCTGGTAGCTAACCATTGGACTGTCCCTCTGTCGTGCATCCCCAACTCGAGTTATACTCATCATAAACTTGATCATAATCATGATCCATATCCATCACCCTTACTGGTGAATATTTATCCATCACCATCACTGGTGAATATTTATGGGGGCGAGCTCATCCGGGCCTTTCACAGTGCCCGGCCACACTTACGACATAGGGTCAACAGAGTATCAAGTCTCGACCTGGAGCACGTGGTGGCTAGCCACTGCTACTACCCAGGGAAACTCGTATCTCAGATAGTGGAAGTGCAACATTCACATTTATCAATGATTCAGCATAAACATGCATTCAATCTCATCCATGGATCAACATCCATCTCAGCCATCCGGCTCACGGTTCAGTCCAGAACCAGCCAATATTCATATCATACACAGCCATTCCGGCTCACGGTTCAATCCAAAACCAACCAATATGTATAATCATACACAGCCATTCCGGCTCACAACAAAACAGCACTTCCACCATTCAACATCATTAAATTCATAAAGTCGGCATTTAAGCCATAAATTATTTTCTCAATTCATTTCACTTTGAAATCGAGTTTCAACTCTTTTCAGCCTTGGCTTTAAAGATCTCATTTCTCAAATCATCTTAGGCTCATAAGCCACTTTTACTCAAGGTAAATTCCCCTTTGAAAACAATGCCACTCTCGGCATCCTCTTTCCAAACTTCCATAACCATGGCAAGTTAAAGATTCTTTTTGGAAACACTCAAAATCATCCATTCAACAATGGGATTTTATAACAAAGTTTCTCGGCAGAGTCCCAAATCTTTAGGGGAGAATAACATATCTCATTTCGCCAAAATCATTTAAAATCATTAAAACATTGGCTTTCTGATTTGAGTAAGAAAATAGGATCTAAGCCAAACCGAGTCACGTAACCTTTACTTCTTTCAAAACCATTTCCTTTACTTAAACAAAACCGGCTTCAATTCCATAATTAAATCTGAAGCGTTTCAAACTGATAAGAGAATCATTTTTGTTGTGTTAAACTAGAGTTCAAAAGATACTTTGAACCTTATTTAAAACGTCAAAATAATGAGGCTCATCAATCGAAATCCAATTCCTTTTAAAATCACGAAAACTCTCCCAAAGGACAATCTTTGTGTTTAATAGAGAAAAACATAAACCCGTTTTACCTTTTAAAACAGCCTCAAAGCAAAATTCTCTTTCAAATGACTTGTACCCAAAGACATACTGTTCTTCTTGGAAAATAAGGATAAATCATGATTCTCTTTTCAATAATTCTTTCAAAGCATAACTTCATTGCTTTCTTAATTGTTCTAAGTAAAGGTAATAAAGAAGCCATAATTTCACAATCCTCAAAATAGATAGGAAAGGCATTAAACTCAAAATTCCCCAATTAACATTTCAAATAAGGACTCGGGTTCTATAGAAATTTCGGTAGCACCTCCCCTAAAACTTGGACTTTTGCCACCCGGTTCGGGTCCCAACTAAACCGTTTCTCATTCCTTTTCAACAGCTCAAAACCAGAAATCAATTCAAAAGCAAGCTAAATCCAACAGTCGCCTCAGTGGCATATCTCAAGGAAGCCATTTCAAAAATCAACTCAATATCAACCGATTTAACTCATTTCCAAAGCTTTAAAGAATCGGTTCAGCAATAAATCATTTATCAAAACCAAATCAATTAAAGCAACACAGGCTGAATTTCAAGAGTATTCTATCTTCCACATCATCAAAATAATTGACTCAATTCAAACCAATCCTCAACGGATTAAACTCATTTCAAATCTTTAAAGAATCAATTTCAAACATTACATTTCACAAGCCACACAACAATTCGGCCAAACCAACATCCATAATCATTCGAGTCAATCAAATAATACATAAGGCAGATACAATCACCAAATACACAATATCTCACATCAGTACCCATATGTAATAATTCCAATAATAAACTATAGTTTTTGGAAAGCGCCCCTACCTCACAACATTGGAACCACAACCCAACTCGTTAACCAACTCCTTTTATCTCGACCCGAAATCATCGGCAATCAAAATCTCGGCTCTGCCCGCTCTCTCAAAAGCAGAAACAGCCCCAAACGGCACAAGCGAACCGGATTCTAGCTCCTAAAACCATTAACATTACGATTACTTTATTACACAGAACAGAACACTAACGCAGAGCTCTCGAAACCGGAATACTTACTGAAACTAAGAAAGAACGGCCGAACCGAACAGCAACGACCTCTGAACCGGTTGGGCGGTAGCCCCAACAGCCACCTCAAGCGGCAGCGGCAACGAATTCCGATCACGACAACTGAAACCAACATGCAGTGACCATAATATTCTCGGAATTCAAAAGGACAGAGGCTAATGACAAGGCCCTTACCGGCAGTGGCTTTTCCGGTGATGGCAGCGAGGTTTTCCGACGGCATGAGCTTACCGACACACCCCATGAACGGCGACAAGGCTCCCGACAGCTACTGGGCGCAGCGGCAGGGACAGCTCCGCGGCAGTTCTTCTCCGGTGTGGCTCTCCTCCTCTGACTCTCTTCCTTTCTCCAGCAATGGTGGGTCTTCAGTGACGACACCAGCCACAACAGGGACGGCGACGGTGAGACCCCAACAGCGAGGAGATTCACGGCGGCAGAGCAACCCAGACGGGCGACGGCGCGCGACGGCAGCGGCGAGTGCCTCCCTGTGCGTCGCCGACTCCATATTCCTCTCTTGGTCTCTCGCTCTCTTCTGGTCAGGACTCACGGCGGCGCTGTGCTCCCTCCAAGGTTGCGAGCTCGACGGTGGCAAGGCAGTGAGGACGATGGAGCTGGCAGCGACTCCTTCTCTGCGCGACGCTGACTCCGTGTCTCTTTCTCTTTCTCCCTTCGGTGTACAACAGTGGCGGCAAGGCGTGGAATGCGGCGGCACAACGCGACGGTGGCGGTGAGGCCCCGCGGCTCCGACGCGTCTCCTCTCCTTCTCCCTGCCGCACTCCGTTCCCTCTTTCTTTCTTTGCTTCGTTTGGCAGCTGTTGCTGCTATGTGTCGCGTGAATGAGGGGAGGAAGGAAAACAGGTAGGGTGCGGCGGTGTTGAGCTGGACGGCGGCGGCAGTGAGGCCCCAGCCATCATCGCCCCTCCTCTCTTCCCCACTCCTCCGATCTGCTACTGTTGCTGCGTGTGGGTTTGAGGGAAAAAAAAAGAAACATTTGTGTTGCTGCTGCTGGGTTGGGTGAGAAAGGAACCGGGTCACTGGGTTAGGGTTTTTGGGTTAGGGGTAAATTGGTAATTTCACTTAAAATTGGGAATAATATAGTAATTGAAACCCAAATTAAATCCAACACTAATTATATATAGAAAATACTATTTGCTCACCAATTTCACAAATTATTTTCAATAAAATGCCCAAATCTAAAAATTAGAAATAGTATACTTAATTTCTTCATTTTCCAAAATAGCAGTAATAATAATATTTAAAATATTATTTATCTGATCCAATTCATATAAAATCCTTATTATTTCATAACTATCAACCTTATACTTTAAATATAGAAAATAATCCAATAATTATAAAATTGGATAATAATCATAACTTATCTCAAATCCAATAAATCAAAACTTGCCTTAATTATCTTTAATAAAATAATCTCTGAAATCAAGGCTATAAATAATTGTAGGATTTAAGACTTGATCATAATAAGACTTTTCAAAGATTCTGGGCCTTACATTCTACCCACCTTATAAAAATTTTCGCCCTCGAAAATTGATACAAAATGGAAGAAATTCCATAACAGTTCACCCTTGAACACATTTAAAGAAGAAGCAAAAATATCTCAAAATATAATCATATATACGATTTTCAAATACTTTGATTATCATAAGCATAAGGATGCAAAGGTAGGAGTGTAACTGCCAGGCAAACGTTACAAGATAGGCTCAATGCAAAAGATAACATGGGAGTAGGGCAAGGCATCAAAGGCTAGAAAACAGGATGGAGTTAAAACGATGTGCTCAATATCCGCACACTAATCTTATATCAACCTCAAGGTTTCAACTTTCCAATTCCATCAAGCACCTTACAAACCCCAAATTTGATCACAAGCCTGACAATCACAAACCCGTTCGCAAGGAACAAAATGCCCACAACTCATACGTTGCACACCTACCGCTTCAACTTCCGTATACACATCACATCTTAAAGAACTAACGTATCGCGTTACTACGTCTACAAGTCGCACGTGATACCAAAACAATTCTCGAGTCTACTCAGAAGAATATGAGATCTTAGAAAGGAGAGACGGATGTCAAAGACAATAGTCATAGATTTGAAAGAATATATCCAATCCTAGATAAACATGGATGTTCAAGCAATAAAGTTTGCTAGACATAATTCAATTGACAACTTCAAAGATAACCCTTAGATCAAAGAAGTTCAATAGGATCAACAAGAAGATAACCAGCGCATCAGCTTGAAACAAACTCAAACTGAGTCGATGAAGTATGAGGTTTACAAAAGAGAATATCTCAAACCCAAGGCAAAGCTCACAAAACTCAAGGGCATGATTAAAAATACTTCTGAATACATTGTTCTTAAAAGAATCGAAAACTTGCAGGAAAATCACCTCGCAGTCTAAAAGAAAAGTTAAGCAACAAATGTCCTTCAAGAGAGTAACAAAAGCATAAATGTGGCTTTACTTCAATACAATTCCATGTTGAAGTAGATTTTGTAGAGTTCCAAAAACAAATGCACACAACTTTGGCTAAGAGCTAAAATATTTCCTCAAATATTTTAGAAAGATAATTAAATGCACAACTTAACCAAAAGCAGTTCATAAAAACTCGGAAATAATCAGATGCTTGTTCAAAATTCTCAAAATTTCATATTCAAACAAGCATGTATAACATTTATAGCAAGTACGAAAGAGGAAGTTAAACTCTTTTTAGAAAAGAAACTCCGAGATAAAAATTTGCTTACAATCTGGTAAGGAAATAAGTGGTGCGTTACAAACAAACTAGTTTCCACTAAATAAGGAAACTTTCCAAAACCTCATTTAAAATAGCGCATGCCGATTTTTAAATTAACTTCATCAATATTGAACAATGGTTTCAATCTAAATCAAGAAACAGAAAATAAATTCCGTTTAAAACTTCTTACAAGAGAATTCAAAACTTCTTTAAAAAGTCCAAAACAATACTCCAAAAGTGTTCTTGAAATCCCCATCTCAGAAGAACATTCAAGAAGTTTAAGATGTACTAAAAAGGAGTCAAGCCTTGCAAGAAAGGATCTTAAATTAGAGTAGTTCAAACAAGATCCACTAAGCATGAAATATCAAACAAGTTTTAAATTGATCCAAAAGAATACAAAAGTCATAGAAAAGACAACTCAATCATTTGTAATTTTTCAATGATAAATCTTTAACTAAAAACTCTTGTAGAGATAATGGGAGAATAAACAATGTACTATCCTGAAACGAATCAAACTGACCCACATAAGGATGAGATTCACAAGAGGGGACAAACCAAGATCAATGGTAATGTTCACAAGATGTAAAAGATTAGTTAAAAACATAATCACGTATGACATTCATAGAGGTGAAAAGCTTAAGAAGGAACCAGTCCGTTCATAAGAAGAAAGCTATGAATCCAACATTTTCAAAAGAACAACAATGGCATAAACTATGTAGTATGCTAAACCAAACTCAATTCAAAATAAGTTAAGTAAAGCTTATCAAATGAAACTCAACCGGAATGAAAGCGAAAAATTCTTTCTTTCCAGTATTTCAGAAAATATCCAAATACACAATCAAATAAAGATGTCCATTAGAACTATAGTAAAATTACTAGAAGGTCAAAATTTACTTTTAAAATAAGTACAATTACATAAACCAGTAAAAGTACAGGCAAAGTATTAGAAAGAAATAGTTGTTAAACTGTATAAATAATTTCAAAGTCTCATATATAGAAAAGCATATATCTAATCAACAGCAATTTATAAAATCTCAAAATTGGCTGTGATCACTGTCAAGTAAGAGAAAAACTGAATCAACAATTTCTCAAAGAATGGACTCAGAATCCGGAGTTAAAAGTCACAGCACATTAAGACAGGTTCAAGGCTATATCAAAGAATACTTGAATCAAGAAGAACTCAAACAGAGGAAGATAGATGCAACAAAGATCTTAAACCAGCATATGCACTTAAGGTCAAACAAGAATACATATGGATAGAGGAATAGAGTGAAGACATCAAATTACTCTTCAAAAGGTCTAGCAAATAAGAACTTCAAATTAGGATATGAAAGAACATGTCAACTCGAACAGAATTCAAGACACACAACTGAATAGCCTCGAGAAGTAGTTTCCAACTTTTCCAAAACCCGCGATTCGCTTTACTCAAAACTAGGATTTCATCTATGATAACCCATCAGCGCTTTCATATACATATTTCGCTAGTATTAAGCCGGCCGAACTTAATATCAGGAATTATGCAATGCAAGACTAACAGCGTTAATCAATAGACTGTCATGTGCATAAAACTCTAATTCTCGTCATTCGACAAGACCTAATACATGACAAACGCTCAGAGTATGCAACTGAAGCATAGTCAGTCCATTCCTCAGGCTCTACAGGAAGAACTGCTCTGATACCATAATGTAACACCCTAACTACCAGAGCTCACACTTCCGGCTGCGCGACTCTGATAGCTCGGACATTACGACGACACTTATACTATTTAATACTAAAATATGAGCCTGTTTAAAACTTTAAACCGCAATACCGCTCCCAAAGATACTTTCGTTCGATAACGTACATCCATAAATACCATACAACTTACAAAAACTCATAAAGGGTACATACATATATACACTTATATACATAGATAATATTATAAGCATTATCCAATACAATCCCTATCCCTCTCACAGAATATATCAAGATAAAGGCGAGGGTACAATAAATAATCTATATCAGTACAGAACATATCAATAACTAAATAAACTCTTCGTAACTTCTGCGCCCATATCCTGAAAGGGGAAAAATGTAGGGGGGTGAGAACATCATCCTCGAAAGGGTTCTCAGTAGAGGGTTTTTGGGAATTACTGTAATAGGATACGTGAAGATAACCCGTACCAGTGATTAATAACCATCTTATGCCTCTTTTCAAAAACAACCGTTTACAATAAAAGAGAAATCTGAAATCCTTTTTCTGAAAGAAGAAACTGTTCATTTAAACAATATTCAAAAGCATTTCAGAAGGTTTATCTATGCTGAACCAAATTAGCCTTTCACGCATTTCCAAACCATAACCACAATACCGAAACCAACCATCGGTCCATCTCAATTCAACCACGGCCCTAGGCCCAAACAATCCAACCAACAACCAATCACCACAATCCAACAGAGTCCCAGATGCAAACACAGGAAGGAAGTTCAAGCACAAACAAACAGTTATTACAAGTAGAACAGTTAGCAATTAATCACATAGGCAAACCAAGTATAATATGCACACCCAACCAATGTCACACAAATGCATATGATGCATGCCTGTCCCTAGTGGCTGATGATATCATCTGTCGGTTATAAAGCCAACCCGACAAGTCCTGGTAGCTAACCATTGGACTGTCCCTCTGTCGTGCATCCCCAACTCGAGTTATACTCATCATAAACTTGATCATAATCATGATCCATATCCATCACCCTTACTGGTGAATATTTATCCATCACCATCACTGGTGAATATTTATGGGGGCGAGCTCATCCGGGCCTTTCACAGTGCCCGGCCACACTTACGACATAGGGTCAACAGAGTATCAAGTCTCGACCTGGAGCACGTGGTGGCTAGCCACTGCTACTACCCAGGGAAACTCGTATCTCAGATAGTGGAAGTGCAACATTCACATTTATCAATGATTCAGCATAAACATGCATTCAATCTCATCCATGGATCAACATCCATCTCAGCCATCCGGCTCACGGTTCAGTCCAGAACCAGCCAATATTCATATCATACACAGCCATTCCGGCTCACGGTTCAATCCAAAACCAACCAATATGTATAATCATACACAGCCATTCCGGCTCACAACAAAACAGCACTTCCACCATTCAACATCATTAAATTCATAAAGTCGGCATTTAAGCCATAAATTATTTTCTCAATTCATTTCACTTTGAAATTGAGTTTCAACTCTTTTCAGCCTTGGCTTTAAAGATCTCATTTCTCAAATCATCTTAGGCTCATAAGCCACTTTTACTCAAGGTAAATTCCCCTTTGAAAACAATGCCACTCTCGGCATCCTCTTTCTAAACTTCCATAACCATGGCAAGTTAAAGATTCTTTTTGGAAACACTCAAAATCATCCATTCAACAATGGAATTTTATAACAAAGTTTCTCGGCAGAGTCCCAAATCTTTAGGGGAGAATAACATATCTCATTTCGCCAAAATCATTTAAAATCATTAAAACATTGGCTTTCTGATTTGAGTAAGAAAATAGGATCTAAGCCAAACCGAGTCACGTAACCTTTACTTCTTTCAAAACCATTTCCTTTACTTAAACAAAACCGGCTTCAATTCCATAATTAAATCTGAAGCGTTTCAAACTGATAAGAGAATCATTTTTGTTGTGTTAAACTAGAGTTCAAAAGATACTTTGAACCTTATTTAAAACGTCAAAATAATGAGGCTCATCAATCGAAATCCAATTCCTTTTAAAATCACGAAAACTCTCCCAAAGGACAATCTTTGTGTTTAATAGAGAAAAACATAAACCCGTTTTACCTTTTAAAACAGTCTCAAAGCAAAATTCTCTTTCAAATGACTTGTACCCAAAGACATACTGTTCTTCTTGGAAAATAAGGATAAATCATGATTCTCTTTTCAATAATTCTTTCAAAGCATAACTTCATTGCTTTCTTAATTGTTCTAAGTAAAGGTAATAAAGAAGCCATAATTTCACAATCCTCAAAATAGATAGGAAAGGCATTAAACTCAAAATTCCCCAATTAACATTTCAAATAAGGACTCGGGTTCTATAGAAATTTCGGTAGCACCTCCCCTAAAACTTGGACTTTTGCCACCCGGTTCGGGTCCCAACTAAACCGTTTCTCATTCCTTTTCAACAGCTCAAAACCAGAAATCAATTCAAAAGCAAGCTAAATCCAACAGTCGCCTCAGTGGCATATCTCAAGGAAGCCATTTCAAAAATCAACTCAATATCAACCGATTTAACTCATTTCCAAAGCTTTAAAGAATCGGTTCAGCAATAAATCATTTATCAAAACCAAATCAATTAAAGCAACACAGGCTGAATTTCAAGAGTATTCTATCTTCCACATCATCAAAATAATTGACTCAATTCAAACCAATCCTCAACGGATTAAACTCATTTCAAATCTTTAAAGAATCAATTTCAAACATTACATTTCACAAGCCACACAACAATTCGGCCAAACCAACATCCATAATCATTCGAGTCAATCAAATAATACATAAGGCAGATACAATCACCAAATACACAATATCTCACATCAGTACCCATATGTAATAATTCCAATAATAAACTATAGTTTTTGGAAAGCGCCCCTACCTCACAACATTGGAACCACAACCCAACTCGTTAACCAACTCCTTTTATCTCGACCCGAAATCATCGGCAATCAAAATCTCGGCTCTGCCCGCTCTCTCAAAAGCAGAAACAGCCCCAAACGGCACAAGCGAACCGGATTCTAGCTCCTAAAACCATTAACATTACGATTACTTTATTACACAGAACAGAACACTAACGCAGAGCTCTCGAAACCGGAATACTTACTGAAACTAAGAAAGAATGGCCGAACCGAACAGCAACGACCTCTGAACCGGTTGGGCGGTAGCCCCAACAGCCACCTCAAGCGGCAGCGGCAACGAATTCCGATCACGACAACTGAAACCAACATGCAGTGACCATAATATTCTCGGAATTCAAAAGGACAGAGGCTAATGACAAGGCCCTTACCGGCAGTGGCTTTTCCGGTGATGGCAGCGAGGTTTTCCGACGGCATGAGCTTACCGACACACCCCATGAACGGCGACAAGGCTCCCGACAGCTACTGGGCGCAGCGGCAGGGACAGCTCCGCGGCAGTTCTTCTCCGGCGTGGCTCTCCTCCTCTGACTCTCTTCCTTTCTCCAGCAATGGTGGGTCTTCAGTGACGACACCAGCCACAACAGGGACGGCGACGGTGAGACCCCAACAGCGAGGAGATTCACGGCGGCAGAGCAACCCAGACAGGCGACGGCGCGCGACGGCAGCGGCGAGTGCCTCCCTGTGCGTCGCCGACTCCATATTCCTCTCTTGGTCTCTCGCTCTCTTCTGGTCAGGACTCACGGCGGCGCTGTGCTCCCTCCAAGGTTGCGAGCTCGACGGTGGCAAGGCAGTGAGGACGATGGAGCTGGCAGCGACTCCTTCTCTGCGCGACGCTGACTCCGTGTCTCTTTCTCTTTCTCCCTTCGGTGTACAACAGTGGCGGCAAGGTGTGGAATGCGGCGGCACAACGCGACGGTGGCGGTGAGGCCCCGCGGCTCCGACGCGTCTCCTCTCCTTCTCCCTGCCGCACTCCGTTCCCTCTTTCTTTCTTTGCTTCGTTTGGCAGCTGTTGCTGCTATGTGTCGCGTGAATGAGGGGAGGAAGGAAAACAGGTAGGGTGCGGCGGCGTTGAGCTGGACGGCGGCGGCAGTGAGGCCCCAGCCATCGTCGCCCCTCCTCTCTTCCCCACTCCTCCGATCTGCTACTGTTGCTGCGTGTGGGTTTGAGGGAAAAAAAAAGAAACATTTGTGTTGCTGCTGCTGGGTTGGGTGAGAAAGGAACCGGGTCACTGGGTTAGGGTTTTAGGGTTAGGGGTAAATTGGTAATTTCACTTAAAATTGGGAATAATATAGTAATTGAAACCCAAATTAAATCCAACACTAATTATATATAGAAAATACTATTTGCTCACCAATTTCACAAATTATTTTCAATAAAATGCCCAAATCTAAAAATTAGAAATAGTATACTTAATTTCTTCATTTTCCAAAATAGCAGTAATAATAATATTTAAAATATTATTTATCTGATCCAATTCATATAAAATCCTTATTATTTCATAACTATCAACCTTATACTTTAAATATAGAAAATAATCCAATAATTATAAAATTGGATAATAATCATAACTTATCTCAAATCCAATAAATCAAAACTTGCCTTAATTATCTTTAATAAAATAATCTCTGAAATCAAGGCTATAAATAATTGTAGGATTTAAGACTTGATCATAATAAGACTTTTCAAAGATTCTGGTCCTTACATACTTACTCAAATATATGTTGGAATAAATTGCTTTATAATCCAGATCATCTATATTGAATCACGAAAAAAATATATATCATAGTGCGGAAGCGTACCTTTACATATAGAAATTAGAAATTAGAAATTAATGGAAGAGTTGTCTCAGTCTTTCTCAACCAAAAGTTTCTATATCCCTAATAGGACAGCTGAATAGCAACTCCTCTGATGGAAAAAGAGTTGTTGAGGCAGTTTTGGTATGTTGAGGACCGAAATCCTGAAGTCAATATTTATATTTGAGTATGGCACCCATTAAACCCTAAAACCGAATAAAAATAGTATCTAAAGCCCAAAAGATAATATCTAGTTTTATTCTCATTTAATTGATTAATTCCAAATCAAAAGTAATTATGACTTATTCAATTTAACATTTATAACAATAAATGAGATCACCGTTATATAAGTCATTTAATTTGAAATAGTACAACTTGTGATTATAATTAATATATTGCCCACAAACAAATTAGAAAATTAAATAATTTCCTAACAATATAGGCATTCAAACTTAACAATTTTAATATCAAAATACATAATAAATTAAAATAGTACATTACACTACAAGAAAAATTTTGGTGACCTATCGCCACGCTTTATTTTTTGCCACGCTTTTACAGACTGCCATGCTTTAAAAGCGTGGCAATAGTGAGAGATACGGTCACGCTTTCAAAACGTGATGATAGCAAGACGGCCATGCTTTAAAGCATGGCGATAGCGAGATATACGGTCACGCTTTTAAAGCATGACAATAGCCTTATCAAATTAAAAAAAAAATTTCTTTTTCTGACTTTACCTTCATCACTGGAGTGAACTACCAACCCGTCCCCTGTCCATTTCGCAAAATGATAAAGCAACCCCTGACGAATAAAGCAATCCACTTCAGTCCCTGTCCCATACTTCTGTGACACAAGGCGGTCCCTGTGGGTGAATCTCCAGTAACTACGAACGAAAAACGTTGAGCTGTCACGGTGAGTGTGTGTTAGCTTGATGATGTGGATGAATGCTGTAGACGTGGACACCTCAAAGGGTCAGGGGGTTAATTGTCCCCATCCACCTCAAATGGTCATGGGGTTAATTGTTCCCATCCACGTCAACCAAAACGACCTCCCTCTTCCATCTTCGCTCAACTGCTATGCCGGAATGGAGGAACCGCCACCACCGCCCACCTTTGCCATCCCCAACAACCACACCTGGAGCTACTGGTGGTGGAGTAAGCAAGACTTCTTTTCGGAACCCTCATTCTAGAGCTTCACCACCTACCGGGCCGACTTTGCCTCCGCGTGCCCCCATCTAAGGGATCGCCTCCTCAGCCGCTCCTCTGACAACAATGAGCTCAACGGCCTCTCTCACGCTAGCCAGAATCCCATGCGCCACTGCCTCACCGCCTGGGACCTCACCTGGCTCACTTTCGGCTCCGAAATCTTCGCAATTATTGGCCAGGAGCCCCGCACCGACGCCAGTCCCACCATCATTCTTGCTTACGTCATCTCTGGCTTCTCTGCCCTCCTCTCCACCCTCTGCTACAACGAGTTTGCAGTCGATGTCCCCGTTGCCGGCGGCTCTTTCTCCTTCCTTCGTATCGATCTTGGTGACTTCATTGCCTTCCTTGCCGCCGGAAACATCCTCCTCGAGGCTATTGTAGGCGCTGCCGGCCTCGGCCGTTCGTGGTCCTCTTATTTTGCCAGTATGATCAAGAACAATCTGGATTTCTTCCGGATCTGGGTGAATTCCTTCCAAAAAGGGTACAACATGCTGGATCCAATTGCTGTTGTCATTTTTTTATCGCCAATGGTGTTGCAATGAGCAGCACTAGGAATACCTCAATCTTGAATTGGCTCAATGATAAACCACTATTTTATGGTTTATCTTGTGCTAAATTGAGTGGATTTTATCAGTTCTTCGGACACTGATTCATACAAACTGCATGGTTTTACAAATACGTCCTAGTTTTGTTCCATGATTGAAAACTTGCTTCTGAAGCCTTTAAATTGTCAATTTTTAATTCCCCTCTATACCATTTGATGTCGTGATTTGTGTGTTAAGTTTTTTCAGGCTGTATAGGGCATGAATGACTTAGAGGATGGAAAGGAAGCATGCAAAACTAGAAGGAACACAAGAAACTAAGGAGCTGAGTAGCGAGGATCGACGCGCACGCATGCCTGACGCGTGTGCGTGAATTGGCGCATCATAAGCGACGCGTATGCGTGACAAGCGCAGAAGGCCAGCGACGCGTACGTGTGACTGACACGTACGCATGATTTGCGTCACGTGCTGCACTGATCAGAACTCGCAGGGGGTGATTTTGGGCTAATTTTGGACCCAGTTTTCGGCCCAAAAACACATACTAGAGGTAGGGGGCAAGCTGAGACTCAAGGGAGATTCACTTTCAGTTAGTTTTAATTTTTAGTTTTGAATTTTAGAGAAAAAACACTTCTTCTCCTAGGGTTCTTAGTATTCTTAGTTTTGTGCTTTGGAGTGGATATTGAAAGAGTTGCTACTACCTTCGATTGAAGTCTTCATCATTATAGTTTGCCTTTCTATTATTCTACTCTTTTTGTTTTCCATTTAATTGCTTGTGGTCATATATGGATATTGTTAATTTTGAATTTATTAATGCAATGAACTATTTTTATTTTTAATTCCATTTCTTGTTTGATTTCCTTCAATTAATTATCAGCTTTAAATTTATTTTTATTAATTTATTTTAATTACCATGTCTCCTATTTATTCTTATTCCATGTTGTGGGAAAATGGCATTCATGTTATGATTTAAAGCTCTCAACTTGGCTTGGGAGTTGATTAATTGGAACCCCTTGAGTTGGAATACTCAAGTATTAATTTGTAATTGGAGATTGCTGGCTAACTCACTTTTTACTAACTCTAATCCTTCCCTAGGAAGGGATTAGGACTTGTGAACTAGAGTTAGTGTTACCCATATAACCTTCCTTCGCAACTGTAAGAGGATAACTGAGTGGAAGTAACAACCTTTTACTATTGTACTTAGGAAAGTCAACAAGGATAGAAACTCCAATTAATCTTCTCTTAGCCAAGGCCTTTTTAATTCAAATACATAACACCTCTTGCTATCATTCATTGCTTCGATTTTCAGTTATTTATTTCTTCGTTCTCAAACTTCAAAAGTTTCTCAGAAAATTCTTGATCAATAATTTCCACTGTTGTGTCAACTCTTTGGGAAACGACCTGGGAATTCTACTCCCAGTTATTTATTCTTAATTGTGACATCTTTTAAATTGATAGTGGGAATTTTGTCGGTTAGGACTGTACTCACAACGCTGCTTTTGTTAAAATTTCTTAACCGGCATTTTTCCACCCATCACTCAGCTCCATTGCCACTATGCTTGTTATTGTGTTCATCATCGTAGTTGGATTTGTTCACGGTAAAGCCTGAAACCTGACGCCATTCTTCCCTATGGGGATGAAGGGAGTGTTCAATGCTGTTGCGGTTGTGTATTGGTCTTATATAGGCTTTGACATGGTGGCAACTATGGCTGAGGATGGCGGATGTTGGTTGGGGATAGCGGAGGTGGGCGGTGGTGGTAGTTCCTTCATTCTAGCATAACAATTGAACAAAGACGGAAGAGGAAAGTCATTTTGGTTAACGTGAATTGGACAATTAACCCCCTGACTATTTGAGGTGTCTACGTCTGCAGCATTCATCTACATCAGCAAGCTAACACACATTCACTGTGACAACTCAGCGTTTTGTGTTCGTAGTTACCAGAGATTCACCCACAAGGACCGCCTTGTGTCACGGAAGTACAGAACAGGGACCGAAGTGGATTGCTTTATTCGTCAGGGGTTGCTTTGTCATTCTGCAAAATAGACAGGGGACAGGTTGGTAGTTCACTCTTATCACTGCACAATATAAATTTTTAGTCCTTTTTTATTACCAAACTTATAAATATATTATGCAATTTTTTTATAAGACAAATCAAACAGTAATTAGTGACATATATAATTTTTTCTATAATTGTTTTATACATTAATACTCAAATACAAAATAAATCTCAAGTTAAAAAATCTGATTTCTCAACATTCTTCTCAATCAGAGCATAAAAGCATAGAAATAATATATAAAATTGCAAGTCACATTATATATAATGAATTCTATGCTTGTCCTCTACCAACTAACAACAAAAATAAAATTCTTTAAATAGTACAAAATGTTGTCACTCGATTCACGAGTAATTTCCATAACTCTCATGTATTGTTTTCTTCGACGTCTCCATTTTTGCCACCTTTGGTAGCCGTAGCAGCCATCAGCTCATCAAAGTTTGCAGTCCTCCCAACTCCCAAGTATTTCAATCTAAAACACCATTTATCACATGTAGCAGTCAAAAATCAATGCAACAAATCAACGTACAATTATCCTATGCTAACACAAACAAATTTAGGCCAATAACAATTTCATAACTTGGACATGCCAAGATATTCACTTCTTCCTGCTCGATATATCCAGTTTGTCTCAGGTCATACAATCTAAAAGCAGCTGCAAGCAAACAACAAAAGGGATCAACTTTCCATAAATAAAAATGGAATTAGAATCGGTGCTATGAAGAGTACGTCTTAAAATGCTAACTGAAGTCTTACAATTAATTTTTTTTTTCTAAAGAAGCATATGGATGAAAGATACTAAGAACATGCATAAATTTCTCAAATTCTATAACACCATTTCTTTTTTCATCAAAGAGATCAAACACCTAGGAAAGGTCATAAATCAAAAGGCCCAGATTAGACAAGTCAAATATAAAAACTCAAAAAAGAAAAAGAAAACACATCTTTCAAAGAGTTTTTCTCATATACAAAGTGGCGAAAGGATTTCAACTTATCGTTTTAGTTCAAGGGTTACAATGGTCAAAAAGTATCAGTTCGGAAGTGATATAGAAGTGAGTTGTGTGAACCATAAAACATTATCATATGGTGGAAAAATACATTCACCATTTTTATTTAATGAAATACTTGTGAAAAATCTGATTCCTTGAAAGATGTTTTTCGTGCAACTTAAATTTTCCTTCCTTTTAATACAACAAATAGGGATAAGACTAAGAACAAGAAACCATATTTAAGAAAAGGGGATTGGGAGAGATAAAGAGAAATGAAAACGACATTAGAGATGAATTACCCTATCAAAGAAAAGATTCTCGCCAACTAGGGTCTTCAATAGTGCCAATTGCAGCTCTTCCTTCAAATAACAAAAAGAGAAGTATTATTAGATGCAATCTAACCACAAATTCAACATTGTCGAAACAAAAAGTGTAATAGTCAACAAAGATATTTCAACAAAAACTAAGAAACTACCAGACAATGCACAATGTTGGCAGCAACAAGGCATGCCAGACAAAGTTGCTATTGTCAAATATTTTCATTGAAGCTTATCATACTGTACACACAATCAATACAACTTCATGTTTAAATATAGATACATGTTTTAAGTAAATTAGCAAATTATTTCTTGAAGTTATTCTATAAATAAAATTTAATCTTTAAATTTCAGTTATTGTACTTATTAGTATGCTAAATTCACAAGAAGTGTATTATTTTTCATATCAAAACACAAAAGTTTGCTTCGAACATCCCACTAAGCCCAAGGTACAGCGGGCTTAAAAAGAACTTATAAAGAACCTATAAGATTTTCTATCGTGATAAACCTCACTGGCAACAACTTGATACAAAGGTGTGAAAATTCAAACTAATTCTTGACATCAATGGATTAAAGTAACCTTCATTTTTGTGTTTTAATTTGTAAACATCATGCACAGTAGTCCTTAAATTTAATAAAGAGGGAAAAATTGCATTACAACAAAAACAACAACAACAACAACAACAACAAAGCCTTGTCCCACTAGGTGGGTCGGCTACATGAATCAAACGATGTCATTGTGCTCTGTCATGTATCATGTCTACAGAGAGACCGTTTATATGTAGATCTCGTTTGACCACCTCATGGATGGTTGATGAGCGGATAATTTATACGCTTGTTGGCATTGTTTTTAGTATGTTTTTAGTAGAATCTAGTTACTTTTAGGGATGTTTTCATTAGTTTTTATGTTAAATTCACATTTCTGGACTTTACTATGAGTTTGTGTGTTTTTCTGTGATTTCAGGTATTTTCTGGCTGAAATTGAGGGACTTGAGCAAACATCAGATTCAGAGGTTGAAGAAGGACTGCTGATGCTGTTGGATTCTGACCTCCCTGCACTCAAAATGGATTTTCTGGAGCTACAGAACTCAAAATGGCACCCTTTTAATTGCGTTGGAAAGTAGACATCCAGGGCTTTCCAGAAATATATAATAGTCCATACTTTGCCCAAGTTTAGACAATGCAAACTGGCGTTCAACGCCAGCTCTCTGCCCAATTCTGGCGTCCAGCGCCAGAAACAAGTTGCAAAGTGGAGTTCAACGCCCAAACTGGCACAAAAGCTGGCGTTCAACTGCAAGAATGACCTCTCCACGTGTAGACTTCAAGCTCAGCCCAAGCACACACCAAGTGGGCCCCGAAAGTGGATTTATGCATCAATTACTTACTTCTGTAAACCCTAGTAGCTAGTTTATTATAAATAGGACCTTTTACAATTGTATTAGACATCTTTGGATTATCTTTTGATCTATTGATCACGTTTGGAGGTTGGCCATTCGGCCATGCCTGGACCTTCATTACTTATGTATTTTCAACGGTAGAGTTTCTGCACTTCATAGATTAAGGTGTGGAGCTCTGCTGTTCCTCAAAGACTAATGCAAAGTACTACTGTTTTCTATTCAATTCATCTTATTTCACTTCTAAGATATTCATTCGCACTTCAACCTGAATGTGATGAACGTGACAATCATCATCATTCCCTATGAACGCATGCTTGACAACCACTTCCGTTCTACATTAGATTGAATGAGTATCTCTTAGATCTCTTAATCAGAATCTTCGTGGTATAAGCTAGATTGATGGCGGCATTCATGAGAGTCCGGAAAGTCTAAACCTTGTCCGTGGTATTTCGAGTAGGACTCTGGGATTGAATGACTGTGACGAACTCCAAACTCGCGAGTGCTGGGCGTAGTGACAGACGCAAAAGGATAGTAAATTCTATTCCAGTATGATCGAGAACCTCTAAGATGATTAGCCTTGCAGTGACAGCGCATCGGACCATTTTCACAGAGAGGAATAGGATGCAACCAAAGATAAGGGTGATGCCTCCAGACGATTAGCCGTGCTGTGACAGAGCATTTGGACCATTTTCCCGAGAGGATTGAAAGTAGCCATTAGCACCGGTGACATCCTTACACAAAGCCAGTCATAGAAAGGAGTAAGACTGATTGGATGAAGACAGCAGAAAAGCAGAGGTTCAGAGGAATGAATGCATCTCCATACGCTTATCTGAAATTCTCACCAATGATTTACATAAGTATTTCTATCCTTATTTTAGTATTAATTTCGAAAACTCCATAACTATTTTATATCCTCCTGACTGAGATTTACAAGGTGACCATAGCTTGTTTCATACCAACAATCTCCGTGGGATCGACCCTTATTCACGTAAGGTTTATTACTTGGACGACCCAGTGCACTTACTGGTTAGTTATGCGAAGTTGTGAAGATATGTTTAGACCATGGTTCTGTGCATCCGTTTTTGGTGCCATCGCCAGGGAATCAATTTCGAACAATAATTCACAACCTGAGTAACAATTTCGCATACCAATGGTCTTCTTAGGTCTTCCTCTGTCTGTCGCCCCTTGTCCATCTTCCATCTCATCCACCATCCTGACTAGGTATTCTATCGGTCTTCTTCTCACATGTCCAAACCACCTGAGATGCGATTCAACCATCTTTTCCACAATGGGTGCTACTCCGACTCTCTCCCTTATATCTTCGTTTCTTATTTTATCCAATCGCGTATGACCACTCATCCATCTCAACATCTTCATCTCGCCACACTTAGCTTGTGTTCGTTCTCTCCTTTGGCCGCCCAACACTCCGTACCATAAAGCATAGTCGGTCTTATAGCGGTGCGATAGAATTTACTTTTAAGTTTTAAAGGCACTTTTTTGTCGCGTATAAAACCAGATGCACTCCGCCATTTTGACCAACCTGCTTGGATCCTATGATTTACATCCTGTTCAATCTCTCCATTATCTTGTATGATGCACCCAAGATACTTAAAACTTTTAACTTTTCGTAGGATGTTTTCTCCAATCTTCACATCTATATTAGGGCTTTTCCTTCTCAGACTGAACTTACATTCCATATATTCCGTCTTGCTACGGCTTATGCACAGACCATACACTTCTAGAGCTTCTCTCCATAAGTCCAACTTCTTATTTAGGTCTTCCCTTGACTCTCTCATAAGGATGATATCATCGGCAAAAAGCAGGCACCCTAGCACAGGCTCTTAGATGTGCTCTGTGAGTACTTCCAAGACTAATATGAAAAGGTATGGACTTAAGAATGATCACTGGTATAATCCCATACCAATAGGAAATTTTTCTATCACACCACTTTGAGTCTTCACACTAGTTGTATCGAAGTGTTTGACGTGCCAGAAGGTGAAGATAAAGCATTAGAAACTGTCAAAAATGTTACAGCCACTTGAAATTTCTCAGTGGAAGTGGGAAGGAATTGCAATGGACTTTATGATCGGTTTATCGAGGACTAGATCAAGATTTGATGTGGTTTGGGTGATCGTGGATCACTTAACCAAATCCACTCATTTTCTACCTATCTGAGTGAACTATTCAATGGAGGAGTTGGCGAGGTTGTACATCAAGGAGATTGTAAGGTTGCACAGTATGATATCAAGCATAGTATCAGACCGTGATCCCCGATTCACATCAAGGTTTTAGGGAGCTTTCCAAAGAACTTTCGGTACGAGACTATGTCTCAGTACGGCATATCATCCATAAACAGATGGACAGTCAGAATGGACTATTCTGACGTTGGAAGATATGCTAAGGGCGTGTGTTTTGGATCAACCCAAAAGTTGGGACCGTTACATGCCATTGGTGGAGTTTTCTTACAACAATAGCTTTTATGCGAGCATTGGGTCCTGACTCGGTAGCAGAGACTACTGAGAAGATCAAGAAGATTCGAGCAAGGATTTTAACTGCGCAGAGCCGACAGAAAAGTTCTGCAGATCAGAAAAGGAAACTGTTGAAATTTGAAGTGGAAGAACATGTATTTCTGAGGGTTACTCTGACAATTGGGATCAGAAGAGCAATTAAATCAAAGAAGTTGAATCCGAGGTTTATTGGACCGTTTGAGATTCTGAGGCAATTCGTGCCGGTGGCATATCAAGTAGCTTTGCCACCTCACTTGTCTAACTTGCATGATGTATTTCACGTGTCACAACTCCGTAAGTACACATCGGATGCGGCTCATGTGTTAGAGTCCGAGTCGGTCAAGTTGAGGGAGAACTTGACGTTCCATGTAACCTCGATGCGTATTGATGACACTAGTGTGAAGAAATTGCGAGGAAAGGAAGTTTCGTTGGTTCAAGTTGCTTGGAAGAGAGCAGGAGTTGAAGAACATACTTGGGAATTAGAGTCTGAGATGCGGAAGGATTACCCCGAGCTATTCTCAGGTAATCACTAAATTTTGAGGACAAAATTTCTTATTTGGTGGGGAAAATATAAGAACCGCGACTAATTAATCGTTTAATTAAATAATTAATATTGCCCAAAATAGGATCCGAAAATTAGAATGAGAATTAGAAAATTTAAATATGATTTTTGGACTCAGTAGATTTTTCTGAGTTGGAAAATGTAATTTTCTGCGAAAAACTGAGTAAAACCGCGAACCGACAGCTGAACCGGTTGAACCGATTTAAATTTGTCCGGTACTGTGTGAGAATAATTAAAAACAGTAGAAAACCTCAGGAAAATATTAAAAATTAAAACCGGGCATTAATTTTAACGGTTTGGCCCAAAGTTTGGCCAAACGGATTAAAAACGCTAACAGATTGGACTGGGCCCAAGTTGGGCTCAAGCCCAACATATAAATATACTTAAATGAGCTACATTCAGCTCATTCACCACTAAACTCACACACACACACCAGCTGAAGGGAAGAGGGGGAGAAGAGAGAAGAAGTACTATTCACATCTTACTTCAATCCGCCATATCTCGAGCTACAGTGCTCCGATTCGCGTACCGTTGGCAGCTACGCGAAGCTTTTGCCGAGCCTGTTAATTATATTCCACTTGTGTAGGTAAGATTTCTAATTTTTGCTCCCTTCCTGCTGCCCAAAAAATTTCGAATTTGGTGGGTGTTGGTTTTGAGTGAAATTTATGTTTTGGTTGTTTAGGTGCTAATCATTAGTGAGAAAATGTTGGGTTCTATCCCAAATTTTAGTAAATAAGGTAAAGTTTCTCAAGAACCCTTTTAAATTGATTAATTGTGAGTGTTAGGTTTTGATTTATTTGAAATGTATGATGTTAGTTTGAATATTGGAGCTTGTTGGAATTACTCTGGACAATTGGGAGCATTTGGAGTTGAATTGGTGACTTGATTGTGGTTGGAAGCTTGAATTGCACTCAATTTGGGTTTTAGTGCATATTGAGAAGCGGTGAAGGTATGGTTTCAATTTTCTCTATGTAATATATAATGTTTTTGGACACTTAGGCTAGTGACCCATAGGATAGGATTGAATAAAATTGATTGTTGAAATTGTTGTATGATGATATATGATGATTTGATGATTTTGGTTGTTTTGATGAATTGTAATGTTGATGTTGATAATATGGTATTGAAGATTGAGATTTAGATTGATTATGATGATTGTTGGTAATGGTGGAATGATAATTGATTAATGTGTTAGTTGAGAAATGAATATAGTGTTATGTAATTGATAATTGGGATTGATTATTGCATATGGTGAAGTGATGAATTGAGGTATGAAAAGTGTGAGATCTGATGTGTTTTGGAGTTTGATGAGATTGTGGTTTGGTTTTGGTTGGGAAATTGGAAGGTTGAGAACTTGTGAATTTTTGGTAAAAATGAGTTTTGGGCTAACTTTGACGAATCATAACTTAAGCCTCAAAGCTTAAAATTGAATGAAACTTGTTTTAACTTAAAGACGGCTTTGAGAAATTTAAATTGCTATAAAGTTTATAGAAAATGGATTTTTGTAGAGGGAGTTATAATCATTCAAAGTTTGGTGTCAAAATCTTAATTTTGTGAATGCTGCAGAATTTGTGATTTCTGGTTTGTGTGCGCACGCACACCCTTGTGCGCACGCACACCCTGTGGATTTTTGAACCTGTGCGCACGCACACACGGGGATAGGGCTACTGCTGGGAGTGCTAGCACGCTCTGTGCGCACACACAACCAACGAAGCTTTTCAAGCTGTGCGCACGCACAGCCTTGTGCGACGCACACGTTGGAAGGTGTATTCTGTTGAGGGAATTCGCATGCATTGTGCGAGCGAACAGAATTGGAAAATTTTACTCTTGTGCATACGCACACCTCTATGCGTACCCACACATCTTAAAAATCCTCCTGGGCGTGCCACGCACACCCCTCTGCATACGCACACTGCCCTGTTTTTCAATAAAAATCTTGTTTTTAACTGTTTCACCTTTCCAGCGAGCTTGTAAACTTCTGTGACACCTATCTAAGACTTTTTGGCTTGTTTTTGGATGTTAAAACATAGAGAAGGTCTTGGGTGGAATTATTTTGGTATTTCCGGTAAAGGTTAGAGAACGAAAGCTTAGGTTTCTGGTGTACTGAGGGCGGTTCTGGTTGAGTGAGAAGGTGGCATAAGGTATTGGTGATTATTGACAATGAAATGTGAAGGTGGTGAACTAATGAGTTCTGAATGAATTGAGAAAGTGGTGAACTAATAAGCTCAGAATGAAATGATTTTTGAAAACCACTGAATTACTGTTTATTCTGAGAATTATGAGACGCTATGCGCCTGGCAGGGACGGTGGTTAATTCTGCCTGTCGAGGTCGCGGCGGCAGCGTAAGGACGGTGGTTAATCCCACTTACATTGAGATGTGAGGTCTGTGGCAAGAGTATCCCGCTCGCATCCTTCGGATCACTAGAGTGTGCAGGCACAAAATCCTGGACGATGTTCCGAGCACCATATCTCGGGGTTCCCATTATGATTCCGAAGAGCGACATCTCCATGGAGATGTGTCGAGTTGGTAGTTGAACCGACAATGTGATATCACAGCCAGTAGGACAGGCATTCATCATATGCATCTTCTAACTGTTTGTTTGCTTTGTCGACTTGAAATTGCTTGCCTAATTGTATAACATGCCTAATTGCCTATTTGAATTACTTGACATATATGCCTATACTTGTGTTTTACTTGCATTGTATTAATTGTGTATTCTACTGGGATTGAAGGCGGTGGCGATGGGATCGCATGGAGGATAGGTTGATGAAGGCAGTGGGACAGCGGAGAACTGTTAGATTAGAAAATCCTTTAAGTTAGATTACCCCTTTATGATGTTATGGTTTTAAGTTATGCTTTATTGTTTTAGTTATGCTTTAAGATGAATCTTGTGATGGATATGAAGTTCTAGGATTACCTCTGGCGTCCCAGAGTCTTATATCTTACATCACTGGGTACTGTTACCATACTGAAAACCTCTGATTCTCATACCATATTCTGTTGTTATTTTTCAGATGCAGGTTGCAACCCACCTAGGTGAGTTGCTTTGGTGGTGACAGCGCGGAGGCTCTCTATCTTGGTTTGGAGTCTTTTTGATTATTTGGTATTAATCTCTCACTTTTGTATTTACTTTTTCCTAGAGGCTTATTTTTTGAGAGAAACTTGTATAAGCTGTTTTAATTTTTAGAATTCTGTATTGTCTGTATATAGCTAGCCGGCTTAAACTCCGCGAGCTGTGGCTAGATCTTTATACTATTATACTCTTATATTTTGTTATATTATATCTATTTCTTGTGCGTTAGTTTTGTAGCTTCGTGTGTACATTTTGCGCTTTTCAAATCCTGTTCTTTTAGCTGTCTCCTTCATCGATCTTCTAGAATATCTTACTTCTTCTATATAATACGTATAAGCTTTAGAAATGTTGTAACCTTTGATTAACCTTTGCTTTACGATGCGAGGTAAGGCTTAGGATAATTAGGGTATTACATTTAGTGGTATCAGAGCGGTTCGTCCTCTTGAGCCTGAGGGATGGACCGATTGTGCTTCAATGCATACTCTGTGTCTTTTTATTTGATGCTATTAGGTTATCTATTTGATGTTGCATAGCATGCTTGTTTGTGAGTGCCTATTTGGGATAATTGAAGCACTAGGCTTTTGATATTGAGACTGATCACCTTGATATCAATTGTTTGGTGTAGACTGATCACCTACGATACCTCTCCATCATCCTTCTTAATAGGTATATCACTTCAGTGGTTGATCTGCCTGGCATAAATTCAAATTGGTTCTTTGTTACTTGTGTCTCTTTTCTCAACCTCCATTCTATCACCCTTTCCCATAACTTCATGGTATGACTCATGAGCTTGATCCCTCTATAGTTTTCGCAACTTTCTATATCCCCCTTATTTTTGTTGATAGGTACCAAGGTGCTCTTTCTCCACTCATCAGGCATCTTATTTGACCTTAAAATCTCATTAAAAAGCTTGGTTAACCAGTTGATACCTTTTTCTCCAAGGCAATTCCAAACCTCAATTGGAATATTATTAGGTCCTACTGCCCTGCCATTTTTCATCTACTTTAGAGCCTCTTTTACCTCGAAGTCTGGAAAAATTGCTTTGAAGTCCTTAAAGGATTTTGCTAAAAAGAACAAATTAGAATAGTGCACTAGTTTAAGAATAAAATATCGAGCACACAAGTAGTTAAAAATAAATTTCTAAAAATAGAAAATTCTCATGAACAAACTTGAAAAATAGATCCAGACAATGCAAAAATTACTGCAAGTACTTTGTGAATAAGTCCATCATCAATAATTGAGCTACTCAGCTTCTTGAACAACTCACGCAGCGCCTCAATTTCATTAACTGTAATTGAACAACCAAAAAAATAGCAAATCAATCATTTCCGGAAAGGCAAAAAATGTACATTTCCATAACAAACCAATGCGAAAGGAATAAAACCGAATCGAATCAAAGAAATGAACATAGAGAATCCTTGCTCAACTATTACCAGTATTGTCTATTGTGTGTAAACCTGTAATACATAACTGGATAAGAATTCATAGTAAAGCATCTAGCCCAAGTCTCAATTAGTTGTCTACTTTAGTTTTTCACAAAATGAAACTGATATAAATGAAAAAGGATTAAGAACCCCCACCCCCCAGAAACAAGGATCGTTAATGCAAAACTTAAATCAAATAGCAAGGACAATTAGCATCTCAACACATTCACAATTTAGTCTTAAAAAAAATTTTGACAATAAAAAAGTAAGTTAATAAACTAGAGATAACCATCAAATTGATTCCTAACGCTATGATTAATTAGTCATCACTTTATAAATTGATAAGATACTCCCTGCAACTCAAATTAGTATTGAAAAACATGGTGTTAAATAAATAAAATGACAAAAATTAAATAAGTATCAACTCAATTTTCTTCTCATCAAACTTAGTACTCTGAATCAAGCAACTCAATTTTGAGATTGCAATTAGATCATGCAAGTAAAAGAACTCGTTAGGCATCAATGGCAAAGTAGCACACTTATAACATAATTTATAGAAAATGGCTCACTAGCAGCAAAGTAGCACTACCGCACCAGCAGAATGTGTACTACTACGCATCAATCGCAACATGTATGCTCGGATAGCAATAAGCTGGCAATGATTCCTGGTGCAACTATCTTTCTCATTCAGCTTTGAGACAAAACTTGGAGCAAAATCCAAAAAGACTTCACTATGTTCAGGAATACATGAGAATAATTAATAGAATTTTTCAATTAGTAGCTACATATGGGACCTTAGGAATCAATGAAAACCAAATAGAAGTACTGGAAATATATATTAACAAGCCAATTATTCAATGAACATTCTCTTCCAACACAAATAATATTAATAGAGAAATGATGTTTAATACGAAAACCATTCTGCACTATCATTTTGCGCTAATTTTTGTCATGGTGTAGCCTTTATCTTTATTTTTTAATGCATGCTTATTTAATTGAAATGAATCATTATATCGCTATGTCAGGTTTCTGAACTAATGACACTTATAACAGTATGATCCTCAATACCATTTTTCCATTTGTATCAAAACAAATATCAAACCAAATAAAACCCAAAAATTGCAGACTAAACACAACTAGAATAAGGAAGAACTAACAAAACAAAACATCTACCTTTTCACATTTGGATAAGAACGAAACATTAAACCAAGAAAAAATGAACCAAAAAAATCAAAACAAAAAATCAAATAATTTAAAAACAAATAATCAGATCAAGAAAAAATTTGACCAAATAATTTACCACGATGCTGCGAACGCTGAACATGGCTGACAGTTGGTGCTGACGGGTGGCAAGGAGGAGGGTTGACAGAGGGAAATGGAGGTGCAACGAGTAAGGGAGAGGGAGACGGCGACGCGACGACTTCAGAGAGGGAAACGGCAACGTGACGGATGTTGAGCCATGGAGGGACACGGAAGGAGTGCCGACACAGGGAGCACCGGCGGAGGGAGCACCGACAGAAGGGTTGTGAGAGAGGTTGAGCAACGAGTGTTATTGGGAGCGAAAGTGAGAGCGCCAGCGAAGAACGACCACTGCTCCTGCGTGAGAAGGACGGAGGAGGAGGAGAAGAGCGCTATAGTGGGGACTCGCGAAGGCGCCATAAGAGCGACGATGAACCCACCACCGCTGTTGCCGTTCTGCATGTTTGTGTGAGAAGGATGAAGGAGGAGTGTTTGAATGAAGAAAACGAGGGAGAGAGGGAAGCACTGCTACTGCGTGAATTAGGGTTAAGGGAATGGAGAATAAGGGTTTTGTTACTGCCTCACAAATTAAAATATTTTTTGGAACCTTTTGGCCATGCTTTTAAGGCGTGCCAAAAAAATTACAAGAAATGGCCACGCTTATAAAATGCCACTATAACAAAATCCTATCGCCATGCTTTAAAAGCGTGGCTAAATCTCGAATCAATTGCCACCCTCATAAAAGCGTGGCCATAGACTCCTTTCGCCATGCTTTTTAAGCGTAACAAAAAAAAACATGGCCAAATCTGTAATCAATCGCCACCCTCATAAAAGTGTGGCCATTGACCATTTTTGGCCACACTTTAAGAAAAAAGCGTGACCATAGGCCTTTTTCTTGTAGTGTTAGTACAACAATTACAACAAGTAGTTTAGAACATACATTCAAATCCTTCATGATAATGCATCTAGTTCAACATAAAACACACACAAGGAAAGCTTCATAGTTCATATAACACAACCGGAAAAAAAAAAACAAAAATACAATAATTAAATGTTCTAATAAACTAAATCTAAAACTGAAATCCTCCAATATCTTCATCTTCCATGACACCAGTATCATTATCTTCACCATCTTCATTAGAAACATAATTTCTTTTAGGTTCAAGTTCAGGTTCAACATGTCCAACAAGATCATTATCATTCACATGTTCATGTTCTTCTTCAATTACTAAGAACTAAAAACTATGTCCCTAAACTAACATTCTCATACATTTTGTCCCTAAATCAATAATACCAAATAATTAATTTAGTAAGGTTATCCTTATCCATTCCTAAATAATGATAAGAAATTATCAAAAATAAATAACAAAGGTCATATATTCAGAATTTAAATATTCAAAACTCAGTAACTAATAACTAAAAAATACAGTAATTCAGTAACAACTAACAACTATAATTTTTTTTAAACATACTTGAATGGAGCAGACTCAGTGGAAAAACCAAGCATTGTTGTGCTATTTGGCGACGGTTCACACGTGAAAAAACGGTGGCACCGTGGCAGCGCGGCGACAAGCAAAAGGCACGAGAAACGTTGGCAACATGATGAACGACGGCAGTGTGGCGAACGATAGAGGCTCCACGAAGCAGAACAGAGCGAGTCTACGAGAGAACAGAGGTGAAGAACGGACGAGCTGTTTGGGAATGCCCGGACGAAGGCGAGCAGCGTCAATGAACGGACGAAGTACGGAATTGAGAGAGTGAAAGTGAAAGAACAGTGGAGAGGGAGAGAAGAGTGAGTGACGAGCTGGATTAGGGTTTACATACCCTTTCCCTTGTTATTTTTTTCCCCAAAATAACGCCCTTTTTGGCGAAAATGGGAACCCAACACAAATTCGCTGATTCGCGCTCAAACTCGCAATTTTGACCGAGTTTATGTGAATCTATATGAGTTTACCTAGAAATGAATTTATGTCCAAATTAACTCGATTCCACTAACTGAATTCGTAAACTTGTACGAGTTAACTCCCGAGTTTGACAACGATGGACTCCAGTGTCGACAGCATAATAACCACTTACATGCAACTTCAAATTCCTCAGCAATTCTGCTTTATGAACATGCATTGCGACTTGTTGAGTTCTTGTTGCGACATATCTTGCGGACCCATAAAGGTCAATCGATGTGGGTGTTTTGAAAGATTCAAACTTGCAGAAGAACAAGTTAGGAGTAATATGTTTCTTTCCATAGAAATTTAAAACGCCTAAGAAAGAAATTTACCTTTAAATTAAATTATCGTTTGAATACTTTTATTACATTATGCTGAATGTTATGGTGTAGAAGGTTGGAAATGATCTAACTCATGTAAAAAGGTGTGTTATTAGCACTAAGTTGTGAAAGTGTGTGAGAGCAAGGAAATTGGACATCCATCCACGGACATTTTGCACTGTTTTTATATTGATTCTACGACTGCATCTTTCTGCAGTCTTTAGACTACTATCGGCAGGATATTAAGTTTGCTAATCATCAAATTTTCTATAATTAGGATTAATTAATATCATTTGCACTCCTAGTTTGAAGGAAAGTATTACTTGACGTGCAAGCTGAGGTATTAGTTAAGCTAATAAATGTGTAAATCAGCATTTTAAGCTGAGTTAGTTAAGCTAATTCATCACATTATATATATATATATATATATATATATATATATATATAAAAGTTTGGATTAATTTTTGAAAAAATACTTATCTTTTTTTTCATCTTTTTAATAACAATTTTTTTCAAAGATAAAAATTATTTTATATTTAAATGTCTTTTTAAAGAGAATTTTTAAGTATTAAAAATGTCTTTTATTTTTATTTTTTTAAAAGCAATGTATTATTAGCTTTATTTACTTTTCTTAATAAATTTTTTTTAAAAGACGTATTTAAATAAGTTTCAAATTGAATAAAAATACTTTATTTTTCAACAAAAAAATCACTAAAAAAATAGATTTTTTATTTTAATAAATAAAATAAATGTAATAATTATCAAAATAAATAATTTAAAAAAAATATTTACCGATTTAAATTTTCTGGTCTTATCTCATTTACAGTGTAAACGAGATGACATTTAACGTATCTCGTTTACAGTGTAAACGAGATAAGACACGTCAGCTGCACCGTGTCTATCTCGTTTACACTGACTGCTTATCTCGTTTACACTGTAAACGAGATAAGCCCTGTGCACGCCTATAAGTAGAAGTCGTTTACAGTGGCTGTGGGGCTCCAGTTTGACTTAGTCAACCTCTTTCTCCCCTCTTTTGACCCTTTCCTACCCTATTTTAGATTGATACGGTGATGGCGCGCCAGGCGAGGAACGACTGAGACATCAACAGGCTGAACGAGACGTCGCATTACACGGGGGCGGCCAACTTCGAGGTTAGTTGTGTTCTTTTTGTTTAATATAAGTATGTCGCCATTGTTAGGGTAGTCCTGAAGTGACAAGAACGCAGTTAAATGGTTTAGTGATAGGTCTCTAGGAGGAACTCTGTTTTTCTTGTGCTAGGTTGTTAGTATTTATAACGTTCTAATTAGGAAAGGCTTTCTGGCATATGTAATTTAGAGACATGTGTAGGCTAGAAACATGGAAGTATATTCTTAAGTAGAAGTAACTGTAAGTTAGATAGAAATATTTGTTGTGTATCACGTTAAGGTGATTTAATTACTAGAAAAACCAAAACGTAAGAATTCAGTACTATGCATAAATTTATGATCATCAGTTTATAAGGTTGAATTTTTTTATTCTTCAGAGGCCTCGCCTTCTACTGCCCCAGCGAGTAAGTCATATCCTTCCTCCACCCGACGCCATCGTCTCGTAGCTGGCTGAGGCCGGATTCAGCGACACGGTGCCACTCAGCGACTTCACTTTTAACAATTCCCTTATTTTGGCACTCGTGGAGCGATGGTATCCAGAGATGCACACGTTTCATCTCCTGTGGGGTGAGGTCACTATCATTCTGCAGGATGTGGCATACCACCTAGGCCTATGCGCACATGGTAACCCCGTTGGGGTGCCTTTGTGACTTTGGTAGGTGGTACGGCACGGAGATGTGGGCTATGGTAGAGCAGATGCTTGGTGCCAGGCCACCGGTGGCGGCACAGCAGGCTGCGCAGAGGAAGGAGTCCTTTACGCTGAAGCTCGTGTGGCTGCAGGATCGTGTCCGCCAGATGCCCTCGACAGACGACCTGGAGCCCCTCCGACAGCACGTCAAGTGCTATATTATGTTACTTATCAGAGTGTATCTGATGACAAACAAGTCCAACAACTTGGTGCACATACGGTTGCTACCGCTTCTCCGGGACTTCGGGGAGTGTAGGGCGCTTTCCTAGGGCTCGACTGTGCTGGCCTGGACGTACCAGTCACTTTGTTCGGCGGCAAAGCAGGGCGTCACAGACATCACTGGTTGCACTCCGCTGTTGATGAGTTTGATCTATAAGAGATTTCCTCAGTAGTGTCCACCAGATAAAGGAATCTACCAGTATCCACTGGCTGTGAGGTAACAAATGTTTATTTATGTATTTCCATTATATATTGTTGTGACCTCATATGGGATGTTACTTAATGAACTGTATATATCTTCTTCGGACCTGTCAGGTTGGTTGGATTGCAGCAGCAGAGTAGGGATCAGCATCAGGCCAGGGTTTTGCATTGGAGGGTTTCAATCGGCCGGTTACGGTTCGACGAGATAAGCCATGATATATAATATATTATGATTTTCTGAGGTTATGTGTAGTTTTACAATAAATTTTTTATTTTTACATAGATATAATGTGGTTAATTATGTCGGTAAAGCTTTAATTCAGTTTGCATGGAGAGTCTACGATGACCCTACGATGTAGGCTTTGTGCCCGCCCTGGTTCTGTACGACCTAGGCATCTCCCGTCGGTTGATTAGGATATCCCCTTCTTGAATGACCGACTTGCCTACAGAGGTCACACCACTTCTCATGTTGCTCGACCTCATCCATATCATTCCGGAATCTAGTGGACACGGGCCTTCCAGTCGCCTTCCAACACATGACTGGGTTAGAACACAGCATCGTCCCATGCCACTCCGCCCACAGCAACTCATCAGGGATAGGTGGAAACTCCATCTCGTACACCTTGAACACAGCTTCCTGTATGTAGATTGGATGCACATATGGGGCCCACTCAATGCTAACGGTGGCGCACCCGGCAAGTGCGTGGCGGCACGGATAGTGGAGAGACTGGAATAAGCCACAATCATACGTACCTTCCGATAGTCGGACACGGAAGGAACCTTGCGACCATCCCTCGAACGACTCTAGCTCCTCCACAACAAACACAAAGGCCCGACTATCATAATGAGTGACACGCATCTTCGGTATGCCTTCTCTATTCTTCTCAATGGCGACCAAGAGTCTCTGGGAGAAGCAGCATCCAGCCACCAGCTGTGACTACGCCTCCTTGCCCTTCGTCACGAACAACTTCTGCAGTCTTTTGTATGTGATGCGCACAATGGCTGAAATCGACAAGTACCGGGTCCCCTTCAACGCTGCATTGATGCACTCGGACAGATTTGTGGTCATGTAACCAAAACCGCCGCCCGCTGTCGCAATGTTGTAGCCAAATCTCCTTCCTGAAATGACCCGCCCAGTCCACCATCGACGGGAAAACTCCTCTCAAGGCATCCATGTACCACTCATACCCAGCCTTGCTTGGACTGTAAGCTGCGTTTATGAGGTATCTCTTGACCTCGGTTGACTTGAATCGAATCATGAAATTCGCAGCCATGTGGCTTATGCAGTAAGCATGGAAGGCTCTTGGGGGATGCCAACCACTATCATCGGAGCTTAGCACGGCTTTGATGGCCTGAGATCTGTCGGAGATAACCTGCAGGCCATCTTGTGGGGTGACGTGGCATCTAAGATTAGTAAGGAAGAACGACCATGACTTGGTGCTCTCGGACTCGACAATGGCAAAAGCAATAGGCAGGATGTTGCTGTTCCCATCTTGCGCCACCGCAATAAGCAACACTCCACCATACCTGCCATACAGATGCGTGTCGTCTACAGATACAAACGGCTTGCGATGCTTGAAGGCCTCGACACATGACGAGAAAGCCCAAAAAACCTTGTCGAACATGCTGCAGTCGCGTACCAGGAGGTGTCCATCGTAGAACGGTTTGACGCGTAGGTCACAAATGGTACCAGGAAAACAGCTCTGGAGTTCCTGAAGCAGCTTTGGCACCTTGTTGTAAGACTCTTCCCAATCCCCGTATATCTGTGCAATTGCCTTCTGCTTTGCCATCCACACCTTTTTATAGGATGGTTTGAAGTGATAGCTTGTCTGGACCACACCTTGTAATACCGGAATACTCACAGAGGGTTTGGACTGAATCAACGGCAATATGATCCTGCAGATCAGACTACTATTTAACTGACGATGGTCTTGAGACATGGTGGGTGCTAGACAATTGTGCGCTCCACCAACCCTCTGAACCTCCCTGAACACAACAAAACAGTATTGCTTCAGCCATATCCCTTAATATATCATACAGAAGTACTGAAAAGTACAAGTGAAGTTGAACTTACCAGTATCCAAGGTTCTGCTGAAGGGCCACACGGAGGCTCCATTGACACCCATTTTCAGCTTGACGGCACTGTACATGGTACTTTAACTGGTCTGATTTGATCACCCGGTACTCCACACTCCTGCGAGTACTGTAGTTCTTCGCACCTTGAAGCACTGTTTCTCGGGTTCTAAACCTGTGGCCGACTCGAAACTCTACATCTCCGTCTAGGTTGTAATCCTCTTCACCCGTGTCAGAAAACGGAGTCCTCTCATGCATGGCGTCCAGATCCAGACTGTGATAGTGAGTTGGCACTGCCGATAGCGTCGGAATTAGGCGAGGTGGAGGCAAAACATGGTGCGCCACAGTCTGGACAGGTGTCTCCCGAACACACTCATTCTCATCCCCACCATCGGACGAGTCGCTGTCCGTACTGTCCGCCACGTAATCATTGTCCGACTCCTCCTCGCCCTCCTGTGCCTCATCCACTGGAATGGCGACATGAATGGGCGGTGGTGTGAGAGGTCGGTCGTCCTGTACATAGGTCGAGTGTACGAAACTCTCACCATCACTGTGTCCCACCTCGGCAGAAAGCTCCATTACCTGCTCCACCATGATCCTCCCATGGATGTTGAACATCAGTCGCACATGCTCGTCCCCTTGAAGTTGGAATAGTCGAAACCGGAAGACTCTGTTACCCATGAGTGCCAGCAACCTATACGCCACCCTTCCGATATCCCTCACTTTTGTATTGCTCAATATCAAACTCTTCAAATCTGACAACGTATTCACACACTGAGTGCGAAACAATATCAGATTCTCACACTCAAATATCACCCCATTGTCGCCATTTCTCATACGACAATTTGGATAAACAAGTACAACTATGTATGGACTATTACTGGCCATTAATTCCTTGTTTTTGTGAGAAATACGAGACCAAAAAATGATGGAAAAAATTTGTGAAGAATACCAAAGAGTTACACATCTTTTTATAGCTGTTGTCGTTGTCTTATATATATCTCGTTTACACTGTAAACGAGATGGACAATTCATGTATCTCGTTTGCAGTGTAAACAAGATATATATACATTTCGTTTATAGTGTAAACGAAATAGACACATTACAGCTGACGTATCTTATCTCGTTTATTCTGTAAACAAGATAAGACTGAAAAATTTAAATCGGTAAATATTTTTTAAATTATTTATTTTGGTAATTATTACATTTATTTAATTTATTAAAATAAAAAATCCCTCAAAAAAGTTAACCCAAACTAACAATCTTCTCTCTCTTCTATGTTACATTTCTAAGTGCATCTCTCTGTCGCTGCTCTTATTAGACCTTAACACATAGGACGATTGGTCCTCTCTTTGTGATGGTTGAGACTTAAGAATTGTGATCTAGAAATGTGAGAAACGACCAACTTGTGTGTGCATGTTCAGTTGTTCACTAGATAACATATACAGCAATTAGAAAAGGACATAGAGAATTAATAATATAACTAGTAATATTATGAGTGCAAATAACAACAATAATTAATCATATTGATATTGGTGACTGATGAGTTCTTTAATAGTAGGACAACTATTTATTTATGAGCTTAATTTTGATGTACTGACAATACGACGAGTGACAATGTAACATAATTAGATGCAATGTAAAATTGCTTTATTCTGACCGTATAAGTAGAATTATTTAAAGGAGTTTAATACAATTGGAAGGGTGAAATGATGATCAATGGGGAATACGAAGGTATAGAGGGATGGGATTGGAAGTGTTTGGGGGAGAGTCCCAAACAGAGAAGGCACTAGAAGAGTTGAGCCACTTGACAGTGATTTCAGGGTAGTGACGGTCAATAACATCCTTAAGACTCTCTGTAGAGTTGACCCATTCCAAACCCTTCTTAGTGTATGTCTCTTCATTGAAGTTGCTTGTGAAGAACCTATCAGCTTCTAACCTTCTAGTTGCCATGAGGAGGAATATAATGAAAGCAGTTTCACTAATAGCAAAGCCTTTAATCTTCTTCTCTGCCATTAGGCCAACCAACAAATCAAGCTCTTCAACATCATCACCATAAACATCTTCTAGTACTTCAATTGCTTCCTTGTCATCCGTTAAATCTTCCCATTTCGAGATTGGTATCAACAATAATGCCCTCCTGAATTGGTTGTATCTTGCTACATTCCTCTCTCTTTCCCTATAAACTGCATCATCACATATTTTTTTTATTTTTATTTTTGGCATGTTAGAATAATAGAGGGTAAGGATTAGCTATCATACTTTCAAGAACAGGTAGGTCCACGTGATCTGGCCTTTCTGAGCCGTCCAAGTTTTGCGGTATGAGATCTCTGAGCCACATTGGATAGTTCCAAAGCTCAAGTGCTCCACAAGCTTGGTGCCCCATTGATACTATTTGACTTGTAATCCCTATCTTTGTTAAAGTCTTCTCTCCTTCTAGTCCAATCAAATTCTTCATAGGAATCCTATAATAGTACCAAACCGCAAAGGTAATTTTCTTAACTTTTTTTTAAGATTTGAAAAACATTTAGCAATCAATGTTGATATAACGACAGTATTACTAATAATAATAAGAAAAAGGTAAAAAGTTAATAATAATAATAATGTTCATACTCTTTGATTAACGGTGGAGATTTATTGGGGCCAGGAGTGACAGATATATCTCTGAGTTGAAGGTTATCAGGTAAGAGTGAGTGCATTCTATAAACACTGACAAATTCCTCAGTTAAAGAATATGGAACACCATGATTATTTGGTCTCTTCAATCCCACAAGTCCTCCTAGAATTGCTCCTCCAACATGTCCAAACGTGTCCTTAAATTTCTTTCCCAATAATCCATACCTTGAGCACACAATACTTTAAATTAATTCAATAATTAATCAAATATGCATGTACTGCTAATAAACAGTGTTAGTTAATTAGGCACATATAATTAAGAGGAGAGTGTTTAGAGATACCAATTAGCCCTCATGCCTGCAAGTAGAGTGTCAGTTTTAAGGAGCTCTACAGTCCAATCAATGGTGTGAATCTTTGCAATTACTGCTGACGTCACCAACCTTGCATGCCTATATATTTCTTCATCATCTAATTTTGGGTAGTTTTTCTGTTTTTAATTTGTGCATTCAACTTCAGATACATCAGACAAAATATTATATTACCCATAACTAGGGACAGATCTAAAAATATTATTATGGGGCTAATAACATATATAATATTAAAAAATTATGTAAAAAATTATATAATGTAAAATGTATTAAAAAAATATACCGATAGAAAATATATTTTAAAGTACAAAAAATATGTATATACTTTTTATTAAAGAAGTAGTCGATTCTTTGTATCAAAAAATTTATCGATAATAGAATCTGTATCAAATTTTTCAACAATTTTCTTTTCAATATAATTAAAAGACAATTAGCAAGAAATTCATCTTTCATTTTGTTTCTGAGTTATTTTTCACAATATTCATAGTTGAAAAAGATCTCTCAGTTATAGTAGTTGAAACAAGAGAATTAATACCAAATAAATCAAAAAAGATGCTCACAAGAAAAAAAAAATCCACTTTATTGGATTTGAAAAATTTTATTTAATTAAAAAATATTAGCAATAATAACTTTTCAGATTTTTTTTAATATTGTTAATTACTTTTTAGATATTAAAAATTATTAATATTTAGATTAGACTGAACTTTTATTTATATTAGATTAAATACTAAATAAATTTTTAAAAAATTAAATCGTACTTAATAACTTATTAATTACTATTAATCTTTTTTTAAAAAAGTTGGGAGCCGAGGCCTCCACTCGCCTTGTATGTCCGTCCCTTCCTGTAATTGATGATTTCTAACGGCAACTAACTGCTTCTAGTTATCTCTAACCAACTTAAAACTAACTTAACTAACTAGTTGATAAATATTACTGTACCAAAAAAGAACATTAATTATATGCACACACAAAAAATATAAATTAACTAATATGTTATTTAACTCAATTTTAATGTATATTTATATTTTATATTAGTAGTTGATTTGGTGGTTGATTTTTAATATATACCTAGTATATTAGACATAACATAGAGGCGAAATATATAAAACGTGATGGGTTGTAAAATTTAGGGTATGTTGGTTAATTACTACAGAATACATATACATACCTTGAGAGCATCACAGATAGAATTGTGTTCATGAACAAAAAGGGCCTGCAAAGTTGAGACACCAACCCAACTATTACGGACATCACCAGAGACTGCAATTCCATTTTCATTATGGAGAAGTTCACCTTCTTCAGATATCTTTATCTTCCCATCTTTGAATGTTCTCAATCTCTTCAAAACTTCTCCATTGCTTCCATATATCACACTTGCATCCCTTCAATTTATTGGTTTTAATAAATTATTAATTAATCAGGTCTTATAACAGATACTACTTATATGTTCGTGCTATATGCCTTTTTTTTTCAGATATAGGATTTGTTTGAGTGAATATTTTATAAAAAAATTTTAAAAATAAAAATAATTTTATGTTTAGATATTTTATGTAAAAATATTATTTTAGGGTAAACTATTAAAAATACATCTAAATTATTTTAGTGCTAATAAAAATGTTTTTAAATTTTATTATCGATAAAAAAATTTTTAAATTATTGAAAAATACAATAAAATATCAAATATTAAATATGTATTTTAAAAAATATTTTAGAGGATAAATTTTGATGTAATTTTTTACAAGTATGATTTTAATATATATATATATATATATATATATATATATATATATATATATATATATATATATATAGTGATTTTTTTTATTAACAACCAATAATATTTTTAAAAAATAATAAAAAAAAATTTAGAGATCAAATTTTCATCTATTTTTTGTATATTTTCTAAATAGTTATTTAAATATTTTACCTTATAAAATTTTGGATCAAATATTTAAGCTGTTTGTCAAATACAATACTCATCATTTGCTACTTATAAAAAAATAATATTTTTTGGACATTTTTGTCCTATTTTTAAATAATTAATAACTATGTTTAGATACAATAACATAAAAATATGTTTTGTTAATTTATTATGTTAAAAATATCCTTTTTTAAATAAAAAAATTTAAAAAGAATATAAATTATAATTTCTAAAAAAATATTTTTATATTTTAGTATTTTTATCTTTATTATTAAAATTTTATCAAACACACTGACACCTAAAAAAGCTCTTATTAGAAAAAAAAGTATTCTTAGTGGCATATTTTGACCACAACAGATAAGTATTATTGTCATCATTTCTTTTATTTTACTAAATCAACCCTTTTGTATTAGGATTCTTGTTATTACACTATTAAAAATTAAAATTTAGTATCGGTGAAATGTTGGTTAAAAATAATAAATTTTATTGGTTATATAGTATTATAAATTATTGGTCAACAATAAATTTAATTGTTTTTTTGTTATGAATATATGCAGCTAATATAATAAAATTCCGTTTACATGCATGCGTGTATATGCGTCTGTCATACTATGTACGAACATATAGTGAAGCATATATAGATAGAGTCATAGAAATATTTCTTACCACCATGGTGTTCGAATGTTTTTAGCTCCGGTCTTGATTTCATAAAAGCCTGTTGGAATTTCCTTTGTTTTGTAGAACCTGAAAGACTTAAGTGGGCATTCATCTGCAACTTCTCTTGCCGCTGTCACTTCAATCTGCATTCCAATATTATTTATCAACTTACAACTCACGAAGAGTATATATATATATATATATATATATATATATTTCTCTTTCTTATGAGATGTTAAAATGACACTCTCATTCCTTCTATTTTATAAATGTACATTCTCCTCTTTTCTAATTTTTAAAAAACCTCCTCTTTAATCTATTTTAAACTTTTTGTGTTAATTTTATCCATTTTTTAAAAAAAATAAATTATTTTTTAAAAAAATACCCATTAATAAAAAATTATTTTTTATCATTAAATTTTACTTACCAAAATATCTTTTAATAAATTATTCTTTTATTGATTAAATTGTATTTTTAAAAAATTTAATAATTATATAATTTTTTTCTAAAATATCCTTCAATAATTTTTTAATTATTAAATTATAATTTTACCAAAATTTTCATTAACAATTTTTTTATATTTTACTATTAATTTTTTTATATCTATATATATTATTTTAATATTAAATAAAAAATTTTAGTAAGATTATTTTTCAATATCAATATATATTAATTGTTATATATATTGACAGTGGTAAGATTTTTTATTTAATGTTAAAATAATATATATTGATATAAAAAAATTAATAATAAAATATAAAAATAATTGTTAACAAAAATTTTGGTAAAAACATAATTTAATAATTAAAAAATTATTGAAAAGTAGGTATCTTTAAAAAATAATTTAATTATTAATTTTTTAAAATCATTTTAATAAAAATATAATTTAATCAATAAAAATAATAATTTATTAAAAGGGTATTTTGGTAAGCAAAATTTAATGATAAAAAATAAAATTTTTACTAATGGATATTTTTTCAAAAAATAATTTATTTTTTCTTAAAAAATAAATAAAGTTAATATTAGTTAACACAAAAAATTTAAAATGGATTAAAGAGGAGATTTTTTAAAAGTTAAAAGGGAGGAAAATATACATTTCTAAAATAGAAGGGAGGAGAGTGTCATTTTAGCATCTTGCAGGAGAGGGGAGTGGAATTTTCTCTATATATTAATAACAGTTCATGAAACAAATTTGACACATATTAAGGATGTTGAACTCCTAAATGAGTTAATAACATATATTTCAGATGCAGTATATTCAAAATATATCCAATTTATTAAATAGATTTTGGGTACACTAGCTCTCAAAATTAATGCATTTAAATTCTTTATATATCTCAGATATAAGTTTAATTTGGATAAATAGTTTAATTAAGCTTTTTTTTATAAAAAAAAGCTAAAACATTAACAGTAATTTATAAATAAATTATTTTGTTTTTAGTTTTTTAGTTTTAAAAGTATTTATTTTAAAACAAAAGTGATAAAAAAATTATTATGAAAAAAGTCATTTTTTTAAACTTCTTCATGAATATTTAAATAATTTTTTAAAAAGTTATAATTTAACTTTAAAATTTGTACTAAAGATTAATACTATAATTTTTCGTAAATTAAAAAAAATATATATTTTTGGATCTATCCAAAATGGACCATAATATATTCGTAATATATGCTTAATTATCTTCTACCTATTACATTTGAGATATTGTTCAGATTTTAAATCGGTATATATATTTCAAAAATTACATATAATGATAAATAAACAATTTATTTTATTTATAAATATAAAAAAAGTTTAACTGATGTGTGTTTTAAAAATATATGTTAAAAATTATTAATAAAAAATTATGCAAAATTTAATTTTTAATACAATTGTTATGTATTTACTAAAATAAAAAATTTAAATTTTTTTATTTATAATAACTTTAATTTGTACTCTTAGGATAAATATTAACTAAACTTATAATAAAAAATCCGATTGGTAGGTGGGGTGGGTGTTGATTTTTAATGGGGATTACATGTGGATGCATTTAACACTGCTGTTGGCATTAATTTTGATATGCATATATTTCATCAATTTTGCATTTTGTGTCTTTGTCTTATCCATTTAAATGTAATTAAACATATGATATGATAGACATTAATGTTATCTTTTGGAAAATATGGAAAGCTACTAGGAAGTTGGAGTATAAGTTATTGGCTCCTGAAGTTATTTCATCAAAATAGAAGCCAAGAGTGATGAAACAGAAAAACAAATGTGAATTCTGCACTCTGGTGTAAATAATTGAAAAATGATTTGTTAAGATTAAGGTACTTTGATTAAAAAAAATTAATTTTTTTATTAAATATACAATAAATACATTGAAAAAAATGTTTAAATTCTTAAATATAAACCTTCTAAACTGAGACTCTAATCCATATTCTTAATTAGCAAATTTTATTAAAAAAATATTCTCTTTTCGTATTAAGTACCTCTTTTTAGTTTTATATTTGTATTACATTAATTATTATTTTTAAATTTCAATAACTCATTAATTTATTATATTTATTATACTCTTTAAGTATTTTATTAAAAATTAATGAAATTATTACTGAAAATCATAACTATGAGGAAAAAAAAAGAAAATATGCTTTAAATAATAAAGGTTATTTTAGACTTATTTTTTTTCTCAAATTTGTATATTTAATTTTTATAAAATTTAATTATTCCCTTAATAATTGTATATAACTAAAAGAAAAAAATAAGAAAGAGAGTAATATACAAATTTTTGTATTTTATTTCTTTTCTTTATACATGACTTGAAATATAAAATTTAAATAAAGACTTGGCTGAAAATTTTAATTTAATATTTAATTTAAATTTGATGAGTTTAGATAAAATATACTGTTATTAACATGTATTTTAATAGTCTTATTATTATTATTATTATTATTATTATTATTAGTGAAAGTGTTAATTTTTCTTTTAATAATTACACAATAAATATATTGAAAATTCAAAGTTCAAACAGATTTGTAAGAATTTTTGTAATTAATAATTTTGTCCTCAAAATATATGTTAGCAAAACTCATGTTTTTAATCTAAACTTTTTCTTCACATATAATAATTTTAACTAATGTATTTAGCACAGTTATTAGCAAGATGCTTGAATAATCATATGAATTATCAATTATCATTTTTTTTTCTTGGTATTTGTTGTACCTGGTTGGTGTCCTCAAGATGATCGATCCAATCATGTATCATAAACTGAATCCAAGAAGCTGCAATCACATTGAATTGTTTGCCAGTGTCTTTATACGTTTTACGCGCCAGAAGTTTTGTTGCTACCACACTTGGATCCGGCTTCAGTAACTACTTGCAAATAACTCATCATTATTGAATGAAACATTTGAAGTTAATTAATTATGAACTTATGATTATCAATACTATAAATAAGTAGAAATTTACTTTTCATTCTTTTCTATTTTCAGCTTCCAATATATTTTGAATTAGACTTTGTTCGATAAAATTTTTTAAGAAGATACTTATACTTTTTAAAAGTACAATCCTTTTATTTTATATTTGATAAATAATAAAAAAAAATATGTATTTATATTTGTAGTTTTTAAAAGATACAAATACTTTTGAAAATATCTAAAATAAATTTGTTTAAAAATTAATTTGTGGTGATCAAAACTAAAACAAATATAATATAATCTTGTATATTAATTAATTTTTAAATTTAACTCTTAAATTTATATTTATTAAATATAGATATTATCATTTTTATAAGTTCTTTTTAAAAAATAAATAAAGCCTTAATTATGTCTCCGCTTTTCAATAATAAAAAGTATAACTTATAACAAAAATATAAAAGGATAAGCATGTTAAAAGTGAATTTGTTACTAGTTGAATAATAAAATTTTCACTAATAATATTTGAGAATTAAATATGTCAATTCTTTTTAAAGGTTGAAGGTCAAATTCATCCAATAATAATAGAGTTGTGCGAGATAAATTCGTCGTCTTGTCTCACAATTAGAGACTTCAAATAAAAATAAAAAATAATTCATAAAAAAGGATGATATTTTCTTGATGCGATAAGTCTCATGTATATCAAAGTGAAAATTTAGTCTTTGATCTAATTAAGAAGTTTTATTTTATTTTATGATGAGGACCTTGTTTTTCTGATCAACAGGAAGAACATTTCTACCAAAGAAAGAGCCTTGGCTTCCAGCAACTTCATTGAAGGGATCATTGTATTTTCCGTCAGAAGTTCTGAATGGAAAATCAGAAGGATTAAACCTAACACCCTTTGGTGTTGTTCCAACGTTGAAGAGGTTGTATTCTTCGTGAAGGTGCCTCCTAATCCCCAGATATAGTAACCCTAATAAAACCGGTAACCGGTGCCATTTGATCCCTAACTTGTCCATTGAGTGTATAATCTGTGTTAATCCATGAAAAAAAAATAATTAACCAAACATATTAGAGAACATAAATACACACACACACACACACACACATATATATAATACAGCATGGAATAATGACATGATCGATGATAATAATAATAATAATAATAATAATAATAATAATAATAATAATAATAATAATAATAATAATAATATGGGAGGTTTTTTTGTTACTATGAAGAGAAAAGAGTCAATGATTGTCATCTTAGCAATTGCTTTATGAAAGTCTTTATGAATGAATTGGTGTTGGAATCTTGTGGCTAGAACTTTAATTGGATCCATTACAATAGACCACATGCTTGAACAGTTGGACTAACTAGCTAACACTACTCAGCACTGCTAATAACTTTGATGAACCAATGAATATGTATCTGTGTATATCTCTCGGAAAGCTAATACGTCGTATTTATAATCGCAATTCGCAAGGGAAAGAAAATTTTTCTTCTTTTTTTTATCAACTGCTAGGGCCTTTTGGGAAAAGTCCACGTTTATCAAGTGATTTTCATTCTTAATTTAAAAAAAATGTTGGTGGTTATTATGTCATTATTTATACATATATTTTAAATTATTCTCTACATATAAGTCATTTAATCACATAAATACAACAAATCATTTATATTCATGCGCCTCCACTCGTTCTTCTTCTTTTTCTTCACTCCTTCTTCATCTTCATCTCCTTTTTTTTGTTTTTTTGTTTCGTTGTCATCATCACCAACACTATCTCCTCCTTTTCCTCTTTCTTTTCTCATTGAACTTTTTTCTCCCCTTCTTTTTATCATTATGATTATCATCGTTATAGTCATCGTCGTCTTCTTCTTATACGTATCATCGTTATCGTTATCGTCATTATTGTTAGGAAAAATATATGGTACCAACATATTATCTACCAACTTATTGCCAACAATAATTAATTATTATATTTTAAACACATATATAAAGAGGTACATTCAGAAAATACATCTATAAAGACACTTCTATTAAACACTGCCATAAAAAAAGATATTTTTATTAGACACATCGACAAAGACACTTCCATTAAACACAGTTATAAGTAAGAGTTGGTAGAAGTTGGCAGAAATGTTGTTGGTAACGTAGTGGGATTGTTATTGTTATCGTTATCGTGGAATTTTTGTCACATTGATAACATTGCCTGATCCAAATTTTTATCATAGAATTTTCTTACGTTTCTTCTTGTTTTACTCTCTTAACAAGAAAAAAAATCAAACAAAAAAGAAGAAACATATAATGCTACAAAATTACTTAGAAGATAATGAACATACATTCATTCAACTAAAAGAAAGAAAGAAATAAGAAAATAAAGAAAAAAAATATAGTATTAAAGAAAATATTTTTATCTATTTGCAGTAAATTTTGGTGTAAAACTAAGATATTTTTGTGTATTGTTAAGAAATTTCGGTATATTTGTACTGATAAGTTCTGCATAATTCAAAACTCTTCCTCTTCCTCCTCCTCATCTTTTGCTGTTTCTTTTTGTGTTTGACTAGGTAGACAATGACTTTTGTAAATAATATGAACAATGGGCTCTAGAATTGACCCAATAAAGTAAAAAAATATTCCACCCCCAAATTACCTCTAATCCTAAACCTTAACATTAGGATAAGCATCTACACACCTAGTGAATTAAACATCCAGTCATTATTAACTGTGCATGAGTAAATCGAATCAAAAGAAATAACCATCCAATTAAAAATAATGAACATAATTATCTGCATACCTATTAAATTGAACATCCGATATATTCATTGTTCACATTGTTTAGAATTTTCATTGTCTACTTATACTTTTTTTTCTTATTCATCTTTTCCTTTTTATTTTACTTTCTAAAGTTTCTTCTTATTTTACTCTCTTAACAAGAATAAAAATAAAAAAATCAAATAAAAAAGAAGAAATACATAATGCTATAAAATTACTTGAAAAAGAATGAACCTATATTCATTCAACTAAAAAAAGAAATAAGAAAAAAAAAAGAAGACGAAAAAATGCAGCATTAAAAGAAATATTTTTGTGTATTTGTAGCAAATTACGGTATAAATATTTATGTGTATAGTATTATTGTTAAGAATTTTCGGTGTATTTGTACTGATAAATTCTATATAATTTAAAATTCTTCATCTTCCTCCACCTCATCTTTTGCAATTTCTTCTTTTTTTTCATTATCATCATCTCCTTTTTTTTCTTATTCATCTTTTTCTTCTTGTTTTACCTTCTAAAGTTTTATTCTTATTTTACTCTCTTAACAAGAATAAAAACAAAAAAATCAAACAAAGAAGAAGAAAAAACACATAATGCTACAAAATTACTTGAAAGAGGATGAACCTACATTCATTCAACTGAAAGAAAGAAAAAAATAAGAAAATAAAAAAGAAAAAAAATTGCAGCATTGATGAAGAAAATATTTTTGTGTATTTACAGCAAATTTTGGTGTAAAACTAAGACATTTTTGTGTATTGTTAAAAAATTTCAGTATATTTGTACTGATAAGTTCTATATAATTTAAAACTCTCCATCTTTCTCCTCCTTCTCATCTTCTGATGCTTCTTCTTCTTTTTCTTTTCAACATCATCATCTCATTCTTTTTCTTATTCGTCTTTTTTTTGTTTTACTTTCTCAAGTTTCTTCTTGTTTTACTCTCTTAACAAGAAAAAAAGTAAAAAAATCAAACAAAAAGGAAGAAGTATATAATGCTACAAAATTATTTAGAAGAGGATGAATCTACATTCATTCAATTAAAAAAAGAAAGAAAGAAGAAAAAAATAAGAAGAAAAAATGCAATATTAAAAAAATATTTTTGTGTATTTGTAGCAAATAAATTACGGTGTCAAACTAAGATATTTATGTGTATTATTACGAATTTTTGATGTATTTATACTGATAAGAAGAAGAACATCAGCAATAAAAATAACGACGAAGAAGATGAAATACGCGAAGAAGGTGAAGAAAGAACGCGGAAAAAAAAGGAGAAAAAACACAAAAAAAAAAGTAGGAGGAAGACGCAAGATACAAACGTTGGAGGAGGAACGACATGATTTTACACGCGTTATGTAAGTGGATTTTATTAGGTTATAGTTAACTTGTATGAACTTGTTTATCAAAAAATTTGTATGTATAACGAGGCAGGCATTGATATAAAAAAATTTGTTTATATAAAATTTTATTATTAAAAATATAAAAAAATGTAAACTTTCAATGTATTTGTTTTGAAAGAATACTAGAGGTAGGTCAATCAGAAAAATACTTTTAAATTTCTGACCATTGAAAAATATTTTTAAGTCGCTGACCTTCACAAAATTTGGACGGATCAGTCCCTCCATCCAAATGCCTCCGTCAGGCCCAATGAAAAATGCTTGTCACGCGTACGCGTGGGTCACGCGCTTATGCGTCACCTCGCAAACTTCCCTCTCACGCGTACGCGTGTATCATGCGTACGCGTAGCTTGGCAAACTTCCCTCCCACGTGTACGCGTCGTTATGAATTCAACAACTCTTCATTTCTTCATGAATTCTCCATTTTGCATGTTTTTTTTTCCACTTTTTTCAAGCCATTCTTTTGCCTTCAAAATTTTAAATCACTCAAACAAACAAGGCATCGAATGAGAGAAAAGTAAAAATGATATAGCCTCTACATGATTAAAGAAAGTTACAATAATGAAACTGCTCTCAAAGTTAAAAGTCACTGTTAGTAACATTTTTTGTCGGTTTTTTTCTTTTTCTTTTTTATTTTTTGCATCATCATAGCCTTGCATTGTACATCAAAATGTTAATTTAATATTCTTTTACATCGTACTCTTATTCCAGTATTCTCAATAATCTTATTCTTAATATTATTTTGGAATCCAACGTTTATGATTATATTATTACCTATGATTAATTTTTTATTTAATTTGTCTTTTTTAATAAGATCATAATTTATATTATAAAAAAATTACACTAAAATATAGTACACGAAAATTATAATTATAAAAGAGAGTACTTGGTCCGGCCATTATAAATCCAATATCATAAATCGGCTTTACCATTCATAACTCGGCATTATTCACATCATTACTCAGAAAATCAGCGTTACAGTTCGGCATTACAGTCATTAAATCGGCATTACAGTTACTAATCGACAATCAATTTCATTTATTGAAAAGTGATGTTACAAATCAGCTTAACGGACTGCTTCACAAATATGAAACGTCCAACATGACATTTACCCTTATTATTGCTCTTTAATACAGACAATAAAACAGGAACATAACCGATTTATACATTATCACCTATAAAAAGGTATGATCTTCTATTTTAAGGATACATTGAATTCTTAATACTAACTTAAGTTTCGGAGTGCCTTTGCAGGTACACTCCCCCCCTGTTTCTTGCTCAAACCTCTACGTGATTGGACACCCTCTTGGAGTAAAGCTCGGATTATAATAAGGCTTAAAGGTCGGCACCGAAACTTAAATAGCTCGGCGTCGACTCCCAGAGACCGAGCTCTCCCTCCAGGTATCCATACAAGAACAATTGGCGTCCACTGTGGGGCCGAAAATATAAACCTCTCTCTATATCATCGGCCTCGAGGTTCCCGTTTTGAAGTCATGGCTAAACAACCTCTACCCTCGCCATCCGAATTGCTCCGGATGGTGACCGAGTTGCGGCAAGTCGTGGCTGAGGAGAACCAAAGAATGGCAAATCAAATCGCTAACTTGAATAACACTCGAACCGAAAATAATGATCAACAAGAACGGACAGAAGAAGCCGAGCAGCAGTCAGGGCCAACACATGTCTCAGACACTGCTCGACAGGAAGAGGAGCATCCCGAACATAATGAGAACACTCAGAAAAACATCGAAAATGACGATCAAGAAAGCTCCCCTGGACCATTTACTCTGCCGACCACCCTAACTCCCTATGATGGGTTAGGTGATCCGAAGAAATACATCAAAAAGTTCACCTCCATAATGATAGTAAACGGTGCATCTGATAAAGTTTTATGTCGTTGTTTTCCATCTTATTTAGACGGTCCTGCACTTGATTGGTTTTATTCTTTGCCTGCAGGTTCCATTTCTCGATTCTGAGACATATCAAAGCCCTTTGAGGAGCACTTTGCTGGATCAGCCATCTACCTCCACGACTCCGATTACCTGAACACAATCAAGCAAGGCCAGCACGAAAGCCTCAAGGACTACATGACGTGCTTCACAAAGGTAGCCATAAGCATACCCGACCTCCACCCCGAGGTAGAACTACACGCCATAAAAAGTGGACTAAAACCAGGAAAGTTCCAGGAAACTATTGCTGTGGCCAAACCAAAAACTATGGCCAAATTTCGTGAAAAAGCTAAAGGACAGATTGACATCGAAGAGCTCCGACAAGCTCGGAAAATAGAAAAAGCCTCACTATAAAGACGACGACAAGCCACGGGACAGCAAGAAGAATTTCAAACCAATCCCACGATATGAGACCTACACCAAATTCAACACCAAGCGCGATGACATCATCAAGGAGATCTTGAATTCGAAGTTAATCAAGCCACCACGAAAAGCTGGCAATTACCCAGATTCAAAAGGCACTAACCGATCAAAATACTGCTCTTTCCACCAGAAGCACGGACACAATACTGACGACTGCGTCATCGCCAAAGACCTGCTGGAGCGATTAGCTCGGCAAAGTCATCTGGACAAATTCATCAGCGGCCACATTCAGCGGCGAGCACCTCCTCCAGGAGACCAAAGCTCGGCTACACAACATATCCGAGATAGAGACCGACCGAACAATCACCATCCTGAACTACCAACACGTACAATTAACTGTATTTCCGGAGGTTTTGCAGGTGGAGGAGCCACAAGTTCGGCAAGGAAAAGATCTTACCGAGCTATCCTTTCCATCAACGCCGATCAAAGTCAACAGCAGGCGCCGCCGACATCTCCACAGATAATATTCCATACAGCCGACCATGACAACAGCGTAGCAAACCTGGATGATCCCGTCATAATCTCCCTACAGCTCGGAGATCTCCTAGTTAAAAAGGTGTTGCTCGACCCAGGCAGCAGCGCCGACATTCTCTTTTACTCGACTTTCCAGAAAATGAAACTGAGCGATAACATCATCCGACCTTCCACTGGTGACTTGGTAGGATTCTCAGGTGAGCAAGTCCCAGTTATGGGCTCTGTGTGGTTACAAACCACACTCGGTAAGTTCCCTTCGTCAAAAACTTTAGACATTCAATACTTAGTTGTTAATTGCTTCAGTCCCTATAATATTATACTTGGCCGACCTTTCTTAAATAGGTTCGACGCTATAGTATCTACAATTCATCTTTGTGTTAAGTTCTCTTTGCAGGACAACACAATTGCAACCATTGACAGTGATGCCCGAGAGGTCAGGGAGTGCTACAACAATAGTCTTAAAAGACCTCACCGTCACATAAAAGCCCAGGTCCACAATATCGGCAACATGAACAACCAACACATGCTGGCCGACCTTGATCCTAGAGCAGGAACACTGGAAAGGCCGACTCCAACAGAAGACCTAGATAAAATCTACCTCACAGAAAACACGGATAAGTTCACATACGTCGGCTCAACATTATCTTCAGAAGAAAAATCCTCATTCCGAGCATTCTTACAACAAAATGCCGACCTGTTTGCTTGGACCCCAGCTGATATGCCAGGCATCGATCCATCCATCATATCACACAAGTTAGCATTAGATCCATCTATCCGACCTGTAGCACAGAAAAAGAGAAATCTCGGCCACGACCGAAAGCAAGCTTCCCTAGAAGAAACCAAAAAGCTCATCAATGCGGGCTTCATCCGAGAAATCAGATTCACAACATGGCTGGCGAACGTCGTCATGGTTAAAAAACATAACGGTAAATGGCACATGTGTGTTGATTTCACCGATCTCAACAAAGCATGCCCCAAAGATTCATACCCTTTACCCTCCATTGATTGTTTAGTTGATAATGCCTCTGGTTTTGAAAAACTCAGCTTCATGGATGCCTATTCTGGCTATAACTAGATCCAAATGCACCCATTCGATCAAAATAAGATAGCCTTTATTACTAAATATGGAAACTATTGTTATAAAGTCATGTCATTTGGCCTTAAGAATGCAGGTGCGACATATCAGCGTCTGATGGACAAAGTCTTCGCCAAATAACTCGGCAGGAACATTGAAGTCTACGTTGACGATATGGTCGCCAAGACAAAGATCGGCAATAACCACCTTGATGACCTCACAGAAATCTCGGACAACTAAGAAAATACAACATGCGGTTAAATCCCGAAAAGTGCGCATTTGGGGTTCAAAGTGGTAAATTCCTCGGCTTCATGCTCACTAGCCGAGGTATTGAGGCAAATCCTGAGAAATGCCGAGCTATTTTAGACATGACAAGCCCACAAACCATCAAGGAAGTCCAGCGACTAACAGGGAGACTTGCTGCACTTTCTAGATTCTTACCTTGCCTAGCTTCTAAATCTTCATGTTTTTTCCAAACTTTAAAAACAAAAAAAGCTTTCCAATGGACTGATGAATGTGAACAAGCATTTACAACTTTAAAAGAAACTCTTTCAAAACCACCAATTTTACACACACCCCTACAAGGGGAGCCACTATTCTTATATTTGTCTGTCACTAACTGGGCTATAAGCTCTGCTCTTGTTGCAGAAAGGGAGAAGAAACAGTTCCCGATCTATTTCACCAGCAAGACCTTACAGAATGCCGAGCTTCGATACCCGAACATTGAGAAGCTGGCACTCGTGCTTGTCTTCTCAGCCAGAAGACTCCGACCATACTTTCAGAGCCATGAAATCCATGTTAGAACAAATCAACCTTTGCGACAAGTGCTGCAGAAGCCTGAACTGGCTGGCCGACTAGTAAAATAGTCGGTGAAACTATCGGAATTCAATATCAAGTACGAAGGCCGAGCATCCATCAAATCACAGTTTTTGGCCGACTTTCTTGCCGAGTTCTCAGTACCAAATATAACTGAAGATTACATCGAATGGTCTTTATACGTCGACGGGTCCTCCAACCCACACGAGTGTGGCGCATGTATTATACTTGATGATGGCCACGGCAACGTCATCGAACATTTCCTTAACTTCTCATTTAAAGCAAGCAACAATCAAAGTGAGTATGAAGCATTAATTGCCGGGCTTAGACTCGCTGCCGACCTTAACATCACCGAACTTAAGGTATACTGCGACTCCTTATTTGTCGTCCAACAGGTAAACAACCTATACCAAGTAAAGGACCCTTTGCTCTCTAAATACCTGGATGTCGTACACAATTTACTTTCAAAATTTTCTAAATACGAGATATAGCACATACCAAGGGAGAGTAATGGCTGAGCTAACATTCTGTCTAAACTAGCCAGCACTCAACCAAATGGATCCTCACTTTATCAGTCAACACTACTTAAGCCAAGCATTGAACTAACACATGTCTTAAGTATGACACAGGAAGCAGACTGGAGATCTCCATACATACAGTATCTCCAAACAGGGATCTTGCCAGGCGACATCGAAAATACTCGACACTTCTGCCGACAAGCCTCCTTTTTTACAATTTATAATAATTGCCTATATAGACGAGGATTCTCTCGTCCACTGCTTAAATGTCTTTGCAGAACAGAAGCAGAGCTTGCACTTGCTGAGGCACATGAAGGGATCTGTGGAACACACCTCGAAGCCCGAAGTCTGTATTCAAAAATCCTCAGAGCTGGATTATACTGGCCGACGATCCAACAAGATTGTCACGCGAAAGTCAAAAGCTGTAACAATTGCCAAAAACACAGTCCGATTACACATCTCCCGGCCGAACTCCTACACTGTTCCGAGGTTAGTTAGCCGTTCAACCAATGGGGAATTGATATCCTCGGACCTTTCCCCACAGCCGCAGGACAGGGAAAATTCCTTGTGGTAGCAATTGATTATTTTTCCAAATGGATAGAGGCACAACCTCTAGCCAAGATTACATCACAACAAATACTTTCCTTTGTTTGGAAATACATTATTTGTCGATTCGGCATTCCTCGGCACATTATCACTGATAATGGTCGCCAGTTTGCCGATCAAAAATTCACATCTTTTTTGCAGAACTTAAAAACCAAACAGCACTTCTCATCAGTAGAACACACACAAATAAATAGGTTAGCTGAAGCCGCAAATAAAGTAATATTACACGCTCTAAGGAAGAAACTGGATGATGCAAAAGGTCTATGGACCGAGCTTATCCAAGAGATCATATCGGGGTACAATACAACAATTCAATCAACCACAAAGGAAACACCTTTCCGCTTGGTCTACGGTTCAGACGCAATGATACCTGTGGAGATCTCTCAATCCTCACTACGCACAGAATTGGCCGACCTGACTACACAAGACCTAGCTCGGCAAACCGAGCTTGATCTCATTGAAGAACTCCGATCATCCGCAGCAATCAAACAATTAGCAATGCAACAGCACATTGCCCGCAGATATAACCAAAGACTTCAACCAAGGTCTTTCCAAGTCCACGACCTTGTGCTCAGAAAAACAGAACAAGCTAGGAAACCACCAGCACATGGCAAACTAGCAGCTAATTGGGAGGGCCCTTACAGAGTCACAGAAGTAATCGGCAATGGAGCTTATCGACTACAAACATTAGAGGGTAAAGATCTCCCTAACACTTGGAATGTATCTTTCTTAAAGTTATATTACAGCTAATACCAGGGACAGGCAAGTACTCTTTTTTCTACTACCAAGATTTTTCCCACAAGGGTTTTGCTTGGAGAGGTTTTAACGAGGCTAGCCTACCTGGGCCTTTGAAATCAAAGGCTCTTCAATAAATATTTTCTTTTAACAAATCATTTCTCGCTTCATGCATAAACATATAATACTAATCTATATTATCAATCCGATCATCCAGACAAAATCAGTCATTCCGACTGCAGACCTTAAAACGGTATCTTAATCAGACAAATTTCCGATCTAACTCAGAATCAGATCATTTAATCAGACAAATATCCGATTTAACTCGGAATCAGATCATTTTATCAGACAATAATCAGATCTAATTCGAAATTCGATCATTTCATCAGACAACAATCCGATCTAACTCGGAATCCGATCATTTAATCAGACAACGATCCGATCTAACTCGGAATCCGGTCATTTCAACAGACAACAATTCGATCTAACTCGGAACCCGATCATTTCATCAGACAACAATCCGATCTAACTCGAAATCCGATCATTCAATCAAATATATATCGGATCTAGCTCGGAATTCGACCATTCACTAAAAAGCCCGATTTAACTCGGAGTCCAAAGCATGACCAACCCATCTCGGAACCCAATAATGCTGAATTTTGCCAAGAAGTCAATCAAATACCCGATGGTAGTCAGAATCACAACACTATGGTAAAATCATAGCAAACAGCTGATCTCAATTCACAATCATTGCCAAATGACCAAAACACAATACAGTTATTATCATGCCTATGAATCGGCATCCCAAACTCGACCTACTCACCTTTTTAAAGGCCATTCACCATTACAACAAATTTTTACCACTAAAATCTGGTTTCAACCAGATAAAAACCAACTTATCATACAGCAATAACATTATATTATCATAACACGCAAACAGAAACAACCAAGTTTGTTCTCTGCCAGAAAACAGTAGCAACATATAAGCTACAATAACAAAAGCCAACCAAAATGTCTACACATTAACAAGTCAAAAGCTCAACTCAGGAGCAAAATAAGTCTACAAACAACACGCAAATTAAACATTTTCATCTCCTTGCTCCGCATCACCATCATCTTCAACCATGACACCATCCTGCACTATTTTGCCCGGATCCATTGCCGATAAATCAACCTCGGGAGCCAGAAACCTCGCCTGAAGAACAGCCCTCTCAAAACCTTCAAGGAAGGAATCCAGAATCTCTCCTTGCTTATTCTTCTCCAACTCCTTCATCTGGGCAGTAACCTCGATCATACGGGTGCTCAAAGAAGATAAGTCAGCTTCTTTCTTCTTTAAATCTTCCACATCTTTGGCATAGCTCTCCTTCACCTCTTTCAAATGTTTCTCAACCTCAAATAACTTCACCTCAAGTTCGGAAACCTTAGCAACTTTTATAGCCAACTCTTCCCTCAAACTCGGATCCTCCTTCTTTTCAATCAACTTCCGATGAATCTTTTCATGATTCCATCCCAAACTTGCCAGCCGCAAACCCACCACCTGAAGATCAAACATTAACACATTACTTTTCCCCAAAACAAACACACAAAACTTTTTACCTCAAAAACAAAAATTACCTGCATATATTGGTCAATTGCCACATCTCCCACCTCTTCCGCCAAACTAACATCAGACGGGGTCTGGCATACCTCATCCGCAGTGATCATGAAAGGATGATCTTTCCCCCAGAGCGACGACCCCTCACTCCGCTCAACAAAACCATGCAACTTTTTCTAGTTTTCACAAAACCTATGAACCTCTTCCATCGGAACATCATCCTTCTCATCACCAGAAACATCGGACAAATCCACCACATCACCCTTTCTCTTCTTAGCAATAACTTTCCTCCTCCCCCGCGTCGGTTGATCAACCTCGCCAACACCAACCTTCTCTGCCTTGGACGAGGATACCTCTTTATCCAAACCCTTGCTCTTCACTCGAGACCTCAAACAAGCGGCATATACACCTGGGTACTTCCCACCTAAAAAACACTAAAAAAAAACCTGATAAAAAAAACCTCAGATATAATACAACAACCACAATTCAAAATCTTGCCCAAATATTCCACAACAGCAGCCTTATTTTCCTCCCATTGCAGCAGATCATAAACAGAAATCAATTCCTGTCGATCAACAAACTCGGTCAAAAACTCGATCACGCACTCATCCTTCGGACTTATAGATTCAGGCCCTAAAATATTCTGAGGCTCTGAACACCACCAAAGAGGAAATCTTTCCCCCAAATGCTCATCCACATAAAACGGAAAGTCATCTTCGCAGCTACTTACCTTAAGGTACATTTCCTTAAAGTTCTTAAAAGATGATTTGTATAGCTTGAACACAGCAAAACCTGGAGAGCTGTTCAAATTTACCCATCCACCCTTCCAAACACCCTTCGCCTAAAAAAGTGAGAAGAACAGCTCCACTGATGGATTTTTCTCCAAAAACTCCATAAGAATCTCAAATGCCCGAAGGAAAGCCCACCATTGGGGTGAAGTTGTGAAGGCGCACAGTTTAACTACCTCAGAACTTTACACTCAAAATCACTGAAAGAGATTCTCACCCTCAGTTCCTCCAAAATATAGCTATACATAAAGAAATGCTCAAAACCCTCCCCTCTATGAAAAACCCTATCATCCACAACACATGGTAACAGTTCCAATCGAACCCCAGAATTAACCCTAACAACCTTCAACTTATCTATCTCATTCACAGCACCAACATCCAGAAACAAAGAGACACAATCCCTTACATCATCATTCACCCAGTCATAAGACCAATATACCTCCCCTTTCGTTTCTTTCTCATAACCCATTGAAAAATCAAAAGTAGAAAAGGAGAAGAAGAGAAAACGGTTAAGCAGAAAAACCAAAAATAACCAAGAGTAACTCACCTCTTTTACTCATTGTTTGGTTGATAACACTTGAGGAAAATAAAACAGCAAGCATGCAACCCTTCAGAACTCCCAAAACTTTAAATTCACCCACTTTAACCCAAAATTTCCCTTCCCATCAAATCAGTCGCGTCAAAACCCAATAAACCCACATTGGAAACACGCAAACTCATTAATACCTTCATTTAATTATTTCTCTTTCCTAATCATGAATGCCTATAGTCTTAGTAACTGTTCAATAAAGCACCTTGACCTGGGGGCTACAAGGTTAAACCACACGCCGAACTGTTCAGTAACCAATTCATACATCATTAAAAGCTCAACCTGCTTCATTAAACATTTTCCCAGGTCAACCTTAGGGGCTGTGGTCCGGCCATTATAAATCCAATATCATAAATCGGCTTTACCATTCATAACTCGGCATTATTCACATCATTACTCAGAAAATCAGCGTTACAGTTCGGCATTACAGTCATTAAATCGGCATTACAGTTACTAATCGACAATCAATTTCATTTATTGAAAAGTGACGTTACAAATCAGCTTAACGGACTGCTTCACAAATATGAAACGTCCAACCTGACATTTACCCTTATTATTGCTCTTTAATACAGACAATAAAACAGGAACATAACCGATTTATACATTATCACCTATAAAAAGGTATGATCTTCTATTTTAAGGATACATTGAATTCTTAATACTAACTTAAGTTTCGAAGTGCTTTTGCAGGTACACTCCCCCCTGTTTCTTGCTCAAAGCTCTACGCGATTGGACACCCTCTTGGAGTAAAGCTCGGATTATCATAAGGCTTAAAGGTCGGCACCGAAACTTAAATAGCTCGGCGTCGACTCCCAGAGACCGAGTTCTCCCTCCAGGTATCCATACAAGAACAGTACTAAATATAATAAAAATTAAATATTTATCTTGATAATGATGGAAATAAATTTAAAAGTTTTTTATGATATTTTTATATAGATATTTTTACTACTCTTAATATTCTTTTTTAGTACGCTATAATTTTATTATTATTATTCTATACAAAAAAATAATAGGTAAAAAATATATATAAACAAAAAAAATAAGAATAAAGAATAATAATATCCATGAGAGAGTACTAAAGAAAAAATATTATAAAAAAACAATAAAATTAATCATATGAACAATGAAGTACAAAATTGGGAGATAGAAAATAAATTTCAATCTAACGTAAAAATGTAAACGCAAAAGCTATCTTTTTTAACTTTGGCTAAACTTAGGTTGAAGAGCAGAATCACGTTTACGTTTAGAAGAAGAAAAAATAGCCAAACTAAAAAGTGAAACTTAAAAAAAAAAACTAAACACATGTTTGATGCTTCAAACGCTAAGCCAAACACATCCTAAATTGCTAAATTTAAATTAATTTTCTATCATTCGATGTTTTGATATGTTCGTTTGAGTGATTTAAAGTTTTGAGGGCAAGAATGACTTGAAAGAAATGGAAAAAAGCATGCAAAATGGAGAATTCAGGAAGAAATGAGGATTTGTTAAATTCATGGCGACGCGTACGCGTGAGAAGGAAGTTTTTCAGACAAAGCATACTCGTGTCACACGTAGGCGTGAGAGGGAAGTTTGTCAGGCGACGCGTACGCATGACAAGCATTTTCCGTTGGGTCTGATGGAGACATTTGGACAAATGGACTAATCCGTCTAAGTTGTGTGAAGGTCGGAGACTTAAAAGTATTTTTTAATAGTTAGAGATGAAAATGTCCGCGAGATAAAAGGTCAGAGACCTATTTGTCATTTTCTCAAAAAATTTGTATGTATAGCGGAACTGGGACTGAACCTTTTATATATATATATAATATAAAAAATATAAACTTTCAATGTATTTGTTTTGAAAGAATACTAGAGTAGGTAAATCAAAATTTATTATTTTTGGCCATTAGTCAATTATCAAAATGTTTAAGAATTTAAAATAAAATTTATTGTTGAATTATTATACTAAAAATAATAGATGAAAAAAATTAAATTGATAATTAAATAATAAAAAAAATTATAACGGTCCCTAATGTTTATAAGATCAGATGTACAAGCATCGTAGTTACACTGATGATATCTTTGCGAACAAGGAGTGAGTAGAGCTATATAAATTGAATAATACTATGAATAGGTCGTCTTTAATAATTTTTGTGTCATATAAATTAGCCCAAATAAAAATTTTTGGTAAATCAATTCTCAGCCTTTAAAATAGTAATCATCGATAAAATAAAAGAATAAATTAGTCCGTAACATTTTTAAAAGTATGATAAATTATTTTTTTTTTAAATATGATTAAAGGATTAATTTTTCTAAAATTTAAAAAATTAAAAGATTAAATTAATTTTTTTTTAAATTAATTTATCTAATATCCTAAAAATTCAGATATCAATTTATAAAATTTTATTGTTAACAAGTAGTTTGTCCAATACAAAAATGGTTGAAAACAATTTAGATAGAATATTACTCTAACTGCTTACTTTAGATGATAGAGTGTATTTTTTTTTATTAATCTTGAACAAAAAATATTCTATAAACATTAAAAAATTAGTCATTATATGTATTTGTACATATTTATATATTTTTTTGATCAAAACAATTAACTACTAAAATTATAGAAATATAGGATGCGTTTGTTTTTGAGAATAGGATAAGACAAGACACTGAAAACAAGACATAAAGGACAAAGACACAAAATTTTATGTTCTTGTATTTTGTATGGTGATAAACTAGAACAAATTATGAAAATCCAATTTATTCTCATTTTTTTCATTCAAAAAATTTGAGATGAAAAATATAATAACAAAAAGGGTAAAGTATACTTTTTGTCCCTTAAGTTTGGCAAAAGTTTCAAAAATACCCCTAAGTTTTATTTTGTTTCAATTTTGTCCCAAAAGTTTTCGATTTGCATCAAATATACCCTTGACGGCTAAATTTTCAAAAAATCTAAGACCAATCTAATAATAATGCATGAAAATTATGCTTGATTTATTTGTGTTGAGGGTTGTTCCTATGAAATTATTGTTGAATCGGTCTTAAATTTTTTGAAAAATTAGCTGTTAGGAGTATATTTGATACAAATCGAAAACTTTTGGAATAAAATTAAAACAAAATAAAACTTAGGGATATTTTTGAAACTTTTGTCAAATTTCAGGGACAAAAAGTATACTTTACCCTAATAAAAAATATAATTATGAAAAATTAACAAGAATCATGAAAAAATAAGTTGTATCCATTGTTAGTGTCTTCGTGTTCTTCCTGTCAGGATAAACACAAAATAAACTAATAATTCAATGTCTCTAAATATATTGTTTCTATCCATGTCTCTCCTATCAAACACAATTTTATATTTTTATGTCTCTTTTTTAGTGTCCTGTCTCACTAAACAAACACAGACATAAGGAACAAGTCAACAAACCAATAGAAAAAGACATGCTATAACAGAATATTGAGGCAAATAGGATTGTGTGAGATATTTTTGCATGGTTTGCATGTAGTTCATGTAGTCCAGTAGTATAAAAAGCATGCTCTCTAGTCTTTTGTAACAACTCAAGTCTCTAATCAATGCAATATACTCAGATAACCACTTTCTATTTTTCTCTCTGTTATCTCAGCTACGTTGATAAGAATAATCAAACCTAACATAAAAAATACATGAACAAAGATTCCATTAGTTTTAAATTTTGTTAATAGAGACATGTTTGGATCATGTTTTGGAACAGAAAGTATGAAAGATGATAGAATATCAGAAACATATTTCTCATATCTTTTCTTTTTAAGGGTACAAAAATAAATTTAAAAATTACCTTCAAATATAGATCTTGTATCTCAACTTTTGGAAGCAAACAATTATTCTAAAACTATTATGGAATAGAAATAATTTTAAAACTTATCTCTATCTTGTTCCCAATTTGCTTCCCCTGTAATTAACATCTCTGTATTCTGATTCTTTTCTAATAAATAATAATCAAACGCCGCCTTAATAAAGAATTATTAGATACATAGCATTTGTCTCAAATAATATTCTGACTCTTTCAACTTCTAAAGTCAGATTATGGGAGGGGCATATTGTGGTTGTGATATGACCACGTATAAATTTTTGTTGTTTGGATCATGTTCTGGGATAGGAAGTATCAAAGATGATAAAATATCAGAAACAGATATCTCATGTTTTCTTTATAATAGTTAAAAATAAATTTAAGCATTATCTTCAAAATATGGATGTTGTATCCTCAGTTTTTGAAGCAAAATTATTTTAAAAGAGAAAATATAGGGAACTAACTTTTAGTTAGTCAATATTAATCAACTTTAGAATTTAAGATTTATAATTTAGAGCGTAGAATTAAGAGTTTATGATTTTAAATTTATAATTTAAAATAAGTAAGATAATTAAAAAAAAAATTGACTAATATTTACCGAAAACAGTTAATTACCTAATATTGCTCATTTTAAATCTGTTATGGAATTGAAAAAATTTTAAAGTTTTATCTCAATCTTGTTCTCAATTCGTTTGCCCTGTAATTAACATCCCCATCATCTGATCCTTTTCTAATAAATAATAATCAAAATCAAACGCTACCTTCAAGAATTAAATATATAGCAGTTGGCTCAGATAATTGATCAGACTATTTCAACTTCTGAAACCAGATTATGGTAGGAATGGTGTGGTTGTGACACGAGCACGTAGAAATTTTCATTTAGAGCACCTTCTCTATTTGCGTAAACATGTAATGCACGCCATCATCATCATTTAAAATAAAGCATGATGTTATGCAAAACCTACAATTTTTTTTAGTGCAACAAACCCTAGCTACAATTTGATGTTATATAAAAGTCATCTAATCTGTCGATGAGTGGTGAGAGTTTCATGTAACTTTATTATGCTAAAGACAAACTAACGAACAATTCTCTTAGGACGATTTATCTATATACCTTTCTAATTGTTAAATAATTTCATTTTGATTTATATGTGCAATATAGCTAGTGGGATATTATCAACATAGTGAAATTGCAACAAGAAAAAAAAACGTGAAATTACTAAAATTATTGATTATCCATTAAATTTAATATTCTATTGGTTGACGATAGTGTAAACCTGTGGGTACATATACAAAAATACTATTTTTTGTTTTCCAAAGTTTAAAATGTTTAAATAAAAATTTTTAATTTATTTAATATTTAAAAATATGTATAGAAATTTGTTTAACAAAACACATATATATAATTGTAAATACGTAATGACTTTATCTTTTTATTAGGCATACATATTATTGGGTGTTCAGAGGAACCGGTATTAATTACTGAATTAAAAACATAACCAAAGTAAAACCAAATAAAGCCACATTTATAAAATTTCTTAAAAATGTTCAAGAACTTCACTGGATTAACTGCCAATAAGAAACCAAGAAATCCGAACCAATAATCAGCCACGAATTATTTAAACTCATAGGGTAAGTATGGTTTGAAAATACTATCTAATTCTAACCATTCCAAAGCGCGTGCGTCACATCCTAAATTGAGAAAGGAATTCCAAAATCTCTCCCTTTCTTTACTCAAATGTTTGGCATTACTGACGGACTTTTCCGAATGATTTTTTCCTTCAATAGTTAGCGAAGGATTAAGATGGAGTAGTGACAGAAAAATTGGTAAACAATTCTTTCTTAAATTTTAGTGATGGATAAAGTTTCTCACAAAATCTATCGCTACACATACACATGGACGGATATAAAGCGGGTAGTGGCTTCGGCCCTCAGAATGTTAAAAAACTATATCTATGTATCAAATGTGTTTAAAAAACAAAAATATTAATTAAATAATTTAATAATTTTATATATATTAATTATTATGTGATGAGTTTATGTCTAATTTTTTGTTCATTAATCATTTTTACTTAACCAATTTAATATTATACATTTAAATCTTTGTATTTTTAAATTAGTTTCTATATACTCATATTTATATTCATATATAAAAAATTGTTTTTTAATAATATTAAATATTTACATATTTAACATTATATCATTATATAGAATATTAATAATAAATTATATTTTTATGTTTTAATAATTACATTATATATCTTAGATGTTTTTTTTATAAAAGAATATATATTATATCTAAATTACTTTTATATATGTAATGAAAATTATAATTAAAAAAGATCGTTAAAAGGTTCATAAAAAATTCGGTCTCTCCATATTTAAGGTTGCATTTGGTAGAGAATGAGACTCAGAGATAGATATTAAAATATTGAGATTAAATTAAGTCTTTATATTATGTTTGGTGTAAAATATATAAAACTGAATTACGTCTCAATATTATATTTGGTTTAAATATAGAAACTGGAATATAAAGGCTATATTAGATTTGATTTAAGATAAATATAAAGAGTGAAATAAATAAAATTACTTAAATATCTTTATTAATTAAAAAATATAAATTTTTTAATTATACTTATAATTAGTTGTTAAGTTGTTATTACTTAATTAACTCTCTAAGGTGGGCATTTCAAATTACATTCCAAACCCCAGTGAGTCACATAGGTTTGAGAAGAGTACAACTTGGACGAAGAAAGAATGACTGGTGAGAGTTGGGCGGAATGTCTGAGGGAAGAACACGGTGAGACTTTATGAATTAAAGAGATTATGGGAGAGAGTATGGGCAAGGTTGCTTCAGGTGACAAGGAGGGCTTACGTAAGGGTAGTGTTAGGATGACTCATAAGGTTTTGTTCCGTGATAAGGTGATCGAGTCTTCTGAAATCTTGGGACTTGGTAGGGTTGATGTCTTGGATGGTGATACGAGCGATAGCAGTAGTCACGGAGAAACAAGATGATCCAACACCTCCAAAGGCTAGTTTTATTGAAGAAGTTAGGAACACTCTATCAAAACCTTACAAGGAGGCCATAATGATTAAGGTTTTTGGGAAACACTTCAGTTATATGGCCTTGGTGCATTAACTGAAAGGGGTATAGAAGCTTAAAGATGGCTATAAAGTTTTGGATGTTGTGTTTGATTACTTTCTCATCAAATAATCTCAAAGAAGATATGGATAAGGTTTTATTAGAGGATCCATGGATGATGTTAGGTCGTTACATCACGGTAAAGTCATGGTGACGGAGGAAAATTATCGGTAAAGAATTTCACAAAAATGTCGCGTTGCAAGTATAGTTCCAAACCAACAAATTATCCTCGGTCAATGTTTAAATAGTTTGTCATTTTAGCAAACCCAATAAAATTAACCGAAATATTTAAATCTCGGGTCATCTCTCAAAGAATTGCAGGGAAGTGTAGTTTATTATTAGTTATGGAAAAGTATATTTTTGGGTTTTGTAATAAGAAACAAGAAAGTAAAATGGTAAGAAAATAAACTAATAACTAAGAAAGCTCTTAGCAAGGAAAGAGAATTAGAAGTCCTATCCTCATTATTATCGCCAATTGTGACGGTAGATGTAAATTGCTTTCGCTTAGTCATCCTCTAACAAATGAAGGAAAGTCAAGCGGGCAAAATCGGCTTAAATTCACAAGTCCTAATCAAAGAGTAGATTTAGTGAGACTCAAGCCAACTAGCAACTTTCAATCACCAATCAACAAAAAAATTTTGATAACTCAAAAGTATCTAATTAATCAATCCAACTCAAGAACATAAAAATCTAAATTAAAATTCACCCAAGCATTTTATCAAACACTTGGAAGGCATAAAATAAAAACATAGAAAACCGACAAGACATAGAAAATTCTAAAACTAACCAAAGCAAAGAAATAACAATAACAAAGCAATTGCACAATAAGAAACATGAAACATAAATTGCATTAATGAAAATTGAGAGTAACACATGAACTCATAAACTAAATTAGCAAAATAAAGGAATCAATAAGAGAATTAGATAACTAAAGTGCTAGAATAAATAAAAGGTAGAAGAAAACTAAATTAAAGTAAGATGAAAATTTGAAATTGAGAAGAAATAAAACTAAAAACCCTAAGAACTAGAGAAAAGCCTCTCTCTAGAAACCTACATCTAAACCTAAAGTGTGAATGAATGAAAAGTGAATGAATGATAAGTGATGAATGATCCCTGATTCGTCCCACTATGCAGCCTCTAATCTTTATTTTTGAGCTTGAAACTAGGCCAAAAGTAGCCCAGAAATCACCCTCAGTATTTTCTGTTAATTGCAGCACGTGGCGTTTGTCACGCGTACGTGTCAGCCACGCGTACGCGTCGCTAGACTTTTCACTGGCCATGCGTGCGCGTCGCTACCAGATTCTGAAATCCTTAATTTCTTGTGTTCCTTCCACTTTTGCATGCTTCCTTTTTATCCTCTAAGCCATTCCTGTCCTATAAAACCTGAAATCACTTAACGCACACATCACAACCTCGAATGGTAATGAAGGAGGATTAAAAATGAGAAATTTTAAGGCCAAAGAAACATGTTTTTAATCATAGCTCAAATTCGGAAGGATTTATAAAGCCATGCAGTTTATATGAATAAGTGTAAGAATAGTTGATAAAATCCACTCAATTCAATACAAAATAAACCGTAAAATAGTGGTTTATCACATGGTCTCCGGATTTTAAAGCCATGTGTGGCCTCCTTTGGGGACACCATGGTTTGGATAAGCAGGATTGAGTGTATGGTATTACCATGAGAAAGCCATGACGTGTATTGCCTCTACTGTAGGTAAACCAGTCAAGGTAAACCTTGCAACCAAGACGGCAGAGAGAGGCAAATTTGCTCGAACTTGTGTTCAAGTGAATTTGGGGTTGCCGGTTGTTCGGAGAGTGGTTGTAGACGATTATGAATATAACATGGAATATGAATATTTACAATTGATATGTGAGAGGTGTAATTGCTTTGGGCATGCCACAGGTGAATGTAGTGTGACCATGGTTACCTCAACATCTATGGATGACCAGGTAGAGGCAGCTGACACAGCGGTGGATCATGAGAAACGTCTATCAAACCAGGTTCAGCAAGTTTTTGAATTTGGATCTATACCTATTAATTCCGTGCCAGTTGCGAATTCCACAGAAAAGGTGAAGGCAAGCACGCTACATGAGAGGAAGGAATTACGTTGGGAGAAGGAGAAGGCTGGACTAAGATTTGTGGCAAGGAAAGAGGGAAAGTGGGCCAAATAGGGAAGGCCAAATCTGCTACTAAAGGTAAGAAATATCTCATTGTTGGGCAGCAGATGGGCCGGACTGGAAATGACCCGAAGAAGGAATATAAGGGGCCTTCAGGACATGCTGGATCAGGTAGTGGGTCTTACTCCGCTCAAGCACGTCAAGCATCATCAAAGGATAAGGGTGAAGATCAAGGGTGTCGTTGCGATCGCACCATCAATTACTCCTACTCTTAAAAATGGCCTTAAGAGGCTACGACTTGCTTCATTGCAAAATTCACCGGTATTCCAAGACAATGATGGTGCGCTGAACCAGAATCCGTCAGTGGTGGCTATCGTTGCGGTGGCCGGTGGGGAGTGTTTTTGAGTAACCATGAGTTGGGGGAGAGGCAAGAAAGTGGTGGAAATATTAGAGGTCCGTCATTGCTTCATTAAAGGACCTTTGCTGACGTCGATTTTTGTTTGTCCATTTTATTTTTATGTATTATGTAGATATAAGTTTTTTATCTTGGAATATTAAAGGGACTTTTAACAAAATGGCCTGGGTGCATTGTAAAGAATTAGTTAGTAAATTTCATTCAACGATTTTTATTCTTATTAAAGCTCATGTTCCTTTCGACAGAATGAGATCCTTTTGGAGTAAGCTTGGTTATCAGGATGTTGGGATTGTTAAGGCTAGATGTCATAGTGGGAATATCTGAGTTCTTTGTTCTAATTCTATGATGACTGTGAAAATGGTTGTTGTAGCTAATTAATGTATCAGTTTTAAAATGTCTATGAACAATATTTCTAGTTTTTGCAGTATAGTGTATGCTAATTCCCATGTTCATCAGTGACTAGGTCTGTGAACTAATTTAATAAGGATATCTAATATAATACAAGGTCCGTGGATTGTGTTTGGAGATTTTAATGAGATTCTGTTGCAGAATGAGGTTAGAGGAGGAATGAGTAATGTTAGAGCTGAGCTTTTTGCAGATACTCTAGCAAACTCTCGACTGTTTGATATGGGAGTGATGCATGAGCATTTTAAGTACTTTTCATTGGTATTTTTTATAGAAAATTTATGACTTTTACTTGGTAATTATATAATTTTCAAGGCTATTCTATTAATACTTTGATTTCCTTGATTTCATGATTCTTGTAGGAAAATATTAGGAAAAGAAAAGTAAAAATACAAGGAGGAATCAAGAATTGAAGACAATTGTAAAGAGAATTTGTGGATGTTGTCAACCCTGACCTCCTCATATTCCAATGAGCATAACTTGAGCTATAGAAGTTCAAATGACGCAGCCAACTTCCGGAGATTTCCAATGATATACAATAATTTATACTTACTCTCTAAAAACGCCGTGACATTGGCACTAAGCGCCAATCCACGACCCAACTTCGTAATCTTTCGGGAGCCTTGGCACGAAAGGCCAAGAAACTGGCGCAAAACACCAGACCTACAACAAGAAGTCACAAATTGCATCAAAAATGGCGTCAAACATCACTAAAGTGGCGCTAAACGCCAGCCCAGCCCAAGCCCAGGATTTTTCATTTAAAAGTGCCGTTTCTCGCTTTATGGGGCTGTTTATCCTCTAATACTACTTAAAAAATTCATTCTCCTAAAAAACTTCTTAACACATTTATTTTCCAATAATCCTCCTCTCAGATAAAAGTGACGATTTCAACATAATTGAAAGTGAGCAACTGAGGTGCATCTTTAAGGCAGAAGAAAGTGTATTATATATTTTATAATAGTTAGATTGAGGAGTTTTGAATATTAAAAATTATAACTTTTGGATATTATCATGTATTATAATTTTGTGGTTAGAATTGATGAAGAGAGTTTTAGATGTTATAATATTTGTATGTTATGATGCATTATTGTATTTTTTTTTAATTTGTTGAATTGGAGAGTTTTGGTTGCTAGTGAATAGTGATAATAAAATTTACAACTTATTGATTGTTTGGTATTTTATAGGTTTAAAGTTTTTTTGTATGATATTGTTCTAATTGCTTTTTATTTTTGGCTTTTGTTAGAATTCTTATTAGAGACGACATTGAAGGAGCAAGAGTCACTGCACCTCCATCACTAAAGGAAGCAGAAGGCATATACATGCATCAAGGGCATCCAATTTCTTATGAAAGTTGCTATTTTGATTTAATTTGAAAAGAGATAGTATATTTTTGTATTTGGAATGTATAAATAGTGTTAGAAACAAGAGACTGAGAGAGTAATCTGAAAAGTGTATTATTGAGTGTGATGAAAAGGTACAATATACAAGGGGTTTTTATAGGTGCTAGATGAATCAAAATAATAAAGGCATAGAATCCTACAATTAATATACTATATAAATATAGACGATACTAATTGATCTAAATTGATTCTAATGATTCTCTAACATCCTCCCTCAAACTCAAGTGCGAGCTAAGGATACCAACTTGAGTTTGGATAACAAAGTCTCGAAACGAGTCGGGTGATGAGCTTTTGTGAAGATATCAGCAGTCTGATCCAGTGTTCCAACAGCAATGAGACGAACAGAATCAATAAAGATACGTTGCCGAACAAAGTGACAATCAATCTCAATGTGTTTGGTGCATTTATGAAACACATCATTATGGGAAATCTGAATAGCACTGCAGTTGTCACAAAAAACATCAATAGGGGATGACTGAGGAGCACCCAGATCTTCGAGAAGCCAACGAATTGAGATAACCTCAACAGTCGTGTCAGCGAGGGCACGGTACTCAGCTTCTGTACTTGAGCGAGCAGTGAACGTTTGCTTCTTAGCACGCCAAGAAATGAGAGCGTCGCCAAGGAACAAACAGTAACCGGTAGTAGAACGACGATCAGTGCGATCACCAGCCCAATCAGCTTCGGACTATGCCTGAAGGGTCAAAGAAGAATGGGCAGAAAAATAAAGGCCATGAAATAGAGTGCCTTTGAAATAGCGAAGAATGCGAAGAACTAGCGCATAGTGAGTAGTACGAGGAGCTGACAAGAACTGGCTGAGGACATGAACTGGATAGGCAATGTCTAGTCGGGTGACAGTCAAGTAGACGAGACCTCCAACTAACTGTCGATAAAGAGTTAGATTATCCAAAACAGTGCCATCCATATGGGTAAATCGAACATTAGGCTCAATAGGAGTAGACTCAGTGCGACTATCTGTAATCCCAGCGTGAGCAAGAAGATCTGAAGCATACTTAGTCTGAGAGAGATAGATTCCATCATCTGTGGAGATGACCTCGAGACCAAGAAAATAGCTGAGAGAACCAAGATCTTTCATCTCAAAGGTACGGTGAAGTGAGGCCTTGAGATCAGAGATACCATCAACATCATCTCCAGTAATGATCATGTCATCAACATACAAAAGTAGAAGAACAATTCCACGTTCGCTTTTACGAATGAAAAGGGCATTCTCATGAGGACTAGAAGTAAAACCAAGACTGCATATGGTAGTGCTGAACTTGTCAAACCATTCACGAGGAGCTTGCTTAAGTCCATAAAGTGCCTTACGAAGGAGACAAACCTTACTAGAAGGACCAGAATATCCCGGAGGTGGTTTCATATAGACTTTCTTTTTCAAATCCCCATTAAGAAATGCATTCTTCACATCCATCTGACTGAGAGACCATTTTTTAACCGCGGCAATAGCAAGGAGAGCTCTAACAGACGTCTCTTCATAATCAATACCATACTCTTGCGTACAACCTTGAGCAACCAAGCGTGTCTTATAACGGTCAATAGAGCCATCAAAGTGAGTCTTAATCTTGTATACCCATCTACTGCCCACAACTTCCTGATCAGAAGGAGGATCAACCAAATTCCAAGTGTGTACTTTTTCAAGTGCCTGTATTTCTTCCTGTATTGTTTGTTGCCAATTTAGATTTGTGGAGGCTTCTCTGAATGACTTAGGTTCATGTTGATGAAGAATAGTAGAAAAGCAATGATAATCAAGAAGATGAGGAGGTGGATTTCTTACCCTAGAAGAACGAGTGGGAGGAGGAGGCATGGCGGTAGGAGCGGGATCGCCGTCCGGACTGGAATCATCGGGAGATGGAGAAGGCGGAGGAGTAGGAGCCTCAAGGGATGGACTTGGGGTAGACCCTGTAGTATCTCACTAGGAAAGAGATCAACATTTGGGTTAGTAAAAAATGGTGACGGAGTAGAAGGAATGGACTCAAAAGAGGAAAAACTAGAGAACATGTGATGCTCCCAGAAGACAACATGACGAGATATACGAATACGGCGAGAGATAGGATCCCAACAATGATAACCCTTATGTTCAGAAGCATAACCAAGAAAACAACACATGCGAGCCCGAGGTTCAAGCTTATTGTGTTCATGATGCTGAAGAAGGACAAAACAGACACAACCAAAAACACAGAGAGAACTGTAATCGAGAGAAGTATGATAAAGATGCTCAAAGGGAGTAGTGTTACCAAGAACAGAAGAATGGAGTCTATTGATAGCATGAATAGCAGTGAGAACAGCTTCACCCCAAGCACGCTCAGGACAGAAAGAGGAAATAAGCATTGCACGGATAGAGTCAAGGTATTATTGAGTGTGATGAAAAAGTACAATATACAAGGGGTATTTATAGGTGCTAGATGAATCAAAATAATAAAGGCATAGAATTCTACAATTAATATATAGATATACTATATAAATATAGACGATACTAATTGATCTAAATTGATTCTTTTTTTTGTGACCGATCTAAATTAATTTTAATAATTCTCTAACAAATAGTATAAAAGTTTTCCAAATACAAAAAATAATATTTCAATTAAAAGAATTATTGGATGTTAGTTTTGTAGATTTTTGGATGTAGCAATTGTTAAATTTTTTAATGTTATGTAATATTTTATACATTTTTTTGTTTAAATTATTCAGAATGAATTACAACATTATAATTATTAAAAAAAAAAGAATTGAGATGTTAAGATTTGTTCATGTACGATGTTAATAGAACACTTTTAGATATATTGATATAAGCAAGAATTACAATTTGATTAACAAAATTAAATATCTAATAAAAACATGTATTGTCATAAAAGACAAATAAAAAAATTGTAAATATTTTTTTTAATTATATATAAATTATTGATAAATAAATTTTAATAAAATTGTAATATAAAAGATGGTTTATGACCGCTAATAATACTAACAACGTCCAGAATAAATAAAAAAAATTAAAAGTTCAAATTGACAATTTAATTTATTGTATATTCTAATAATAATAATAATAATAATTGATGATTGAATTAAAAGTTTAAATTAATATGAATTTTTTATATGTATGAAATTATAAATATTTAATGTATTTAAAAAATTATATATATTATATGTATGATATTATAGATGTTATGTAACACTGTATCACACTAAGTTTCACTTTATAGTCGTAAAGTAAAAGTGATAAAGTATCACCACAATTCTAAAATTCCATACAATAGTATATAATTAAGAACTTGCATTATTTAACAATTAATGAATGTTAAATAAAGCAAGTTCTGACTATTTTTTTTGTCTACCTAGCATTACTGATATATATATATAAGTGAACTAGTTACAGTCTGCGGAATTTAGGTTGACCAGCTCAAACTGAAATACAACAGAACTTTAAAGTTTAAAACAACAACATTCTATCTCTTAGAGTTAAGCCTCTAAGGTGATAAGTACAATATACAAAAAGTGAGGAACACTAAAGCAAAATAAATAAAATATAAAAGTGAGCCATCCTCCTTTCTGTCACCATCCGCAAACTCATCGAGGTGGGTTGCGACTTGCATCTGAAAAATAACAATATACAACATATGGTATGAGAACCAGATGTTCTCAATATGATAACAGTGCCCAATAGATAAGATATAAGGTTCTGAAAATTCAAAGGCAATCCTAGAACTTCACATCGATACAAGACATTCAAGTTTAATGGAATATATAAATTAAACCATAAACAGGGTAATCTAACTTACGGGATTTCTAACTAATACTAGTCATTGCTGTCCCACAGCCTTTACTAACCTATTTTTCATGTGATCCCATCGCCACCACCTACCAAACCTCCTCAATCCCAGCAGAAAACACAGGTAAAGCAAACAAGCATATAGAAGATGCATATGATGAATGCATTTTCTATTGGCTGTGATATCACATTGTCGGTTTAGCTACTAACCCGACACATCCTTTCGGATGTAACCTTTCTGCCATGCCCAGGGATATAGTGCGCTGCTCATTATCTGCATCCAGGGATATAGTGCCCTGCTCACTGTTAACTTTGGGATATAGTGCTCGGTTCACTTTCATGCGCATCCCAGGAATATAGTGCCCTACTCACTCTTGTGGCAGAGAAGGTTATGCGAGTGGGATACTACCTCAGCCTTCACATCTGAACGTAGGCGGGAGACTGCTACAGTCTCTATACTAGCGCTGCTACCTTGACAAGCGGGATTAAACCACCATCCTTGTCAGGCGCATAACGACTTACCAATCAACGCATATCATAATCATCATCCAGTGATCACTGCTCATATTCAATATTTCATCACCATTCACCTTCTCAACTCATCATAATCATTCTCATTTTCTCACAATCTTTCAAGTTCTTACACCATTCAATTAGGATATTACTCAACTTAATTCATCTTCTCAATTTCTCATCAATGAACTACTCCACAACTCAATTCTCACTAATTTCATCCACAAACCTTCTAAAATCTAAGTTACCGACTCTAAACTCATAACCAAATAACCTTGTTAATTTTCCCAAAACCTTCTCACTTGTCCTAAAGCTTAACTCTTAGCTAGAAAATCTTAAACAATTATTAAAGAAGTTCTAAGGTTAGAGGAGTGTTTAAAAATACAAAAATAAGACTTTTAAGCAAAATAGGGTCATGCTTATGCATGTACAGTCCCGCGTATGCATGGGTATCACTTTGACAAAGTCGCATGCGCGTGCATCGTCTGTGTAAGCAAGAGTTTGAAACAGAAAGGATTGCCACGTACGCATGCCGATGGCCGCATATGCGGGAGTGTAAAAATGCCAATGGCCGCGTCGACGACAAACCTTCCTCGCCCTCCTCCTGGGCTATGGCAACTTTCAACCTCACCAAGTTGGTCAACCCACCTGCCATCTGAATTGAAAAGGGAAAAGAGAAAAGCATAAGTCTCAAACCTAGGAAGCAAGGACATACCAAAGGAATAATTTAAAAAAACACACCAATGTAAGTCCGGCACATCTCTGGATCACCCATGACATCCCGGGGATTCAACGGCCATTCCTCAAAAATCAACCACAAGACATCGGCGATGTCTTTATTCTCAGGAGAGAGCCCTTCGTAAGTAACACGCATCAAGTAGGATGCACTAGCCGTGAAGTTCCAGTACATCGCAAACCGTCGCTCCCCCTCGAAGGTCAACCAAAAAGAATGGTGCCCTCGAGTAGGGAGCACTTTAAAGTATTCCCTTTTAAACCCATGGAAAGAAATCTCAAACATCCCAAATATTCGCCGGTGTGGCTGAGCCCGAAACGACACATAACCCTTCTTATGTTTTTCCTCCTTGGTCAGAAGAGTATACAAAAAGAAAAATAAAAACACCTCCACCCGAACTGGAAGTTTCAGGTATTCACAGACCAACTCAAAGGTTTGGATGGCTACCCAACTATTGGGATGCAGTTGAGACGGCGCCACTGAGCACCAATTAAGCAACGCATGCACGAACTCCGAAAACGGAAGTCACACCCTCGCGTGAACATGGATTCATAAACCCACATCCAATCAGCAACTCGGGAAGAGTCAGGGTTTATGTAGCAGACCATCTCATCAGTATGAGCTCGTACTAGCACTCCGCCTTTCCACCTCTACAAACCGCTCCCTTATCACGGAGCCTCTGGAGGTCCACCTCGTCACCCGGGATGGTGTCCCCCACTCGTCGGATGTCACCCAATAAGACGTGCTGGGAACACCATCGATCGGAACTATGGGAGCCCTCGCACCCTCGTTCTTCTGCCGGGCAGTACCTAAAAAAGAGGAGGGCACCACCGACAGTCCACTAACCAGACAGAGAGAAAAATCATATAAACCCCCCTTTTTACAGAACTCCTAAAGAAAAAAAAGCTACACCTAGCACAAGCACAAACCACATCCAGGAAAAGTGGCACACACTCCCTCTGATAGCCTACCACTTGTATCTAGAAAAAACCCCAAAATAGAGAAATGTAGAATACAGAACAGTCGAAAGATAAAAATAACAAGCAGACAATGAAAACATGCACTAAAAGAAAAAGAGAATACCAACCTGATTAAATCTGGAGTAAGCAAAAAGCAAGGAGCAGCACGAAGTACAGGACGAGAGCACAACGCACGGACGAATAATAGAAAGAAAAATATGAAGGTAAGGAAGTGAAAGGAAAAGAAAGAAAAAAGAGAAGTTACAGAGATACAGTGGTTACATATAAGACTCCAACGTTTCAAAAAATTAATAAAAGGAAACGCAAAGGGGCGGGGGGCAAAAGGGGAAAACCCAAAAATCCCACGGTGTTAAAAACGTCATTATGACGCCTAGAGAACCACAACGGATGAAACCCCCCTTCAGAAAGAGCAACGGACAGGTGATGGGAAATCCTAAAGCATCCCACGGTTCTCCAACCTCACACGTAGAACCCAGATGACGCCCTCCCCGCCAAGTTTACGGTTACACGACCTAACAAAAACTCCAGTCACGAAGACTGAGCACACTCACTCTCTCATTCCAGGGCAACTGTTTTGGACCCGATCTTCAGGTCCTTCCTTGGAACGGTCACCTTATCCGGCAGCCCTAGGATTGGGCCACTCTCATGGCTCAAAACGGATTAATAACTTTCAATATCCTAACCCAACATTCGAATTCAAATTCCTCCCTTATCTTAGCTAAAAAGAGATAAGATAAGATAACTACCACCAGGTATATAAAGGGGAGCCAGAGGCCTCTTAAGTACGTTACTTATTCCACTCTCATATACCTCTCAGATCCATTCTAACTTGAACGTTGGAGTATCTTTGTAGGTACCAATTTCACCGCTCCAGTCAGACGACCCGGCAACCGCCTCGACTCACAAGTCTCTAATCTATCCCACTACTCGTACTAGAGACTTCTAGTACAAGCATGCATGTACTTATTGACAAATCCTTGACTCCAGGGACATTCTCTACACTATTTGGCAAGTTAAGGATCTAATATATTTGCACTTCTAACTTAAGGAAAGGTCTTACTTGACATGTAAGCTTTGGACAGATGGGGTAGCTGCAACTGAATCATTTCCTTTTTAATAGATAGTTAGTTAGGTAGTTAAGTGATAATTATCTAGTAGCTAGTAATGGTTAGCATAGTAAGTATATATATAGACTAGCAATTTGAGCTGAGTTAGTTAGATTAATTGATTGCATGTATCTATTCATATATAGGGCAGCTATGTCTCTGTTAGCAATGAGTTTTGTCATTCTGTCGAATCAAGTTGCATTCTCTTTTCTCTCTTTTATGTTAAATTTCTCAGGTGCATCTTTTTCTTGCTGCTCTCATTGCACCTTCAACGTATAGGACGATTGGTCTTTTTTTTTTTTACGGTTAAGACTTGAGAATCATGATCAAGAGATGTGAGAAACAACCAACTTATGTGTGCATGCACACTAAATGATTTATATACAACAATTAGAAAAGGACACAGAATGAATAATATAGCTTGTAATATTATGGATGCAAATAACAACAATAATTAGTCATATTGATATTGGTGACTGATGAGTTTCCTAATAGTAGTGGGCCAGCCATTTATTTATTGTGGTGAAAGTATAATTATTTTAGATCAGAGGGAGTTTAATATAATTGGAAGGGTGAAATGGTGATCAATGGGGAACACGAAGATATAGAGGGATGGAATTGGAAGTGTTTGGGGGAGAGTCCCAAACAGAGAAGGCACTAGAAGAGTTGAGCCACTTGAGAGTAATTTCAGGGTAGTGACGGTCAATAACATCCTTAAGGCTCTCTGTAGAGTTGACCCATTCCAAACCCTTCTTAGTGTATGTCTCTTCATTGAAGTTGCTTGTGAAGAACCTATCAGCTTCTAATCTCCTACAAATTCAATAACTCTTATTAGACCAAAACACAAAGAAGAAATTCAAGACTAATAATAATACTATATATACCTAGATGCCATGAGGAGGAATATAACGAAAGCAGTTTCACTAATAGCGAAGCCTTTAATCTTCTTCTCTGCCATTAAGCCAACCAACAAATCAAGCTCTTCAACATCATCACCATAAACATCTTCTAGTACTTCAATTGCTTCCTTGTCATCTGTTAAATCTTCCCATTTCGAGATTGGTATCAACAATAATGCCCTCCTGAATTGGTTGTATCTTGCTACATTCCTCTCTCTGTCCCTATAAACTGCATCATCACATATATTGATATCATTTTCTATTTTTATTTTTGGCATGTTAGAATAATAGAGGGTAAGGATTATGTATCATACTTTCAAGAACAGGTAGGTCCACGTGATCTGGCCTTTCTGAGCCGTCCAAATTTTGTGGTATGAGATCTCTGAGCCACATTGGATAGTTCCAAAGCTCAAGTGTTCCACAAGCTTGGTGTCCCATTGATACTATTTGACTTGCAACCCCTATCTTTGTTAAAGTCTTCTCTCCTTCTAGTCCAATCAAATTCTTCATAGGAATCCTATGATAATACCAAACCGCAAAGAAAATTTTCGTAACCTTTTCTTAAGATCTGAAAAACATTTAGCAATGAATGTTGATATAACAGTATTACTGATAATAATAAGAAAACGGAAAAAAGTTAATAATAATAATAATAATAATAATAATAATAATAATAATAATAATAATAATAATGTTCATACTCTTTGATTAACGGTGGAGATTTATTGGGGTCAGGAGTGGCAGATATGTCTCTGAGTTGAAGATTATCAGGTAAGAGCGAGTGCATTCTATAAACACTGACAAATTCCTCAGTTAAAGAGTATGGAACACCATGATTATTTGGTCTCTTCAATCCCACAAGTCCTCCTAAGATTGCTCCTCCAACATGTCCAAATGTGTCTTTAAATTTCTTCCCCAACAATCCATACCTTAAGAGCACAATACTTTAAATTAATTCAATAATTAATCAAACATGCATGTACAGCTAATAAACAAAATTTTGTTAATTAGGCACATATAATTTAGAGGATAGTGTTTAGAGATATCAATTGGCCCTCATGCCTGCAATTAGAGTCCTAACAATATATTTTAAGTTGCAAAATTTTGAAATGATTTAAATTTTATATATATATATATATATATATATATATATATATATATATTAAAAGCACACGGTAAAGAATCCTAACAAGCTAATAAGGGTTTCATGATTGAATCTAGTTAAAACGATAATCCAAATTAAGAAAAAAATTATCTTAGTTAATTAAGCATATATAATTAATATTAATGATTGAGAATCCTAATTAATTTTTTTTAATTATTCTCTTAATATTTAAATAGACAAAAATTCAAATATATATGTTATTTTATAAAAATATCAAAAAATAAAAATATTTAAAATTTTTTATTTAAAATTTAGAAGAATAATTAAAAAAAATAGAAGTTTTAATCATGTTCTATAATTAATTAACAAGAGAGTGTTTAGAGATACCAGTTGACCCTCATGCCTGCAAGTAGAGTGTCAGTTTTAAGGAGCTCTACAGTCCAATCAATGGTGTGAATTTTTGCAATTACTGCTGACGTCACCAACCTTGCATGCCTATATATTTCTTCATCATCCAATTCTGGGTAGTTTTTCTGTTTTTAATTTGTGCATTCAACTTCAGATATATCAGACAAAATATTATATTACTCGTAACTGATTTCTAACGGTATCTAACTGCCTCTAATTATCTCTAATCAACTTAAAACTAACTTAACTAACTAGTTAATAAATATTATCGTACCAATATATTAATTATGTGCACACAAAAAAAGTTTTAAATTAGTCAATATAAATTTGTGTATAAATATATATATTGATTAATTTAATTTTTAATATATATTTATATTTTAATATATATTTTATATTAATAGTTGATTTGGTAGCTAATTTTTAATGTACACCTATTATATTAGACATAATATACAGGCGAAATATATAAAACGTGATAGGTTGTAAAATTTAGGGTATGTTAGTTAATTACTACAGAATACATATACATACCTTGAGAGCATCACAGACAGAATTGTGTTCATGAACAAAAAGGGTCTGCAAAGTTGAGACACCAGCCCAACTATTACGAACATCGCCAGAGACTGCAATTCCATTTTCATTATGGAGAAGTTCACCTTCTTCAGATATCTTTATCTTCCCATCTTTGAATGTTCTCAATCTCTTCAAAACTTCTCCATTGCTTCCATATATCACACTTGCATCCCTTCAATTTATTGGTTTTAATAAATTATTAATTAATTAGGTCTTATAAACAGAGACTACTTATAAACAGAGACTACTTATCCCACTCCAACTACGGTGACCAACTAATTTTTTTTTTTTTTAAATTAAGAGTGAGGTTTGAATTCAAAATCTTTACATAAAAATTAAAAAATTATGCTATTTAAATTAACAATTAATTTTATTTTAAAATAAATTAAAATTAAAATTTTAATTGTTATTAATATTTTTTTAATATACGATCTTGGCGATACTATTACAAAAGTGTAATTGACATGCCAACTATCTAAAAAAGAAGTTTAATTGACAATATATAGAGTCTTATATATGTTTGACCTTAAAATAATATATAATGAATATATTTTTATATTAAGTTTTAACTTCGTCTTATGTTTTTTTAATGAATATGGATGGAATCTTTGTTTTTTTTTTAAAAAATTAGATTATACAGTATTATTTTGATGTTATGTATATTATTTGTTTTTTCTAAAGAAAAGAATTCAATACATTAAAAGTAGAGTTTATTATTATAATAAAAAATTATAAAAAATAAAAAAAATAAAATAGACACTAAAATTCTTAACAACGTACTTTCTATTTTTAACAGTATTCACTATTATAGGAAAAATATAGAGAAATAATGTATACAGTGAACAATAGTTTAAAAAAAAGTTAAATTTAAAATTAAAATTAAAATTTTTAATTAATTAAATAATTATTATCATATTTTAAAATTTTAAAAAAATTAAGATTAGCACATAAACTACTACGTATAGTTACACATTCACATATGGTACATTTTATACCCCACAACCATCATTGTTGTCGCTGCAAAGCTCTTGACACCGCCGTCCCCTCACCGCCGCACCAGGTTCTCCTCCAACCCTATTAGTAACGCCGTTTTGCACCCCCTCACCGGCGTTTAGCTCTCCCGCAACGGTCATCGTCGTCACCGCAAAGCTCTTGACGTTGTTGCCTCCCTCACCACCGCACCAGATTCTCTTCCAACCCTGTTAGTGGCGCCGTTTTTGCACCCTTCACCCGCTTATCCATGTCAAAGTGGTTCTTGTTAATGGCGGCCATTATGAACTTGTCGCACTCAGGCTCCATCCATGTCGTCACGAACGACGCCAGATTCAGCCTGAGGTTTGCGTCTAGCATGAGCTCATTATTTATTATTTGGTACGCTGCCTCCTTGAGTTATTTTAGTAGATATGTGGATGATTATTTTTAATTTTTTAGCCGGATGATTATTTGAGTAGGTATGCGAATAGTTATTTTAATTCTTATGTGGATGATTATTTGGTTGGAATGGATCTAGTTAGATACAATAAAGATATGTTGGATGTTCAATTTACTAAGTACGAGGATGATTAAATTTTTGAATTACTGAATGGGATTTTTTGGTTGTGTAATTTTGGTGAAATATTTTCTTAAAATTTTTTTGGGCCAAATTTTCAACCCATTGTTCACGTTGTTCAGATTCTTCGTTGTCTACCTAGCGGAGTTGACTATTATATAGCCACAATCATCTATATAATGGAAAGCATTTCAGATACAACCTTAAAATATTATTGAGATGAGAGAGGGTGAAAGTGGGGTAGAGGGAGTGGCGGTCGGGATGTCAAAACGGTAGAGCATGATGAGCGGAAAAAGGCATCAAATGTGGGTCAGGAGGGCGTAAGGGCCAATGGGAAAGCTGAAGTAGGCGGAGGAGGGCAGAGAGATGGGAAACCTAGCATGCATGATACCTATGTCTCTAAAGATTTTATTAGAGACAAAGTGGTGGGTGAGGTGGCACCGAAGCCATTGATCATGAATGACGTGTTGGATGGGGATAGATCGGTTGTGGTCATCGAGAGGCAAGGATGCATCCAAACCGAAGTTAGTGTTTTCTGAAGAGGGAAGGAAGGTGCTTGCGGAGCCTTGCAAAGACACTATAGTGGTTAGCTTGCTCAGTAAGAACCTTAATTATACGGTCTTGTCTCATAGATTAAGGTTCATCTAGAGGTTCAATGGTGGTGATGAATTCTTGGATGTGGGAATGAATATTTCTTTGTCAAATGTGACCGAAGAGAGGATCGAGAAAAGGTTCTAGTTGGGGGACCATGGATGATAGATGGATTCTATTTGGTAGTCAAACCTTGGTCTTTTGATTTTTGTCCGACAGAAGAATTTTTTGGATGTACTCTTGTTTGGATTTGCTTGACGGGCTTGAAGATTCTATATTACTAGGAAAAGGCCATGCGGTGGATTGCGATGATGATTGGTACTCCGATCAAAGTCGATGTCGCAACCAAGGAAATGGAAAGGAGAAAATTTGCACATACATGTGTACATATAGACTTGGGTGTACTAATTATTGATGAGATGATGTGGTCTATAAGGTGGAGTATGAGCATTTAGAACTTATTTGTGATACATGCAAGTGTTATAGACACGTCGCGGCTAACTGCAAGTCGAAGTTAAAAAATAAGACGGTGAAAACGGGAGCGGATAAGCCACCGGAGAAGCATTTTCCGAGGACTACAAATTCCAACGATGGAAAAATACAGTGAGACGTTATTTTTGAAAGTGATTTGCCTGTTACCGAAGAACATGGAAAGGAGGATTCTTCGCATGATTTGTTGCATGGAAAGGGAGGCAAAGATCATACCAATAGTCACATAGAAGTTGAAGAAGAGCAGACCAGGGTTATTAATAAAAAAAAAGACTGTAAAGGACCATGTCAATATAGTGCCTGGGCCCAATGTTATGAAGCCCAATTCTAAAAAACTTGTTTTTGTGGTAAATACGGGTAGAAAGACAAAAAGCTTTAGGTTCTCTAAAGCTCCTAAGTCTAGGAGTGTTAAAAAATATGTTAATGTGAATACTATTCATCCTTCTTCATACAGTGGCATTAAAGCAGGGCCAAGTGGGACTAAGCATGAGACCCCTTCTCAAAGCATGGTCAAGAAGCGTCTCAGACAAGTTTCCTTTCAAAGTTCACTGCAAGATTACAGAATCTTGGAACATGAAAAGAAGAAAGAGAAATGAGAGCAAAGTGTTAATGTTAAAAAGGTAAAGAAAAATGAGGTGGTCGAATAGAGGGTTCAGGATCTCTGAACCAGGTAGTGTTCTTATCACCCCCTTTCTATTATTGTTGTTATGGATAGTAATAAATTTAGCATCATAGCGTGGAATGTGAGGAAGCGTCTAGGAGCTTAGCTCGTGTACATTTCAAGAAAAATGTGAAAAATTTTCATCCTTTCTTTTTTATTGTTATTGAAACCCATATTATCTTTGAGAAGATGAAGTATTTTTGGGAGAATCTGAAATATTGTAATGTTAGTATCTCTGAAGTTAGAGGTTAGAGTGGTGGCTTTTGGATTTTGGTGGATAAATCCTAGGGACAAAGCAAAATTGTGAATATCACTGATCATTGTGTTGCTTTTGAAGTAATAAAAGGATCTTGTATGTGGACATGTAGCGTGGTGTATGCCCACCCCCAAACTCAGTATTGGCCAGCTCTTTGGGATTACCTTAGATAGTTGGTCACTAATATATCTAGTCCTTAGTTAGTACTAGGTAACTTTAATGAAGTGTTGCCTTCGAATGAGATTAAAGGAAGGATCTTTAATGCTAATAGAGCTTATGTTTTTGCTTCTACCATGGATGATTGTGGTTTGATGGATATGGGATCTAAAGGGAGGAGATATTCTTGGCATCGAATAGTCAAGGGAGGATTGGATATAGCAAAGAAATTGGATGATGATTTTATTAATAGAGATTGGCACCTTCTGTTCCCTGAGATTTTTTTGTGATATTTTAGGCAGATACAATTCTGACCATTTGCCCATTCTTATCAAATGTCGGCTAGATGGTGTCAAGCAAAAAATGAACCAACCTTTCAGGTTTCAAGCCGCGTGGACCACTCACCTCTTGTTCCATGATGTAGTTCATAAGGCTTGGAACTCTGAGTGTCCGGATGTTTTTAAAAGTCTTTTTGTTGTAAGAAGAGATGCTCAAAGGTTTAATTCTGAGATTTTTGGCAATATTTTTATCAAGAAAAGAGAGTTATAAGGGCATATTAATAGTATTCAGTTATCCTTAGGATGCTCTGACGACCCTCATCTCAAAGAGGAAGAATCTCGGCTTCAGCGGGAATTAAATGCTATTGTTTTAAGGGAGGAGCTTTTTTGGTACCAGAAATCTAGAGAGAAGTGGGTGAGATTCGGGGATAAAAATACTAATTTTTTTCATCTCCAAACTATTGTCAGACGAAAGAGAAATAAAATTCACACTCTTGTACTTGAGGATGGTACTTGGTCCAATGATGTGAATGCTCTAAAGAATGAAGTCAATAATTTTTTTTAGAAACTCTTTTGTTCTAGAGAAGAGGTGGAGCTTGATTGTCTTGAGGATGTTCCTCTCCCTCAGCTTAATTATGAAACATGTGAGTCTCTTGTCAAGCCAGTTTCATTTGAGGAAGACAAATGCGCTGTTATAGATTTGGGTGCCTTTAAAACTCTTTGGCCGAATGTATTCCAAGCTGTGTTCTTTAAGAAATATTGGGAGAATGTTGAAAAAGATGTATGAATGTGTCTTTAGAGCCTTTTTTGGAGAGGTTTTGGACACATCTATTTTTGAAACCTTGATTGCGCTCATTTCTAAAGTGGGTAGTCCTACAGTTATGAAGGATTTTCAACCTATAAGCTTGTGCAACGTTATTTATAAGATTATAACCAAGGTGTTGGTTAATCGCCTCTACCCTTTCCTAACGGATGTTATTGGTCCACTTTGAGGGGGGGGGGGGTTTCATACCAGGAAGAGGCACAAGTGAGAATATTATTATTGCTCAGGAGATTCTTAACTTCATGCGAAAAACTAAATCGAAGAAAGAAACTATTGCTTTTAAAATAGACCTTGAGAAGGCTTATGACAGAGTAGATTAGATATTCCTTTAGCTTTTACTTCAACTTTTTGAATTTTTTGACAGTATTATTACTTTGATCATGATATGTGTCTATTCCTCATCTCTCTCAATTCTTTAGAACGGTGAGAGGTTACAGAGTTTTAACCCCCAGAGAAGTATTCGACAAGGTGAACCACTTTCTCCTTACCTATTTGTCTTGTGCATGGAATGGTTGGCCTACCAAATTTTTCATCTCGTGGCTAATGGATCTCGGATCCCTGTTGCTATATCTAAGGGAGGACCAAGAATTTCTCACCTTATGTTTGTTGACTATCTTCTTCTCTTCTATAAAGCAACTAGGTCCCAAGTTGTAATTGTTATGCAGATTCTTGATCTTTTCACAAAGCTTTAGAGAAGGTCAATCTTTTTAAGTATAAAGCTCTTTTCTCTAAACTTATCTCGCAGAAGAGGAAAGAAGTTTTATCATGGATTTTGCATATTCACTTCACTCAAAATTTGGACAAGTATTTAGGAATAAATATTGGTCATGAAAGAGTGGCTAAGAAAATTGTTTATGAGGTCTTAAATAAGGTTCAAGGCAGGCTTGCTAATTGGAAGAGTCATCTTTTCAACAAGGTGGGTAGGTTGTGTTTGGTCAAATTAGTATTATCTTCGATTCCAATTTATCAAATGCAAGTCTCTTACTTCCCGACTCATGTCTGTGAAAAAATTGATTCGTTGGTGCGACAATTCTTTTGGAAGGGGCAAGCAACAAGGAGGGGCTTATCTCCTGTGAAGTGGGAAAAAGGTTGTGACACTGAAGAAATATGATGGCCTTGGAATGAGAGATTCGCAACGTGTGAATATTGCTCTTTTAGGAAAGTTTATTTGGAAAATGCTTCACTGCCATGACAAGTTCTAGGTCCAGGCTATATACAACAAGTATCTCTCTAATGGCTGAGGTTGGGAGGCTACGTGTGGAGCTTCTCATGTGTGAAAAAGCATAGTTAAAGCCTTTAAATACTTGAAAGATGGTTTTGAGTAGAGTTGCGGTAATAGACATCAATCCATGTAGTTTGATTCTTGGTCCTCTTTCGGGAAGCTCTATGATATCATTCCGTATATTCATATTACTGACATTAATCTATCAGTTAATCATGTAATTCATAATGGAACTTAGAACGTTGATAAACTTTATTCTCCTCTGTCTGATCATGTTAGGTTGTCTCTTGCAAGCTTGCCTATTCCAAGATTAAATTCGAGTGGAACAAGATAGTTTTGGAACCTTTCCGCTTCGATTGCTTATAGCACCAAAAGTGGATATTAATGGCTTACTAAAAGGAAATTTCATTGGGATGAAACCCAAAATTGGAATTGGTTATGAAAAACGTTTATTCTGGAGAAGATAAGGTTGTTGTTATGGATGGCCCTCCATGATGCAGTTCCCACAAATAAGTTTCGGTGCTTCAGAAGTTTAGCTTCCAATAATTCTTGCTCCCGATGCGGGATCTCTCCTGAGACAATTTCTCATTACCTTCGTGACTGTGATAAAGCTAAGGATGTTTGGTATATTCTTGATTGATCTGTTCTTGTGAATAATGCTTCGTTAGATTTGGTTGCTTGGATTAAGAAAATTATTAACGGTAGGAAAGGCCTAGTTGCGGCAGGGGTTTGGTGGATTTGGAGGTATAGATGTCAAGAGATTTTTAATCCCAGTGAACCTTGGTCAAGTATGAAGGTTGCTATGTTAGCCGGGAGCTTGAATAAAGAGTTGAGTTCTTGTAGAAACAACCATTACCTAGCCTTTAGTGATGAGTGGACTTATATTTGGACAATTCTTCCCAATAATTTCTTCAAAGTTAATTGTGATACAAGCATAATCAAGGATGATCAGCTGGCGGGTTTTGGGTGTGTCTTGCGAGATGATAGAGGAAAATGGATTCTCGGTTGTTCAGGCTCACTTTTTCCTTGGCCAGTGTATCATTGTGAATTAATGGCAGCTTGGCATGGCTTAATTTTAGCTTGGGAAGCTAGTTGTAAGAATGTAATTTGTGAATGAACTCCTTTTAACCCTTCCTGGTCCTAAAAAATATTTTCAGTCATAGCACAGTGATAAATCGAGACATTGTGGTTATACTCCATGATCTCTTGTTAGAAAACTGAGAGGTTCAGTTTCAACTTATTTAAATACGAAACAAATTGTATGACAGATTATATGGCTAAAATTACTGCTAAACGCAATACGACTCATGTTTGAATAGAGTCTGAGGATGCGTTGAAAAAGATTTTGCAGAAAGATATAATTTTTGTTAATTAATATTTGAGTTCTTTAAATTTGTGTTCTTTTTTCTTTTCTTGTTATTTTTATCAAGATAAAAAAAATCACAATCATCTGTCAATTCTCTTTACTCGAATAAATTGTAAACAATTTTATTAATATTTATGTATATTTGTATTTTTTGAAAAAAAATTTTGAAAATAGCTTTTCTATTAATATTCATGGATATATGCGAAAATCAATGTCTTTTTTTAAAAAAATTGATAATAAAGACTTATAATAAAAAAATCGCATTTTTCTTAATAAAATTAGAGAAAGAAAAAGGATGTCTGTCTTTTCAATTGGAAAATAGTAGTTAGATTGGTAGTAGGAAAGTAGGATTTAGATTCAAACTCTAATTCTATTTACGTATTTAAATTTTTTCTAAAATTAAATATTCTATTCGAACATTGATAATTTTTTAATCTTAACTCTATTACACCTTAAAATATTCTGTCCATTGTTATAGTTAAGAGTGGTAATAAGTAGGGTATGATAGAATTTGGACCCAGCCTTAATCTTATTCGTAGGTTGAGATTTTTATATAAACTCAATCCTACTTTATTCGCGGATTAAGAATATTCCAACCTTAACTCTACTCTTTCTTAATCTGCGAGTACCCGATTCTATCCGCGAATTTCAAAAAAGATAGAATATGATTATATAACTTGATGATAATTTAAAATAGAGCAGACTTTTATGTAAAATAAAAATATTAAATTATTAATTAATAATTTTTTTAATGGCTAAAGATCTTTTGTATTTATTGAGAAGTCTTTAATTCAATATCCACTTAAAACATATTTTTATATAAATATATAACATATGCATATATAGAGTGTCGATTGATTGAATAGAATTGAGATTCAACCCATATTCTACCTAATCTGCACAAAAATCATACCCACACTCTATCTTATCTATTATAAATCAGATTAACAACTCTACCCAACCGAATAAAATTCAATTGAATACCCACAAATAAAATATACATTGCCACCCCTAAGTCTACAGTCTACAGCCCACCCACGCATCATGACAAAATTATACTGCAAAACTATACTTCCCTTGCTGCAATCAACTCAATGCTACTCAGCACATCCTCAGGTATTGAGTTTGCCAAACATAATCTTATCAAGATATCATGCCCATGTGAAGGGGCCCCGGTATTTAGAAATCGTATCATTAAAATATAATACTTTTTTCAGGGTTAAATATAACTTTTTTCTTTCTTCAAAAGTAAGTTATTAATTTAATTTCTAAAAGATAAAAATGTTGCTTGGCAATTTTTTTTTTTTAAAGATAGATGTTTTGGTTAGCTATTGATATCCCAATAATAATTCCATTTTTATTCATTATTTTAATATTTAAATTAATATTAACAAAAGACATGTTAAACTTTAAATTGCCAGTCTTTTAATCTTGAGGGTTATTAAATTGATATTTCGCTGAAAAATTAACAAAATGTAGTTTATTTATTTCAGAATGTTTTGGGAATAGTAGTTTTTAATAATTCTAGTCAATATTTAATTAGTATAAATATTAATAAATATTAATACAAATTATATTAATTTATATATATATAAATTTTAATAAATATAAATATAAACTACATATTTTTTATATATAAATTCTTATATATAAATATAAATATAAATTATTATTGATAAAATACTAACTCGAAATAATAATATTTATTGTTCATACAATATTACTGTACGAAATTAAGTTTTCTCCCTTATTTTTTTTTCTTGGGGGTGGGGGAATTGTGTTTGGTTGATGCAAGTCTTAATCCCACTTTCATCTACTTTAATTTATTATTAACGTTGAATTTTATATTAAATCAAACTGAATATTACTACATAGATCAAAATATTCTTTTAAAAGGTAAAATAGAAAGTTTAAGGTTTAAAAAAAGAACCCAAATCACTTTTGTAAATATAGTTATAAAAATCGGATCAAATTGACTAATTTGATCGAAAAAATAGTAAATAAAAAAATTTTAAAATTAATAAAAATATAATTTAAATTTAAGTTTTTATTATTTTATATATTAATTATTAATTATATAGTAAAATATATAATAATTTTTTAGATATTATTTTAATTTTATACTCACTTATATTTAAATTAATTATTTTTTTATTATTTATAATTATTAATATAAATATAATTAAATATACATAAATAAAAAAATTAAATATTTTTTTAATTAATTATAATATAATTATTTTTTTATAATTATATGATATTTATTAATATTATTTGTTAATAAATACATATAGTATATATAATAATATAATAAATATAAACTAATTAATTTATTGTTAAAATAAAAAATAGTTACTTTAATATAAAAATAAAATTAAATTTTTATTACAAAAAATTTTAAAATTTTATATATTTATTTAATAATAATTGAATTATAATTTATAAATTATAATTTGTTAAAATTTAATTATTTTAAAATATTAATAAAAATATATATTTTAAATTTTAATTTTAATTTTTTATTATTTTATATTTATATAAAATTAATTTTATCGATTCAACTAATGATTTATTAGTTAAATTAATAAATTAATAAATTAATAATTTAATTGATTTGATTAATGAGTTGATTTTGATAACTATGCTTATAAAAAAAAATATAAAAAACGTGTTCCTTATTAGCAAGTACCAAGTAGCAGCAAATTAAATCATCACACAACAATATGCAACCAGGTCTAATGAGGTTGTTAGAGTTTGACCCACATTATTGTGATATGACAAGAATCGAATACTCACCGCTATATTATTCACTGTTAAACCTGATAATTGAGGGGCTATACGTTATAATCGCAAATATTAATGCATTTTAGAAAAAAAATAAAAATGTAATTTTCTTTTAATAAATAACAGAACAATCACTAATCTAAAAAAAATTGTTCCAACTGAATTAAAAAAGAAATTAAAAGAGATAAGAGTTAAAGCGCATCTTAAATTTTAAAGCTAAACTTTAAATATTAAATTCTAAATATTAAGTATTAAATCACAAAATTTTAAATTATTTTATATTTTAAATTATAAATTCTAAAATCTAAATCATACATTTTAAATTTGAGTCATTAATATAAAATATATATAATCAACAAAAAATTAAAATTTATTTAACAAAAAATATAATATTATTTGTAATAAATTTATTTGTTTTTATTTATGAATGTATGAAGCTAATAAAAGGCCTTTTACATGCATGTGTATATATGCGTCGTCATAATTATTATTACTAACAGATAGTAAAGCATGAATAGATAGAGTCATATAAATCTCTTACCACCATGGTGTTCGAATGTTCTTAGCTCCAGTCTTGATTTCATAAGAGCCTGTTGGAATTTCCTTTGTTTTGTAGAACCTGAAAGACTTAAGTGGGCATTCATCTGCAACTTCTCTTGCCGCTGTCACTTCAATCTGCATTCCAATATTATTTATCAACTTACAACTCAGGAAGAGAAAAAAAAAAACACACATATATAATACATATAAATCAAGCATGTTTATATGTTAGTTTAGACGATGAAGTGGGTGGCTGAAATCTTCTCTTTAACTACTGAAAACTTCTGCAAAAAGATTCATTGTAAGTATGATTATTTAGAAATTATTAATGTTAGGTTAATTTATAAAATTAAAGTGGATTAGACCTACTTTTATAGGAAGAAACAAGTAATATCTACTATAATGTTTGTATCGATTAATGTTGGAAAATCTTAACAAATGTTTAAATAAAAATCTGTCTAACAGCAGAAGTACTAAAAATAATTTTTTCACAACATGTGCGATTAAATAGGCAATACCAAAGATACTCTAAGCAATAAATATAATAGCAAAAATAAAATAATCAGATAACAGAATTTTAACGTGTAAAAACTTCTAAAAGGAGGGACAAAAACCTACAAGACTTATTCTAATAAAATCATTTACTATTAAAATAATAGATACATAAACAGTCTTTCTAATAGTGCTAGGACATCTCAATAATTAATAAAATATATTATCAACACTGATATAATCAACATAAACGCTCTACAAAATAAATATTTTAAATTAAACAAAAAAATAATATAATTAACAACTATCTTAATATTCTTCTCTATACCAAAAATAACATACTAAAATTTCATAAAAAATAGAATAAATTTATCGATTCAATCGGATAAAAAATGAGTTATCATTTTCTCCCAAATTCTTTCTTTTCCTTGGACGAATGACGTTGCTTTTTTTTTTTTTCTTTCTTTCAAAACGAAAGAAGCTAAACTATCTTTCTCTCTCGTGGCTTAAACGCGCCACTTTCTTTCATTTATTTTTTTGTTTTGTTTTAAAAAGGTTGTGTGCCCACTTGAAATTGAGACCCACCAACAATCAATACATCATAGACTTGAATAATGAACTCAAGATTTTATCAATTATTTCTTTAATTTACGTGCATAATTTTTTATGTTTGGTTTAGTATTGGAGAGGGAAAAAGTGCACTTAAGTATTTCTTTAATCTAGCTATAATGTTTTAAATTGTTTTAAAAATGCATGTTTGGTTTAAGTTTTAATTTTAAAATGCGTGTTTATCTGAATTCTATTTAAAAATTTATTGTTAATTAATAAATTGTTGTATATATAAAGCAAAATAATTATTTTAGAATTAAGTGAGAATTAGGTTCTTAAAAATTTTGACTTAGAACTAATTAATCCTACAAAAATTTTATTTAGTACTCCACAATAACAAACGATAGACATGTTATGTCTTTCTATCAATTTATTATGTAAAATTTAATGATGGTGCTTATACATATTGTTAACTACTATAACGTGTCTATTTATGAAAGAATATCACATGGATAATAATTTTTGGAACGAAATTTTATCAATTTTAATAGAATTTGTGGTAAATAAAAAACAGTTGATAAATATTATATAAACACTCAAAAAATAATAAATAATTTGCTGTCTACAATTATATAATTCTTATATTCATGTGACAACAACTAAATATATTACTACCATAAATAATGAAATACATTAACTCTATTTCGTATTGTATTATTCATTGACAAAAAAAAAAGCATACATGTCTACTTACCATTTATTATTATAAAAATTTTAATTAATTTTTTTAAAAAAACTAACTATTTTAGTCGAAATTTTGGAGTATTCTTAGTTATCACCTTACTCATTATTTTATAGGCATAATTATTTCGGAGGGTTAAGTACTTTTTTCGTCCCTAAGGTCTGAGGTCAAAATCAAAATCGTTCTCGAGATTTTTTTGTTATTAAAATCATCATTAACGTTACAAAACGTTATAAAATTGTCATTTTAAACATAATAATTTTTGAAATGACACAAATACCCTTTTCCTATTATTACTAATTACCCCAGTCTCACCCATCCATTACCCCCACCCCTTCCTACTGCACCTAAAACAGACAAACTAAAACGAAAAAAAGAAACAAAAGAAGAAGAAGAAAGAAAAGGAAAGAAAGAAGAGGGAGGCGACGCCGGAGAAGAGGGTGGCCTTCTACGGCGAGGAGACATCAGCAGTTGCTTCGTCAGGGGGATGGCAACAGGTCAGAGTCGGGGGCTTGGGTTGCATGGGGGTAACGAGGTGCTCGAAATTCCGTTCGTTGGGGTCGTTGTCGTGGTCTCCAAGGTTCGTCATCACTGAAGACTACAGCCTCTGATGGTACAGTTTCAACCTCTCTCTCTCTCTCTCTCTCTCTCTCTCTCTCTCTCTCTCTCTCTCTCTCTCTCTCTCTCTCTCCCCCCCTTTTGTGTTTTGATTCTCTCTGTTCTGCTTCTTCGAAGGCACATGCATTAGGCATCAGATCCGGTTGCTTCTAGGAGGTCTTTGGCGAGAGTAAAGTCATCTGCTTTAGTGCTCCATGCGTGTGGGAAAGTGGGTGTTGGGTATTCTGGGGTTTGTTTTGAGAGGAAGTGCTCCATCGACTTCTATTGGCTTCTGTGTTTTGTTGTTGCAAAGAAAAATATTGTATTTTTTGTTTGTCTTGGTACAAAATACAGAAAAAAAAAACATTGTGTTTTGTGGTTTGTTGTTGTTTCAATAGCTCTGTGTTTTGTTATTTCTTGGATTTCAGCCAAATTTCTGTTCCATTGTTTCTTCCTTTTACTTGATTTTCTGGATTTCAATCTATTCTTCATTCTTTTATTTTTTCTAATTTTTTCTGTATCATTTTTCTTTGATTTACTTTTTATTTGTTTTTGTTATTGTTGATTTTGGACAGAATTAAGGTTAGATTTGTAATGGTTTTGTTGCAGTAAGAAAAAAAAGGCCAAGATAATAAAAATGTAATGATTAGACTTGTGATTGTTGCTGTTGTTAGATTGTTAATTTATTTTGTAATTATTGGTGTTGTTGAATTGTTAATGTGGTTAAGAGTTAGTAATAAGGGAGAGCATGAGTATGGGAGAAAGAAAGAGAAAAAGGCTCAATGATGATGAAGAGAGTTGGAAGTTAAAAAATAGTAGTGAGCGAAAAATTTTTTAAAGACAAAATAGTCAAAAAAAATATTTTTTACAAACAAAAAAATAAATTTATAATATTTTATAATATTAAAAATAATTTTAATAACAAAAAAAATTCAAAAACAAATTTAATTTTTATCCAAAATCTTAGAGACAAAACCCTTATTTTAGACTTGGACGTTATATTGTTCCAACCAATTATTAAAGAGCCCCCAAATTATTAAGAGCGAGAAACGCGATATGGCGCTTCCCACATGTGGAACACTGCTGTTGGCATTAATTTTGATTGATATGCAAATTTCGATTCTGCTTTGTGTGGCTTTGTCTCATCCATTCCAATTTTCAATGTAGTAAACATGTGATGATATGATATACATTAATTTTATATTTTTTTTGGAAAATATGGAAAGCTACGTACCAGGAAGGAGCAAAAGTTATTGTCTCCCGAGTTACTTCAACAAAATGGAAGCAAAGAATGATGAGTTACAGAAAAACAAATGTTAATTTAATTATGGTTTAAAGTTTTTCATTAAATATACAATTTGCTAAAAATGTTTAAATTTTTTATATAAACCTTTTTATATTAAGACTTTGATTAATACGTATTTTTAGCTAGTTCTATTTAAAAAGAATTCTTTACTTTTCTTATTAAGTATTTCTTTCTAGTTTTAACTTTGTATTGCATTCATTAATTTATATATACTGTTATATTCTTCAGTATTTATTATTAAAAATAAGAGATATTAATGACAATCATAACTAAATATGAAAAAAGAAAATATACTCTGATTATTAATAAAGGGTATTTTAGCTATTTTGTCTTTCTCAAACTTGTATATTTCAATAAAGTTTAATTATTATCTTAATAATTGTGTATAACTAAAAGAAATATTGAGAATGAGAAAGTAAATACACAACTTTTTATATATAGTTTTTTTTTTTAATTTATACATGACTTGAAATATAATATAAAATTTAAATAAAGATTTGGAAAAAATTGTTTCAAAAACATTGGTTAAGAATAAGAGAATAAAAAAAGGTTTTGATTTTTCTAATATGTTTAACACATAAAGACTTTTTTAAAATTTTAATATTTAATTTATATTTTTTGCATTTAGCGAGCTAACACGTTTTTAAAAGAATATATTAATGTTACTAATAATGAAAGTTTTATTTTTTTTTAAGTTTTAATTTTAGTAAATACATAGTAAATGTATTATTAAAATTTTAAATTTTAAATAATATTTAGAAAAAAATTTCAATTAATAATTTTATTCTTAAAATATAGAAAAATTATCAGGTGTTTCTCCAACCAAAAAATGGAACAACATGTTTATGGTACAATCAGTTGTCTAGACTTCTTTCGTCGTGTAGTGAGTCATGAAATGACAAAAATATCTCTCATTATATGTGTTTTGACGTAAATATCTGTTGAAGTAAATAATTTGTAAGCTCCTAGTTTAATAGTGGAGCAATGAAAAATTCTGCTGTAAGTTGGCGGGGTTCTTGCAGCATTTATCATACCATGGTTTGTGTATAAAATGCACCCTCAAGTATATACTCATATCCATCTTCTATATCCATTTCTTTCCACAAACTTAAAATTTTTTCGCATTCAAACCCAATAACAATAACAATTTTCATCATGCACTAAGAAGAGGTGGAAGAGACGTGTAGACGACGATGTTTTTTTTTTTTTTTTTTTTTGCAATCTTTAATTGACTCTTGTATTGTCAAAAGTTCGTGAAAGAGAAAAATATTAGAACTGCTTAAATACAGTGAAATACCAGAACTGCTTCCTAAAATATATGTTAACCAAACTATAATTTTTTTTTATCTAAATTCCAAGGTTCTAAAAATTAGTTTAAATTGGTCGAACCGTGAACAGTCAAATACGGTTCGAACAGAAACCAAAATCGTCAAATTGAAAAATCGGCGTTGGACTGCCGAACCGACCGAAAATCGGTTGGTTGAACCGAATCGTGACCCTGCCAGTTTTTTTTATCCTAACTTCCTAAGTTTTTTAACCATTACCCCTCTCCTCTCCAGTCTCCACAACGGGCAGAAGCAGAACATGAAGCAGCACTCACTTGGACGGCTATACCTTGAGCTTCCGGCGAACTTCTGTCTAGCCACTACCGCTGTCGCAACTTCCGTCCAGTCAACGTTAACCAGCTCTGTTCGCACAGCCAGCTCTGTTTGATCTTCGAAAATTAATATCACCGCCAGCGTCACTTTTCGTCGTGTAGCCACTTCCCGCTGGCATTAGGTCTATTCCAAACTTTCACCCCGTCAGCCACTATCTTGCCTCTTGTCAGCCACTGTTCCCGTTAAATCCGCTTTTTTCCAGGCTTCCAACTTCCCTAGGTATTAATTTTTTCTTTGTAATAATAATTGTTGAATAATTGATTAATTGTTGTTAGTTAACCTTGTTGTTGAAGCATTGATTAATTGTTGAATAATTGATTAATAATTAAATAATTGAATAATTTTGACTGTTGTCTGTTGAGATATATTGAGTTGGAGTGGGTTGCTATGATATTGTAATTGGATTGCTGGTAATTTTAGGTATGGATGCGAGTATCAACCAAAAAACACTTAGGAATAATAATGCAGAGAATAATTCAACTTCAAATCCTATTGCTTTAAATCTGCAGTAAGTTATGGTGAATTTTGATGATTGATGATAAATTTGATTGTTGGTATTTTATGTTTGGTTGTTTGTATTTGTTATTTGACTTTTGAATTTATATTTGAACGAGATTATAATATTTTAGTTTATATAGTACTTTTAATTTGGATAGTATTTTAAAAATTATATTAGGGTCCGTTTGAATAGATTCATAAGTAACTTTTTTTAACTTTTAACTTATGAAAAGGTATAGTATTAATGTCTGATACAATTTTCAAAACAAAATTACAACTTTCTAAAAAGCTATTTTGGTGCTTAAGGAGAAGTTAAAAAAAATGACTTCTCTCATAATAAAAAGATTTTTATCATTTTTCTATTAAAATAAATACTTTTAGAACTAAAAAATCAAATACAAAATAACTTATTTATAAGCTACTTTTAATATAAGTATTTATTATTTAAGCTATTTATTCAAAAATAACTTAATTAAGTTGTTTATCCAAATTGAATCTTAGACTATAATTATATTTTAGTATGTTTATTTATATTTTATTATAAAATATTTTTTTAATTAAATTACAATTAAACTAATTAAACCAATAAACTAATAACTAGAATAGTAACTAGAGTAGTTTGAGGAGGGCTGATTTTTTTTGTATGGAAGAAATATTGGTGTTTTTTTGGAGAATGGGATTATTTAGTGTAATTACAGATGGGTGAATTTTGTAGTTGAAAAGTCAACACGTGAGGGGCGTGGTGCAACACGTGGGGGGCGTGTTGGACACGTGGCAGTATCTTGGCCAACACGTGGAGAGCGTGTTGGACACGTGGCAGCGTATTGTGCAACACGTGGAGGGCGTGGTGCAACACGTAGGAGCGTGTTGAATGAGTTCCACAATATTGTAATACACTTCAAATATCAATATTCAACCAAAACACCATCTCCATTTCCATATTAAAAATAATTTCTGTTTGAGGAGGGGTTCGATTTTCTAAATTTAAGTAATATATTTAGAACGGATCTTTGAATAATCATGCATTATCCGTTATCTTTTTTCTTGGTATTTGTACCTGGTTGGTTTCCTCGAGATGATCGATCCAATCATGTATCATAAACTGAATCCAAGAAGCTGCAATCACATTCAATTGTTTGCCAGTGTCTTTGTACGTTCTACGCGCCAGAAGTTTTGTTGCTACCACACTCGGATCCGGCTTCAGTAACTACGTCCAAATAACTCATCATTATTGAATGAAACATTAATTATGAACTTATGATTATCAATACTATAAATAAGTAAAAATGATTTTTTATCCTTTTCTATTTTCAGCTTCCAATACTTCAATTCATTATGTCTTCACTTTTCCATAACTAAAAATATAACTTATTATAACCAAAATATAAAAGGGTAATAAGCATGCTAAAAGTGAATTTGAGTTACTAGTTGAATAGAGTATATTTAAACTTAAATAAAGATTAAAGAACACTGAAAAGATTTTTAAAATAATATTTAATAAAATTCTGTTAATATATAAAATATTGTAAGAATATTTAAAAGAATAATGATTATAAATTATTAGAAATGTGTAAAAAAGAAATAATGAAAGGTAAAAGAAAACTGAAGATTAGCATTTAGCAAAAGCATTCAAATTTTGTATAAAAAAAAAAATTAAAATGATTATAATTTTATGTGTCAAATAATTTCGTCGTCTATTACTTTTGTTATTGCACTTAGAGTGTTTAACCATATAAATTATAAAACAAAATAATCTTTGAGAATCTTAAACAATAAGTTTTTTTTTTTCACTATTCACAATCACATAGGATTAAATGTCAATTTAATGGTGTGGGGCAAATTTATCCTATAATAGAGTTGTGAGAGACAAATTCGTTGTCTTGTCTCAAAATCTATGTGATTAGACTTTAGAGTGTCTAAGTATGAATAAAAATAATTAAAAGAAAAAATATAAAAAAAATTTATTTAGTTAATATTAGTCAACTTTTTTATAATTCTAAAAATCCTCTTTTTGATATGATTTAGCGTTAAAATTTTATAATTTAAAATTTAGAATTGATGATTTAAGATTTAAAATTTAAATTTTAAAATAAATAAAATAATTTTCAAAGAATGAGTTTATTTTAGCTAAAAAGAAGTTAATTCTCTATAAAAAAAATATCATCTTGATGCTAGAAGTTATGTATCAAATGGAAAATTTTGTCTTTTGTCTAATTAAGAGCGAAGGATATATATATTTTTTATTTTTTATTTTGATGAGGACCTTATTTTTCTGATCAACAGGAAGAACATTTCTGCCAAAGAAAGAGCCTTGGCTTCCAGCAACTTCATTGAAGGGATCATTGTATTCTCCATCAGAAGTTCTGAATGCAAAATCAGAAGGGTTGAACCCAACACCCTTTGGTGGTGTTGTTCCAACGTTGAAGAGGTTGTACTTTTCGTGAATGTGTCTCCGAATCCCCAGATATATTAACCCCAAAATTACAGGTAATTGGTGCCAGATCCCTAACTTGTCAATGGAGTGTATAATCTGTAATAACTCATACAAAAATACAAATAATTAACCAAAAGCTAATTAGAGAATATAAATATCCATAATACCTGACAAAATAATAAGAGTTTAATTTTCATAGACAAACAATATAAAAATTTTTTTTGGCTGACATTATATAGTTAGATGTTAATATAAAATTATTTTTATATTGATAATAATAATAATAATAATAATAATGATGATGATGATGATGAGAAGAAGGAGGAAGAGGGTGTTAAGTTTTTTTACAATGAAGAGAAAAGAGTCGAAGATTGTCATCTTAGCAAATGCTTCATGAAAGTCCTTAAGGATGAATTGGTGTTGGAATCTTGTGGCTAGAACTTTAATTGGAGCCATTACTATAGACCACATGCTTGAACTAGCAAAGTAACACTACTCAGCACTGCTAATCACTTCGATGAACACAATGAATGTGTGTGTGAGTATTATCTTTCGCAAAGCTACCTACGTGACATAGGTATTTATAATCGCAATTCGAAAGGGTAAGAGCTTTTTTTTTTTTTCTTTCTTTCTTTTTGTTTTCGAAGTAATTATTCAAATTAGTTTTTAAAAATTTTAAAATGAGACACTTCAGTTTTTTAAAATTTTAAAATACATAAAATAATCTTTAATATATATTTTATTAGATAATATTGTTGATGTAAAACGTTAATTCACACACATAATTATTAAGTTTTATGTGTGTGAGTTGAATAAATCAACTCCTAAAATAAAATATAAAATAATTTTTAAAAATTAAAAAATTTTAACGATCTTTGAAAAATATCTAAAATTTCAAAATAGTCCATTTAAATATTTTTAATCTTTTTCAAAAGGCAACGTTTTATAATATTTTTGTTAATAAAAAAATAAAATATTATTAAAAAATATATAATAAATAAAGAATACAAAAAATAACGAATATATATTAAAAGATAATTTTACTTATTAACACTAAAATATCATAAAAAATAATATTATTTAATAATTAATATATGATACCTATATCGAGATGATGTAGAAACCATAATAATAATAATAACCAAATCTAAGAGGTTATTAAATTATAAAAGTCATTATTTATATACTTAAACACTTAATAATTAAGATATTGACACTAAATAAACTTAGAAAAATACTTTCAAGTGAAAAAAATTAGATTTTTTTGGCATAACTTTTAATTATAGTAGCACAAATAACTTTAACTACAAGCCTATTTTGTGCAATATTACAGCAACCGAATTCTAAAATTTTTTAAAGAATATGAATAAAACACTTGAATTTCATTTACCAAGACATTTCTTCTTCAAGTATTGCAAAATATTAAGAACTTTATATTAAAATTTTATAAATCATCTACATTGATCTTATAGTTAACCAAAACTTACAAATTTGACTTCATAAATGACTTAGTTCTCATTGCATGCAAGTTCCAATAAAATGATTCCTTCATAATCATTCAAACATTTCCAATTATTTATATATATGAAAAATTTTATGTTCAATGGAAGTTCTCTTATCTCTTTAAATAATAATAGTTCATTTTCTTCATCATCATTAAAGAATGATCATAGAATATGATACCTATAATTAAATTAAACTAATATCTTGTATGATAAAAAGTAAATGAGTTTATTTTTTAAAATTATTTATTTTTGAAAAATTACCTTTTCAAAATTAATTCATAATTTATTTTAAAAATACATAATAAATTTTGTAATAAATAATCAAATTTGAGATAAACAGACCGAAAATGTTAGAAATTAAAATGTATTAAAAATTAATAAAAAATTAGGGTTTGGATATTTTTGTCACACGGAGTCTAACTTTATGGGTATAACATTAATTTCCTTGTTTGATGAATACATTTATCAGCGTTCGTATCTTTCATGGGCATTGTTGTCAAACTCGCGAGTTAACTCGTAAACTCGTACGGGTTTAGGTAGTGGAATCGAATTAACTCAGACACAAACTCGTTTATGGGTAGACTCGGGTAAACTCGGTCAAACTCGCAAGTTTATTCACGAGTCAGCGAGTTTGCTTTGGTTGGCCTTTTTCGCTAAAACGGCGCCATTTTGGGCCAAAAAAAGGGAAGAAAGGAAGCAACGTAACCCTAAATGGCTAAACCTCTCACTTTGCTCGCACTCACTCTTTTCCAAGCCCTCTTCGTCTTCGCGTTTCGTCATCCACGGTCTATCCCTCACCGACGTCCGTCCCCGATCCCTCGCTGTCGTTCGCCGTTTCCCAAACCACCATTCTCTCATTCTCACTCTCTCATTCAGCTCGACACTCTGACTCTCTCACTCCCTCTGTTCTGCATCGAAGAACGGGAACTCGTGGAGCCTCTACCGTCCACCACACTCCCATCACTCGTCGTGTCCTCTGCCGATCATCACGCTTCTGTCGCTCGTCGTGTCCTCAGCCTGTCACTTGTCTGCACAGCACAGCACAGCAACGCCATTGTCAGTTGAGCATAATCTATTCAGCCATTCAGATTTAGCCTTCAGGTATGTTTAAAAAAATTAGTTACTGAATTGATGCATTTGGTAGTTGCTACTTGTTAATGTGAGTTTAATCTATTCTGAATTGCTGCATTTTGTAATTTGTAGTTGTTACTTCTTACTTGTTAGTGTTAGTTAGTTGTTATTGAATCTGAAACTCTAAAATCTGAATTTGTTATTGATATGGATGTTACAATCCAAACATCATAACTTGGCATCATGCATTACAACTCAACTTAATGAGCTATAACTTGGCGAAATGGTATAAATTCGGGATAAAACGCCCGACCATATATCGTAACTCCCCGGCCTAATCATAATAACTCTTCAATATTAACAATTGCCAGAAATATAACCGATCTGCTCTTTTCACCTATAAAGGTATGACATCTCACCTTTTTCAGATATATTAAATTCACAATACTAACTTAAATATTGGAGTGCCTTTTGTAGGTATACTCCCCCTTTGTTCTCTCCACCACGTGATATATCTCTGGACGAAGAGCTTGGACCTTCGAAACCTGTAACTCGGCGTTGAGGACAAGAACTCGGCATCGACTGTCAAGGACCGGCTTATATCCAGGTTATTCACCCAAGAACAATTGGTGCCTACCGTGAGGCTGAGAACATAAAGTCTTTCCTATTCATCAGCCTGAGTACTGTCACGTGCATCCATGGCTGACGCACCTCCACCTACACCATCTGAACTTTTTCGGATGGTAACTGAGCTACAACAAGCCAACCAACGTATGGCGGAGGCGAACCAACGCATGACAGAAGAAAATCAAAGAATGGAGAATCAGATTGCTAAATTAGCGAATGCTCAGATTGGAAACAATAATGATCATCGTGAACAACCAGAGGAGGAAGAACATCAATCCGATCCGACGCACATTTCTGAAACTATTCGAGTTGAAGAAGCTCGGCCTCCACAGAACGAAGAAGCTCGGCCTCCGCAAAACTAGGATGCTCAAATAGAAAATGAGGATACAGAGCCCGATAACACTGTAGGGCCATTCACAGCCGAAGTTATGAATTTCAAGCTACCAAGAAAGTTCACTTTTCCACCGACCTTAACCCCCTACGACGGGTTAGGAGATCCGAAGAAATACCTCAAAATATTCAAATCCACAATGATCATAAACGGTGCTTCCGATTTTGCCTTATATCGTTGTTTTTCATCTTATTTAGACGGCCCTGCACTTGATTGATTTTGTTCTTTGCCTGCAGATTCTATCTCTTGTTTCCAGGAACTAGCAAAGCTTTTTGAGGATAACTTTGCTGGATCTGCAATCTACTTACATGACTCAAACTACTTGAACACAATCAAACAAGGCAAGAATGAAAGTTTGAAGGACTACATGACTTGTTATACAAAAGTCGCCATGAGCATACCAGATCTCCATCCTGAGGTGCATTTGCACGCCATCAAGAGTGGACTCCGACCAGGAAAATTTCAAAAAGCAATTGCAGTAGCCGAGCCAAAGACCCTGGCCGAGTTTCGCAAAAAATCAAAAGGACAAATGGATATTGAGGAACTTTGACAAGCTCAGAAGGTGGACAAACCCCAGTACAAAGACGAGGATAAAACTCGGGACAGTAAGAAAATTTTCAAGCTAACCCCTCGTTATGAGTCATACACTCAGTTCAATACAAAGAGGGACGACATCATCAAACAAATTCTCAACTCCAAGCTGATCAAGCCTCTGGGAAAAGCCGGCACCTATCAGGATGCAAAAAATGTCGACAAACCCAAATATTGCACTTTTCATCAGAAGCATGGACACACTACTGACAAGTGTGTCATCCAAGGACCTCCTAGAGTGACTAGCTCGACAAGGTCACTTGGACAAGTATATCAATAGCCACATACAAAGGCGTACCCTATTTCCTGTTGATAATTTCTCAGCAAGACAACACTCCTGTGACAAAGAAAAGGCAACCTCAAGTCACCCCGATCAACCCCGAGGAATTATTAACTGTATTTCTGGAGGTTTTGCAGGTGGATGAGCTACAAACTCGGCAAGGAAGCGTTCATACTGAGCTATGCTATCGGTAGAGGGAAACCTCAGCAACAACCAAGCACCCTCACATTTTCCTCAAATGACATTCCAGGCCTCTGATTTCAACATCAATACCACAAACTTAGATGACCCGGTCGTCATTACCATTCAACTAGGGGACCTTTTGGTACGAAAAGTACTATTGGATCTGGGAAGCAGTGCCGACGTTCTTTTCTACTCTACATTTCAGGAGATGAAGTTAAGCAACAACATTCTTCAACCTTTCACTAGAGATTTAGTCAGTTTTTCAGGGAAAAGAGTCTCGGTGATGGGATCTGTGTGGTTACAAACCACATTGGGTGAGCATCCATTAACAAAAACTTCAGATATTTAATATTTAATTATCGACTATTTTAGCCCATATAATTTAATCCTCGGCCGACCTTTTTTAAATTGGTTCGGTGCTATAGTATCTACAATTCATCTTTACGTTAAGTTTCCTGTGCAGGACGACCTCATTACGACTATTCATAGTGACAATCGTGAAGCTCGCCAGTGTTATAACATCAGCTTGAAAAAATCCAACCGAACTATGGGTCCGCGTGTAAACAGCATCTCCAACTCTGCCGAGCTCCCAGCCCTTGCCGATCTTAACCCAAGGGCTGATGCTCTCGAAAGACCAACCCCAACTGAAGATTTACAAAAGGTTTATCTTAACAATGATCCTAACAAATTCACTTATGTAGGAACCACGCTTAGCTCGGAAGAAAAAGCTTCATTTCAAAAGTTTCTACAACAACATGCTGATCTCTTTCCTTGGACTCCTACTGACATGCGTGGCATTAGTCCATTAGTGATTTCACACAACTTGGCACTAAATCCATCTTTGCAACCCATAGCCCAGAAGAAGCGGAACTTCGGTCTCGGAAAGAAGCAGGCATCCTTGGAGTAAACCAAAAAAACTGATCAATGCTGGCTTCATATAAGAATCCGCTTCACAACATGGTTGGCAAACGTCTTCATGGTAAAAAAGCATAACGGTAAATGGTGCATGTGTGTTGATTTTACCGATCTCAACAAAGCATGCCTAAAAGATTCATATCCTTTACCCTCTATTGACTGTTTAGTAGATAATGCTTCAGGTTACCAAACATTAAGCTTCATTGATGCCTATTCTAGATATAACCAGATTCTAATGCATCCATCTGATCAAAATAAAATAGCATTTATCACTGAATATGGAAATTATTGTTATAAAGTTATGCCATTTGGACTTAAGAATGCAGTGGCAACATACCAACGCCTTATGGATAAGGTATTCACTGATCAAATTGGTAAGAACCTAGAAGCTTATGTTGATGATATGGTGGCCAAAACAAAGCTCAGCCACAGCCACCTCGACAACCTCTTAGAGATCTCCAACCAAATACGGCAATACAATATGCGACTTAACCCAGAGAAGTGCGCCTTCAGAGTACAGGGAGGCAAATTCCTCGATTTTATGCTTACTAACCGAGGAGTCGAAGCCAATCCTAAGAAATGATAAGCTATATTGGACATGGCAAGCCCACAAACAATCAAAGAAGTCCAACAACTAATAGAGAGACTTGCTGCATTATCTAGATTCCTGCCTTGTTTAGCATTTAAATCTTTCTGTTTTTTCCAAACCCTAAAAAAGAAAAACAACTTTACTTGGACTAATGAATGTGAAGATGCTTTTACTAGCATAAAAAATATTTTTTAAAAACCACCCATTTTACAAAAACCCCTTCAAGGAGAAGAACTTTATTTATATTTATCTGTGACTGACTGTAAAACTCGGTTAATTAATGACTAATTAGCTCATAAATGAGAATTTATTCTAGAAAGAAAAAAATGTGATTTTTTATGGCTTAATATGATAGAGGAGATTGAGACAAGAATTTTGATACCAATTTTATAGAAATCGGCCCAAGATTGAACCGAACAGGCCAAAACGAGCCAACCGGACCCATATTGGGCCCTTGGCCCAACCAAACTAAACCTAAAACCCTCATTTCAGTACTCTCTCTCCTCACTAAACACTCAAGCACGCTGGAAATGAGAAAGAAAGGGGGGAAGAACACTCTCCCAAGTTTCTACCATTGTTTGATCTTCAAACCACCATAACTTTTGATCCGGAGTTCCGATTACCACACCGTTTGCGGCCACGCGTTCACCGCGACGAGCTCTACAAAACCCACTACTTTGTTCTTGAGGTAAGCCACGAAATTAGTCCAGTTCCTCATCCTTTAAATTCGAATTTTTGGGGTCAAAAGTGTTGAGATTTTGGGCTCTTTGATGTTATAGGATCCAACTAGCTTGAAAGAGAAGAGTAACCTTGTCTCCTTGATTCTTGGGTGTGGTAAGACTCTCAACTCTAATGGAATTTGTTGGTTTATGATGTTGGGTATTGAGTGGTTATGTTTGAATGTGATAATTGTGGCTTAGGTAGTGTGTATGTGAATATTGAAGCTTGATTGAGATTTTGGAAAGCTTGGAAAAGGGCTTTGGTGTGATAAAAATATGTTCTTGGAGGTGTTGAGACCTTGAGAGCTTGTGGAAAAGTGATTTGGAAGTGCTCCAGATTGAGCGGAAAAATCGGCTAAGGTATGGTCTCGGTTTCATGTATCTAAAATGTAATGTGGTGTGAAAACTTAGGTTAGAGGCCCTAAGATAGGAATTGAATGGTTGATATTGTTGAGTGATTGAGATATATTGTGTGGTCATGTATGTGATTATGAATATTGGTGTTTTGATGGTATGATACATGAGAGATATTCATGTTTTGATATATGCTGAATGATTGATTGAGGTTGAATTGTGGGTGAAGCCATATTGTTGGTGAGGGTGATATTGATTGTGTGTATTGATGGTTGATTGGAAATGGTATTGTTGGAAATTGGGATGAGAAAATATGTATAACATGATATTGTGTTTTGAAGTTGAGTTACTTGATTGAGAATAGTTAAATGATGGAATTGTGGGTTATGATTTGGTAAAAATGTTCATGTATGAGTTGAGGAGGCTTGAGGTTGATTTTTGGGTATATTTTGGTTGATTTTAAAAAGGGCTGGAATTGGTTTGTTTTGAAAATGGCACTTTGTGGTTTTGTATGAAAATGTAATTTTTGGGCATACTTTGACGGAGCATAACTTGGACTCCGAATCCCCGTTTTGTGCCAAACTTGTTTGGAAATGAAATTGGATCTGGGATGTTTATGCCTTCAAAGAACGGGTAAAAAATGATTTAAAACGAAGAAGTTATGCCCATCGGAAGATTGGGGTTTGAAATTGTGAATTCTGCAGCTTTTTAACTTAGTAAAATTTTTGGCAGAATGCACTCCCACGCGTATGCGTGGCCGACGCGCACGCGTCGTTTTCAAAGCTTCACTACCCACGCGTGTGTGTGGCCCATGCGTACGCGTCGATAAGCGAATTCAATTAGCCCAGCCAAGTTCCAGAGAGTTGTGCTGGTTTTGTGCCTGGGACACAAAACTCACCCACGCGTAGGCGTCGCTGACGCGTAGGCGTCACTTTGTTTTTCTCCCATCCACGCGTACGCGTGGAGGGATGGGTACGCGTCACTGTATCTTGATGTATTCCACACGTGCGCGTGGGCGACACGCACGCTGATGGAATAGAAGATTTACTGTCGATCTAGGTTTTCACAAATTAGAATCCTATCGTTGAAAGTATAGCCTAGACCAATAATTAATTCCCAAGTCAAATTGCTTAATCCAAAGAATATGTCACAATTCAAACCAAATCAATTCTGGGAGTTTCAATTCCCGGGTCGTCTCTCAAGGACACTTGAGACCAATGAGTGTACAATCTTGGTTGTGAGGATCATGGAATTTTCAATAAAGGGATAAACATATAAAGCAATGAAATAACATGCAAAATTATAATAATTGAACTAATAAAGGAATCACAGAATTAACTATGCAATATAAAGTGTAAAAGGAACTAATGTAATGTGTATAAAGAAATTTAAGCATAAAAGGTATCTTGGCTTGGAGTGAGCTAAGGATCCTTTCCTTGTTAGAACCACAACTATGCCAACTAGAATGGATCAATCTCACTTGATTAACCCTCACATCAGAGAGTAAGTTAAATGTGCATAAGTGTTTTTAACCCACAAATCCTAAATTGCATGCTAATTGCTTTTGCAACAACATAGCGTTAGTGGGAACAAGAACAATTAACAATCCAAAATTAACACTAAATGTTGGACATTCCAACTCTAGGAACCCAATTGCTTACTTTTCCCAAGCCAAGAGATAGAGAACTAGCCTAAAATCATACTTGACATTTTGTCAAACACTTGGTGGGCAAAAACCTTAAACATGGGGAAAATGAGAAAAAGATTGGAACCAAAAGCAACAAATAATCTCAATCAACAATAAAGACTCAAGAAAGCATGTAACAATCATCAATCATCAAATTCATCAACAAAAAATAGAAATTTCAAAAGAGAAGTAAAATTGAACTATAACTTGGATTATAAGAAAGAGTAAGAACAATATAACTATAAAAAGTAGTAACAAAGAGATACTTAGAATGGGAATTAGCAAAATCCAAGATCAAAATAGAAATGGTACTTGAATGTAAAAATCCTAGTATAAACCCTAGTAGAGAAGATGATGAAAAACTTAAAGAAAACCTATATTAAGGCTATCTACTACTACTCCTAAGCTACACTAATGTTATGCTATGTTATGGTCTTCATTTTCCCTTCCTTATGAGCTAAATGGCTTCAGAAATGGGCCTCCAAACCACCAAAATCGTGAGTCATGTGAGATTTTAATGAAGGCATGTGCATCCACCTGTGCGGACGCACAGACGTGTGTATCCGCACACTCTGCTGAAAATCTCTACCCGTGCGTACGCACAAGTAGTTGTGCGCACGCACACTAGGCGATGCGTGATTGAACGCGCGACGCAACAGTGCAACCCACGCACACGCGTGGCTATGATCCGATGGGTATGCGTACGCACGCAGGTCTGTGCGTACGCACACTAGGCTAAGCTCTGCTCCTTTGATTCTTCATGCTTCCTCTACTTTGAATGCTCTTCTTCCCTTCTCTCCTAGCCATTCCTACCTTATACCTTTGAAATCACTCACAAATAACATCAAGGTATCGAATGGAAGGTAAATGGAATAAAATTAATCAAATTAGGCACAAAAGAGTATGTTTTCATAATCAAGCACAAATTAGGAGGAAAGTTCAAATGCATGCTATTTAGTGGAATAAGTGCAAGTTTATATGATGAAATCCATTCAATTTCAACCAAAAATCATCATCAAATATGGATTCATCAATTTTCTCACATTTAAACACTAGCATGTCCTCATGCTAAACACACTCAAAAGAGATAGATGAAGGGAAAACGATTTATTCTATGTACTACCTAAATGCATGCAACTATCCTAAAGGTTACTACCAATATGTACTATGCAAAGAGTTGGTAAAACAAACCATGAAATTCCAATCCATCACAAGAAGGCTTTGGGGCAAATGCAAAGAGTTTATGCACTAAAACCAATGTCCAAATAATTGAATTGAGCTTTTTAAAACTAATCAACAAACAACTTGCAAGAAGATACAACATGAGATGCAAGAACATAGAATTGAGCAATCGAACCTCTCACCGGATGTGTATTCACTCAATTCGCTCATTGTTTAGGGCTTAATCACTCAATTCTCCTTTTATCATGCTCTTCAAAGATTTGCACTTCATCTAGCAATCAACTAGTATTTGATGCCTGAAAGACAAATATCACGAGGTCTTTGGAGGGTTGTAATGGGCCAGTGTTTAGGTAGGATAAATATGATTAAGTGGACTTAAAGAATTAGTTCTTTGATTAGCTTAAGTGTCCACCTAACCCTATATTACCTATATACTCATAACAATGCAACCTATCTACCCAATTTCCTCCTATCTCACCTTACTCATGCACTTTCTTTTCAAACCATGAACATACGCATTCTTTATTTCAACTTTTTTATTTCACTTTCTATTATGCACAGTTTTTTTTTTTTTTTGAAATTCTTTTCTTTGTTAGCACAAGAGATGCATATGACCTAAAACAAAGAACACATGAGCATTTTCCAATTGCCAATTTTTCATTATAAGTTTCATGCCTCTATTACCAATGCTTCCTAATAATTCCCCCACACTTGGAATATACACACTAATCCACCCAAGCTAATCAAAGAGTAACTCAAGGACGTCAATGATTTTTCACTTAAGGGGTAATATTGTGCTAAAATCAGAATAAAGGGGAATTACAGGCTCAACAGGGGTTCACAATGGTGAGTACAAGGGTTGAACATATAGGTTGGTGAGTTCAACATCAAAGATGGCCTCAATCATGCTAAATGCGTCCAAACAACAAATACAGAATATAAAGAATTATGCAAATCAATGATCTCAATAAAAAAGGAGTAGAATCACACCAGAACAAACATTATGGTTGAAAAAAAATGCAACCATCTATCAAAGCTCAAATCTTACAAGGTATGTTGTTCTAGCTCTTTTCTATGTTCCACAAACAGAATACTTCAAGCAAGTCGAAAAATACAAAATTTTTCTTCAATTCAACCAATGGTATGCCCTAAGAAATATTTCATCGAAATTCCTTGGTGTTTTACCAAACTTATTCATTCTATCATGCAATCATACAAACATTAACTACCATATAACTATGAACACTAAAGGGATATACATAGACAAACTAACTAAGATACAATGGAAATAAAACTACTAAAATTCAGTAAAAAGAACTAAAAGAGTATTACAAAGTGGTTTGAGAACAAAAATCTTTACCCCACAAAGTCGATCCTCCCCCACACTTAGTTCTTGCACGGTCCTCCGTGCTTGCTTCGGATCTGGGAAGATGAGAACTTCGGTGCCACCTTCAGCTGGTGGCATCAGGAATGGGTTGGTCACCTTCATCATACTTCTCAGGAGTTGGGCCAGGGTGTCTTCCTTTTAGCTTTGCCGCTATCTACTCAAAACACTTCTGCTCCAAATGCTCCATGCGGTGGATATCGTGCAAGATGTCTCGGAATAAATCTGGAAGAGACCGGAGAACCGATAAAGGAGTTGATGAGGTTGGTAGACTGAATGGTGGTGCTACGGGTGCCTTCCTCTTCGAGGGTGTCTTTGCTAATGATCCATCCAATTCTTCCCTCGGAATGAACTTGTTGCCTCTTGGAAACTCTAAAATAATGTCCATTGGTTGCCTCTCTACCCCCGCTGCATTTGCTAAGCGCATCACCATCGATGGAAATGGAATGTTGATATTTTTTTTCTCAACCAATTTCGAAATCGATTTGCACATCAAAGGTACAATGGCTATATGCTCCCCTTACATAATAGCCTAAAGTAGCAAAGCAGTTCTAAATCTAACATGGGTAGTGTGGGTGCTCGAGATGATGTAGTCTGCCACAATCTGATGCCATATACGATCTTCGGTATTCAAATTAGAGTATGCAATACTAGTGGAAACAGAATTTTTCCATTTACTATACTCCCAAGATGCACCAGGATGGCCTATTCTCTCAAGAAAGGGAGTCAGAGATATTCTTCCTTTGATTACATCCACTTTTATCTTGAAGTAATCATCTTTCTCAAGCGGAATGTGGGGGATGTTCAGAATAGCTTCTAGAGCTTGATTGGAAGTATCCAACATCCATCCCCGGAGGAATACTGACTTTGTTTCCCAAGCTTGGTAGTTCGCATAGAATTCCTGCACCATAGTTTCATTGACTTCAATGGGTTCTCGCTCGAGAAATTCCCAATAAAGCGAGGCAATCCTTTGATGAATGGTCGCCTTGTACTGGCTTGAAACCTTCAACAACCGTTCCCAATGGATTGTGCGCTTCTCAATTTCCTCGTATTGAGAGTCGGCTCTTCGGTTAACCAAGGTACTCGGTTTATCACCTTGGCGATCCTACCAAATATCAGGAAAGCGAGCGGTAGTTTGCACAATTGGCAAAGTAACCGGTGCCTTACCCTTCTTTCGCATCCTGAAAATAACATAAAATATTTTTGAGATCATAGGGCAACAATAAAACAAAATTATGGAGGAAGCACTAACAAGGTTAAAAGAAGCTTTTAAAATAGTGTGATTTACAAAAGCACAGTGTGTATATTCCAATGATGCATGCGGTTGGAACACGCACCGGCCGGATACCACGGCAACCACACTGTTTATCAGTTACAGCTCACTGCTTCTCAAATAAGTACTTAAAATGCAAGGCTAAACTATGGACACAAAGCAAATTTAAGCTTGCACCAATTAATTTATTAACACGCTTTGAATGTAATGGTCATTGAGGTTGTTGGCAAGAATTCATTAGCAAAAGAGTGTACAACAACAATAACCATTCACTCAAAGTGAAGTGTCAATTGCTCATCCTCAAGAAGTGGTAACCACACGTGCAATGTTCTAAGTTAAGGCCGAAAGATGTTTGATCAAGACATCATCTAAAGCTGAAAATTTGTAAAGTGATTACCGAATACAAATTCCGAGATGAACAATGACAATTGAGTTTCACACAACACAATGCATTTGCAACCAAGAATCGCACATTAACAAACAAGGAAATGCATTGGTGAATTTACTTAACTACCATCAAAAGTCATAATTGAAGTTGCACAATTCATACAATATGCATAACAAGAAATAATTTGAACACATATGATGGCCATGTCATATGAATCATACAAGGTGTTCATTGAGGCACTTAATCAAACATGTGGTATGCAATGTGCAAGTTTATCACAATTGATACTCAAATTCAATCATAATCAACCCATAATTAAATATCAACACTTGTAATACACAAAAGAACAGAGGAAGCAATAGATTTAATCTAAGCAACATGAAAAGAAAATCAAAACAATTGGAAAAATCAACAAAAGGAAGGTAAGAACCTGAAAATTGAAGATTGAAACAAACAAGAAATAAGGAAGAAACAATGGCACTTCTTATAGCCACTACGAGTTTGAGGCGGTTGGGGTCGCCAGAAAAATGCCGGAGAGGGAGAACTCACCGGTGGTGAAGAGAGAAAAGAGAAGGAAAAGAAAGAAAAAAAGAAAAGAGAAGAGAAAAGAGAAGTGAGAGAGAGAGAAGTGGTGGCAGCTTGACGGCGGTGGTGGCCGACGGCAAGGTCGCCTGGAACTGGGCAAAGGTTGAGAGGGAGCAGCAGCAGTGAAAAGAAGAAGAAAATGAAACTGCTGCTCAACAGGGTAGGTTGCCCTGTTAACTCCCAAAACGAGTTGTGTGTGGGCACACAGAAAGCAGAAATTGGAAAGGTTACAAACGCATATAGCATGCAATCGCCGCGACCAGAAGAGGTGCATAAGCGTGTGCGGACGCAAAGCAGGGAGCGCACGCATAGAGGTCGCAAGATAGAGGGGGTGTGTGCGTACGCATAAGCTGGTGCGTACGTACAAGACACGAAAAGGGTGGGGATGCAGGCGCACAGAGCGTGCGGTTGCTCCCACTAGAGGGGCTGCAAGAACGCGTGCGGGCACACAAGGGCGTGCGCTCGCACAGAAAGCTTCTCTCTCTTTCTCTTTTTTTTTTGAAATTGCTTGAGGTACAGAGTCGTGTGTGTGTGCGCACACAGGTCCGTGTGCACGCACAAGGACAAAGATGGGGGAAGGTTATTCACGCGCACAGCTCATGATGATGCTCCCACCAGAGGGGATGTCAATCGGTGTGCGGACGCACACGTCTGTGCGGCCGCACAAGAAGCACGATAAGGGATAGTCGTGCGTACACACAGATGGGTGCGCACGCACAGGTCTCAAAAAACATGGCAGCGCCCACGCACAGGCAGTGCTAGCGCTGCGACCAGAGGGTGCTGCAACGAGTGTGTGGGCGCACAGGGGCGTGCGCTCTCACAGATCATGGAAAATGCAGTTTTGTGCGCGCGCACAGGATGGTGCGCACGCACAGGTGCCCTATTTCAAAAAAAAAAATTTCTCTTCAAAACTAAGGTTCCTTCTTATAGCATAGCAACATACCAACCCCAAATCATACAAACAAGCATAAATTCATGATCCACAAGCAATCCAACTTATTCAATCCAAAAAATATCAAATCAAAACTAAGCTAATAATCATATCACAAGAAAGCAACTAATTGAAAAAGCTATATACAAAAGATAAAATTGGAACAATGTTACCATGGTGGGGTGTCTCCCACCAAGAATTTTGGTTTAGAGTCCAAAGTTGGACTTTGCATGGCTTCATTGGTCACTTGAAACTTCTCCAAGGAGGAAAATCTCTAACTCCTTGGCATTCTTGGGTTGAGTGTGATCTCTTGAATTAGACTTCTTGGTGACCTTCTCTTCTTCTTGTTCCTTGCCAACCTCAATCACTTTATCTTCGACTATATCACACCCAAAGATAGAATAGGCTTCAAGGATGGGTTTCCTGGATTCCTCCAATGTGAACTTTGCTACCTTGCCATCGGCCTCAAAAGAATAGACTCCTGAATGTGCATCTAACTTGAAACGGGATGTCTTTAGAAACGGCCTTCCAAGTAGAATAGATGATGGCTTGTCTGAGTCAATGGGAGGAGTCTCCAAAATTTGGAAATCTACCGGAAAGAGTAAACCTTGGATGTCAACCAGAACATTTTCTGCAATTCCCACAACTGATACAATGCTCTTATCTGCCAACACGAATCTCGCCCCGGACCTCTTTAAGGGTGACAAGTTCAATCTCTCATAAATGGGGAGTGGCATAATAGTTATGCACGCCCCCAAGTCGCACATACAGTCTGTAAACTTAATCCCATCAATCAAGCAAGTAACCAAACATGGACCGGGATCATTGCATTTTTCAGGAATTAGAGAAGAGATAGAATCATCTACCGGCCATTTGTTGAGTTCGCCAATTTTCTCCTTGTGGGTACAAACATCTTTGAGGAACTTGACATATTTGGGCACTTGTTGAATGGCTTGAAATAGAGGGACGGTGACTTCAACATTCTTAAAAATTTCTACCATGTTGAGGTCAAGTTGTTCTTGCTTCTTGGCCTTCTTAGTCAAAGTTGGGAATGGAATGGGCATAGGCTCTTCAATCGGATTTTTCCTCTTTGGCTCCTTGGCCTTGAGTGGTTCCTCCCCATCCTTCTCAACATCTTCCTCTTCATCCTTCATCACTCCCATATCCTTTCCCACCTCTTTCTTGTGGGTTTCCTCACTCGAACTTGTAGGCACAACACCAATTTCATCCAACTTGGTGCCGCTCCTAAGGGTGATAGCATTGATGCTCCTCTTAGGATTCGGTTGAGGTTGTGAGGGCAAACCACTAGAAGTTGAGGCTTTTTGGGCATTTTGTGTAGTCGGAGGCGAAAGAGTCAAACAGGTGAGTGCTTCAGCAATTGTAGACATATACGCTTCTTCTTTCTTGTAAAATTTTCGTTGCTCTTGCATAAGGGCTTGAAAGTTATGCTCCTCTTGAGAGAGGTAGATGGGAGTGGGATGGTGATGAAAGCTAGGTTGTCTCATATATGGTGATGGGTAGGTTGGTTGAGAAAAAACTTGTGGTGGGAATGGTAAAGGGGCTTGAGAGTATAATGGTTGTGTCTTATGTAGAGGGTATGGAACATGAGCATACGAATGGAAAAAATTGTAATGATGAGGTGTTCCACTTGGTGTGAGAGATTGATAAACATTAGGGTCATAGGGTCCTTGTTGCCAAGAATTTTTTGCTTGTGACCCTCCATCGACTTGGCCTCCCATACCTTGATGTGAACTAGTGTTGGAATTGTTACCCCCCATGATAACAACCAGACTCCAAGCAAAAAGGGTGATAACTCATGATGGAAAGGAAAAATAAAGCGCAACAATACTAATAGAAGCAATAGATAAATGAATATATACTCTACTTATATCTATTTACCTAGAACTAAACAAACAAAAATGTTAGTTACTATCACTACTTAGGTAGAGGCACCATTTACAAATTAGTGCCAAGTAGCAAACAAAAACCAAATATTCACACTATTCACATATTCACAACAACCAAAATTATAGCACTCATTGCACTTAAAGTGAGTCCCCGGCAACGGCGCCAAAATTTGATGCAATGAAAGATTTACCGTCGATCTAGGTTTTCACAAATTAGAATCATATCATTGAAAGTATAGCCTAGACCAACGATTAATCCCCAAGTCAAATTGCTTAATCCAAAGAATATGTCACAATTCAAACCAAATCAATTCCGGGAGTTTTAATTCCCGGGTCATCTCCCAAGGACACTTGAGACCAATGAGTGTGCAATCTTGGTTGTGAGGATCATGGGGTTTTCAATAAAGGGATAAACATATAAAACAATAAAAGAACATGCAAAATTGTAATAAATTAACTAATAAAGGAATCAAAGAAGTAACTATGCAATATAAACAAGTTAAGTGTAAAAGGAACTAATGTAATGTGTATAAAGAAATTTAAGCATAAAAGGTATCTTGGCTTGGAGTGAGCTAAGGATCCTTTCCTTATTGGAACCACAACTATGCCAACTAGAATGGATCAATCTCACTTGATTAACCCTCACATCGGAGAGTAAGTTAAATGAGCATAAGTGTTCTTAACCCACAAATCCTAAATTACTTGCTAATTGCTTTAGCAACAATATAGCGTTAGTGGGAACAAGAACAATTAACAATCCAAAATTAACACTAAATATTGGACATTCCAACTCTAGGAACCCAATTGCTCACTTTTCCCAAGCCAAGAGATAGAGAACTAGGCTAAAATCATACTTGACTTTTTGTCAATCACTTGGTGGGCAAAAACCTTAAACATGGGAAAAATGAGAAAAAGCTTGGAACCAAAAGCAACAAATAATCTCAATCAACAATAAAGACTCAAGAAAGCATGTAACAATCATCAATCATCAAATTCATCAACAAAAATAGAAATTGCAAAAGAGAAGTAAAATTGAACTATAACTTGAATTATAAGAAAGAGTAAGAACAATGTAACTATAAAAAGTAGTAACAAAGAGATACTTACAATGAAAATTAGCAAAATCCAAGATCAAAATGAAAATGGCACTTGAATGTAAAAACCCTAGTATAAACCCTAGTAGAGAAGATGATAAAAAACTTAAAGAAAAACTATACTAAGGCTATCTACTACTACTCCTAAGCTACACTAATGTTATGGTCTTCATTTTTCCTTCCTTATGAGCTAAATGGCTTCAGAAATGGGCCTCCAAACCACCAAAATCTCGAGTCACATGAGATTTTAATGAAGGCATGTGCATCCACCTGTGCGGACGCACAGACGTATGCGTCCGCACACTCTGCTAAAAATCTCTACCCGTGCATACGCACAGGTAGTTGTGCGCACGCACACTAGGCGATGCGTGATTGAACGCGCGACACACACGGTGTGACCCACGCGCAGGCGTGGCTATGATCTGATGGCTGTGTGTACACACGTAGGTCTGTGCGTAAGCACACTAGGCTGAGCTCTTCTCCTTTGATTCTTCATGCTTCCTCCACTTTGAATGCTCTTCTTCCATTCTCTCCTAGCCATTCCTACCTTATACCTCTGAAATCACTCACAAATAACATCAAGGCATCGAATGGAAGGTAAATGGAATAAAATTAATCAAATTAGGCACAAAAGAGCATGTTTTTATAATCAAGCACAAATTAGGAGGAAAGTTCAAATGCATGCTATTTAGTGGAATAAGTGCAAGTTTATATGATGAAATCCATTCAATTTCAACCAAAAATCATCATCAAATATAGATTCATCACACGTGTGACCTTGTTTTTATCTCAAAGTTGATTTTTGAGTTTTCAAAGCCAAATTTCATGCTTCTAAGCCTCCGATCTCACCCCTTATATCTTAAATCATCATGATAAGCTTAGCATTGGGAAGAAGCTAGAAAATGTGATAACTTGTGAATGAAGAAAGGGTAGAATTATTGATCAATAATGATCAAAGAGAATGGTATGAGATACGGAGGGTGGTGGTGGAAGTGCCTTATATGCCATGAGGCGAAGGGCTGTAATTGTTAATAAATTGGCTGGTTATGGATTGAATTATGAGCCGGATGGCTGAGTTATTGCCAAATTATGGCTAAGCCATTGTTGAACTATGGTTGAGAATGATTGCATATATGCTTATTGAATGAAATGTGAATGTTGCACTTCCACTATCTGAGATACGAGTTTCCCTGGGAGAAAGCAGTGGCTAGCCACCATGTGCTCCAGGTGGAGACTCGATACTCTGCTGACCCTATGTCGTAAGTGTGGCCGGACACTATGAAAGTTCCGGATTAGCTCGCCCCCGTGAATATACACCAGTGAGGGTGTTGGATATGAATTATGATTTACGATTGAGTATAACTCGAGTTGGTGATGCACGACAGAGGGACAGTCCAATGGTTAGCTACCAGGACTTGTCGGGTTGGCTTTATAACCGACAGATGAGACTCATTAGCCAATAAGACAGGTATTCATCATATGCATACTATGTGAATTGTTTGGATTTGCCTAATTAACTACATATTACCTGGTAATTGTCTAAATGTCATATCTGCTTCTTATCTGTATATCTTCTTGTCTGATATAATTGTGTTTGCCATATTATATTACTATTGGTGGTTGGGAGGTCTGTAGAAATTGGAAAGGGAAGTATTAGTTAGACTGAAGATATTTAGTCAGTTGCCATTTATGGTTTAGCCTGTTTATAAGCTTTGATTTATTTGGTGGAAGTTCTAGGATTGTCTTCGGCTTTTCCAGGACATTACATGTTAGATATGTGGGTAATGTTACCATACTGAGAACCTCCGGTTCTCACCCATGTGGATTTTGTGGTTTTCATATGCAGGACGTGAGGCTTCTCGCTGAGGCATGGTGGAGACTTCTGGATTAGCGATGATCCTTAATTCTCAGGACTTTACTTTGGGTTTATGTTTTCACTTAGATACTTTTATGTCCACTAAATAATGTATATAAATATACTGTTTTGATTCCTCTTAGAGGTTATTTTGGAGAATAGGTTTTGTATTTCACCCTTTGGGTTTCCTTTAGGTTCCTTGCTATATATATATATATACTTCTATGCTCGGGACGGCTTTCTTCGCAACCGGATCCTGAGTTTGGATATTTGGTTTTTGGAACTCTTTATATATATTCTTGAGCTGGTTTACCCTTTATGTGTTTCGTTACGTTATCGATCGGAGTGTTGCGCTTTTCGAGTTACGATTTTGTTTTACCCTTTTTCTTCAAAGGCTCCTAGTTATAAATATTATTCACAATACTATACGTACTAAATTTTATTTTTCGATGTCATAATACCTCACCACTTCTGTCTTATGACTTAAGCATAAGGCTCTGTGTGGTAGGGTGTTACACTGACTGGGCAATAAGTTCTGTTCTTGTTACAGAAAGGAACAAGCAGCAACAACCGATTTACTTCATTAGTAAATCCTTACAGAATGCCGAGCTTTGCTATCCAAAGATTGAAAAACTAGCCTTAGATTTAATCTTCTCAGCTCGGCATCTCCGACCTTATTTCCAAAGCCACGTCGTCCACATCCGAACTGATCAACCATTAAGACAAGTGCTACAAAAATCAGAGCTGGCCGGCCGACTGGTAAAATGGTCTGTAGAACTCTCCGAGTTCGACATCAGATACCAAAGCCGAGGTCCAATAAAATCTCAGTATATTGCCGATTTCATTGTTGAATTTACTGTACCAAACTCGGAGAACAAATAATCACAGTGGACTTTATATGTTGATGGGGCATCCAACCCCTAAGGCTGTGGGGCCGGAGTCATACTTGAATATGGAAATGAGATAGTCCTAGAACAATCTCTACACCTCTTCTTCAAGGCGAGCAACAATAAAAAAAATATGAAGCTCTAATTGCAGGCCTAAGGCTCGCAGCCAAACTAAAAATTTCGGACTTAAAGGTATACTGTGACTCTCTGTTAGTCGTCCAACTGGTAAATGATTTCTTTCAAGTGAAGGACCTTCTATTGGAAAAATATTTGGATATTGTCAAAAAGATTATTTCTAACTTCTCAAAAATTGAGATTCTTCATATACTTCGTGAGCACAACAGCCGAGCTGATATCTTATCTGAGCTCGCCAGCACACAAGCACCAACTTCTACTTTATATCAATCTGTGCTACATGAACCGAGCATAAAACTAATTGAAATTCTAAGTGCTACACAGGAAGAAGATTGGCGTACACCCTACATAGAATTTCTCAAGATTGGAGTAATTCCAGACAAAATTACTAATGCTCGGTGATTCGCCGGTAGGCATCTTTCTTTACCATATATAACAATTCTCTATATAGACGAGACTTTTCTCGTCCACTACTTAAGTGTCTGTCCAGGTTGGAGGTCAAGTTTGCGCTTGCCGAAGCACATGAAGGTATATGTGGCACTCATGTTGGAGTACGAAGCTTATCTTCCAAATACTACGCGTTGGCTTCTTTTGGATAACTTTGCAACAAGATTGTAACAACAAAGTAAAACATTGTGACAATTGCCAAAAGCACAGCCCAATCACACACATTTCGGCTGAGGACCTTCATAGCTCCGAGATAAGTTGGCCTTTCAATCAATGGGGGCTCTATATCCTCGGCCCATTCCCTTTAGCAAAGGGATAGGTAAACTTTTTAATAGTTGCAATTGACTACTTTTTAAAACGGATAGAGGCCCAACCCCTAGCCAAAATAACATCGGAACAAATGATATCCTTTGTATGGAAGAACATTATCTGCAGATTCGGCATACCTTGGCACATTATCACTGATAATGGTCGCCAGTTTGCCGATCACAAGTTTACCTCTTTTTTACAGAATCTCAAAATCAAACATCACTTCTCATCGGTAGAACATCCACAAACAAACGGCTTAACAGAAGCTGCCAACAAAGTCATCTTACATGCTTTGCGAAAAAAACTTGATGATGCAAAAGGACTACGGGCCAAATTAATCCTGAAGTGGTCTGGGGATACAACACCACAATCCACTCAATAACAAAAGAAACACCCTTTTGGTTGGTATACAGATCCGAAGCTATGATACCCTTAGAGGTATCTCAATCCTCAATCAGAACTCAAATAGATGACCAACATGAAGCTCGGCAAATAGACCTTGAAACACTTGAAGAAATCAGGGATATCGCAACTCTCCGGCACCGAGCAGCGCACAGATCATAGCTTGGTGCCACAACTCCAAGTTCCACCCCCAATTATTCCAAACGCAATACTTGGTTCTTCGAAAAACTAAGCAAGCAAGGAAACCACATTCACATGGAAAGCTCACCGCAAACTGGGAAGGCCCTTTCCGAGTTATTGAAGTACTCAGAAATGGAGCTTATCGACTACAATCTCTAGATGGTACAAATTTACCCAATACTTGGAATGTTTCCTCTTTAAAGCATTATTACAGTTAAAAGACAGGGCCAGACTTGCACTCTTTTTCTTACTCACAAGATTTTTTTCAAAATGGGTTTTGCTTGAAGAGGTTTTAACGAGGCTTGCCTACCTGCACCTTTGTATACAAAGGTCAATCAATATTATAAAATTCACATTTTTTAACTGTTTTCGTATTATTTGTACATTTCAAACACAACAAACTCTCATTATCAAACTGGACATCCAATCACAATTATTAGAGTATAAATCCAAACTGATCCATCAAACAAACTGATATATAATTACAAACCCAAAATTTCGATTAATATCTCTAAAGAGATACCCAATCAAACAGACACTCAGTTCTGCAAATATTCAAAACAAATATTACCACAAAATCTCCAACATCTATCAACCATACAATTATGCATATATCATAACAAAAAAAAACTACTACTAGATAAACTGCCCCTTTAAATCGGCAAAACAAAAGCAAAAGTATAAATAGTCAAAAGCTTTTCATCGAGCAATCAAATCCAAACAATCCAACAAAACCAAATAAAAAGTTCAAACATACAAATCATTGAACATTTTCATCTTCATCCTCGGCTGCTCCATCATCTTCCACCATCGCTCCATCACGAACAATCTTTCCCGGGTCCATCTCGGAGAAATCAAAATCGGGTGCTAAGAACTTCGCCTGGAGGGATGCACGCTCAAAACCCTCAACAAAGGAATCAAGTATTTCTGTTTCCTTATTCTTTTCCATATCTTTTAACTTAGCAGTCACCTCGATCACACGAGCTTCCATATTGGACAGATCGGCCTCCTTCTTCTTCAAATCCTCAACTTCATTCGCATAATTTTCTTTCATCAACTTCAACTCCTTGTTACTTTCAGACAACTTAGCCTCTAAATCCAGAATAGTGCTCTTCTTCAGAGCCAACTCCTCTTTCAGCAAACTCGGATCCTCTTTCGGTCCAATAAACTTTTTATGCTTAACCTCTTGTCTGCAGCCCAAATTGGCCAGTCGCAATCCCAAAACCTAACAAAGACAAAGATCAATACTTAAACCAATAAACCGAATACAAATAATCAAACAAAGCTCACAGAAAAGTAATACCTGCATATACTGACCAACGGCGACATCCCCGACCTCATTCGCCAATGATACATCGGACGATGATTGACAAACATTATCAGCAACAGCCATGAAGGGAAAATCCCTTCCTCAAACAGACAAACCGTCACTATGATATGCAATATCATGAAGCTTCTTATGATTCTCCATAAAGCTGTGAATTTCCTCGGCAGACACTTCATGCCCCCTCTTTTCCGAATCCTTGGGCAAATCCATAACGTCAGACTTCCTTTTCTTCAATATTACCTTTTTCCATCTCGGGCGAGGTTCATTAACTTCTCCTGCACCAGTCACCTTCTCCGGCTTTGACGATGACCCTTCTTTATAAAAATTTTTGCTCTTCACCTGCGCTCTCAAAGTAGCCGCAGACACTCTAGGATATTTTTCACCTGACAAAAACAAAAACCTATCAGTTACCAGTAAAATATCAAAGTAAAATGGGTCTGAAAGGCCATTTTTCAACAAAACTATCATAGCCTGTCTATTATCTTCCCACTGCAATAAATCAAAAATAGAGATCAATTCTTTTCGGTTGACGACTTCCACCAAATACTCAATCACACACTTAACCCTCGGGCTTATCATCTCAAATCCAAGAATATTTTGAGGCTCCGAACACCACCACAAAGGAAACTTCTCCCCTAAATCCTGATCTAAGTAAAAAGGAAAATTGTCTTCAACACTTCTAACCTTCAAATACATTTCTTTGAAATCCTTAAACGACGACTTATACAATTTAAAAATAGCAAACCCTGAAAAACTGTTTAGATTGACCCAACCACCTTTTCAAATGCCTTTGGCCTGGAATATAGAAAAGAACAGCTCTAAGGAGGGTTCTTCTTCCAAATACTCCATCAAAACCTCAAAGCTTCGTAAAAAGGCTCATCCATTAAGGTGAAGCTGGGAGGGAGCACAATTTAATTGGTTCAAAACTTGACATTGAAAATTAGAAAATGGAAGCTTTACCCTCAGCTCCTCCAACACACAACTATGCATGTAAAAGAACTCAGAAGCCTCTCCCTTGTGAAACACACGATCCTCACTAGAAAAAGGTAACAACTCAACACGCACCCTAGATCCTAACTTCACTACCGTCTTCAAATTTATTTCTTTCACAGCCTCAACATCAGTAAACAAGGAAGCTCGCATTTTGACATCTTCACTAACCCAATCATATGACGAATCTACCTTTCTCTTTCCCTCTCTCTCTCTCTTAAAACCCATATTCAAAAAACAAAATCTAAAAAGATGAAGAAGCAAGAACACAAGAGAAAATGAGAAGCAAATGCGTACCTCTTTTACTCATTTTCAGCAAAGCCTGCAATGCAAGCACTTAACCCAAGTGAAATTATGATTGACAAAAACCATTTGGTTTTCAAAGCAGTTAACTAAACGGCACATTGACCATTGGGGTTCCATCAAAATCGTCCCATCAATCACCTCAACAGTTCAGATGATATTGGGAAAGCAAACACCTCTTAATGGTATCAATAACTATCTCTCTCTCTCTCTCCCTCTCTCTCTTCATTTAAAACTGCCACTTTTTCCAAACTATTATTCCATATTATTTTTAATAAAGTATGTTAATTTAGGGGCTCCATAACTACCTTACTCACCGAGTTATAGTTCATCAAAAGCTCAACCTGCTTCATTAAAAATATCCTCAGGATAAGCTTGGGGGCTATGATATGGCTATTACAATCCAAACATCATAACTTGGCATCATACTTACAACTCGGCTTAATGAATTATAACTCGGCAAAACGGTATGAATTCGGGATAAACCGCCCGACGATATATCGTAACTCCCCGACCTAATCAAAATCACTCTTCAATATTAACAATTGCCAGAAATATAACTGATATGTTCTTTTCACCTATAAAGGTATGACATCTCACATTTTTCAGATATATTGAATTCACAATACTAACTTAAGCATCAGAGTGCCTTTTGTAGGTATACTCCCCCTTTGTTCTCTCCACCATGTGATATATTTCTGGACGAAGAGCTCGGACCTTCGAAACCTATAGCTCGGCGTTGAGGACAACAACTCGGCATCGAATGTCAGGGACCAACTTATATCCAGGTTATTCACCCAAGAACAGTTATTATTAAATCTGAATTTCTTCTATAGATTTCTTTCCCGTATTCAAGAGTAGATCTTGTTTACTTATTCATATTTCTTTGTTCTTCTATTTAATGCCAAATAATTAAGCTTTACCTTCAAATTTTCAGGTGCTAGTATTTACTGCTTTAATTTTCTAGGAATGCATTATACATTGTGGTATTTGTGGTTTTCAGTCTTGATGTTTAGGTGTTGTCTCCATTCCGTCCTTTTCTATTGCTCAGCACAATGCTATGCAATTAAAGTTTTTATTTTCTTTATATTGTGCAGTCTGTCAACTTTAACTTATAAGTGTCCATAACTACAGCTCACTTGTAAAGTAGTTTTTATATCCTAAATCTAAATTTGTAGTTGTTACTTCTTACTTGATAATGTTAGTTAGTTGTTATTGAATCTGAATGTCTAAAATTCTGAAATCTGAATTTATTAACTTTGTTAACAAGGATAAGTGGATAATTTTGCTTAATTATTTAATTTGTACTTTGTTGATTTATTGATTTAAGGACAAAAATATAAAATGTTTGAGAATATTGCTTCAGGAACAGGGTCTTCAATTCCTAGTATTCCTAGACCTACTATTTCTAAGAGAAAAAATGCAACTAGAAATAGAAGTGATATAGGATGGAAACATGGGATTGATGTTCAAGGCAATGGTAAAAAAGTGAAGTATAATTATTGCTCAAAGACTATAAGCGAAGGAATTTATAGGTTTAAGCATCATCTTGCCGGTACTAAAGAGGATTCAGAGCCTTGTGCTTTAGTACTTGAAGAAGTTAAGGCTGTGATGTTGAAAATCTGTGTGGAGGCTAAAGAAGTATCATTAAAAAAGAGAAGATTTGGTGAGGATGAGCATTATCCTAAGCATACAGAAAAGGAAAGTGAAAAGGACAATTCTCAACAAAAGGGGAAAGATATGCGCAACTTTGTCACAAAAGGAAACGGGTTCAAGTTCAATCAACAATAAATCAAATGATGAAGAAGGATCTAAAGGAACAATGTGATCAACAATTGCTATATTTTTCTATACAAGTGCCATTCCTTTCAATGTTATTAAGAATCCTGAGTTTTTAAAGTTTTGTGAAATTGTTGGGAGATATGGAATTGGCTACAAACTCCATTCTTACCATGAGTTGAGAGAAACTCAGTTAAAGAAAGTAGTGACCAATGTTGATGAAATGCTTACAGATTTTAAGGCAGAGTGGAAGAGAACTGGTTCTTCAATCATGTCAAATGGATGGATAGATAAAAAAAGGCGTAGTATTTGTAACTTGGTGAACAGCCCTAAAGGAATAGTTTTTCTTTATTAATTGGACACCTCTGACATATCAAAAATAACAGATAAAGTTCTCAAAATGTTAGAAGATACTGTAAAATTTGTTGGTGAAGAGAATGTGGTCTAAGTTGTTACAGACAATGCTGCTAATTATAAGGCTGCTGGAGAAAAATTAATGGAGACTAGAAAAGTTTGTATTGGATACCGTGTGCTGCGCATTACATTGATTTGATATTAGAGAATTTTGAAAAGAAGTTAAAAGTGCATGAAATAACCACCAAAAAGGAAAAGAAAAATCACCACTTTATCTACTCTAAGAGTATGCTCATTAGCATGTTGAGGAATTTTACAAAAGGAAAGGACTTGATTCGGTCAGGTGCCACAAGATTTGCCACTGCCTATTTGACTCTCACTTGTCTTCATGATAATAAAGGACCATTGATGACTATGTTTACTTCTGATGTTTGGAAGACAACTAAGGTTGTATCAATTCCAGAAGGAATAAGAGTCCAAAACATGGCCTTGGATAGTAGGCTATGGAAGAATATTGTCATATGCCTTAAGGCTGCTGCTCATCTCATTACAGTTGAAACACCCTAATTTTTAGCACCTCATGATCGTACTAAAAGCCCAGGCGTCACTTACCTCTAAACCTTTTTATTTTATATTATCTTTATTTAATATTGAGCTTTCGCGAATACGAACTGAAATTTTAATCAAGAAATCGAAAGGAGACTTTATTTTAAATCACTTAACCACAAAAGTATATATTTACGTAGCTTTATATATATAGACTTATTCAAAGATCCTCAAATACAAGTCCTACCCCTCTGAAGTTTCCAAAACAATAAATGACGAGTGAAAAATAAAATCTAAAACTAAACCAAATACAGAAAGTACAAATACATGTATATATTAAGCTCCGTAGTTCGGTCACGGCCTCGTGCCAAGGATTCCTGAACTTGTCACTGAACAAAAGAAATCTGTAGGGGGTGTGAACTTTGTCATCGCAAGTTCTCAGTAGGGACAGTGAATGCCATGAGAGTAAAAAAGAAAATTGCAAATAATTATTTTTTAACTTTAAAATAATTACCTTTAGAATTCTTTAAAACTCACTTTAAAGACTTTACTTAGTTCTCAGTAAGTTAAATCATTTAAGTAAATCCTAGTTAGCAGTAGCAACCGATACACGCAACAAACATAAAAACTAAAGAACATAAAGAGAAACAAACACAACACATACACAATCACAGAAAATAGAATTCATAGAAAATATGCGCAAACAGTTATGATGCATTTCTATCCCTAGTGCAGGTAATGAGCTTGTTGGTTTCGACCCGCTCCTGACTTAACTCAGCAACCTTTGTCTGAGTTTGGCTTCTAGTGCCATAACCTCTGTAAACAATCTCTGTCTTACAGGTGCGACTCTCTTGAGCCAATGTCTGTAACCATAACCTTTGTAAGCAACTTCGGTCTTATAGGTGAGGCTCTCTCTAGCCAATGTATGTATGGATAACCTTTGTAAGCAACCTCTGTGTTACAGGTGTGACCATCCCTCGGATTGGCTGATGTATCTCTAGAAAGCAAATCTCAGTAGACTCACCACCATATCTCTGCTTGTTTTTAGCAGGTAAATAATCATCAGTTTTCAATCATTTGTTCATCATTCACAGTTTCTCACTTAACTTTCTTAATCATCGTTTCTCATTTTCTTTCTTTTTGTCATACTTCCGCATCACCAAATAATCAATCTTACCTCCGCATCACCATGTAATCACTCATACCTCCACATCACCATATAGGTTTTACTTTTAGTCATTCATCAGTCTTAGCATCAAAACGTTATTACCCAAACTTTTTTAACGTTTAATCAATCCAAATTCATTTTCTTAATAAAACTGAACTCAAATTATAACTTAGAAAAAAAATCTTTTCTCAATGGATTAAACTTAAAATATAATACTTTTCTTAATAATTCGAAAACCAAATAATATTATTATTAAACCAAATTTTCTTTTAAATAATGTTTTAAACAAAGCCTTGGAGTTTTATAAAAATTTCTACAGTATTTTCTCTAAAATTCGGGCTTTATCACCCTTCAAAGGTCCCTACCAAACCATTTTCGATTTCCAAAGTTCATTTCTGATAAATCAAACAAACTAAATCCAATGTCAAATCATTTATAAATCTAAAAGTTAACCAGGTTCAATATCAAAATCATTTAAAACTCTCAATTCGTTACCAATAAATCAAATCAACGTTTTCTCAAACTCTTTCCAACGGTTTCAAGCCCAAGTCATTCTTTACTTTAGATGTATAAATCAAACTTTTCAATACAACACCCTTCTCTCAATATGTGTAAATATGTAAACCACATTCTTTTCCAACCATAGAATCATTTCTTAAAATAAGCTTATAAGTCAGATTTTCAAATCAAAATCACTTTTTCGTATATTTTTACAAGAACTCGGACAGAACCTCCCTTTACAATTTGACTTTACCACCCTTACAGGCTCCCTCACTTTCATAATTTCTCAAGTCAACAACCAAATCAAGACATCAACATCACCAGAGATCCCAGCATCAATCACAGCCTCAATTCAAACTCAATTTATAAAACTTGATTCATATTTCCAATTCAACAAGCAACACCAAATTTATCTTCATTCACAATCACAATACAACCAGTAGCAATTGCAACAATATCATCATCACTAACAGAATCACAATTAACAAATACACATATAGCTCATCTAATCACCCAATTCTTTACAGCACCATCAAACATACCAAAAATCAATTTCAGCATATTCAAACATACTCACATTCACTAACAATTTCCAGCTTCATCAATTCTCATTAATTGGTCATACAAAGCATTTATAAATTATTTGTAATTACTCAATAAGCTTCTTGGCATTCTTAAATTAAAAACTCTTAATTTTAAAACGAACTCTCTACCTCAGTTAGTCGAAATCGCAGAATTTAAACGCAATAATCCCCTTTCTTTTTAATCCATGGCAGCAGCAACTTTAGCAATTCCATAGCGACACAATCATCAACACTCAAGATAGCCCCAGCAAAAAAACAGGAGGAGCAAAATGGCCGTGAGAATTGAGACCAAGACAAGAAGGATGGTACTGGTGGTGGTGGCATTCACGGCAGAAACCCTCAACAGAATTGGTGGTAGCTTCAAAGCGGCTGAGATAGCAAACCTTAATGGAAGAGAGGCGTCATTTGAGGAGTAACAGTGGCGTTGGTGGCTCTGACAGCTGTTGTTAGTGACCACCCAGACGGCGGCGCAGCTCAAAACAGAACCAAATAGAGTGGCGGTAAGAGTGGCAGCCATGGGTGACGGTAACGCGGGCTCTATTATTGCGACCATGAAGCACGACAACGGCATCTTCCCTCTTTCAATGGCATTCTTTTCTCCGTCGGCCTTCCTCCATCCACGAGTTTCTCTCTCGGCGAACCAGGGCAGCAGAAACGGAGGAGCTCCATCGTGCTTCTCTCTCACGAGCTGACAAGAACGATGGTGACACGGGCTTCGGCGACGGTTCCATCATCGGCAGCGGCATTGACTGGCGCGACGATGGCTCCGACGGCTGCGCGGCGCAACCTTCTCTCTCTCTCTCTCTCTCTCTCTCTCTCTCTCTCTCTCTCTCTCTCTCTCTCTCTCTCTCTCTCTCTCTCTCTCTCTCTCTCCCCTGAAGCTCCTGTCAACGACGGCGATGGCGGTGAGGCATGACGGCAAGCTGAACGCAGTGGCGCGGCAGCAAATCCCGCGGCGCCATCCCTCCCCCTCTCTCGATCCCCATCTCTCGTTTCTTTCCCTCTGCTTTCTTTCTTCATTGAGGTGTGGGTGTGGGTAAGGGAAGGGGGTAGGTTAGAGTTAAGGTAAGGATGAGAGTGAGATTAGTGTCTGTGTACGTGTGTGAAGGTGAGAGAGGAGAATTATACGTGTTAAACAATAGGGATGTATATAAAAATAAGAAATTTAATAATAAAAATATATACTAGTAGTATAAGAGTTTTTACAAAATTTTAAGATTAAAATGATTTAAAAATGTAATTATGATACCAAATATTATTTTAGGAACATATAAAAATATATCTATCAACATACTAATATAATCAAATATTTATTTTGAATTTAAAACTACAATAATCAAATTAATCATCTTTTCTCTTTTTTTTTTTAAAAAATAAATTTTGAATTCAGAATATTTATAAAAAATTAATTTAATTATTCTTAATAAGTTAGTTTGTAAAAATAAGGAGCCCAAATTAATAAAATAAATTAGAACCATTTTTGTTTTAGATTTTCAAAAATATAGGCCGTTACAACAGTCCTTCGCTTGGTAGATTCAGATGAAAAATCAGCCATGAATTTTATATTTGAAGACATGAGAAAAGCCAAAGAAACAATTAAAACAAACTTTGGTTGTGTTAAAAAAAAAGGTAATCTTGACTAATTGACTTTTTTAATATTTGATTATCAATGTATCATGTTACCATATTTTTTATTATATTCAGTTATTTATTTGATTTTTTTATTCTTATCCATTTGCATTGTTATTTTTAGTTATGAACCTATATGAAAAATTATTGATAGGAGGTGGAAAAGCCAACTGCATAGGCCACTATATGCTGCTACGTATTATCTTAATCTTCATTATCACTATGAACCTAATTTCATGGTTGATGATGTTGACATTAAGATTGGTCTATATTCTTGTTTGAAAAAATTAGTTCCTAACCAGGAAGAAAGGAAAAAGATTGGTCTACAACTTCCGGTTTCATTATATTAGAGGCTTCCTTGAAATGAAACTGCAAAGAATAGTAGGAAGACTATGCTGCCTGCTGAGTGGTGGACTTTTATGGAGATAGTAATCCAGAACTAAAGAAGTTTGTTATTTGAATTCTAAGCTTAACTTGTAGTTCATCTGGTTGTGAGCATAATTGGAGTGCATTTGAAATGGTAATTCCTAGAACTATTCTTCATTTATTTTAATTTTGATTTTTGTATATTTATTAACTATTGGTATTATATATTTTTAGGTTTATACAGAAGAAATCGGTTGCATCAAAAGAAAATGAATGACCTAATGTATGTAATGTATAACTTGAAGTTAAAGGGCAAGTAAATTAAAAAAAAAACTCCGAAACTTGAATTTGAGACAGTACATTCTGATGATTAGTGGATAACTGAAGATGTTAATGAGAATCTTATTGAAAGCGTTAAGCATTCTCACCTGCCAACAAATGACAATACTGATTATGATTCAAATAGTAATGAATTTGCTATTACAAGTATGAATAGTAATGAATTTAACATGGGTGAGGGAGATGAGAATGAGTTTATTGGGGATCCACAACAAAATTTAATGGAAGAAGAACACAAACATGTGAATGATGATGATTCTGTTGGCCGTGTCAAACCTGAACTTGAAAGAAATAATATTTTTTATGAAGATGATGATGTTGATGCTATGGAAGATGAAAATATTGGAGGATTTCAGTTTTAGACTTTTAGTTTATTAAAACATTTAATTGTTGCTTTGTTATTTTTTTTTCAGTTGTGTTATATGAAGCTTTGATTGTGTGATTGTGTATTTTATGTTGAACTAGATGCATACTTGTAAAGTATTTGAATGTGTGTTCTAAAGTACTTGTTATAATTGTAGTATTATGTTAATTTATTATGTATTTTGATGTTAAAATTGTTAAGTTTTAATACATATATTTGAGTAAATATATATATATATATATATATATATATATATATATATATATATATATAAATTATAACAGGTAAACTCGTACGAGTCTATGAGTTGAGTCTAGGTCAGTTCCATGAGTTTACCTAGACTCGCGAGTTTGACAATCTTGTTTATAGGGAGAATGGATCCTCTCAATTTTTTTAACAATTGAGGGAGTAAAGTGTAATCTTTTACCATTAATTTTATAAGTGGGACCAAGAATAAATATGAGAGAGAGAACAATAAATGGTTAGAGATCACACTTTACACTCTCAATTTTTTTAACAATTGAGAGGATCCATTCCTGTTCATAGATACAAATAGTAATTTACTTCTTTAAGAAACAAGTCATAGAATTTGGAGTATATACATGAGTAGGGGGTGTTTGCAGTACGGTTTAATTTGATTTTTTAAGAAAAAGTCATCCGATCCAATTTTATATTAATAGTGGGCTTCAATTTGGTTCAGTTTTTTATTAAAACCATCTGAACCGAACCAAACTAAACCAATTAAATTCGGTTTGGTTCAGTTTAGTTTGTTTAGTTTTTAAATTGATTTGAAAACATATCCTATTCTAATCATTAAATCATTTATAGGGTACTAAAATCAAATATCAGAACAGAAAAAAAAATCAAAACCCTAAATAAAAAATAAGAACCCAAAACAAATAATCATAAAAAAATTATAATAAAAAAATCAGAATAAAACATATAATCAGAATCAAGAATTAATCAGCTTCAAAATCCTAGACAAAAGCTCATGAGAAAAAATCAGAATAGAACCAAAAATAAAAAAAAAGAATTAGAGTAAATAAGCAAAAAATCATAACAAAAAATCAAATAATTAAAAGTTTAGTAAAATAAACTCCATTACAGTTTCCAGATGTAGGGAGGACGACAGAGACGCTGGATGGTGAGACGACGGAAACAATGGGACTAGAAACGGAGATACAAGGGTGCGTCAGTGACTACGAGGGTGCGGGAAGAGGGACTCGCTCAGTCGCTCAAATTCTCGGGTTCTGACAGTGACATTGACAGCATTGAGCGATGCAGAGAGATTAAGAATGACGGCGCTGAGAGACTGAGAACAACGGTGGTTGGTGGACGGCGACGGCAAAAAGAAGTAGAGGTGTGGGTCTGTGACTCAGTGAGGAGAGTGCAGCCTCAATGAGCATGAGTGAGGCAGTGTGCGGCGTAAGTGAGTGAGAGAGAGAGACACAAAGTGAGTGTAGTCATGTGAGTTGAAACCCATTTTGACCCCTGAAATTTGGAGCTGGCCTCAATTTCAACCCCCAAATTTTTAGTTACCAAATTAATACCCCAAATATTGGATCATGCCTCACGTTTATCCCTATAGTTATCTCCGTTAATGGAAAGCTGATGTGACACGTTAAGTTGACACGGTGTGCGTCTACGTAGCACCCAGCTTGCCAGAATGGATGTGTGATGAGTGAATGATGTGGTAAAAGTTGTTTTTACTTAATATGAGTCCATGCAAATTAGGGTTTTAACATTTACGTAGAAGTCAAATTAAGTGAAAACAACTTTTTGCCACATCATTCACTGATCACACATTCATTCTGGCAAGCTGGGTGCTACGTAGATGCACACCGTATCAACTTAACGTGCCACATAAGCTATCCATTAATGGAGATAACTACAGGGACAAACGTGAGGCACGATCAAATATTTGGGGGGTGTTAATTGGGAAACTAAAAATTTGGGGTCGAAATTAAGGCCGAATCCAAATTTTAGGGGGCAAAATGAGTTTCAACTCCCAAGTAGTCGTGTATTAGGATTAGGGTAAGTGGAGGTATTTTTGTAAAATTAAGTTATATGTATTTAATCTATTGGTTCGGTTTGGTTCAAATTTTTTGTGTTAGAACCAAAAATCAAACTGAACCGAATAAAAAACTATAAAATTTCATTTTTTCGATTTTTGGTTTGTTCGGTTATCGATTTTTTCAATTCGGTTGTTCAATTTTGTTCGGATTGGATCGATTTTAAACACCCTATACATGAGAGTGCAAACAAAATAATGAAAGAAAAATAAAATAGTAAAATAAAAAATAAAAAAATAAGTGTTTAGAAATTATAATTTTCAATTTTTGTATAATATTCTATTAATATGCACCACTCTTTCTTTTTTTTTTTTTTTAAAAAAAGAGATTTTAATTCACGTTGTTTGAAAATTTTTTTCTTTGATTTGACAGACTAAAAATCTTAAATTAGTTTGTCTTTTTTAGCAAATTGGCCCAATAGATACCACCCGTTTTGACATTCTTAGTCATAATTCATAATTTTTATTTTTCAAATTTTAGTTCAACCAAGTCGAATCCAAGCTTTAATCTTAACCATGGTTTTAAACTGATCGATTGAACCGGTCTAAATGCGAATTGGCAGTGCAAACGGTTTGGTTCTCTATTCATCACCGTTCATCAGAAAATCAGATGCAAACTGCTGAACCGCCCGGTTGGATCAGAACCGGAACCGGCCGTTTGGCTGAATTTCGGTTAAATTCTAACCCAAAAAAAAAAAAAAAAAACGAACGCGTGTGTGCTCTGTGCTGTGCCTCCCCCCATCCCTCTTTCGTTCTTTTCCTTCCTTCGTTATACAGTATTCACTAATCAAAGAAAGAAAAAGTGAAAACCCTGGCTACCCTCCACCACCGCCAAACGGAGTGAGCCACTGCCGCCGTCCGTGGTTGTCTGAGGCTTCTCTTTTCGTCCTGTCGGCGTTCTCCAAGTCCAACCCCTGTTCGCTCTCTTCTTCCTCGCTCGGCGTCCATCGTCTTCGTCCTGCTCGGCGTCGTCTCGTCGCCGTCGTCTCGTCGCTCTCAACCGCTCTCCGTTGTCCCGTCGCGTGCAACCGCTCTTCGTCGTCCTGCTCTCCGTCGCGCTCAACCCCTCTCGAAGGTCAGTGGCAGTGCTCACTTCTTCTTCGTTTTTCTTTTTATTCTCTGTTCTGAAATCATTGAATGATTACAGGGGTTTTGTGTTTTTGTTGAATGATTATTTGATTATTGATTAGCTCTGGCTTTGCTGTGCTGCTGTGTTGTGTTTTTGATTTTTTGTTGAATGATTATTTGATTTCTGGCTCTGCTGTGCTGCTGATAGAAGGGAGTCAAGCTCATGATGGTTTCCGATACACAGTTAGTTAGGAATCAGCATGATGTACATGTTAGTTAGATAGTTTTGGAGTTTGTTAGGAGAATGCCAGCATGGCACTGTTAGAGATTAATTTAAGCCTTTTGGATATTTGTAGTCACAAGACACTGTATATATAAACCTACATGTAACTAGTTAGAGAAGTGAGATTCATCATTATAGAAATGTGAATACAAGAGAGCAATTTCTCTCTCTGCGTTCATAGCTCTCTGCTTCTTCTCTATGCATGATTTCTCTCTTTGCAAGCTCCTGAACGCAACCTTTTATCATCTGCTGCCGTGTTTTTGTTAAATGATTATTTGATTATTGATTAGCTCTGGTTCTGCTGTGCTGCTGCTGTTTTGTGTTTTGTTAAATGATTATTTGTTTTCTGATTTTGTTATAATTTTGTCTGATTTAGGTTAGAAGATTCTAATTTCTAAATTCTGATATATGGATGTTGCTCCATATGATCATGTTTTAGGAATAAATATTAATTAAATTAATCCTTAATTCAATGTTCAGTATATGAGATTCACAGTTCAAATTGTGCATGCTTTCAGTTGGAAAAGAACAAGAAATCTATTTTGATGCCCAAAACCATGGTAATGACATGAATTTAATTTTGCTTCCTGCTACAGATGATTGATGATCAAGATCTGGGTTTCTTTGCCAATTTCCTTGGCATCTTCATCTTTGTACTGGTGATAGCTTACCATTTTGTTATGGCTGATCCAAAGTATGAAAGAAACTAGGGTACTGTGTGGTTGTGATTTTCATGTTGTAGACTTACTATTTTTCTAATGGAAGTTAAGTTGATATAGAAAGGAACTTCATTTTGAGCATTTGATGTGAGTTTACTACTGTATCTTATCAAAGACTTCGTTGGCACTAGATGAATATTTTGTTCAGAAACCACTTTGAATGATTATTGATTAGCTCTTCTCACTGCTGCCGTGCTCGTTCTTCTCTGCTCACTGCTAGTACTCTAAATGTCACTACATTTTGTGCTTTTTGTATTGTTTTTAATCCAATGAAGGAATAGATGAATTGAATTAACTCAATTAACTAGATGAGTAGATGATCGTTTTTTCTTATTGGTTTGGTTAATTCAATGTTTTTTTTTTTGTATTTTGTGACTATCTTAATGAGTTCAATAGTGATATAATGACTAATGAATGATAAATTGTTAATAATTGATGAGATCAAAGGTTATATTAGATTTTGGTTGATGTAGTTTAAAGTTTATATTAGACTATAATTATGTTTTAGAGTATTTATTTATAATTTATTTATTATTTTATTATAAAATAATTTTTCCGGTTAGACTACGGTTGAACTGGTTGGACCAGTGAACCAATAACTAAAACGGTTTGATAACCAGTCCAGTTTTCAAAACCTTGATCTTAACTCAATTAAGTGGTCTAGCTAGATTATTTATTTTTTTTTGGTTTAAGATTTGATTAGGCCGAAATGATGCTTAGATAATGTGTGGCCCTTAAGGTGGGGAGCAATTTTACCTAATTAGAATTTAGATCAAAGCTCTAGATTATTAGCTTAAAATCATATCTTTAAACTCCAAATAATTGACCAAAGATAAAATTTATCTATTATCTCTCTAATGGAACCTTTAAATTTTCACCAGATTAAATTAGACCACCGGACAGTGTAAACATTTTAAAATCAACTTTAAATTAAAAAATTATCTAATAAACTGTGATTCTTACACCAGAACCGGCTGACTGAATCGGGCCGGCCTGGTTGAGAACAATTAAGTAGTCTGGTAGGGCGGTAGGGTTTGTCACAGCATGCCAGCCGTCCTTCTTCCCCTTCTTTCTTACTTCATTGGCAGCTCTCCTCCGGCCTCCACCAACTTTCCAGCTTCTCATTTGAGTTATCTTCTTCGCTGCTCGACTACTTCATAGCTCCATCGCAGCTTCGCATCTCCGCCTCCTAAGTTCTGTTGTTGTCTCCCTGCCGGGGTTCCATTGCTCTCTCTTGCTGCTCTCTCACTGGTATCCCCTCTTGCTCTTGACGCTGCCCTGCCTGCAGGTAGGCCCTCTGTATTTTTTTATTTTTTGATCTTAACTGAAAAGAAATATTGAATATATCTTAATGGTTGATTATATGTGCTCAAGAAGATATTTTTTAGAGATATTGATTTCTCTGTTATTGATTTATTTATTGATTTATTTATTATGCTTCATTGCTTATTGTGTGCAAATAATTTGTACTTCTTACTGCTTACTAGTGCTCAGTAATGTTTAACTGTTTACATAGTTTATGATCTTGTCTTGATTATGGTTCTGCTATGATTGTTCTTTATTGTTGTGTTGGTTACCAATTTTGTTCTTTATTGTTCTTGACTGCCTACTAGTTCTATTGCACCACAAATTAATGGTCATTATGCTTTAATTTTAGACTTATATAATTAGTGACTATTATGCTTTAATTCCGACCTTTGGCATCTACTTGCTATATGTTTTCTAGGTGAATTTTCCCATGTTATGGAATAGTTGCTGTTGGAGATTTCAAGGTTCCAGACTTTGGCGTAGGATTAAATGCTTGGGATTTTGCCATCTTAATTTTTTTTTTTAGTTTAGGCATCATCTTCTAGACCCGATATAAACCCGATCTAGACCTGGTCTTATTGTGATCCGAAAAGGATGAGATTTGTTCGGCTTTTGGTAAGAGTCTAAAAAATTGGTCCAGTCAAAATTTAGGGCTGGGTCTGGATCATAGTGCATACATTCTGGTATGAGAACGGGTATGCCTATGTGGTACACCGTACACCACTTGTAACATATTTTGTGAAAAGTATACTTGTGGCATTTCGGTAAATATGAGTTGTGAATTGGTACGCGGTGCGTCACCTAATTGGTGAATTCATGTAACTGTGGTCCGGATTAAAGCAAACTTGGTTTCACCCAACCCATGCACACCATTGGATCCCTTAATTTGACTGGTCTGATGCATGGTCCAGTTCTTTGAACCTCGAATACAATAATAAAAGTGAATTTTTGTTAATCAAAAGAAATAGAACATTATTTTTAGATAACTGGAAAAATTAGGGTCGTAGGCAACATGAATCTAAACAGTTTTGGGACTGTTTGGTGAATATCAAGACATAGAGCACCGGTTCATTTTGTAAATGTTTTTATGGGACCATATATCTAAAGTCTAAACCCCTTTTTCCTTTTCTTCCCTTCTTGTTCTATAGCCCAAACGAGCATCCCTGATGCTCCTGCCACCGCTTGCGACCACTGTTGCTGTTTTTCATTTTTTAAACCTTTCACTGTTTTACTCTTGTTCCCAAGGTACACACATTGTTGCACTTTTTATTTATTTGTTTGTTTGTTTGTTTTCTAAAGAGTCTTTAATACCAATTTCATCATGAAGTGATATCTTTTTTCCTACTTATTTTGTTAGGATGGTTACTGAAGGAACTGAAGGACCTAAATTTTCTGCAGATATGGCAACTCGCAAAATCAATGTGCAGAAGTTTGCAGAATCTAGAGCCTATGAGCTTGAGAGTCTTCAATCTGTTATAGCTGACAGAATAAAGGGTGATTATAGGAGTCAAAGAAACAAGAGAAGACGAACGAGTTCTTTTAATAGCAAAGCTGGGACAAGAAGAAAGAGGCAAAAGCTGGGAACAGTACATAATAAAACTTGTGGTGTTGAATTACTTTTTAGGAAAGGATGAGATAAAGAAGCTTCCAAGTCGGCGCATGCGCCGGAGATATGAACTTAAGATGAACTTTGATAGTGGGTTTTCTACTTCTGGCGATGGAATCAAGAGGCTCAGAACTCATGTTTGGCACACTAAGCAGTTTACCATGACAAAACTCTGGGGTTATTACCTTCCTCTAGCACTTCAAGGTAGGTAGGTCATTTATGATGATGCTCCAATGTTGGAACTTGGAAGCTTGTTCATTTCCTGTTATATTTGTGTCTTTCACTTTTAAGCAAACATTTTTTTTTTCAGAATACAAGTTTAGTTCTTAAAAAGCTGTCTGTTAATGTCATGTTTGACATCAAATCATTCTTTGTTAGGACTAATTTGATGTTGACAAAAGACACTAATGGACCAATTTTATCTCGGAAATTGACATTGGTGGTCAATTTGGTAAATCCATGCTGGACAGACAAAGTAATTTACTTTTCCATCTCACTTTTTCCTTTCTTTGGTGCTACCTTTTTATTTCCAAGGGATAGAGTTGGGATGTATAATCCCATTATTTTGGAGGATGCCCGGGAAAAACTCCTAGGCAAATTAAGGATCAAATGTTGGAACCTCATGGGTAAGGGTAATGGAATTGATAGAGAAATTCATAGACCTAGGTATGATAGGAGAATGGATAAAGGGAATAGAGATGATGATAGAGATCATACTGAGAAACAGAAGAGTTCCGTACGGGTACAACTATTATTTGAACGAAGTTATAAAAATGCGATCATTGTTGTCTAATAGAACAAACACTAATACCTTTTAAGAGGGCGAGACACGCACAGCAGTAGGTTGTTGCTTTGTAAAGTGGAGGTCACACTTTTCACATTCTAGAAACAGCCTTTCCAGATGCATACGTCCCCATCAGGTGGGAGCCATGTACGTTGGGCCAATTATTTTTCCCTTTATTTTTCATTTTTTGTTCCCTTGTTTCCTATTCAATTTCCTTCTTGTTAATGTCCTTGACACCTTATTCCCATTATGAGCATAGTTGGGGCATAGACAAAATTTGGACTTAGTTAAGCTCTAAGATACATGTGTTGGTAGTTTTTCATGGTCAAATATGGTCATTCTTTATCTTCTGTCTTCCATGCATAATTCTCCTATTCAATCCTTTTACATTACACAAGGCTCCACTTTCTCTTGGGACTTCCATTTCTTTCGTAGCCTTAATGATAGGGAATCCGTGGAACTTCTGAGTTCTGATGGTTTTTCTTTGTCACCTATCCCTGATAAAAGGATTTGGTCTATTGAAAACTCTGTTAGTCTTAGTTGTAAATCTTTCTTCCAATTTCTTACTCGTTCTGCCAATACAACTTCCTTCTACCTGGATAAACTTATTTGAAAATCCAAAGCGCCTTCTAAGGTCAAATCTTTTATATGGACAGCTGTGCTTAACATCTTGTAGGTTCGAAGGCCAGATAAGGCTCTCTCCCTTGATATGTGGGGCAAATTCAGACAAATTCACCTCTGTTTTTGCATTGCCCAATGCCTGTTTTCTTATGGAACAGTTTGTTTAGCATCTAAGGAATGTTGGCTGTGCCCTATAACTCTTGATAAATTTCTATTGACTAGATTTGTTGGGCTTGGTACTAGAAAAGAGTAAAAATTTTATATGGAGCTGTGCAATTTACGCCACTGTTTGGACTATTTGGTTGGAGCATAATAACGCATTTTTTAATGATAGATTTTCTGACAAACATTTTGTATGGGATTGGATGCGTAGCATCTATTTGATGTAAGCTCATGATCTTTATAGAGGACTTACCCCCTTAGACATTTTGAGAGATTGGAAAGCTATGCTTTTACAAATATATATTGTCATTCAGTATGGATATTTTTGTCCGAGATTTTAAAATTTATGATTATTCTGTCTGATTGGCTCTTAGTGTGAAATATTTTAAAATAGTGTTATATAGATGAAAATTCTCGTCGATTGACACACTAAGTTTGTTATATGTTCTTTACCAAGGTTTTGATTTTGCTCATGATGTCGCAGAACTTTGCAAATTGGTATTTAAGCTGACTTGTAATTTCTTGTTGTTCAGATTGTGTTTTGCTGTTTAATTTCTCGTTGTTTAGATTGTGTGTTTTGCTGTTTATTATTGTTCAGATGGAAAAGACAGGCATCTCAATTAATTGCTTTTCACTTAAGGGTGAACTTGCAAAGTTGGAGGTAATCGGATCAGGAGCGATTCAAATTCTTCAAAAGATGTTGCATCCTGTTACAAGGTTAGTTATTGTTTAATTTCGTCGATTTAATTCATGAATGATCTCGACTGGTTTTTTATACATTCTGGCTTTTCAGTATTTCAGATAATCATTGTCTATGGGAACATGTGCCTACACAAGACAGCTTCTCAGAAGACAGGTTCATCCATATCATACAATAAGGATAAGTTTTCTTCTGTTGCAATTTTGTCACTTAATGTTAAGGATCCTCGACAATTGTGTGGGAAACGAACCATTTCATCAGTGGAGCCAAGTTCTGCTGAGGTAGTTAACGGCGCACAAGAAAGTATTCATGAAGAGTTGGAGAAGACTAGTGAATTGGCTTCATCCACATGGTCCAAATTAGAAAACAAGCAGTATCATAATAATGATCTCTGGTATGCTAAATCTAGACGGTTGAGGACCCCATTGGCAGAGAGTGTGATTTGTAATGAGAAACACCACAAACGTTTGACACATTACTGCCTGGATGATGTAGATTCCAGGGAGGCAAACTCTTTGACAGAGGAGCAATGCTCAAGATCTTGCCCTATCTTGCTTGTAAAACATCATAGGAAGGAATTATTTAGAGGGTAACTTCTTTAGTCCTTTTTTGACTTGTGATTATGCATTCTGATGCTTCTTGTCAACTATCAGGTATTACCAGTATTCTCTAAACTCTTACCTGATATTTGTGATTACCTGCTTTAAGATATATAACTAGGCGAAAAATAAAAAGGTATCATAAATTAAATGTCAGTGGCAACACACTAATAAATACTAACTGTATCTGGTTATCTTCTAGGTGTTCTATCATACTTCCCTTAAGTTGGGTTAAGGCCTTCTGGATTCCACTCATCTCCTATGGAGCACATGCAATCGGTTTGCAAGAGATGCATTGGATTGCACATGAAGTAATAGTTACACCCTTCAAGACATGCAAAAAAATATTGGGGATTTTTTTCTTAAAAAAACGCCTTTTTTGGTATTAGTTATTAGATTTTTCATGAAAACTTTTTCTTTATGCAGATGGGATTGCCAGCTTTCCTTTCTGATTTCCCAGATTGTAAGGCATACTCATGCTTCATGTCAGCTAAAGCTGCTGCATTTGATAAAAAAGCCAAGTTACATCCTCCATCCAAAAGGCCTGAGAGTTCCCATCTTGCCTCCATGGGGTATTATTCATAGTACTCTCAACAGAAAAATTAATGCAGTAGAAACTACTGATGTTTCAACATTGGAAGATTTAACTGATCTGAATTCATTGCCAAAAAAGATTGACTCTGAGAATAGCTTGTTTGATGGAACTGTGGCAAGGACAGGTTCTGTGCTGACTAATTTCCTTAATGAAACCAAAGGTGGCCAATTGTCATTGTTTCCATATGCTGCGGATGGAGATGAGAAAATCACAAAGTTTATAAAGGGTGAAGTAAATATTAATCCGAGCTGCCAAAACTCTGTTATTTCTGACCATAGGTTATGTTTCCTAAGAGTTCATCTTCGCTCTTTCAAGAAAGGCCTTTTTGAAGAGGGAGCAGTTATTTGTGCACCACACCCATCTGATACATATTTATTGACTTCATGGTAATTAACATTGTGCATTCCTATTTTAATATGTAATTTTTGTTGTGAATTTGATAAGCAAATGTATCTTGTTGGGGAATAGTAGTATATGACTATAGGTTTTATCATAGGAAATAGTATCGTTATCTGATATATGTTGCAGCATTGAGAAAAGTGAAGGATTTCAACTGCCACAATCTGCTTTAGAATCATACTTCAAAGAGGAGCATTCCTCCAAAAGATGGGAAATGCATGTACCAGATGATTCCAATGCCAGAGAGTATCATCGGTGGCCTATCGGCTTTGTCACATCAGCTGCCGTACAAGGAAGGTTCTGTAATCTTATCTTTCTCCACTGTAGTCTCCATCCTATTATTCTCTTAAGGCTATGTTTGGATCCTTGTTATTAAGGGGAATGGAATGGAGCCAAAAAGAATTTGATGGGCTGCCATGGTTTGGATTAATAATGTTATGATGGAATGGAAAGGTTAGTAATGGAATCGATTCCATCCTATTCCATTAAAAGCTTCATTTGCGGTTCTTCCCAATTCCGGCGGTTTATGATGGAATGATGTTTTATGCAAACAATGGAGTGGAATTTAAACAATTATTCCTTTGGCTCCATTGCATTCCACTCTTACCATCAATACATACCCTAACTTATGATTGTGTTTGGTAAGTGTTTAAAGACGAAGTAGAAGTTTCTGTCCCTATTTTATCCCAAATTTCGAGTGGACAGAAAACTGGGCAGACTCTGTCCAATGACCTACATTTTGTTTTCTTCTCGACTTCTCCTTCAAATAATTTTTGTTTCCGAATGTCGCTGTATTTATGAGACAGTTATCAAATGGGGCCTAATATTCTTGAGTATAGAATAAAGCTGCTTACTGGGTTCTATGTCATTGCAGCAAGAGGCTAGTAGCAGGGGGATTTTGTGAGGCAGTTTTACTTGCTAATTTAAGAGAGGACCAATGGAAAGAGATGCCGGCTAAGCGGAGGAAGAACGATATTTACGTGCTTGTCAGGAATTTAAGATCTGTGGCATATCGACTTGCTCTTGCCTCTGTTGTACTGGAGTATCAGGAGAATGACACTAAGTTCATGTAAACTGTCAGTTAGCTTATGCAACATCGAAGAATATAACTTCTCTACATTTGAGCCCTTTTGAAGTATTGAGGATTGTTGGTGATATGATATGAATAGAAAAAGTAAACTACAATTTTACCTACGAACGAGTATGAAAAAAGAAACTCAAATTATATCATAGAAGATGAGTTTTACTTAACCAAACTATTCAAATTTTGAAAACTTATTTAAATTTTTAAACTACCTTTTTTAATTTAATCTACCTTCAAATTTTAATTTTATCTTATCTCAATCTCTATCCCACTACCACTCTATTTTCTACTACTTTTTTTCCATTATTCCCCTCTCTGTCATTTTTTAAGGGTGTTTAACGTTAATATTTGATGTAATACGTTGATATGAGAGTTTGATTACAGAAAAATTTATGATAGACATGTATTAGACTAGTATTAGGTAAATTTTCTGGTGTAGAAGGTCTATTAAATCTACATGTATAAATTATTAAATTGATGTTGGGAGCGGTTGGTTAAGACAAGTGTCCTAGGAATGGATACTTTCTGCATCTTTTGAAGCTTTAATGCAGGAGGGACGGGTTACTTTATACTATTTATGCATACGATAAGAGATTGTTGTTTTGCTAATTAATCAACAAATTAATGAATACTTAGGTAGCGTTTGTTTTGAGGTACTGAGACAGAAATTGAGATTCAGTATCATATTTGTTGGTTTAGAAATTGGTACTAAAATTTTTGTCTCTGTCTCCAAAATTTCAGTATTTTAGGTAGCGTTTGGTGGAGAGACAGAGACGGAAAGACTGAAACTGAGAGACAGAGACTAAGAGACAGGGATTGAAATAAATCTCAGTATTCTGTTTGGTGCAAAATGGGAGACAGGAATTGAAATAAGAATGAAACTCTAATTTAATTTGCACAAAAAGTAAAATTGGAATTAATTAATTGAAATGAAAATATTTTAGGTATAAAATATTATTAAAGTTTCAGTCTCCATCTCTAAAAATTTCAGTCCCCTATGTCCCTACTTTTTGGAGGTACTGAAATACTGAAATTTTAGAGACAGAGACAGAAATTTTAATACCAATATCTGAACTAACAAACACGATATTGAATCTCAGTCTCTCAGTCTCTGTCTCAGTACCTCAAAACAAACGCTACCTTATTACTTCCAAAAAGTAGGGACACAGGGGACTAAATTTTTAGAAATAGAGACTGAAACTTTAATAACATTTTATACCTAAAATACCTTTATTTCAATTAATTAATTTCAATTTTATCATTTGTACAAATTAAATTAGAATTTTATTCTTGTTTTAATTTTTGTCTCCCATTTTGTACCAAACAGAATACTAAAATTTATTTTAATCTCTGTCTCTTAGTCTCTGTCTCTCAATCTTAGTCTTTCTGTCTCTGTCTTTTCATCAAACGTTACCTTAATAATGGGCCCCTATCAATTGGGCGGTATAGTTGTCCCTCATGAGATGGGAAAGATTAATCTTTATCCTGTCCAATTTAAAGATACCATGAAAAAAAAAAAAGAGTAACTAAATTTTTGGAGTTGTTTTCTGTTTTTTCCCCTCTTGTCTGAGGTATGTTCTTAGAATCTGTCTCTCACGCTAGTCATTTTTTTTATAAATAAATTAGAAATAAATATTATTTCTAAAATAAAATATAATAATTTTATTTTTGAAATTCACTTTTTCCGATGAAAAATCGAGTAGGCCTACTTTATTATATGTGTGTGTGCGCTTTTTTTTTTTTTTTAATTTTTCTCTTTGTAAATAAGGAGTTAGTTACCTTCTATTACTTGTTTAATGGTTATTGGAGAAATTGAATTGTATTATAGTTAACATTAATTATATCTTTTACATTAATTCTGATAACAAAATAAGTCAATCATAATAAAATTTATTCTATAAATTATAAAAAAAAGTTTTATTTTGCAATTCTTTTTTCAAATTACTCAATTTTTATATTTGTTCCGACTAAAAAAAGTTAGGAAAAAAGGGTTAAAAAAATTTAAAAGAAAAACCAAAAAAAGTTTACAATTTCTCCTAATTCTTGCCAGAAATTCCTCTTTTCAATTCAAACTCTTGTATGTTTTGACTTTAATTTCATATTCTCTTCGTGTTTTGTTTTCATATTCTCTTCGATTTTTTATATAAAAAAAAGTGAATTTTGAAAAGTAAAATTGTTATATTTTGGTTTAGAAATATTATTTATTTTTAATTTATTTATTGAAAAAAATGACTAGCTTGAGACTAAGATTCTAAGAATATACCTCAAACAAGAGAAAAAAAAAAAAAAAAAGAAAAACAACAAAAGATTTTAATTACTTTATCTTTTCCTTACCCTTTTTGTAAACTAAGGGACAAAAACTATACAGTTTGCATATTAGTAATTTTTTATACAGGTTTTTATTACTCATTTGTATTTAGGTGTGGACGTTCTTCTTCGTGCCACTACTACACGTTCTTCTTTTTCATTATTTTTCTCTTTCGTTATCGTCATCACCAACACCACCTTCTCCTTCGCTTCCTCTTCCTCTTTCTTTTTTCATTGGAATTTCTTCTCCTCCTTCTTTTTTCTCCTTCCTTTTCCTCCTTCTCCTCTATCATCAGTTATCTCGTTGTTAAAAATAATGAATAATTCAAGTTCAGATTGTCAATTGAACTAGAACGAAATTGATTATTATTTTGAATCCAATCAAGTGGCTGAAGTATGCTTCAATTCTAGTTAATTTGTTCGTTAGTAGTTTATGATTCTGTAGGTGAATAATGTTTCATCATTGATGGTTCGAATTGAATGTAATGTAAAAGTTCTGCATTAGAGGAAACATTTTTCTATATTTGCAGCAAATTTGGGTGTAACACGAAGATATTTGGGTGTAAAACGAAGATATTTGAGCGTATTGTTTAAGAATTTTCGGTGTATATGTGCTGATAAGTTCTGTATAATTCAAAACTCTTCTCTCTCCTCCTCATCTTTTGCTACTTCTTCTTTTTTTTCATCATCATCATCATCATCATTATCATCATCATCTTTTTTTTTCTTATTCATTTTTTTTTCTTGTTTTATCTTCTCAAGTTTTCTCTTATTTTACTCATTTAACAAGAATTAAAAAAAAAAGAAGAAATACATAATGGTATAAAATTATTTGGAAGAGGATGAACTTACATTCATTCAACTAAAATAAAGAAAGAAATAAGAAAAAGAAGAAGAAGAAAAAAAGTGCAGCATTAGAGGAAATATTTTTTTGTATTTACAGTAAATTTGGGTGTAACACGAAGATATTTGGGTGTAACACGAAAATATTCGAGTGTATTGTTTAAGAATTTTCGGTGTATGTGTGCTGATAAGTTCTGCGTAATTCAAAACTCTTCTTCTTCCACATCCTCATCTTCTGTTACTTCTTCTTCTTCTTTTTTTCATCATCATCATCTTATTCTTCTTTTTTTCTTATTCATCTTTTTCTTTTTCTTTTACCTTCTCAAGTTTCTTCTTATTTTACTCTCTTAACAAGAATAAAAACAAAAAAGTCAAACAAAAGAGAAGAAACACATAATGCTGCAAAATTATTTGAAAGAGGATAAACTTATATTTATTCAACTAAAAGAAAGAAAGAAATAAGGAAAAAAAGAAAGAAAAAAAATGCAGCATTAGAGGAAATATTTTCCTGTATTTGCAGCAAATTTGAGTGTAACACAGATATTTGGGTGTAACACGAAGATATTCGAGTGTATTGTTTAAGAATTTTCAGTGTATGTGTGCTGATAAGTTCTACATAATTTAAAACTCTTCCTCTTTTTCATCTTCTGCTGCTTCTTCTTCATCTTCTTATTTCATATTCTCATAATTTTTTTTTGGGAAGAAAAATCAAATAAAGAAAAAAAATTCATAATACTACAAAATCAATCGAAAAAGGAGGAGAAAAAAATGCAACAACAACAACAATAATAAAAAAACAACGATGAAGATGAAACACGTGAAAAAAAAAAAAAGAAAAACACAAAGATGAAGGAGAAGAAGAAGGAAGAGGATGAAGAGAAAGAACGTGGGATACTAAAAGAAACGTGATTTTACGCACATTATGTAAGTGATTTATATGACTTGTATACCAAAAAAACTTGTATATATAGCATGAGTAATTCTCCACATACAAATGATTTTCCATACAAGTCATACAAGTCATTTATAAACACGCCGTTTTACGTTTTTTTTTGTGTGCCTCTTCTTCTTCTTCTCTTCCTCCCTCTTTTTTTTATTGAAATTTCTTCTCCTCTTTTCGTTTTCTCTTTTTCCTTCATCAAAATCACCAGAAAAAACGAAGAAACATTATTCAAGGTACGTTTCTTGCCTTCTCTTTCTCCTTCTTCTTCTTCTTGCTACACGTTCTTCTTCCTCTTCCTGTTCTTCTTCTTCATTTACGTGCTTTTCTCTTTGTTTTCTTTCTTCGTTATTCTCGGTTTCCATTGTTTTTTGACATCAAGCTCTGAAATCGTTTTTTAAGAAGAAGAAGCAGCAGCAGAAGATGAGGAGGAAAAAGAGAAAGAGTTCTGAATTATGCATAAGGTGTACTTCAACGAATTTTGGGTGTATTTCTTAAATTCTTTGGGTGTATTTTTGTAATCCTTTGGGTGTATTTCTATAATTCTTTGGGTGTATTGATTTCAAGAAGAAATATACTGTCTTTCCCTATATTGGGTGTATTTCTTAAATCCTTTGGGTGTATTTCTTAAATCCTTTGAGTGTATTTCTGTAATCGTTTGGTTTATTTCTGTAACTGTTTGGGTGTATTTCTATAATCCTTTGGATGTATTTCTATAATCGTTTGGGTGTATTTTTGTAATCGTTCGGGTGTATTTCTGAAGTTCCATCATCTTCAAAACAATTTCAAAGCTTGATTTCAGAAATCATGAAAATCGAAAAAAACAGAAGGAGATCGAAGGCAAAGAGAGAACGCTTTTCCATACAAATCATACAAGTCATTTATATTCATGCTTCTTTTTCTTCTTCTTCTTCTGTAACGCGCGTGTTAGGCCCAACTTCTTCTTCTATAACGTGCGTGTTAGGCTCAACTTATAAGACTTGTAAACAAAAATGACTTGTATGTGTAGCACTCCTCATATAACAATATTCAAAATTATATAGCCTAACTGATAGAGGCTCATTATTAAATATTTATTAATTTGTTATATTAAGATTAATGGTAAGGTTAAAAAAAAAATCAAAACTTACCTTATTTAGTATTTATTAATTATCATAATAATTAATAAATATTAAATAAAATAAATTATGATTATTTTTTATTAATTTTTTTTGTTACCATTTTTAGATTAAAAACGGTAATGTTAGTGGGACCCATTAGTGAAAATATCGTTGTTATATTTTTACTAGAATAATCGCTCATTGAAAATATGAGGTATGCCCTATTCTTAGTGGGGGACCCATTAGTGCCAAACCCACATCACTTTTAATCATAAATAAAAATAAATAATTTTTTTTATAAATTTATTTTTATCTTTGATAAAAAGACTATGTTATTTAAACTGTAATTCATTAATTTTATAAAATTTTTAGTCTAAATAAATCTTTAATTTGTATATTTAAACATCTAACAAGCTAACAAATTTAAGTTAGTTCATTATTAGTTTCTTTAAATAAGGACGGCAAGTTTGAATTTTATTTTATATATATAATAATTAATTAATTAATAATAAATTTTTAAATAAAATTGTGATCTATAACAGATTAATAATTGATATATTGAATTGAAGGATATTTTAAAGAAAAAAAATCTAACAAGTTCCAAAATAGCAATTCATGGTCATAATTATGCTTGAACCCAATTTTAAGGATTTAACCAATGGAAAATAAAATAAAATAAAATAAAGCTTAACCGCGACAACTTATTTAACATAAGAAAAGTAGCTTATCTCAAAATTCTTAGCAACTCCACCACTACAGACAAGCACACGAGTACAAAACATTTAATTGGAGAAGAAATAAGAATATTCTAATTCAACAGAAAATAGTATACAAAATTACCATGCCAAGTTTTTTACTTTTATTTAATAGCTGTACAAATTTTTATTAGGTAGCATTAATAATTAATTAACCTCTTCCTGGTGTCTTTGGGTCATGGTTTCTGTTTGCTCCTGTTCCAGGGTAGTCATTGCTTTCCAAATCCATTCTTCCTTCAACTGTCATGAACTCTTGTGCCAAATCAAACATCTCTGATTCACTATTTCTTGATTCTGGAGTAGTACCCTGAACTTGAAACTATGCATAGAAACAGATTAACTATGTTAGATTTAAAGATAATAAAGTTAGAAATAATTACTCATCAGAGCGAACATGTGATGTGGTTACCAGAATATTTTTACATTTTCAGAATTTTACACTAAATAATGTAAAATTCCCATGTATATAAAAACATTTCTTTGGTGACTCCAGACTCAAATTAGATATGTAAGAAATTAACTACTAAACTGGTCACAACTACAATTTAATTAGAGCCCTGTGTTGCATGCATATATAGAGGACATGAACCATAATATAATCCAATAATCCAAAATATATAGTGCATCTTTTAAATAGAGGAAACTCCGAGTTAGACTAGTAATATATAATTGTTGAAAATTTAGAATGAAATTAATTTTTGTTCATATGGGTCCGAGATTTATAATTACCTCTTCTAGTGAAGTTTGGATTGAGGATTTTTCACTCGTTGGAGAAAGACTTCCTGCAAAATTTTAAAGCAATATTCCATTAACAAAATAATAATTTGAAAAGAAAAGGAATTGAATAAAAACATGACAAGATAGAGATAGAACAGTTTAGAATAATTAAGGTGTGTGTTCTTACTAGTGGTTGGTACAGCCGAAGATGAAAGAACATATGATAAAAGCAGAAGGGTGATGAACAATTGAAGGAGTGAAGCTTTGTGAATCATTCTTAGAGAGAGAGAGAGATGAAAATGAAATGAGAGCTAAGGAAGGTGATACTTACCCATGTGATGATGCTGGTTTATATAGAAATCTCCAAAAAAAAAAAGCATAATAATTTTAATTTGAATATTTTATTATTTTACATCACAAGCCATTCGTACTTGTATATATCATAATTATATTGCTCCAAGTCAACCTCAACTTTTCAATCTATTGCTCATTTGAAAAATGTTATACTTGCATATAAAATGTAAAATAATCAAGATTATGAAATTCGAACAACCCATTAAATTCATGGAGTTACATATTTAAAGATTTAACTCATTTAAGTTAGGTTTAATTAGATTTGAATCAAATATAATAAAAGAATTATTTATATATAAAATATATTATTTTAAAAAGTTAATTTATGGTTATTTATTACTTTAAATTAATTCTTCGTTAAAAAATTATACCGATACAATTAACTAACCGATTTTTTACCGATTTTTTTTTTTTGACTGATTCGTTGTCAACTAATTCTTACTTTAGTCACCAAAAAAAAACTAATTCTTACTTTAAATTGGACGGATCTTATAGTTATTTTTTGGCTAACTAGATCGAACCAATAATTTCGATTCAATTTTTAAAACTATAAAAATATGATGAAATATTTTTAAATAAAGTTTATATTTATTAAATAAAATTGACACCAAAGATAAGGACTCTTAAGGTATTTTATAAGGGCACCACTCATATAAAAATAGCAAAAAAAAACTTTTTTTTTAAGTTGTTTATTTGGCTATAGTTAAAAACGTATTCTAAAAAACATAGATTAATAATAAAAATATAAATTATGAATAAAATTAAATATTTAAGAGAAGAAATAATTATATTAATTCAAATGACACTAAATTTATTAAATTTATATAAAATAATATTTTTTTAAAATCTCAATTTCTTAATAAATTTTATTTAAAAAATTCAAAAACAAATAAGAATTTTAAGAATATAATAATATTTTTTAATATATGATAATATATCTAATAGATGAAATTAAACATTTTTATTTAAAGGTGTTTTAAATATTTTTACTTAAATTTCTGCTATTTTATAAAAAAACGTTTCAAAGATCTTTGTGATGTTGTTTAGAGCTTGCCTCACATCATTTCACCTTGTGGCTTGTGCCTTTGCCACATGATGATTGATCTAATTCAGCTTTCTTTTGGTCCTGAAATATCGCTGCAAATATTTAAAATTAATTATGTATATATCTATATAACCTATGGTGATTTTTGGATGCATGCAGAAGAGTTATGACAAATTAAAACATCTCCTTACTTTATATATAATAAGTTAAAAAAAAATAAGAGAGAAAGAGAAAGAAGAAAAACACCTCATTATTACTTTGCGACACGAAGAAGAAGCCACTAGAATTCACGTGCGTTGTCATCAGGTGTCACATAAAGGTCTATTTCTATTTTTTGAAAACAAAATGTGGACACTTTAATTAAGCTCATTGTCCTGGCCTCTTAGGTGGAAAAAAAATATACAAATCATATGATTCATATAGGTTATAAAATGGTACTCCCTCCTTTCAGCCACTAATGGATCAAAACCGAGTTTCCAACAGGAGTATTTGGTCATTTACTACCAACATAGGAGGCAATGCTATCCCAATTTCAGCAAGGAAAAGAAATCATAATAGGTAATAAAATGAGAGCACAATTTCTAGCCTAGCACATAGGTTAAAGAAAGTAAATTAAAGGATATGTTTTTAAAACTTTATGCTTCATCCACACAAAAAGATTACACTATTAGTAATTGTGGGATATGGAATAAGTTCGAGTAGAGATAGAGTCTGAATTAGAGCCGATACTAAGATAGTATTTGATGGAGAGACGGAGATTAAAAAACTGAAACTAAAAGACTGAAATTGAAAGACAGAGACTAAGAGATAGAGATAGAAATAAATTTTAATATTTTGTTTGGTACAAAGTGAGAGACATAAATTAAAATAAGAATAAAACTCTAATTTAATTTGTACAAAAGGTAAAATTAGAATTAATTAATTAAAATGAGGGTATTTTAGGTATAAAATGTTAAAATTTCAATCTCTGTTTCTAAAAATTTCAGTCCCTTGTATCCTCATTTTTTGGAGGTACTGAAATACTGAAATTTTAGGAATAGAAACAGAAATTTTAGTATCAGTCTCTGAACCAACAAACATGATAGTGAATCTCAGTTTCTCAATCTCTGCCTTAATACTTCAAAATAAATGCTACATAAAGGTGTGGGAAGAGGAGAGCTTAGAGGAGATGTTGTCCATCTTAAAAGAGTTAGAATTTGTACCAACACGAAGATGAAATAAAGTGAATATATGAAGGTTTTGGAGAGTTTTCAGCAATGTCCCTCATAAAAACAATACAAAGGAGTATTGTGAGAGCCAAAGAGTAACACATGCCCAATATTATAAATTAGGTGTGGAAAAACTTAGTTTTACCGCAAGTAGAAATACTAGTTTAGTTTGTTTTACAGAAAAAATTAAACACGGGAAAAAACTTAGCAAGTGTGGCCTATTTTCGAAGGAGATGGAAACCTGTGTATACTATTTTGTGGAGCTGCCTCGAAAATCGTTTATCACCTATTCTTCTCTTGTCCTATAGCGTGGAGTTTGTGGGGAGTAGCACTATAAAAAAAAAAAAAATTTGTGGTCATGACCTGAAAATGTAGTCTAATATTTTTAATTTTGGATGAATATATGGTGTCTGAAATTTTATAAAAAGGTATGGTGCTCTTCATTTTATGCCCATTGTGTGGTGTTTTTAGTAGGGGTGTATATGACCAGTTTTGATTCAAAGATTCGATCCGGTCTCGAACATTTTAGAGATTAATTTGGCATGATTTTACCGGGTTTAGAGTTGGATAAAGATCTCAAAAAGACCCGGTCATTATTTAGGATCGGGTCTGAGTCAAAGCAAACCCGATTATGCTTTCAATCTTGGATGAATATATGGTGTTCGTAGTCTTATAAAGAGGTATGGTGTCCTTCATTTTATGCCATTGTGTGGTATCTGACTCTGGTAGGGGTGTATATGACCCGTTTCGACCCAAAGACTCGGTCCGGCTCAAACAATTTGGAGGTTAATTTGGTGTGATTTCATCGGGTCTAGGGTCGGGTAAATGTCTCAAAAATAGACCCGGTCATTATTTAGGGTTGAGTCTGGGTTAAGACGAATCTGGCTTTCATCCGATCTATGTACACTCTAAGAGGACTAAAAAAGGTATATATGTCTTAAGTTAATTTCAATATTGTGTTATATTAATTATAAGTTTATTGTTTTACTTTTAATCATACTTGTTGAATTAGAAAATAGATCAAAGAAAAATGAAATTAGAATTTATGAACAAATTCAAGTTCAAATATGGATATCAACTTCTCGATAATAAGTATGTGTTTTTTCTTCTTTATAAATAAGTACATCATAATATTTTGACATAACGTTTATCAAGATTTGCATTTCACAGGCTTAGACCCGGTTTTAGTGTAACCTAAAAATAGTAAGATTTTACCGGACCTAGAGTCGAGTAAGGTCTCAAAAATAAACCCGGTCATTATTTAGGATCAGGTCTGGATCAAGATCAACCCGACTTCACTCGACTCATGTACATCCTTAGTCTTTAGAACTCTAAAAACAACAAGAGTAAAGTATTATTTTTGTCCCCAACGTTTGGGGTAAGTCTCAAAGTTGTCCATAACGTTTCAATTGTCCTATTTAAGTCCCTAACGTTTCAAAATTGGTTCAATGTTGTCCTGCCGTTAGGGATCCGTTAACAGAATTGATGGCTTGATAAAATTGAGACAATTTTGAAATGTTAGAGACTTAAATAGAACGAAAACATTGGGGGCAAAAACGATACATAGAAATAAAATTTAATTTTATCCTTTAATAATATTAATTTTTTACTGTATATAATATTCAATTATTTTTTAATCACATCTAAGTAAATTACACTTAATCACACTACTTTCATTCTAATTTTTTTTTATATTTTTATATTAACTTATAACTTTAAGTGTAAAATTATAAAAAAATAAATTTATTTAGAATGAAAGTAATGTGATTAAGTGTAATTTACTTAGATGTAATTAAAAAATAATTGAATACTATGTACAATAAAAAATTGATATTATTAAAGGATAAAACTAAAATTTATTTCTATGTATCGTTTTTATCCCCAACGTTTTCATCCTATTTAAGTTTTTAACGTTTCAAAATCGTCTCAATTTTGTCCCGCCGTCAATTCTGTTAACGGATCCCTAACGGCAGGACAACATTGAGTCAATTTTAAAACATTAGGGACTTAAATAGGACAATTGAAATGTTAGAAACAACTTTAGAATTTACTCCAAATGTTAGGGACAAAAACAATACTTTACTCAAACAACAAAATATTTAGCAACAAAGATACTCACTTATCCACGATGGAGTAAGAGTTGTTAAGGTTAACAGGAGTATGACAAAAAAAGGTTTTTATATTTTGTGAATTTAGTTGCTAAATTAAATTTGCACTTAAAGCGCTGTTGTGTTCTTATGGGCTCACCTCATTTCTTTTGGTAGTCTATGAATGTAATGATTGGGAAAAAAAAGGTGCTCTATCTTAGGGATGGCAAAATTTTCCGAAAGCGGAGATCCTTGTGGGGACTGTCTTGAATGAGGATTCGATTGTGGGAAATTTTTTTCACGGGGATAGGGATGAGGGACAAAATTCCTCCGAAGTAGGCGCGGGGATCCGAGCGGGGATCCCCGCCCCGTCCCCGCTATTCCTCGAAATTTATGAATTTGTTGAATTATTTTTAATAGTTTATTTCTCATATATGTTTTTTAGTCATTTCTCACACACACATATATAGAGAAACCCAAAACTCATAATCTTTATTTGCATAACCCTTCTTTAATTCAGAGATCCCTAAGGCTGTCCATACTCCATCTAACCTCTCTGCAGCCACCCCCTCGTCACCCTTCTCACCGTATCGTCACACCTCACCGTGCCATCATCCTTACCGTGTTGTAATTTCTATTTGCGGTGTTCCTTTTCGTAACTCTGCCGTCGTGTCCATTCTCCTCTCTGTTGCCGCGTCTCCCACCTCGTCCACTGCTTTGTCCTTTGCCTCGTCGTTGCATCCCCCCATTGCGTTATTTCGAAAGAAGTCGCCATCGTATCATTTAGACTTTTTGTATAAAATCTTGCAGTTTTTGTATAAGATAGATACTTGCAGCTCTATTCATATGGAAATTAATAATTAGTTAGAACTATTATGTAGATGGGGAATGGGGTTCGTGCGGAAAATGGGACCCTGTGGGAAATGGGGATGGGGAGCAATATTCCCCACGGCGGGGAATGTGGGCGAGGATGAGGAGCAAATCTGAGGACGGGGATGAAGATGGGGAGTAAGGAGACATCCTCCGCCCCCGCCCCCGCCCTGCCCCATTGACATTCCTACTCCCTCCTTCTCAAATCTATTTTCTTCGTTTAGTCGAATAAAAAATTATTGCACTTAAATATAGGCTTGTTTAGATAAATTTATCTTTTGACAAATTCATAAAAATAAAAAAATTGGATGGAAAGTATAATAGTATCGAATAGCTTTATTCATCGTTCTGTAACTAAAGATTGTAGGGATTTTAAAATTTTTATGGAGAAAACATTTGACTTATTTTTATAACTTTTCAGTTAATTTATTGACTAATATCCTCTTTATTTCTCTTTATAATTATACTTATTATTATAACCTAAAATTCAGTAATTAAAAAATTGGGAAATATATAGTACCTTATATAAACTTAGAACTCATGGTTAGATAAAGCCATTCTTGGCCTTTTCCATAAATATGAAAGGCCGTCTCTCTACGTATCACACCATATCAATTAGTTAAAGCTTGAACAGGGAATATAAAGATGAATTATGTTTTATATATACTAAAATTAATTATTAAAATTAGTTATTAGTATAAAATATATATTAAAAAATAAATATATATTTAAAATAAATTAAAATATATATATATATATATATATATATATATATATTAATAATTGTTCGGTTAGTCGGTTGATTCCTGAACGGGTCGGAAATGTTGGGTGTACAATTATGGGATCTGGATGCGGGTTGTTTGTGCATGATTGGATCTCTCGGGTAAGCGTTGGAGGGAGAGGAAAGGAGCTTCATGATCTCCCGGGTTGATGGAGTGATGAGAGGGGGAGCCACCTGTAAAAAGGACTCCAATGCTCAAGTCAGAATCCGTACAAGGTGGTAGAAAAGGTGAGGGTTAGTTGACATACCTTGGGAAAGGCGTAGGGCCCTCCCCTTATATAGTCTGCACTTAGAGTGGGTCCCACGGGAGCAGACCCACCTTCCAGGAAACTTCTTTTCCCAACTGTCATGTACCTCGTGGGAGGGGAGGAGGTGTCTCGGATTTTCTCCCGGCTCGGGTTTTGCGTACCCGTCGGGTCGGCCGGAGCATTAGACCAACTGGGTTGAGCTGAAACAGTGCCCCCAACGCGCCAACTATGGTCGTAAGCGCCGTTGTTGGCGCGTTCTATTCTTTCTTTGGTCGGATCCTCGCGGGGTCGGCCGCTCGTGATAGGGGCGTGCCCTTTACGCGCGAGTGGGTTTCATCGTTTCGAGGTAGTGCCATTCGTCGCCTCGTTTTCTGCGCCTGTCCTTTAATGTTATTATGGTTGATTTGAAAGCTTGGTGGAAAAGTCATTTCTACCCCCTGATTTTTGCGCTTCCTTGTAGTGGCAGTTATTCTTCAGTGTTCATTTTCTTTCCCCCACGTTCACGTTCCATCTTCTCCTTTCTGCATCCCTCCTGCAATATTCCTTCTCATTTTTCCTCTCCTGCTTTCTGGGTTCCACTGCCTTGATCCGCTTCAGTTCAACTGCAACTGCATTCCCTCGTATTTTTCCAATTTTTCTTGACAGCAATCTTCCTGGTAAGCATCCCCTTTTTTAATGAATAATTGCTATTATTATTTCTATTGTTGTGATCCCCTTATGTTTTTGTAGCTTTTAGGCTATGCATGTGTGTTGTTTGAATCATTCTGCTGTTAGTTAGGCTTTAGAGGGGGTTGCTATTTAAATTTCTGGTTTTTAGCCTTTGTTTAACTGTAGATAGGCTCACTGTTATATAGTGTTAGTTCCAGTTTTTTCGGCTTCCCGACCTACTAGTCTGACTTTGAGTGGTGCCCCCACTGTAGGTATGATGCAACTTTCCCTTCCGAGGCTCCGTGTTGACCGATACTGATGACAAGTCATCTTAGCCTAGTTTCACTAGCCTTTTTCTTTTGTTTTCAATTGAATTATGCACTTTCTTGAGCCATAAGCAAGCCAATTGGGTAGATTTTCATGTTTCCTTTGATTTAATCAACCATGTATGAATTAATGCAATTTCATGAGGTTTTATGCTATAATTGTCACATATTATGAAAGAATGAATATCTCATGATTTTGAGCATAGCTTTGATGTGTTTGGTTGATTAATGATAGGTGAAGAAAGCTTGGAGAAAGGTTGAAGCAAGAAGGAATGGCTAGGAGGAAGAGAGGACAAAAAGTTTGAGCAAAAGTTTGCCTCAAACTTTAGCTCAAACTTTTGGAATAAGTGAAAATGAACCAGGGAGCAAAAAGCTGGACCAAAAGTTTGCCTCAAACTTTTGGGCAAACTTTTGGGCAAAAAGCTGGAGCAAAAGTTTGCCTCAAACTTTTGTGCAAACTTTTGGGCAAAAAGCTTGAGCAAAAGTTTGCCTCAAACTTTTTGGCAAACTTTTGGCATCACAAATCAACACCCTGGAGAGCAAAAGTTTGCGCCAACATTTGCCTCAAACTTTTTGGCAAACGTTGGCGCATGAACAACACACCCTGGAGAGCAAAAGTTTGCGCCAACGTTAGCCTCTAACTTTTTGGCAAACGTTGGCGCTATGAGTGTGCAAGGGGAGGCCAACGTTTGAGTAAAAGTTTGACCCCAAACTTTTGCCTAAACGTTGGTAGCAGCAAAATAGGGTGGCTGATGTGAAAAGTTTGAGTAAAAGTTTGCCTCAAACTTTTACTCAAACTTTTACTCAAGCTTTCATGATTCCAAACCCGGTTCACTTCGGTTCTTCTCCAAACTCCAAGAGCAATCAACCAAGGCCTCTATCAACCCAATTCCATCAAGAGCAAAGGCCCAATTGAAGGCTTGAAGACCATTTGAAGAAAGTGTATAAATAGCATAGGATTTAAGTTTTTCAGAGAGCTTTCCCTTTGAGTTTTCATAGAAAGTTTTCAGAGAGCTTTTGGTATTGAGTGAATTTTAATTTCGAAGTCCCGGGGAAGGAGAATTGAATTCCCTTCCTCTTAGTTTTCTTGCTTTCAATTTCAATTACAATTGTCTTGGATCTTGGGTTGGAGAATTGAAGGAAATCTGTTTCAATCTCACCTTGGGATCTTGTTTAATTCTCTGCTTAATTGAATTTCAGTTTCGGTTAATTGCTTCTTCATTTACTTTCTTTGCAATTTACATTTCCTTTGCAATTGTTCTTGTTGGATCTAGGAAGGCATTGAGATCTAGACTTGGTTATCTAGTCTCTTGGGTCCTGAGATCTACATTCCAATTTTACATCCTCTGTTTAATGCTTTTCATGCTCATTTACAATTCTGTTTTTAGATCCGGTTCAATCCAAGTTATCTTCTGCTCCTCTGCTTGTTGAATTTTACTTTTCCTTGTTTAATTTCTGCAAATCCAATTCCTAATTCCCTTTACAATTCAAGCCATTTACATTTCTTGCACTTTAAGATTCTGCAATTTACATTTCTTGCGTTCTAAGTTTCTACCATTTAATTTCTTGTTCTTTAAGATTCAGCACTTTACTTTTCAGTTCTCTTTACTTTCATGCAATTTACCCATTCCCTTTACTTCCCATGCAATTTAAATTCTGCAAATCACAATTCACTCAACCAAATCTTGATTCGCTTGACTAAATCAACCACTAAACTAAAATTGCTCAATCCTTCAATCCCTGTGGGATCGACCTCACTCCCGTGAGTTTTTATTACTTGATGCGACCCGGTGCACTTGCCGGTGAGTTTTGTGTCGGATCGTTTTCCGCACATCAGATACGCCTGAGTCACCTCAGACGTGAAGGATACATCTTCCTAAATAACCCTAGAGGAGCTCACAGAGTTCCACCACACCGACCAATTATGCGGGGGAGGTCTCAAGGAAGAACACTACGAAGTGTTCGTTCCCACGGACTACGAACGAATATGTCACCTTAACTTGGACACCCCCCGAGTTACCGACTGGATTTGGATGTATAAGGCAATGTTTACCGTCCTGGGGATTCGAATCCCCTTTTCCCTTTCCAAATGACACTTCTAAACCGATGCGACGTGGCACCATCATAGCTGCATCCGAATAGTTGGGCCGCCATCTGGTGCTTTGAGATGGTTTGTGAGTATCTGGAGTTGCTGGCCTCTGTAGAAGTATTTTTATGGCTCTTTGTTTTGATGAACCCTTCCAAAGAGGGAAGGCACAAGAAGGGGTTTATGTCCTTCCGGACTGCCCAGGGTAGGCGAATCTTCGGGGTGTTCAAAGATTCGTTTCATGGCTTCAAAGATAAGTTCTTTAAGGTACGGCCTGCCGAAGGCCAGCACCCTTTCCAGTTGACCTTGGAGGGGGAGCGGCGGATTCCGACCTATTGGAGCTTCGGGACTGGGTCCAATACTTTTACAAAACTAACGTACAAAGGCCTGACCCAGTGGGATAAGAACATAGCTGACATGTTGTTGGACATATTTAATAAAAATAATATCAACCCACATCTTTTAATGGGTGACCAAGAGATGGGTAGGAGCTATGTAGGTGAGACCTCAGCTGGTGCTAGTGTTGCCCTCTCCCCCTTTTTTTTAACGAGCTAACGAGTTGTTGTGTGCACTGCAGTGGATATGGCCGCCGAGCACACCGGACTTGAAGATTTAATGGCCCAGTTTCTTCCCGGGCATAGTGAGGATAGCTCCGCGACCCATACTGCCGAGAACCCGTCCTCGCCTACTGCCGAAGTGCAATCAGCTCCACCTCTCCCTCCGGGACCTACCGGCCCCAGCGCAATGGCCGCCCCGAGTAGCAGCGGCGTGGTTCCTCCTGAGGTAGAGCCGACCGGAGCAGGTCCCGATGTGGCGATAATCGAGAACCCCCGCAAGCTGAAGCCGACCTCCAGCCCTGAAGGGTCACTCACTGTTATGGAGAAAAATTTTGATGCTGGGGGTTTTATCGACTCACAGCTTATGCCGGGCACTGATGAGTTCTTCCATGATGGGGATCTTGGCGCCCATGCTAGGTGGATCTACTGGTGTATGCTGAAAGTTGCGACCATCGCAAGGAGGGCAGAGCTTATCCTGACCCAAGCCGGGGAGCTGGACGGGAAGTACTGTCACTCCTTGCGAGAGGTCGAGAGCTTGAGGTCCGCAGTCGGGATCTTGAAGGAGAAATTGGCCGAATCGGAGGGGAAGTTAAAAACTTCCGATAAAGCGGTGGCCCGCCTTACCGACCGGGAGATGACATTGGAGAGTCAGCTCAACTCTGCTCGTGGCGAAACCGCTACGACCCAGGCTAAGATTGCAGCCTTGGAGGCCAAGTTTGAGGAGGCCGTGAAGTCGGCGAAGGATGCCAAGGATGAGGTCGCGGTGCTAAAGGGAGAGGTTTCCGGTTTGAAGAAGAAGAATAAGGAGACAGTGAGAAATGCACGCGAGGTGATCTCCGGGACCGAGAAGCGATCAAGGCCCAGGTCAAGCTGCTTTCTCCCAACTTCGACACCTCTGCAATTGGATCTTTCAAAACTATTCGGGATGGGCAGATTGTTGACATCCCGAAGAAGTGATGTATATTTACTTTGTAATGTTTTGTTTTGAACTCTTTGGTAGTTTGTGTAAATGATGAGCGGATAATTTATACGCTTTTTGGCATTATTTTTACATAGTTTTTAGTATGATTTAGTTAGTTTTTAATATATTTTTATTAGTTTTTAAATAAAAATCATATTTCTGGACTTTACTATGAGTTTGTGTGCTTTTCTGTGATTTCAGGTATTTTCTGGCTGAAATTGAGGGACTTGAGCAAAAATCAGATTCAGAGGTTGAAGAAGGACTGCAGATGCTGTTGGATTCTGACCTCCCTGCACTCAAAGTGGATTTTCTGGAGCTACAGAACTTTAAATGGTGCGCTCTCAATTGCGTTGGAAAGTAGACATCCAGGGCTTTCCAGAAATATATAATAGTTCATACTTTGTTCGAGTTTAGATGATAAAAACTGGCGTTCAATGCCAGCTTTCTGCCCTATTCTGAAGTTAAACGCCAGAAACAGATTACAAACTGGCGTTCAACTCCAAGAGAAGCCTCTACACGTGAAAGCTTCAATGCTCAGCCCAAGCACACACCAAGTGGGCCCCGGAAGTGGATTTTTGCATCATTTACTCATTTCTGTAAACCCTAGTAACTAGTTTGATATAAATAGGACTTTTTACTATTGTATTTAGATTTTTTGAAACATCTTTGATCAATTTTATGCTATCTTAGACCTTTATGGGGCTGGCCATTCGGCCATGCCTGGACCATTATCACTTATGTATTTTCAACGGTAGAGTTTCTACACACCATAGATTAAGGTGTGGAGCTCTGCTGTTCCTCATGGATTAATGCGAAGTACTATTGTTTTTCTATTCAATTCAATCCTATTTCTTATCTAAGATATACACTTGTTCTTCAACCTGAGGAATGTGATGATCCGTGACACTCATCACCATTCCCACCCATGAACGCGTGCCTGACAACTACCTCCGTTCTACTTGCAATCGCTTAAGTGCATATCTCTTAGCCTCCTGGTTCATGACGCATGGTTGCGTCGCCTGACAACCGAGCCTTCCATTCCATGAGATCAGAGTCTTCGTGGTATAGGCTAGAATTATTGGCGGCCATTCTTGAGATCCGGAAAGTCTAAACCTTGTCTGTGGTATTCCGAGTAGGATTTGGGAAGGGATGGCTGTGACGAGCTTCAAACTCGCGAGTGCTGGGCGTAGTGACACACGCAAAAGGATGACTGAATTCTATTCCAGTATGATCGAGAACCGACAGATGAATAGCCGTGCGGTGACAGCACATTTTGGACCATTTTCACTGAGAGGATGGGATGTAGCCATTGACAACGGTGATGCCCTGCATAAGCTTGCCATGGAAAGGAGTAGGAATGATTGGATGAAGACAGCAGGAAAGCAGAGGTTCAGGAGGAACGAAAGCATCTCTATACGCTTATCTGAAATTCTCACCAATGAATTACATAAGCATCTCTATCCTATTTTACGTTTTATTTATCTTTTAATTATTAAAACTCCATAACCATTTGAATCCGCCTGACTGAGATTTACAAGGTGACCATAGCTTGCTTCAAGCCGACAATCTCCGTGGGATCGACCCTTACTCACGTAAGGTTTATTACTTGGACGACCCAGTGCACTTGCTGGTTAGTTGTGCGAAGTTGTGACAAAGTGTGTGAATTACGTTCCGAGCACCAAGTTTTTTTGGCGCCGTTGTTAAGGATCACAATTTCGTGCACCAAGTTTTTGGCCCCGTTGTCGGGGATTGTTTGAGTTTGGACAACTGACGGTTCATCTTGTTGCTCAGATTAGGTAATTTTGTTTTAATTTTAAGTTTTTGTTTTTATTCTTTTTATTTTCAAAAAATTTTCAAAAAAAAAAAATAATAAATTATTCTATGTTCTTCAGAATTTTTAAGAATGAATTCTAGAGTTTCATGAAGCATGTTGAAGCCTGGCTGGCTGTAAAGCCATGTCTAATTCATTTGGACTGGGGCTTCCACCTATCAGTATAGAATGAAGTTGGATGAAGTATCAGCTGTTGTATGCCTGATTTGTATGCTAAAGCTTGGTTGGCCATTGGCCATGTCTAGTGTTTTGGACCGGAGCTTTCACTGAAAGCTTGGTTGGCTAGTAAGCCATGTCTAATTCCTGGATTGGAGCTTTAGACTAACATTGCAAGATTCCTGAAATTCATATTAAAAATTTTGAAATCCTTATTTTCCTTTTCAAAATAATTTTCGAAAAATACCAAAAATTTTAATAAAATCATAAAACCAAAAATATTTTATGTTTCTTGTTTGAGTCTTGTGTCAATTTTTAAGTTTGGTGTCAATTGCATCTTTTTAATTTCATTAAAATTTTCGAAAACTCATGCATGGTGTTCTTCATAATCTTCAAGTTGTTCTTGATGATTTGCTTTGTTTGATCTTTGCATTTTTATGTTTTGTGTCTTTTCTTGTTTTTCATATGCATTCTTGCATTCATAGTGTCTAAAAATTAAAAATTTCTAAGTTTGGTGTCTTGCATGTTTTCTTTTCTTGAAAATTTTCAAAAATAAGTTTTTGGTGTTCATCTTGACATTCAAAGTGTTTTTGGTGTTCATCTTAACATTCATAGTGTTCTTGCATGCATCATTTGTTTTGATCCAAAATTTTCATGTATTGAGTCTTTTTGATGTTTTTCTCTTTCTTCATTAAAAATTCAAAAATAAAAAAATATCTTTCCTTTATTCTCTCATAAATTTTTGAAAATTTGGTTTGATTCAGTCAAAAAGTTTTTAAATTTAATTGTTTCTTATGAGTCAAATCAAATTTTCAATTTAAAAATTCTATCTTTTTCAAATCTTTTTCAAAAATCAAATCATTTTCATTTTTTTATTTTATTTTTGAAAACTTTAAAAATTGATTTTCAAAAATCTTTTTCTTATTTTGTTTCATATTTTCAAATTCTTTATTAACAATTAATGTGATTGATTCAAAAATTTTAAAGTTTGTTACTTGCCTATTAAGAAAGGTTCAATCTTTAAACTCTAGAATAATATCTTTTTAGTTTCTTGATAGTCAAGTAATCAACTTTAATTTTCAAAATCAAATCTTTTTAAATTTCTTTTTCAAATCTTTTTCAAAATAAGTTTCAATCACATCTTTTTCAAAATCAATTTCAAAATCTTTTCTAACTTCTTATCTTTTCAAAAATTGATTTTCAAATCTTTTTCAATTAACTACTTGACTTTTTGTTTGATTTTAAAAGTTTACTATTTCAATCATATCTTTTTCAAAACTACCTAACTAATTCTCTCTCTGATTTTCGAAAATCACCTTTCTCTTTTTCAAAATTCTTTTTTAATTAACTAATTGAATTAAATTTTAATTTAATTTCAATTTTTGTTTTTTTATTTTTGAATTTCAACTTTAATTTTAAATTAAAAACAAAAATACTTTTATTTTAATTTTGTTTAATTTTCGAATTCTCTCATCTCTCATCCCCTTCTGTTTATTTATTCATTTACTAACACCCCTCTTTCACTCAAGAATTCAAACCCATTCCTCTCCCCTGTGTTTGGATTCTTATCTTTTCCTTCCTCTATTCTTCTCTTCTTATACTTACATAAGGAATCTCTATACTATGACATAGAGGATTCCATACTTTCTTTTGTGTTCTTTTATTTTTCACATGAGCAGGAGCAAGGATAAGAACATTCTTGTTGAAGCTGATCCGGAACCTGAAAGGACTCTGAAGAGGAAGCTAAGGGAAGCTAAAGCACAACTCTCTGGAGAAAATCTGACAGAAATTTTTGAAAAAGAAGGAGACATGGCCGAAAATAATAACAATGAAAGAAAGATGCTTGGTAACTTTACTGCACCAAATTCCAACTTACATGGAAGAAGCATCTCAATCCCTGCTATTGGAGCAAACAATTTTGAGCTTAAACCTCAATTAGTTTCTTTGATGCAACAGAACTACAAGTTTCATGGACTTCCGTTAGAAGATCCTTTTCAGTTCTTAACTGAATTCTTGCAGATCTGTGATACTGTTAAGACCAATGGGGTTGATTCCGAAGTCTACAGGCTCATGCTTTTCCCATTTGCTGTAAGAGACAGAGCTAGAATATTGTTGGACTCTCTACCTAAAGATAGCCTGAACTCTTGGGATAAGCTGGTCACGGCTTTCTTAGCCAAGTTCTTTCCTCCTCAAAAGCTTAGCAAGCTTAGAGTGGATGTTCAAACCTTCAAACAGAAAGAAGGTGAATCCCTCTATGAAGCTTGGGAGAGATACAAGGAACTGACCAAGAAGTGTCCTTCTGACATGCTTTCAGAATGGACCATCCTGGATATATTCTATGATGGTCTGTCTGAATTATCAAAGATGTCATTGGACCACTCTGTAGGTGGATCTATTCACCTAAAGAAAACGCCGGCAGAAGCTCAGGAACTCATTGACATGGTTGCAAATAACCAGTTCATGTACACTTCTGAAAGGAATCCTGTGAGTAATGGGACGCCTCAGAGGAAGGGAGTTCTTGAAATTGATGCTCTGAATGCCATATTGGCTCAGAACAAAATATTGACTCAGCAAGTCAATATGATTTCTCAGAGTCTGAATGGAATGCAAGCTGCATCCAACAGTACTCAAGAGGCATCTTCTGAAGAAGAAGCATATGATCCTGAGAACCCTGCAATAGTAGAGGTGAATTACATGGGGGAACCCTATGGAAATACCTATAATCCCTCATGGAGAAATCACCCAAATTTCTCATGGAAGGATCAACAAAAGCCTCAACAAGGCTTTAATAATGGTGGAAGAAACAGGTTTAGCAATAGCAAGCCTTTTCCATCATCCACTCAGCAACAGACAGAGAATTCTGAGCAGAATCCATCTAGCTTAGCAAATATAGTCTCTGATCTATCTAAGGCCACTTTAAGTTTCATGAATGAAACAAGGTCCTCCATTAGGAATTTGGAGGCACAAGTGGGCCACTGAGTAAAAGGGTCACTGAAACCCCTCCTAGTACTCTCCCAAGCAATACAGAAGAAAATCCAAAAAGAGAGTACAAGGCCATAGCCCTACATGGTGTGGCCGAACCCAAAGAGGAGGAGGAGGGCGTGAATCCTAGTGAGGAAGACCTCCTGGGACGCTCAGTGACCAATAAGGAGTTTCTCTTTGAGGAACCAGAGGAATCTGAGGCTCATCTAGAGACCATAGAGATTCCATTGAACCTCCTTTTACCATTCATGAGCTCTGATGACTATTCATCTTCTGAAGAAGATGAAGACATTGTTGAAGAGTAAGTTGCTCAATACCTTGGTGCAATCATGAAGCTGAATGCCAAATTATTTGGTAATGAGACTTGGGAAGATGAACCTCCCTTGCTCACGAATGAACTAAATGCATTGGATAGGCAGAAATTACCTCAAAAGAAACAGGATCTTGGTAAATTCTTAATATCCTATAACATAGGCACCATGACCTTTGAGAAGGCTCTGTGTGACCTGGGGTCAGGAATAAACTTAATGCCACTCTCTGTAATAGAGAAACTTGGGATCTTTGAGGTGCAAGCTGCCAGAATCTCTTTAGAGATGGCAGACAACTCAAGAAAACAGGCTTATGGACAAGTAGAGGACGTGTTAGTAAAGGTTGAAGGCCTTTACATCCCTGCTGATTTCATAATCCTAGACACTGGGAAGGATGAGGATGAATCCATCATCCTTGGAAGACCCTTCCTAGCCACAGCAAGAGCTGTGATTGATGTGGACAGAGGAGAGTTGGTTCTCCAACTGAATGAGGACAACCTTGTGTTTAAAACTCAAGGATCTCCTTCTGTAACCATGGAGAGGAAGCATGAAAAGCTTCTCTCACTGCAGAGTCAACCAAAGCCCCCACAGTCAAATTCTAAGTTTGGTGTTGGGAGGCCACAACCAAACTCTAAGTTTGGTGTTGAACCCCCACATTCAAATTCTAAGTTTGGTGTTGGGAGGTTCCAACCTTGCTCTGATTATCCGTGAGGCTCCATGAGAGCTCACTGTCAAGCTATTGACATTAAAGAAGCGCTTGTTGGGAGGCAACCCAATGTTATTTAATCATATCTATTTTATTTTCTTTTTGTTATTTTGTGTTTTATTAGGTTGATGATCATGTGGAGTCACAAAAACTACTGAAAAATAAAAAATAGAATGAAAAACAGCATTAAAAATAGCACACCCTAGAGGAGGAACATTCTGGCGTTTAAACGCCAGAAACAAGCATCTGTCTGGCGTTTAACGCCAGAAACAAGCACCAAGCTGGCGTTTAACGCCAGAAACAAGCATCTACCTGGCGTTAAACGCCAGAAACAGGCTACATTTGGGCGTTTAACGCCAGAAACAAGCAGCAGTCTGGTGTTAAACGCCAGGATTGCACAGCAAGGGCGTTTTACACGCCTAATTGGAGCAGGGATGTTAAGTCCTTGCCCCCACTGGATCTGTGGACCCCACAGGATCCCCACCACTTCTTCTCTCCTCTTCACACCTTTTCATAACTCTCTTCCCCAAATACCCTTCACCAATCGCCTCAATCACTCTTCCCCATAAACCCCACCTACCTCCAAAATTCAAACTCTTTTCCCTCCCAAACCCAACCCTAATGGCCGAACCCTAAACCTCCCCCCACCCCTATATAAACCCCTCATTCCTTCCTCATTTTCACACAACACAACCCTTTCTTCTCCCCCTTGGCCGAATACACACCTCTCTCCCTCTCCTCCATTCTTCTTCTTCTTCTCTTTCTTTCCTTATTCTTTTGCTCGGGGACGAGAAAATATTTTAAGTTTGGTGTGGTAAAAAGCATTGCTTTTTGTTTTTCCATAACCATCAATGGCACCTAAGGCCAGAGAATCCTCAAGAAAGAGGAAAGGGAAGGGAATTGCTTCTACCTCTGAGTCATGGGAGATGGAGAGATTCATCTCAAAGGTCCATCAAGACCACTTCTATGAATTTGTGGCCAAGAAGAAAGTGATCCCTGATGTTCCTTTCAAGCTCAAAAAGAATGAGTATTCGGAGATCCGACATGAGATCCGAAGAAGAGGTTGGGAAGTTCTCACCAACCCCATTCAACAAGTCGGGATCTTAATGGTTCAAGAGTTCTATGCAAACGCATGGATCACTAGGAACCATGATCAAAGTGTGAACCCAAATCCAAAGCATTGGCTCACCATGGTTTGGGGGAAATACTTAGATTTCAGTCCGAAAAATGTAAGGCTGGCGTTCAACTTGCCAATGATGGAAGAAAACGCACGCTCCTACACTAGAAGGGTCAACTTTAATCAAAGGTTGGACCAAGTCCTCATGGACATATGTGTAGAAGGAGCTCAATGAAAGGTTGACTCAAGAGGCAAGCTGGTTCAATTGAGAAGACTGGACCTTAAGCCTGTAGCTAGAGGATGGTTGGAGTTTATTCAACGCTCAATCATTCCTACTAGCAACTGGTCTGAAGTTACTATAGACCGGGCGATCATGATCCATAGTATCATGATTGGGGAGGAAGTAGAAGTTCATGAGATTATACCTCAAGAGCTCTACAAGGTGGCTGACAAGTCCTCCACTTTGGCAAGGTTAGCCTTTCCTCACCTCATTTGCCACCTTTGCAATTCGGCTGAAATTGACATAGAGGGAGACATCCTCATTGAAGAGGATAAGCCCATCACTAAGAAAAGGATGGAGCAAACAAGAGATCATGGACTTCAACAAGAGCATGAGGAAATTCCTCACCATGAAATCCCTAAGATACCTCAAGGGATGCACTTCCCTCTACAAAACTATTGGGAGAAAATCAACACTTTCCTAGGAGAATTAAGCTCCAACATGGGACAACTAAGAATGGAGCACCAAGAGCACTCCATCCTCCTCCATGAGATTAGAGAAAATCAAAGAGCTATGAGGGAGGAGCAAGAAAGACAAGAAAGAGACATAGAGGAGCTCAAAAGCACCATTGGTTCTTCAAGAAGAGGAAGACGCCACCCTCACTAAGGTGGACCCGTTCCTTAATCTCCTTGTTCTTAATTTCCTGTTTTTCGTTTATTATGCTTTATGTTTTATTTATGTTTGTATCTTTACTATATGATCATTAGTGTTTAAGTGTCTATGTCTTAAAGCTATGAATGTCCTATGACTCCATCACCTCTCTTAAATGAAAACTGTTTTAATTACAAAAGAACAAGAAGTACATGGTTTTGAATTCATCCTTGAAACTAGTTTAATTATTTTGATGTGGTGACAATACTTTTTGTTTTCTGAATGAATGCTTGAACAGTGCATATGTCTTTTGAAATTGTTGTTTATGAATGTTAAATATGTTGGCTCTTGAAAGAATGATGAAAAATGAGAAATGTTATTTGATAATCTGAAAAATCATAAAATTGATTCTTGAAGCAAGAAAAAGCAGTGAATAAAAAGCTTGCAAAAAAAAAATGGCGAAAAAAAAGAGAGAAAGAAAAAGAAAAAGCAAGCAGAAAAAGCCAATAGCCCTTAAAACCAAAATGCAAGGGTAATAAAAAGGATCCAAGGCTTTGAGCATCAGTGGATAGGAGGGCCAAAAGGAATAAAATCTTGGTCTAAGCGGCTAAACCAAGCTGTCCCTAACCATGTGCTTATGGCGTGAAGGTGTCAAGTGAAAACTTGAGACTGAGCGGTTAAAGTCGAGGTCCAAAGCAAAAAAAGTTAAAGTCAAATGATATTATGTAACACCCTAATATTCAAATCCTTATGCTTATCACCGTAATATCATTTGACTTTAACCACCGTAATATTATGTAACACCCTAATATTCAAATCCTTATGCTCGAGTCATAAGTCAATGATATTACGGTGGTACGACTCTCAGGTGGATTTTTAATATATAAATATAGGTAATTTTCGAAAGGAGTATTAATCGAGAAGCCTGAAAAGAGTAGAAATAAAATCGCGAAGACGTATCACTCACGTTTTGACAACGCAAAGTTAAACTGCTAAGCCGAACGCGATATATGGACAAGGCATAAAGGAGATTAAGAGATAGATAACAGATAGATATTTATAGCATAAGTAAATAGCCACTAGTCGCGACCCGCGAAGTTTAGGCCGGCTAGGGTACAGTATGAAAGTAGATGACAACAGTGTATCCTAATCTCTCCCAAAGGAAACATAAGAGCCTCTATAGGCAAGTTCCAAAAGAGTTCAATACATAATATAATCTTTTCAAAACAAAGGTGGAGAGATTCTAAGCAAAACACAAAGTAGAGAAAATAAATATCTTCGCCGTCTCTCAGACGAACCACAGCTCACTTCTGAGCACCTGGACCTGTATCTGAAAAACAAGAGATATATACGGAATGAGAACCCCGGGCCCATGGGTTCCCAGTACGGTAAAAGTGCCAAATAAATTCAATGTACTGCAATAAAAACTCACTAAGCATCCTAAACTTCTTCACCAATTATTCATCCTAGGTTCTCGCTAATCCATGAATAGGCAACTATCATAAGGGAGTGCTAAATTCAATTCATGTTTCACATGTTTCCCAACTCGCTGACTCTTCCACAAATCAGACTCAGAATTATAAGCAAAATCATCACCAGTTGTTCTGCCTCAGCAATTCTATATCAATACATCATACACTCGCCTGGAGCTAGTGAAACCACATCACTGTGTCTACCCAGGAAGCTCCAGTTATCTCATTCAATAATCATCATCATCATGCAATCGCATCATCAATTCATCCCATCAAGAACAGCCCTCACACCCACTGACACCAGTATGAGGGGCCTCTCAGTTGTACAAACACAAGCAATACAGGCAAGTAATACACAAATATGGTACAAGTAGAACAAGTAGCATATAGTCAGGTAACATGGCATATATGATGTAGAAATCCAAAACAAATGGCAAACCCAAACAATTCAAACATATGCAAATGATGAATGCCTGCCCTATGGCTGATGATATCATCTGTCGGTTATATAGCCAACCAGACATGTCCTGGTAGCTAACCATTGGACAGAAACACCCATTGCGGAGCAAGTAGGTTTGAGCTACAATCCCCTTGCTACTACCCGCTCAACCCAGAGCCAGTGGAATAACCACTACTGCGGCTACTACCCAGGCGGGTGTTTACAAGCTCAACCTGGAGCGAGTGGATTCACCACTACTGCCGCTACTACCCAGGCGTCACAATCTCTGACCTGGAGCAAGTGGGACGAACCACAACCCTTGCTACTACCCAGGGTCTCAATCTCTGTCCTGGAGCAAGTGAGACGAACCACAACCCTTGCTACTACCCAGGATCTCAAAACATACATTCGTTCAGTTTAGAAGCAATCATCACTGTTATCAAATCTCAAACATTAACCTGGAGCAAGCGGGAGGAACCACCACCTTACTACTACCCAGGTATCACAAATACACATGTGTTCAAGACTCCATAATTAAACTCATTTATCATAAACATCCTTTCCCGTCTCATACCCGGAGCAAGTGGACAACGCCACTGCCTACTACCCGGGGTCACACATCACATTTCAACCTTTTTCATTGTTATCCATGTAACACATTCATTTATTAATCATATAGGCATTTATACTCAGCCATAAACAATAATGGCCTTGCCGTAACCCGGCAATAACTCAGCCATCCGGCCCATGGTTCAATCAAGAACCGGCTATTTATCAATAATTATAGCCTTTCGGCTCATGGCTTACACGGTACTTCCACCGTCACCTTCCATATCTCATATAATCATATCTGATCATCATTGATCATAACCTTTTCCCTTGCTTCACTTGCAAGTTACCACATCCCCTAGTTCCTTCCTCATTGCTAGGCATATCATAATGATTTAATACCTAAGGGATGAGATTGGAGGCTTAGAAGTATGAGATTTGGCTTTAAAAATTCAAAAACCATCTTTGGCATGAAAACAGGGCCACGCGTACGCGCACTCCACGCGCACGCGCGGATGGCCAAAAACTCATCGACGCGCAAATGTCATACGCGCGAACGCGCGGGTTGAAAAATATCCAAACGGCGCGCAAGCGTCAGCCACGCGTACACGTGGGTGCTCTTGCGCCCATGCACAAAACTGGCACAACTCTCTGGAAAATAGCTGGGCATTGGGTGTAGCGCATCGACGCGCACGCGCACACCACGCGCACGCGTGGATGGTGCCTTTTTGAAAAACGACGCGTATGCGCCAAGTGCGCCTACGCGTGGAGGGTCATTCTGCTAAAAATTTTCTAAGTTAAAAGCTGCAGAATTTACAGATTCAACCCCCAATCTTCCGACGGACATAAATTTCTCATTTTAAATCATTTTTCACCCGTTCTTCAAACGGCATGGACGTCCCGGATCCAATTTCATTTCTAAACAGATTTAGCACAAAACAGAGATTCGTAGTCCAAGTTATGTCCCGTCAAAGTGTGCCCAAAAACTATGTTTTCATACAAAACCACAAGGTGCCATTTTCAAAACAAGCAATTTTCAACTCTTTTCAAAATCAACCAAAACATGCCAATTTCAACCCTTTTTGAAATCAATCAAAATGTACCAAAATTCACATCAAGCCATCCTCAACTCACACATTGACACTTTACCAAAAATTCCCAAAACCACATCCAACCATTTTAACACTTCTCAATCAAATGGCTAAAGGACAAACACAATATCATGTCATACATCCTTCCTCATCTCAATTTCCAATAATACCATTTCCAATCAACCATCATTATACATAATCAATATCATACTCACTATCACGTAATTTCACCCACAAATCAACCTTAATCATTCCCCAAGTATATATCACAACATACATATCTCTAATGCATCATCATACCATCAAGGCATCAATAATCATAATCACATATATGATCACATAATATATCTCAACCGAACCAAACATACCTCATCTACATAAATTCACCCAAAATTACCAAATTCCACACTTCAACTTCTCAAACCTTATTATTCAATAACCAACCTAATCATTCATATATTCATTATCTGAAATTCATTCAATCACTTGTGCCATCATACAATGCACACATCGACTTACCTTTCTTACCTCTTTCTGGCCTCCGGCCCAAAATTCACGGCCTCCGGCCCAATTTTCACAATTTAAATGCATAAACCACAAAATCAATACTCATTAACCAGTACATCAAATTCTCAATACACCAAGCATACAAGGTCACACAATTCTCAACCCAATCATTAATTCACGTTACATATCAACTATGCATATTAGCACCAACCATTTACATAATCCAAACTTAATCCTAGGGGCATCTAGCCTAGGAATTCTCATCACAACACATGGTACTTAAATGAAACTTAAACCGTACCTCTTGTAGCCAAACCAATTGAGCCTCTTCTTTGGAATTCTTCACCAACCTTAGCTCCAAGCCTTACCAAAGCTCCTCAAGTAATACCAATCTCCCAATTGTGCACCAACATCACCAAATACACTAACATAACCAATATCACATACATACATCAACTTAGGGCTCATAAAAATGACAAATTACAAGGGTTTGAGCACTTCTTACCTCAGCCCATATGAAGTAGGGATAGAACCCACTTAGAATCCATGTTGGAGTATCCCTAAACACCCAAAATCATAAGATTTCAACACTAACTACCCAAAAATATGTAACAGTGAGGAATTTCGAAAACTGGGCAGAGATGAATGGAATACTCACCACCAAACTTAGATAGAATTGTAGAGGATGAGAAGAGCGACACGTGGCCGCAAACGGCTTGTCAATCGGAGCTCCGTAGCTCAAGTTATGGTGGTTTGAAGATCAAAGAGAGTTAGGTTTTCTCTCTTCTCTTCTCTCTTCCCAATTTCAGCGCCCAACACCCCTTCTTTAGGGCAAAATGAGCTGAAATGCTCATAACTAATATTTATATATGTTGGGTCTTGGGCCCACTTAGGCCCGGTTCACTTATTTTTGTCCGTTGGCCCAATTTTGGACCAAAACCTTTAAGATTAGCGCTCTAAATCGCACTTCAAATATTTCTACCTCTCCTAATTATAATTCCTCATTTCTTAATCCTACTTACTCATAATCAATTTTCTCAGCTGCAGTACCAGACAGGTCTCAACCGGTACTGCCGGTCAAAATTTCACTGCGCGCTTTTACGCAGAAAACTATGTCTTCCGACTCGGAAAAATTCACTGAATCCAAATATCATATTTAAATCATCAAATTCCAATTGCCAAATCTTCCAACCATATTCGCTCCTATTTAACTTATTATTTAATTAATTTCAGTTAGACCGGGTATTACAGATAGGAGGGCCTAAAGGAATAAAATCTTGGTCTAAGCGGCTAAACCAAGCTGTTCCTAACCATGTGCTTATGGCGTGAAGGTGTCAAGTGAAAACTTGAGACTGAGCGGTTAAAGTCGAGGTCCAAAGCAAAAAAAAAAAGAGTGTGCTTAAGAACCCTAGACACCTCTAATTGGGGACTTTAGCAAAGCTGAGTCACAATCTGAAAAGGTTCACCGAGTTATGTATCTGTGCATTTATGTATCCGGTGGTAATACTGGAAAACAAAGTGCTTAGGGCCACGGCCAAGACTCATAAAGTAGCTGTATTCCAGAATCAACATACTGAACTAGAAGAATCAATAACACTATCTGAATTCTGAGTTCTCATAGATGCCAATCATTCTGAACTTCAAGGGATAAAATGAGATGCCAAAACTATTCAAGAGGCAAAAAGCTACTAGTCCCGCTCATCTGATTGGAGCTAAGTTTCATTGATATTTTGAAATTTATAGTATATTCTCTTCTTTTTATCCTATTTAATTTTCAGTTGCTTGGGAACAAGCAACAATTTAAGTTTGGTGTTGTGATGAGCGGATAATTTATACGCTTTTTAGCATTATTTTTACATAGTTTTTAGTATGATTTAGTTAGTTTTTAATATATTTTTATTAGTTTTTAAATAAAAATCACATTTCTGGACTTTACTATAAGTTTGTGTGCTTTTCTGTGATTTCAGATATTTTCTGGCTGAAATTGAGGGACTTGAGCAAAAATCAGATTTAGAGGTTGAAGAAGGACTGCAGATGCTATTGGATTCTGACCTCCCTGCACTCAAAGTGGATTTTCTGGAGCTACAAAACTCCAAATGGTGCGCTCTCAATTGCTTTGGAAAGTAGACATCCAGGGCTTTCCATCAATATATAATAGTTCATACTTTGCCCGAGTTTAGACAACGCAAACTGGTATTCAACGCCAGCTTTCTGCCCTATTCTGGAGTTAAACGCCAGAAACAGGTTGCAAAGTGGAGTTAAACGCCAGAAACATGTTACAAACTGGCGTTCAACTCCAAGAGAAGCCTCTACACGTGAAAGCTTCAATGCTCAGCCCAAGCACACACCAAGTGGGCCCCGAAAGTGGATTTCTGCATCATTTACTCATTTCTGTAAACCCTAGTAACTAGTTTAATATAAATAGGACTTTTTACTATTGTATTTAGATTTTTTGAAACATCTTTGATAAGTTTTATGCTATCTTAGACCTTTATGGGGGCTGGCCATTCGGCCATGCCTGGACCATTATCACTTATGTATTTTCAACGGTAGAGTTTCTACACACCATAGATTAAGGTGTGGAGCTCTGTTGTTCCTCATGAATTAATGCGAAGTACTATTGTTTTTCTATTCAATTCAATCCTATTTCTTATCTAAGATATACACTTGTTCTTCAACCTGAGGAAGGTGATGATCCGTGACACTTATCACCATTCCCACCCATGAACGCGTGCCTGACAACCACCTCTGTTCTACTTGCAATCGCTTAAGTGCATATCTCTTAGCCTCCTGGTTCATGACGCATGGTTGCCTCGCCTGACAACTGAGCCTTCCATTCCATGAGATCAGAGTCTTCGTGGTATAGGCTAGAATTATTGGCGGCCATTCTTGAGATCTGGAAAGTCTAAACCTTGTCTGTGGTATTCTGAGTAGGATCTGGGAAGGGATGGCTGTGACGAGCTTCAAACTCACGAGTGCTGGGCGTAGTGACAGACGCAAAAGGATGACTGAATCCTATTCTAGTATGATCAAGAACCGACAGATGAATAGTCGTGCGGTTACATCGCATTTTGGACCATTTTCACTGAGAGGACGGGATGTAGCCATTGACAACGGTGATGCCCTGCATAAGCTTGCCATGGAAATGAGTAGGAATGATTGGATAAAGAAAGCAGGAAAGCAGAGGTTCAGGAGGAACGAAAGCATCTCTATACGCTTATCTGAAATTCTCACCAATGAATTACATAAGCATCTCTATCCTATTTTATGTTTTATTTATCTTTTAATTATTAAAACTCCATAACCATTTGAATCCGCCTGACTGAGATTTACAAGGTGACCATAGCTTGCTTCAAGCCGACAATCTCCGTGGGATCGACCCTTACTCACGTAAGGTTTATTACTTGGACGACCCAGTGCACTTGCTGGTTAGTTGTGCGAAGTTGTGACAAAGTGTGTGAATTACGTTCCGAGCACCAAGTTTTTTTGGTGCCGTTGTTAAGGATTACAATTTCGTGTACCAGTAAACATGTTTATTGTTTTGTTCGACATTGGTAATTGACTAACAATTTACCATTTTGTTTTGACATTGGCAATTAGCGAACTATTTACCGTTTCATTTTGACGTTGTTAATTAGCAAACTATTTACCGTTTCGTTTTGACATTGGTAATTAGCGAAGCCAATTCGTGGCTTTCATATTAAAAAGTTCGAATTGTGGCTTTTACTTTTGTAGCCGCTTAGTGTAGTGCTCATGGTGTTATTGGCTCCCGGGGTGATCAGTCCCGTGAGGCTATGATCGCGCCGAATTGGTTAGTTGACAAGCCAAATAAAGATAAAAATAGAGATAACAGTAGAATAAAATAAAAAATTGAAACATGTTAAGCAATGACAAAAGTTAACAAAATAATTCAACACAAAGTAAAGCGGGTGTTACTGAGTCAGGAAAACGGGTGGTCGTCCTGGATTCTTAGGGTAGAACCTTGTCAAATTTGCCACGTTCCATGTTCGGGGTACCTCTTTCCCGTCTAGACGTTCCAACTTGTAAGCCCTGTTGCCGACCACCTTTCTTACTCTGTATGGGCCTTCTCAATTAGCCGCCAGCTTCCCTTCCCCGGAGGTTGGGAGGCCTATGTCGTTGCGTCGTAGGACTAGGTCATTTGGCTCAAAACTCCTCCTTAGCACTCTGGCGTTGTAACGAAGGGCTATTCTTTGCTTTAGTTCCGTCTCCGACAAGTGCACCATTTCCCTGGTTTCGTTGACCAGGTCCTTTTCTACAGCTTCCTCGACTGCACCCAGGAGTAGCCGTGGACTCGGCTCCCAGACCTCTACGGAGATCACTGCGTCAACCCCGTAGGTAAGTCAGGAAGGAGTTTTCTCGGTGGAGGATTGATGTGTTGTTCTATAGGACCATAGGACTGACGCGAGTTCGTCTGCCCACACCCCCTTCTTCTGGTCGAGTCATTTCTTGAGTCCTTGGAGGATGACTTTATTTATGGCTTCAACTTGGCCATTGCTCTGTGGATTCTCCATTGACGAGAACCTCTATTTTATCCCTAGGCCCGTAAGAAACTCCCTAAACTTCTTGTCCATGAACTGCGTCCCATTGTCCAATATCATGGACTCTGGGATTCTGAATCTGAAAATTACCTGTCTCCACATGAACTTATGGCAATTTGCTGATGAAATGCTGGCCAGTGGCTCCGCTTCGACCCACTTTGTGTAGTAATCAATGGCCACGATAAGGTATTTAACCTGTTCAGGGCCTACCGGGAAAGGTCCCAGAAGGTCAATGCCCCATTGGCTGAAAGGTCGGGAGGCCATTAGCAAACTTAACTCGGTTGCCGAGGTCTTATGAAAGTTAGCGTTCTCCTGGCAGTTATTGCATCTCTTGACGAATTCTTGGGAGTCCGACATCATCAAGGGCCAAAAGTAACCGGCCCTTACGAGCTTCCGGGCCAAAGCTTTTCCCTCGATATGGTGGCTGCAACACCCCTCATGGACTTTGATAGAGAGAATTAGTGTTGATCTAGAATTTCACAAAATAGAGTCTCGTTGCAAGTATAGGCCAAATCAACAACTAACTCCCACAATCAAAGTTTAGATCTTTCAAATACAAAACATATAAACCGAGAGTAATGAAATCTCGGGTCGTTCTCCCTAGGAATGCAATTGAAGTGTTACACTTTCGGTTGTGAGGACAAAGGGGTTTTGAAATCAAGAAATGAAAGATTAAAAGAAGTAAGAAATAAAAGAACTAAGAAATGATCAAAATTGATATAAATGCAAGTCAAAAGGGAAGCAAGGTCAAAACTTAGTGAAAATGCTATTAATGCATAGAAAACCTTGACTTGGAAATGAAAATCCCAAGGAATCCTATCACCGCCATAACCACAACTATGGTAATTATGATGAGTCAATCTCGCCTAGTTAACCCCTAACATCGAGGAGTAGGTCAAGCAAGCATAATTGACCTTAATCCATAAGTCCTAGCTAACTTACCAAATTAATTGGTAAAAAGTTAGCTTCAATGGAAACAAGAGTCAACTAACTACCCAAGAATTACCACTAAATGTCGGACATCATGACTCTAGTATTCTAGGAACTCAAACCCCCAAGCCAAGGTGTGAAAATCTACTCAGAATTATCAAGTGGCATTTTTACAAACACTTAGTGGTCATAAAACCAAAACATAGGAAAATGGAAACTATATCCAAACTATTCACAATATCAACAATTGACATTTAATCAAACATAAAGAAAGCATAAAATACTAAATTCATCAAGCAAAACTTCAAGAACTCAAAATTGCAAATGTTAACAAAGTGCTTGAACTAAAAGGAAAAATGAAAACAAAGATGCTATAATTAAAGAGAAAATTAAGAGTACTTACAATTAAAGAAGCAAAATCCAAGATCAAACTTGCTATAAAATGCTACATTCAAAACCCTAGGAGAGCATTTGCTATCTACAGTACTCCTACTCCTAAGGATGCTTTCTACTAAGGAAAAACTAAAACAAAACCTAATACTAATTAATGCCTTCATATGTGTTGATACTCCCTTCAATTTGGCTTCAGCACACTCAAAATTGGGCCAAGAGCCCCCCAAAAATCACGGATCACGTGTTTCATTATTGAAACCATGTGCAGGGACCTGTGCGTACGCACAGGTGTGTGCGTACGCACACTTTGCTGAATGTTCATCTGTGCGTACATACAGAGGGTTGTGCGCATGCACACATGCTAATTCCTTCTTGTGCGTACGCACGCTTGCTTGTGCGTACGCACACTTGACTGTGTGTGTTTTTCCTTGTTTTCTTCATGTGTTCTCTCTTGTACATGCTTTCTTCCACTTTTACCAACCCATTCTTGCCTAAATGACCTGAAATCACTCAAAACATATCACGGCATCGAATGGCATGAAAGTGGAATTAAAAATCACTAAAAAATGCATGTTTTCATATTTAGGTCCAAATTGGGGAGATAACACAAAAGTATGCTATATTGGTGCTTAAGTGTGAGTTTATGTGATTAAATCCATTCAAATCAAGCCAAAATATCTCATCAAATATGGACTCATCAGACTTCCCTTAACACGTAGTCCATTTGATCGGGGCGTAGGCACTTCAACAGGGGTTGGCTCAGTCTTCTCTTAAATAGCTGGCCCTGTACTATTACATACTTGGCTGCCTCCCTCCTTAACACCTTCGCAGCCTTGTCAGACACAGGATGGCCACTGAATCGGTCAGGCCGTCAATCTCTAGGCATTTGTCATTGAACCTATCAAGATACCTCCTGGTCAGTTCTCCGCTTCTTTGGGTCACCCCTAGAAGGTTGATCGGGCGCTTGGCTTTGGCAATGCGCGTGGTAAATTATGCTAGAAAACCACAGGTTATGTCCGCAAAAGTCGTCACAGACCCTTGAGGGAGAGCATTGAACCACCGGATTGCCGGTCCTGCCAGAGTCACAGGAAAAGTGTGACATCTCACCTCGTCGCCCACACCCTCCAGGTTCATCCTGGCCTCAAAGGCCGTTAGGTGTTCCTGGGGGTCCTGGGTTCCGTCGTATCTCATGTCCGTTGACTTGTCAAAATGTTTTGGAAGCCAGACCTCGAGAATGGAGTGGTGAAAAGGGGTTGCTCTCATGATTTTGGGGTTTCGTCACCTCCTTGGTCTCTCCTTGCTCTCTTCTCGGTCTTCCTCCTCAGCGTGTGTCGCCAAGGGCTGGGTGTAGATTATAAGGTCTTGTCGTCTCCTCGGTATTTTCCTGCTTTTCCCTTGGGCCTCCAACTCCGCGCGGGTCGGTGGGGACCGGGATCCCGGTGTCCGTCTGGCGTGGTTCCTCCGGGGGCTTCTTCCTCGGACTTCCCCTCTTCTTTGGGGAGACCGGGAACGAGGTTGACTCGAGTCCGGCTGGTAGCGCTCCCTGGTCGCCAGCTCCCTCTCAAGGTTTTGCACCCTGTGGTGAAACTCCTACATTATCCTTGCGCTGTCGCTTTCCGTTCCTCCGAAAGGGCGCCTTTCCCTGGAACGGGAGGGAAGCTCATCCCCGCGAGAGGGGGATCTCGTGCATTCACGGGAAGAAGCCAAGGAGGCCACCCTACTGGTTCGGTGAGCGTTCTCCTCTACGCGCGACTCGCCTCCCTCTTGTCCTTCCACTGGGCCCAATAGAAAATCCATTCAGGCCAGGTCCCCACAAACGGCGCCAATGTTCGGTTAGTCGGTTGGTTCCTGAACGGGTCGGAGATGCTGGGTATACAATTATGGGACCTGGATGCGGGTTGCTCGTGCGTGACTGGACCTCTCGGGCAAGCGTTGGAGGGAGAGGAAAGGAGCTTCATAACCTCCCGGGTTGATGGAGTGATGAGAGGGGGAGCACCTGCAAAAAGGACTCCGACGCTCAAGTCAGAATCTATACAAGGTGGCAGAAAAGGTGAGGGTTAGCTGATGTACCTTGGGGGAGGCGTAGGGCCCTCCCCTTATATAGTCTGCACTTAGGATGGATCCCACGGGAGCAGACCCACCTTCCAAAAAACTTCCTTCTCCAGCTATCACATACCTCGTGGAAGGAGAGGAGGTGTCTCGGATTTTCTTCTGGCTCGGATTTTGCGTACCTGTCGAGTCTGCCGGCTGGACCGAAGCATTAGACCAACTGGACCGGACAAAACAATAATTAATTTTTATAAATAGTATTTTTGTATAACGATATAATCATTATATTGGGAGATTCTATGGTGCTGAAACTCAATTTTATCTTCACCTAATGAAGTAACGTGACTTCTTTTTTATGGTTACGCGTGTTCCATGGAAGTGACGGTCTCATTGCAGTTGTCACAGCTGATTCCAATACAATTAGAATCGGGATCCACAAATCACAGTATTTGTCCCTCAAATTACTTAGCTATAAACTTAAAACGGATCATAAACACATATTAAATTACAAGACCAAATAATAAAAAAAAATCAATTTTCTAGTGTCTATTATTTGATATTGAATTTTCTTTTATAATATTTAAAATTTATTTATTTCTATATTTTAAATTAAATATTAACTATTTAAACTTTTTTATTAATTAAATATCAAATTTTAAAATTCTATATCAAACACCATAAGAAAAAAAATATTTCTCATGTTTTGTTATTATTAATAAAATTATGAACAATCTTAAACTCCACATATCACAATACACTAAAGGTCACTATTAGAAGCATCACTTATTAGGTATCCAAGTGTGAGTATCTATTAATACAGTGAAATGTATATAGTAGCTAGGTTATCATTATGCAATTGTTCTTATAATTAATCTTTTGACCTTTTATTTTTTAGTCAATATTTTTGTTTTATCATTTTTCAAAAGACAGTGATGTAATTTAATTTAATTACCAGATTTATAGTCAAAATAGTTTATTTTAAAAGAACATATATAAATAATTTTTATCTTTAAAATTATAAAAATAATTAGTCTAATTAGTTATTATATAAATCAATCTTATTTATCATGTTAACATTAAATCTATACTATTCTCTAATAATATCGAACCAATTTGATTATAAATTTTAACTAATTATGTCGAATTTATTTTATAAATAGATAGAAATATTATCCCCAAAATCCATTTTTATATTTTGAATTAAGAAACTTTGACGATTTTATATCAAAAATATATTTAAGAGTAAGAGAAATAATCAACATCGACATAAAGTCACAAAAAAATCAACATCGACATAAGTATACTAATGATTCATTCAAATTTTTTTTTGTGTTATTTGAAAGTAAAAGATGTAACTTTTACAAAACACAATTAATAAAAATGATAGTGATATACTAAACCATGATACATGTGTGAGTATATATATTTCCCTATAACCAGATATTTAGTGTAACTTCTAATTTAATTTTTTAAGGAAGGCAACATTTTTGTTTAAGTATTATGAGTTTATGACATGATCAAAAAAATTTCTTAGTCATAAACTTTTTTCTTTGGATTTTTTTTACTGGCCATAAACTCTTTTTTTTCCTATTAGTAATAGAGGTCTATTATTTATTTATTGCTCAAATCCAAGCTAAATTGATTAACAATTTTACTGTACACAGTCCATTTTTAAATTGCATGAAAGTTTCATCATAATCCAAAGTCAGGTCCATAAAGAGATAAACTAAAATAATATAAAGCATTATCAAATATATTTCTTTTAATGAATCATTAATGTGTTTATGGCTAATTTTAAGTTTATCGCTAAGTATATCGAAGGACAAATACTATCTTCTGTGGGTCCCGCTTATATTTATACTGAGATCAACTGTGATTATTTTATTGGAATAGGTACTTTTATAAGACACGCGTAACACAAAGAGAATGACACCTTACTTCAGTAGGTGATGATAAATTTGAATTTCAGCACCATAAAACTTCCCTCATTATATTACATTCTCCTGTAAACTTAATCTTTTGAAAAAAATGGTATTATAATAGAAAAATTTGAAATTAAACTTGAAAGAGACATGGAGTATTTTTCGCTAATGATTTTTAAAGGATAAAAATAAAAACCCAATATGAGAGTGGTATTATGTTCATTTTTATGATAGAGAACATGATCATTTACTAATAAAAAATTTTTTGATTCTACACATTATTTTGAGAAAATATGAATCTTTCGTTAAAGATTTATTAAATAATTAATAATAAAAGTTAATTATGTGAAGTTTTTATTTATAATATATAAGAAAGGGTTTAAACACATGACCAACTGCCATCATTATTATCACTACATTACTCATCTTCATTATTATAATTTCTATTTTTACTATTTTTATTATATAATTATATTTTATTATTATCATTATCTTTTCTACTATCATTAATACTAACACCATCAATATTATCATTTCCTTCTCACATTTCTTATGTGATAATATTTTTCTCTTTTAAAAGATATTTAGACTGACATTATCTTTTCTTCTTTAAATCCGATATCATTTTTAATAATTATTCTTCTCTACTTAAACACTATCGATAAAGAAATTTTTAAAAATAAGTTAATTAATAGTTTAGTTCGTGGGAATTTAAAAAATTCACAAATTATAAATACTACCTCTCTCAAAAAATTAGTTTTCATTACTGTTTAACAAATTTTTTAACGGAAGTTCATATTATCTCAAAATAATAATATTGAAAAACTAAAGTGTTCTTTTTTTTTTTATAAGAGGTCACGTTATTCTTTGTAAAAATGACAAAAATTAAATTAGATCATTACTTATTTTTAAAATTTTTTTAAGACTATGTTACAAGTATTAAAAGAACTAGTCAATTAGGCTACATTTAAAAGAGAGATTCAAACTAAAAGATAAAAATTAAAAGATAGAAACTGAAAGATTAAAATTTAATTAAATCACTGTATTGTGTTTGGTGTGTGATGTACAAAATTGAATTATGTCTCAATATTTTATTTAGTTCAAAATAAAAACAGAGACTAAAATAAATAAAATAACTAAATTATCCTTACTATTTGAAATGAAAAAACACAAAGAAAATCCTAACCCTATATTGTTGCCATCCCCATTTCCTTTCTCATTTGTCAATTCCAGAGCTCCAAAGTCAGACAACCCCATTTCGCTGGCATCACTCCCCTTCTCGGCGTCAAGTTTGTCTCGGGCAAGGAAGTCTTTTCATTATTTATTCGTTTATACAAATACAGTACTCTCATCTAGGGTGTGCATGGGCGGGTGAAACCGGGTTTGATGTGATCCAGATCCGACTCGAAATATATACCGGGCCTATTTATTAGACCCAAACCCGACCCTAGACCCGATGAAACCTATACACTTTCGGGCCACGATTATACCGGGTAAAAACCGGGCCGTTAACACTATATTACCTTGATACCTTCTTATAAGCTAGCATGTGAAAATATCCAAATTTCCAAGACTCCAACCATTATTTGACATGGTAAAATTCACTTAGAAAAATATAACAAGAACCAACTCTTCTCTAAAATTAAAGCATAACCATAATCAATACTAATATTGTCTAATAACACGAAATATTTAAATCAATATAAATAATACAATATTATACATTAGTCTAAAATCTTATGCATTTTAAACATAAAACATTAACTTATAGTCCTATAATAACTAATAACATAAAATATTAAGGTTTACAATACTTAAATTTCACATAAGAATAGCCATCATTCATCACTAATAACACAAAATATTAATTGTGTATGATGACCGGGCCACCGGGCCGACTTCGGGTGACCCGAGTCATGGCCCGGACCTGACCCACAATAATGACCGGGTCTATTTTTGAGACTCTTACCCGACCCTAGACCCGGTGAAATCAAACCAAAATAGCCCCTAAAGTGTTCGGGGCCGAGCCATGCACACCCCTACTCTCATCCTATCTCTCGCGTTCTCCATTGCTCTCTGCCAATCTCTCTTACTTTCTGTCACTGTTGGCCTCTATCCTTCTCTCTCTTTCTCCATGTCTCTCTCCCTATCCATGACTAGTGTTTATCACTACATCTTACTTGGTTGTAACAAATTGATAACAAATTAAAGTTATAACAAATTTATAATGAATAACACATTGGTATATAGAATTAATCATAAAAAATTGAATACAAAGAAGACAATCTTAATGCAAGAAATTAACCACATTGATAGTAAGAATTAACGACAACAAAAACGCCAATAGAGAAGACAAATTCTGTAAATACAAATCTATACAACTTCATGTACAAAAAATTTAGCAACAAAAACAAAAAAATTCAGAGAATACAAGCTTCATACAAATATAGAGTATGAGAAAAAAAAAGCACCCATAAACCTGAAGAGAAGATATTCCATTAACGACAACAAAAGCGAGCAGAAAAGAGAAGAGAAGAAAAGCAAAATGGAAGAGGAGAAAGTGAATTGAAAAAACAACTTATCAACAAATGCAAACACAGTGGCTAGAAGACGAAGATGCGACCACGATTAACTTTGGTCACAGTGGCTATGACGACAACAAGGAGGTGGTGGTCCTTGCAGTGGCAATAGGACAGCGAGTGATAGCAAGTTCTCTTCAATGGTGGCCCTGCGTTGGAGAAGAGAAGCAGGTGAGAAGAACTAAAGAGTCCCTAATTAGACACAAAAGGTAAACTTGAAATTCTAAATTTGGAATAAGGGTATTTTTGAAAAAAAAATTATTAGTTAAATTTTATTTTCTGTCTCTAAAAAAATCTTAGGCTAATAAATATACAGTTGGGCTACACATCCATATAATTTTTCATCCAAGTCCATCCAAACTGGCCTAACACCAAAAAAATCCAATCCCATAAAATGAGCATGTATTCACGCGCACAAATCCCCAAAACGTTTAACATTCATTCGCTCCCTTCATTATGAAACAACGTTCCTTCTTCAACCTCGAAACTGCCATTGGAGAAGTTTAAATCTCTCTCAAAATCTCTCAAAACTCCATCGTGTTCTCTGCGAAAATTGCTCTTACTCCAGAATCGCGTCAAGCTTTCGAAAGGAAGAAGAAAAAACAAACAAAAACAAGAACAGAGACTCCGCAAGGTATGAGAAAAACTGTCGTTATTATATTCATTTAATTTCTCTCAAGACTCGCATTTCTCCTAGTTCGATTTAAGGTTTAGTGAATTGAGTTGCTTCATTTAGTAGATCGGCTTATTCTGAATCCATTTTTATTGCGTAACTAGGGCATACGAATAGAAAATGTGTTGTTATTTTCTTTTTGTGATATATTGATCGGTTCATTGGTATTGGTCATTTTGATTCACTTGATTGTTAGTGTGTTCAGTAGAGTTCTTTTGGATGTAGAAATATTTTTTTTGCTGATTGAATGTTTATCACGTTTTATTCAAAACATGAATGGAGTTCGGTTCAGTGGAGTTGGTCATTTTGATTCACTTGATTGTTAGTGTGTTCAATTGAGTTCTTTTGGATGCAGAAATATTTTTCTTGATGATTGAATGTTTATCATGTTTTATTCAACACATGAATGTTGTTCGGTTTAGTGGAGTTGCTCATTTTGATTCACTTGATTGTTAGTGTATTCAGTTGAGTCCTTGTGCATGCAGAAATATTTTTATTGATGATTAAATGTTTATCACATTTTATTTAGCACATGAATGTTATTTGGTTCAGTGGAGTTGCTCGTTTTGATTCACTTGATTAAAATGTGCATGCTTGTGCTTGTCAATGTATTGAGTGAATTATTGACCAAATTTTTTTGTCCTTACAGTAAAAATGAATAAGACAATGGTGACAAAGAAGGAGAAGCCGCGCTATAACGTAAGCATATGTATGCATTAAATATATTTATCGCCTTTTATTCGAATAAAGTCTATGTTGTAATGAAATTGCAAAAAAAAAAATAAAAAATAAAAAAATAGTTAATTTCATATGCAACTATTATGATTGATGCAACTTTTTTGCTGTCTGCTACTACTGGATCTGCGAGATGTGTTGCTGAGCTAATGAAATTCAGAAGAAATTGTACAATATTTGCATATTATTAATATTAGCAACAACTGCATAAGTTTGAGGATTTTATTTTTAGCGGCTTTAACATGCATACGTTTGTTTTGTGTCTTTACTTTGTAATTTTATTTCTGTTGTAATTAGTTTATATTCAGCTTTCACTATACTTACTCCTTAACGCCTTGTTGTTGTGTTACCAATAAAATTACATTTCTCGCGTTTTTATTATTTTATTTTATTTTCTTTTACTAATAAAACCATTTTGGGAAAAATTGTATGTTCATCCACAACACACCTAGTCTGTAGAATGAACCAAACATATTATTAAGGTGAAACAATTATATAGTACTAAATGAACGAAATATTATCCATTATATAAAATCAAATTCAAAATAGCTTTCTGCATAATGAACCGAACACGTCATTATGGTGAAACAATTGTATAGTACTAAATGAACGAAATATTATCCATTATATAAAATCAAATTCAAACAGCTTTTTCTGCAAAATGAACCCAGGACGTTGTTAAGGTGAATCAACTGTATAGTGCTAAATGAACGGAATATTATCCATTATATAAATTCAAATTCAAAACACCTGTGTCTACAATTTAGATATTATTAATTCAATCAAATTCAATTCAATTCAGAACTCCTGCGTACATTCAATTCAATTCAATTCAATTTAGCAATTGTATTCCATTCAATTCGATTAAAAAATAATCCAAACCTCGTCCACTTGATTCATTTCAGAAGAATAATCCAAATCGCTCTCATTCAACTGATTTGAAGTTGAATCATTCATTGTTTTGATAGAATATTGAAATCTGAAAACGAAGAAGATAAATCCACAAATCGAAGAAGAAAATGAAGAAGAATAGGAAGAAGAATGATGAGCAGCAGAGAAGAACAACGAGCAGAAGAGAAGAAAAAAGAAGAAGAACAATGAGCAGCAGAGATTGCATATCCAAATCGTTAACGTTAAAGAAGAGGTTTACGTAATTCTGTTACGTTAATATATAGGAGGAAGAGGAGGCGCACGTGTATTTCACGTAACTTGGGGGAAAGGGAGAGGCGCGTTAACAAAAAAGTGCTTGAATGATTTAGTTAGGTTTTTTATATGGATGTGGAGCATTATTGATAAATATAATACTGAGTCTCAGTTTTAATACCTCAGAACAAACATTATCTTATAGACAAGATATATTAAAATAAAACTTAATATTTCCTTAAAAAAAATGCAATCTACAACTTTTGTATTTAGTGAAAGTTCCAATACAATTATCTTTTATATAAAATTAATAATTCATAACTGTTAAATTATTTAATATCGTCAAACCATTATCAACTATCCACTCCCTATAAAAATAACTAAATTTCCACTCTTGTACTTGCGTAACACAACTTTCTTGCATAAGTAGCATTCATTGTTGGAATCTTTAGAACCTTTAAAAAAAAAAAAAAAACAAACAAACAAACATCAGAGAAATTTCAAGTGATAATTGATGTATGGATAGTTACCAAAAAAAATTATGTATGGATAAGCTCTGGTTCCAATGGTTAGGGGTGCTGACTATGAAATTAAGGCAATTGATTAGTTAGATGTTGACCTTCTTTTGTTGATTGATGGCAAGCCCACTAATTTTTTTCCGGCGGGGGTATGAATCTGGCGCTTTCCATAACTGAATCTTGAAAGATCTTCCAATAACTTAGCATAGATCATGTAAGTGGTAGGCATTGGCTTGGAAAAGAAACATGATTATTGCGGTTGCGGTGAAAGAACGAAATGTAAGAGGGCTAAAGAAATACAAAATATTAAGGTTATACATGGATCGGATAATATCCGCATATTCACGATAATTATCTGTATCCAATCCAAATTTTGTGGATATTATCCAATCCGCAGAGCCATCGGATCGGATCAGATCCGATCCGCACTATGGTAAGATTGGATTGCGGATTTAGCAGTGATATCCGCGGATCCGATCCGTAAATTCGCATATTCGCACGTCTCATATAAATAGCATAGTTTAATAAAGTAAATCCTAATGTGATATGAATTTTAGTGTGTTGTTTTATGAATTTTATGATATTTTGTTTTTAATTTTTTATGTTGTACTTGAACTTAGAATAATTAAACTTAAATCTTGTGTTATTATTATTTTTTTTTTATTCAAGAGAACTTTTATTGATAATATTTTAGGAGTAAATAGGCTTAAACAGGGTGAAAAATGAATTTTATGGATATTTTTTGTAAAAATAGTCAAATAAAATCTTAAAATAGTTTTTTTTGAATTATGCGGATATACCCGATATTCGATCCGATCCGCAAGTATGCGGATCGGATCGGATATGACCTAAAAAAATGCGGATATCGTATCCGATCCGATCCGATAAGTGCAGTACGAATCGGATAAAATTTTAGGCTATATCCAATCTGATCCGTGTGCAGCCCTACAAAATATAAGCTATAAATACCTTTTTAAGTTATTAACTATGTTTTATTTTATATAAAAGTCAAAACTTCATAATATATTTCAAAGATTTTAATACTTTGAAAGGTGTCCAACGATATCTGATCGAATTAAAATCATTAATAATCATATTTAAAGTGAATTTAATCAATAATATTATAAGACTAACAAAATTTATTATTTTTTATTAATTTTAAATTTTAAATTTTAAATTCTAAATGTTAAATATTAATAACATAAAAATAAGATTTTACTCCAAAATATTAATTAATATTAATAAAAAAAATTAATCTCTTAACATTTTTTGAATTTAATATACATAAATATTAGACGATCAAAGGTTTTTTTATAATTAATTTCAATTAAATTTTATTTTACGCACATGTTTTTTTATTATGTGTTGTTCTTCTACGTTTATTTCAATCAAATTCTATTTTATGCACACGCATCGATTCACATTTTTCTTCTACATCTTTTCTTTCTTTGTTTGCGTTGTTTTTTTTTCCATTCTCCTCTTCTTTCTTTTTTTCTTCTTTTCTTCCTTCTTCCTCTTCTTTTATATCATTATTTTTTTTCTATTTCTCTTTTTTGTTTTTTCCTTTCAAAAAAGAACAAGAACAAAAAATAAATAAATATACTATAACAATTCCAGCAGATAGCGGCGGAAATTTTGCGGCGATTTTATAAAACCACCACAAAATAGCAACTTGCGGCACATATAGCGGCGGTTATTAGTTGGCGCTGCAATAGGACAATATTTAGCGGCGATTTTCTCGAACCGCCGCTATATTTCAATCAGGCTTGCATTTAGCGGCGTCTTTTAAAAAATTGCCGCTATATGTACCGTCGGGTGAGTTATTGTTTTACATTTTGCGGCGGTTTTGTTTAAATCGCCGCAAAATGCGTATTACCACATATTGCAATGTTTTCTTTAGTAATAACTATCTGGGTATAATCTAGTTAAGTAAACACTACTATGTTAAGCTACATATGTTTAAATCATTGTTACTTAAACTCGTAACACTTTTTCTACATTCGTTTTACGTAAAAAAAATTCACAAGTTAAATAAGCTATATATGTTAACTCATGTGAACAAATTTACCAATAAGATTTTCTTATTTACTTTATTGGCATTTAAATTTGCATTCAAACATGGATATAAAAGAAGAAAATAAAATCATACTCTGAACTAATTAAAAATCAAATATTTTCTAAAAATAATAATTATAAATATTTTCTATAAAATATTAAAAATAATAATTAAAAATATTTTCTACAAGTCATTAAAAATTCAAAATTTTATAATTTTACCAAAATTATAATTTTAAATTATAATTTTTTTATTTTAATAATTTGTTGAACATTTATTAAAATAAAAAATTTAATTTTTTTTAATAACAATCTTAACTTGTATTCTTAGATAATAGAATTCATAATAACTAAATTTAAAATTAATTAATGTTTTATCAAAATTAAATACTAAATTGAATAAAAATATTTTTATATGAAAACCAATCATTTGCATATTATCGTGGTTAATAGATTCAATAATGCTAACTAACCAACAAAATATAATATTTTTGGCAAATATTTAACTAATTTTAAATATTAAAGACTAAATTCTAAATCTTAATAAATATTTTTAGAAAATATTTGATTTTTAATAATTTATAAAAAATATTTATAATTATTATTTTTTTTATCTATGATTAAATGTACTCTTTATTGAATTCATTATGGATATTATTAAATGTACTCTTTATTGTACTCTTTATATACGCTTGGATCATATATAAATAGATGTAAATTAATTCGATCTACTATGGTCCAAAATTAATTCGAAGCAAACACATTTGAATTACTAGGGACGTCTTAGCGTACATAATTCGAATCACCCTTGATTTGAACTACCCTAAGACTACATGCAAGCATAATTCAAATTGGACAAATTCGAATTACAAGCAGTACTACTAATTCGAATTAGTGTTGGTTTGTCTAATTCGAATGAGACTGATTCGAATTACATAAGAATGTGCTTTTGGGATATCCTGGTAATATTTTTCAATTTGGTAGAATTGTGTAATTTGGTCCTCCATTTGATTTAATTGTGCATTTTACCCAATATATAAGGTGCCTATAATAACTATGATCAGATATAAAGTATACAACAAAAAATTGTGTTGCAATCAATTGTGTTCATATGATATATATAATTATTAGCGCTATATACATTGAAGAGACATTTGGCTTGGTGGTAACATGACACTGTTAAAGCTTTTCTTTCTTCCAGGTTCAAGCCCTACCTTCTTCATTTGTGGAAGGCTTTACATAGTTGATATTCTATAGTGATCCACACGTTATGGGTCTATTGGTGGAAGTGCGGGTTTAATGATTGAGTCAGTTGGACCACCGGACGGTCCGGTCTGATTCTAATAACTATGAACAGAAATACTAAAATTTGGCGGCGGTTTAGAACCGCTGCAAAACAACCGCCGCAAAATTGATAGAGGTTTAGCGGCGGTTATTCTAGCGGTTAGCTAAAACCGCTGCTATCCGTTTACCCACACCCCATCTTTTGGTGTTTCATTAAATCGCCGCTAAACGGCTCCAGAAACTGCCGCTAAGTGCTGCTTTTGTTGTAGTATAAATAAAATAAAAACACAAAAAACTTTTGAACGAAAAAAGAGAAATATATAGGCAATAACACAAATTCTATATTTTTTCCTCCTTTTTCTGTCTTTGTGTAGCAAAAATATTGTGCTTGACTATCAAAAGTTTATGTACTTTTTATTTTATATATGTAATTATTTTGTGTTTAACTTTATAAATTTCTGTATCCACCTTTATAAATTTGTGTTTTATTTTTTTACAAAATTCTACAAATTTTTGTTTTATTTTTTTATTTATCCCTGACAATAAAACATGTAAGCTCTTTCACGATAAGAAGTGTGTCATTCACATGGATTTTGTGTGAGTAGCTTTCTTAGGCCAATCAATGACTAAGTCAATTTGGTTGTCACTTAGCTACGTTTGTTTATAAGTACGGGACATTGAGATAGAAACACAGAAACACAAAATCATATTTGATAGATGAGATATAGATAGAGATATTGTGTCTAAAGATACTAAATTAGTATATTTTGTGTTCATTCTGACTAGAAAGACACAAAGACACTAACAAAAGACACCACTTATGTTTTATTTTTCTTTTCACTATTCTTGTTAATTTTTTATTATTATATTTTTTTCAAATTTTTAAATAAAAAAATGAGAATAAATTGGATTTTCATAATTTGTTTTATTTTATCACCAAACAAAATTTAAGAACACTAATTTTTGTATCTCTGTTTTTTATGTCTTGTTCTCACTGTCTTGTCTTATCTTATTCTCAAAACCAAAGACAGCCTAAGTCGTGTTATTTTTTCCTTCATCTTATTAGTTAGATACTTAGAATTTCTCTCATAGAAACATTGTTGACAACACTAAATGATCTTTATAGGTCCAAATACGTGTGGATCTTCCTATAATCAAGGAACAAACTTAGATTCATAGATGACACATTAATCAAATTAGAGAAGAATGATGTCACATTCAAAATGTGGGATCGATGCAATATATTTGTTTTCTCATGGCTACATGGCTCATTGAGTCCAGAGATTTTGCAAAGTGTTCTTTGGTGCAATAATGCCTACAAGTTATGGAAGGACTTGAAGCATAGATTTTATGAAAAAAACTTGTTCAGAATTGCCGAATTAGAAGAAGATCAATTTAGTTCTAAATAAGGTGAATTATCGATCACTTTATATTACACGAAATTAAAGAATATATGGAAGAATTTGATGAATTTAATTAGACCAATACCTATATATGTGCATTCGTAATTGTGGTTGCGGCTTAGAGATAATGAGGCAAGATAGACACTAGTCATATTAATTCTCTTTTTTTTTTAGGTCTAAATGACTAATATTCAAATGTTTATTCCCAAATAATGCTGGTTAAGCCCCTCCCTCATGTGACTACAATATTTTCCTTGCTTCTTCAATAAGAAAGGTAAATGATGCATGTCACTGAACCATAAAATTTTGCTGCTAAATCTACCGCAAGTTATCGGCGTATTGAATAATTCGACACTAAATTTTTACTGGCAAAGTTTATACTATCAGCTTTAATTCAACAAAAAATTCAACAATAATCTTATTACAGGTGGTTTATTTTCATTTTTCTATCAATAAATCCGATAGTAGTTAATGTTTTTCTTGTAATATACACACACAAATGCACGCATGCGCGCACGCAAGCACGTGCACACACACACAAGGATTTGGGGACCCTTCTTAAGTGAGGGGCACCAGTAGCCGACAATATATCCCGCCTACACCTTATTTTAACAAATTTTACAATTTTTTTATGTTATTTTTTGTTTCTCTATTTTTAACATAACCCAACTACTTCACACTACCAGAAATGTGCTCAATATTGGCACAATTATTGTTGAAAAAGTTCGACCGGATTTTGCGTTGGATTAAGTGACGAAAATTCTTGGATTAGGTTAATTGCCACATGTGCGAGTTTATTTGCTAATTGAGCATTTTTCTTAGTGAATTATGTTAAAAAATAGACTGAGAACTGTTATATTTGACGGAAAAAAATGCTAAAAATTGATCTATATATTAAATTTTTTTGAGATTAAAATATTCACTTTTAAAATTTTTAGAGACTAATTTAAATACTTACTCATATTTTTAAAAGACTATTGTTACTCCTCCTTCAAAGAGGGTGACCAAATCTTTGACCAACAAATTCAAGTCTTAACAAATTATCCCTATCTGAATCCGTCTCTATGTAACTTACTTAGCTTGTTTAACTTCCAATATCACGCCTTTTTTACCATCTTAATTATGTCAATTACATTTTTTTAAAAAAAAGAAAACTACCTCTTTACCGAAGCCATTAAGATGAGATTTATATAAATAGGTTATTTTTATATATTTTTTAATAATCTTCCCTAAAAAAATATTTTTTCATACAATTTTGGGCAATTTACGCATGTAAATTGTTTGATCCCCAATATTACGCAAATACATTGTTTCAGTTTTCAATACGCAAATGCATTGTTTCACTATTTTATGTAAACCGCTACTGGCAGTAGCGGTTTATAGGTGTGCATAAACCGCTACTACCTGATGCGGTTTATGTGTGAGTTTGTGTGAGTGTAAACCGCTACTGGCAGTAGCGGTTTACGTGTGTGTGTGTGAGTGTAAACCGCTACTGCCAGTAGCGGTTTACGTGTGTGTGTGCGTGTGTGTAAACCGCTACAGCCAGTAGCGGTTTACGTGTGTGGGGCTGAATGGGGCTGCCTATATAAACCATAGAGGGGCCAAATGTGGAGAAGTAGAGTGTTATTCACAAATGGAGGGGGAGGATAATTTTGTGGCTCTGGTTCACTGCTCTGGAAAAATTCAAAAGAGCAAAAGGCATGGTGTAAAATTCACAGATAGAGAACCGCTTAGTGTTTTTATCCGATCTTCGAATACGTTGGCGGAGATTAAGCAAAGCATATTACGGAAGTTCGGTGTGTGTGGGACGAAGTGGGTAAAAAAATTATTTTACAAGATTCCCATTGATGTTGTCTCAACTGGTGTGAGATATGAGACCTTCGTGATCGGGTCGGATGAAGACTTGCAGGTCTTGTTTCATTGCAGGCGTAGTTTTCTGGAGGTGAGGGTAACTGAGCTGTTTGCGAAGTTGGAAGATGGTGTGGATAGCTCAGGGGAATCGGCCCCTAATCCTCAGTCGACCCCAGCCGGTGGTGCCTCAACATCGATGCCTGTGGTAGCAGTGGCAGTTCCGAACCCGGAGCCCGAACGTGCTGGGGCTGTTCATGCATATGTTGGTCCTGTTGTTCCTGATTTTGAATGCGATGCCGGACCGGATCGGGTTGAGAATGCACTGTTTGACGATGATTCAGATGAAGAGCCTGTCGATATTGGTGGGGACAGTGATGATGATATTCCAAGAGGTGGACGTTCAGCCCATGGATGTTCCGGTCCTGCAACACAGGAGTACCCCCCACCTCTCTTCTTTGAACTTGGAAGCCATCGGCCAACAGCAGAATGCTGATGCAACATTCGATGGGCAGGGGATGCATGATGGGACATCTATGTTTGAATTTCAGATTGGCCAATCCTTCCAGAGTAAAGAGGAAGCCGTGTTGAGTGTGAAGGATTACAGTATTCGGCGTGGAGTTGAGTACAAGGTTATGGAGTCCGACAACCTTAAATACCAAGGGAGATGCAAGGAGTTTGGTAACGGGTGCACGTGGTTGATTCGGATAGTCATGCGGAAAAGGAAGAGCACATGGGAGGTTAGGAGGTACAACGGTCCGCACACGTGTATGGCCACATCGATATCAAGCGACCACAAGCAGCTTGATTATCATGTTATCTGTGCGAGAATCTATCCATTGGTTCGAGCTGATGCGTCGGTGTCTATTAAGGTGTTGCAAGAGGCAACGGAGGCGACTTATGGATTCAGGCCTAGTTATCGGAAGGTGTGGTTGGCGAAGCAGAAGGCAGTAGCGCAAATATATGGCGATTGGGAGGAGTCATATGCTGATCTGCCTCGGTGGATCCTTGGGGTCACATGCACGATGCAAGGTTCGATTGCTCTACTGAAGACGTCCCCGGTTAGGGTGGGTGACCAACTTGACGAAGATAGAGTCTTCTTTCATCGGATGTTCTGGACGTTTCCTCCGTGTATTGAGGCTTTCCGCCACTGTAAGCCGCTGGTAAGCATCGACGGCACACACCTGTATGGCAAATATGGCGGGATGTTGTTGTTGGCGATCGCACAGGATGGTAACTCGAATATTTTGCCTGTTGCGTTTGCACTCGTTGAGGGAGAGAACGCAGAGTCTTGGTCGTACTTTCTTTCGAACCTTAGAAGGCATGTCACTCCACAGCAAGGTATTCTCGTGATCTCTGACAGACACAACGGCATCAAGGCTGCATTAGAGAGCCCCAATAGTGGTTGGCAACCCCCCCATGCTTATCGGGCATTTTGTATTCGGCATGTTGCTGCAAATTTTGCCCTCACTTTCAAGGGGCAGGATGCGCGTAGGTGGTTGGTAAATGCCGCGTATGCGAAGACGGAAGCAGAATTTGACTATTGGTTTGATATAATGAGGACGGAGAACCCGGCCATGTGTGAATGGGCAAACAGAATGGAGTATGAGAGGTGGACACAGCACAAGGATGGGGGGAGAAGATACGGTCACATGACGACCAACATCTCTGAGTGTGTGAACTCTGTCTTGAAGGGTACAAGAAACCTACCGGTGACGTCTCTGGTTAAGTCGACATATCTCCGGCTGGCCGAGTTGTTTGTTGTCCGGGGGCAGACGGCAAAGGCACAGTTAGGGTCCGGGCACCGGTTTTCACAGGCAGTAGTTAAGGCCATTGAGCGTAATCTGAAGGAATCGAGGTGCTTCACGGTGACAGTGTTTGATAGGCATCACCTTGACTATACTGTGGCTGAGACGACGCCCACAGGCAAATTCTCTTTGGGTAGCTATCGGGTTTCTCTGAGGGATCGCACATGCGATTGTGGATACTTCCAGGCGCTGCACTACCCCTGCTGCCATGCCCTCGCATGCTGTGCGCAGTCACGACTAGATTGGGCAACTTATGTGGATGAGGTGTACACCATGTCTGAGGTCTTTAAGGTGTATGAGATGTCCTTTTCACCATGTATTCCAGAGGGGCTTTGGCCACTATATGACGGGCCGACGGTTATACCCGACCTGGGCATGAGAAGGGCAAGAGAAGGACGACCACGGTCCACCCGCATCTGCAACAACATGGACGAAGCCGACACCAGCCGACCTAAGAGGTGTGGTCTGTGCAGGCAGCCCGGTCATACCCGACGGGTTTGCCCTCAGCGAGGTTCTACTAGTGGGATGTAGATTTATCTTTACTTATTTCGTTTGTCGTAGTGTCCGTGATAACAAACGTATCTGCTTGTATCAGTTATGAGTTTTAAGTCTTTTTGTTTTCTGGTGTTAATGATAATATCAGTAGTTATCTTTCACTTTTCTAGAGTTATTGTGCTTAATTTCCATCTTACCGATACGATCAATAAACAATAGAGTCCATCAACATAATCATAAAGTAAAAATTAAACAAAATAAAAGTTCTCCAACAAGACTAAACATAATGACCCTCTGCTCCTTTCCATCATTAGGAGGTAAGTAGGCAGACCACCTAAATTTAAGTCATATGAGACACAAAATTTAAAATATTCCCAAGAAATTTGTTAAACAAAAAAAAGCATAACCCATACCTTGATGCCAGCGGGAAAGAGAAAACCTCAAATCCGGCCGGCCTAAGAGACGGAAACCGCCAGAATATCCAACTCTGTAGTAACTGGAGCGGGCCCGCAAGATTAGTCACATTTCTGTTCGCTACCCGACACATGCATCGGTACAGCCACGCCAAAGTGGCCGAACCCCAGCTATACCTCCCCATGCCATCAAGGTTTGCCACAAATGGCAACCATCGTATATGAACCCGGTTCGCACTCTTGTCCCCAAATAACTGAGTCGATAACAGCATCATGATGTAGGCCCGTGCGTAGATGCGGACAGTCTCCTCGCTCGCATCTGGTGGTAGCACCCTAAGCCTCTCGTGGAACCATGTAAAGTGTACTGTCATCTGCTTGACCTTATTCGGTGGGGGCCGCTCACCGAATAGGTCCTCAAACTACTCCCAAGCTGGTCGGCCACCCTCCATGTATGTCTCAAACTCACCAAGGCAACCACTCACAGCCTCCCCATCCACAGGCAGCCCTAGCTGAAATGCCACGTCCTGCAATGTCACTGTGCATTCTCCGAAAGGCATGTGGAACGTATGCGTCTCAGGACGCCACCTCTCAACGAACGCACTAACGAGTGGCTCATCCAACCAGAACCATTGGCTATTTAGCCTAGCCAAATGGTACAATCCAGCCCTCTCTAAATACGGGATGATCCTTTCATGCATGGGCATATTCTGTTGCCGCCTCACACTGTATATACACCTATTGGGCTGCACAGAACAACAAACAAAAACAGAGTCCAATTAAATTCTCCTATCCTTAAACAAATTTCCATATCTAACCGTATACGAATACCTTAAACCATCAACAAATTCTCCTATATAATATTTAAAAAAAATTCCCTACTCACGATAGGGAAAATAACAACACAAATAATTTACTTATTAACATCCAGAAATTTTAAAATATTATAAAGATTTAAAATTTAAAACTTCATATCATACAAATATCCTAAACAAACTATAATAATTTACTAATGTCAACTATCCCGTTCCCTAAACTAAACCAACATTAATTAGCATAACATTCATTGAATGGAATTGAATTTCAGGTAACTAGGCATATCTATAACTAACCAAGAAAAACTAAAAACACTAAACCAAGATTAGTGAACTAACATCCTACCATGCGAACCCTAAATTCAAACTACAAGGATTAATCTATAAATTCTAATTCGTCTACCTAACCTACCATTTTTCTGACTAAGATATGCAAAGACTAGAAAAAAATAAATATTAACTAACCTCGTCACCAATAGAACCGGCAATATGCGCAACACCGTTCAGTCGGTACAGGTTCCTGCCTGCCATGATAACTCGCCAGAAGTCGCCGCTGAGGAACCTCGGGCCCGCTCACAACTTGCTCTGACCTCTCTCTAGAATTTCCTCTCTCTAGAAAACTCCTCAAACCTTCTAAACACATAATCCGCGGCTACAACCACGGTTTATATAGGCAAAGCACCACACGTAAACCGCTACTGGCTGTAGCGGTTTACACACACGCACACACACACGTAAACCGTTACTGGCAGTAGCGGTTTACACTCACACACACACGTAAACTGCTACTGCCAGTAGCGGTTTACACTCACACACACGCACGTAAACCGCTGCTGCCAGCAGCGGTTTACACACACACACTCACACATAAACCGCGTCAGGTAGTAGCGATTTACATAAAATAGTGAAACAATGCATTTGCGTATTAAAAACTGAAACAATGTATTTGCGTAATATTGGGGATCAAACAATTTACATGCGTAAATTGCCCTACAATTTTTATATATAATTTAAACAAAAATGTTAGTGCAGAAGCAGAACTATATGTATAAAGTAATCTCATTTGAGATATAATGGAAACGCATGATATATATGTTTGATTGTTAAATTGACGGTACAATAATTGAATGGATGAATGAATGAAGAAAAGCACTAAAACGTAGAGAAGCTATGATTGATGATTGATGATTGATATATTGGACCAAACAAGAATCACAGAGAGGAAACAACAGAAGTAACACAATAATGGTCGGTCTTGGGCGGTGGACTTACATTGGAGATGTGACATTACTTTTTTGTCCCATTTTAGTGTTCATGTTTCAGCTTCAGCGCATGCATGCGCTTTTCTCTCCATGTTTTTTTCTCTTTTTTTTTTTTAATATATTATTTTTTATTTATTTTGTTAAACTTTTGTGTAGACATAACTTTTCATCATTGCCTTATATTTAAATTGTATGAATAGTTGACTTAATTATTAGGTGTTTATTGTGATATCACTTAACGTATTACATCAATAAATTTTAATATCATTAATTAATAATAAAAATAATAAAAAGACTAAAATAACTAATTTAAAATATTTAAATAAAAAATTTAATTAAAAAATCTTTTAAAAATTAATTTAAAAAATAAATAACCTCTCGATGGCTAATTTAATTATTTATCCTAACAAGCTCCTCTAATCAAAATCTTATGTAACAATTTAAGTGTATCTCTTCGATCCTTCATCTATTCAATCAATTCTTATCTTTTAAATTCAACATGATGAGTTATTAGGCTAACTCGAAAGGATCGTTATCATCATAATTATTATAATAATTAATTTATTTTTTAATATTATTTTATGTTTTATTAGTTTTTCAAAAAACAAGATAAAAAATACTTTTTTTAGATAATTTAGTTATTTATATTAAAAAATATTAAAAAAAGTGTTCTAATTTAATTATTAAAAATTTTAAGTCACTTAAAATTTGAAGAATATTATTTTAAAATATTTTATAATATTTATCTTTAAAATAACTCATTTATTATATGTAGTCATATGGTAATGATAAAATATTAAAAAATTATGATATTTATAATTTTTTATGAATAAAATTCTACATCCAAATAAAATATTTATCCAAATCTATCCAAGTTATTATAATAACTTTTCAAATCATGCACTTCTTTTCCTTTTCTTTCTCCTTCTAGATTTCTTTCTCTAGGTTCTTTTTCTTTCCTTTTTCTTCTCCTCTTTTTTCTTCCAAATTTTCACACCCAAGTTTTTCTTCTTTTTTTATTCTTTTCCTCCACTTTCTTCTCCCCCTCCTCCTTTTTCTTTTTTATCGTCATCACCAATAACACTAACATTTTACAAACGTCTTTATTAGTTTTGATTTTCTCTGTTGTCATCATTAAATAATTTCAGTTCATTTCTTAATTTATTTTGGTTCATTTGTGTGTTAATTGTCGGTTCACTTGATGCTACTGATAAGTATTGACCAAATTTTTTATTCATAAGTGAATTGAAATTAACACACAAATAAACCGAAATTAATTCACAAATGAGCCAAAATAAACTAAAAAATGAACTGAAATTATTTAATGATGACACCAGAAAAAATCAAAACCAATGAAGATATTAGTAAAATGTTAGTGTTGTTAGTGATGACGATAACGAAAGAGGAGGAAAAGGAGGAAAAAAAGCGCGGGGAGAAAAAGAAGAAGACGCGCGGAAGAGGAAAAGAAAAAGAAGCGCGTGTAATGATGCTCTTTTAATAAGAATGATTTTTATTAGTGTTGAACCTATTTAAATAAACTTAAATAAAAATATATTTAAATGTGTAACAATCCTAAATTTTTGTATGATACTATTAAATATTTTTTATGTTAAAACTTTTAGCCCTTAAAAAAATTTCAAGTTTCGTCACTGGTTGACTTAATTTAATTTTTTAATGAAAAAAAGGAGTCACCGAAAAACTTTTAACAGAAATCACATTAATTCTTATAGTATATGAGTTTGTTTCTTGCCAATTTTACCAAGTTTGGTCGGCAAATTCAGCATAAAACTAATTGCAAATTGAAATGGTATTACTGGTCTAGTTTTTCTGTTTCATATTGTTTGTTATATTTGCACTTCTCGAGATTTTAAAATACTAGTCTTGTGACTATATAATTCCGGCAAATATCTAGGTAGTATATTATTTTTTTCACAAATTTATCTCTATTAATAATATAATTTGAAAAGCGAAAATAAATGTAACATCAATTATATTAACTAAAGAATAAAATTAGGGTTTTTTTTTCTAAAATAAATTATAGAAAATAATTAATTCTCCAAAAACGATTTCTCAATTTTAATTCTCCAAATACAATTTTTTTTTTTTTTGTATTTGGATAAGTTTGCTGGACTCGGACGAACTCTGTGAAAATAAGCAAGTTTGCCTTAACCCCGCGAACTCTATAAATTAAAATGCGCGTTCTTAATTCATATTATCGTTTCCAAAATAGTATATAGATCTACAAACAATATATAGGAGTACACAAAAAATACACTGACAAGTATGGCTTCTTCAAGGATTTTTTTTAATTATAAATTAAAAATAGAAACAAGCCATATTTAACAATGACAACCATTATTATCGTCTCCAAAAATATCCAGGTACACCAGAATAAGCCATATTTAACAAAGATTTTTTTAATTATAAATTAAAAAAATAACTATTTCCCAAAAATAAAATACGACTTATTCTTGTATACTCTTGTGTACTCTTATGTACTCTGGAGATGATGATAATAGTTACCATTGTTAACTTTTCAATATGATATATTTGAAGTGGATTATTTTTAGGAAATAGTTATTTTTTTAATTTATAATTAAAAAATTCTTGTTAAATATGACTTATTCCGGTGCACCTATATATTTTTAGAGACGATAATAATGGTTGCTATTGTTAAATATGGCTTGTTTTTTTTAATTCATAATTAAAAAAATCCTTGAAGAAGCCATACTTGTTGTCTGTGTATTTTTTGTATACTCCTATATACTGTTCGTAGATCTATATACTATTTTGGAGACGATGATATGAATTAAGAATGCGCATTTAAAAAATTTTGAGTGGAGTTCGCTGGAGATAAGGCGAACTCTATAAAATTTATAGAGTTTGCCGGGGGTTAAGGCGAACTTGCTTATTTTTATAGAGTTCGCCCGGGATCCGGCGAACTTGCCTAAATGCTAAAAAAGAGTATTTGAGGAATTAAAGTTGGAAAATCATTTTTGGGAATTAATCATTTTCCATAATTTATTTTGGAAAAAACCCATAAAATTAGGTGTCCAAGCGTGATTTTTACCAAGTGTTTAATCAAGTTATCGTGCGCTTCTTCTTTCTACTGTTTCTTCTTCTACCTTCTCTTGTTCCTCCTCCTCAACCTCCTCTTTAGTTATCAGCATCATCGTATTTGTCTTCTTCTTCTTTTGCGTGTTTCTTTCTTCAACGTCGTTATCGTTGTCATTACCGCCACTGTCATCATCATCGCTACCGCAACTACTGTCTCCTCATCTTTTATTATTATCGTCGTCATCATTATCACAATCATCATCATCATCATCTGCTCGTCGTCTTCATCTTCTTCTCTTATTATATGTTCAGAAAACTAGAGTATAGACATTTTAATATACGGCACACATTTTTGAAAGACCACATACCAAGAACATTGACACCCAGTCAAAAAAATACTCGCAGTATAAAAATTTCGATGCACATCACAGAAATTTTAATGCATAGTATAAAAATTTTGATGCATAATACAGAAATTTTGGTGTACAAGATAGAAATTTTTAAAGAATCACGTGTTCAAAATATTGACTCATCCAATCAACAAATATATTCGCAGCGAAAATTTGTTATGTACGAAAATTTCTATATTGTGTGCAAATATTTATATGTTATGTATAAAAATTTATATAATATATCGATAAGTTTGTGCTATGTGCAAAATTTTATGTTCTATATCAATAAACACTACAAGATAAATAGTAAATTACAGCGAAAAATTGTCGGCGGTTTTTCGAACCGCCGCGAATTGATCCAGTAATGTCAGTTTTGGTAGTGTTTTCATGTTCAGTTTATAACTGATGAGAATTGCGGCGGTTTGGTGTCCAAACAATCCCAAATCACAATTTGATCAGTTTATTGAAATTTGGTGGAAAAAAAGAATCTGTCACAATTCTTCAAGTTTTCGCGTGAACCTTAGGGGAGCAAAGGCGCCAATCACCAGCTCTGAGATACCTTTATGCGGTGACTTTCTCCTCGATCAGTTCCACTAGCCGCTACGTCTGTGTCGTCGTCTTTCCCCGTCACTGATCTGCTCGCTCCGCCGTGTAGCTCCTGCGTACGAAAGGAAAGTGGAACGGCTCGTCCAAGTCTTCTCACCCTGCTGTGCACGTCCATGTCATTGTCGACATCCTTCCCATCGATTCGTCCTGCTCGATCTCTCCCTCTCCCCTCTTTCTAGTTTGTTCTTCTCCCTTGTCCCAATTTAACTTGTCCTAATTTAATTTATTTGGTTGTTAATCGATTAATTTTGCTCCAATTTCATCCCTATTCCTTCTGAATTTTGGTTTGAACAACATTTTGATTTAATTTTGTTCCAATTTTTAAACCTCCTGAGTCTTGATATTTGGATCGATTGTGTTTATTTCTTAGGGTCATCACTGAACAAAACTAATAAGGAGGAGGACCTCCTCCCTGAACCCAAGGGTGGCCTGCAAAATACCAAGCCTTAATTAAGAGAAAATATTCCTCAATTTGCAAATAATACAAAAATTATGGTTAATGTGTTGCAAAAATATATCTTGATTATGAATTCTATCAGGGAAGTATTAAATGGCCAAAAGGAGTGGTGATAATAGAAAAAAAACAAAGCAAACCTCAGTTTAGAAAGAGAGAGAGGATATACTTCAATATATGCAGTCTCTCTCTCTATAAGTTTAGAAAGAGAGAGAGGATATACTTCAATATATGCAGATAAGAATATCTGAATTATTGTGCAGTGTGAAAAAGGATGAAGGCCAAGCTTGATAGCTTAATTGATTACTATTTTTGAGTTTTATTTGACTTTTGATTATGCCCAAAGGGTGTATTTGTGTTTGTGTGTGTAAGAGATTTATGAAATAGTTTTTGTGAGGCAAACTATCAAACAACTGGTATGCAACAAGACAAAATCTAAGCAAATTGTAATTATGGAATACTACCTAATGCTGCAGTTTACTTACTTTCATCTATAGTTATCTATTTGCATTAAAACATATGTCTTTTGCACCACTAATCATTCTCAGAAGATTGATAAAAATGATGTGAGAAATTATTAACTGCACAATTAAATTTATCATACAATTATGCACATCAGATGATAATTTATCCTTTATAGACATATGTCTTTTGCTTACTAAGTTTGATGTTGATGCTGTGCATATTTGTTACTAGCTAGATGCATATAAGCAGCATGATTTTGACCTAATCTTGCATATATATATATATATATATATATATTTCAATGGTAAACGAAAAAATGAAATATATAATTAATAGATGGTGAGTTCTATGATGTAGAAAGAAGATTCTTTCTATAGCAGTATATTTTTATTGTCAACATTACTATGAGACAAGTGTCTAGAAAGAGAGTATGATTGAAGACATTTTCTGTAATTTGAAATTTTTATGCAGGGTAGGTGGAGCCCCACAACACATGATAGCTAGGTATTTTAACTAATTAATTTTGTTCATTATGACTAATTTATAAAAATGATACTGGGCTGGTTGAAATGTTTTAGTAATGGCCCAATAGCTCATCTACAAATTAAATCTTATTGCCATACATCATGACCAAATAACCTTTTCACATTTTATGTTTTTAATGATGATGATGATGATGATGATGATGATGTGCGTAAAAAAAATATCCGATAAATCTAACATGTGTGGTAAGCATTAAATATAGTTTTCTGTTATAAATTGATTTGGACAATATTTAAATAATCATTCTAATCCAAAAAATAATAATTTTTGAATTTTTAACTACTCACTGGATCTTGCCATCTTTATTTCAATATTATTTACTAGCAAACTAAATAATAACAAATTAAATAATAATTAATTAAATATTTTTTTCACATTCACAACTAATCTACATATAAATTCGTAAATTACATTAGCATAACTAATTATATCATAATTGAATTTATGTATGTAAATTAACAATTAACCAAAAAAATTATGAAAAATTCCGTTAACAAATTACTTCATTAATATTTATTAAATGAATTAATAACTAAATTAATATCATCATGTAAAACATATATTATGATGAAAAATAAAATTTCATCAAAATCACAAAAAATCAAAATCAAAATCTTAAACCATCCAACTCTAAACTCTAAACAAAAAATCACAAATCCTAATTTCTTAATCATAAATTCTAAACCATCCAATCCTAACTCTAATCAATCTAATTTTAAACCTTAAACCCTAAAACATTCTTCATCAAATCCTAAACTAAATAACACTAAACTCTAAATACTAAATTATTTTATTCATGAATTTAAAATAAATAAAATAAAATAAAATTTAAAAGGCTTATATTCCAATTTTAATATGTTAATTTTTATTCAAATATTAGGAATATGAAGTAAATAATAATTTATTAGAACTTTTTATAAAGTTTATATTTGAAAACATCAGTATTTGTTAAAATACTTATTATTTTATAATTTTATGAATGAATTAAAATTAAAAATAAAAAATACAAAAATAAAAAAATTGTAACTAAAGTGGCAAGAAAATGAGCTAAATAATTATATAAATAAATAATATCATAATGTATCTAATAATAAATATCGATAATAGTCTAGTTGATCTTTATTAATTGGTTAATATATAAAAGTGACAATATTCATTTTAATAAATAATTTATCGTCTTTTTTTTATGCACATTATTATTATTATTATTATTATTATTATTATTATTATTATTATTATTATTATTATAGTTGAAGAATGATTTGAAATATGAAATGTGAAAAGGTTATTATTTTAGTTATGATGTACAATAAGGATTTAATTTGTAAATGAGCTATTGGGCCATTACAAAAAAATTTCAATCAGTCCAGTATCATCTCTATAAATTAGTTATAATGAAAAAATTAATTAGTCAAAATATCTAATTATCACCTGTGTTGTAGGCCTTAACATAATCTGCATAGAAACTTTAAATGGCAAAAAATATCTTTAATAATATTCTCTCTCTGGACACTTGTCTTATAATGATCTTGACAATAAATACATACAGGTATAGAAATAATCTTCTTTCTACATCATAGAACTTACCTTAATAGATTAGCTTATTGTGAAACATTTGTTTCCCTTGCTCACTATTGAACTTTTATTTTCTGTTTATCGTAATCATTGTCTATTACTTTTATCAGTGATTATTATCTTTGCTATGTGTTGTGAAATTTCATTTGCTCCTAGTTTAATTCTATAAATGATATTCCTGAGCATCTTTCTTTTCCTTTTAATACTCTTCAGATTGGTGATTGGATCATAAGTAAAGGAACTCTTAATATTAAGAGCATAAAACATAGAAATAAACAAACTAAATACAAAGGGTAATTTACATATACAGAAAATTGAAAAATTCAAATAATTCAATATAGCCAATTAACCATATGTAACATCCTCATAGTTGACATGACACTTCCTTTATTTTATTTTAGTTTGTATTGATCATATATATTATACCAACAAATTCTATGAATTGTTTTTATTATTTTGTGTCTACTTATGGAGCATTACTATGTGTTTTATACCAAAAGCACTTTAAACAGGACGTGGGCCTTGAATTTTAATGTTGACTTAGGTTCAAGTTAGGTGATAAAACAATCCATGAACAATTTAATGAGCTAAGCACTTCCATCACTTCCATGATTGAGCAAATAATTTTCCTCTTAAATATGCGGCTTAGTTAATTTTGTCATTCACAAATAATCATCCATTTAGTAAATTAATGTAGTATTGGTACCATATTCTCCTATAAATCCAAAGTGACTTATTTTTTTTATCCAACTATAACAATTTTTAAGTGTGTTTTTTTTTTAAGTTGGATTGTTTACTTATATTATGCTTTTGTCTTAAGTATTTTTTTAACTCTAACTTATACTCCTTTTTTCTTTTTTTTTTTTGTAAGGAAGGTTTTCCTTTCCATTTCAATTTTTTTTTGCTTTAGAATCAGAGTTTCTTTCTGCTAATAATTTTTTAGAAAGTGCAGAATTTTTCATTGAGCAAGCAACTTTTTCAAATAATTTTGTGGGCTGCGTATTATCCTAGATTCTAGTAATTTTGTTTTTTGTTTTATCTTTTAAAAGTTATTCTCCTAGTTTATTTCAAACAGTATGACTATATCATAGTATACATTTCATTAATTTAATTGAGATTTATTGTTAAGTTTTTCTAGTAGTCTGACTTTATTATTTGAATATTCGGTGCTCTATTATTTTATTAAATTAGATATTGATAAGAGTTGGATTTCAAAGCCACGAAATGGTGCAGAATATAGGGACGGTTTGAATAGAATCTTAGATTTTTCATTTGCCAATGCATCATCCGATGGGATGATACATTGTCCATGTTCAAAGTGTGGGTTTCACCTTTTCCAAACTAGGAGGATGCGTACGATCATTTGCTGATAAAATCTTTTCCCTCTAGTTATACATTTTGGGTACATCACGGTGAGATATGCATAGTAGAGAGCTCTAGTGATGGACAAAAAGCAGAACCCGATAGAAACTTCAATGCCCCAATGCTTGAGATGGTCCATAAGGCATTCAACTTCCCAGGACTTTATGGCGATGAAAAAGACTCAGAGAACGAACATGTTGGAGGAAATGCGGAGGAGTTGCCGTACTTATACAAGGAATCTAGTCGCGAGACTCGCAATTTTCATTACCTACTCGAAGATGGAGAGCATAAGTTATACCCGGGATGTCAAAGTTCTCTAAGTTGTCTTTCTTGGTGAGGCTCTATCATATAAAGTCTATGTGCGGAGTAAGCGACAAGGCCTTCGGAATGATATTGGAGTTGCTGGTGGACACCTTTGAGCATGCAAGGATTCCGAGCAATATGCACGATGCCAAGAGGATCATAAGAAAGCTCGGTATCGTGTACAACAAGATAGATGCATGTCCAAATGACTGCATGCTATACTAGACAGCGACCAAGAGTTGTCTAAATGCAAACAATGTAGGACATAGAGATGGAAGAAAAAGACTACGAAGAACTCTAGAGTAAGGATCAACATGGTTGTTAAGAAGAATGAAAAATCGCAAGCGACGAAGATTCTTCGTTACTTCCCCCTTGTGCCATGATTGCAATAGTTATTCATGTCTAGTAAGACATCCATTGACATGTTGTGGCATAAGAGAGGTCGTAACAATGATGGTATTTGTAGGCATCCATGGGATGGCGAGGCATGGAAGGCATTTGACAGAAGATATTCTGACTTCTCTGGCTGTTCTAAGCAGTGTTAGCTTAGTCTTAGCTAGCAATGGCTTTAACCCTTTTGGAAACATGAGCTCAAACTACTTAATTTGGCCCATAGTTCTTATTTCGTACAACCTATCTCCCTATATTTGCATGAAAACCACATTTTCTATCATCTTCATGATTATTCCTGGTTCTAAACTGCTTGGAAATGATATAGATGTTTACCTACAGTCCTTGTCGACGAGTTGAAGCAGTTGTGGGTTGGTGTTGAAACGTACAATGCTAACGAGAAAAATACCTTCAAGATGTATGTTGCGTTGATGTGGACAATCAGCGATTTTCTAGGTTGGACAACTTATTTGGGTGAAATACGTATGGTAGGAGAGCTTGTCCTGCGTGCAATTGGGATGTTGAGACTAACCAGCTCACACATAGTCAGAAATGGTGTTTTATGGGTCATCATCGCTTTTTAAATCATGACCACATATATGAAAAGACCGGGATAGATTTGATGAAAAGATAGAGGATAAATGTCCACCTGTCAAATTCTCTGGTGGAGACATTATCAAACAACTAGAGCATGTGCATGTCCAACTTGGCAAGGTGCAATCAGTTGCTAGAAAAAGGAAACGCGGATAGCAAACTGTCGTGCAAGACGAGTCTTCTTGGAAGAAGAAGAGGATATTCTTTAAGCTCCCTTATTGGGAGAACAATGGATTGCGTCACTATCTTGACGTGATTTACATAGAGAAAAATGTGTGACAATATAGTTTTCACCATACTAAACGAAAAAGTTAAATCTAAAGAACACCTTAAAGCTCGAAAAGACCTCCAATTGATGGGAATCAAGCATGATTTATGGCCACAGGAAGATAGAAAGTACCCATCCGCCGTCTTTACTATGTCCAATCAACAGAATGATGTCTTTTTAAGGACTATCAAGAATGTGGTCTTTCCAGATGGGTACTCTAGCAACATTTCTCGCTGTGTTGACTTACGATAGCGCAAGTTGTCGTGCTTGAAAAGCCACGACTTTCACATTCTAATGGAACATCTACTGCTAATTACGTTAAGGAATGTATTTTCTGCCCCAGTGTCTTCCGTCTTGGTAGATTTATTATCCTTTTTTTGTCGAATATGCAGCAAATTCGTAGATCCTCAACAACTTTCTCTCCTTCAAGATCATGTGGTCCATACTCTGTGCTACATGGAGATGATTTTCCCTCCTTCTTTCTTCACAGTCATGGTTCACTTGATAGTGCATCTGGTCGAGGAGGTGCACCTTGATGGCCTAGTGCATTATCGGAGGATGTGCCCAATTTGAAAAGGTAATTATAAAAAAAATTTATGTACGTTTTTTATTCCAACCCGAACATACTAAATCATGTGTTATATTCTCAAAGGTACTTATGTCGTCTCAAATAGTACGTGCGTAATAGATCACAACCAGAGGGCTCAATTGCAAAGAGATACTTATCTGAGAAGATTCTCATATTCTGTTCAAAATATCTAGATAATGTCGAGAGTAGGATCAATTGACCAATGCGTGTTGACGATCAACCGAGTGAACCTATGCCTAGTGAATCTGCAACCATGTTCCCAGAGGTTAGAAAGGTTGTGGGGGCTACTTCTTTTTACACTTTCTCACCAACTGAAAAATTTCAAGCACATCGTCATGTATTGGTCAGTTGCTTGGCTGTGGAAAATTTCTTAAAGTAAGTGCATTTGAAATCCTGGAATACGAAAATGATCAACTATAGTTGGAGATTCTGACATGAAACTGTTGTGATTTATCCAGTGATTTTAGGGCAATCACAAAGAGAAAGTTGCAAAGTAAGACAAGGTCCTAGTCTCACATAGACAGTATTGTGCACAGAGAATTTCTCGACTGGTTCAAGCGTGAGGTGAATCCTATTATGATTAATCCTTTTATATATTCGATCGTGTCCTGTCATTTGTATCCCAAACTGATGAAACATGTAATTATTCCCTATCAGGTTCTATTGGGAAGCATCAGGCATTCAAACGAATTGCAGTGGCTTGCATGTTGTCCCAATGTTCAAGCTAGCCCCTTTACATCTTACAACATAAACGGATTTAAGTTTAGAATCCTATTAAGAGAAGAAGGGTTGAAAACCCTAAATAACGGGGTTTATGTCACTTCTGACACTTGAAGTTATGCAAGCAAGTGCGATAGTAATGTTGCTGTTGGTGGTGTCTCGTATTATGGAAAACTAGGGGATATCATTGAGTTGAATTACAGTGGTCAATTCACAGTCATCTTGTTTAGATATATCTGGAAAAATACCACCTCTGGTAGAGGCATAAAACAAGACTTTTTGGGACACACAATGGTCAATTTCTCTCATCCAATTCATACCAGTGATCGAGAAGATGATGAACCGTACATTCTTGCATCCGAGGCTCGCCTTGTATACTATATGGATGATGAAGTTGATAAGGAATGGAGTGTAGTAGTCCATGTGAAGTTAAGAGATTTGTTTGACATGGGTGAAGACAATGAACACTATGAGGTCAAACTTTTCCCCCAACCGAGTTTGACTAAGTTGTCTGAGTGTGACATCAAAGGTTTGTCATTGACAAGGGACGAAAATTTAGAAGAACCCATCACTGATGCCATTGATACTTTCAAATAGGCTACTGGTTTATAGACATATTTAGATACCAATATAGGATATGTTCACTATTACTCTATCTATAGTCTAGTTGAGAGTTAGACACTTGCAATTTTATTAATTAGCAACTAGCATATAGTAGAAATTAAAACATGGAAAGACTTGAATTATGTTACTCATAAGTGACAATTGGTCCACCTGAAAAGTGATATTAATAATATATTACAAATTAAAATTATTTATTTTGTATTTTTTCCCCTACTACTCCTGGAGCTATATATTGATTGACATGTATACTCAAAGTTATTTTGCTCACTTGTTTCATGATAGGACTTATCAGGGAAATTGGAAGAGGGACTTCTTTCTTTGCGGTACTAGCATCAATTTTTCCAGGGCGATGGAGCAAGCAGCTTTGTTCTCTTCGCTGGAGCATGCCATATCATTCGCAAGAGACTTATGGTTCAACAAGTTGCCTATTAACTCATGGCTGGATGAATTCGCTACACACATGCACATAGTTGAGGCTGTTAGCAAATCTCCTGAATCAATTATGAAGGTATGCTCTCATATGTCTGATAGCAAAAAGTTCCTTTACTTTTTTTGAACGGCAACAGTAATTTTAGTGGTTTTATTATCCTTTAAACAAAAGACACGGCCAAAGGTCTTACATTTTTTGAGACTCTCAACATTGTAAGAATTGAATCAATTCGAAACAAAGTACCACAAGAAATTTGGCTTCGAGTTCATAACAAGTACAAACAAGAAACTATCGCACCAAATACCGGAGGAGGTAAAGGTAAAATCTGGATTTAAGCACCAAGTATATGATCTCGTATCTTGCTACATAATTTAAACATAATGAATTCTCCAAATTCTCTTGTATGCAGCACTATACAAGTTTGAAGTCTTGAACCACAATTTACATGATGTGCTTTCCCTTTCAGCAATGATTTTATGACTATGGTGTATATTTTCAACAATATGGGTGGTGCTTTTGTTGCCTTTTGGTTTTGCATCTTCTCTGATAAAATAATAATCGTTTTCTACATCCCCATTTTTTGGTTATGTCAATATCCAACATATGTTAATATTTCATAGCCTTGCATGCTTCTTAAGACTTTTTCCAGCATCCATTGCATTTTTTGCAATAGACATGTTGCATAGTAGGGTCGTCTCCCTTTTTTCTAATTGTTTTATTGTGCTTTTCATTTAAACTATTATGAAATATTTTAAGATGGATGTAATACCATAGTAGTTATTGTTATTACCTTATTCTAAAATCAATATCTACAATTGTTGTGTTGAGTACTCTTTGGTAAGTATCTTTAAAGTAGCATCTTATGTGACTAAGCATTAAGTTGTTGTTGCTGTTTGTAACTTGAGTTATGATTAGGAGTGCTATTTAAAAAATGAAAGATTTATTTCTCTCTCTAGTTTTTCTTTTCCTTTTTACCCCCTCAGCTAAGAGTCTTTTTAATAGGTGGAGTATGTAGAATATTCTTTGGCCTTTGCTCTCTTACAATTCTTCTAGAAAACTATCTTTTGTTTTCATTTTTATGAAATCTATTAGTGATACATCTATTAATGTTCAAGATACATCTAAAGCAAGAATTTGTCATGATTATACTTACCCTTGTATCCTCAAACACATCTTCTTGAGTGGTATTGCCATCAAACACATGATCATATATGTGTTATTTTGGTTTATCATCTTTCCATAGATGTTCAACAGTAAACTCATCTATAGTAGTAAGAGAATCTCCATCTTTCTCAGCAATCTTTTTGTCACTTAGGGGCCTTAGCCGACAGTACACTCTTATATTAAAGAATAGAGGCCAAAATTCCAATGTTTTTATTATGTCGATTAAATATGTAAATTCACAAGTCAAAGACATACTTGTTGTAATTAACACTTTATCTTTGCCACCTTCTGTTGTATTGAAACATCACGTTCTCAACACTTGTTCTTCTTTATAAAGCAACTCTATGTCAGCTAGTTGAGCTGGTTGCATATTCAATCTGGCAATTGTTTGTTTGTCCTTTCTATCAATGTCCTAAATAAAGTAAAAATAAATGTATAAGTTGTTTTGCATCTTCAATTTAACACATAAATTGAGACAAGAGTATCAAAACCTTTTTCATTTCTCTCAATTCTTCAAGCTCTTTCAAATTGCTCTTCAATGCAGTCAATTCAAAGTCCTTGGCTGAAAGTGTAGACTTAGCAACAACTAACTCTTGTTTGAATACTTTTACTTTTATTTCGAGGTCATAAACTTAACCTTTCAGAGTTTTGCGTTCTTGTTCAAGTTTCAATTGAATAGAAGAACTCTGCATTATAACCACAACCATGATGTTGATTAAAAATTTTAGACTTATCCGTTTTAAAGTTAAAATAACTAATAGAGTCTCAATCTTCTTCTTTACCTGTTTAGAATTTTTCTTCTTAAGGCTAGACAACCTCTGGTCCAAAACCAATTTGTTAGTTGTCAAACTTCTGATGGTTTCTTCAGCTACATGAAGCTCATTTTTACAAAGTTTTAGCTCATCTTCAAGCTTTTGTAAATCCTATCAAATATCAACCAAATTCCACAAATGATATGTAATTAAAATAAATTATATCAATAAGAAAAACGACAATGAACAACTACTCTCAAAAGGCATCTTACTTGCTGATTTGTTCCAATAGGCTCATTTTGGGTAGTGTCCTCTTTCTCTATAACCAATTTATTCAACTTGGTCATCCTTGTTTCCATGTTCCTTTTCTCTGAAATTGCAGCCTAGTATATTGTATAATCATTGAGATAGGTCAATAATGTGAAGATGGTTAAGACCAATTCAATTAAGTTAAGAACTTTACCTGAAGGGCCTTATCTTTTTCATTGCATAATGAGATAATACTATCATGGTCATTTGTAACTTCCTCAAGACTAAGCTTATCATCATTTAAGGATTCGTTCAAGCTCTCCAACTCTTGTAGCATTTTCTCTTGTAACAACATAAACCAATCCTACTGATAGTTCGTCTTAATATAGTGATACAAAAAACAAAATCTGATATTAAAAATACTTTTTAAGTTAGATACATCTTATATGGCTAGGCCAATAAGGTTATGCTTTGAAAGGAAATGAAGCTGCATATATAAGATAAGGTTCCATTTTGAAATTCCTATACAATACCACTTTGAAATCCATAGCTCACTATTGAAATTTATTGGTATTGAATTTATTAATCCTTACCTTTAATTAGTTACCATGGTTTCTAGTTGGCATATTCTTTAGTTGCTACAAAGCTTGAAATGTTGTTGATGTTGAATGAAAAGTGCCTTTGATAAATTTTGTTGATCACTTCTAGCTTCCAGCTATTACATTACTTACAAATGCACTTTCGTACATTGTGCAGACACGCTATGAGAATAGTTTTATTGTTGAACTTGAAATTATGTCTCGGAAGGAATTCATTCTTATAGAAAGAAAGATTGCACGACTTTGGGAGCGTAAGCCAAATAAGACATCTACAATGTTAAGCTTAACCATGTTTTTTTAATAATTTATAATACATTGGATTTAGTCGGCTATAATGTAACTTTTAGGTTTATCTCGGGACAAGATTCAAGAGACTTCAGAAGAAACAGGGGAGATAGTTCAATATTCAGTGCAGGAAGAAGATGTTGTACCAGATGATAGTTCTAATGAGGTTGTTTTTACTTAACACAATGCTTCCATGCTAACTTTTGACCTTAATGAAACAAAAGAAGAGAATGAGGTCTTTTGACTCATGTTGTTTGTTTGATATTTTGACTTGGTTTTTAAATACCAATTTGGTGTTTGGGCTTTAATTTGATCTTGTTAGATACCTTTGATTTATGACGATCTTGATTGGACCTGTTTATTGAAAAATTGGGATTTGATTGAACTCAGTAAATGATGTAACTTTATATTTGGTATTGAACTTAATGAAGAAGTAGATAGCAATGAACTTGTTGGAGATTGAAATAATGTCGACTTCGTATACCCTAATTAGTCTTTTGTAACTTGAAATAGTTAGGAGACAAGATTCTCTTGCAGCCGAGGCTTTTCTATTTTTAATTTTTTTTATTATGTAATTATGGTATAAAGAATATAAATATATCTCCTCCATTTAGTGACACTGCTTAACGAATTGCTGTCTTTTACCATTAATTATGTTTATTCGATTTATAAAAAATTAACTGTTTAAAATCAGTACTTTTAAACAAAAAAGTCAATGTATAAAAATTATTTTTAAATTAAATAATTATGAACCAAAGCACTTTTATTATTTTAAAAATTTAAAATATATATAAACATGCTTGTCTTTTTTTAAATCACCATTATTGTTGCCATATTTTTTTATGATAAACTAAGCAGTCAAATACATTCCATATGTATATTAAGAAATTAAAGAAGATGAATATATATCTTATAAACATGATCTTTATCTAGTTAATTACACTCTAATATTATTTAATTAATGACCATATAATAATTACATATTTAACTTTGTTTTGGTCATTTATTATTATAATAATTATAATTATTACTATTATTATTATTATTATTATTTTGTCATGGTGATTCTTATTTTTATTATTTGTATTCTTTTATTCTGTTGGTTTATGATTTATTGTTATTATTATTATTATTATTGTTAACATTGATATGCTAATATTGTTATTGTTATTATTATTTTTTTGAGGCTAACGCTACTATTGTTATGTTATTATTATTTTTTAGGCTAACACCGCTGGTTTATTATTATTGTTATTATTATTTTTTGAAGACTCCCAATTTCAATTTTTTATTGTTCAAAACCGATAAATTACTGCCACTTTCTTAATTCTTATTATTCTCACTGCTAAACCCTTCCACACTCAGTCCTTCCAGTGGTTGCTGTTGCCCACAGTCTTCTCTTCCAAGTCGTGTTTAGAGCTGTAGCATTGCAATATTGGTCGTCGTTCTCAAGCCAGAATCCGTCCTCGTTGTCGGCGACCCAGAATTAACGTCTCTGTCCACCCGTCAAGCATCTATCTTCGAGCTCCTTCTCTTTCTGTCCGAGACACAATTGTAACACCCTATCACCCTAAGCCTTACCTCTAGTCGTAAATCAAAGGATAACAAAGTGTTACGACAGTTATAAAGCTCATACAATAATATATACGGAAGGAAGTAATAAAACTCAAAGACGCAGAAAACAGAGATACAAAAGCATGAAGCATTCACACACGATAACTAAACACGTCAAGGTAAGGAAAGGATCATAGATACAAGATATATATATATATATATATATATATATATATATATATATATATATATATATATATATATATATATATATATATATATATATATATATATATATATATATATAGACAAAGTATACAAAAGAGAACTAGTCACAACTTGCGGAGTTTAGGCCGGCGAGCTCAAACAGAATACAACAGGGTTTTGAAGTTAAACAGCAACATCCTATCTCTCAAAGTAAGCCTCTAAGGCAACAAGTATAAAACACAAAAGTGAGAGAAATACTACATCAAAATATCCAAAATGTACAAAAGATAAAAACGATCTTCCGCTCTGTACCATTCCGCAAACTCACCGAGATGGGTTGCGACTTGCATCTGAAAAACAACAACAACATGTGGTATGAGAATCGAATGTTCTCAGTATGGTAACAGTGCCCAATAGATAAGATATAAAGTTCCGGAAAGCCAAAGGCAATCCTAGAACTTCACACCAATATAAAGATATTCAAAACTTAGAAACATTTAATAAAAATCCACAAAGGGTTATCTACTCCTAAGGATTTTTTAACTAACAGAAATACAGCTGTCCCACAACTTTTGTCAACCTATCTTCCATGCCATCCCATTGCCATTACCTACTGAACCTCCTCAATTCCAGCAAAAAACATAGGTAGATGTAAGCAAGTAAAACACAAGTAATATTCATATACATCAGGTAATTCAAGAAGCAAGTAAGCAGGTTATACATCTAGGTAAAAGATGCAATTAGGCAAAGCAAGCAAACACATAGAAGATGCACATGATGAATGACTGTCCTATTGACCGTGATATCACTTGTCGGTTCAACTACCAACCCAACACATCCCCTTGGGATCCCCTTGGGATGTCACCTTTCGGTCACGAATAATTGGTAACCCTGTCTGGCACACTATACAGGGATATAGTGCCCAGCACACTTTTGTGACTCGAAAGGATGCGAGTAGAATACTCAGCTTCAGACTTCACATTTCAACATAAGCAGGATTAACCGCCATCCTTACGTCGGCGCCGCAACCTCGACAAGCGGGATTAACCACCGTCCTTGCCAAGCGCATAGCGACTCATCAATATCAGTATATAAATAGTATATAATGAATCTTAGTGATCACTGCTCATATAGCACAAGTCTATTAATACTCATCTCATCAATCTCATCAACCATAATCATTCATTTCCAAGTTCCAAACTCATCATCAGTTCTCAATATATTATCATCTCAACTCTCTACCAATCCACTCAAGTCATTCCATCCACAAAACTTCCTAAGCCTAAGTCTCTGTCTTTTAAAATCATATAGAGAATATCTAATTTAAGTCACCAATCCCATCTTCACTAGTCTCAAAGCCTAATCACTAGCTAAAAGTCTTAAATAGATATTAGAGAAGTTTAGAAAGCTAGAAGAACCATTAAAATGTAAAAAAAAAAAAGTTTTCATGTGTACTCATGCCCCATCTCGCGTACGCATGGGTGTCAATTTGCCCAAGTCACGTACACATGCTCCATTCGCATACGCGAGTCCTCAAAACCAATCGGGAGCACCGTAACTCAAGTTATGAGCTTGAGAAGATGCAAGTGAACAGTAATTATGGTGGTTTCTCTCTTCTCTACCTTAGTTGCATGTTTCATGTGTGTGTGTGTCTTATGAGCTAAAATGGCTCATTAAAGGGTATATATATGTTGGGTTTGGGCCCAACTTCGGCCCGATCCAACTGCTTAGCGTTCTTGGTTGCCCAATTTTGGGCCAAAACATTTAGAATTAGCATCCAGTTTTTAACTTTAAATATTTTCTTAAGATTTTCTACAGTTGTATTTTCTCTCTCGCAGTACCAGAGAGACTTAAGCCACTACTGCCGGCTAATTTACCGGTACGTATTTTTATGGAATTTACTGCAGAAAATTAGATTTTTCCACTCGAAAAAATTCACTTAATTCAAATCTCACCTTTAAATTTTTAATTAATACTTCTAAATCTTTGAACTTATTTTGGGTAATTAATTTATTATTTTATTTTACTTTAAACGGTTAACAATCTCTAGTTCTTACAATAATTCTTTATCTCTTGTGTCAATACCCTTCCTCCCGCTGCCGGTAAGCACTATTGGTTCAATTTGTATGGTTTCTGATTTGCTTAGAGAAAGTGTAATCATTACTGGTTGATAGTTGACATGCATGATTTTTATGACCATTTTTGCTGAGTTAATTTGTTGATGGAGTTCTAAATTGGATTTTTGGGTTTTTTGAATGTGTTTTTAAATGGGTAATATTGTATCCTAAAGCAGGATTTGTTAGGTACACTAATTTTGTTGCTGATGTGAGGATTATGGTTGCTGATTAATGAGATTAGTGAGAAAAGCAAACCAAAGCCAAAATCTAGACTTTGTATATTCCAAAAAAAGGCACAAAACATACTCTAAAAGCATCATCTTGATTATATGAGTCAATTGCAAACCATAACATGTAATGTCAATTTAGCTTTAAGTCTTAAATTCTCAATATATATGCAGATTATAATAATAAACAACATGATGATTAACTAGGTCAAGAAAGAAGATCACCTAATCTAGACCACTGGAAGGTCCAAGCCATGATAAAGTTAATTTTTACTTCATTATCCCTTAATTGATAATTAGGTACCAAGCTAGCTTTGGATAGATATAAACCAAGTGAAAATGAGCAACAAATATGATTTTCCAATTAATATAAATCTAATAATTAAAAAGTTTAATTTCCTCATAAAGCTGTTCCCGGCCCATCACCATAAATTTATGTATAATTTTATACAATTAATTACATACGTATATGCAGCAAATCACATAAAGAGATTTCTTTTCTTATATTTGGTGTATAGCTAGAGAAAGAATATTGATGAGTAGTTCTTCTTCTTCTCTCTTTATACTGCTGCTTTTTTTTCCCCTCTAACCTATTATTGAATCAATGATTTGATGTTTCTCTATTTTTTGGTTTGGATTTACTATTCTACTGATATCTATAAAAAATTGTGCATATAGTTTGCACTTATATACTAAAATTTATACATATAAATTAACACAATTTATTTATATAAATGAACACAATGTAAAGTTTGTATTGGTGAAATACTAGCCAAAAATTGATGAGAAAAATGTTAGCACTCAAAATTTTCTATTTTATGTATGGATGCATTTCTCTATGACAAGAAAAAATATTCAAATACTTGTTTCTTTTGTCATGATCTGAATGCAGTCTAAAAACATGAGATCAATCATCTAGTTTTCATGTCTCAACCACAAACGTGACTACTTTAAAATAAACTTATCAATGTTATATTTAACCAAATAAACTACTTCTAGCAGCATTCTTGGAAGTGCATTGCACTACGTACGATTTTTAAATTCTCCAATCTAGGGGGCGGATTTGATGTTTCTCTATTTTTTGGTTTGGATTTACTGTTGTGCTAATATTTAATGTTGTAAAATTTCTGTTATTTTTTTCAGTTTGATAATAGTATATAAGTGATAACCTTGATGGTACCCAGTTTATTAAGATGCCCAGGATAGATCGTTACAGAAGATATCAATTTTAGACACAGCATATCAGCAACCTCAAATAGGATCTGCTGCGGTTTCATCCTCCCATTAAGTGGACTGCCTAATTCCACCGTGCAGTGGTGGTGGTGCCCCTGCAGCCTCATCTTTACGCCCCTTTCATCCGCCTCGTAGCGAACTATTGCCTGCTCCACAGACTTAGACCTAAAGGCAGATGAGATAGATTCTTTTGAGCAACACGTTGACAACATATTTGCTACATTGGAGGCTCAGAAGCACAACGGATGCAAGACCACTAAATTTTGGGATGTTAAAATAATTCGTATACAAGTCTTTAATCTTTTATAGTCAAATTTGATGTATGCTCTATTTTTTTATGATTACATCGCATCTTGGCCACAATGGTTACTCACTCAGACTTACTATTTTTTACAGAATCTGATGGCACAATCAAACAAGCTAAATTGAGAGTGAGGAAAGCTATGAAGCCGCCAATGGTAGAAAAATTGTGCTCAAGTTCAATGGGAATGTGCAACCAATTGAAAATGAAGCTGGTATACTGTGTGGTGTTCTCAGACTGCTAGGAGCTGACTATAACAAATTTCTAATATGCGAGAAAGACTGGAGAAAGATTAGCTCTAAGGACAAGATCTATAATAAATGTGTAAAGGTAAAAACTTGTAGTGTTGTAGGATTAGAGAATCTTAATTTGACACTTACTAACAATTTAAATTTGCTGTTGCAGAAAATGTTATATTTTGATGAAGATAATGGAGGAATTATCAAGCATATACTATTACAAAGTATGGGGAGGTCTTGGAAGGAAACGAGGAACAGGTTGTACCATGCCTATTACAACTCAAAAAAGATGATTGAACAAAATATTGAAGGTCGCCCACCAGGAATTACTGCGGATCATTGGAGATGGTTCCTTTATCATAATAGCGAAGATACAAAGTTAATATATTGTTAATTCATAACATAATTTAAAATTCTATTTATGTTGCATTGAGTTGGTCAAAATGGTGTCTAGTAACTCTTACTTTTGATGGCATGATAGGAGAAGTGTAGGAAAATTGTTGAGAATCGATCGAAGCAACTATACACTTACACTAGTGGTTTGAAAGGCTTCGCAAGGCGTGGAGAAGAAAAGGTATTTTACATTTGAATTTACTTTTTGAAGGATATCTTCGTCTACATATTCACTTTTTAAACTATATTGTTACCGTCGGAACTACAAGGAAGGAGAGTTATGGACCTTAACGCACGAACAACGTAATGGCTCCTATATCCATCTAGAAGCTCGGACCATTAGTGTAAGTAATACGTTGAGAATCGTTAAATTGTTTTCTGTAAGTTTAACTTATAAAATTGTGTTGAAAGTCTATGCAGTTAGCAACTAGTTTGTAAATGCTTATGTTTGCTTATCTATGTGTATAGAAAAGAATTGAGGAGATTGAGCAATATGATGAATCATCTAGAATATTATCTCAAAATGATTCTCTTGCTCAAGCTCTCGGAAAAGAGCACCCAGGTAGAGTGCATGGCATAGGTTTTGGACCGACTTCGAGTCAACTCTTCGGTATGACTTCCCATCAGCCAAGCAATGGAGCTCAAAGAGAGGAGACCCAAAGGGTGCTGCTTGAATTACAAGCAGAGCTAGTGACCGAGAAATTAAAAAGGAAGGCAATGGATGATGAGGTAGCAACCAAGAAGACAAAAAGGCAGGTAGTGAAGAATGAAGTAGAAGTTGGGAAGATAAAGATACAGGCAATAGAGAGTTCTCTGAGATGTCTAATTCAAAGGCAAGGTGGGAAATTGCCATAAGACGGCGTTGCATAGATGAATTCTTTGGAGGGACAGAATGAAAAATAGATCTTAGGATTAGATATTCTTTTTTTTAAAATATACAATTTTTTAAAGTTGACTATGCAACTCTTAGTAATTGATACACTTTATTGATATTTATATAAGTATATGAATTCGCTTCGAAGTTTTTTAATGCCATTTTGCCATCAATTTACTTTTTTAGAGACAAAATAATTAAGATTTCTAATATTAAAAAAATCCTAAAAATTAAAAAACAAAAAATTAAAAAACAAAAAATAATATCTAGTACATTCGAATTTAAAAAAAAACGTTGATTTGCATTGCAAAATACAGAATTTTTGCGGCAGTTTAGCTAGAAAAATGGCAGTTCATGACCGTTGGTAAATAAAATCGAAAACAAGAATCGTCAAATAGCAACGATCTTAAATCGCCGAGAAATCAACCGACGCTATATATTAATTTTGCAGCGGTTCGTAAAAACTGTCGCAAAATCATATAGCCACGCCGTAAACTGCAACGCTTATGGAACTGTTGGCATGCCGTTTCGCGCTAGTTTAAAACCGTCGCAATTCAAAAAAAAACACCTTCGCTATTTTCTGGTTCCTTTGTAGTGAAGTTTCTGTGCTCTCCAACAAAAATTTTTTTGCTAAAGGAGTACGGAGACAAAGAAATGATGATTCATGCGCGTATTTTTTTTTGTTGGGCTTATGTCTACTTGATTGGACTTGGTTACAAAAATACTTATACATATAGCATCACCATTAACTAATATAAAATGGAGTTCGATTAAAATGAAATAAAATAATTTAATTTTCTATTTTTGTAAAAAATGAGTAGTGCCATGTAGGATTTTATAGTATTCTGCTAGGATTTTATAGTGTCTATTAGGATTTTCTTTGATTAACATCATACTTGTCTACCTTCATTGAGAATCAATAACCAGTAACATATCCCAATCACAACCATCAACCAGTTAAATTTATATTACATAAAATAATATTTTTAATAAATAGTTATTTAACATGTTTTTAGTTTTAATGACATAATCTAATCATCTGCCAAATAATATAAATTTTATTTAATTATGTTATATTTTATATTCTCTAATTAAAATACCATCTTAATATGAATTTATTTTAAAATAATAAAAAATTTATTGAATACTCATTGATTTTAGTGAATAAAAATTTTATTTATTTAAAATTTAAAACTTTATAACTATCATTTTGGAATATATGATACAGAAACAAAAATTTATTTATTTATTTAATAATATATTCTATATTTAATAAAATCCATCAATACACTTTTTGTTTCATTTTTTCATTTTCTTTTAATAAAATCTAATGACATAAAAATGACGCAAGTAATGTACATAAAATTGTTTGTAGTATTTTAGACGCAAGTCTTTCTATATGAGACTAATTTAATTTATTCACATAATTTTTAATTATTATCAAGTTTTTTTTAGAACAATATTATAAAATAATGGAAATTGTATTAAACTAGATAAATGAAGGTGCATTTTAGTATGCGCTGTCTAGATCAGGCGCTCAGAATGCCGATTGCTTTTTCTCATGATGGAAGCCTGAGTATTAGCCACGTGTATAACAAACTGACAAGGTTGGTAAATGACGTGGTGCTTCTGATTTGCATGCAGGTAGAACCGGTTGTATAACATTTGCAAATCTGCCGATATGCCTTGGGTGAGACTAAATTCCTAAACTAGTCTCTCAAATTCACAGCTTTTACTATTTTACTCTCTCAAATTTAAAATTATCTATATTGGTCTTCGAGATTCAGTTTTTGGCACCATATTAGTTCCTGGACTCTTTCTAGTACTAAATCAAGTGAATTAAGTGCTAAATTGGCTCTGACTTACCATGCTGGACACATGGCTAAACAACGTCGTTTCATTTTGACACTTAAACAAGGCAAAAACGAGAAGAGGAAAAAGAGTTTATATGATGTGCAAATCATTATATCTTCATTCATTCTCCAAAACGATCTCATTTTTGTCTTATTTAAGATATAAAATGAAAATACGCTATTTAGCCATATGTCAGTCAGAGCTATTGAACTAGCTCAGCATTCCATTCGTTGACTCAAATTGAAAAAGGATTCAGGGACCAATATGGTGCTTGGAGTTGGATCTCGGGGACTAGTATAGTGAATTTTGAATCTGAATTACTAAAATGGTGAAAGTCGTGAATCTCAGGGACCACTATGGGGGAATATAGTCTGCTATGTAACCATCAAAATTTGTTATTTTTGGCCATCACTTGGCGAACAATAATTTGTACCCATATTTACATGTATTTGCACACATGAATCAGTACAATTTGCATCCACATTCTTCAAAATCTGAACGCATAATTTTGGGCCAGCACTTGACAACAATAGTTTGCACCCATATTTACATATGTTTGAACACAAAAAATATATAATTACATTTATATTTTTCAGAATTTACACACATAAATTAATATAATTTACACTCATATTTTCAAAAATTTACAAAATTTACATATATAAATGACAATTTAGTATTTGTAATGGCCAATCAATAGCCAAAATTATTAAAAACTATGGCCTCATAGAATTTTTCTATATTATATGGGGGTATAAATATTTGTATATATTTATGGGGTATAAATATTTGTTTTTTCTAGTTTGGGCCGTCAATGGACACTCTAGGAGCTGGGCTGTGTTTGTTTATAAATTTGAAAATGTGTGATATTCATTTTTATTTATAATTTTGAAATGGTGGTTGTATATTTTTTGTGGTTGTATATATTTTGATTTTGGACAAAAAAAACTAGCGAAATTTGAATCAATTTGACGCTGAATAAATAAGTGTGTCTATAAATTGCAGTTAGAATAAATAATTCTTAAATTTTATTAAGTTAATTTAGAGGATTTAACATTATAGTCAGTAATTGACAGAAATTATTTTTCATATGGAAGATCCGTTTGTGTTTTTGCTCAATATTGGGGATGAGGGTGTTTTGCTGGTTTGTGGATGCAAGTTCAACACACGAGGGGCGTGGTGAACAGGGTTCGTCAGCAGCGTGGCAGTTCCCTGGCAACACGTGGGGGACATGGTGACGTGGCGAGCGTGTTGCCTCCGAATCCAGCAAACGTTCAGAGATTCCTGCGCGTTTTCAAGGAACTGCAGCAAAGCGGGATGCGTGTGTTGGAGGCGGTCTGCATGCAAGGGACAGCTCCTCCACTCCAGTAACCAGCGACGCAGATGTAGCTCCATAAATGGAGCTCCTTCCTCCCTCATTTCATGTCCCATTTCATACTATGTAGTATATTAAGAGAGAAGAAATCGGAAGTGAGGAAGAAGAAGAGAGTTAACAATGTATTAGTAGTGTGTTTAAAAAAAGAGATAATTATACAAAAAAATTATTAGTTTGTATTGATTAAAAATGATACGTAATTATACGGCACTCGGAGAACATATTATAAATTATTTAGATCATTCCGTTTATGTAAGTTGATACTTTTTCTTTTTTTTTTTGTAATTTAATATTTTTAATTTTTGTAATTTTAATTAATATTAATTTTTTGTGTTAATATGAGATAATGATATTGTTTTTGTTTGTATTTAATATTACTATGTTATTTAATTGAGTTTGTAAATATTAAATTTAATAAATAATATAAGTTTTAGTATATTATTATTTTATTTTATATTTGTTTGTTAATTAGTAAACAGAGAAATAATATAAATGTAGATCCCATTAATTTTTAGAATTCTTTGCTATAATGTGATTATTTTTGTATAGATTTAATAAATAATTTAAATTTTAATATTAATGAATATTTTTTATTTACGAAAATGAATAATTATTATGAATTTATAAAAAACATTTTGTTCGGGTATTTTTTATGATAATTATGAAGGATAATAATATTATTGTATGTTATTTTACTTTTTATTTATGACCGTGTCTATATTATTTAAACTAGCAAGTAAATAGTATAATATGATATATTTTATTTTATTTTTTATTATGTAAAGTCGTACAATCAAATTATTATTATATTTTATTTTTTATTAAATAATTATTTGTTATAATGAATAAATGTATTTAATAGATATATTTAATGAATAAATATGCTTATTTAATGAATAAACATATTTTTATTGTACCAATCTAACAGGAATCTTATGGTTTATAAACTGGATTCGTTAGAGGCGTGGAACTCGATGGTAGAAGACGCTTTACAAGCAACGGGATTATTCTACCATATTTCTAGAATTGGAGTGATCAGAGAATTTTACTTTTTACTATCTGCTTTGGTGGAAAGGTGGAGCCCGGAGACTCACATCTTTGTATTGCTGGTGGGTGAGGTTACCATGACACTAGAAGATGTCGCTCATATATTTGGCCTACCCATTGATGGATAGGTTGTGAGCGGCTAGACAGATAGTAGTGGCAAATTCCTGCAGAGCCAGAGCATCGCGATTTTTTGGCTGCAAATCCGTTGTAAGTAGTTCCTCCAAATCTTACATAAAGCTAGCATGAGTTCGCCGTATCAGAGACGCAGAGCCATTGGACACTTTGAAGTCTATTCAGAGATACGTCAGATGCCAAATTTTCTGTTTGCTTGGTTCGACCCTATTTGCGGATAAGTCGACGGCATATGCCCATACGAAGTATCTACTAGGGGTGACAAAGCGGGCTGGTCTGCCCCGCCCTGCTCCTCCCCACCAAACTAATATGGGTTCAACTCGCTACCCCACCCCGCCAAAAGACGAACTGGCGGGTTGGCTGACTGGCCCGCTTCTTTTTTTCTTTTGAAATATATTTTAACAAAATGTTTTCTTTTATGATGAAATTCAATTTAACATACTAACGATTATTTATTTTATAATAAAATTATTTTATCCGATTATTTTTTAATATATAGAGTAATATCTTAAATTAATTATTTATCGATAAAAAATTTAATTAACCATAATAACTTTTTTTTATGTGAAATTAACAATAATAAAAATAACTTAACAAATAATAAGTCTCAAAGTCTCAAACATAAGTACATAACAATAATAAAACAAACACATATCCACACATAAATTCATTTCAAATAATCCTACTATACTTAAAATAAAACACACAACATAATCCATAAATCAATTATCAACTTCCAAATCAATAAAATTTGAATCTGATCCAAAAGTTGAAACACCACCTCGCCTAGCATTTTGAGGAATCACATCTTCACCTTCACCTGCAATTAGAAGAATACCCAAATTTAGAACAAGAAATAAATACTTAAATATTATATAAATATTAAATTAGTAACTAACAATCTAATTACCATCAATAAATCTTTTATTCTAATTGCGAGTACAAATCACAACCTCAAGATTTTCTGGCAATATTCGACTTCTATATTTGTTAATGACATGAGCTGGTATACTAAAGGCAAATTCCGAAGCAACCGTAGTAATTGGAATACTTAATAAGTCATGTGCCATGATTGATAACTTCGGATAACGATTCTCATATAATTTCCACCATTCCAAAACATCTAAATCTTCAAAACAATCCTTTGACAAAAGTAGCTCCTCCAAGTATGTATCAAGTGGATTCTTTCCACTAGAGACCTCAGCTTGATGGTTACCTTTCATCAATTTCTAGCAAAATAGAAATAAACTATCTTGTTAGGATAGAACAATGACAATTAATAATACAAGAGAATCAAAATATGTTAAACATTATTTACATCAACAATCGCAAGTCGCTTCTTGCTTGCACTTTCAGGGGTATGGGCCATGGATAAAGATTGAATACTAGGTCCTTGTACTTCAACGGTTAAAAGGAAATTCTTGTCATATTTTTTAAAAAGCTTGTATAATTTCTTTTTCACATGTTCCACCTTCCTTTTTGCAGTCTCAGCATCAATCTCTTTATACATAAGCTATAAAGTAGAAATCTTAAGCCTAGGATCAAGAATAGCACCAAATGCAAGAATGACACTATACTTTTTCTAATACTTCTTAAATTTGTTCATCATCTTTTCTCCCATGCTCTTTAGAAGCTCATCTTCACTTCTCAAACTTCCCATCAAAATACATTGAATATGATAGACTTGTAGAAAATACAAATTTGAAGTAGGATAAGATGTGTCAGAAATCAAATTAGTAGTTTCATAAAAGGGGGATAAAAATTCACATATCCTTTCGGCTCTCCCCCATTCATCAACCAAAGGACAATGCTTATAAGCATGATCGGTTGCCTTCAAATACTCAAAGGCCTTCCAATACTTGATAGTACTTTCGAGCATAATATACGTAGAATTCTATCAAGTAGTAACATCTAGATGCAACCCACTTGTAAAATTCAAACCCTGATCGCTGAAACACATTCTTTAAACCTTATCATTCCACTTTTCAATCCCCTTACATATTTCATACTTTTCCTAATCTTATCCAATGCATCATGAGCAATTTTTAATCCATCTTGCACAATAAGATTCAAGATATGAGCAGAATAACGAATATGAAAGAACTCCCCATCACACAACAACTAATCATGCATATTTAATGTACTTTTCTAATGATCTTGGCATGTATCATTAGCAGATACATTATCTGATGTAAGAGTCATAATCTTCTTTTCAATTTTCCATTCATTTAAAAGCTCAAAAATCTTGGAAGAAAATTCAAATCCCGTGTGAGGAAGAGGCATAGACAAAAACTCAAAATTTTATTTTGTAATTTCCAATTTAAATCAACAAAGTGAGAAGTTAAACATAAATAACCCTCTGTAGTGATGGATGTCCACAAATCATAAGTCAAACAAACTCTATTAGGAATAGCTACTAAAGTACTTTTAAGCTTTTCTTTTTTACTTAAGTAAATTTTCAGCACATCCTCCTTAAGAGTATTTCTAGTAATCAGGCCTAGAGTTAGACTGATGTATTTTACCCAATTCTTAAATTTCTTGTTATCAACAATGAAAAAGGGAGCATCACAATCAATCACAAAGGCAGCAAACATCTCACGTGATACATGATTATCTATCTTGAGAGCCCCCATTTTATTTTGCATTTCTATCAAAGTTCGACCAATATCCTCAAAGTCTATTTTCACGCACCTATCTAGATGATGCTTAAGTGACGACGTCCTATATTGTTTACCACCAGCCTTAAACTGCTATTTGCATCCATCACATTAAGCACGATCTATACCATCATCACCAGGTCCAAGCTTTGTGAAATATCTCCACACATTAGATGTTTTTGCCTTCATCTTTTTTTTTTTAAATATCTTCTGTAGTTTTAGATCTTTCTTCATTTTTAGGATTTTGTGTTACATTCCCACCATCAACTTCCATAAAGACATAATTATCCATTACAGAATCAACAACTCAACCTAAATAATATCAATACATAACAATATCGAAATCAATAAGAAAATATTCAAACAATAATCAAACATAATCAACTAGTACTAAGTACTAACTACTCATCACTTATTCACTTACAGTCACCAGAAAACAAAAATGTAACCTACAGTTATTTTTTTTCCTTTTTATCTACTTTTTTATCCTTTTCATATAAAAAAGTTTAGTAATCAAAGATAAATATAGGTAAACACAACTGGATATGAAAAAAAAACAACAACAACCATCTTTATGAAAGATTTGAAAAGAAAAACAAATAAGCATTACAAAAATATCTTTTTTGTTCCCATATTCATAAGATTGATTAATATTTTAATCCTAAATTAGATATTGGTATTTGACATTTTGACTAATTGTCACATATGTATTCAGTTAATTGTTGTAAATCACTTACTAATCACAGAGCCACCGAGAGGCAGAGGATGAGAGAGGAGCGCCGCCGGGAGTCTGAGGGTCACAGAACCGCCGAGAGATAGAGGAGAGAGGAGCAAAAGGCAGAGCATAGGTGCCGACGAGGCACAACACCGCCAATGACGAGAGGCAGCTCGCAAAGAAGAGGAACTGGAGCCATCCGCCACGAACTGCGATTTGTGACGCCGCAAGACTGAGGCAAGGCCACCGGCACAAGGAAAGCGAGTGAGGAGGGAGCCGAGCTACTGAAGCTCAGGGAGTTAGGGTCACTGGGTCAGGGAAGGGACGAAGGGTGGCTGTGGGGTCTGAGCTAGGGTGTGGCCGTATGGGCTGTGGCATTAACTAATAGGCAGCATGTGTGATCTGTTGTTTGTAGAAAGAAAAAAAATCCTAATTTTCAATGTATACCCTATGTAAATTTACTAAAATATCCCTTAAAAAAAGGATGACAATTCGTTAGGCCAGCCCACCCCATCCCGCTTAGGCCCACGGTTTTGGCAGATTTTTAAAATTTGGAAGGTTCAAAATCTTGTCCTGAACCACCTTTTTTGGTGGTTTTGGTGGTTTGACCCGACGGCATCGATCCATTTTGCCACCGCTAGTATCTACCTTTGCTCCATGATTTTGACCTGATCCACACTTACGGTTGGGGGTCAGCATGTCTCGCGCATCTTTAAAGGGCATTGTGTCATACGTCACGTTATGATACTAAGGAGATGGATGGCCATATTAATCTTTTGTTTGTTTGGGCATGGGAGCGTGCCGTGTATTGCACCCGTACCGAGATAGTACCTTCCAGCAGCTGAAGTACCGGTTGCTCGGAGGTAGCAGTTCCTATTTTAGTTGTGTATTCTATTGATGATGCATATTTTTTGGATGACACATCTTTAAATTTTTTCAGTGTTACGTGTTTCAGGTGGAGTCATTCCAAATGAACCGCTGCATGGTTATCGAAGACCACGGTGACATTTAGGCAGGAAATACACTACATGGAAGAGGTAAATATTTTTTCTTTGTGTGTGTTAACATCCAACATTAATATCAAGGTTTTAATTTTCTAATAACGTGTAGTTTGTGTGGTAGCCATACGAAGGAGTGATCATACCCGACGAGCTACATGGACACCTTGAGGTATGTGACATTGTTGCTCCATTATTGTCGTTCGAGTGTGACGAATGGCACCTTGAAAACCGAGTGATGCATCAGTTTAGGTATGCACAACCCGTCTCGGAGGTAGCAAGCGTCATTCCATTGGAAGAGCATCGCATGACTCTTCACAGAGTGCAGCTTTATGATTGAAGAGTTTTACATGCGAGGTGGATAGTGGTATGGGACATCCGTCGTAACACTCGGTTGCGGGATGGGCACCCCGTTCTGACTTGGGACTTTAGACCATCGGCTGAGTACCGTGATTGGTACGTGGGATCGTACGAACATCTGCTGATGTTGTCGGGGCAAGTTCCTTAGCATCCACCTCAGCCACCAGCACCTCAGCCACTAGCACATCAGGGACCACCTCAGTATGTAATGTGTGAACCATTTCCCTATTATCTCCCACAACAACTAGACCATGGTCAACATAGTCAACACGGCCAGTCCAACGACCATGCCGAGCCTAGCCATCGCAGCTGACACAATAAACACAGTTATCTTAGTCATGTTAGCCAGTCCAACGACCCAGCAGTCGCAGCCGACATAGTCAGCACGACAAGTCCAGCAACCACGGTGAGCCTCGCTGGCACAGCCGTTAGAGTTAGTCCAGCCGCCACATTCAGCCCACACAGCACATTTCGCCCGGATAGCAATGGGCTAGCTTTCCGTAGGTCCCATCGCAGATTCCCATTGATGGGGATGGGGATCATCATATATAGCAGTGGGTCGACACTAATGTTGGTCATTTTGCAGATTATGGTCATTTTAGCACTATCCCTACACCAGCAGAGTCTGGTCGACAAGGGTCTGCTTCTGATCGCACTTCAGGGCAGGTGTCGTGTGATTACCGACAGAGTGGTTTCATCGCTCTGCATATGGTTTTTGACTCTACTTGTATCAGTCTACCTGATACCCTAGATGAGGTTGTTGAGGAGTACAACCCCGGTGCATATGCTCCGGCAGAGGCAGGTGGGTCGGCTACCCCGGATGTCAGTTCAGAGTCATCCGTATAACCTATGGGATAGAAAGGAATCCATCTGATAGGTTTACTCCGTCGCGTTTTGGTCAGAGCATGATGGGCAAGGGACTTGATTGGATGATTCAAAAGAAGTAAGCAGGGGTTTAGTAATTAAGTTTAGTTTTTAATTAATGTTTTGTAAGTTTACCTTATCGAACTTTAAATTATGGTTTCGGAATTAAGTTAATGTAATTTTCAATTGACCTTTTGTAAGACCATTGTATGAAATCGGAAATTATCATCTCAGAAACTGTCAACTGTAATAACTCACATAAGTTAACATGTAACTTAATAATACAAACACGACGATGCATACAGACATTAACTGATAAGAATACCTTAAAAATACGAGCACGACGAACCTAAAAAATATTAACTGATAAACTTAACCGTAAACATACAACACAACGACCAACAAAGATATAGGGTCCAGCATCATCACCAACTCCACTCGATCCAGCATCATCACCAACTTCTCCACTCGGTCCAGCATCATTACCAACTCCACTCGGTCCAGCATGCTGAGGACATCGACTCCAACTATGACCCTTTCTATCATAGAGACAACATATCTGAGGACCACACATTTCTCATAAATTCATTTTATTGAGGTATCTGGTCAATTTGGGGAAATATTTTGACGTTCGCTGCAAGGCGTTGTTAGCGACCAATGTCGGTCCCGAATAAGAAGGCCATGTCTTTGGATCGCCTAATAGTACAAACTCAAATCTGTAGACTTTATGAACCTCTATCATTTTTTACACATCATGCACATACAGCTGCCAGTCGAGTCGCTGGTTGGCATAGCAAGTAATAACATGTCGACATGGTAGTCGTTCCACCTGAAAGTGCCCACAGTCACACGTCCATCGCACAAGATCAACTCCCAACACCTTCCCATTAGGCATTTCATGCACCTCAAACACCTCGTTTTGTCTATCAAACCGGTGCATAACTATATTTCCAGCACGCTTGTGATCGTGAGCCTCGGCACTCTTCTGCGTAAATAGCTCGTTTAAACGATAATATGTTGCTCGGACGAGCACCAACACAGGGAGGTTTCAGACACCCTTCAGCACTGAATTAATGTACTCGACAAGGTTTGTCATCATATGGCCCCTCAATGTCCCTCATCAAATGCCAATACCCAGTGTCTAAGTCCAACGGCATCGCACCATCGAGCATATGCCTCGCCTCGCTCTTACAACCTCTTATAGTTGATGTTGTACTCCTCCACCTTCCTTGAATACCCAATGTTGACCACAAGTTTTTGCAAGTACAGAACTTTGAATGCCCTTAAGAAGTTGCTACCGATGTGCCTAATACAAAACATCCACCATGCTCTTGGAGGTTGCCAATTACCTCCGGAACAATTTGTTGCTGCCCGAATTGACTCATGCCGGTCTGAGATTATACCCACACCGTCTTTTCTAACAACATGCCTTTGTAAATTACTGATAAAAAGTGTCACGCATCAGCGGTCTCCCCCTCCACTAGGGCAAAAGCGATAGGCATAATGTTCTGGTTACCATCTTGTGCAACAGCAACCAAAAGTGCACCTTTGTATTTTTCATAAAGGTGTGTGCCGTCAACCTGAACCAGAGTCTTGCAATGCTTGAACGCTATAATGCACAAGTTGAAACTTCAAAATACGCGACTTGGTGGGGAATTTAAAGTCCACAAACTAACCGGCAAGTATACCGGGTCGTACCAAGTAATACCTCAGGTGAGTGAGGGTCGATCCCACGAGGATTGATGGATCAAGCAACAATGATTGAGTGATTTACATAGTCAGACAAACAGAAAATGGTGTTTAAGAGTTCACTAGCATTAAACAGTAAATTCAGAGAATTAAGAAAGCAAACAGTAAATTTGTGTGAATAATATGGGAGAAAACAGTTAAGGTTTCATGGTTATTTATCTTTCGCATTAACTTTTCTTATCAAGTATTTTAATCATGCAAGATTGAATTCATATCAAACTATATATGACAAAACCCTAATTTCTTAGTGATTTAGTCTCCTCTAACCTAGTTAACTGCGAATTCCTTGGTCACTTAATTTCAATTAGAAGTTTAAGTCTAATTCTAGTTTATATGCCACAGAAACCCTAATTACCCAAATATAAGAGGATTATATGTCACGTATCCCATTAAGTCCAGATAATTAGTGATTTAAGAGAATTTATTTTCAAGTTGTTATTCAAGTAAGTTGCTTTTCCAAGGTTCACAAGAACTCAAATAGAATAAGGGTTATTCTTTCGATCTACCCAAATCCTTAAGATGAAGAACGAAAACAAATTCTTGAAATTTAAATCAAGAAATTAATTAAAATAGAAGAGTAATAGTATCAATCCATACAATAAACAGAGCTCCTAACCATAACAGTTGAGGTTTAGTTGCTCATGGATCAGAGAGAAAACAAGGATTCAGAAAAACTATAAACTGTAGAATGAGGTGCGTAAAAGAGAAGGGAGCCCGAAGGGCTGAATCTTTTCCCTTTTATATCTAATCTTAATTAATGTAAAATATATTTTCTAAAACTAAATAATATCTTTTCCTATTTGTAAATAAAATAAAGTTTAAATCAAAATAAAATAAACTCTTCGTGCGGCTTCAATTGGACAAATGGGGACCACCTTAGGATTACTTGTGGTGCCAAACTTGGAGAATCCCAAGTTTGGCGCCACATAACCATATGAAATCTTGGATTATGGTGACCATGGAACCAAACTTGGAAAACTCCAAGTTTGACTTCACTTCAGTGCCTTGCAATTCCTGGGATTCTTCAGCATTGCCGCCAAACTTGAAACCTCTCAAGTTTGGCTTTAAGTTAACGCCATGCACTTCTTGGAGGTGGGTGTGGCGCCAAACTTGGAAATTCCCAAGTTTGGCTTCACTGAGACCGATTGCTTTGGAAGATTATATGATCATGCTGCCAAACTTGGAAAATCCCAAGTTTGGCGCCACCAAGGCAGTGATTCCAGAAGAGAAGTATAGACTATTATATATTGTTAGAAAGCTCTGAAAGTTGGCTTTCCAAGGCCATTGAAATTGAGTCAATTGGACCTTTGTATCTTAAGTTATGCTCATTGGAGTGTAAAGAGGTCAGGGTTGACAGCATCTATGAATTCTCTTTGCACTTGTCTTCAATTCTTGATCCCTCCTTGTGCTTTGGCTTCTCTTTTCCTAAATTTTTCTGCAAGAATCGTGAAATAAAAAGGATGAAAGCAATATCCTATTTAAATACCAAAACTCTTTATAATTAAGCATTATGCGTTTATTTCGTATATGAAAAAGCATAGAAAAGCACAACATGATGCACACGCATCAAGTATCCTGACACCATTCGTCTCCTCACTTCTATTATACAGGGGTCATGTTTTTATCTGGAAAATTGAGCCAAGAATCTTCCGAACCATGACCGAGAACCACCATGGAAAAGCTTGATAAAAATCTTCCCAACCACCAAAAACTTTGGCTATGGACTTCTGCTTTGCCAACCAAGCCTTTCGGTAACTGATGGTGTAGTTGAACCTTGACTGGACTTCCGCAATTATAGATTTCACCTTGATGGATGGGTCAGTCTCAACCAATGGCCTTATAGTCTCAGCAACTATAATCGAGTCCAACTTGGAATGATCCTGTGAAATCGTTATCATGGTGCACGTGTGCCTTTCGTTGTATCTGCTTATCTCCCAATAACATTTTTTCCGTATCAAGATGGCTCAGATAAGCCAATCACACCCACGCCCATATGTCTTGCATTTTGCATAGAACTTCTGTGGCTCAAACTCATAAACATTGTAGTCGACTCCTCTACAGATAGTGTAACTTCTAATTGTTGCAACGACCGACTTTCTAGAACTATATTCCATTCCAATCCTGAACTCTCCATCCTCAGGATCAGCAACACCTACAGAAAGTAGAAATCATCATTCATTGATCCATCCAAAATATAAATTAAGAAAAGCATATTATTCACTTATCAAGTACCTATATTTGCATATTTTGAGAATTTTGGTGCATGCATGGCATCAAGATCCAAGTTACACATAAAAGGTGAAACGTCCATCGATTGACTAACTGCGGGAGGAACCACTACAATCTCTGCTGCTACCTCAACTCTCACATCACCATCCTCATCTTCGTCGTTGGCTTCATAAGTAGCTTCAAAGTCCTCTTCGAAGTCACTGTTCATTTCTTCGTACACTGCAGCTCTATTATCCTTTATATCTGAATCATTTTGAATCCCATTTGCCTCTATGTTTTCAAACTCAACATACAACTCAATTTGTGGCTGTCGAACCTGAGTCTGCCGGTGAATTTGGAACATATTCTTCATACTCACTTCATCAATGATCAGCATAATATCAAACTATATTAGACCACCAAAAACTATAACGAGATTCCGATACAGAATACTGCTCACTCTCCTCAACATACCATTCTCCATGCTTTGACAGAGACCATTTTGAAGCTCCATGAACGTCATGTTGCATGGAACCACAAACAAAAATGGATTCTAGCATACAAACCTAACTCCCTCATGAGTATTCTGTATATTCTCACCGTTACAATACACTACCAAGTTTGCAGTACCCTCTATCATACTAGAAACACACTCAAACAACTATTATCTTTGCTATGAAATAGTACCGAGCTTGGCCTTATATAGGCAGGGCACTTAACATGCCCCCACGTGTCGAAGGTGCCCTCGAATCGCACATTGCCACGTCAACTACACGCACCCCACGTGTTGCTAGCTTGCCCTCCACGTGCTGCATCAGCACGCCCCCACGTGTTGATCCTGCACATCTGACATGTCCACCATTATGTAAATACACCAAAAACGCCCATTTCCATTCAAAATACCAACATACTCTCCATATTAGAAAAAATGAGCTAGTAATTGATATATATATTTATAATATGGGAATTATTATTTATCGTATGTGAATGAATTATTGGTTAAGTAGTTGTGGAAGGGAAAAGGAAGACTTGACACATTGAATATACTGTATGTAACATAATAAAGTAATTTTTATATGCATACGTATACTATCATAGGGTTTAGGTTTTGAATATAAAGAGCATGGGACCAACAAATGGACACAATAGAGGGTCTGTTGACTTGGCTCCATTGAGGCACCAATTTTGAAGGATGGAGGATAACATGCAACGATACCTGTTCTTCAGTCTTCATAGTGACAAAGGGATTTTTTCTTTTGGACAGTGTTCAGGCCGGATAGTCCAACTCGAACCAAACCTAGATCTAAACCCGTACCTATCCCCCGGTTTGAAGACTCTCTTCTTCCACCTTTAGCAGCGTTGTTCTTCTTCTACCACATCATTCCACCATGCCGCCTCCCTGCAAGGAGTTTCCATCGATGCCGGTTCCTACACATTGCTCCTCCATGACATCGTCTGTCCTTGCACGCGGCTCTTGTCTGGCATTAATATGCTTCTGCTGCTGTGTTGAGAACCATCCTCTCTGAGCCCACCGTCCTTGCACCCGCGGTCAATGCACCTGCCTTTGTTGCCGAAGGAGCAAATTTGTAACTACCCATTTCAGCAATTTGGGGATCTGTGTTTTAGAGAAGCCACTTCCAGATAATGATATATAATACTTCTCTTTTTTTCCTTTCTTTTTTTCTTTAGTGAATCTTATGTGAGGTTCTTTCTTTGGACTTCAACTTCACATGTTTTAGATTTTTTTTCCTTCCAATAGACACAAAAAGTAATGCCTGTGGGTAAACTATAACGAAAATATGGGCCAAACATGTTATGGCATTAACATGTTGTCTAGTCTGGCACAATCTTTGGGGTAATTTTTGCTGCATCCCCCAAACAAGTTTGAAACAAGCAAGGGTTCACCATTGCAAACAAGAAAAGTTATATGGGAGCAATCAAATTTCATAATAAACAAGGAAACCTCTGACTCTTCCGGATAAAAAGAAATCGGCATCCTGAGCGCCTGATTTGGACAGGTGCAGGCTAAAATACACTAATAAATGAATAGTGTTAGAGATATAACCATTCATGTTGTCTTTTTTTATTAACTTAAACTTTTAGAATGAGTGGTATCATGACATGGTATCAAAACTCTATGTCTAAAATGTCTAAAGTTCGATCTTTGATAAACCTTCACTACAACATTTTTCATCTGAGACAACATTTAAAAAGTGTTGCCTAAAGATTGAAAAAAGGTTGTCTTTGATCTATAACAACACTTTCGGATATGAGGCAACACTTTTGGGGGCCTTGCTGATGCGGCCATTGCCTTAGATCAAAGCAACGCTTTTTCACCTCAAAAGCAACACTTTTGAAAGCAACTCTTTAAAAGCATTGCCTATTCTAAAACAAAGACAACGCTTATGAGTAGAATTTAATGCAATCATTAGGTGTTTTTTTTTATTAATTTTGCAACTAATAAAAAGAATTGCCTATTTTATTACTATAGCAACTCTTGGAATCAAGGCAATACTTTTTTGCTTTAAAAGCAACGCTTTTAGAAGTAACTCTTTAAAAGCATTGTCTATTCTAAAACAAAGACAACGCTTATGAGTAGAATTTAATGCAATGCTCATTAGGTGTTTTTTCTATTAATTTTGCAACTAATAAAAAGTATTGCCTATTTTATTGCTATAGCAATTTTTGGGAGTATTGCATATTTGACCAACTATGGCATCACTTTAAAAGCGGTACCTTTTCTATTATTACTATGGGATCAATCTAGCAGCGTTGCCTCTAATATTTCAACATATATTATAATAGACAAAAAATATTGTACTGTCTAAAAGTAAAAAAAAAAATAGTACAAGATAAATAAAAAAAAGGTCTATGCAAAAATGAAACAAATTCAAAAGAGATTCTTATTTAAAAAGAAGTGTTAGAGATATAATTATTCATGTTATCTTTTTTTATTAATTTAAACTTTTAAAATGAAAAATATCATGACAAATAGCGATAATTTTAATATGTTATCAAGTGGTTGAATATATGAATGTAGCACCTCAAATTATGTCCTTTTTATTACAACGAGATAAAGAGAAGTGTCAATTCAGACTACATATTGTTTGGTAAATTAATAATTAGCATAATTCTATACAAAATTACAACACAGGGCAAAATAATTTAAAAGAAATATGTGTACACACACAAAAAGATAACTCGGTACAAAGCACATTCTGCATTATGTTGTAGTATTTGAAAGAGAGCTGCACTTAAAAAGTGTAATATAAACAACTTGATCCAAATAATTCAATTTTATATGGGAAAGGAAACAAAAGCAAATGTTAACTAAACATAAGCTCCTGGTATCACCAAAACTTGAAAGTTGAAACCATCTTTAGAATTTGTAAAACTTAATTGTTATGATCGTATAAGATTGTCTCCTTAATCATTATCCTTGTGTATTACTATTACCTAGGACTAATTGCCTTTACACTATTGGTTAAATATATAACTTTTATTAGAATAAATAAAATTAATGGGTAAGAGTGAAAAAAGGCCAACAATCTACCAAGTGGCTGGCCTATAATCGGCTAAGTCTAACACAAAATAACTTTAAACTCAAGCTATTTTAAAAGTTTAATTTCTTTATTCGACTCGGTTTGGTCTCACAAATAATATCTTTAGACTCAATTATTTTGGAAGCTTAAATTTAATAGATCAAACCTAAACTTACGAAATAGCATGATCGACTTGCCAGGTTAAGAGAATTTTATCAAACTAAAAAATGTAATCTAAATTCTAAAATATCACTATGGTTAACGAGATTAAGCATCGGATATTTCACAAACTTTGAGAATGAAGTACTATGATTTCGCAGCTTATGGTAGCAAAATATGATTTTTTTTTTTTTTTTGGTCAGGAAAATATGATTTAATTGTTGTGACATTTTGCACGCATAGAAAGAGGAGATAGGTATTTTTGTTTTTGGGCATTTCGCTATCTTGCCTATGAAATAATGGAATATAGAAATAATGCGCACATTTGAAAATCTTTTGAATTTTTCACAAATTGATACATATCAATTTTTTTTTTTTTTTTGTTTAAAAAGAACCTTGTATGAAGCCAGCAAAACATGGGAAAATAATGAAATTTTTATTTAAACAAAAAAAATGCCCAACTATCTCACATCGATTGCTGACCCACACAAGTGAATCAAAACTCAAAAGGATAAATATGCCCCCAAAAATGAGAGTGAGTGAGAGAGAGAGAGAGCCATAGAGCTCACCCAAAAAATTATGTATAAAGTACAAATGTGATACAAATATATATAAGTATATAACTGAATTTGGATGCCATAGAGCTCACCCAAAAAAATAACAATAACAGAAGGCAAATTGCTACTAAGATGTGAATATGAGATGCCAAGTTTCAAGTATGGGGTAAAAGGGGTCCAAAATTATGAAATATGAAGTCATCAGCCCTCATCATCTATTGGGAAAGAAAAATTACAACAAGTTTATATATACAATTCTAAAGAGATGTTTGTGGGTTCCTAATTAGATTATTAGATTATTCTTCAAGGGTTTGTGGACCCCTTGAAGGATCGCCCCCCTAATTGCTCATTTATTAATTCTTTCATTAGCTAATTATTTATGTATTTCTGAAGTTCCATAGATAGCGAAATCCCCTGCAGAAGAAACAAAAGTCTAGTTACTTAAGGTTACACTTATGTTATTCAATCCTTACTCTTAATATTAAGGTAAATGATATCAACCACCCTTGAGAATTGAGATTAAGTGATATTACACACATCAACCCACTATTGGCAAAAGTATAAACTAGTCTCCTTAGGATTTAGATCATATGGCTCTCAATACACAAACACCCTTGATAACTACGATATTAAGAAATGTCATATGTAATATCACTTAACCTCATGGGAGATCAATGTAATTTATCTCTGATGTTATGAAACAAAAGTGTAACTGAAAAGGAATTGAAAGGCAAATTAAATTTACACCATAATTAGCAGAACTCGTTGGGGTTATCTTTGCTCCGGATGAGAGGGACACCGTCTTCCCTCCAAACTATACGCTCTTCACACAAAGCTTCGACCACCTCCACGTATAACCTGTGTTCCTAAGTTCAAAAATGAAAACATAAGACAACAATGAATCGCTAGGCTTTTGATTACATCAACGTAAAGGTTCATGCATGCTTCTTGTGGCAAATAAATTTGCTGAACTTTCGTTTAGGATTGAACTTGTTTAAAGATATATAAAATGCTATTACCTCCTTGAGAACCCTGGAAGCCAACTCGTCTGCAGTGTCATTAGCCAGTACAGGGATGGCACATTGAGCAAGGATACGCCCCGTGTCATAATGTTCGTCAACAAAATGAATTGTAGGACCTGAATATCTAACCAACCCAGAAAAATGAAGCACAAATACATGTCTCCATACGAAGTGTGACAATTCAAGTGAAACAGGATGAGAAGTTTGGCGAGAAGTATACCTTGCGCCTGAAGCAATTACTGCTTTGTGCACCTTCATACCATAGTATCCTTTGCCTCCAAAAGCTGGAAGAAGTGATGGATGAATATTTAATATGGACTTTTCATAAGCCCGAATCAATTCAACTGGTATAAGTTTGAGGAATCCAGCTAAAAGAATATAATCAACTTGGAAACTCCTGATGAAGAGAAAAAGTACTACGTTAATACTCAATAGTATAACCACATCTACGTGGAATATCAAAATTATTGCTTTTGCAAAGTTGCAGCTTCTTTGGCATCTCTTCTATACTAATAATGCAGATGTCCTTCAATCTAAAAGTAACACATCCACCTTCCGACACAACTTACAGTACAAGAAACGAACAAAAAAAAAAGAGGAAAAAGAATTTACACTCAATATTGTTTAATAGATTCATATTGGTAAAGAATTTCACGAAGTATACCATGTGCTTTGTTACTTAGGTTACTTAGGCACTTCCGATGTACTGATTAGGAAGACTGTTCCACATCCTGTGACAGACTTGTGTTCATGAAAACCAACCAGTCTACTAGATTTTTACTTGTAGATACAAGGTTACAAGCCAATACCACAGATACACAACAATCATAAAAGATAACAAAATAATAAGTTAAGGACATTTATAATTTATTACATATGTTCTTGGACACGTAGAAATTTCCCATAAATCAAAATTCGAGTTTCATCATATGGTGATATCCACAAAAGATGCAAATGATGATTGAGATATACACATGCAAATATGAGGATGAAAAATTAGCTAAAAAGATGTTCTTATCTCTGTTGATAAAGCTATTATTTTGCACTGAAAGGTGGAAAGCAATCAAAGCAGTAATCATATTTTCTGCAAGTGCATATTCACTTGGAAGATTTGGTGGCTCCGTCCAAGAGGTCCAAAGTGGCTATTTGAGTTAAATTTTGTTGTTTCTGAGAAAGTCTGGTATATTTATCTCTATTTTTATAGAAAAAGACATTTTTTTACAACATGGTTGATCTTGCACGTAAAGAATGTGAAAGTATTTCATAAAATTGTAATAAAGAGACAGATTAACACACTGAAGAGTAAACCAAAAAAGCAATTGCAGCAAATGAAATAAAGAAGCACTGCACTGCACCACACCTTAGTGTGTCAACAAGCTCACTTGGAGATAGCCCATCGGATCCATCCTTTACTTTAGGGAACACAACAACTGGGATACCATTATTTCTTGCATACTCAGCACCTCCACAATCTGGAATAAAACAAATGAACGAAAGAAACTTTCAGTACAACAAGACACAAAAGGCATCTAATAGAAATATTGAGTTCAGCTCATTCATCTGTAATATATAAAATAAAGTACTAAACTCTAATTCTTTTAAAAGTTCATATAAATATGTGAAAAAGAATTTTATTTAGTAAACAAAAAGTAATTTACTTTTACCAAAATAAGTTGAAACATTCAAACCCTTATCCAAGTAATCTCATTTAATCAACTATCATTGGAGAATACCAGAAACATAAAAATTAAAATAAAAGAAGCAATGAAAAAAGTCAAGGATTTAAAGCATACCAGGTTTATTTGTGACCAAAACAAGAACATCACCATGGAGTGAACCCTTCAACGAAGCCTCATGAATGGACTTGAAGTTGGACCCTCCACCGGACACGAAAACTGCCAGCTTCTTCCTCCTCACCAGCGCAGTGGCCCCAACTTTCACCTCCTTTGCTTCTTCTTCTTCTACCGTCCTCCTCACACAAAAGACCCTTTTCTTCTTTCCCTCAGTGTAACTGCATCCCAATCTCAGAATCCCAAGGTTCTTGGGCCCAACATAAGGTAAAGTATGAAGCTTTTTATGAGAGGGTAGCAGGAGTGACGGGGTTTTGGGGCAAAGCCTAGAGAGGATTTTTTGAGCTTCCATGGGAATTGTATCTTCCGAAAAGGAAAGGAAAAAATAGGAAAATGTTCAATTCTGTGTGTGAGGAGGAGCTTTTGTTGGAGTCAGGTGGGAAGGCGAAAACGGTGGCGTTTAGCGATTGAGGAGATGATCAGATGACACACAACACACAAGACTGCATTACATGTATGGCAATTTTTTTTTTAATTTGGTTTTCTCCTACAACACCTATCTTATTCCAACAGCACCAAAACCCTAAACCGTAAAACCTTTTCCGGCTTTTCACCAAAAGCCTCCGACGCCTGAACACAGAGGGAAGAAAAACGTATAAAAAAATAAAAAGTAAATAAAAAAAACCACAAGAACAGCACCTATTATCTAATAAAACTATCAAATATCAATGAAAAATTCTTCCAGTTCCAATCACTTGATTCACAATCTATTAGCATCAATATTACATACAAAATTACAAATACAATTCATCTAGCCTATTACAAATTAAATCAATCAGTTGTACATACAAAGACAATTAGCATCAATACATTAAAACAGAAAAAAAAATCAGTATAAAAAATTAATAACTAAAAAAAATCTCACCTACAGCAGAAGCAGAAAGCCAGAAACAGAGTCAGGGACGATTTTCCAACTTGGGGTCCTTGCAGTGTTGCACCGCCGCAGAGCAAGCCGCCGGCGAGAGAGAGCAGAGCTTCGAAGAGGAGCCAACACGATGACGACGGGGGAAGCAGAGACAGGCGAGGCACTAAGAAGCCAAGGCGGCCGGGACAACACAGACGGACAGAGGAGCAGAGGAAGCAGAGGAAGCAGAGGCGACCAAACACTGACGGCGCGGGGACGAAACAGAGGAGCTGGCGAGGAGAGTGACGAGTGACGACCTCCCTTGTTGGCTGCCGTTGTGTTCCGCAGTTACCGTGCGGTGAGTAAGGTAGAGAGGTGAAGGTGAGTGTTTGAGTGAAGCTGTGTTCATGAATTAACATATTTTAAAATTAGAATAAATGACCATTTATACTCATGAGATGAAAACGCTGATATTTGTATTTATGATAGTTCGAAATTAAATTTATACCTATGGTAGATGTTGTCCATGTGACAAAAGTGTCCTGGCTTAAATCTGAGCTTGGTTCGTGGGTTTTCAAACCTACATGGCACTCCCACCTCCCAAAGTCATATCTAACGTGGATGTGAACGTTGATTATCAAGAGGGGATAGGTTGAACGCATGAAATCAAAACCCTAAGTAGCTTCCCCTCCCCCCCAACACAAACCAGGATCTAGAGAATCGATATTTGTTGAATCTTATTGAGTGTGACGTGTACTCATGGTGATAAAGAATTAGGTCGTACCTCCCGTAATGTCTTTTCGCATATTTACTCCTGCTCCAAGTGATGGCAGTCGCAGTTCTTCTTCAAGTTCGAAGAAGATGAAGGCGAAGAAGCTGGACGGCAGATGCTTCTGTGGAAGAGAGTTTGCGTTGATGGAGTCTGGCACCGTTACGAACCCTAATCGATGGTTCATCAGATGTCCTCTATGGGCGGTAATGGGCAGACGCTATTGGAGTTCAGGTGAGAAAGTTTTTTTTGCATTTAAGTTGACCAATCGGTGCATTTGTTTTGTTTTGTCAGACAAGAGACTGCAAATATTTTGTATGGGTTGATGAAATCGAAGAAGGATGGGAGGGCATAGCAAGATGTTTGGCCAAAAGACAGTCAGGGAGTTCTTATCCAAGGCATGATGATGGGTTCACTGTCACTGAACCTGGGAAAAATCAGCAAGCATCGTCAATCCTGGCGAGAGGGATAGACAAATTTAGGGCTGAAATTAGGGGTGAAATTAGAAAAATTAGAGTGTTGCTTTTATAGATAGCGTTGGGTGTTGCATTTTGTTTGATCTGTGAGATGTATTTCTCTATGAAAATGTAAAATTTGTATGGAGTTGGGGTCTTTGTAAATCATGAGAGAGTGAATGTATTTTCTGATTTTGATATAGACACTTTGATGATGTTGCTGCTTTGTAAGTTCTATATGATAAATTTTATTGCTAGTCAATTGGATATATATGCACATGCAGCTATATTTTCTACTTAAAGAATTATAATTAAGCTCAATCTGTGACATAGAGACCTGATGGTTGTGGTAATGAAGTATAAAACCAGGCATAGTAGGTGATGTTCGATTAATGATAATCTTGTTCCATAACAGAGTGAGTAACAGTTATACATAGATTTTGCAACTTAAAGCATAAGCTGAAAACCAAAAAAGCTAAGTCAACAAGTGGACTGACCATGAAATAAACCAAAAACCATAGTTGATTACAGAAAAAGTAGCATTTCACAGTCAGAACAACCAAAATAGCAATGTTGTTTAGTCCAACTTAGTAAAATAAACCAACCAGTTCCCAACTAAAATTAGTGTATCAGCAATGACAATTACATCAAAATAGCAAAAAAAACATTCAAAACACAGTCTATGACATTGGTGTTGAGTTACTGCTCCCGCTCGAGATTCCATTTTTGGCTCCGCTTGATGCACCTCTCCTGCCTTGACCTCTTCCTTCACCCCTGCCTCTAACAGTTGTGCCTCTTGTTCTAGAAATACCTTCCACACCAGTTGTCGGCATGAACTGCACGAACCTTGTGGTTGTCCCTGCACTAGCACCCTGCAGTGGATTTGGGGTTGTTTGAGAGTTGTGTGTGGAAGGGATTGTGGTTGGATTCTTGGGAGATGGTGCAGATGCTTGTGGGGTATGTGCAGACGGGGGGGTCGCTTGACACTTCTCCTTTTAGGTTGTTTCTTGGCTGGTCCAGTGGTTGTTGTAGTCTGGGGTTGTGTGGTTCCTGGTGGTGGCATCGGGGGTGGAGGCTGGATTCCAAAGAACAACCAGTGTAATAGTATGAGTCGTTAAACAAATGTAATTAAGGAAATGAATAAAGGAATGAACTAACCTGTGCAGTCTGGGCTGCTGTGGAACTGTTTCCCACTTCAGTTGCTGCTGCTTCAGCCTCGGCAGCTTCTAATATCTCCTCATAGTACATTTCAGCCAGCATATCTTCATCCTCATCACTTGCAGGGACTTGGGGTGCAGCACTCCCTTCACCCATTGCTTCCTTTCTCTTCTTAGAGCTTCGCTTGTTGTGACCAGCCTACGTAAAACAGGTAATAGTTAAATTGGTACACATGAAGTTAAACATCGAATTGTAATATACTGAACACACGTGGAGGCAGTGTTTGCATACGATGGTGCCAATGCTCCTCTTAGTTCTATGAGGATCACTCTTATCCTTAGGGGCATCATTTCTTTTGTCTCTCTTCGTTGAAGGTCTTTTGATTGGCTTTTTGTACCGGGGTGGCAGAATTGGTAGGGTGTCAAGGTGCTCCCAGAACTCTTGGCTTGGAACTGGGCGCATTGAAGTCTGATATGTAGCATTATAAGCACCCATCGTGAGCCAGTTATGTACATACTCTTCGGGTCTTCTATTTTGGTAAGCTAAAGCAGCACATGCATGTCTACAAGGTAGCCCAGTCAATTGCCAGAGTCTACAACTACATGTACCTTTGCCCAAGTCCACACTGACCTTCATGAGAAGACATTGGACTTCATAAACATTTTCCGCGTCATCTCCGGTTGGAAGGGGTCTCCATTTGTTGCTCTCTCTCTTCTCTCTTTCTAATCTGCTCTGTTGAGTTGGGGCTAACCTTCCATTGTACCCAACCAAAGCCTTTTTGTTCCTTGCCATGATCCGCATTACGTAGCACCTCACTTCTTCCAACATGGTTATAATCGGTTTCCCCCTCATCTTCTTGACCTTGGCATTAAACACCTCGCAGTTATTATTGGTGTAGTTGTCCATCTTAGGGTACTCACTAAAATGTGCTCTGCTCCACTGTTTCGGACTAATCTTGTCCAAGTATTCCCAAGCCCCTACATTGATCTTTTTTAGCCTATCCATTGCAGCATTGAAGTCCTGTGTCGTAGTGGCCTTAGCACATGACCACATACACTTCTTCAGCTGCAAGTCACTCCATTTCTTGCGAAAGTTTTGCCATATATGCATGGCACAGAACCTGTGGTTGGTGTTTGGGTACATTTCCTGGACTACAGGAATTAACCCCTATAGATAACCATTAATATAAACAGCATTCAATAATCAATCTTCAACAACTGTCAACAGTTATCAATAAACAAACTTCAATGATAATAAACAACAGTTATCATAATTCAACAATAGCAAGCATGAAAACAATAATTCAATAATAATTCTTCCAGACCCTAAACAACACTAATCATTCTTCTACAGTATGCATCTAAACCTAGTTCATTAGTCAAGCATAAAAACCTATACATTGCAGAATTAAAATACATAACAGAATTAAAACACAAATATCTTCTGCATGTCCGACATGAAGTTAAACCCATTCGCCTGAAAATCTCCCACATCATCCTGAAGGATATCTAAAAACCACTTCCAACTTTCCTTGTTTTCTGATTCAACAATTGCATATGCAATGGGGTAAATGTGGTTATTTGCATCCTATCCTATAGCTGTTAATAGCTGACCCCCATAATACCCTCTAAGAAATGTGCTATCCAACCCTATGAATGGTCTACAGCCACCTACAAATCCCTTCTTGCATGCCTCAAAACATACATAGATCCTCAGAAAAGGGGATTTGAATCAGGCATGGAATTTGTGTGTATCCTAACTGTAGAGCCAGGATTAGTCTTCAGAATCTCATTAGCATAGTCACGAAGAATTGCATACTGTGCAATCTCAGATCCCTCAATCCTCTCCTTTGCCTTCTTCATAGATCTATAAATCTTTCTCTCGTTGATGAGTACATCATACTCAGCTCTGAAGAACTGGTCAGCCTCTCTCACACTCAAGTTTGGTTGAAGTCTTATTCTTTCTTCTAGCTCATCAATCACCCATTTACCATCTGCTGACTTGCAGTGATTGTCCCTACTGCAGGTGTGTTCGTTGACAAAGGTCTTAACCTGATAACTTGCTGGAAATGTCTTCTTGGCACAGTATATCTGCCAAGGACAATCTTCATCGTAGCATATAGCCTTTGATCTTGTAGAGTCACAGCGTGTGAAGAAAATGCTTCTTCCGATGTTTATATTAAACTTTCGGACGGCTTTCCTAAACTGATTTAGAGTCTCAAATTCCATTCCCACTTCCAACCTCACCTGGCTAACAGGGGCATCGGCATTACTCTGAGGAAAGATTGGGGTCTCGTCAGAATCTTCATCACTAGGTATGCTATGCAAGTCCTCTGATTCATAGCAATGATACCCAGCGTTGTCATCAGAAAAATCATCCTCATCAACTGGGACATAAAAGGTTGGAGGCTTGTCCGAATCAGGATAACGGATGAATGACTGTCCTGTAGGGGGGCCTCTTTGTTGATCTTCTCCTGTTATTTTTTGGCCGACCCTCAGCCTCATCTGAAGGATTGGTTTCATTATTCTGGAGAGTCCTGTTGGAGTCAGAAGGTGTGGCTGACTCAGGGATTTCTTGTGAAAGTGGATTTCTGTAAGGATGTGGGGTGTATTGGGTGAGCTGCTCAGGTGCAATAGGATCAGAGACATTGACCTAAGAGGGAATGAATTGGTCTGTCTCATCAGAGTGCCAAGGTTGCTGTGAAGCTTCAGATACATTGGCATCAGGGGGAGGGACTGGGTCTATCCCATGAGTTTGGGATGGTTGCTGCTCTACCTCAAGAGGTGGCTGGGAAGGTTGGGACTAAGTTGATGGTGGTTCATCCGGCTGGACAGGTGTTGGAGGAGGTTGGAAAATGTTATTTGGTTCATGTGTTGCTACAGGAGCTGGGTTGTTCTCTTGATGGGCCTCTACCATGGGCTGAGGCTCAGCACTTTTTTGGGCCTACTTGTCAACTTGGACATTACCAACTATCTCAGCATCGTCATCATCTTCCACTACTGCTAATCTTTTTTTTGGAGTCTTCTTTGGAGTTGGTACCCTTTTAGCACAGACCTTTCTTCTCCCCTTTGATGGAGTCAATTCCTTATCCTCAACTACCACAGGCTGATCCACGGGATGCTCTATATACACATTAATTTTGTTTCCATTCTTCATGGCTGCCTCATACATTTTAACTACATCCATATCAACCCTTAGCAACCTCAACCCATCATCAAGCTCCTTCCCAGGTTCTAGCCAGTAAAACTCAGAAATGGACATATATCCAATGTCCTTCAGCAAATCAGAGATGAAAAAACCATTGAGGGTATCAACGTTTACCCTCTCTATCTCCGTCACTTCTCCACCAATGTAGCTAAGCTTACCAACTGGCTCTCTCTCAAACCTTCCTCTATGATGAATGGACAGAGTTATGTGGATGGTGGCCATCCCTGGAAGTAAAATTTAACAAACCAATAAACACACATTCTCTGTAACTGATGCTAACACAAACCCTAAACAAACTACTATCTATCAATTCTGAAGGAAATACAGTAACTCATACAGTTTCATTAGGTAGCAACGTTTGTCTAACTACTTGCAACGACATATGAAATTAATCATTGGTGGGAAACGACATACCTGTGTAATTTTTCAAAGGGAGTGACCACCTCGATGTCGAATACGAAAGGAATGGTAAAAGGCTCTCCTCGCTACTCGATTCGGCGTACTCTAGTCGTCTTCTCCGGCTTCGAATGGACCAACGGCGACGACGAACCTCTACTAGGGCACCACTGATTCTCGCGAGAAATGACGTTTCTTTTTCCACTCCCTTTTGATAATCAACGTTCACATCCACGTCAGATATGGCTTTGGGGGGGTGGGAGTGCCACGTAGGTTCGGAAACCCACGAACCAAGCTCAGATCCAAGCCAGGGCACTTTTGTCACACGGACAACATCTATCATGGGTATAAGTTTAGTTTCGAGCTATCATGGGTACAAATATCAGCGTTTTCATCTCTCATGGGTACAAATGGCCATTTATTCTTTAAAATTAAGCCCGAAATTGCACTCAGTTCTATAGTGGTCCTTAAAATTAATACTTACTCAAATTTGTCTCTAAATTTATATTTTGAGACTCAAATGAGTTCCTAAGATATTTTTGGGTCATGAAAATCATAATTATTAGAACCGAATCGATAATCAAACCGTTTAAGTCACTGGATCACTGAGTTATTAGTTTAATCAGTGAGTCACTAGTTGAACCGATTGACCCGGTCCTATATAAATAAAAAACAAAACATAGTTAAAAATTTAAAATACATATTTTCACTAACATTTTAAAAATATTTAAATATTCTAAAACAATATGAAACAAGAATAATAAGTATTTTGTTAATTTTATTCTATCATAAATATTTTTATTTTGTTTTTATATTAAAATAACTATTATTTTTTAATTTTAATAATTTATTAATTAGTTTATATCTATTATACTATTATATACTACAAGTATTTATTAAAAAATAAGATTAATAGATATTATATAATTATAAAAAGAAAAAATAAGTAAGTTTATAATTAAAATTAAAATAAATTAAATAAAACAAATTATTTGTTAAAAGATATTTATATATATTTTAATTTGCAACTATATTATTAACAAGTTTAACAGCCTAGTGGTTGTAACTATTATTCCCTTTCTCTTTTCCCAGTTTTCCTTTTCTTTTTCTTTTCATGCTCCCTTCCTCTTTCTCAACTGCCAATAAAAAACAGTATTTTGTAATTGTTTAAGTAACTCAAAAGAAATAAAATAATAATTTGTTAATTTACAGAGAAATAATAAAAGATGAAAAGAATTGTAGAAGACAAACCTTCTGTGGACGTTGCCTCTTTTGTTATTGTCGTCTCCAGGGACAGATCCAGAAATGTTATCATGGGGGCCAATAACATATAAAATTAAAAAAATATGCAAATAAATTATAATGTAAGATGCATTACAAAAATATACTGATAGAGAATATATATTTAAAGTACAAAAAAATATGTGTACTTTTTACTAACGAAGTGGTACACGTCGATTCTTCATATCATAAAATTCATCAATAATGAATTGTGTCAAATCTTTCAGCAATCTTCTTTTCAATGTAAATCAAAAGAAAATTAGTAAGAAATTAATCTTCTATTTTATTTCTGAGTCTATTCTTCACAATATTCATAGGTGAAAAGATCTCTCAGTTGTAGCAGTTGAAACAGAGAGAGTTAATACCAAGCGAATCAAACGATCAATCAAAGGATATGTTAAAGACTTTTCTGTCTTCGTTAATCCTTGACATAACTCCGAAATTGTGCACAAATTAGTTAACTCAACATGATTAGGAACATCAAGTTTATAATGTTGAGCTTGCATTCTAATGTGAAATTTTTCTTGGTCATTGAAGTCACCTGGATAAAACCGTTCTACTAGTTCACATACTTTGTTGACACTAAAGAACTTATAATTATCTCTAGGATTTAAAGTTGAACTTAAAGTAAGTAATTCTACCATATTATCATTGAATCTTCCATTAAGCTCTTGCAATTGTGTATCAATTATAGCCAGAAATAAATTAACACGGTAATGATGCTCCACTGAAATTTGGTCAACCATTTTGCGAGTTCGACCTCTTCTAGGAATATGCAATGCATTCATATCAGGAACTTCAACTTCATGTTTCTCACAAAATAATATAACTTCTTTTATGAAAGCCTCCCAACTTGATTCTCTCATTCTTTGGATTAAAGTCTTGGTAGTAGAAATCAGAGTTAAAGCGTTCAATATATCTTGATTTTTTCGTTGCAAAGCTTGACAAAGATCATGACTAACTTTCAAAATATTTCTCATCAAATGCAAAACAAAAACAAATTCAAAGGATGTGATAGCATCATAAGCAGCACTAGCATCACCACGAGTGGAGAAATTACCTTCTTCCGTGCTTTTTTCAAGAACTTCACAAGTAGCATCAAACATGCATAACAAGCTACGCACAGAATTCAAATGAGACCCCCATCTAGTATCTCCAGCTCTTTGCAAAGTACCAATTTGATTAAGTCCACTACCTGTCACAATTTGATCATTGGTAATTAAGTTTGTAACATTATTTTCTTGAGCAACCCTTAACTGATCATGACGTTTAGGAGAAACAGTCACAACATTCACAATTAGTGTAAGTTTTGAAAAGAATTAATGAATATAGCAAATTTCTTTGACTGCAGAAACAAGTGCTAATTGTAATCGATGAGTAAGACAATGAATGTAATAAGCAAAAGGACAATCTTTCAAAAATAGAGCTTGCAATCCATTCCATTCACCACACATATTACTAGCTCCATCATACCCTTGTCCCCTAAGATTTTGAACATCAAGATTATGATGAGAAAGAACTGATGAAATTTATGTTTTCAATGTCAAAGAATACGTATCAAAAATATGTATAAGATCAAAAAATCTTTCTTGAACACAACCGTACTTGTCTACAAATCTCAAAACCACAGACATTTGTTCTCGCTTTGACTCATCTTTTGCTTCATCAATAATTATACAAAATTTAGAATCACCAATTTCTTCCAAATTGTTGCACGCACTTTTCTAGCAAAGATATGTCATATATCTTTTTGAACACCGGGAGATATATATTGAGCATTTTCAAGGACACCATTATTAACATTTTGATTATAGGAAGCTAAAAGCTTAATTAACACAATAAAATTTCCCCTATTCAAAGATCCAGGACTTTCATCATCGCCTCTAAATGCACATACTTGAAATGCAAGCCATCGAATAGCATCAATAGATATCTTCAACTTTAAGCGGTTATTTGCAATAGTTTCATCACTATGCCTATCAAGAACTTTGTCTATATGCTTAGATTGAGCCATTAAATCATCACAAGATTTTACACATAAATTATGGGGAGAATTAGGAATAGAACCCTCATGACATACAAATGCACAATTCACTCCATTGTTTACTTTCTTCCAAATACTAAATCTTAACTCTGAAAATGCATTTTTTCATCATTGCGAGCACCATAATGTTTACCAAACAAGTAGCAAGGCAAACAATAAGCAGCATCTTTTTCTGGTAAATATTCTAACCAACTTGAAAATTTCTTAAACCAAGAAGAAGATTGAAAATATCGACTGTGATTGTTATTACCAGAACCTGGATAGCTAATATTTGTTGGTTGGTATGGCCCAACTATTATGTATACTCTACGAATCTTATCACATTCATTGACATTATACTGCCAAATTAGACGTCGTTTTTCTGGATCTCTTTCTAGTAAAGAGATGTTACATCTCTTTCTAATCTTGGAATTTTGACTTCATGTTGATGTGTATTTTGAGTAAGATTAGAGAGCTCACTTACTTGAACTTCTTGTGAAACAAGATTAGAGGATTGACTTATTTGAACTCCAACATCATCAGTAACTTTTCTCTTAAAAAGTGCATCAATTTTACTTTGCTTTTTCATCATAAAATGTTCTAGTTTTTTTTACCTGAAAAAAGTTAAATAATTATATACTTACATAAATAAACAAAGTCTAAATATTTTTTATTAATTAAAATCAAGAACAATATTTTTTTATTAAGTCACTATCAATTTCACTAAAAAAAATAAATATGCCATTTATCTATAATATATGTGAACACAAAAAAAATCATTTATCTGTAATCTATGTGAACACAGAAAAGATAAAATTATATTATTTTATAGTAAAAAAATATGATTTTTTAATTAATAGTTTTATACAATTATATAAAAGAAATAAAAATTAGAATGAGTAGAGACATAGAGTAGTGAATACCTTTGCTATGATTGAAAACTTTGACAATTGATAGGGAAGTGAGGCTGTGACTGTGAGGGCGTGCTCCAAGAGAAGACCGAACTGGGCAACTGGCTTAGCTATGGCTGATGGCTCCAAGCCTCGAAGAGAAGATCAAACGTTTCAATGTCAAAAGAAACACCAACATAAAAGAAAGAGAACTAGGCATGTAGTGTTTATTATTTAGGAATTTAAAAAAATTTAAAAACTATTATTTTTATTTGAGTTGGACCTTTTAGTTTATACTACTATTTTTTTTTAAAAGCTGGGGTCAGGCTTTCACTTGCCCCCCATGTATTCGTTCTTGATTGTCTCCTCTCATCAATTTGCTCTTGGGCCGCCTTGGCGCCTCCTCTTGTGCATGTGCTTCTGCTTTCCTCTACTTCGTGGCCTGCTTCTTCCTTCTGTTCTACCGGTCTATTCTGCCTCTTCTTTCTCTTCATTTATTCTTTTTTTTTTTGCTGTTTATGTTTTAATTTTTGTTGTTGATCGATGTAATGTTGTTGCATGTTATTGTTGCCGCTGCTATAATTTATAAAAGTTTCGTTATTTAAATCAAATTATTGGCTTGGATATCATCATCGGAAGTCTACATAAACTAATATGAGTTTGATAGTTTAACTATTATTTACAATGATGATGTTGTTGTTACTACTATGAAAATTGAAGAAAAAGAATAGTGTGAAGAAGAGAATTGAAGATAATTGGAAATTATAATTTTTTTTTATAAATACAAAACGATGTCGTGTTGGGGATTAGGATTTTTTTCTATATAAATATAAAACGACGTTGTTTCGGTCCTTCCAATGTTAAGGATTGATGGAAATTATTTTAGGGGCTACTATGAATTTCGGAGAGCAATTTTAGGGACAAATTTGAGTAATTATTAACTTCATGGATCATTTTGAGACTCGAATGCAGGTTCAAAGACTACTTTAAAATTTAACTCCATATTTTATATCTATCTTGATGAAAAGAATACAGACATACTAACAAAAAATACAATTTATTTTTTATTTTTTATTACACTTGTTAATTTTTTATGATTATAATATAATTCTTTTCAAATTTTTTGAATAACAAAATAAAATAAATTAGATTTTTATAATTTATTTTATTTTATTATTAAATAGAATACAAGAATAATAAATTCTGTATTTCTATTTTTTATGTCTTATTTTTAGCATCTTATCTTATCTTGTTTTCAAAAACAAATATAGCTTTAGAATTTTTCTTTTCGAACAATAGGACAATTAGATCTTTTACGATGATGAACGGTAAATATGTTATGTCTTTTTGTCAATTCATGGTATAAAATAGAATAAAATAGAACAAAATAAAATATTTAGGATAAAAATTGAACATTTCATATGTTAGAAATGAAATTATTACTTAATCTAAACGTTAGAAATTAAAATAGTACTTCACCTGTTAAAAACATGATAATTAGGTCTCCAAAAAATTTGAGTTCAGAGTAATTAATCCCTAAAAAAAATACTAATTAAGTCTTTCACGATAACAAATAGTAGGTATACTATGTCCTTTCGTCAATACTAACAAATAGTAGGTATACTATGTCTTTTCGTCAATAGATAGTATGAAACAAAATAAAATTGTCTATGAATTTCATTATATATAATAACGTATTCTATTGCAACCACATGAATATGAAAACAATGCTAGTGAAACATTTATTATCTTTTAAGTTTTCATATAATTTTTATCTATTATTTTCTATTTATAACGTAACAAACCTTAATGAAATAGGTAGAATTTCATTCCAAAAATTATTTATATAATAATTTTTCATAAACAAAAAAATTGTTGTATTTAGAATATATAAGTATCATCGTTATTTTGGTCAAAATTAAAATTTTTCTTCTAAAAATATATATTTTTTTAGTTAGTGATAAAATTGGTCACTGTAAGAATCATGGTAATGATTGTACTTATCTAAGATTAAAAGTGATAGAATTAATTAAGGAAAAAAAAAGATAATAATAATAAAGTAAAAAAGGTATTTTTGGAAAAAAAATATTTAATTTTAACTAGAGGAATAAAATAAAAAAAATGTTTGAGATAAATATATAACATTTCAAAGTTAGGGACGAAATTAAAATATAGCGCAAACATTAAGAACTAAAACAACACTTTATTCTTTTATTCTTCGAGTGTTTTGAAAGTCATCCTAATTTTTGGGACAAATTTTTTATCAATAACACACCTGGACTGTAAAATGAACCGAAATATTGTCATAACAAGACCAATGTGTAATAACCAATGAACTAAAACATGTGAATTCTGTAAATTCAAAAGCTCATGTATTCTATCCAAATTCTATTCATTATCACTTTATTTAATTGCATTTCATTCCATTCAATTTAAAATTGTTGACGATCGAACTGAAATACTATCATAACAAGGCTATTGTGTAATAACAAATGAATAAAAAATTATCCATTATATAAATTCAAATTCAGAAACACATATGTTCTAGAATGAACTGAAAATATTATCAAAACAAAACTATTGTATAATATCAAATGAACCGACAATTGTGTTCATAAACAACACTGGATTTAGCAATTACATTTGATGGTTATCAGTGGCTAAGAGAAGGGGAGTTGAATCTTAGCCCCCTTTTCGCTTGATAATACTTGCTGATCTTTGAAACCAACTTAGGAAACTTTTTGTCTTTTTATCTCGTCACTAGCCACGAGATATTTTTGGTTTTTGCTCATGTGCAGTAGAAACAGAAATGGAGTAGAGAGTAGAGAAAATTACACCCAGATATATCCTGGTTCAGCTGCTAAGTGCAGTGCAGCCTACATTCAGTCTCCATCACAAACATGATGGAATTTCACTATAATCTTCCTGATTACAATCTGTAAAGTGCTAACCCAACTTACAAGGGGATTCCCATAGAATCATGAAATACAACATAGATGAACAAAGGAACTCTAAGGACATCTATGGCTTTTTCTTTTAATTTTGCACTCTCTGCCTTTTTCCGCTCTATGACTTTTTCATACAAACCTCACTGTTTGCCTTTTTCCATGAGACTCAAGACATGACAAAATTAAACAGAAAAATACTAAACAGAATACATTGAAGGAGAAAAAAATCTGTAAGCTTAGGTAGCTCTGAGAATCCAGTGCCTTGCACTCTCACTGCTTACTTCTAACTCCTTGCTTCAAACAGTGACTGTTCTCTCTTTTTATAGAAGATAGAAGCCTTCACACTTGAAGCCAAAAACCCAAGCCAACTTCTTCTTCCTTCAAGAAACAGATCCGGTTCGGCCACACAGAGAGAGAAGAGATAACCATGTAATAACCAACATGCAATTACCTCTAGTCCTTCCTTGGTCATCACTCTTCATCAATCCGAGCTCTCCATCCTTGGCTTGCTCTCCAAGATGAATTTCTGGCCCTTGATGCTTCATGATGATGATGACTTCAATCTCTGCCTCTACCATCACTTCGCCACTCTAGCTACTTCCTGTGGTGGTTGAGCAGAATCAAAGACAAGCCATGCCTCCAAGAATCTCTTCCTTGTTGGCCGAAATCTTCTTCAACCTTTTTTTTTGGTATGAAGAGCTCGAGATTACCTCACCAAATCTAACCATATTTGGTGAAAATCTCAGCCACAACATACTTTTATTTTGTTATGTTTTCTTGCCATCATCATGATGGTCTTGTAGCGTGTTCTTCCTTTACTTCGGTAGCTCATTTTTGCTTTCATGATTTCCTGGTTAATGACCGAAAGAGAGAAGGAAAGTGATGAGAGAGAATAAACTTGGAAGGAAAGTAATTAAATGAGTTAATCAATTCAAGTGAAAAAGTGCTTTTACTTCTCTTAGAGTGGCGTGTAGTTTTGAGCACATCAATCATGTCGCTCCTTTTCTCTCTCATAGTTCCCATGCTATTAACGATAATTGAGTGAATTTGAAATCCATTGCATGGTAAAGTTCTTGGATCCGTTGGAAGCAAATGAAGCTTTATTTTCTTTGCTTCATGATTTCGGACCAAACATGCTTGCCTTCAAGCAATTATATTTTGGGCTTGTAACATTGATAATCACAACTGGCCCAAAAAATATTTTATCCATGAGATCCGATGAAGGGCATAAGGCAAATGATAACATTTGCTTTCCTGATGATTTTTTTTCGGATCAAGCATGAGAAACAATCATGGGCTTGTAGTATTAAAACTCATTCTGGCCCAATAAATCAAAAACATTGTTTCAGCCATTTTTATCACAATGGTTTAGCATCAAAGTTGAATAAAAACTATTCCAATGGGCTTGCTTTAAAATTTTTGTTCTGTTCGGCCCAAATATAAAACCTGCAACACAAAATTATTAATTAACATATGTTAGATGAAAATCAAATTAATAATTTTGTAATTAGTTATTTTAATAATATTTAGTCATCACAAATATTAATTTAGAGTTTTCCAAACTCATCAACATTTCATTCCATTCAATTCAAAATTGAATAATCCAAACCTCGTCCACTTGATTCGATTCAGAAGAATAATCCAAATTACTCTCATTCAACTGATTTGAACTTGAATCATTCATTATTTTGATACGCTATTCAAATGCAGATCAAAATCTGAAAATTACAAATACGAAGAAGAAAACAAAAAAGAAAATAAAAAAATCAAAGAAAAAGAGAAGCTTTACATTGAAGAGGAAGCTTCACATTAAAGAGGTTTACGTTAAAAGTTTGTTACGAAAGTATGAGAGAAAAGGTGGCGCGACGGGTGAAGGAAAATAACTTGGTTAGATTTGATTAGGAAAATTACATGGATACGGGACATTATTGATTATTTTAAACTTAATACCAATAGATGTAAATTAGATTTTTAAATTTTAAATGAAAATACTCGTCTTATTTTAAATAAACGTTCTTGTATTATTTTTTTAAAAGAGAATCTCAGCAGTTAAATATAGCTTTTAAATATCTCAATAAAAATATGAATGCACATAATTCTTTAAATATGACATTTATCTATAAATATAGACTCTAATATTATTAATTTAAAAAAATTATATATATTTCTAAAAAAAATACATAATATTAAATGTAATAAATATATAATTTTAGATATTAAATATATAAAATTATAAATATTAAATTAAATAAAATAATTTTAAATTATTATCTCTTTAACAATAGTCGAAGTATCACTAAAAATCTCCATAGTATGTGACACATGTACACACAAATCTATTTTTTTTTTTGGTGACTAAACAAGGAAAGAAACAAAGCAAAAACTATTCTAAATCCGAGCGGATGATTCGTTGGAGATCAACACCAGGCTCAGACCAAATAACATGATTAGAGTTACTCTTGGCAACATATTTAGCCATCCAATCCGCAGCTTTATTTGCTTCTCGGGACACCCATTCAACGTGAACAAGGCAAGGACGAGATAAAAGCTCCTGAATCTTGTGAACCAAATCTGTTACTTCAGATGGATACCCACTTGTAAGCTCATGCATGATGGGCAGAATGTCAAGGCAATCTGTTTCACATATAATATTCCTCAAACCACAATCCCAAGCTAAAACCAGCCCCCTCCAAGCAGCAAATAATTCACATCTGATTATAGACCAAGGGGGAATGCTTCCAGAGCAGCCTGAGATCCAATCTCCCTTAGAATCTCTAATAATACACCCAAATCCCGCTAAATTTGAATCCATATACAAGCTTGCATCACAATTAACTTTAAAACTATTGCCTACCGGTGGTTCCCAACACAGGCAATTTCGGAGAGACCTAAAGGCATTGCTTCGATTCCTGTAAACCTGTAAGTCCTTGGCGGTAATTCTGGCCAAGGCAACAACCTTATGGTCTGTCCAAGGGTTGTCAGTGTTGAATATGTCATTGCACCTATGTCTCCATACCCACCAAAGCCCTGCACCAAAGGACGCCTCATTGTTAGCCAAGGCCTTCCGAAACCACTCTTCAAGAGCAGTACCAGCCGTCGAGTCCAGGATACTAGGATCCAACATATACCAGATTGCCTTTGATCGTTCACAGTCTCTAAGGAAATGCTCCATAGTCTCCTGCGCCTTGTTACATCTCTTACACATATCTGAAGAAGCTAAATGCCGCTTGAATCGAAAGGTCTCAGTTGGTAGAGCATCATGTAAGCTAAGCCACATAGTAAATTTGAACTTCTCTGGAATGTTTGTGTTCCACAACCAGTTCCAATTACTGTTGGCATTCCAATTTAATGTTTTCTTTAATAACCATCTGTAACCCTCCCTTGCACTATACTTTTTTGTTGCTGCAGGCCACCACTCCCACTGTGGCTCCAACTCAGTCAAACTAGGATATCTCAGACCACAAATAAACTGCTTAATCTCATGCGGAATAGGCGTGGTAAGACTATCAACCTCCTAAGACACCCCTTTCCACAAGTCAGCCACCATGAAATCTGATTCAGAAATATGTACATAAGGAACAAGGTTGCAAAGCTTACCAAAAGGAGTCCACTCATCATACCAAACTGATTTGTGGACATCTCCAATATTCCAATGAAGCCCTTCCTTGAGATGCTCATAGGCACTAACAATGTTCTTCCAGGTAGCCGATGAAGAATTTTTACTGTTTCTGTTCATTCCAGATTGATTCCTGAGATATTTATGCTTCAGAACCTGCACCCATAACTTCTCACTATTATTTAGACAATCCCATATCAACTTTCCCAGAAGCGCCATGTTAGCACAGGAAGTATCCCTAATACCTAATCCTCCTGCCTTTTAGGAGTTATGGCGACCTCCCACCTGACCAGAGGCAGCCCTTTTCCAGTCGCTTGGCCTTTCCACAAGAATTGTCTCATCAAGGAATCAATTTTATTACATGCATACTTAGGGAGAAGAGAAATTTGCATTTCATAAACTGGGATAAAGGCCATAACCGATTTAACAAGACAAAGCCTCCCTGCCTTATTCAGTAGGCGTCCTTTCCAACTGGAGAGCTTTCTCGAAATTTTTTCAATAATCTCCTGAGCCGTCTTCCTGGAAGCTCTGGCATGACCGATGTTAATTCCCAGGTATTTACCCAAATCATTGCAGAACCGGATGTTAGAGACCCCTGAGAGAACCTCTTTTCTCCTCTCCGATACCCTCTTGGAACACTGGGCCTTTGACTTATGAAGATTTACCTTTAAACCTGACGCTCTAGAAAACAAGTCCAAACAATGCATGACCTCTATTACTTGAGCTTTTGATGCCTTACAAAAAAGCAAAAGATCATCTGCAAACATCAAATGAGAGAGTCGTGGTCCATTCCTAGAAACCGCAACTGGGTTCCACAAACCTTGGGAAACTCTATGAGAGATAAAGCAGGCAAGCATTTCCATACAGAGTACAAATAGATAAGGAGACATAGGATCTCCTTGCCTCAACCCTCTCTTCGGATTGAAATTTTGGAGCCTGTTCCCATTCCACAAAACTGCCAACGAAAAGGAAGTCACACAATTCAATATAAGATCAATGGTAGCCTTTGGAAACCCAAACCGGACCAAAGTAGCTTCCAGAAAACACCAGTCTACCCTGTCATAAGCTTTTTCCAAATCAATCTTGAATGCCATGGTCCCTTTTCGAGACTTGGTGTTCCTCATGAAGTACATAATCTCTTGAGCAATGATAATATTCTCTGTGGTTCCTCTTCCTGGAATGAACTCTCCTTGCAAATGACCAATGATCATGACATTTACTATGCAAAATTGCAAATATACAAATATACTAAAATCAAAATAATTAAAATGAAGATAATACCTCACAAAGGCAACTTTGCAAAACAATGGAAGTGTCTAACCAAAAGTGACTCGGACTTTCCTACTACCTCTACTCCTACACAAGTGCATCATTTTTAATTTTGACTCCGTTGGTCTCCTCACAGTACGAATCGGACAAATAATTCTAATATGATCATACAAATGTTTAGTTCCTTGATTAGTGTCAGCTCCAAGCTTTCTTTTGTACGCTTTGATTCACTTATTGTTCTCCCTCTTGTGTTCGTGCATCATTTGCTTTAGTTGTTTGACCTTCGTTCATTATTTTCAACAGGAGTAATATGATCTTATAGTAATTTAATTAATTCTTGTGTATTATTATTCAATTGATCATTACTTTCCACAAAAATAGAATTTCACCACTGTCCATCCTGTACAAAATAAGCAATTAATAAATTCAAATTCTAATTGCACTAGGTCAAGCAGAATTTTATTTGCAGGTCTTTCAATTTTACATTTGACCCTATGTTACTCATGATAATAAAACGATATTTTTTTTTATTTTAACAATATGCAAATTAGTCCTTGAGCATACAACATCAGAGTTCATCATAACTCAATATTCTGGCAGAAAGCTATGGCCACGAACCCATGAATCTGGTCAGTTTAGCAGCTTAGATTAAAACGTTTATGAAAACTTTTTTGCTGAAATTTTCGTTTTCATTTAATTTATACTAGCTAGTAATGAGTAAATAAATTACTTATGACTTAAAAAGTTTTATTTTAACTTAATAAATTTTTGTTTTCTTTTAATTTTATTTTAACCAATCTTTCTTAATAAAACTCATACTAATGATCTTTTAGAGTAATTTTCTCAAAAAGGAAAATTGCATGGGATCAGTTATATGTTGTTGAAGCTTATCCTATGTTATCTAATAAGGATAATACACCGTCTTTGTAATTGTTTTCTATATCAACGTTAAAGTTTCTGGTATACACTGTCTTTGTAATTTAAACAGCTTTCATTGGAGCTGTATTTATGTCTATTATACATTTACATCTACATTCTTTTGAGAATTTACTGTTTTACAGCTTTGCAAGAGAGGAACATGCTCATGCTCACTAGTTGGTGATTCATGGCTTCCAACAACTTCTTCCTCCTTCTCCTCTGTTGCTTTGCCCCACATTACAGTGTAAAATCCAACTGATGTTACTGTAGCTCCAATTATGCTGCATAATTCAGAGACCATCATGTTATGAAAATAAAAAAAAAATGGTTAATAGCCATATACTATGGGAAATTTTCCAAGTATTCCGGAAATAATGGCGTTCCAGTGATTTTAGCCATTGATTTCACCTATGTATTTATTTTATGACTGAGATTAACTGCTAAAATTATTGAAGCACTAATATTTCTGGTATACTTGAAACCCTTTCCATATTATATAATATTATAGTTTTCTTTTATGTATGTGTGTGTGACAGTAATGTCTCAGAATCAGTAGAAAGTTTCTATATGATCAGTGAAAAATCACAAGAAAAAAAAAAAAAAAACCAAAAAGGAGTAGGTATCTCCAGGCATATTTCGATTAGATATATATTTTAGGGAAAAAATAAATTCTTGGTTTTTACAATTAACTCTTTTTGAGGTATCAGTTCTTAGAAGTAAACACCCCCATCCAAAAAATACAAAAAAAAAAAAAAAAGATTTTGCTTAGCTTCATTGGCAGTTCTATATATTCAACTAGGGAAATATGGGAACAATTCAAGAAGCAGAGTGGTGCATGAAGGATTCTTCACCAATGTTTCGCTTAAGGATATGTTGGCTAAAAACTGAGGTGAAAATTTTATGGATGAGTTCTGCCTGATGCAAAGTTTCCAATACATTTTTACTGGGTTTAAAATACCAACTCAAAATGCCTGTAATGTGCGCATAACAGTTTTGAATTTTATATCAACGGCCTTATTTTTGGCCTAATATTTAGTTGTTAATCTAACATATTCTCAACATTCTTCTTTGAAATCACTGTAACATACATATTCTGGTTCATTCTTTGATGATTTTATAAACAATAATACTACGTGTATACAAAAAATCAGCCATCTATTCGAATACATATTGAAATATAAATGTATTTATACACATATACTTAGTAGCTGATTTTTGGTGTGCAAGTAGCATTTTTTTCTTTTTCCAATCAAATTCAAACACAAAATTGGTAAGTGTAGGGAATATAAATTGCTTTGTTTATATGGAATTCTTCTCTATTTACTTAAGCACCATGTTCCAAAAAGAAAAAAATGAATAAAATAAAATTGAACATAATAATTACCTTCCAACATGTAGAATATCCCCAAGGAACATGATACCCATGGCAACAGCAATAACAATTGAGAGTGGCTTGAACATTGCTACATATACAGGACCCTTTAAGTGTATTCCCCATGCATATATTGCACTGCTCAAGAACTTATTAAATATTCCCTAAATATACAAAATGTATCATCATCAACACTCTTGCAGTTTTGCATAAGGCTTAAGATTTTTTTTTTTTTTCATTTTCAGGTGAAAATTGAATTTGCAGCAGGAATCTTACAATGCAAACTATGGAGACCAATGATAAATCTAGTCTTAGTTTCCAAGCACTTGGATTTGTCTCTGCTATTAAACCAAAAGCATATGCAAATATGGCAGCAAACAAGTTGTAAAAGCAGACCATAGATAGCTCATCTGGAAACTCCTTCAAGATTTCCACCTGTCAAATAATTATCATAGAATCGTCATAAAGTTCAGAAAATAAGGACATAATAAGGAGAAATTCAATTCACTAATTGAACCACTGGCCCATCATACATGTGACATTCACAATATCACATATACTATCCTACGTCTAAGAAGATGTATTTTAAAATGTTCATATTAACAAAAGTATATGTACCTGTAGAATGAACCATAGTGTGAGTAGGATATTGCCAGCTGTGAGAAGAAAACCACCAATGACCCAATTTGTATCCACTGATTCAAAGTTTCCATTTAATCGTTGAACAAGATGGAGAGAAGGGGAATCATCAGCAATAATGATGGATGGGCCTTTGTAGAATGTCACTATAAATGCACCTCCTATTGATATTATGCTTCCCACAATTTTAGCTTGGGTTGTTCTAGTTTTTACATCTATCTTTTCCATCCTTAGTTGTGGTAGTAATAGCATTGTGAAAAACAAACATAACACGGAACAAGAATGGATAATAGGGTAAGATACTAAGACAGTGATTCAGAAAGAAATTATTACCTGCATGTAATTGCAATAAGGTTATGAATGGAAAACATATACTTCTCTAAATCTTTCTGATAATCAAATACTTTCTTATATGCCAAACATGATTTAATTGCAGTCTGCAATCATAATTTCAGGGTAATATGACAACCACACTAAGGTTTAAAAAAATTGTTGTGACAATTTTCCTCTTGTATTTGTATTACATTTGAGCTAACAGTTTAACACTAGTCAATTTTTAATTGTTTTTTTCAATAAAGCACTGGCTTGTAATATTTACTGAAATATAATATCGATGTATAAGATTACCTTAAGGATGTGTGTGGTTTGGGAAAATTATAAATAATTCCTAAGAATTTTAAAATGAGAATATTATATTTTCATGTTTGGTTCAAAGTTTTAAAAATTATTCTCAAGTAAATTTAATTTCAGGAAATTAAAATACCATCATTTTAATTCTCATATTCCTCTTGAGGGATTGGCGGGGTTTGTTGTCCAAAGAATATGGAAAGTTCGATAATTTTAGGGAGTCAAAGTTACCTTATTTAAGATTTATAATTTCATATATGTAGTATTTACATTTTTTTCTAAAGTTAAGAGTGAGACTCGAATCCGAGACCTCTAAGTGAGGATGGAGAGACTATACTATTTGAGTTATAGTTCGTTGGCATACTTAGTATTTACAAGTACATCACTTATATATCTAATATTGATAATTTATTCCAACTGTAATTAATAAATACAAAATAAGATAACTTTGATTTGACTTGGACTGATTTTTATTTTCTGACCATTTTTTTTTCTTCTTTGAAACACCTTTGAGCAGCAAATGATGATTGTACAGGTAAATCCATAAATTGAGAAAGAGAAAGGAACCTGCAAATGATGGCAAGTATGAAGGTGAAAGCAGGAATGAGATTACTGATAGCTGAGGAAAGTGTGGGATTACTGTAACTAATTCCAGCATACCCCAGCATCTGTGATGAACATCTGCAAAAAATTCACAACAATTAAGGGTGAAAAGAGCCTTAATGATGGTGAATTCCAAAAGTCAACTCAAAGAAAAAGGTATATATAGGAATAGTTGACTTACCCTATGACCCCAAGAAGGGCAATTTTGGAAATGATTGAGAAACTCAGTGGAGGAACCACTCTTGATCTGCAAAAACAAGATGAATTCATATAAATCCATCAAGTGTTGATGTTTTTTCTTGGAGGGTTTGTTGCTAATTACTAACCTTCTATAGAAGAAAGTGATAGGACAGAGTACAATGGTTGAAACAGAATAAGCATATGGAACAAAGACATAGTTGCTCATGCCTCCATTGCTGGCTGCTTTGAAGAGAGTGAACAAGCCTGTGTTGCTGCATTCATTCGCCACAAGCACCACAAATGGCACCAGTTCCTTGTAACAACCCCTTCTATCCATCAAATATCTCTATCTTACTCTACTCTTGTTCACAGTTCGGAATATATGTGTTGAGTTATATGTTGTACAAAAAATAATTTATTAATTTTGTATGGAACATATGTTTTTCTATAAAAAATAAAAAATATCTGTTTTGGATTAAACTGATCCTCCACTTTCCGGTCTCTAATACTGTATTACTGTTTTCTTGTGACCACACTTTCACAACTGGACAAAGTACTAAAGTAGTAGGAACGGAAAGTGGTTACTTGAGGACACTTGAATTTGATCACTTTCAATTTTAAGATAAGAATTTGCAACTGATCCTATATATTCGATGATGATTTGCATACATCATAAGTTTTATAGTGGAATGGTTGGATTGACTTGTACTTCCTACCCTTGTTCTTTTCCTTCTATTCTTTTTATTTTTTCCCCTAAATAATCCATTTTCATTTTTTGTTTTGTTTTGTAGATTCGAGATTGTAACTTGTGATCCTAATTCATTGTTTTTCTGGATATTATTATTATTATTATTATTATTATTATTATTATTATTATTATTATTATTATTATTATTATTATTATTATTACAATAAACATCCAATTCAGTTTTTGTCTATTTATATGAAGGACAATGCAACTCTTAACTAACCTCGACATTATTATTTAGATACAATATGCGTCTTTCGTTAAAAAATATGTCAAATATTAACAAAATTAATTTCAAGATAGTTTTATTTATAATATGCGGGGATTTTAATTTAAACCTCCAGAGAATTCTATGCAAAAAAAAAAAAAAAAAGCTAATTACCAATTTTTCTGTGTTTGTCATTATAATTTCTATCTGTATTATTTTTATTGTGTCACAATATGTTATTTCATGTCAATTCTGAATTTACTGCAGAACAAAATGAAGCCTTATTAGCACTCCCCACTTACTTATTAGCACTCTTAGGAAAGTATAATATTCATAACAGAAACCAGTGTTAAGGCCATAAATGTTTCAAGTAATTAGTGCACATCATGTTTAATAGATTAATTTTTCTATTTTTGTAAGATATCCACCACCAGGACTAATGAAATGTCTTTGTCACCTAAACCTCCATTAAAAATCACGCTATATTCGTGGTGATATAGTGTTATGTATTCATAAAATTGAGGGATCGAATTCAGGACCTAATGAAATAGCTACTAAAGTACTTATTTCAACATAGCTAATGCCAAATCTTATGTTGAATTATCTATACGATTTGGAGAATTTTTTTTATTCCCGATATACCTCCAATTTTGAATTCTTGATTTGAGTTACAGCAAAACAAGAACAGAGCGGTATAAAGTACAATGATTTTTTGGTGAAGATAAAGTACTATTACTTTTAATCTATTTTGTATTTTAAAGAAGACGAAAAAATAAGGTTAGATAATATTTTCAGTAGTGAATTTAATTTGTATTTGTCGTAGTGTCACTGTTTTCTCTCTGTCTATCCTCTGGAATGGGGATAGATTAAATAGCTTCACTCCAAGCAGGGGTCTTAAGCAAAGAGATCCTATATCACTGTATCTGTTTGTGTTGTGTATGGAGAGATTGTCCTGCTCTATTAATCAGCAAGTTGATAGGGGCTTGTGGAAGCCGGTTGCTATTTCTAGAGGGGGTCCAAAAATTTCTCATTTGATGTTTGCCGATGATTTGCTTCTTTTCTGTAAAGCCAAAAAACAACAAGTTCAAACTGTAATGGAAGCTTTGGAAAATTTCTGTAAGGCCTCTGGGATGAAGGTTAATGGGGAGAAATCTAAAGCGCTATACTCCAGGAATGTTTCAGCGACAAGAAAAGAGATTTTCACCGGAGTGTCCTCCATCAGATTCGTCCAGAACTTGGGCAAGTATTTAGGGGTGAACCTTAATCACTCTCGGATGACACGCGCAACCTTCAACGATGTTCTGGACAAGATTCGGGGAAGGCTAGCCAGCTAGAAAGGGAGATTGCTTAATAAGGCGGGTAGACTCTGTTTGCTCAATTCGGTAGTGACTGCGATTCCTACTTACCACATGCAGGTATCTCTCTTCCCTAAAGGGGTAACTAATAAGATAGAATCCATGATGCGAAACTTTCTATGGAAGGGTCAAACTGATGGTAGAGGCCTGAATCTAGTTAACTGGAAAGTGTTAGTCACTCTAAGAAGTTTGGAGGTCTAGGAATTAGAGATCCTTTTTGTGCTAATATTGCTCTTCTTAGAAAGCTAGTTTGACAACTTTTTCACCATCCTGACAAGCTATGGGTTCAACTGTTGACGGAGAAATACCATTCTTCTAAGGATGATTGTTTTAGTCGGTCTCGAGGAAGGGGATCTTATGTTTGGAAGAGTATATGTCGAGTTTGGAATATCTTGAAGGAAGGTTTTATTTGGTGCATTAGAGATTTGGAACAGAATTTTTGGTTTTATAAATGGAGAAGAGAGGCGACTGTGTCAGGAGATGGATTATGTTCACATTTCTGATTCGGATCTCAGGATCTTAGATCTTTGGTCATCTGGACAGTGGAACCTTGAGAATATCTATTCTCCTCTGCATCAGTCTCTGTAGAGCAACATTAACTCTTACAACCTAGATGTTCAAGTTGGTTTAAAAGTCGGTTGGTGTTGGACTGGTGTGGCTTCAAAGGTTTATGATACTCGTAGTGGTTATTTGTGACTCAGTAAGAAGATGTTTAGTTGGAAGAATAGGGGTAATTGGCTTTGGCTTTGGCGTCAACATGTTCCAGAAAAGCACAAATTTTTGACCTGGCTATGTCTTCGGGGGCTCTTCCTACTGTTGCCTTTCGTTTTAGGAGGGGCATTTCGTACACGGATAGTTGTCCACGATGTTTCTCAGGTCAGGAATCGGTTTTACATTGTATTCGGGATTGTCCAAAAGCCAACTAGCTTGGCAAGCTTTAGGGATCTCCGATCAACCAGTGGATTTGATGAGTTGGTTCTTATATAATAGCAAACAACATCCCTTTAGATTCTTTTCTGGTCTCTGGTAGATTTGGCGTTCGAGAAATAACGAAATCTTTCATCCTCACGAGCATTGGACCACAGACAAGGTGATTGGTATGGCTTTGTCTTTGGAAAAAGAGCTCCGAAATATTTTTGAATTGCAACGACTGTGTATCCCCTCCACCATTATTGGCTCTTGGATTCCCCCTTCAGTGGGTACCTTTAAGATTAATTGTGATGCTAGCTATCCTGGCAATGGTGCTCGAGTTGGTTTTGCTTGTGTTAGTAGAGATTGGAAGAGAAGGTGGCAACGAGGCTGTCTGGGAACAATTGAGAGTCGTAGCATTTTGCAAGGAGAGTTGTTTGCTATTTGGAGAGGCTTTCTTTTAGCATGGGACTCGGGACAAAGAGACATTATATGTGAGACAGACTGTGTGGAGGCTTTTACTATTATCAATAATTTACAGGATTGCTCTGGGTTTATTGATTCTTTGGTGTTAAAAATCCGAGATATCATGTCTTGGAAATGACGTGCTGATCTCTGGTTGATCTTGAGAGATGCAAATAAAGTAGCAGACATCATGGCAAAGACTGCAATGAGGACCCTTTCTCCCCAAGTAGAGTTTCTGTTGCCTTGAAAGGAGTTTGAGAGTAGTATTCAGCGAGACTACCTTTCTTAAACAGTTTCTTATTTATTTTTTCTTTTTTAGTTGTTGTTTTTTTCTTTTAAGTCACCAAAAAAAATTGTATCTGTCTTGTTGTAATAAATGGCTAAGGAAGGCTAATAGTCTACAAAAATGAAATTATCCAAATTTGACGAAACAAAGAAATTTAATGAGAAAAAGAAAAAATATGAAAATAAGAAAAAAAAAAGGTGTTTTTAGATTAGAATTGATGGGTACTAGGAAACAGAATATTTATTATTTATTATATATTATTAAAATTAAATTCTTTTAATTAATAACATGGTTAATATGGCATATTTTTAAAAATATTTTTTATTTATTTTAGTTGATTCATTTAAATACATTATTTATTTATATATTTTATTTGACCACATTACCTAACTAATTAATTATATTAATTATTTAATTTAACTAGAATAAATAAATTAATTTTGTTTTAATTTGCATTAATTCTTTCATCTTTTTTTAGATGAGCTAGGGGTCAAAGACCCCAAGCAAGGAGGAAAAATAAGAAACAACCATCCAGGCTAAGAGGCTCTAGAGAGCAAAAAGCTAAAATAGCCTAAATCTAAAGCTAAGCTAATATTGGGAGGAGGCACATAAAAAATGTGCAGGCTAAAAGGAAGGGTCTGTCCCTTATCCCAATAAAAAATGTGCAGGCTAAAAGGAAGGGTCTGTCCCTTTTTAGCAAGTGTATTCACAACATAATTTGCCTCTCTAAGAATATGTGACCATCCGGAGATATTAAGCCGTTGGACATGAGTATTGATATCAGCAAGAATTGGTGCACAAGGATGAGTCGCAGGACAACCATTCTTCACAAATTCAAGAAGTCTGTTTCAATAACAACTCACTTGAAATTGTTTGCCACGGCAATCTGGAGACCGCGCACAATTAGTTAGAGTTTTAGTAGGATAGAGAAGTGGGATTATAGAAAAAAAGAAATTTTGAATTGTGTGAATTGTTATTATTGTTATGTACTTATGTTTGGCTTGATCAAAATTACAGCATGTATCCTCATACATGAATACACTAGGCACATAGTTAGTTAGACAAGAATGGATCAAGATTCTTAACGGAAAAGTGAGAGAAATATCCTAACTAATTGACTGATTTTTTTTCTCTCTTTATCTCACTCAGTATTATCACTAACAGCCCCCTCAAACATAAGGTAATTCTGGGAGAGACATTAAGTTTGACACAAAATTTAAGGAACAAATCCAATAATAATGTCTTTGTAAATATGTCCACGACCTGTTCCCCTGAATGAACATGCATGAACCACGTGAAGCTTTTGTTGATTAACTCTATCCCTTACAAAGTGTAAGTCCAACACAAAATATTTTGGTTCTACTGTGAAGAATTGGGTTGACTACGAGTAAAACAACACTCACATTGTCACAATACAAGGTAGGAATGATTGATGAAGAGACCTTGAGTTCAGATAACAAATTTTGAATCCAAATGATTTCAGAATTAGCAGCGGCAAGAGCTCTATATTCTGCCTCCGTGATTGATCTACTCACAGAAGCTTGCTTTCTACTTGACCATGTCACTATGTTGGATCCTATGTAGAAACCACCAGTTGATCTACGATCATCGACATTCGAGCCCTAGTCAGAGTCTGTAAAGCCAAACAAGCGCAAATCATGGCTAGGATGAAATATTAATCCATGAGAAATAGTACTTGCTAGGAATCAATATAGGCGTTTGACACATTTCCAATGGCTATGAAGAGGCCTCTGCATATATTGAGACAATTTATTTACAGTAAAGGCGATCAGGACACGTTAATGTTGCATATTGAAAGGAGCCCACAATGGATCTATAAAGGGAAGGATTATCAAATTCATCAGCACCCTCTTTGGATAATTTGATAGAGGTGATTATTGGTGTTGGAACACCTTTAGACTCTCTAATACCAACTTTTTGAAGTAAATCAGAAATATATCGAGTTTGTGACAAATGAATACCACTAGAACCTAACTTGTGTGCTTCAATTCCTAAGAAGAAACTAAATTCACCAAGGTCCTTGAGAGAAAATATGTTATTCAACTGAGTGATAGTAGATTGTATAATGTATAGCCATAGAATAATTTCCAGTTATTAAGATGTCATCAACATCCACAAGAATGTATAAAATAAGCTTTTCATCATGCTTAACAAACAAAAAATGATTTGACCTTGTCTTTAAGAAGCCGAATTGAGCCAAAGTGGTGGATAATTTAAGAAAACATGACCTTGGAGCTTGCTTGAGTTCATATAAGAACTTATGTAATCGACAAACTTGAGTACTATCACCTTGAATAAAGTCTGGTGGTTGGTTCATCAATACAAGCTCTCGTAAATCCCCATTTAAAAACATATTGCTGAAGTCAAATTGGCGAATTTGCCAATTATTCTTCAATGCAATGGTAAGCACTACACGAATTATTGTGGGTTTAATAACCGGGACAAAAACCTAATCATAATCAATGCCCTCAATTTGATTATTACCTCTGGAAACTAAGCGGGATTTATATTTCAATATGTCACCATTTGGGCATTTGATGGCATAAACCCATTGACAACCAATGACTTTGGAATTTTTTGGTGGATTAACAATACTCCATGTATTTGTTTTAGAGAGCAGTAAATTCTTCAATCATAGCTCGGCACCAAGGTAAAGATTGTAAAGCCTGATTAATGCTAGTAGGAATATTATTAACTAAATCTGGTTGCGTGTGAGTCAAGGCAGTATATAATTTTGGTTTTGTAATACCAGATTTCAATCTGGTTTGCATAGGGTGTTTATTTGGATTAATTTGGTTCTTTGGTGCACTACCAAACTGGATTTCTATACCTAACATTGGTATGCTATTAGAATGAAGCTTAGTATGTAAAGGGGTAGCTAGATTTTGTGAAGATGAAGTAGGAGTGGTAGATGGTTGAGGTTATTCTACTGACTGAGGATGACAGTGTGATGATGTGGAGTTGTCATGATGAGGAGGATGAGTATAGATGAGTTGAGGAATAGGGACAATTTGGTGGGTTCTGAATAGAATTATTGGAAGGAATATATGCAGAAGCAATGCCTAGGGAAAATTCTAAGGAAGTATGGGGAAACTGATTTTGTGTTTTAGGTGCTGGTTCAGTTGCAAATAATTCACTATAAGGGAACCTTAGCTCGTCAAAAATAACATGTCCAATAATAAGATTCTTACCACTTTTAGTGAGGCATTTATTGCCTTTATGATGGGAAGCATATCCTAAGAAAATTGAAAGCTGAGACCTATAATCAAGTTTTGAAACTGTGTATGATTTTAAACAAGGAAAAGCAGCACAACCAAAAACACTGAAATGAATAATCTAGATCATGTGAATGCATCATTTCAAAAGGACTAATGTTGTTAGTATTTGGAGAAGGAAACCGATTAATAACATAAGTAGCACTAAGAAATGCATCATCCCAATGGTTTAATGGAAGAGAGGCAATAACAGGCATTGCCAGGCCTATTTCAGTGATGTGGGGATGCTTGCGCTCATGCCTTTTATTTTGTTGGTGCATAAGGGCATGAGAATCTATATATGCTCAATATCCTAATCAGCAAAAAAGTAGTAAATGTGTGTGGTAAATATTTTCTACCATGATCAGTCTGGAAATTCTTTATCTTATATCCAGTATGTTTTTCAACATGAGTTTTGTATTGAACAAAGGCCTAAAATGCTTAAGCTTTAGTATGTAGCAAATAGATACATGTATAACGAGTGAAAGCATTAACAAAAGAGATGTAATAATTAAAACAATGATATGATGTAGTCGGAGCTGGGCCCCAAATGCAACTATATACCATTTCTAAAGGTGCGGAGAAATTAAATGAATCAGTAGAGAAAGGAAGAAAATTCATTTTAGCATTGCAGTAGAATTCACATACGTTTGAAGAAACAATTTTAGAAGAAGAATTCATATTGCATTTATTCATTACATTGAGAATAGCCTTGAATGCACAATGTCTAAGCATGTGGTACCAAAGTATGTAAGGATCAAATTTAGCTATGAAGGCCTGAGGTACAAGATTACTGAACTAAAATCAAAGAAAGAAAATTTGCTATTTTTGTCACAAACAGAAGAAAAATTAGAACAAATAACATTAGGCGAAATTACAACCACACGATCAAAAACATAAATTCCTTGTTTAGGTGTGCCCCCGAAGAAGCACTTCCTGAGTTTCTTAAGATTTTACAAAACAAGTATCAGCATGAAATTCAAAGTAGCAATTATTATCAGCTGTAAAATTTTGAACACTCACAAAATTATGTGTGATTTTAGGTGAAAGTAGTAATTTTATCTGATAGAAAAGCTTTATGTGTATCAAGATTAACTAAGAATGATTTTTCATAATGTGAAATTCTACTACCTTTGTCATTACCTAACAAGATTTGATCTGAGCCAGTATATTTAGAGGATGTAAGCATATGATGTGCATCACCAGTGATATGGTGACTTGCACCAGTATCTGGTAACCTAGAAGAATCTGTGAGAGTTGATGGAGTGGCTAAATACGCTCGTAGGGTATGAAAGATTGATGTAGGAGGTTAAGGTTGTGATGCTATTGATGAATTTGATGTAGAAGGGACATGTTGATAAGAAGAAAAAAAATGATGAAATCATCTCATAGCTGTGTGGCCAAATCATTGGCAAATCTGGCATTGAGGTCTAGCATCCATAGTAGAGAATGTACCTCCTCTACCAAAAGATCTTCCACCGCGTCCTCTCCTGCCACCAAAGGAATTTTGACCAGTTCCTCTACAAAATTGTGATGGAGCCTGAACATAATTTGCATGTAGAGCCCTTAATTTTGTCTTTCTAAACCTCTCTATCATTCCTTCATGTGCAAGTAATAAACCTTCAATTTCAATTAAGGACAATGAATTAGATTTTGGCATGACAGAGGAAATGTACATGGCATAGTCCTCTATTAAACCATCTGTAATTGCAGCAAGATGAACTTCTAAACAAACTACATGTCAAAGAGAAGCCAAAGAATCAACTACTATTCTGATCTTCTTGAGGTATTCAGTTGCAATGATGCCTTGCTTGCGAATAAGCTTGAGTTGTGCTTTAAGTTGTTGCACACAAACCTTAGAAATTTCGGTAAAATATTCTTGAATTCTTGCCCAAAGTTGATGTACATATTTAGAATCAAGCATTTGATTCTTGAATGAGATATCCATAAAATTGAAAATTCATGTCATTAAGTTGTGATCTTTAACCTTCCATTCAATAAAGACAGCAGATTTAGTACCTGTAGCTCGTGCAACATCATTCTCGAATTGTGACGGAATTTTTGAGGGATCAAGATGATTACAAATCTTATTGGCATGAATGACGTGAAGTGAAAGCTTCTGCCCTGCACTATGATTATCATCATTGAGCTTATTGTCAATGATTGGAGTAGAAAGAGAAATGATGGAGGTGGGGGACAAAAAAGGGATGACCTTCCTAAGCTCTAGATACTATGATAGAGTTCTAGTAGGATAGAGAAGTAAGATTATAGAGATGAAGAAATTCTAAATTGTGTAAATTATTATTATTGTTTTGCTTGACTTGATCAAAGTTACGGCATTTATACTCATACAGTAATACACTAGGTAGAGTTAGTTAGACAAAAATAGATCAAGATTCTTAAAGAAAGAGTGAGAGAAATATTCTAATTAATTCACTTATTTTTTCTTTCTTTATCATACTCATATTATCACTAACAATCTTATATACTTTGATTAATAATTTTTAAAAGTGTTATAATTAATTATTTATTTGATTTAATCCAGATAAATATTAAATTATTTAATATTTTATCTGGTCATATTAACTATAACTAATCAATTATATTTATTATTTAATTTGACTGGAATAAATAAATTTATTTTATTTTAATTTACATTAATTTTTTCATCTTATATATTTTGATTAGATTTTTAAAGTGTTATAATTTTTACACGGTATATTTATAGGGAAATATCCTATCCGACTCCTAATCTTTTTTTCGTGAGACATACAACACCTTAACCAATCTTAAATCTCAAATAAAAGGACCTCCACCCATTAAAAAAAATGGACAAGATCGACTTTTGTTACTAGATGACAAATGGTTGTCCGATGACGTGTTAGGTAACAGTACCAAGTGTCAACTCTAAATAATTGCAGGGACTAACAATCTCCCTCTCTAATGCTTCTGAACCACTATCATCACTATTCACTACCTATTTCCACAATTTTAAAACTCTTCCTGCATTAACTTTGGCAATATCAATAAAGCTAGTAATCCATACATCATTAACAATTTAGCATACACTTCATATGTATAAAAAGAAAAGATTTGGGAGCAATTGAAGGTCCTCGGCGATGAGCTTGAATGCCTCACCAAATGCCACGTGGGACTCTTGTTGGGTGGAGTAGTAGCACTAGCTGCTGGTAGCACTTGTAGAGGACAAGGCAGTGGAGAAGGGCTTAACACTTAGGACGGCGTACCAGTCCGAGAAGATTTGGGGCGAGGCGGTGGGCGCGCTTGGCGTAGTTGAAAACGGCATTTAGGTCTATGGAGGAAGTGAAGTAGGATAGGGGTAGCTGAGCTCTAGTTCAGTGAGCTTGAGGGAGAGATTGGGGGCGAACTATTGAGGGAGGTTGGGTGAGGATGAGAAGGAGAAGAAGAAGAGGAAGAGAGAATCACAGTGATGGTGGCTGCTGATGGCAAACTGAGGGAGAAGATGGTAGTTCTGGAGATGACGCGACAGAGAAAGAAAAAGAGAAGAAGAGGAGGAAGAGGATGGAAGAAGAAAAGAGAGGTTGGTTCGATGATGGTGGTGCGATGGTAATGGTGATAAAGATAAAGTTCAATGATGATGGTGACTAGTTGAAGAAAAAGGAAAAAAAGAGGAGGAAGAAAAGGGGGAAGAAGTGAAGAGAAGAAGAGAAGGGGTTTTTATTTTTTGTACAAGGACGGATTTTTAGTCCCTACAACCATTTAAAGTTGACACCTGACGCTGTTAATTGACGTATCATATTCAACCTAACACGTTAGATGAGCAACTATTTGTCAACCGATAGTAGGGGTCGATATGTCCATTTTCTTTGATGGGTGGAGGCCTGACAGAAGTTTAAAGATGATTAAGATGCATTATGTCTTACGAAAAAAAGGTTAGAAATCGAAAAGAGTATTTACCCATATTTATAAGATCATATTTATATATTTAACTTATTTTATTGAGCCAAACAATTATAATTAATTCAAACATATGTTATTTGATTCAATTTATTGTCACATTAATATTTAAGTCATTGTTTATAAAAAAATCCTCTTCATTTCCTTTTTTAATCTTAATCTTTATATTTTTATGCACAGTTTATATTTTTTATTTTAATATCAAATCTAAAATTTCTATTAATATTTTCTTGTAATTTATTATCTAATTATTATATGTTCATCAGCAATTATATGGTCACGAATATTTTTTTAACCTAATTTCATTCATTCTTTTTTTTTTTTATCTATTTCTATATTTTATAACTTATTCATTGTAAAAAGACATTGTAAAAAGACATATATATTGGAAGACGATCCTATTATTTTATTAATTGCTTCTCCATTCAGTAATACGTTTTTTTTTCTCTTACGAAATTATTATTTCTACTCTTTGATTTTTTTTATAAACTATAAAGCATTATTATTTGTTATTATTAAAGTATTATTAGAGTTGTTAGTAGTTGAGAGTTAAGTCAGTAATAGCTAGTAGTTAGTAGATGGATATTTATAAAGATACTTATTAAAGTATTATTAGAGTTGTTAGTAGTTGGGAGTTAAGTCAGTAATAGCTAGTAGTTAGTAGATAGATATTTATGAAGTTTGTTGAAAGTATAGCATGACTTTTGTATCATGTAAAAAATAACTTCAATACAACTTCACATATATTATTATCTCTTTATTCTGTTCTTTCTCCCAGAAATTTAACATGGTATCAGAGCCATGGTACCCTCCTTGATGAAGAGGATAAGCCATTAGTTTTTTTGTGAAAAATCACCATACTTTTTCTTTAAACCCAAATAATCAGTTTTCATTGTCTTCTTCCTTTCTAATGGCAGAATCATCTCCTAACCTAGCACAAAATCCCACTAGTCCTTTCTATATTCATTCTAGTGAAAATTCAACTTTTGTCACCCACTCTGTTCTTTCTCCTCTACACTAATGATCTTCTGTTTTCAATAGCTAGTGTTGTTTTGGTTATATCATTTCCTCTCTCTTTCTATTACCTAAAATTATGGTAATTGAGACCTGCGCTTTCACGAGTCTCTCAAAGTTTGTTGTCATCATCACTTTTTCTTCTTTTCTCTTTTTCCCAAAACACTGCCTGTCGTAGCGGCCTTTCCGACGTCTCCTTTTTTCTCTCTTCTTTTTCTTCCTTGGTTGTCTCACTCTCAAACACAGAACGAGAGAAGTAGCATTGTTTCTTCCTTTTTTTTATCTATCTGTTCAAAACACTGCCGGTCGTCGCGGCCTTTCCGACGTCTCCTTTTTTTTATCTTCTTTTTCTTCACTGGTTGTCTCACCCTCAAACACAGAACGAGAAAAATAGCATTGTTTCTTCCTCTCTTTATCTATCTGTTCAAAACACTGCCAGTAGTTGCGGCGTCCCCGACGTCTCCTCCCCATTTTTATTTGTTTTTATTTTTATTTTTATTTTTTTTCTCTGAGTTCAACAGGTCAAAAATAATTGGCATCCGCCACCAAACGCATCTTCTTCCTATGCGTCATCGCATCGCACGCATAGTCTCTTCTGCGTCACTTCACGCCGCTCACAGAAGCCCTGTTCATCGTTTCTGTCATGACCAAATTGCGGCCCACGCCGCACCGCCCTTTTTCTTTGTCTTCTCTACGTCTCGCGCCACAAGCCTCTTCCTATGCGCTGCATGCCTCTTCTTCAACCATCTCATCGAAACTTATCCAAGTTGGAGATTATTGACATGTTTCATCCACTAACTTGCAGGGGCATATTAAAATATTATTAGAGTTGTTAGTAGTTGGGAGTTAAGTGAGTAATAGCTAGTAGTTAGTAGATGAATATTTATGAAGTTAGTTGAAAATATCTTTATAAATAGCATGACTTTTGTATCATGTAAAAAACAACTTCAATACAACAACTTCACATATATTATTATCTCTTTATTCTGTTCTTCCAGAAATTTAACAGTTATTATATTATACCTCTTGAATTTCTTTTATTTTGTTCCTATTTACGTAAGTTTTTATCATTTTTTTATTATAAATTTTACCTTTTTTATTTCATACAAGTTAATTTATCATAACTCTTCACTTATTAAATCTTCTTAATCTTTAAATCATATTCATTAGATGCTTAATTTCATTTCTGATATGAAATATTGAATGATGAAATAAGATCAATGAAGACTATTGTATCCCATCTTCTTTTAGTAAAATTTTTATTATCTATTTTGAAATAGAAAAAGACATTATAAATTATTTTAGACCAATAAATTTGTCATTATTGTAGGGAATTGTAGAATTTTTAAAAAAATTATAATTATTTGATGGTACTTTATTTAGTCTAATATATAATTTTTTTAGTCAAATATTATCCTGAATTTGTGTTGGACTCGAATATTTTAACAAAAGACATTTAAAAGGGTATAATCCATCTTAATTAAAAAATGAATAAATTTAGATGTTTATTACAACAACTAACGTCTTGGACTAAGATAAAGAAATGGATCCAAGAATTACGTAAACAAAATATTATTTTGGAAGAGTTTGAAGATGATACATTTAAATATTGAATAAAATTTTATTGTATTTATTCTTATTATTTTATATTTACTATTTTTTGTTTGAAATTTTTTAATATTGTTCCTTTGTATTTTTATATTTAAAAAAACATAGTCTAATATATTTGTTTTTTGGTTTAATTATTATTTTTTACAAAAAATATTATTAAATTAAACATAAGTTAATCTTTAATTAAAAAGTTATGTTGATTAGAACAAGTATTAACCGTATTTTTTTATTTTATTTGTATATTAATATAATTAATTAAAAATAAATAATAAATATAATTAGAAAATAATTAAAAGAATAGAATGTTCCTAATTACTTTAAAATAGATAATAAAATAAATTTTAGGTTATTATTTTATTTAAATTGTTAATAATTATTGGAATAGTCATCTGTGAAAGCCTACTATGGAAATTTAATTTGAATATGGAAACAAAGGAAGTGTTGGACTCGCGTATGGGGAGGAGAGGTGTTTCACCTCGTTGTGAGATCAGAGGAAGCAGAACTCACACCTTGTGAGTTGTGTCTCTCAAAATGTAAAAAAAAAATTACTTAGAACAAGAAAAACGGAGGGTCCGAATTCCACGTTTCAGATTTCAAACTCCATCAACTGCAAATCGGACCATGCGATTTGTGAAGCAAAATTTCATAACCAAAGAACTCGCATGGTCCGAGTTGTGTACTCTGAGTTTTTTCAATTTTTAACACAAATCGGACCTTCCGATTTGTATAATCTGAATTTTTTTTAACTTTTTAAACATAAATTGGAGGGTGCGATTTGTGTACTCCCACAATTTTAAAAAACACAAAAAATTACCATATTAAAATATATCACTTATTTTATTTTCATATCAAAAATTTTTAGCCGCGTGCTGTTAGCTCTTGTAATGACATCAAAGATTCTAGAACACTACAAAAGAGGAGTTTGGACTGATATATCATGAATTGGTAGTGGTAATAAGGACTTGAAGAATGTGTTGGAGGATGGTATGCACTTAGTAGTGAGAGACCCAACTTTTTTCTAGGAGAGTTTATAGATAAGGGAGGCGTCCTTCAAGATAAATTTCCGAAAATGTATAAAGTTTCTCTTAACAATTTTAGATTTTTTCATTCATATACTTCACTCATTAAATTCATAAACCTATGAAGCACGGACACTTTGTTGAGTTGTCGTGTCTGCATATCGGACACATTTCGAACACGACACTCACCGACACTCGTCCGACACGCGTGTCTGCTGTGTCCAAACCGTGTCTCAATAAAAAATAAAAAAAAAATTTTCGGACACACCTAAATACCATCACGTGTCAGCATGTCCGGTCTTATTCTTAATATATATTCTTAAAATAAATTTAGATATAGTATATATTATTATTTATCAAAATAAAAAATATTTTAAATACTTAATATAATTAAAATAAGACATTAAAAATAATTTAAAAAATTAATTTATATTTTAATATCAATAAAATATTAAAATATTATTACGGTTTATCTAAAATATACTTTATATTTTATATGTATATGTATCCCTGTGTCATGTAAGATTTTAAAATTCGCGTGTCGGCATGTCCTGTGTCGTGTCATGTCCCATGTCCGTGTCAGTGTCCGTGCATCATAGCCATAAACTAACAACAAAGTGCATTCAAATTTTACAAAATATTACAACAAAAAACACTACAATTGAAAGCAAAACCAATACTAACAAATGAAGAATCATTTTTTGACTCCTAACATCATCTTTCAACTTTGTTAGTCTTTAGGCAAAGTTCAGCTTCAATTAATCATTTTGATTAATAAATGTTGATATTTTGAAACCTTCATCTTGTCTAATGTCATGTCCACACAAACAACCCACACTACTTTTTTTTATTTGTCTGAAACAAACAAAATATTTAAATATGCTGTAGAAACAAAGAAGAACTAACAACTTAACACGACACCAACAAATTAACTCACATTATATTAGGGCAACCAAAGAAAAGTTAGTTTGAATTCGAATCTATCCTAGACCATCGCAAAATCGGATGGCAGCCACAAGCATACCGTTATGGCATGCACGTTGTGTTTCCACAGTTAGTAATCTTCGCCGAGAATCCAATCGGAGGTGACTTTATCAAACTGCCTGCAGTAATGCTCTCACCTTCCATCGTAGTTTATCAATGTCAAATAACTGCAGATGATCAAAGAGCTTCAATTAAGAAGAAGAAAAAGAAAAGGAAGTAGAAGAGGAACACAATCTGAACATTGGGAATGAATTAGGGTTTTATAATGGGAGAGGGACCAAATTGGGTTTAATTATAATTTTGCTAGGTTATCTAGCCGTTGGGAACTTCCAACGTGGCAAAGGAGTGCTACATCAGCACTCCGTTAGTTGAGTCAGCACCAGAAGTGATCTTAGGAACCACTATTGTGTCCGGAGCTAATTCTAAAAGACCACTATAGTAAAATTGGAATTTTAGGGACCAAATTGCGTAATCTGCTGAATCTCAAGGATCATTATATGAATTTACTTGAATTTCAACCACAGTCTTTATTTCATCAATCTTTGGTCCTTTCTTAGTTCATCTTAGGTATACAATGAGAACAATGGCGGCAGCATTAACCGGGATAATAGTGACTTCGATTCCAAAGATACTCCAGTAACAGCGACATCAATAATTCTCACAGCAATAACCAAGGTTACAACAAAGTAGAGAGTTCAAATTCAATGGAATCGGAAATGGAAACGAATTCAATGGAATTAGAAATAGAGATAGCTTACAATAAAATAATGAAGCAGCAACAACAGGGTTTTTGGGCAGCTCCAACGTTGGTTCCCAGTGACTCCAACGGCTACCCACAGAAGTAGAGGCTCTGGCAATTGCGAAACCAGAAGCAGGGGTAGAATAGAGCAGTATAGAGCAAGAGCTGCAGTAGCTTCTTCTGACAATAGCTCCTTTTCCGACGAGCTTCAATGGTGGCAGAACAGTGACTCCGATGGTGGCACAGAACTCACCAACGAATCTGGCAACGATGGAGATCCTTTCTTCCTCTCCTCTGCGTGTATTTCTGCAATGGTGACGGCTTGGATAGCAGCGGCAACGTCAACCCAGCAGCAGCGACGGCATGGCGGTTCGGCGCTGATGGAAGCACGGCGGTGACGCAATAGAGTCTCCCTCCTTCCCTGGTTGCCATTGTTAAATATGGCTTATTTTTTTAATTTATAATTAAAAAAATTCTTGAAGAAGTCATGCTTGTTGTCTGTGTATTTTAGTGTATTTCTATATACTGTTTTGAGATTTATATACTATTTGGAGACGATGATAATGGATTAAAAATATGGATTTTGAATATTTTAAGGGGAGTTCGCCGGGGGTTAGGCGAACTCTATATAATTTATAGAGTTCGCTGAGAGTGTGGCGAACTTGCCAAATACCAAAAAAAAAAGACTCGTATTCTGGTAATTAAAGTTCGAATATGAGTTTTGGGAAAATAATCATTTTCCATATTTTATTTCGGAAAAAAATTTCTTAAAATTAGAGATAATATAATTTATTTTATTTGTCTATAAAATTAAAATACCAAAATTCTAAAATCTCAATTATTTAAATTAAATCATATAAAATTCTTATTCTTTTACAACTACTAAATTTTTATAATTTAAATATAGAAAATAATTCGATAATATAAAATTAAATAAAATTTCTATTTTAATTATTAAAACTGGAATGTAATTACTTTTTATAAAATAATTTCTAAAAATAAAGTCTTTAATAAATACATAAATTTAAAATTAGTTCATGATGGTTATCAGTGGCTAAGAGAAGGGGGTTGAATCTTAGCTGTTTTTCTACTGAATATAACTTCTGCTTTCTCCAATCAATTTAGGAGATATTTTTACTTTTGTCTCGTAACAAGAGGAGAGACATTTTCATTTTGTCTCCTAAGCTACAGAAACAGAAAAGGAGTAGAAGAGAGAGAATCACACCCAGATGTATCTTGGTTCAGCTGCTAAGTGTAATGCAGCCTACATCCAGTCTCCATCACAACTATGATGGACTTTCACTATCTTTTTCACAATATTACAAACACCAATACTTCCCTAGAATCTATCCAATCCTATCTGGGACAAATCTAAATTCTAACTGTAAAATCCCTAAAATACCCTTACTCCTCTTTTTTTCAAACCAAACCCTAACCCTCTCCTAACACACACACACACATCGCGCTGAGAATGAAAGAAAGAACAAGAGAGAGGGAAAACAGGGAGGGAGAAGAAAGGAAAAAGAGGGGGAGAAGGAGGATGACGCCGGTGAGGGCCACGCCGCCGTCGCTGAGGGAAGCCTGAGCAGAGAGAAGAGAACGTGCGAAAGAGAGAGAGAGATGCGATGAACAGAGGAAGGAGGTTCCATCGCCGTCACTGCCAGAGCCCTAGCCGTCGCGGTCGAAGCCAGCCTCGCCGTCATTGTCGCGATTGCAGATTTGGAGTTTCGAAGAGAGAGAAGAGTTCGCAGAAAGAGAGAAATGCCAAGGAAGAGGGACCGTCTGCTGCTGCACTGTTCCTGTTGTCGTTCGGATGTACCTGAACAAAGCCATTGTCCTTGCCGCCGAAGTTGTTGGTGCTGCTGGAGCTGAACCGTTCCTGTTATTATCCCTGTCCAGCCTTTTTCCTTGATTCTGCTCTAGCTTTCATGTCCTATTATGCCACCATTTAATATGTCTTGTCCTTGTTTTAATTCGACTTTAGTTTTGCCCTGTTTTAGATTCCCAGAACTATCACCAGCTCCATCTTGTCACTACTCCGGTCAAAATTCTGCGCTCATTCGTTCCATTCTACTTCAATCCTCCTCACCTTGAATTTGGCACTCCGGGTTTGGTATCTTCAGTCCTTTGGGACCACGTTGTGAGTAGGCTTTACATTTATAACCGTTAATCTTTTGGTTTATGCTATTCTAAAGTTTTAATTATATTTATAAAACTATTGTTGAAGAACTTTAATTTGATTAAAATAATTGATTTATTATAGTTGAATAATTATTTTTAGGTTTAATTACTCTGTTGGTCCCTATAGTTTCGCGAAATTTTCAATTAGGTCCCTATATTTTTTTTTCTTTTAATTGGGTCCCTATACGTTAATTTTTTTTTTAATTTAGTCCCTATTAACGTTAAACGTCAAAAAAATGTTAGTGAATTGTGAAATTACTTTTATACCCTTAGGGACCTAATTAAAAAGAAAAAAAATATAGGGACTTAATTGAAAATTCGGTAAAACTATAAATATTCAATGAAAGATATTCCTATAATCCCTTTTATTTTGTCACTATCATTCTTTTGTTTATTTATATACAAATTGTACCAAAAATACTTTCTCTTTTTTTTTTTCCGACTTTCAAATACCTTATCTTAAGAACCTAAAAAAAAGAATGGATAAAATGAAATATAAATAGTAGTAATAAGTATATATAAAATTCAGTTTTCATCTTTCAAGTATTCATTATGATAATGCATCCAGTTTATATAATAAACTTTACATTAATACTTAAGAGCATACTTACATCTAGTTTGGAATTGGAGGAATGCATCCACCAATTGATATTGTATACAAATAAACAATAATCGATGTAAAATAAAATACTACAATTTTGTATGCGCCCTTTAGCAAATGGGCAAAAGATTATCACTATGAAAATTCATGCTATGCCTAATGAATGAAAAATTGGGTGACTTCAATTCAATAGGTAACTATTCATGCCTGTCTAAGAACTTCTCTATAACGACTGAGAATGCCGCAAAGCCAGCACAACCAGTACATGCTGCTTTTGGATCACCTACAATCACAAAGCAACACCAAAGCATTTTGCATTAATCTTTCGCTTCTTTTCCTGGATGAGGTTCAGACAAAACACGGAAAGAAACACCATTCTAAATATTGGAATTCATGAAGATGAGTTGAGATTGATATAGTTTTGTCATCAGTGGATTTACCTATCAAATACTTGTACGGAAGGAACCATGGTGGTCATTGATCAAGGGTCTTAAAAATGTGAATATTAAAACTTAAGTGCAATCACATAGATTGGTTATTAACATATTCTTTGCATGGTGCACAAATTCTTTGAAAATATAAGAATGTCTGCTATTCCTTTAAGAATGATAGATTCTATTATCAGGAAAGAATAGCTTAGATACTAATAACGCTTTGAATTTCCAAGATTTATTTGAAGAATTTCTCTTAAAAAATAACTGACATTTGAGAAAGGTGCTGACTAACATTAGTAGAAACAGGAGATGCAATGCAATTACATCAAATATCAAAGCATTATTAGTAATTTACAACAACCATTTGTAATGTCTTAGCAGAGAAAAACAAAGAAAGGAGGCAAAGAAGGGAACAATGTATTCTAACCATACATTTTCAAGCTCCTTCTCACAAGCTTCATCACATAGTTTCGGCCTATCTTTCGGGGGCAAACCAGCTCCTTTGGCTTCCAATGAACCAACAAAGAGGCTTGAGATTCCCAAAGCCAATCCAAGAAAGTCTTTGCGGGAATTGGTATTAACCATAGCAGCACATTCAGTTGTATCTGAGGCCTTTGCTTTTACCACCGATCTTCGGTATTGCAGAACCAAGCATCGACGCCTGTCAGCAGCAATGCCTTGAGGATTGCAGCCCAAACTTTTACAAGTAGAACCCGTATGCCTCTATGACAATGATCAATTAAACTCATAATCAATTAATTATAGATAACTTACATAATCAAAACTCATAATCAATTCAACTCTCTCAAAGGCATTTAATCAAACACCTTATCTCCAATCTCACCTCTTTCCTTATTTCTAACATAATCAATTAATTACAGATAAAATACATAATCAGAACTCATAATCAAAATTTTTTAGCACAATCAAAACTAATTTTAGTAAACTAAGCTTCACAATTAGATCAATTGGTTCTCTTTGTCATTCAGAATGTTGGTTACCTAATCAAATAAAGTCAAATTATATACAAGCAGCAACAAAAAATAAGCATAAGCAAAATTAGAGGTATTTAACAATTAAGATTTCTCAACATTGAACCTGAAGCATTAGAATCGGGAGAGAATGCCGTTTGACTACTAGTTATTTTAAGCATAATATTTCTCCCGTTCTTAGTGTAGTGGGAGGAAGACATTATTGAGAAGAATTATTATCCAATGCTGAAAAACTAAAACAAAATTCAACCATCATCTGTTGTTGCAGAACCAGTTCAGATAGCAAAACACGGAGTCGAGGAGCGGCAATTTGAGGCAAGGCACCGCGAGGCACGGTGAGGCAGGGCGGGACGAGAAAATGCAATAGGCAAGGCGGACGAGCAGAGCAGAATAGAGCACCTGTGGGCGACGCAGAGGGACGACGACAACCCAGCGACGGACGACGACGACGCCACAGAAGACGGCAGCAGAGTGCGATGGAGGAGAAATCCAATTGGGAACATAGGAGAATAACCTAGGGATAGTTAGAGTTCTCTGATTTTGGGGGACAAAAATACAAAGGGTATTTTTGGTATTTTATAAAAATAGAGGTATTTTTAATTAAATTTTTTGACTAAATTATGATAATATTCGATTTTTTAATGGAATATTCTGTTATTTCAAACGGTTTTATGACGGTAAGGACTAAATTAAAAAAAAATAAAAGTATAGGGACCCAATTAAAAGGAAAAAAAAGTATAGGAACCTAATTGAAAATTTCGTGAAACTATAGGGATCAACAGAGTAATTAAACCTTATTTTTATGAAGTTCATACCTTAGAAATTTTACATGAGACTATATATATGTTTGATAAAGTTTTATATTATTTTAGAATATTTGATTTACTCAACTATATACTTTTTGAAGCATTGAAGTATTTGTTGGCACTCACTTACTTTAAAATTGTGGAATATGTTCTTATAATTGAAAAAAGTATTATTGAAAAAGATTTTTGATGAGAAAGTATTATCTGATTTGATTTTATTCGATACCTTATATATTTGAAAAATTAAAGATTTATTATATTTGAAACTATATGTTTTGAATTGGTTTGGGAGGCTCGTAATAGAAAATCGTAGTTAACGGCGATTATGACGTTAACTTAGATGCATCTGGCTCAGACTCCAACTAGCAGGGGTGTTGCTAGCCTAATGTGTAGGTCACATGTTAGATCTGTTATTCTGTTATGACACACAAGAGGAAATGGTTATCCATAGAGGTGGAGCCGCCCATGTGTGGACTTTTGATTTGATTTTTGTATGAGAGCTCCCTTATTGATTCACTTATATTATCAACTATTATTTTCTAATTAAAATTACTTTCATAATAATGTTTACATGCTCTCATGTCGATTATAGATATATTGTCTAGTCACTGAGTTGTAAAACTCACCCCGTTTTTCTAAAAATATTTTCAGGAACAAATACTTGACTATGTGAAACTTTCTATTCAAGAGTAACGATATACAATAAGTACCTATTCTTTGTCGAGTTCCTACATGTATATGCTCCATATGTCACAGGCAGAATCCAACCATTTGTAATTATTTTATTTTTGTTAAAAATGTATAACTATTTATTTTAGAACTTGTAAAATATTTTTAACTTTCTTATTTAACTTATATTTGAGTATGTTAGGCTTGCTATGGGATTATTTTTCTGAGCGCCGGTCGTGGCTCATTTTGAGCTGTGACAAAGTGGTATCAGAGCTTAGGTTTAATCTGTGTAATATGGAGCAAGCGTCCTATGGTAGGATCACAATTGTATAAATAGAAGCGTGCCTATTTATACGAATTGTGGTACGATTAGAGGCCTATAGGAATGTCATCCTTGTCCTCTGTATCATTGTTCTCTTTTGATTGTGATCATGTGTCCTCTATCGTGTCTTACTACTCCTGTCCTTTTGTACCCAATCTTGACTTATTCTTTGGTAGATTTTTTTTAACGTGTTTTTGCAAAGGTTCCAGTTTTGCGATTTCTCTCGTAGCTAGTTTAAATCATCCCCGATTTTGTAAATGCATGCTTTAATCTTTTTCGTCTTTGTGTTCTTCTCTATGATTCCTGATGTCAATATTTCATTAATTACTTAAAAGATCCGATCGGTGTTGGCTGTAAATTACTATCTAATTCCTTTATAAAATTATATTTAAAATTGTGGATTGTATGGATTCGTTGAGTTACTGAACGAGATGCTTTGTTTTGGACTTGATAAGCGATATCGGAGTTTTTCTTTTTATGTTGATAATCTTTAAAGTTATGACCAAATATTGATTTGTCTGTGATCCTTTCTTTCAAATTAATGATTTTGAAAACTGTTATCTAATTGCTTAAGGAGAAGAACTATGCATGCGATGAACATATAATGGAGTGTTATTGTTATTTGTTGAACTGGTGATTTTATCTGTTTAGGTATAATGAATTATCTGGGTGACTAGTTAGATGGATCGAAGGTCTTTTTGATATAGAAGTTTGTAGAATTTTTCTAATTTGATGATCTGGTTTTATTATAGTATTGTGTTGCTGGACATAGTTTTTCTATCACGGAATTATTGTGATTATGTTGTTTTATGATTTTTCTATTGTTACTGAATTCTAATTATTTCTATGAAATGTGATGTTTGTGAAAGAAATTAGTTATTTCATGAGATTTCTAAGAAATATATGATACTTGAATGAAGAGGTTAAGGCTTTTGAAATGACGACAACAAATTAGGGAGTATATTCAGCAGCTACTGATTTTTAGGAATCAATTTGTGTGGCTAGATTGAATAAGGGGTTATTTGAATTTTAGGTGATTGCCTCTAATTGTATGTTTCTATTATGTATTGTCCTGATTAAATATTATTTTGTTTTTTTCTTGCTGGTTTGATGTTCATGGAGTTATATATCTGAGATGTGTTCAAGAAAAATGGTTGAGTACACAAACAAGGAAAAATAGATTGATAGAAAATCGGCCAGTTCTAAAATAGCGTGTTTTAAGTTCTCTTTGGTTGTAGGTGCGAAAAAAAAAACATTGTCCCTAAACTCATACATGTTCCTACCTTTAGATTATATATAAATATGAATTGTTATTTGTTATATATGTACTTGAAGAAAGATGTGAGAGCTAACTTTGCAGACACTTAAATTGAGGAGCAAGGAGATAAATTGTTTAACTTTTGGATGCTTACAATATAATGTTTTATTGGTTCACACAACTTTCCATCTATTCAATTGGGATCCTTTCCATTCTATTTAGATGGAAGTAAATCTCAAAAGGCTTTCTGTTATACTACCTCTATACTTTTTCAGGTTTATCATTAGTTAAATTAAGAAACATTTTTTTTTGTGATTATGTCAAAATGACTTCGTACTTTCAAGTGAATTTTTATGATCATATCCATTATTTTGAAACTGAAAGTCGAAAATAATTTGGTTGGTTTGACTTTAGAAATGCACACCACAGCTGATGTGTCTGTGTCTTTTAATAATTCTGTGCTATACTTCGATTTCATTGTTGCAATAGTGGATTATATTTAGACGCAAATGCCTTACTAAAGGGCAGCTCAAACAACTTATTTTATGTGTATTATCATGACAAATTTTGTTTATGTATGAATGAGGGTGTGTTAGAATCAGCTCTTATAATTTTATTTATTTTGGTGATGTTTGTCTTTTAATGTTTTTTATTAGCTGATTTTAGATATATAACTATAACTGTGATAGCAGTAATGCTACTTTGTTGTTTGAATTTGATTTTAAATTGGATATTTGCATGAGTGGTATCTCAGTTTGTTCACTGTGAAGGACCTTGGTCTACTCTCAAACAGATAATGCATGTGAAGGTAAAATATAGATTGTGAACGCTTGTTGGAAAGAATTTCTAGCGATTTCAAATAGAAAGGATTGGATATCTAATTCCTTAAAGTTGAACAAATTCTTTATATGAGTTTTTTTCCTTATTATATTCACGGATTATTATAAAGTAGGCATTGAAAAAAATTGATTAATTTTCTAATTTTAGGGCAACTTTGGTACTTGTTTGCAATGTATGAAGATTGGAGATGTCTAAATTTTAAATGAACCGATGAGTTCATTTTGAGTCAATGGGTTTGATCTTGAGTTGTTTCATTATAACTTGTTGACCTCAGAAATTATGGGTATGGATTGACCATAGCTTGATTTTGGAGGTGTAAAATTATCAATATTTTCTTTTCTTTTCATGCGTTTCCTATTTTTAGTTGGTTCATTTATTTCAGTTTTTTTTTTCATATGTTGCCTTTACTTGTTCTAAATTTTTCTTTATTACTATATTTTGATTGATTGTGTTTGAATATTTTGTTTTGTTATTGTTGTTGATGTTTAGAAGTAGAAATCTCCAGGTGATACCAATTTTTTATATACTAGCTTCTAATTTTGGATGCAACATCTATGTCCTTTTCCTAATCTGCGCTTTCAACTATTTGCAATACTCATCATTTTGGCCTTTTTAGAGTCTTGATGATGATGTTGATGAGGAATATGGTGAAGCTTTTTCGATAAATTCAACATTTACTTATCCCTAAAGCGTCTTATGCTATAATGATATTGTTCTGGTGGACTTTATTTTGTTTTATTTTCTTTCTAATTTTGTTGAAAAAGAATCTATATTCTATCTAGCGTTGTCACATCTTGTGGTATGATTGTTGAGCATGGTGCATATAGAGGGCTATAAATTATAACCTGCGAGGAATAGTTCTTCGAATAGTTTTGTTCACTCTGCATTTGAAACTCTGAAACCGTGTTATTTGTTTTGAACTTTATTTACTGTTGGATGACTGTAATAACTCTTATTCTGGTACAATTTCTTTGGATTGCAAGAATTAATGTTTTGAATGCATTACTGGCTAATGTTTTGCCTGCAGGTGTCCTTCCTTGATGTCAAGAGGGGGAGAATGAGAAAGCTGAAAATGGCTGAAAATGAATTGAAACAATTTAAATTTCATGTGATTAATTTTGTGCTCTATTTTAGGAGTGCCTAGTGCTTTGTTTTTAAACACTGATTGATTTGTTTTTGAGCATTATTGCCTTGATAATATGGGGCTAATTGGATTAAAATTTGTGCATGATCCTTTTTGAACTTTATGTTGTTTATGGGATCAATTTTTAAGTGACTTTGGTGTCACTTTGATCGGATTGAAGGATCCTGCTTCTTGAAATATTTTGGATCACTCAAAACTGAGCAAAAGAACACATTAGTGCTTGTGTATTGGAATTATTTATGTGTTCGAAACAGGTTAATCAAAAGCACGTATTAAGGGGGAGCATGGATATCAAAAGAAAGGGGGAGCGGCCCGTGAATCTTCCAAGGGAAGTTTTTCTCTCCAAATTCTTTCAATTTATTTTAATAATATTTGTTATCAAGGGAGAGATTGTTGAATTTGAAAAACTAATATGATCATCAAACATTATTAATTATTAATTGGGTGTTTTATTAAATTATTGGCAAATCTAGCATTGAGGTCTAGCATCCATAGTAGAGAATGTACCTCCTCTACCAAAAGATCTTCCACCGCGTCCTCTCCTACCACCAAAGGAATTTTGACCAGTTCCTCTACAAAATTGTGATGGAGCCTGAACATAATTTGCATGTAGAGCCCTTAATTTTGTCTTTCTAAACCTCTCTATCATTCCTTCATGTGCAAGTAATAAACCTTCAACTTCAATTAAGGACAATGAATTAGATTTTGGCATGACAGAGGAAATGTACATGGCATAGTCCTCTATTAAACCATCTGTAATTGCAGCAAGATGAACTTCTAAACAAACTACATGTCAAAGAGAAGCCAAAGAATCAACTACTATTCTGATCTTCTTGAGGTATTCAGTTGCAATGATGCCTTGCTTGCGAATAAGCTTGAGTTGTGCTTTAAGTTGTTGCACACGAACCTTAGAAATTTTGGTAAAATATTCTTGAATTCTTGCCCAAAGTTGATGTACATATTCAGAATCAAGCATTTGATTCTTGAATGAGATATCCATAAAATTGAAAATTCATGTCATTAAGTTGTGATCATTAACCTTCCATTCAATAAAGACAGCAGATTTAGTACCTATAGTTCGTGCAACATCATTCTCGAATTGTGACGGAATTTTTGAGGGATCAAGATGATCACAAATCTTATTGGCATGAATGACGTGAGGTGCAAGCTTCTGCCCTGCACTATGATTATCATCATTGAGCTTATTGTCAATGATTGGAATAGAAAGAGAAATGGTGGAGGTGGGGGACAAAAAAGAAATGACCTTCCTAAGCTCTAGATATTATGATAGAGTTCTAATAGGATAGAGAAGTAAGATTATAGAGAAGAAGAAATTCTAAATTGTATAAATTATTATTATTGTTTTGCTTGACTTGATCAAAGTTACGGCATTTATGCTCATACAGTAATACACTAGGTAGAGTTAGTTAGTCAAAAATAGATCAAGATTCTTAAAGAAAGAGCGAGAGAAATATCCTAATTAACTCACTGATTTTTTCTTTCTTTATCATACTCATATTATCACTAACAGTCTTATATACTTTGATTTTAATAATTTTTAAAAGTGTTATAATTAATTATTTATTTGATTTAATCCAGATAAATAATAAATTATTTAATATTTTATTTGGCATATTAACTATAACTAATTAATTATATTTATTATTTAATTATTTGACTGGAATAATTAATTTTTTTATTTTAATTTACATTAATTTTTTTATTTTATATATTTTGATTAATAATTTTTAAAGTGTTATAATTTTTACATGGTATATTTATAGGGTAAATACCCTATCCGACCCCTAATCTTTTCTCCGTGAGACATAGAACATTTTAACTAATCTTAAATCTCAACTAATAGGACCTCCACCCATTAAAAAAAAATGGACAGATCGACTTCTTCTACTAGATGACAAATGATTGTCCGCTGACATGTTAGGTAACAGTGTCAAGTGTCAACTCCAAATAATTGCAGAGACTAAAAACCCCTCTCTACTGCTGCTGAGCCACTATCATCACTACCTATTTCCACAGCTTTAAAACTCTTCTTGCATTAACTTTGGCAATATCAATAAAGCTAGTAATCTATAAAAAAAGAAATACTACCACCGCTTTATAATTATACACAAAAACCAATATCACACCTTTACAAATTTAAAAACAAACACAGCCCAACTACTACACTGTCCATTCACGGCCCAAACCCGATGAAAGCAAATATTTTATACCTCCCATAAACATATATATTATGTTCTCACCCAAGACAATGGATACATTCTATCCTTGTTGGAATCTTCTCAAGTGTAGTGTAAAGAGGTTGTTGTTCTCACTTGGTTAACCCTTACTGAATAAAGGAAAGTAAAGTGATCAAACCAACTCTTATCCGCAAATCCTAGTCCTCTCCCTTGGGAAGGTCCAGCGTTAGCAGATACAGAATTGGCCAACAACATCCAATTTAACTAGGCACTTGAGCATTCCAACTCAAGTGTCTCCTCTTAATTAACCACCATGTCAAGTGGAGGATCTACTCCATTGACATGGAATTAACAATCATAAAAATATAAGAAGACATAATTAAATAAAATTAAATAGAGGATTAAAATTAATTAAAAATAAAAATAACTCTATATATTAATAAACTCAAAATGTAACATACTTAATTGAATAGAGTCAATAATCAACTGAAAAGAGTAAAGGATAAAAGAACAAACTAAAGTAGTGTCTTCACGGAGGTAATGGCTCTTCAACATCCATAATCCAAAGCAAAAGCATAAATTATCAATGTAACACTAATCTAGATTCAGATCTAAAACTAAAGTAATCCTAATATGATGAATCTCAATGTGTGTGGATGCCTCTCGTTCTCTCCTTTGAGTTTCTGTACGTTCTCTAGCTTTAGTATGTGTTTCTGGGCCGAAAACTAGGTCAAAATGCGGCCCAAAATCGCCCCCAGCATATTCTGTTATTTTGTAGATCGCGCAGGTCATGCGTACGCGTCATCCACGCGTTCGTGTCATTCAGCGATTTTCCTTGTCACCCGTTCGCGTCGTCCACGCGACCGCGTCATTCGTGCATACTCCAATCCACGCGTTTGCGTCAGGCACGCGTTCGCGTCGCTGCGATTTCTTCATTTTGCGCGTTCGCGTGGGCCATGCGCTCGCGTCATTGCTCGCTGGTCATCTCCTTAGTTTCTTGTGTTCCTTCTATTTTTGCAAGCCTTCTCTCCAATTTCCAAGTCATTCATACCCTATGAAGCCTAAAACACTTAACACATGGATCACGGCATCGAATGGGATAAAGGAGAATTAAAATACATATTTAAAAGTCTCTCGGAAGAAAGTTTTCAATCATAAACAATTTTGGGAAGGAATGGTAAATACATGCTAATCATATGAATAAGTGGGTAAAGATTTGATAAAACCACACAATTAAACACAATATAAATCATAAAATAATGGTTTATCAACCTCCCCACACTTAAACATTAGCATGTCCTCATGCTTAGTTGAAGGAGATAAAATAAATGAGTAGGGAAATACAAAACTCATGAAATGCAATGCAACCTATAGATATATATGTATGCAACTATATGATTCTTGTCTACTTGGCAAAAAAGAAACAAGCTCTTCAGGACAAACATAAATTGAATCTCACTAATTTAATTTATATAGTGAAAACAGGTAACATTGTAAGAAGACAGCTCATGAAAGCAGGGAACATAGAATTAAGCACTGAACTCTCACTGATGGTGTATGTACACTCTAGTCTCTCAAGTGTATAGGGTAATCACTCTTCCCTTCTCTAATCATGCTTTCTAAACTTTGTTTTTTACCTAACCAATCAACAATATTTAATGTATTAATGCAAACATCATGAGGTCTTTTCAAGATTGTAATAGGGCTATGGTAAGGGTAAGGGTATATATATGGCTAAGTGAGCTATGAATTGAATCTTTGACTAACCTAAACTTTCACCTAACATACATACACTCGATATAACTCTAGAATCATACCTAGCTACCCAAAAATTTACCACTTTGCATTACATACTTATGTATTAACTTTTCCTTTTTGCTTGTATCACATATGCATTGATCTTTTTATTAGCTTAATATTGGGGTAATTTTGTCCCCTTATTTATTTACTTAATTACTATTACTATTTTTTTTTACTAGGAAATTAAACATAACTTATCAATGCACATGGATTTTTAATTTTTATAGTTTCACATGAGTAGATACCCAAATTTCTATTATTTTATCATGACACATTCCCTTATTAACCCATGTTCCCACAATTTTCCCATGTTTAATTAACACACAGTTTCTATCTTAAGCTAACCAAAGATTCAATTGGGATATTTAATTATTTTTCTGCTTAAGGCTAGTAATGTGGTAAAATATAGAACAAATGGGATTAGAAGGCTCAAAGTGGCTAACAAAGGTAAATTAAAGGGTAGGCTTATTTAGGATACGTGAGCTAAAATCAAATAATGGCCTCAATCATATGCATGCATATGACACATTAAATATTGGACATATAGGATGAAACAAAATAAAGATTACAATCATAGAGAAGTAAACACACAAGAATAAAATATTTATGGTTAAATAATGTAACCATATAATTAAGCTCAAATCTCACAGGTTATGTGTTCTTAGCTTTTTAAACTATGTTCCAATTACAACTTCTAACAAGTTTAACACAAAAGATTTATTTTAAATTAGTGAAATTTTTCGAAAATAGGGTCTTAGAATAAACTTATTATTTTCAATCAAGTAGAACATGCATGCAAATAACCTATTTCTATGCAATCTATTCTATCCTAGACAAAAGAAAAATTAATTAAATATCCTATTTTATTGGTGTTTAGGGAAGAGAATTCACCTCCGGAAGTCAGGTACTGACCGACCTCCCACACTTAAGGCTTTGCACCGTCCTCGGTGCCATCTGTCAGGAATAAAGGGGGGCTGGTAGCAGCATTTCCACTATCGGGATCGTCATGGCTCCCTGTGCTGGTATATGAAGTGGAGTCCGGGGTGTCTGGATCTTCTCTAGGTGGTTGGTTACCAACAAGTAGCTCTTTGAGGTATGTAAATCTGCGCTTGTTATGGCGCTCTCTCTGCTTTCCTTTTCGGTCAAGCCGGTCCAGCCTCTCAAGTATCTGGTTGAGCAGTTGGTTTGTTGAAGGTGCTCGTGGTGTGGAAGAAGAGGGAATATCTTCTGCTGGTTCTGTGCTCTGGTTGATAGTTGCTGCTGGAGGTCTAATATACTTCCCGTTGGGGACGTACTGATCCTCTCGTGGAATCATGGCTTTGGTATCCCCAACTCTGTAGGAGACTCCGGCTACTGAGACGAGATCTGAAACCAAGGCGGAGAAAGGTAAGTTTCCCGCTATCTGTACGTGTCCCATAGCATGCCGAATGTATCTTGGTAAATTGAGGTGCTGGTCTGTAAGGATACACTAGAGTAAAACAGCCATGTCTGCAGTGAAGGAAGACTCGTGAGTGCTTGGAAAGACGTAATGGGACATGATTTGTGCCCATACTCGAGCTTCCAAGGCGAGTGCTGAAGCCGATATCCCTTTAGGTCGGGATCGATGGTATCCGTAGATCCATAAGCTGCCAGCTTGTGGGATAACTCTGAGAATAGCGTCCCAGTCAAATTGGTATGTCTGGCGCTTGAATGAGGCTTCTTGGAATGCGTCCAATCCTTCTGGAGCAGGTGGAAGATATAATGCTCGTTGAATGGCTTCTTCAGTTATGGGGACTTGCTTCTGACGGACATAGACAGACTGCATGGTTGGCATGTGAAAATTGGAGTAGAATTCTACTACCCATGATAAATTAATCTGCCGTGGCTGTCTCCGTAGGAATTCCCATTGTCTTCGCTCAATGCGGGGCTCAACAAATTTAGCAGTGTGGGTTGGAAAGATGAGAAGGTGCTCATTGTTATAATTCCTTGCTGCCAGGACGGGAAACATCTGCTCACAGTAGTGGTTAGTGAACTGCACAGTGTCCTTTGCTGGAAAGGATTTATCTTTTTCATTGACCTTGATGATCCTCTTGATTCTTTTTGTTGAGGGTTTAACCGCTGTTGAAGAAGGATCTTCTACTAATGCTCTTTTTGTTCCTCTCCTTGCTGGTGGTTTGGGAGTAGCTTTCTCTTTACCTTTCTTGGTGGCCATCTTGAAAAAGGAAAGAGGTAAGTACATGTAAAGCTAAGGGTTCGAGCAAGGGAGCGAATATTAAGGGTGATAATCAATGCACGGTAAAGAGGGATGTCGTTAACACATGGTCTAGACTACATGTGAAAAGTTCATTAAAGGTAATATAACAAGTGCATGTGATGGCAATTAAATGCAAGATGTTTATTGGCATGCTGGCAAAGGCATGAGTAGCATAGATCAAGCATTCAATGTCCAAGTTAGATTACCAAGTCATTCAAACTAACAACCTATTTGTATTAACAATTATATTTGATTAATAAAATATACGAGGGTTTTTGTGAAAAACAGGCATCAAAGTAGTAAAATAGAATAAATTAAATAATGCACAATGCCATACGGGCTTTTTCACAAACACTTGGCATGCATGTTGAATATGTCATGGAAAGTAGTAGATTGAACATGCAAGCAACCCTTATGAAAAGTGATATATAATTGTCAAATAATTCCACAATAATTCACAAGTAAAATATAAAAGATAAGAATCACCTAGTTAAATATCTAACACCAATTAAAGGAATAAAAAGAAAAGAAAAGAAGAGAAAATATAGATGATGAAGGTGAAAAGAAAAAAATAAAACATAAATAAAAATAATAAAGGAAAAGTAAAAAGTAAAGAAAGAAAGAAAAGAACCTTGATAATGGTTGTGAAAAATAAGGGAGGAGAAAGTAAAAAGTGAGAATGAGTAGAGAAAGAAGAAGGGGGAAGAAAGAAATAATAAAGGAAAAGAAAAATTAGGATTTGGGGAAGAAAAGATAAGATATTTTGGCTGATCTGGATATTCTGTGCGCCGCATGTGACGCGGACGCGTGGGTCACGCGATCGCGTGACTTGATTTGTGCGAGTGGCGCGAGGGCAGCGACGCATTCGCGCAACTCTCTGTCTCAAACTCATTTTGCCAAAATATTTGGGTGACGCGATCGCGTGGTTGACGCGATCGCGTGAATGACCATTTTTGGAGGACGACGCGGCCGCGTGGGGCACGCGGTCGCATGGTAAGGCTGGTGCTTCCAACACCATTCCAGCCTTACTCCATCATAACTCTCTGCCATATACCTCTTTTACGTCGATTTTTAGGGTCACGCGTTCACGTGGTTGACGCGGACGTGTGGGAGGCCATTTTCCAAACGACGCGGACGCATCATTGACACGGTTGCGTGGGCATGGTTGTTCCTAAGGCACGCCTTCAGTCACGCTTTCGCGTGACTTTTTGTCCCATTCTCTTTTCTTCAAATCGCACTGGTGACGCGGACGCGTCAGCAATGCTGCCGCGTCGTGCTTGCTTTTTTTTTAAAAAAATAAAAAATATGCAGAATGCTAATGCAAACTATATGCAGCTATATGCAGGGGTGATGAGAAGAGTCATTAATATCATAAAAAATAAAATAAAGTAAAAATAAAGCTAAGACTGAAACGGAACATCATACCATGGTGGGTTGTCTCCCACCTAGCACTTTGCTTTTACGTCCCTAAGTTGGACGCTCTTCAGGCTCATTCTGCTACTATTGGTGGGTCTTCCAAGAGAAAAATCTCGAGTTCTTTGTGATCCTTCATCTTCTTACCATGATAAAGCTTCAGGCGATGTCCATTGACCTTCAGAAATTTGGAGCTAGTGGGATGACGTAGGTGAAAAACTCCGTATGGCTCTGCCTTTTCTACTCTGTAGGGGCCTTCCCATCTTGATCTCAGTTTACCTGGCATAAGCCTCAGTCTGGAGTTATAAAGAAGAACTAACTCCTTTGGTCTGAATTCTCTCCTTTTTATATGCTTGTCATGGACATCCTTCATCTTTTCTTTGTATCTCCTGGAGTTGTCATATGCTTCTAGGCGAAGATTCTCCAGTTCTGCTAATTGTAGTTTTCTTTCAGCACTAGCATTCTCAAGATTCATGTTGCACTCCTTCACATCCTAGAAAGCCTTGTGTTCCACCTCTACTGGGAAGTGGCAAGCTTTTCCGTATACCAAGCGGAAGGGGCTCATCCCAATGGGTGTCTTGTACGCTGTTTTATATGCCCAGAATGCATCTTGTAGCCTGACACTCCAGTCCTTCCTGTGAGGTTTTACTATCTTTTCTAGAATACGTTTTATCTCTCTGTTAGAGACTTCTGCTTGTCCATTGGTCTGGGGATGATAGGCTGTTGCTACTTTGTGAATTATCCCATGCTTCTTCAGTAATTCTATTAGTCTCCTGTTACAAAAATGGGTGCCTTGATCGCTCACGATTGCTCGTGGTGATCCAAAGCAACAGATAACATGGTTTATAACAAAGGAAACAACAGTGTTAGCATCATCAGTACGGGTAGGAATTGCTTCCACCCATTTAGAAACATAATCTACAGCTAACAGTATATATAAGTAACCATTAGAATTTGGAAATGGACCCATGAATTCAATGCCTCAAACATAAAAAATTTCACAGAAAAGCATAATCTGTTGATGCATCTCATCCCTCTTGGATATGTTACCAAACCTTTGGCATGGGGAACAAGATTTACAAAATTCAGCAGCATCTTTAAAAAGAGTAGGCCACCAGAATCCACAGTCTAGAATTTTTCTAGCTGTTCTTTGAGGGCCAAAATGTCCTCCACTCTCAGATGAGTAGCAGGCCTCTAAAATGGACTGGCATTCTGATTGAGGCACACACCGTCTAATTACCTGATCAGCACCACACCTTCATAAATATGGATCATCCCATATAAAATATTTTGACTCGCTTTTCAGCTTGTCTCTTTGATGCTTAGTAAAATTTGAAGGAAAAGTGTGGCTAACTAGATAATTAGCTATAGGTGCATATCAAGGAACTACGTCAAATACTGCATGTAAGCTATCAAATGATAAATTATCATTTATAGGAGTGGAGTCATCCTTAATGTGTTTAAGGCGACTCAGGTGGTCTGCCACTAAATTCTGGTTACCACTCCTATCTTTAATTTCTAAATTAAATTCTTGCAGCAGTAGTATCCAACATATTAGCTTTGGTTTGGACTCCTTTTTAGCTAATAGATAGTTTAGAGCTGCATGATCTGAGTACACTACTACCTTAGTACCAAGTAAATAGGCTCGGAATTTATCCAGAGTAAAAATAATAGCTAGAAGCTCTTTTTCAGTAGTAGTGTAATTAGATTGAGCAGCATCTAAAGTCTTGGATGCATAAGCAATTACAAAAAGATCCTTACCTTCGCGCTGAGCCAGCGCCGCTCCTACTGCATGGTTGGAAGCATCACACATAATTTCAAATGGCTGGCTCCAGTCTGGTCCTCTCACAATTGGGGCTTGAGTCAGAGCGATCTTCAGCTTATCAAATGCCTGCATACAGCTCTCACTGAACTCGAACTCAATATCATTCTGCAGCAATATGGATAAGGGCAGTGCTACCTTACTGAAGTCCTTAATAAATCTCCTGTAAAAACCTGCATGGTGAAGGAACGAACAGACTTTCCTCACAGAGGAGGGGTAAGGTAAACTAGAAATAACATCCACCTTTGCTGGATCTACAGAAATGCCGATATTAGACACAACATGTCCTGTTGTCCTTGTGCAAGAGAACAGAGCATCTCGTCATTTGATGAGGAATTGGAATAAGTGATCTGAGGAACTTGTTCTTGGTTGTGATGGGTTCCTTGTGATTGTCTTAGATGAGGTGCTCTGTAAGGTTGGTTCTGATTCTGCTGTCTGTAGTTGTTATTGTTATTCCACCTCTGGTTTTCATTATTATCTCTGCCTCTTCTGTTATAGTTATCCCTCCAGCCATGGTTAGAATTATCTTTCCAGCCTTGATTGGAGTTGTCCTGCCATCCGCGGTTATAGTTGCCACCTTGGTTGTAGTTGCCGCCTTGTTGATTGTATCCTTGATTCGGGCGGTCATAAAAGTTGTGAGTGGCTGTCACAGTGTTGTCTTCCTGTTGAAGCTGCGGACATTCATCAGTATAATGACAATAATCAGCACAGATCCCGCATACTCTTTGTGGGACCAACTATCGGCCTTGCTGTGGTGGGAGAGGCTGAGCTTGTTGTGCTTGTTGTTGATTCAACTGTATTTGTTTCAGTAGGTTGGTTGATGAGCGGATATTTCATACGCTTTTTGGGGTTAATATCATATAGTTTTTAGTATGTTTTAGTTAGTTTTTAGTTTATTTTCATTAGTTTCTAGGCAAAATTCATATTTCTGGACTTTACTATGAGATTGTGTATTTTTCTGTAATTTCAGGTATTTTCTGGCTGAAATTGAGGGAGCTGAGCAAAAATCTGATTCAGGCTGAAAAAGGACTGCTGATGCTGTTGGATCCTGACCTCTCTGCACTCGGAATGAAATTTCTGGAGCTACAAAATTCCAATTTACGCGCTTTCAATTGCGTTGGAAAGTAGACATACAGGGCTTTCCAGCAATATATAATAGTCCATACTTTGCTCAAGGATAGATGACGTAAACTGGCGTTCAACACCAGTTCCATGTTGCAGTCTGGCATCCAGCGCCAGAAACACGTTACAAGTTGGAGTTCAACGCCAGAAACAGGTTACAGCCTGGTGTTGAATGCCCAAAACAGCCCAGACACGTGAGAAGCTTTAGTCTCAGCCCCAGCACACACCAAGTGGGCCCCAGAAGTGGATTTCTGCACTATCTATCATAGTTTACTCATTTTCTGTAAACCTAGGTTACTAGTTTAGTATTTAAACAACTTTTAGAGATTTATTTTGCATCTCATGACATTTTAGATCTGAACTTTGTACTCTTTGACGGCATGAGTCTCTAAACTCCATTGTTGGGGGGTGAGGATCTCTGTTGTGTCTCGACGAATTAATGCAAGTATTTCTGTTTTCCATTCAAACATGCGTGTTCCTATCTAAGATATCCATTCGTACTTCAACATGAATGTGATGAACGTGACAATCATCATCATTCCCCCACGAACGCGTGCCTGACAACCACCTCCGTTCCACCATAGAATGAATGAATATCTCTTGGATCTCTTAATCAGAATCTTCGTGGTATAAGCTAGATTGATAGCAGCATTCAAGAGAATCCGGAAAATCTAAACCTTGTCTGTGATATTCCGAGTAGGATTCAGGGATTGAATGACTGTGACGAGCTTCAAACTCACGAGTGCTGGGCATAGTGACAGACGCAAAAGGATAGTAAATCCTATTCGGGTACGATTGATAACCTGCAGATGATTAGCCGTGCGGTGACAGCGCACCTGGACCCTTTTCACTGGAAGGATGGATGGTAGCCATTGACAACGGTGATCCACCAACACACAGCTTGCCATAGGAGGACGTGCGTGCGTGAATCAGAAAACAGAGGAAAGCAGAATTTCAGAAGACAAAGCATCTCCAAAACTCCAACATATTCTCCATTACTGCATACAAGTATAATTTGTGTTATGCCCTTTTTCTTTTTACGATTCAAACTAAAAATTATTATTGATATTATATCCTGACTAAGAGTTACGAGATAACCATAGCTTGCTTCAAGCCAACAATCTCCGTGGGATCGACCCTTACTCACGTAAGGTATTACTTGGACGACCCAGTGCACTTGCTGGTTAGTTGTGCGAAGTTGTAAGAGAGTAATGTGAACATTGACATTACAATTTCGTGCACCAAGTTTTTGGCGCCGTTGCCGGAGATTGTTTGAGTTTGAACAACTAACGGTGAATCTTGTTGCTTAGATTAGGAAATTTTTGTCTTTTGGGTCAGAGTCTTTTATTTTCTTTTCAAAAAAAAATTTTCAAAAATATTATTTTTCTTGTTTGATCTTTAAATTTTCTTGTTCTGTTTCTTTTCTTGTTTTTCTTGTACCTTTTCAAAACATTAGTTTTCAAAAATTTTTATTCTTAGTTATTAAAAATACTTCTTCAAAACAAGTGTTACATTTATTGCCCAGTTGGCTAGAGCGTTGGTCTATGTCCTTGGTAATTGGGTATCCTCTTTTTAAAAATCTTTTTCAAAAATAATTTTTCTTGATATTGTGCCAAACTTTAAGTTTGGTGTTTTCTTGTTAATCTTTCTATAATTTTCGAAAATTTTAGTTTGGTTTTCTAAAAATTTTAAGTTTGGTGTTCTTCCTTCATGTTCTTGTGTTCTTGTGAGTCTTCAAAGTGTTCTTGAGTTTTCCTTGTGTCTTGATCTTAAAATTTTTAAGTTTGGTGTTCCGTGGTGTTTTCCCTCCAAAATTTTCGAAAACAAGGAGCATTAGATCTAAAAATTTTAGATCTTGTGTTATTTTATTGTTTTTCTCTTTCCTCATTAAATTCAAAAATATCTTTTCCCTCTATTTTAAAGCAATTTTTCGAAAATCAATTTTAAAATTCAGATTTTTTATTTCAAAATTTAAAACCCTTTTCAAAAAATCATATCTTTTTCAAAACTTCCTCACCACTTTCTCTCTCCTCATTTTTTCGAAAATCTTCACCCATTTTTATTTATTTTATTTTAATTTATTTTATTTTCAAAATAAATAAATAAATAAATAAATAAAAATATTTTTTTTTATTTTACATCATCTCCCTTTCTACATCATGGATCTAAGTGGAAATGAACAGTCCAGAAGGACTCTGGGGTCATATGCTAACCCCTCTACTGCTTCATATGGGAGTAGTATCTGCATACCCTCCATTGGAGTCAGTAGCTTTGAGTTGAATCCTCAGCTCATTATCATGGTGCAGCAAAGCTGCCAGTATTCCGGTCTTCCACAAGAAGAACCTACAGAGTTTCTGGCACAGTTTTTACAAATTGCTGACACAGTACATGATAAGGAAGTAGATCAAGATGTTTACAAATTATTACTGTTTCTATTTGCTGTAAAAGACCAAGCCAAGAGGTGGTTGAATAACCAACCTAAGGCTAGCATAAGGACATGGAAACAGTTGACAGAAAAATTCCTGAATCAATACTTTCCTCCAAAAAGGATGACACAGCTAAGGCTGGACATCCAAGGCTTTAAACAAGGAGATAATGAATCTCTTTATGATGCCTGGGAGAGATATAGAGAGATGCTACGAAAATGCCCCTCTGAAATGTTTTCAGAGTGGGTTCAGTTAGACATCTTCTATTATGGACTTACAGAAAGAGCTCAGATGTCTCTAGATTACTCAGCTGGTGGATCTATCCACATGAGAAAGACAATTGAAGAAGCTCAAGAGCTCATTGATACAGTTGCCAGAAATCAGCATCTGTACCTAAACAGTGACCCTTCCATGAAAGAAGAGGCCAAAACAGTAACTGCTGAATTCAGTTCTGTAAAACAAGCTACTGAATTCAATCAGCAATTGGATTTTCTAACACAGCAGTTAGCCGAATTCAAAAATAGAATACAAGAGACAAGGATGACTAATATAAATATGGAAGAACAATTGAAGCAAACAAAGCAGCAGCTGTCAAAACATATAACAGAAGAATGCCAAGCAGTTCAATTAAGAAGTGGGAAAACATTAAATATCCCACCTCAAGGCAGCAGGAAGCCAAGAAATGAGCAAACCACCCAAAATCCATTTGAGGACAGTAAGAGCCCGGGGAAAAATAATTCTGGCGTTAAAACGCCAGAATTTGGGTGGAAGGCTGGCGCTGAACGCCCAGACCATGCTCAGGACTGGCGTTCAACGCCAGAAACAAGCAAGGAACTGGTGTTGAACGCCCAAAAGAAGCACAGTTCTGGCGTTCAGACGCCAGGAACAGAGGAGGAGTTGGCGTCTAACGTCAGCCCAGCTTCTAACTCTGGCACTCAATTGCCAGTGAGGGATCAGACACACACAAGTGCTGATGACAACCCCTCTAAAAAGGCTTCTTCAACCACCACTGTAGGAAATAAATCTGCAGCAACCAAGGTTGAGGAATATAAAGCCAAGATACCTTATCCTCAAAAACTCCGCCAAGAGGAGCAGGATAAGCAATTTGCTCGCTTTGCAGATTATCTTAGGACTCTTGAAATTAAGATTCCATTTGCAGAGGCACTTGAGCAAATACCTTCTTATGCCAAGTTCATGAAAGAGATCTTAAGTCATAAGAAGGATTGGAGAGAAACTGAAAGAGTTCTCCTCACTGAAGAATACAGTGCAATCATTCTGAAAAGCTTTCCTGAAAAGCTTAAAGATCCCGGAAGCTTTCTGATACCATGCACATTAGAGGAAAATTGCACCAGGACAGCTTTATGCGATCTTGGGGCAAGCATCAACCTAATACCTGCATCCACCATCAGAAAGCTTGGTTTAACTGAAGAAGTTAAACCAACCCGGATATGTCTCCAACTTGCTGATGGCTCCATTAAATACCCATCAGGCGTGATTGAGGACATGATTGTCAGGGTTGGGCCATTCGCCTTTCCCACTGACTTTGTAGTGCTGGAGATGGAGGAGCACAAGAGTGCTACTCTCATTCTAGGAAGACCTTTCCTAGCAACTGGACGAACCCTCATTGATGTCCAAAAGGGGGAAGTCACCCTGAGAGTCAATGAGGATGAGTTTAAGTTGAATGCTGTCAATGCCATGCAGCATCCAGACACACCAAAAGACTGCATGAAAGTTGATCTTATTGACTCTTTGGTAGAAGAGATCAACATGGCTGAGAGTCTCGAATCAGAGTTGGAAAACATCTTTAAAGATGTTCCACCTGATCTAGAGGACTCAGAGGAATTGAAAGAGTCTCTGAAATTTCCTCAGGAAGAGGAAAAACCTCCTAAACCCGAGCTCAAACCATTACCACCATCCCTGAAATATGCATTTCTGGGAGAAGGTGATACTTTTCCAGTGATCATAAGCTCTGGTTTAAATCCACAGGAAGAGGAAGCACTAATTCAAGTGCTAAGGACACACAAGGCAGCTCTTGGGTGGTCCATAAGTGACCTTAGGGGCATAAGCCCAGCTAGATGCATGCACAAAATCCTATTGGAGGATGATGCTAAGCCAGTGGTTCAACCACAGAGGCGGCTAAATCCAGCCATGAAGGAAGTGGTGCAGAAAGAGGTCACTAAATTACTGGAGGCTGGGATTATTTATCCTATTTCTGATAGCCCCTGGGTGATCCTGTTCAAGTTGTCCCTAAAAAAGGAGGCATGACAGTGGTTCATAATGAAAAAAATGAATTGGTTCCTACAAGAACAGTTACAGGGTGGCGCATGTGTATTGATTACAGAAGGCTCAATACAGCCACCAGAAAGGATCATTTTCCTTTACCATTCATAGACCAGATGCTAGAAAGACTAGCAGGTCATAATTATTACTGCTTTTTGGATGGCTATTCAGGCTACAACCAAATTGCAGTAGATCCCCAAGATCAAGAGAAAACATCATTCACATGTCCATCTGGAGTATTTGCTTACAGAAGGATGCCTTTTGGGCTGTGTAATGCGCCTGCAACCTTTCAGAGATGCATGCTCTCTATTTTCTCTAATATGGTGGAAAAATTTCTGGAAGTCTTCATGGATGACTTCTCAGTATATGGAGACTCATTCAGCTCCTGTCTTGATCACCTAACACTGGTTCTAAAAAGATGCCAAGAGACCAACCTGGTTTTAAACTGGGAAAAATGTCACTTTATGGTGACTGAAGGGATTGTCCTTGGGCATAAATTTTCAAACAAGGGAATAGAGGTGGATCAAGCTAAAATAGAGGTAATTGAAAAATTACCACCACCTGCCAATGTTAAGGCAATCAGAAACTTTCTAGGGCATGTAGGATTCTATAGGAGGTTTATAAAGGATTTTTCAAAAATTGCAAAACCTCTAAGCAACCTGCTAGCTGCTGACACGCCATTTGTGTTTGACACAGAGTGTCTGCAGGCGTTTGAAACTCTAAAAGCTAAGCTGGTCACAGCACCAGTTATCTCTGCACCAGACTGGACATTACCATTCAAATTAATGTGTGATGCCAGTGATCACACCATTGGTGCAGTACTGGGGCAGAGGCATGACAAGCTTCTGCATGTCATTTATTATGCTAGCCGTGTTTTGAATGATGCCCAGAAAATTACACAACCACAGAGAAAGAATTGCTTGCAGTGGTTTATGCCATTGACAAGTTTAGATCATACTTAGTAGGATCAAAAGTGATTGTGTACACTGATCATGCTGCTCTTAAATATCTACTCACAAAGCAGGATTCAAAACCCAGACTCATAAGATGGGTGTTGCTTCTGCAAGAGTTTGATATAGAAATAAGTAGGGGTGTGCATGGTTCAATTTTTCTATGAACTGAACTGAAACTGCACTAAACCATTTTAAATGGTTTAGAAATTGAACCAAACTGCTTTATCACATATGAAACTGGTTCTAAACCAATTTATAATACAGTGCACCAGTTTAAACTAGTTCATAAAAATAAAACTGGTTTTAATTAAAAAAACCAGTTTAAACTGGTTTATAGGCTAAAACTAGTTTTCACACTCCCCTCTCTCTCCCCACTCTCTCTCTCTCTCCTCTCTCTCTCTCTCTCTCTCTCTCTCTCTCTCCCCTTTCCCTCTTTCGCTCTCTCTTTCTTCTTCCCTCCCTCTCACACCCTCCTCTCTCTCTCTCTCTCTCCTTTCACTTTTTTTTCTCTATCTTCTTCTCTCCCTCTCTCCCCCTCCTTTATCTCTCTCCCTCCTCTCTATTTTCCTTTTCCCTCTCTCTCCCCCTTTCCCTCTTTCTCCCCTCCCCTCTCTGTCTTCCTCTCTCTCTCTCTCTCTCTCCCTCTTCTCTCTCCCTCTCTCTTTTTCCCTCCCTTTTTTCCCTCTCTATCCCTTTCTTTCATTCTCTCTCTCTCTCCCCTATCCCTCTTCCTCTCTCTCTCTCTCCTTTCCTCTCCCCTTCTCTCTCTCTCCGTCCTCTCTCCCTCTCTCTCCCCATCCTCTCTCCCTCCTCTCTCTCTCTCTCTCTCTCTCTTTCTCTCTCTCATTCCCCTCTTCCTCTCTTTCTCTTCTTTGCTCCCTCCCTCCCTCCCTCTCTCTCTCTCTCTCTCTCTCTCTCTCTCTCTCTCTCTCTCTCTCTCTTCCTCTTCTCTCTCGCTCCCCTTCTTTCTCCCCTCACTCTCTTTGTCTTCCTCTCTCTCTCTCTCTGACTTTTCCTTTTCTCTCTCTCCCCCTCTCTCTCTTTATCTCCATCTCTCCCCCTCCTTTCTCTCTCTCTCTCTCTCCCCTGCCCCTCTTTCTTCTCCTCCCCTTTATTTCTCTCTCCCTTTTCTCCCTCTCTATCCCTTTCACTCATTTCTCTCTCTCTCCCATATCCCTCTCTCTCTTTGTCTCTCTCTCCCTCTCTCTCCCCTTTCTCTCTCTTTCTCTTTCTCCCTCTCTCCTCTCTGTCTCTCAATTTCTCTCCCTCTTTCTCTTTCTCTCTCTCCTCCTCCTCCTTCTCTCACTCCTCTTTTCCTATCTTTCTTCCTCCTCTCTTTTTTCCTCTTCTATCTCTCTCTCTTTCTCTCTCTTATTTTGGAGAAAAGAGGGGGAGAAAGAGAAGAGGGATATAGAGTGAGAAAATACTGAGAGAGAAAGAGAAAAGAGAGAAAGAAAGGAGAGAAAGAGAATAAGAAGAGAGAGAAAGGAGAAGAAAGAGAGAGAAAAGGAGAGAGAAATAAGGGAAGGAGAGCAAGAGAAAAGGAGAGAGGAATAGGAGAGAGAAAGAAAAAAGAGAAAAAATGAGAGAGAGAGAGAGAAAGAGGAAGAGAAAGGGGAGGGGGAGAGAGGACGGAGAGGAGAGAAACAACAGGGGAAAGAGGAAAAAGAGGAAGAGAGAGAGAAGGGGGAAGAGAGGGAAAGAGAGAGAGAGGAGGGGGAGAGAGAGGAGAGAGAGAGAGAGAGAGAGAGAGAGAGGAAGAAAGAGGGGAGGAGGAGAGCGAGAGAGGAGGGAGAGGAGAGAGAGAAAGAAGGGGAGAGAGAGAGAGAGGAAGAGAGAGAAGAAGGAAGGGGAAGGGAGAGGGAGAGAGAGAGAAAGAGATTGGAAGGGGAGAGAGAGGGGGAATGGAGGGAGAGGGGGGAGAGAGAGAGGAAAGAGGGGAGGGGAGAGAGAGGAGGGAGAGGAGAGAGAGGGGAAGGAAGGGAGAGGGGGGAAAGAAGAGAGAGAGAGGGAGAGGGAGAGAGAGAGAAGGGAGAGAGAGGAAAAAGAGAGAGAGAGAAAAGGAGAGGATGAGAGAGAGAAGGAGATGAGGAGAGTGAGAAGGAGGGAGACAAAGAGGAGGGGAAGAGAGAGAGAGAGAGAGAGAGAGAGAGAGAGAGGGAGGGGAGAGAAGGAAGAAAGGGAAAAGAGAGAGAGAAGGGAGATAGGAGGGGGAGAAAGAGGAGAAGAAGAGAGAGAGGAAGAAAAAGGAGAGGGAGAGAGAGAGGAGGGAGAGGAGAGAGAAAAAAAGGGAGAGAGAGAGAGAGGGGAGGAGAGAGAAGAAGGAAGGGGGAAGGAGAGGGAGAGGGGAAAGAGAGAGAGAGAGGAAAAGGAGGGAGAGGGAGAAAGAGGAAGGGGGTGAGAGAGAGAGGAAAGAGGGGAGGGGGAGAAAGACAGGAGGGAGAGGAGAGAGAGAGGAAGAGAGAGGGGAAGGAAGGGAGAGGGAGAGGGGGAAAAGAGAGAGAGAGTGATGGGAAGGGAGATGGAGAGAGAGAGAGAGAGATGGGAGAGAGAGAGAGAGAGAGAGTGAAGGGAGAAAGAGAAAAAGAGTATGTAAAATTAATTTTGGAGTTTAAATAAAACCAGTTTTAATTTGGTTTAAAACTAAACTGAACCATAAAAACTGGTTTTTAATAAACTGGTTTTTCATACAAACTATGGTTTCAGTTCAGTTTTTTATTTAAAAAAACTGGTTTATTTAAAACAGTTTCAATTCAGTTAAGTGAAACCAGTTTTTTTGCACACCCCTAGAAATAAGAGACAGAAAAGGGACAGAGAACCAAGTGGCTGACCATCTGTCCCGGATAGAACCAGTGGAAGGGGTGTCCTCCCCCTCTATTGAGATATCTGAAACCTTTCCGGATGAGCATTTGTTCGCCATTCAGGAAATACCATGGTTTGCAGACATTGCAAACTATAAAGCTGCAAGGTTCATACCCAAGGAGTACAGCAGGCAACAAAAGAAAAAATTTAATTACTGATGCAAAGTACTACTTGTGGGATGAACCCTATCTCTTTAAGAGATGTGCAGACGGCATAATCCGTAGATGTGTGCCTAAAGAAGAAGCACAAAGGATCTTATGGCATTGCCATGGGTCACAATACGGAGGTCATTTCGGAGGTGAGCGGACAGCCACCAAGGTCCTCCAATGTGGCTTCTACTGGCCTATACTCTACAGAGATTCCCGAGAGTTTGTACGTAACTGTGACAGTTGCCAGAGAGCTGGTAACTTGCCTCACAGTTACGCCATGCCTCAACAAAGAATCTTGGAGATTGAGTTGTTTGATGTATAGGGTATTGATTTCATGGGCCTTTTCCACCATCATACTCAAACACTTATATTCTGGTGGCAGTTGACTATGTATCAAAATGGGTAGAGGCCATTGCCACACCCACCAATGATACTAAAACAGTATTGAAGTTCCTCCAGAAACATATATTCAGCAGGTTTGGTGTCCCTAGGGTACTAATCAGTGATGGGGGCACTCACTTCTGCAACAAACAGCTTTATTCTGCCATGGTCCGGTATGGGATTCACCATAAAGTGGCAACTCCATATCATCAGCAGACAAATGGACAAGCTGAAGTTTCTAACAGAGAACTAAAAAGAATCCTGGAACGGACTGTAAGTACCCGTAGAAAGGATTGGGCACGAAGCTTGGATGATGCTCTGTGGGCTTACAGAACAGCATTCAAGACTCCTATAGGAACCTCTCCATACCAACTTGTGTATGGTAAGGCTTGTCACCTGCCCGTGGAACTGGAACATAAGGCCTACTGGGCAACCAGATTCCTAAACTTTGATGCCAAACTAGTTGGAGAAAAAAGATTGCTCCAGCTGAATGAGCTAGAGGAATTCAGATTCACTGCTTTCGAAAATGCCAAGCTTTATAAAGAAAAGTAAAAAAGGTGGCATGACAGAAAGCTGTCATCTAGAATCTTTGAACCAGGACAAAAGGTTCTGTTGTTTAACTCTAGGCTCAGGCTATTTTCCGGGAAACTGAAGTCCCGGTGGAGGGGACCATATGTGATTACAAGTGTATCACCATATGGTTATGTGGAGCTTCAAGATATTGATTCTGATAAGAAGTTCATTGTTAATGGACAGAGAATCAAGCACTATCTTGAAGGCAAAGTTGAGCAAGAGTGCTTAAGGCTGAGGCTAGATTAAAAACTCAGCAAGGTCCAGCTAAAGACAATAAAGAAGCGCTTGCTGGGAGGCAACCCAGCCATAGGGCATCACTTCCTCTAAGCATTTTGCCCTATTCTTGATTTTATTTGTTTATATAAAGTTCATTGACACTAAGGTAAAGAGTCAATTGTATAAGTTTACAGGGTTACAAAAGGATTCTGCACACAAAACAGAGAAAAAGAGCTCACTGGCAAGAAAACGCCAGTAAAAGTCTATTTTTGGCGTTCAACGCTCAAAAGAAGCATCCACTGAGCGTCGAACGCAGTAAGGATAGCCATCTGGATGTTAAACGCCAGAAAGAAGCATCTTCTAGGCGTTGAACGCAAGAAAGAAGCTCCTTCTGGGCGTTCAGAAAAACACCCAGTGACAAAGGAGTTCCTGGCGTTCAACGCCAGAAAGAAGCAACAGCTGGGTGTTGAACGCCCAGGAGAAGCAGCAGTTGGGCGTTGAACGCCCAAAACATGCAGCGTTTGGGCGTTCAAATGCCAGGATGGTGGGGAGGAGGTAAATTCGTTTTTACTTCAAATTTTTCATTTTAATTTTAAATTTCATGTTTCAATTCATGATTTCTTGCATAAACATGTTACAAACCCTGATTTCTAAAATCTCTAATTTCTAAAAACCCTACTTTAAAAATATCAAATGTATCTTAATCCATAAGCACAAATCCTTTTTTCAATCCAATTCAACTCTTTTTCAAAATTTTCAAAACAAATCTATCTCTTTTCATTCAAAAATCTTTTCAACTAAGCAATATCTTTTTTTTGAAAATCTCCATATTATCTTTTTCAAAAATCCAAATTTATCTTTTTCAAATATCTTTCATATCTCTTCAATTTTTAATTATATCTTTTCTTATCATACTTAATTTTTTTTAAAAAAATCATATCTTCTATCTTATCTTTCTCCCTATTTTCGAAAACCCACCCCCTCCCTTTTAAAAACCCATTCAGCCTCCTCCCTCTCATCCACCATTCAACACTAGCTCTCCTTCTATCCCTCTCCTTTCTTTTCTTTTGCTTGAGGACAAGTAAACCTCTAAGTTTGGTGTGTTTATCTGTGATCACTAAACCATACCCACTAAGATCATGGCTCCTAAAGGAAAACAACCCACTCCAAGAGGCAAGAAAGAGAGTATTCCAAAACCACTTTGGAATCAAGGGAGGTTCTTAACCAAAGAACATTCAGACCATTACTACAAAATAATGGGTCTAAGATCTGTGATCCCGGAAGTCAAGTTCGATCTGAAAGAAGATGAATATCCGGAGATCCAAGAGCAGATTCGAAACAGGAACTGGGAAGTCCTAGCTAATCCTGAAACGAAAGTGGGAAAGAATATGGTTCAAGAATTCTACGCTAATCTGTGGCAAACAGGCAGGCAGAGAATATCTGGAGCTGCCCTCTATGACTATAGGACTGTGGTCAGAGGAAAGATTGTTCACATCCACCCTGACAAAATCAGGGAGATCTTTAAGCTACCTCAGCTGAAAGATGACCCAGACTCCTTTAATAGGAGAATGATGAGAACAAACAAGGGCCTGGATAAGATTCTAGAGGATATATGCATCCCTGGAGCCAGGTGGACCACCAGCACGAGGGGTGTCCCAAATCAACTCAAGAGAGAAGATCTCAAACCAGTCGCCAGAGGATGGCTGGACTTCATTGGGCGTTCTATATTGCCCACCAGCAACCGTTCTGAAGTCAATATTAGAAGAGCAGTGATGATCCATTGCATTATGTTGGGAAAAGAAGTAGAAGTTCATCAACTGATCCCATCTGAATTCTACATACTTGCCAACAAGAATTCCAAGGATGCCAGGTTGGCTTATCCAAGCCTAATCTCTATGCTCTGCAAAGATGCTGGAGTAAAGATGGGAATAACAGAGTATATCTCAGTGGAGCAACCAATTACTAAAATCACAATGGAAAAACAACAAATGCAGGATGACCCCATCAAGAGGAGGGCACAAGAATTCCTACCAGAACTCCCTCAATTTGAATACTGGGAGCATCTTGAGGCATCTGTCACTAAGTTGTAAGAAACCATGGACCAAATGAAGGAAGAACAACAAAATCAAAACAGCATGCTGTGCAAACTGCTCAAAGAACAAGAAGTGCAAGGGCATGAATTAAGAGAACTAAAGCGTCAGAAACTATCTCTTGAAGGGCCAAGCACTCCACAGACTAAAGAGGCATCTGTTTCCCAAAGTCAAGGTTGTTGAGTTCTGATCTTAACCTTAACCCTGTGATAATTTTTTTTATTTGAGTTTTACCTTAGGAGTCATATAGTAGTAATTAGTATCTATATTTTGATTTTATCTCCAATTAAGCTATAATCTATTTTTCTCATCATCATTAAACATGAATAAAATAGAAGATTTTCTTTAGGATAAGGAGGCAATATTTCTCGAGTTTTTAATACAAGAAATTCTGATTAATTACATGTGGTGGCAATGCTTTCTGCCTTCTGAATGAATGCTTGAACAGTGCATATGTCTTTGGAATTTGATGTTCTTGAATGTTAAATATGTTGGCTCTTGAAAGAATGATAAACATGAGACATGTTATTGGTAATCTGAAAAATCATAAAAATGATTCTTGAAGCAAGAAAAAGCAGTGAATACAAAGCTTGCAAAAAAAAAAAAGCAAGCAGAAAAAGCCAATAACCATTAAAACCAAAAGGCAAGGGTAATAAAAAGGATCCAAGGCTTTGAGCATCAGTGGATAGGAGGGCCTAAGCAAATCAAATCCTGGTCTAAGCGGCTAAACCAAGCTGTCCTTAACCATGTGCTTGTGGCGTGAAGGTGTCAAGTGAAAACTTGAGACTGAGCGGTTAAAGTCAAGGTCCAAAGCAAAGAGAAGAGTGTGCTTAAGAATCCTGGACACCTCTAATTGGGGGCTTTAGCAAAGCTGAGTCACAATCTGAAAAGGTTCACCCAATTATGTGTCTGTGGCATTTATGTATCCGGTGGTAATACTGGAAAACAAAGTGCTTAGGGCCACGGCCAAAACTCATAAAAGTAGCTGTGTTCAAGAATCAACATACTGAACTAGGAGAATCAATAACACTATCTGAATTTTAATTTCCTATATATGCCAATCATTCTGAGCTTCAATGGATAAAGTGAGATGCCAAAACTGTTCGGAAGCAAAAAGCTACTAGCCCCGCTCATTTAATTAGAATCTGAGCTTCACTCAAAAAACTCTGAGATATTATTGTTTCTTGACTCATATGTATTATATTTTATTTATCTAGTTGCTTGAGGACAAGCAACAGTTTAAGTTTGGTGTTGTGATGAGCGGATATTTTATACGCTTTTTGGGGTTAATTTCATATAGTTTTTAGTATGTTTTAGTTAGTTTTTAGTTTATTTTCATTAGTTTCTAGGCAAAATTCATATTTCTGGACTTTACTATGAGTTTGTGTATTTTTCTGTAATTTCAGGTATTTTCTGGCTGAAATTGAGGGAGCTGAGAAAAAATCTGATTCAGGCTGAAAAAGGACTGCTGATGCTGTTGGATCCTGACCTCTCTGCACTCGGAATGGAATTTCTGGAGCTACAAAATTCCAATTGACGCGCTTCCAATTGCGTTGGAAAGTAGACATCCAGGGCTTTCCAGCAATATATAATAGTTCATACTTTGCTCAAGGATAGATGACGTAAACTGGCGTTCAACGCCAGTTCCATGTTGCAGTCTGGCGTCCAGTGCCAGAAACACGTTACAAGTTGGAGTTCAACGCCAGAAACAGATTACAGCCTGGCGTTGAATGCCCAAAACAGCCCAGGCACGTGAGAAGCTTTAGTCTCAGCCCTAGCACACACCAAGTGGGCCCCAGAAGTGGATTTCTGCACTATCTATCATAGTTTACTCATTTTCTGTAAACCTAGGTTACTAGTTTAGTATTTAAACAACTTTTAGAGATTTATTTTACATCTCATGACATTTTAGATCTGAACTTTGTACTCTTTGACGGCATGAGTCTCTAAACTCCATTGTTGGGGGTGAGGAGCTCTGCTGTGTCTCGATGAATTAATGCAAGTATTTCTGTTTTCCATTCAAACATGCGTGTTCCTATCTAAGATATCCATTCGCACTTCAACATGAATGTGATGAACGTGACAATCATCATCATTCCCCCACGAACGCGTGCCTGACAACCACTTCCGTTCCACCGTAGAATGAATGAATATCTCTTGGATCTCTTAATCAGAATCTTCGTGGTATAAGCTAGATTGATAGCAGCATTTAAGAGAATCCGGAAAGTCTAAACCTTGTCTGTGGTATTCCGAGTAGGATTCAGGGATTGAATGACTGTGACGAGCTTCAAACTCGCGAGTGCTGGGCATAGTGACAGACGCAAAAGGATAGTAAATCCTATTCCGGTACGATTGAGAACCTGCAGATGATTAGCCGTGCGGTGACAGCGCACCTGGACCCTTTTCACTGGAAGGATGGATGGTAGCCATTGACAACGGTGATCCACCAACACACAGCTTGCCATAGGAGGACGTGCATGCGTGAATCAGAAAACAGAGGAAAGCAGAATTTCAGAAGACAAAGCATCTCCAAAACTCCAACATATTCTCCATTACTGCATACAAGTATAATTTGTGTTCTACCCTTTTTCTTTTTACAATTCAAACTAAAAATTATTATTGATATTATATCCTGAGTAAGAGTTACGAGATAACCATAGCTTGCTTTAAGCCAACAATCTCCGTGGGATCGACCCTTACTCATGTAAGGTATTACTTGGACGACCCAGTGCACTTGCTGGTTAGTTGTGCGAAGTTGTAAGAGAGTAATGTGAACATTGACATTACAATTTCGTGCAGCATTGGTCATTTCACATATACTCTGTGTGAGAGCAGTAGTTTCTATGCTAGAAGAAACTTTGGCATTAGCCTTGTGATGGTTGCGCCTTTGTCTGTGATTCTTAGTGGACGCAGCTAAGTCGCTGATCAGTTGCCATGCTTCATCTGCAATTTTGTACTTTTTCAAAGAACCATTACTAGCACCTTCCAGTGTAGTCTTATCCTGGGGGTTCATACCTTGAGTGAAGTAGCTGATCAATACTAGTCTATCAATCATGTGATGGGGACATGCGTCCAGGAGATTGTTGAAGCGCTCCCAATATTCATAGAGAGTCTCGGATTCGCCTTGAACAATCATTGAAATCTCTTTCCTCAATCTATCAGTAACTTCAACTGGAAAGTATTTTTCCAAAAATTCTCTTCTAAGCGTATCCCAGTTAGTAACAGTCGCTTCTGATTGAGTATAGTACCATTCCCTTGCCTTTCCTTCAAGAGAAAATGGGAAAGCGGTTAACAGAATAGAAGTTTCATCTGCACCATGACGCCTAACAGTAGAACAGGCTGTCTGGAAATCCCTAAGATGCTTAATAGGCTCTTGAGCAGGTAAGCCATGAAACTTGGACATCAAGTTGATTAGTGCAGTCTTTAGTTCAAAATCTGCAGCCAAAGTTGGGTGATGCACTTGATATGGTTGTAGTTTGAAGTCTGGGGCTCCTGCCTCCTGGAGAGTAATCCTCCTAGGTGCTGCCATGTCACCTGCACGTGAGTGAACTGAATCAGTAGTAAAGGAGCTTGTTTCGCTCTCAGATGGCGGTTCAGATTCGCCCTCAGATGAGATTGGTGAATCGATAATAATCACTTCACCACCCTCAGCGGCTAACCGACGTCGAGCTCGCCTAATACGTGAAAGAGTTCTTTCAATTTCAGGATCAAAAGCGGCTAAGCTCGGATAAAGCAATGAACGCGTCATTCAATGAGAAAAACATCTGGCTCATGGTAACAAAATAAAAATAAAATATGAAATAAAATAAAATATGTACACTAATTAATAGTTTAGCACACTATTGCAACTCCCCGGCAATGGCGCCAAAAATTGGTGCGTGGCAGAAGTCAACCAATTAAGAGATTCCAAATAAGAGAATAGCGTTGCACGTATAGCTCTTAAACAGCTAAGATCCGCCTCACCAATTTAAAAAGGGTTGTCACAAATTTCAGAAATAAAAATACTGGGGGTATGAGTCCCAGGTCGTCTCCCAACGAGTTGCAAGAAAGAGTGCCAATTTATTAATCAGAAAATTCCCAGAAAGTTTGAGTTTGATAATGAATAACTAAATTAATTGAGAATTAAAGCAATAAAAATAAACTAAGAATAATTATTGATATTCCAAATAAAAGGCCTTGACTGGGGGAATAATTAAGTGGAAGTTCTATCCTTGTTGGAATCTTCTCAAGTGTAGTGTAAAGAGGTTGTTGTTCTCACTTGGTTAACCCTTACTGAATAAAGGAAAGTAAAGTGATCAAACCAACTCTTATCCGCAAATTCTAGTTCTCTCCCTTGGGAAGGTCCAGCGTTAGCAGATACAGAATTGGCCAACAACATCCAATTTAACTAGGAACTTGAGCATTCCAACTCAAGTGTCTCCTCTTAATCAACTCCCATGTCAAGTGGAGGATCTACTCCATTGACATGGAATTAACAATCATAAAAATATAAGAAGACATAATTAAATAAAATTAAATAGAGGATTAAAATTAATTAAAAATAAAAATAACTCTATATATTAATAAACTCAAAATGTAACATACTTAATTGAATAGAGTCAATAATCAACTGAAAAGAGTAAAGGATAAAAGAACAAACTAAAGTAGTGTCTTCACGGAGGTAATGGCTCTTCAACATCCACAATCCAAAGCAAAAGCATAAATTATCAATGTAACACTAATCTAGATTCAGATCTAAAACTAAAGTAATCCTAATATGATGAATCTCAATGTGTGTGGATGCCTCTCATTCTCTCCTTTGAGTTTCTGTATGTTCCCTAGCTTTAGTCTGTGTTTCTGGGCCGAAAACTAGGTAAAAATACGGTCCGAAATTGCCCCAGCGTATTTTGTTATTTTTGCAGATCGCGCAGGTCACGCGTACGCGTCATGCACGCATTCGCGTCATTCAATGATTTTCCTTGTCACGCGTTCGCGTCGTCCACGCGACCGCGTCATTCGTGCAAACTCCAATCCACGTGTTTGCATTAGGCACGCGTTCGCGTCGCTGCGATTTCTTCATTTTGCGCGTTCACGTGGGCCATGCGCTCGCGTCATTGCTCGCTGGTCATCTCCTTAGTTTCTTGTGTTCCTTCCATTTTTTCAAGCCTCCTCTCTAATTTCCAAGTCATTCATACCCTATGAAGCCTGAAACACTTAACACACGGATCACGGCATCGAATGGGATAAAGGAGAATTAAAATAAATATTTAAAAGTCTCTCGGAAGTAAGTTTTCAATCATAAACCATTTTGGGAAGAAATTGTAAATACATGCTAATCATATGAATAAGTGGGTAAAGATTTGATAAAACTACACAATTAAACACAATATAAATCATAAAATAATGGTTTATCACACCTCCACCACCAACACCTTCCTTTCATAACCCTACAGCCTATATGGCAGTACTTGCATCAGTGACAGACCCTAACTAGTACCCGAACACTAGAGCATCTCATAATGTTTCACCAGATTCTTCATCCTTCATTTCAAACTCTGAATACTTTGGCCCAGATCAAATTCAGATTGGAAATGGATTAGGTTTGCCTAATAAGAGTGTTGGTAACTCGTTCTTATATTCTATTGACTCTAAACATTTTTTTTAATTGAAAGATTTAATATTTTCTCCCGACTCACAAAGAATTTAATTAGTGATGTAAAATTTGCTGAAGATAACAAAGTATCTTTTGAATTTCATGCTTATATTTGCTTTGTTAAATGTTAGTTCACTAAGAAGGTATTGATGCAAGGATTTAGATTTGGAGGAATTTACAAGTTCATCAATGTGGCTGTTCCCAACTCTTCTCCTACTATTTCTTCACTCTTAGTGTTTACTGTTTCTCATGTCTCTTTTGATCATTGGCATAAAAGATTAAGCCATACAAATAGGTAAAATGTTCTTAAAATTCTAACTCAATGTAATCTTGACACTTTTAGTATTAATAATAAGAGAAGTTTGCAAATTAATGTGTGTGAAAATTGTGCTAGAGAAAATATGCATAAACTTCCCTTTCCTACCTCAAGTACTATCTATAGTACACCTTTACAGCTTGTTATTTCGGATGTTTGGGGCCCTGCTCCTTACACCTCTCACTTGAATTTTCGCTACTATGTTACCTTTATTGATGCCTACTCTAGATACACCTATCTTTATTTACTGATTTCTAAATCCCAGGTCCTACAGATCTTCAGGCAATTTAAATTATACATTGAGAATCTAACTAACCACAAGATACGAGAATTTCAATCAAATAATGGGAAAGAATTTACCTCTCATCAATTTACTGATTTTCTTGCACAGGAGGGCATCTTACAAAGGTTTTCTTGCCTTTATACTCTAAAGCAAAATGGCATGGCTGAAAGGAAACATCGGCATCTCATTGAGATGAGTATTGCTATGTTATCTACAACATCCGTGCCATTAATATTCTGGGATGAAGCAGTATTAACAGCCACTTACACTATTAATCGAATACCTACTCCTGTCTTAGCAAATAAATCCCCCTATGAAGTCCTTTTTGGTGCTAAACCTGATTACAATGGCTTTAGAATTTTTGGTAGTGCTTGCTACCCTCTTTTTTGGCCTTACAACAAAACTAAACTAGATGATAGATCCAGCAAATGTGTTTTTATAGGTTATGATTCCAAATATAAGGGTTATAAATAAATTGCTTCTTGTGGCAGAATATACACAACTAGGCATGTTCTCTTTGATGAGTTTGACTTTCCTTATAATTCGTTGTTTCAACTTGATCATATTAATCATAGTACTGACAGTAATTTTGATTCCTCTATTCAAAGTATAGGTTGTTATTTTGAGAAACAAGTATATCCTACTCCTATACGACACACAAATCAACTTGTTTCTGCTACTACAACTCACTCTACATTCCTAATTTAGATACTTCTTTAGATACCCCTGCTCCTTCTGAAAGTAATAACACTGCTTCTCAACTCCAAAATCATATTCCTTCCCTAGATTCTTCTTCCACTACTAATTTGAATACTGTTAGTAATTTCACTCCTTCTTCTTCTTATCATCACCCTTCTCCTCCTCACAATACTCATCCCATGATCACTAGATCCAAGACTGGTCACTCTAAACCAAAAATATATGTAGTTTCTAGATCTGTCACAGCTTCTTTAGAAAATCCACCAAAATCTCCATCTATAGCCTTAACCATCCCCCAATGGAAACAAGCTATGCAAGAAGAATTTGATGCATTGCAAATAACAAACACGTGGACACTAGTTCCTAGATCTCAGTATTGTAAAGTGATAGGAAGCAAATGGATATTTACCATTAAAACACTCCTTGATGGTACTATTCAGAAATACAAAGTTACATTGGTGGCCCAGGAGTATCACCAATCTGAAGGTTTTGACTTTGAACAGGTCTACAGCCCAGTTATTAGACCAGCAACAGTTAGATTAGTGTTAAGTATTGCTCTTTCCAAAGACTGGGTAATTAGACAACTAGATTTTAACAATGCTTTTTTTAAAATGAAAACTTGAATGAAACTATCTATATGTCACAACCATTTGGTTTTGAACAGGATGTTGCTACTCATGTATGCAAACTCAATAAATCTCTTTATGGTCTCAAACAAGCACTAAGAGAGTGGTTTCTAAAGCTTAGTACCACACTACAATCCTTTGGTTTTCAAAGTACAAAATCTGATATCAATTTGTTTATTAAACGTGGTTTAAATTATCTAATTTACATCTTATGCTATGTTGATGACATTATTATGACTAGTAATGATGCGATTGAAATTGACAATATGATTCTTAAGTTGCACAACACTTTTACATTGAAAGATTTAGGACCACTTTCATATTTTCTGGGTATTGAGGTTCACTGGAACAACACTAGTCAACTCCACTTATCACAAACTAAATATATAACTGATTTACTTTCAAAATTAGGCATGAGTGAGGCAAGTGCTATGCTTACCCCTATGATTTCTGCTTTACAACTTTTGTCTACAGGGTCAGAACGATTTGAGGATCTTAAATTATTTAGGTTTGTTGTTGGCATACTGCAATATATTACCATAACAAGACCAGATTTGAGCTATGATGTTAGTAAAGTCAGCCAATTTATGCACTCACCACTATTGGCTTACGGGAAAGCAGTAAAGCGAATCTTGCAATACCTTCAAGGAACTAAACATCATGGCTTTGTCTATCTCAAATGTACAGATTACAGGTTGTATATATTCTCTGATTTGGATTGGGCAGCAGACTTGGAGGATCGAAGGTCAGTCTCTAGTTATTGTGTATTCTTAGGTACTAATCTAATCTCAGGGTCATGTAAGAAGCAAACTACTATCAGCAGATCCTCCACTGAAGCTAAGTTTCGGAGTCTTGCTGCATGTGAGACTAAACTTGTCTGGATCAGGAACCTTCTTTTGGAGTTACAGATTGAAGTACCTACAGTTCTAGCTATTTACTGTGACAATTTAAGCATTGTGCTTTTGACAGCCAATCCAGTATTACATACTAAGACAAAGCATTTTCAATTGGACATTCAATTCGTCAGAGACAAAGTCAATTCGAAGCAACCACAAATTGTCCACATACTAGGGATTGAGCAAATAGTTGATATGCTTACTAAACCCCTTTCAACCTCATCATTTGAAAGACTTAAGACCAAACTCAGAGTTGTTTTTCGACACAACTTGAGTTTGAAGAGGGGTATTGAGGATATAAAAGGAAAAATAGAATAACTAGAAGAGATTAGAAGTAATTTTCTGGTTTTAGCTAGTGTAGCAGCTCTATATATTAGAAGAGAGAGCTATGGCTTAGTTGTGAATCTTCTATTCTCTCATGTATAACCCTAACAGTTTAGTGCACTATTTTTCAGACTAATAATCTTCTCAGATTTGATAGACTCTTCTCTGCTTTATTATCTTCTGAGTTTTAGCTCTTTGTTATGAATCTTTTGTTCATTTTTTGTTCTTTAAACTTCTGTACTTGAACTTCTATATGGTAGAGGTTGCCAGAGCTTGTTGTGGTATGTGTTAGGGTTGGCTTGTGAGTTGTGAGAGAGCCAGAGATTAGTTGACGTGATCAATTGGCAACTCTATAAGCATAGTTTTACTTCTTGGGCTCCATTTTTTTTTTTGTATACCTTATTGTACTTAATGGATTTATGATACAAAATTCTTCCGTTGCTAATAGATTTATGGTACACAAATGTGAGTATATTAATGAATTTCACTATATGTGTTGCTAAGTATTAATTGAATTGGAAAATTGTTATCTGAGTCGAAGCATATTTAGTTTAGACCCAAAAAAAAAAAAAACAAAAAAAAAGGATATTTAGTGAATCTTTGGTGTATAGTAATTTTTTTGTGAATATTAAAGAAATGCATAAGATGTTCATTTTTTTTTTGTCATACATTCACCCTAAGTGTTTAAAACAAAATTGAATCATGCCTTTAACTTTGAAATTTGAAATTTGATCTATTGTGAGATTGTCCACATTAATTACGTAATTCTTTTTAATCAATGTTGTTGAGCAACATATTTAAGAATAAAAATAATTAATATTTATCACTTAATATACCACAAAAAGAATTATACTATCAAGAATAAATTTGTAATGCACGTTATGTAAAGAAAATTAGTTTATGTTCTTTTGAAATACACAAAAAAAAATTAGTCAGTTTATATTTTATTAGAATTTTTAAATTTATTTTTTATTAATTTGTTTAATTTGTATATATTCTACCATTTAATACATATTATATTTTTGTACATAGGTATTTCTAAATAATTACTAAAAATATATAAATTTATATTACAATATATAATTAATAAAAATTAACATGTTACAATACATAATATATTACAAATAAACTAAAATAAGAATATTGTGAGTGCATTTTCTAGTCCCTCGTTATCTACAGCCTCCTTAAAAAATTCAAACAATAAATTATGTATAAAATATTATTAAATTAAAGACCTCTTTCTGACATTATATTTTAACTTAACTTTTTTTGAATAACTATTCTTTGCATCTTCTGTTCTTTCTTTCTCAATAATTAAGAATTAGGGATGGAAATAAAGTGAGTAGGAGTGGAATTTTGCCCAATTCGATCCCATTCTACTGGTGCAGAATTTATAACCATAAACTAATCGGTAAGTGCATCGGGTCATACCAAGTAATACCTCAGGTGAGTGAGGGTCGATCCCACGAGAATTGATGGATCAAGCAACAATGATTGAGTGATTGGCTTAGTCAGACAAACAAAAAATGGTGTTTGAGAGTTCAAAAGTATTAAACAGTAGATTCAGAATATCAAAAGGCAGGCAGTAAATAAATTGAGAATAATATATGGAGAAACAGTTAAGGCTTCAAAGTTATCTATTTCCTGATTGACTTTTCTTACTAACTATTTTAATCATACAAGATTTAATTCATGGCAAACTATATGTGACTAAACCCTAATTTCTTAGACCTTTTTAGTCTCCTCTAACTCTCATCAACTGCTAATTCCTTGGTCAATTAATTTCAATTAGAGGGTGAAGTTTAATTCTAGTTATATGCCAGAGAAATCCTAATTACCCAAATATAAGAGGATTATATGTCACGTATCCCGTTAAATGCAGATAATTAGAAATTTAGGAGAATATGTTTTCAAGCTGTTGTTTAAGTAAAGAGCTTTTCCAAGTTATACAAGAACTCAATTAGAAAGAGGGTCATACTTCCGTTCCACCCAAATTCATAAAATAAAGAACGAAAACAATTCTTGAATTATATGAATCAATACATGAATTAAAATAGAAAAACAATAGAATCAAACCATACAATAGACAGAGCTCCCAACCTTAACAGTGGAGGTTTAGTTGCTCATGGTTCAGAGTGAAAACTAGGATTCTCTCTTAAACCGTAAATTTGGAATGAGGTGGAATAATCTCAGAAGAGAAGTTTCTTTTCTCTTTTATATCTAATCCTAATTAATTTAAAATCTATTTTCTAAAACTAAAATAATATCTTTTCCTATTTTAAAATAAAATACAAATTTAAATCAGAATTAATTAAATATTCGAGCACTCCTAATTCGGACGCTGGGACCACCAATCATGCGCCTTACTTGGTGAACTTCTGCGCCTAACTTGAGTTGTTGTTGTGCATTGCGTGTGCTTGTTAGTGTCTTGCACTTAACTTGATAAATCTCAAGTTAGGCGCAGCCTAGCCAGTGCTCCAGGGAGTGTTATTTGTGAAACTGGTGCCTAACTTGCAAACTTGGGCGCCTAACTTGAGTTGTGGCCTTTGCTTTGTGCGTGCTTATAATTGTTTTGCGCCTAACTTGAGAAATCTCAAGTTAGGCGCAGTCTTGGCAGCGTAGTCTTGAGAAATCTCAGGTTTGAGTACAGAGAGGTCAGAATTGATAGCATCATTTGCCTTCTTCTCTTTTTCTGCGAAAACTCCATCAAATCCAGTTGAATGCTACCTAAAACAAACAGAATTTCACATGACTCAAAGTAGCATCTATAGTGGCTAAAAGATATTTAATTCTTGATTAAACTCAACAAATTGAATGCAAATTCACTAGGAAAAGTTAGGAAAAATGCTCACGCATCACCTACCCTACAATATTTCGGATAGAACTCGCCCATTCTTATCCACAGGTAGTAAAAAATTAAACTATAACTCGTTCAAGCGAGTACTCGCACCCGCTCCTCTAATTATTAAAATTAAATTTTAAAATTTATATAACCATCGTTACATATATAACAAATTAAAATAACAATTTAAATGTAATACAATATTATTAATCATTTTACTAATTATATATATTATATATACCGGAATAGATATTACCTAAATCCTATTAGAATTACATAAAATTAAAACAAATTAAGAAAAAAATTGCAGAAAGTAAAAAAAATAATGTAGAATTAAAGTAGGTAGAGGTGAAATAGGTACCCACAAATTCAGATAGTATTGTCATTCTTATTAAAGATGTCTTTAAACTTAAAAAAAAAACTACTTGTACAGTCAATATTCCGATATTGTAAATAATTATGTTATATAAATTAGATGTTATCAATGACCATAAAATCAAACTTTAATGATTTTTAATACAAATTAGAGAAAAACTCAAATCAGCCCCTGACAATTACCTCGAAAGACAACGAGGCCCCTGATAAAAAAAAAACCCAAATTCGGCCCCTGACAAAAAAAATAAACCCAACCCGGCCCTGACAATTACTTCGAAAGGACAACGAGGCCCATGTGCCAAAAAAAAATCAACGTTATTTTTTTTGGCACAGGGGCTAATCTGTCCCAAAAAAATTTATCAGGGGCCGGATTGGATGTTTTTTTTTTTTTTTTGGGCCTCGTTGTCCTTTCGAGATAATTGTCAGAGGCTGAATGGGGTCTAAAAATTATAATTGAATCTGTTAGCAAATATTACCATTAAATGACTTCACAATAGCAAGTTGTATGATACTATCACGATAACAATTCCATTCATAAAAGCGTATGCTCTATTGTTTTTCTACGTCAAACATAATGTTTAGAATTCATATTTTTTGGTGACTTTTTTTTTTATGTTAATGATTGAAAATATTTTATATTAAAAAAAATAGTTGAGTATTTATCCTCTATTTCTAATTCAATAACATTATATTTGATAAATTTGTCATTCTTTTTAATCTCTAATAAAAAAATTAATTAGGTTACAGTATATTTTAAATAGTGACAAGTTTAATTTACTTCTTTAAAGGTAATATGATAAAGGAATCAAATTTATCTAAAATTTAAAAAAAAAACAAAAAATTAATTTTCTTTTTATATTATTTAAAATTATTTTATAAAATGTCATGAAAAGATATTTTAATATTTATTTCTTAAGTATTAATTTGTTTGTAGCAAAACTATTAAAAATAATTTAATATATTATTTGTGCATGCTTATTCGCTAGTTAAAATATAATAAATCCTTATAATTTTAAGTAATACATTTAAACTTAAATATATTAAATTTATGTATTTTCTCCCACTCGTCAGTAACGACAGATTTTTTATTTTAAGAAATGTACAAGATGTCTTTGATACGGGTTTGAAGGATGGATCGAGAACCTGCGGGTTGAGGCGAGGGCCGGATCGTTTGACTGGAGTGATGGGGGGAGGTACCTGCAAAGACACTCCGACGCTCAAGTCAGAATGGATCTGAGAGGTGCAAAGTGTTAGGAATGAATGAATACCTGGAGGGACTTGGGTCCTCTACTTATAGATGATGACGACTATCTTATCTTATCTTATTTGGCTAAGATAAGGTAGACGTTTGAATTCGAAAGTTGGTTAGGAGTTCTGGAGGGCCAGTTTCGAGCCTTCTAGGAGAGAGGCGCGGGTCGGACCCGGGAAGCCGGGTTTGGGTGTGGTCCCGGGTCCAGGATCCGTGGCTCGGATCCGTAATAGTTGCCCCCGCAGCGGGAGAGCGAGCAAGGTCGGTCTGTCGCTGGGATATATGGTTTTTACCGTGGGCTCGGTCTTTAGTTTTTCTCGGGTGGTCGTTTGGTTCTCCGAAAGGAGGTCGGTGTCTTGGTTTCGTCTCGTGGAAGATTTGTCTGGCCGTTTTGGTCTGACGTGACTCTTCCGTGTCTGCTGCGCCCGTTGTGTTCTTCGAGGCGTGATTTATTAGTTTCTTTTTCCGAGGGGGCATTTAATGTGAGGGGACGTTTTCCTCTATTGCCCTTATGTTTACTTTGCTTTCCAGGGGTATTTGCGTTATTTTATTTTTTCAAAACCGTTTTGGTTTTCTCTCTTCAGTTCCCTCGTTTGCTTCATTTCTCTATCGCTTTCTTCTCTAAAAAACATCTTTTTCTTTCCTTTCGCATTCTGTGGCTTTGGTCGAGCTTCTGCCGTGGCATTTTCTCTTTGGGTTTATTCTCTGCGTCATCAGGTTGGTATTCTTCTGTTTCTTCTTGTTTCTTCTGTGATTTATGCTTTGTCTTCCTTTGCATTTTTGTTTTGTCTCTGCTTAGTGTAGTTTAGGATTGCTTTTTGGTGTATGATAGTATTGCATGGTGGTAGATAGTTCTGTTGGGGTAGTGGGTTTTGCAAGGGGGCGACCGCCACCGTGTAATTGGTAGTGTATAGTGGTGTCTGTTTGGTTTCCTCCACCATTTTCTGCCGCGAGATTTGGCTGACGGTGGTGCTCGTCGCTATTTTAGGTATGGCTCGTCGAAGGACTGAGGGTGTGAGGGCTCTGGTGGCCCCAGCGGGGGGTGTCCCCGATCTTTTCTCTTGGGTTACTAGTGATGTATGGGGGACGCCGTCGCGGATGACGGAGGCGGACCTCCAGCGGCTCCGTCATCAAGGAGCTATTTGTGGGGGTGGCGACGCCGAATGCCACTACGAGCTTTCTCTCCCTGGGGTTGACGAGAGGGTTTGTTATACCAATCTTGACTCCCCGACTGTACCGGATTGGATGTGGGTGTACGAGGCGATGTTTACTCGGCTCAGTGTTCGGCTTCCCTTTTCCCCGTTTGTTCAACAGTTATTGAGCCGGTGCTCCGTGGCGCCGTCCCAGCTACATCCGAATAGCTGGGCGGCGATACGGTCTTTCGAGCTCGTTTGTAAGTTTCTGGAGCTTCCTGCCTCGGTGAACGTTTTCCTTTTCCTCTTCTTGTGTACCCTTCTGACCAAGGAGGGGAAGCATAAGAAGGGGTATATGTCTTTTAGAGCTCAACCTTATCATCGGATCTTCGGGTTGTATGAAGATTCTTTTCACGGTTTTAAGGGTGGATATTTTAAGGTCCGTCCCGCAAGGGGGCATCATCCTTTCTGGTTCACGTTGGAGGGTGAGCGGTGGTTCCCCACCTATTGGAACTTTAAGGCGGGGCCGTCAGTTTTTACTCGGGTCACACAAGAGTTCTTGACTTCGGAGGAACGGGATGTCGCTCTTGTTTTGTGGCAGTTGTTTGGGGAGCGTCCTCTTAATCCTCGGGATGTGATGGGTGACCCGGTTGCTTGTCGGTCATATGTCGGTGTGTGATTTTTTTTTTGGAGGTTCCGAGTTTGGTACTTATGCTTATTAATATTTCGCAGTTGAGATGGTTGGAGGTTTGACGACTCTTGCCCGTTTGAAGGCTCAATTGTCTTAAGGCACTTCTTCTGCCGGTACTCCTTCCACTCTGAGCTCGCGACCTACTGATGGTACAAGAACCGTTTCTGAGGATCTCGTGTTGACTGAAGGTGGTACCGAGGGGTCGGGTCGGGGTGTGGATGCTGATGATGATGTGGTTGTGGTGTCGCCAGAGGGTGCGTCTCGGAAACGGAAGAGGTCGGAGGATGTTGAGAGCGAGAATCTGGTGGAGGGGGAGGGCGAGGTTCCGTCAGTGATGGATCGCCGTTTTGATGCTCTTGCCTTTATTGACGAGTTTCTCATGCCAGGCACGGAAGATTTCTTTCGTGAGTGTGATGTGACTTTTCAGGCTAAGTCCCTTTATCGGTCTCTTCTTCACTCCGCCGTGATTGTCCGGAAGGCCGAGCCTGTGATGGCTCAGGTGGGCCTTCTAGATAAGAAATTTCGTCAATCTCAGGCCGAGGTGGCGAGGTTGAAGGGGTTACTTGCTGATGCCGAGTCAGCGAGGGAGCGGGCAATGAAGTTATCCGAGGAGTCTGGCACCGAGATCCTTCGCCTTTCCGTGGTTGAGACTTCTCTTTTGTCTCAACTTGGAGAAGAGCGGAGGAAGGCTTCGGATGCTGAGTCTCGGGTGGCCGTGCTCTTGGCTGATGTCGGTACATTGAAGGATGAGATGGCCGGCTTGAAAGCAGATGCCGTGGTTTTAAAAGAGGAAAAAGCTATGTTGCTTGCCGACGTGAAGGAAGCTGTTGCTGCTACCGAGGAGACGATGAGGGCTCAAGCGTCGGTGTTGGCTCCGGGTGTGGATGTATCCGTGATGGGAGCTTTCAAGGCCGTTCGTGATGGCCAGATTGTTGATCTTGAATAGTTTGATTGTAACTTTGCTATTTTTAGTTTTTTTTTAAACTGTTTAATTTTGGATGTTTGGTTGGCCATGGGCCGTGTAACCGTGGATTCGTAGTTTTTTGGACTTCGGTGAATGACTTTTGGGCCGTTCGGGCCTCTTTTTCTGTATTCCGTTTTAAGCTGTTCTGTTTTTTGTTTATTTGTTCCCTTTGTTTAGGATGATGGGACCGTCGTGAGGTCGGTTTTTCGTGGATATCCGTATGTTGGGCCCGGGGGGTGATCGGTCCCTCGTTTGTGGCCGTGTACGCGTTCCGTATTTGGGACATAAGAAGAAGATAGAAAATAGCTTAATAAAATTTTATTGATGGTTGAGCCTCGTTAAACCCTCCATCTATGGCGGGAAAGAGTACCAAGATTGACACTTAAGCGAATTTTAAAATTTAAAATTGAAAAATTGTAAAGGGGAAGGTAGGTAAAGAAAAAACATAAAATAAGAGAAAGAAGGGGTGACCTAGGGAGGTCGGTCTAAGTGTAGTAGCGCCGTAAGTTGGCGGCGTTCCACGTCCTCGAGATTTCATCGCCGTTGAGTCGCTCGAGCTTGTATGCTCCCTTTCCGATTGTGGCTTTGATTCGGTATGGTCCTTCCCAATTGGGGGTGAGTTTCCCTTCTCCTGGGGTCAGGGCTCCGATGTCATTTCGTCGTAGGACGAGGTCGTCGGGTGCGAATTCTCGTTTGATGACGCCGTGGTTATATCTTAAGCTGATTCTTTGTTTTAGGGCTAGCTCTCTGACATGAGCTATGCTTCTTTCTTCGTTGATGAGGTCTCGTTCTGCTTCCTTGTCGTTACCTCCGACCGTTTTTCTGGGGCTTGGGTCTCCGATCTCTACTGGGATGACGGCCTCCACGCCGTATGTTAATCGGAAAGGTGTTTCTCCTGTGGTTGTTTGGGGTGTTGTTCGGTATGACCATAGGACCGATCCGAGTTCGTCGGCCCATAATCCTTTGGCTTCGTCGAGCCGTTTCTTGAGTCCTTTGACAATTATTTTGTTTGCGGATTCTACCTGTCCGTTTGTCTGGGGGTGTTCTACCGAGCTGAAGCGGTGGGATATGCGTAGTCCTTTTAGGAATTCTCTGAACTTTTTGTCAGCAAATTGGGTTCCATTGTCCGAGATGACGATCTCGGGGATCCCAAACCGGGTGATGATCTGTCACCAGAGGAATTTTCGGCATTGGGTTGCCGTGATGGAGGCTAGGGGTTCGGCCTCGATCCATTTGGTATAGTAATCGATGGCGACGATGAGGTATCGGAGTTGTCCGGGTGCCGTAGGGAAGGGTCCGACAAGGTCGATCCCCCAGGTGCCGAACGGCCGCTCTGCCAATATGATGCTGAGCTGGTGCGGGGCGGCTTGGTGGGTGTTGGCGTGCCTTTGGCATTTATCGCAGTTTTTTACTAGCTGCATGGAGTCCCGGATAACCGTGGGCCAGAAGTATCTGGCTCAGATGAATTTTTGGGCAAGGGTTTTTCCTCCGATATGGTGGCCGCAACAACCTTCGTGGATTTCACGGAGTATGTACTCCGTATTCCCGGGTTCGACGCATTTGAGCAGGGGTTGCGAGAATCCGCGTTTGTATAGTTGTCCTGCGACGACCGTGTAGTTGGCGGCTTCCCTCTTTGTCCGTTTTTCCTCTTTGGGGTATTCAGGTAGTGTTCTGTCGAGGAGGTATTGTAGGATAGGGTAGGTTCATGATCCTTGGTTGGAGAGTGTCAGGTGAGTGCTAGCCGTTGTTGATATGGATGGTGTTTTAACGACTTCCTGAATTAGCGATTTGTTGCCGTGTCCTGGTTTGGTGCTGGCTAGCTTTGAGAGGAGGTCTGCTCTGGCATTTCGTTCTCTGGGAACGTGCCGTATGGTGATGTGATTGAATTCTTCCTTTAGTTTTTTCACCTTGGCAAGGTATTGTTGAAGCAGGGGGTCTCGCGTTTGGTAGTCTCCATTGATTTGGGAACTGACTACTAGCGAATCGGTATTTATTTCTAAGGTCTTTGCTCCGACTTCTTTGGCCAGGGCTAGGCCTGCCAGGAGGGCCTCATATTCCGCTTGATTATTTGAAAATGGAAATTCGTATCGTACCGACTGTCCGATTACGACCCCGTTTTGACTTTCGAGAATGACTCCGGCACCTCCGGAGGTGAGGTTCGATGAGTCGTCAACATGTAGTTTCCATGATTCGGGGGTGGAGTTTCCTGGGGTCATATCGGCGATAAAGTCGGTCATGGCCTGTGCTTTGATTGCGTACCGGGGTTCGAACTTGATTTGGAACTGAGATAGTTCGATGGACCATGCTAGCATTCTTCCCGCTAGGTCGGGTTGACCGCTTGGTCGGTTCGCACAGTTATGGGGTGAGCCTGAAAGTATTGTCACAAACGTCGGGAGGCCGTGAGGAGTGTGAAGGCTAGCTTTTCCAGGCGGGAGTAGCGAGTTTCCGTGTCTTATAGGACTTTGCTTATGAAGTAGATAGGTTCTTGTTCCTTTCTCTCGTTTTCGCGGATGAGCGCCGCTGCGAGCGCTTCTTCCGTTATGGATAGGTATAGGTACAGGGTTTCTCCTGTCTGGAGTTTAGCGAGAACCGGTGGTTCTACTAGGACTCTTTTGAAGTGTTGGAATGCTTCCTCGCATTTTGCTTCCCAGTTGAAAGGGGTCCCCTTCTTCATTAACTTAAATAAGGGGATTGCTTTTTGTGCCGACGCACCGAGGAAGCGGGATAACGCCGTGAGCCGTCCGGTGAGCTTTTGGATGTTGTTAAGGTTTTTAGGATTTGTCATTTCAAGGATGGCACGACATTTTTCTGGGTTGGCTTCGACTCCGCGTTGCGTGATCATAAAGCCGAGGAACTTTCCCGCCTCCATTCCGAAGGCACATTTTGTTGGATTGAGTCGCATCTGGTGTTTTCGTAGGGTGTTCATTATGAGGTTAAGGTCGCTGACGAGTTGTTCTCCTGACTCGGTCTTGGCGAGCATGTCGTCTATGTAGACTTCTAGTTTTCTTCCGGACAGATTCTGGAATATCTTGTTGACGAGTCTTTGGTAAGTGGCTCCGGCATTTTTCAGGCCGAAGGGCATTACCGTGTAACAGTATGTCCCTTCCGGGGTGATGAATGCTGTTTTTTCTTCGTCAGGTCGGTGCATCGGTATCTGGTTGTAGCCGGAGTATGCGTCCATGAAACTGAGGTATCGATGGCCGGATGCGGCATCTACTAATCCGTCGATGTTTGGTAGAGAAAAGGCGTCTTTTGGACAGGCTTTATTGAGGTCCGTGTAGTCGACGCACATTCGCCATTTCCCGTTAGATTTTTTCACCAATACGACGTTGGCTAGCCAGGTCGTGTAGGGGAGTTCCCTGATGAAGTTGGCTTCGAGTAGGGCTTTGACTTGCTTTTTGACCTCGGCGGCTCGGTTTGGTGACATTTTTCGTCTCTTTTGTGCTACGGGTTTAGCTTTGGGGTCCACGGCTAACCGGTGGGACATTATGTCGGGGTTTATTCCCGGCATGTCAGCTGGTGTGAATGCGAACAGGTCTCTATTTTGCTTAAGGAGTTGGGAAAGATCCTCTTTAAGATCATATGGGAAGTTCCTGTTGATGAAGGTGTATTCCTCTTTGGTTGGCCCTATCTGTAGTTTTTCCATGTCGCCTTCTGGCTCTGGCCTGGGTTGGCCGTCTTATCGGGCATCCAGGTCGACTAGGAATATTTCGGCCGCATCTCGGGATTTCTTTCGTAGGGCTAGGCTGGTGTTGTCATATTCTGCTGCAACCTCTCTGTCTCCGTGGATAGTGCCGATGGAGCCGTCGTCAGTTGTGAACTTCATGAGGAGGTATTTGGTGAAGATGACAGCGAAAAGTCATTGATTGTTTTTTTCCGAGAATGACGTTGTAGGCTGTGGAGTCTTTGAGGACCACAAATTCGGATAGGATTGTCTTCCTTTGGCTACCTGTCCCTATGGTGATGGGGAGGGTGATTGAGCCGTCTGGTTTGAGGAAGTTGTCTCCGAGTCCCGTGACACCGTTGCGGTGTGTTTGGAGGTTGTCGTTGTGGAGTCCGAGCTTGTCGAAGGCTCCTCGGAAAAGGATGTTTGAGTCTGCCCCGGTGTCCACTAGTATCCTTCGTACTAGTCCTGTTCCGATCCTTGCTGAGATGACGAAAGGGGCGTCTTCGGCCGAGGTGCCGTGCTGGCAATCCTCGGGTAGGATGGTTATCGTCTTGTCGGCCAGGGTGGTAGGGGTTTGGTTTCTGACAGCCATGACTTTGAGATCTTTTTTCAGTGTTGATTTTGACTTGCCCGATATGTCTTTGCCTGTGATGACATTTACTATGATGGTTGGGTCTTCCTCTGGGCTTTCCCTAGGGGGTTGTTTTTGCGCTCTTGGGTTGCACCCTTCTCTTTCTGGCGACCTGTCTCTTTCTGCACGTTTTGGTTCTCTGGTGATTTTGGCGAATTCTGGGAGTTTACCGTCTCTTATGGCTTGTTCGAGGGCGTCTTTAAGGTCGAAACAGTCTTGTGTTCTGTGCCCGTAGCCTCGGTGGTAGTCGCAGTAAAGGGTTTTGTTGCCGCCCGTTCTTTCTTTGAGTTGTCGGGCTTTCGGGATGATGCCTCGATTCGCGATCTGGTGGTATATCTCGGTAATTGGTGCTGTCAGGAGCGTGTAATTAGAGAATTTTCCGATTCTTGGTGGTCGGTTTGTGTTTGCCAGTTTGGGGTGGTCCCTTTGATTTTCTTTAGGCGGTGGGTTATGTCGGGGCGCCGAGTTGCCATGTTGGGCGTTGCCGTGTTGCCGTTTATTGGCGGCGACGACTTGGCTGACTTCCTTGTCATTGATATAATCTTTGGCGACGTTCTGGATCTCATGCATGGTCCATACTGGTTTGGTGGTGAGGTGTTTGCGGAAGTCTTCGTTCATGAGCCCGTTGGTTAGACAGAGGCTTGCGACGGAATCCGTGAGTCCATCGACCGTTAAGCATTCGTCGTTGAAGCGGTCGAGGTATTTCCTTGTGGATTCTTCTTGTTTTTGCGTGACCCCTAGTAGGTTGATGGGGTGTTTGGCTTTAGTGATTCTAGTCGTGAACTGGGCCATAAACTTTCGTGTTATGTCGTGGAAACTGGCTATGGATCCGTTTTGGAGGGCGTTGAACCATTTGATTGCCGGTCCAGCTAGGGTTACCGGGAAGGCCCTGCATCGGACCGCGTCGGCTGCTCCTTCTAAGTTCATCCTGGCCTCGAAGGCCGTTAGATGTTCATGGGGATCTTTGGTTCCGTCGTACTTCATGTCAGTGGGTTTGTCGAAACCTTTAGGGAGTTTTGCTCTTAAAATCCTTTCTGTGAAAGGTGTGGCTCCCATTATTGTGTGGTCATTTCTTGTGCGCTTGGTATCTCGGTGTCGCCGATCTTCATCCGAGTCGTGCTGATGACTCAGATCTCGGGAAGCGCTGCGGTTGTGCCTTTTGCTGTATCGTCGTTCTGGCGATATCTCTCGTCCGTGGTTGCGTGAGGTGCTGCGACCGTTTCTCCTGTCGTGTTGCCGAGTTGGCGATCTGCCGTGGCGAGATTTTGACCTGGAAGTTGTGTGGCTTCTGTGTTCGTTGTTGTGTCTTTCCTTGGTGGCCAATTTGCTTTCGAGTTCTTGGACCGGAGGTAGAGATTTTGGATGATTTGTGCCGCTTTGTCCCCTGTTTTCTCAGGGTGTTGCGGTTCCATGATATGATCGTTTGCGTGGCGGATAGTGCTTGCTATCCTGCCTTGGTTTATGACCTCCTGGTGTTCTGGGGTCGGATGAAGCGGTCGGGAGCCATCCCGGCTTGAGGAGGTTTCTTCCAGTACATCCCCCATTCCGGCTTTGGACGGCGCAGTTCTCCACAGACGGCGCCAATGTACAAGATGTCTCTGGTACGGGTTTGAAGGATGGATCGAGAACCTGCGGGTCGAGGCGAGGGCCGGATCGTTTAACTGGAGTGATGGGGGAGGTACCTGCAAAGACACTCCGACACTCAAGTCAGAATGGATCTGAGAGCTGCAAAGTGTTAGGAATGAATGAATACCTGGAGGGACTTGGGTCCTCTACTTATAGGTGATGACGAGTATCTTATCTTATCTTATTTGGCTAAGATAAGGTAGATGTTTGAATTCGAAAGTTGGTTAGGAGTTCTGGAGGGCCGATTTCGGGCCTTCTAGGAGAGAGGCGCGGGTCAGACCCGGGAAGCCGGGTTTGGGTGTGGTCCCGTGGTTCGGATCCGTAACAATAAATTAAATAAATGTAATAATTATTGAAATAAATAATTTAAAAAATTATTATCGAAATCCGTCTATCTAGTGTAAACGAGATAATTTTGCACGTATGTCATTTACACTGTAAATTAGATAAGGCAGGTGGACGCGAAATGTGTATATTTCGTTTACACGGTAAACGGAATATGTTATTTCGTTTACACTGTAAACGAGATACGTGGATTTGTAAATATAAAAATATATTTTTTGAAAAAAATAAAAAATATTAATAATATTAATAATACCAATAATCTAAACTTTTAGCATACAATTAGTACTTAAAAAGGTTGGTATAAGAGATTAAAATGGATATGTTTGATCAATTAGTACTCAAAAAGAGTATATAAAAAAATTTAGATTAAATTATGATTCAATTGGATTGATTTAAATTTGAAAAATAAAAAAATTTGTTCGTATTTAAGTTCTATGACGAGAATAAATACGGTAATTATATCTACTCTTAGAAATTGAGAGATGAAAGCGTAAAGTTGATGCACGATAAAAAAAAAAAAAGTAAAAAACAGAGAAAAAGAATAGGAGAGTGTGAGATAACCATTTGTCAATTGTTAGGAGAGGTTGATGGGGATAAATAAATAACCCGTTGCCCATTGTTAAGAGAAGTTGACGGGGATAAATAAAATAGAGGAAGAGGGAGAGATAACCGTTTCAATTCTCTTCTCATTTTTTATTATGTATCAACTTCACCTTTCCATCTTTCAATTTTTACGAGTGGGCACAATTACCGTATTTAGGCTTAGTTTGGTAAAACTTTTATTTTTCAAAAGTAGCTTATAAAAGTTAACTTTTAAAAAATGGCTTTTTAAAAGTTGTGGCATTTATGTTTGGTAAATCAAATTAAAAATAGCTTTTAATAAACACAAACAACATCAATTGCATTTGGTAAAATAGTTTTTAAAATTTAAAAATACTATAATAGACATAAATATAAGCATCAAATTTTAAAATTAGTTAACGAGGTTATATTAAACTTTAAAATTTTGAAAAGCACGAGTCAACTTTGAAAAGCTCTATCTTAGGTGTTTTCAAAAGTATCCCGATCTTTTAAAAGCTCCAAGCACAAGCACATGGTATTCTTGATTTACCAAACACAAAATGAGGAATTTGAGTTTTTAAAAAGTACAAGCTTCTTCGAAAAGTTTTACCAAACTAAGCCTTATTCTTATCATGGAACTTGAACATATATGAGTTTTTTATTTTTCAAATTTAAATCAATCCAATTGGATCTATAATTTAATCTAAAAATTTTTATGTACTCTTTTTGAGTACTAATTGATCAAACATATCCTTTTTAATCTCTTATACCAATCTTTTTAAGTACTAATTGCATGCTAAAAGTTTGAATTATTGATATTATTAATATTTTTTATTATTTTCAAAAAATATGTTTTTATATTTACAAATACTATAAACGAAATAACCTGTAAACGAAATATACGCATTTCGCATCCATCTGTCTTATTTCGTTTATACTATAAACGAAATAAAAGAGAAGTATTTATTTCAATAAATATTTTTTAAATTATTTATTTAAGTAATTATTATAATTAATTTATTTATTAAAATAAAAAATTCTAGTAATGACATTGAAGATAAAAGTCTCTCTCCACATTTTTTTTAGATAAATTAGATAATCTCTAATCCTAAATATTATCTATTTATTATACACCCACACAACACACTTACACACTATATGAGTTTATTTGTATTACATACTCACACAACACACTCACATACACTACATAAATTTATTTTTAGATTTTTTTTTGATAGGACTTAAATCGATGTGATTGTTAAAAAAGCATATGCTATGCCACTCAACCAAACCTTTAACCACGTCTCTCTCCACGTTTGAATCAAATGGCCAGATCACGTTGAGTATCAATGTACGAGTCCTTATATCAAATGGCCCAACGACCAATAAGTTCCAAGATATAAAAAAGGCACTGACAAAACCCAATAAAATAAAGGTGAATGCTATGGTGCCTATCACTTTGTACCTAAGTTACTAAAAAAGGTAAATAAATAATATTTAATAAATTTTACATAATTTACTTTTATTTTAAACATTTTATTTTTTACTTTAAAAGGGAAGTTAGGCAATTTAGGCACCATATCAAAGGCACCATAGAACTCACCTAAAATAAAATCCCGTTTGAATTTAGCCTGGAGATTCAGCTCAGGAGAGCGGAGCCTGAAAGCCTCCCATGAGCGCCCCCTTATGCCTGACACACTACATCTGCAAAAGTAAGATCACACGTGTCAAGATAAGATACAATAAAAAAGAATCTATGTATATGAGTTTATATCTATATGAGTTTATATCTGTATTCTAGAATGACCCGCGCCAATTATAAAATATAAATGTTAATTGGTATAGAGATAAAGAGATTTCTTTAAATACAATTGTAGATTAACACATAGTATATGTGTCATTTAGATTCATGATTGCTGTTGGTAAATAGCAAAAGTGTCACAGAAGGGGCAAAGAAGTTGGCTCATAGCTGTTGAGCCGTGTAGCGCCTGAGCTTCGAAGATCCGTTACAGGAATGGTAATTTTTTTTGTCAGTGTTACGGAAATGCTATTGGATACATTGTTATCGTGTTTTTGGGTTTTGTTTGTAACATCCTAATTTTTAGCATCTTATAATTGCACTAAAAGTTTAGGCATTATCTATTTTTACTTCTTTGATTTTTACTATATTTATTTAATATTGAGCTTTCGCGAAAATAAACCGAATTTTAATTAAGAAAATCAAAAAATCTTTACTTTAGATCACTTAATAATCATACAATTATATCAACATAACATTAAATACATAGACTTATATAATATTCCTCAAATACAAGTCTTACCTCTCTAAAAACCAAAACGATAAACGATGAGGGAAAAACAGAATCTAAGATTAAACCAAATATGGAAAATAAAAATACATACATATATATATATATATATATATATATATATATATATATATATATATATATATATATATATATATATATATATACGACTCCGTAGTTCGGTTGCGGCTTCGCGCCAAAGCTTTCTGAATCTGTCACTGAAAACAAAATTCTGTAGGAGAGTGAGAACATCGTCCTTGCAGGTTCTCAGTAGGGAAGGAAATACCATCAAACTAAAGAAATACTTGCAAATATAATTAATTTCATTATAAAAGCAGTTTATCCATGAAATAACCTTTTAAAAAAACCTTTGTGTAAAAACTTACTTTTTTGAAAAGTCGTAAAGAAATTCCTTTAATTTACAAATCAGTAAGGTGAATAGTTTAAAGAAATGAAAAAGACCAAATACGTGCCTAAGGATTTTCTACCCATAAACTTATTTTGCTCTTTCCTATCCAACTAATACATAAATTAGAATAATAAGACAACACCTAGTCTATCCTACCTCAAACTCCATCACCACAGATCAGAAACTACCCTCATCACGCCTCCACTAAAGAAGGTCTCTCAGATAAACATACACATACAAATCAAACAAAGAAATCACAGATATAGCACAGATACAACAAATAGAACAAGTAGCAAATAGACACGGTTAATCATTTAGGCAAACTAAGATAATGCACACTTAAGCAAAACATACAAATACATATAATGTATGTCTGTCCTATGACTGATGAGTCTCATCTGTCGGTTATACAGCCAACTCGACATGTCCTGGTAGCTAACCTTTGAATAGTCCCTCTGTGTGCGCATCCCCAAGCTCAAAAATAATATCTATGGAAAAATCCTAAGCTCAAATATATATATATATATATATATATATATATATATATATATGCCCATGGGGAAACCCGTGAAGTTAAAATGTCTGGTCATATCTTGCGACAGAGGGACAATAGAGTATCGAGCCTCAACTTGGCAAGCCATTGTGTCTACTCAGAAAAACTCGTATCTCAGATAATTCAAATAAATAAGCCATATGAATATTTCAATCATAATTCATCAATATCCACATCATTCTCAATCATGTTTTATTCATCACAAATCTTGTCATCAGTAACATAACTATTGTCATCAATCACAGTCATCACTCCACACCACTATAATTAACCAGAATCATCACCATACCTCAATCATACTTAATCATTATCCTCTCTCAATCTCAAAATCATCATCAGACCTCAATCAAAACCAATTATTACTAAATCACACCTCTATTTCAAATATAACCTTCAAACAACTCACTAAACTTACCTCCAAATCACACCATACATTTTTCATCGTATTCCTTAAAACAACTTTCTTCCTCTTAACTCTTATGTTTAGTTTCATTAAAAATCTTAAACTCACTTTCTTATTCCCAAACCCTTGAAGTTATACTCAATTTACTATTTGGCTAGTTAATCAAATCTCTTCTCATTATTAGAAATCAAGTGAGTTTAAAACCACAAGTTAACAAAATCATATGAATCCAATCTTCTTTGATAGTCTTTAAAAGCATTCAACACATACCTCTTTTATTAAAGTTATTCAAATCAAAATCACTTTCGAAATCATAAGCAAAACTTCTTCAAATTCTTAGAAAAATTTCGGCAGCACATCCTCTAAAAACTGGAGTTTGCCACCCATCATGGGTCCCCTCCTTTCAACTAGGGTTGAACGTGGATTGGATATGGCCAAAATTTTGATCCGATCCGCACTAAAATCATCGGATCGGATCGGATCTAATATCCACAGTTCTTTAAACTTGGATGTGCGGATCGAATCGGATATTGGATATTTTCACAAAACACAAAAATATTTTTAAAAGCTTATTTTATTAAAAAAATATCAATGAAATTTATTTTTCTATTCTTTTAAATATGTTTACTCTTAAAATAATATTAAACATACTTTTTAAAATAATAAATTAAAATAATACAGCATATATGATAATTATTAGTTGCAATAAAATATAAAAAGAATATTTACTTATTCAGTTCTTTATTTATACGGGTACGCGAATATGCGGATACCTACACAAAATCCGCAATCCGATTCTATTAGTGTGCGGATCGGATCCATATCCGCAATTTTCGGATTGGATTCAGATAAACATCGCAGATATGCGGATCGAATCCAATCCATGAACACCCCTACTTTCAACCTCAACTCAACAAAACCAACATTTCAAATTAATATTTCCAAATCCATCATTCAGAATCAATAAGAACCAACTTCAATAAAAAGTACAAAATCAACCTATTCAATCATTTCCGCCAGAAATTCAAAAAAATTGACAAGTCAATAATCAATTCAGCCATAACTTCAATCACAGTAGAAAATCATTTCAATCACAAATATTAATTCATTTGCATTAATTCACTAAACTTATTAGGTATTCAACTCCAAAATATTTTAACTTTAAAACAATCCCCTACCTCAATGTTGCAATACACGAAAAAACAAATACTACTTTGGATTAAGAAATACTACTACATTTCTGAGAATGCCTTTTGTTGTTTAATTATGGTTTAGTTAGAGTTAATATTAAAAGTGATCCATGAACTTACAGTCGAGTCTCAATATCGTTCTTGAACTTAAAATTTCTTCAAATTTGTCCCTGAATTTAACAACAGTCGTCTCTGAGATACCTTCCGATGACAAAATGATTACGTGATTGGACGGAGGTCACGCCGAAAACCACGCTAGACTGGTAAAACATTATTGTTTCATTTTTGGCGTCTAAATAGAACATAAATGATATCGTTTAGGGTATTTTGAAGGGTTTAAACATGTTGGAGTTAAAACCTCTCAAATTACCCTAAAGAACATCGTTTATGTTCTATTTGGTCACCAAAATTGAAATGATGATGTTTTACCAGTGCAGCATCCGTCCAATCACGTCATTATTTTGTCAGTAAAAAATATTTTAGAGATGACCATTGTTAAGTTTAAGGACAAATTTGGAATAATTTTAAGTTCATAAACGATATTGAGACTCGACTACAAATTTAAAGACCATATTTAGTATTAACTCGTTTAATTTTTCTATTACTCTTTATAATTTCTCTAAATTTTTTATTTTTGAAGGAACAAAGGTGAAAAGTAATGTATTAATTAGAGTTAACTGTGAATTCCAAAAAGAAGATATAGGTTGGTCCGCAACAAAGCGACCACGTTTTGATCTTCTAGGTTTGGTCAATATTTGGCAAATCATTTCTACATGGAATCCATATTTAACACATCACCAACTTAACGAATCATGTCAACCTTGTCATTTTGCAACAGATTTAATTTCATAGATTAAATTGTCTAACAGCTTTAGTAGTTAGGATAGATGTGATATTTTAAAATGGTTGAAATGTTTTATCTCTTGGATAAGTGATTAGAGATCGAAATAAATATTTATTTCAAATAAATAAGAAAAAAGTGAACATTTACATCTAATAGTTAAAAACTGTTAGATAATTTGATATATTTGATTAAATAATCATCTAAAAAATTTTAATTATCAATTTTGCATGAAAACAATTACATGTAAATTTTTACGTTTGAAATAATAAATATGTTAAATAAAAAAATAATATGAAGTTATATTACAATTCATTGGAATATAATCATGCCTTGAACTGCTTGTGTTAATTAATTAAAGACAGTGTCTAATGGGACAACCATGTGTAATCAACCAATTATCAGTGGTTATAATATTTTCTACAACGTTGACGAAGATGTTGTATAATTGAAAACTGAGTTCCAGTAAAGCCTTGTAACTTAACTAAAAAAGTAAGATGAAAAACCACTTTTATTAGTTAAGAAGAAACCAAATGGCAGAAGGGTGTAAACTTTTTCACAAAATTTCCTGCCAAGTATGCATCTGTTTATAAGTTTTGAGTTAAAAATCTAAACTATTGATAAATAGGATCAGAAATTCGACCATGGTGTTTGATAATGGCCAAGTAAATTTAACTAAGGAAAAACTACAAAAAATACTCATGAAGTTTACAAACGCTGACAAAAGTACCCATAAACTAAGGAAATTAACGCTTTACCCATAAAAGATGGGTTCCGTATGATAAAAATATCAAAATCCTAATTTTTTGTTGATTTTTTAATAAAAATCCTAAACTATCCTACACTCAACCTCAACTCACTTTTTCAACCTTTCATAACTCAATTTGCACCAACTCTGCCATGGAGTCCAAAACTACTCCTACAACAAACCATATCGAAATCAATGGTAGTGATGGTGGTGGTAGAGGATCGGACCTCAACCGATTCACTCATAAATTTATAATCCATACCCAAACCAAATTAATCAAACACCAAAAAATACTCAAAACATAAAAAATTTCAAATCCATTCATCCAATTTGAAATTTATTTCAGCAAAAATCAGAAGTAGAAGTAACCATCAACTGGATCTTTTGTAAATCAATTTCAGCCTTCATAAAAAATAGAAGCAGATTTAAAAAAATAAAACAGTATCATTTTAATAGTAACTAAATCAATTTTTGAAAAGAAAAAAAATAAAATAAAAATGTTTTAAAAAAAAGAAATATGTTTTTTTTCGCCGGCCGACTATAACATCGTCAATGGCAGAACCTCCATCCACAGTGCCGCCTCCCTTTCTTCTCTGATTTCTCTTTACCACCGAACCCGCTTTCTGCATGCAAGAGTACCACGACCCAATGTAAGATCCAAGACCTTTGAAAAAAGGTTATCATTAACTAATTTCAAATTCAGTGTTTCTGTAGCTTTAATTTCGAAAATTTCTCTATTAAAGAAAATTAAAGCAAGTTTTGATTTATTGAATTTGAGATAAATTAAGATTATTATCCAATTTTATAATTATTGGACTATTTTCTATATTTAAATTATAAAGTTGATAGTTATGAAATAATAAGAATTTTATGTGTTTTGGACTAGGTAATTAATATTTTAAATAGTAATACTGCTATTTTGGAAAGTAAATGATTTAATTATATTATTCCTAGTTATTTGGTTGGGACATTTTATTGAAAATAATTTGTAAAAATTAATGGGCAAATAGTATTTTTCTATATACATTGGTGTTGTATTTAATCTGGGTTTCAGTTACTATATTATTCCTAATTTTATGTGAAATTACTAAAATGCCCTTAACCCTAATTTTCAAACAAGAAAATTAACCATACCCCCATTTGCTTCAGCCGAACCCCTCTCCTTCGAAACCTAACAGCCGCAATGCATACACTGCTCCCTTTACCACAGAAGAAATCGAAACAGAAGCAGAGAGGAGGAGAGGGAGAAGAGCGTTGCGCCTCACCGCCGCCACCATGCCTTGCCGTCGTGGCGGCTGCCAGCTCGCCGCGTCGCGTCGCGTCGCCTTGGAGTCCACCGTCAGGTCCAAGCCGAAGAAAGAGGGAGACGCACTGATGAGCGGATAATTTATACACTTTTTGGCATTGTTTTTAGTATGTTTTTAGTAGGATCTAGTTACTTTTAGGGATGTTTTCATTAGTTTTTATGTTAAATTCACATTTCTGGACTTTACTATGAGTTTGTGTGTTTTTCTGTGATTTCAGGTATTTTTTGGCTGAAATTGAGGTACTTGAGCAGAAATCAGATTCAGAGGTTGAAAAAGGACTGCTGATGCTGTTGGATTCTGACCTCCCTGCACTCAAAGTGGATTTTCTGGAGCTAGAGAACTCGAAATGGCGCGCTTCCAATTGCGTTGGAAAGTAGACATCCAGGGCTTTCCAGCAATATATAATAGTCCATACTTTGGCCAAGAATTGATGACGTAAACTGGCGTTCAACGCCAGCCTTCTGCCCAAATCTGGCGCCCAGCGCCAGAAAAGGATCCAAAACCAGAGTTGAACGCCCAAAGTGGCACAGAAACTGGCGTTCAACTCCACAAATGGCCTCTGCACGTGCAACACTCAAGCTCAGCCCAAACACACACCAAGTGGGCCCAGGAAGTGGATTTATGCATCAATTACTTACTCATGTAAACCCTAGTAGCTAGTTTATTATAAATAGGACCTTTTACTAGTCTTTTTGACCATCTTTGGTCTCAGTTTTAATCTATTGTTCATCTTAGGAGACTATTGATCTCGTTTAGGGGGCTGGCCATCTCGGCCATGCCTGGACCTTTCACTTATGTATTTTCAACGGTAGAGTTTCTACACTCCATAGATTAAGGTGTGGAGCTCTGCTGTTCCTCAAGGATTAATGCAAAGTACTACTGTTTTCTATTCAATTCTTCTTATTTCGCTTCTAAGATATCCATTCGCACCCAAGAACGTGATGAAGGTGATGATTATGTGTGACGCTCATCATCCTTCTCCCTTATGAACGCGTGCCTGACAAACACTTCTGTTCTACATGAATTAAGCTAGAATGAATATCTCTTAGATCTCCTAACAGGAATCTTCGTGGCGTAAGCTAGAATGATGGCGGCATTCAAGAGAATCCGGAAGGTCTAAACCTTGTCTGTGGTATTCTGAGTAGGATTCAATGATTGAATGACTGTGACGAGCTTCAAACTCGCGAGTGCTGGGCGTTAGTGACAGACGCAAAAGGAGGGTGAATCCTATTCCAGCATGATCGAGAACCGACAGATGAATAGCCGTGCCGTGACAGGGTGCGTGAGCATATTATTCACTGAGAGGAGGGGATGTAGCCACTGACAACGATGATGCCCTTGCATACAGCCAGCCATGGAAAGGAGTGAGACTGATTGGATGAAGATAGCAGGAAAGCAGAGGTTCAGAGGAACGAAAAGCATCTCCATTCGCTTATCTGAAATTCCTACCAATGATTTACATAAGTATCTCTATCCCTATTTTATTATATAATATTCGAAAACACCATTATCACTTTATATCTGCCTGACTGAGATTTACAAGGTGACCATAGCTTGCTTCATACCAACAATCTCCGTGGGATTCGACCCTTACTCACGTAAGGTATTACTTGGACGACCCAGTGCACTTGCTGGTTAGTTGTATCGAAGTTGTGACAATTATGAATTAAGATCAAAGCACCAAGCTTTGGAGCCATTACCAGGGATTGTTCGAGCCTGGACATCACAATTTCGTGCACCAAGTTTTTGGCGCCGTTGCCGGGGATTGTTTGAGTCTTCGGCAAGCTTTTGGTCCGGTAACATCAGTGCCAGATTCCCTTTTGATCCGGCAACAGCACCAAGTTTTTGGCGCCGTTGCCGGGGATTGTTTGAGTTTGGACAACTGACGGTTCATCTTGTTGCTCAGATTGGGTAACTTTCTTTTCGTTCTCTTTTCAAAAATCTTTCAAAAATATTTTCAAAAAAAATTTTCTCTTGTTTTCGAAAAAAAAAAATAAAAATGTTTTCAAAAATTTATTCAAAATTTTTAAGAATGAATTCTAGTGTTTCATGAAGCATGTGAAGCCTGGCTGGCTGTAAAGCCATGTCTAAATTCATTTGGACTGAGGCTTGCAATTTGTTATCAAGAGAAAATTAGTTGTTGCTCATCCACCTGCTGCTGATCCATGATCACCTGCTGAAGCTTGGCTGGCCATTGGCCATGTCTAGTGTTTTGGACTGGAGCTTTCTTTGAAAGTTTGGCTGGCTAGTGAGCCATGTCTAATTCCTGGACTGAAGCTTTAGACTAACATGGCAAGATTCCTGGAATTCATATTAAAAATTTTTGGAATCCTTATTTTTTCCTTTTAATAGGCGAAAAATATAAAATAAAAATCCAAAAAAATTTTAGAAAATCATAAAAATCAAAAATATTTTCTATTTCTTGTTTGAGTCTTGAGTCATATCATAAGTTTGGTGTCACTTGCATATGCATCTTGCATTTTTTCGAAAATATCATGCATTCATAGTGTTCTTCATGATCTTCAAGTCGTTCTTGGTGAGTCTTCTTGTTTGATCTTGATGATTTTTTGTTTTGTGTCTTTTCATGTTTTTCATATGCATTCTTGAATTCTTAGTGCCTAAGCATTAAAGAATTCTAAGTTTGGTGTCTTGCATGTTTTCTTTGCATTAAAAAATTTTTCAAAAATATGTTCTTGATGTTCATCATGACATTCAAAGTGTTCTTGGTGTTCATCTTGACATTCATAGCATTCTTGCATGCATCACATGTTTTGATCTAAAAATTTCATGCATTGCATCTTTTTAGTGTTTTTCTCTTGCATCATAAAAATTCAAAAATCAAAAAAATAAATAAATAAATAAAATATCTTTCCCTTTTCCTCTCATCAAATTCGAAAATTTGGATTGACTTTTTCAAAAAATTTTAAAATCAAGTTGTTTCTTATGAGTCAAATCAAATTTTCAATTTGAAAATCTTATCTTTTTCAAAATCTTTTTCAAAAATCAAATCTTTTTCAAAATTCTTAGTTATTTTCGAAAATTCCAAAAATATTTTTCAAAAATCTTTTTCTTATTTTTATATCAAATTTTCGAAAATAACATAATCAATTAATGTTTTGATTCAAAAATTTGAAGTTTGTTACTTGCTTGTTAAGAAAGATGCAAACTTTAAGTTCTAGAATCATATCTTGTGATTTCTTATGAATCAAGTCATTAATTGAAATTTTAAAAATAAAATCTTTTTCAAAAACTAATTTCTATCATATCCTTTCAAAAATATCTTCTCATCTTATCTTTTTCAAAAATATCTTTTCAAAATATCTTTTCTAACTTCTTATCTTTTCAAAATTTGTTTCAACTAACTAACTAACTTTTTGTTTGTTTCTCAACTTTTTCAAAACTACCTAACTAACTCTCTCTCTCTAATTTTCGAAAATATCTTCCCTCTTTTTCAAAAATTTCTTTTTTTTATTAACTAATTATTTTTTAAATTTTAAAATTTTTTCGAAAAATTCTAACATTTTTTCAAAAAAACCATTTTTCAAAAATCACTAACTCTTTTTCAAAATAATTTTCGAAAATTATCCCTCCCCCATCTCATTCTATTTATTCATTCATATCCTAACATCTCATCTCACATCTCTTCCATCCGTACAGTTGTGTTTCTTCCTTTACATCACATTCTTTGTCTCCCCCTCTTCTTCCACTCACACAGGGATCCCTATACTATGGTATAAAGGATCTCCATTATTATTATTATTTTTCTGTGCCTTCTTCTTTGTCATATGAGCAGGAGCAAAGATAAGAGCATTCTTGTGGAAGCAGATCCAGAACCTGAAAGGACTCTGAAGAGAAAATTAAGAGAAGCTAAAATACAACAATCCAGAGAAAACCTTTCAGAAATTTTCGAACAGGAAAAGGAGATGGCAGCCGAAAATAATAATAATGTAAGGAAGATGCTTGGTGACTTTACTGCACCTAATTCCAATTTACATGGAAGAAGCATCTCCATTCCTGCCATTGGAGCAAACAACTTTGAGCTGAAACCTCAATTAGTTTCTCTGATGCAGCAGAACTGCAAGTTTCATGGACTTCCATATGAAGATCCTTTTCAGTTCTTAACTGAATTCTTGCAGATATGTGATACTGTTAAGACTAATGGAGTAGATCCTGAAGTCTACAGGCTCATGCTTTTCCCTTTTGCTGTAAGAGACAGAGCTAGATTATGGTTGGATTCTCAACCTAAAGACAGCCTGAACTCTTGGGATAAGCTGGTCACGGCTTTCTTAGCCAAGTACTTTCCTCCTCAAAAGCTGAGCAAGCTTAGAGCTGATGTTCAAACCTTCAGGCAGAAAGAAGGTGAATCCCTCTATGAAGCTTGGGAAAGATACAAACAGTTGACCAAAAAGTGTCCTTCTGACATGCTTTCAGAATGGACCATCCTGGATATATTCTATGATGGTTTATCTGAGCTATCAAAGATGTCACTGGACACTTCTGCAGGTGGATCCATTCACCTAAAGAAAACGCCTGCAGAAGCTCAAGAACTCATTGACATGGTTGCTAATAACCAGTTCATGTACACTTCTGAAAGGAATCCTGTGAGTAATGGGACGCCTATGAAGAAGGGAGTTCTTGAAGTTGATACTCTGAATGCCATATTGGCTCAGAATAAAATATTGACTCAGCAAGTCAATATGATCTCTCAGAGTCTGCATGGAATGCAAGCTGCATCCAACAGTACTCAAGAGGCATCTTCTGAAGAAGAAGCTTATGATCCTGAGAACCCTGCAATAACAGAGGTAAATTACTTAGGTGAACCTTATGGAAACACCTATAACTCAACATGGAGAAATCATCCAAATTTCTCATGGAAGGATCAAAAGCCCCAACAAGGCTTTAATAATGGTGGAAGAAACAGGTTTAGCAATAGCAAGCCTTTTCCATCATCAACTCAGCAACAGACAGAGAACTCTGAACAAAATGCTTCTAATTTAGCAAATCTAGTCTCTGATCTATCTAAGGCCACTGTGAGTTTCATGAATGAAACAAGGTCTTCCATTAGAAATTTGGAAGCACAAGTGGGCCAGCTGAGTAAAAGAATCACTGAAATCCCTCCTAGTACTCTTCCAAGCAATACAGAAGAGAACCCAAAAGGAGAGTGCAAGGCCATTGACATAAGCACCATGGCCGAACCTGTAAGGGAAGGAGAGGACGTGAATCCCAAGGAGGAAGACCTCCTGGGACGTCCAGTGATCAATAAGGAGCTTCCCTCTGGGGAATCAAAGGACTCTGAGGCTCATCTAGAGACTATAGAGATCCCATTGAACCTCCTTATGCCCTTCATGAGCTCTGATGAGTATTCCTCTTCTGAAGAGAATGAGGATGTCACTGAAGAGCAAACTGCCAAGTTTCTTGGTGCAATCATGAAGCTGAATGCCAAATTATTTGGCATTGATGCTTGGGAAGTTGAACCTCCCTTGTTCATCAATGAACTAAGTGATCTGGATCAACTGACATTGCCTCAGAAGAGACAGGATCCTGGAAAGTTCATAATCCCTTGTACCATAGGCACCATGATCTTTAAGGCTCTGTGTGACCTTGGTTCAGGGATAAACCTCATGCCCCTCTCTGTAATAGAGAAACTGGGAATCTATGGGGTGCAAGCTGCTAAAATCTCACTAGAGATGGCAGACAGCTCAAGAAAACAGGCTTATGGACAAGTAGAAGATGTATTAGTAAAGGTTGAGGGCCTTTACATACCTACTGATTTCATAGTCCTGGATACTGGAAAGGAAGAGGATGAATCCATCATCCTAGGAAGACCTTTCCTGGCCACAGCAAGAGCTGTGATTGATGTTGACAGAGGTGAAATAGTCCTTCAATGGAATGAGAACTCCCTTGTATTCAAAACTCAAGGATCTCCCTCTGCAACCATGGAGAGGAAGCAGAAAAAGCTTCTCTCAAAGCAGAGTCAACCAGAGCTCCCACAGTCAAACTCTAAGTTTGGTGTTGGAGAGTCTCAACAAAGCTCTGCACATCTGTGAGGCTCCATGAGAGCCCACTGTCAAGCTATTGACATTAAAGAAGCGCTTGTTGGGAGGCAACCCAATGTTTATCTAATTTTTATTATTATTGTTTCTCATGTTTTCTTAGGTTCATGATCATGTGGAGTCACAAAATAAATAGAAAAATTGAAAACGGAATCAAAAACAGCAGAAGAAAAATCACACCCTGGAGGAGCATCTGTCTGGCGTTCAGCGCCAGAACAGAGCATGGTTCTGGCGCTGAACGCCCAAAATGGGCAGTTTCTGGGCGCTGAACGCCAGAACAGGCATGGTTCTGGCGTTCAACGCCAAAAATGGCACACAGATGGGCGTTGAACGCCCAAAATGGCCACCAACCTGGCGCTGAACGCCCAGAGTTGGATACAAAGGCATTTTTACATGCCTAATGGGTGCAGGGATGTAAATCCTTGAACACCTCAGGATCTGTGGACCCCACAGGATCCCCACCTACCTCCACTCACTTCTTCTCACCACTCTCTTTCACACAACCCCACAAACACTCTTCCCTAAAAACCCCTCACCAATCACCTCAATCTCTCTTCCCCACTAAACTTTCACCACTCACATCCATCTCCTCTTCCCCATAAACCTACCTCATAAACTCCACCTACCATCAAAATTCAAAACCAATTTCCCACCCAAACCCACCCATATGGCCGAACCTTTACCCCCCCTCCCTTCCCTATATAAAGACCTCCATTCTTCATCAAATTCACACAACACACCCCTCTACACTCCTCTTGGCCGAAACCTCATCTCCCTCTCCCTCTCCATATTTCTTCTTCTTCTTCTTCTATTTCTTTTGTTTATTGCTCGAGGGCGAGCAATATTCTAAGTTTGGTGTGGTAAAAGCATAGCTTTTTTTGTTTTTCCATTACCATTGATGGCATCTAAGACCGGAGAATCCTCTAGAAGAGGGAAAGGGAAGACAAAAGATTCCACATCCGAGTCATGGGAGATGGAAAGGTTCATCTCCAAAGCCCATCAAGACCACTTCTATGATGTTGTGGCCAAGAAGAAGGTGATCCCTGAGGTCCCTTTTAAACTCAAAAGAAATGAGTATCCGGAGATCCGACATGAAATTCAAAGAAGAGGTTGGGAAGTTCTAACAAATCCCATCCAACAAGTCGGCATCCTAATGGTTCAAGAGTTCTATGCCAATGCATGGATCACCAAGAACCATGATCAAAGTAAGAACCCGGATCCAAAGAACTATGTTACAATGGTTCGGGGGAAATACTTAGATTTTAGTCCGGAAAATGTGAGGTTGGCGTTCAACTTGCCATACATGGAAGAGAACGCACGCCCCTACACAAGAAGAGTCAACTTTGATCAAAGGTTGGACCTAGTCCTTATGGACATATGTGTAGAAGGAGCTCAATGGAAGGTTGACTCCAAAGGCAAGCCGGTTCAACTAAGAAGATTGGACCTCAAGTCTGTAGCTAGAGGATGGTTGGAGTTTATTCAATGCTCAATCATTCCCACTAGCAACCGGTCTGAAGTTACTATAGACCGAGCCATCATGATCCATAGCATCATGATTGGAGAAGAGGTGGAAGTTCATGAGATTATACCTCAAGAACTCTACAAGGTGGCTGACAAGTCCTCCACCATGGCAAGGTTAGCCTTCCCTCACCTCATTTGCCACCTATGCAATTCGGCTGGGATTGACATAGAGGGAGATATCCTCATCAAAGAGGACAAGCCCATCACTAAGAAAAAGATGGAGCAAGCAAGAGAGCCCAGTCATGGAGCTCAAGAGGCGCAAGAAGCTCACTTCCATGAGATCCCTGAGATGCCTCAAATGCACTTTCCTCCACAAAACTATTGGGAGCAAATCAACACCTCCCTAGGAGAATTGAGTTCCAATATGGGACAACTGAGGGTGGAACATCAAGAGCACTCCATCATGCTTCATGAAATAAGAGAAGATCAAAAAGCAATGAGGGAGGAGCAACAAAGACAAGGAAGAGACATAGAAGAGCTCAAGGACATCATTGGTTTCTCAAGAAGGAAACGCCACCATCACTAAGGTGGATTCATTCCTTGTTCTTGCTTTCTCTGTTTTTCGTTTTCTATGTTATGTGCTTATCTATGTTTGTGCCTTCATTACATGATCATTAGTAGTTAGTAACTTTGTCTTAAAGATATGAATGTCCTATGAATCCATCACCTCTCTTAAAAGAAAAATGTTTTAATTCAAAAGAACAAGAAGTACACGAGTTTCGAATTTATCCTTGAACTTAGTTTAATTATATTGATGTGGTGACAATGCTTCTTGTTTTCTGAATGTATGCTTGAACAGTGCATATGTCTTTTGAAGTTGTTGTTTAAGAATGTTAAATATGTTGGCTCTTGAAAGAATGATGACTAGGAGACATGTTATTCGATAATCTGAAAAATCATAAAAATGATTCTTGAAGCAAGAAAAAGCAGCAAAGAACAAAGCTTGCAGAAAAAAAAAAAGGGCGAAAAAAAAAATATAGAAAGAAAAAGAAAAAGCAAGCAGAAAAAGCCAAAGCTCTTAAAACCAAGAGGCAAGAGCAAAAAGCCAATAACCCTTAAAACCAAAAGGCAAGGGAAATAAAAAGGATCCCAAGGCTTTGAGCATCAGTGGATAGGAGGGCCTAAAGGAATAAAATCCTGGTCTAAGCGGCTAAACCAAGCTGTCCCTAACCATGTGCTTGTGGCGTGTAGGTGTCAAGTGAAAACTTGAGACTGAGCGGTTAAAGTCAAGGTCCAAAGCAAAAGAAGAGTGTGCTTAAGAACCCTGGACACCTCTAATTGGGGACTTTAGCAAAGCTGAGTCACAATCTGAAAAGGTTCACCCAATTATGTGTCTGTGGCATTTATGTATCCGGTGGTAACACTGGAAAACAAAGTGCTTAGGGCCACGGCCAAGACTCATAAAGAAGCTGTGTTCAAGAATCATCATACTGAACTAGGAGAATCAATAACACTATCTGAACTCTGAGTTCCTATAGATGCCAATCATTCTGAACCTCAATGGATAAAGTGAGATGCCAAAACTATTCAAGAGGCAAAAAGCTATAAGTCCCGCTCATTTGATTGAAGCTATGTTTCATTGATAGTTTGGAATTTATAGTATATTCTCTTCTTTTTATCCTATTTGATTTTCAGTTGCTTGGGGACAAGCAACAATTTAAGTTTGGTGTTGTGATGAGCGGATAATTTATACGCTTTTTGGCATTGTTTTTAGTATGTTTTTAGTAGGATCTAGTTACTTTTAGGGATGTTTTCATTAGTTTTTATGTTAAATTCACATTTCTGGACTTTACTATGAGTTTGTGTGTTTTTCTGTGATTTCAGGTATTTTCTGGCTGAAATTGAGGGACTTGAGCAAAAATCAGATTCAGAGGTTGAAAAAGGACTGCTGATGCTGTTGGATTCTGACCTCCCTGCACTCAAAGTGGATTTTCTGGAGCTAGAGAACTCAAAATAGCGCGCTTCCAATTGCGTTGGAAAGTAGACATCCAGGGCTTTCCAGCAATATATAATAGTCCATACTTTGGCCAAGAATTGATGACGTAAACTGGCGTTTAACGCCAGCCTTCTGCCCAAATCTGGCGCCCAGCGCCAGAAAAGGATCCAAAACAAGAGTTGAACGCCCAAACTGGCACAGAAACTGGCGTTCAACTCCACAAATGGCCTCTGCACGTGCAACACTCAAGCTCAGCCCAAACACACACCAAGTGGGCCCAGGAAGTGGATTTATGCATCAATTACTTACTCATGTAAACCCTAGTAGCTAGTTTATTATAAATAGGACCTTTTACTAGTCTTTTTGACCATCTTTGGTCTCAGTTTTAATCTATTGTTCATCTTAGGAGACTATTGATCTCGTTTAGGGGGCTGGCCATCTCGGCCATGCCTGGACCTTTCACTTATGTATTTTCAACGGTAGAGTTTCTACACTCCATAGATTAAGGTGTGGAGCTCTACTGTTCCTCAAGGATTAATGCAAAGTACTACTGTTTTCTATTCAATTCTTCTTATTTCGCTTCTAAGATATCCATTCGCACCCAAGAACGTGATGAAGGTGATGATTATGTGTGACGCTCATCATCCTTCTCCCTTATGAACGCGTGCCTGACAAACACTTCTATTCTACATGAATTAAGCTAGAATGAATATCTCTTAGATCTCCTAACAGGAATCTTCGTGGCGTAAGCTAGAATGATGGCGGCATTCAAGAGAATCCGGAAGGTCTAAACCTTGTCTGTGGTATTCTGAGTAGGATTCAATGATTGAATGACTGTGACGAGCTTCAAACTCGCGAGTGCTGGGCGTTAGTGACAGACGCAAAAGGAGGGTGAATCCTATTCCAGCATGATCGAGAACCGACAGATGAATAGCCGTGCCGTGACAGGGTGCGTGAGCATATTATTCACTGAGAGGAGGGGATGTAGCCACTGACAACGGTGATGCCCTTGCATACAGCCAGCCATGGAAAGGAGTGAGACTGATTGGATGAAGATAGCAGGAAAGCAGAGGTTCAGAGGAACGAAAAGCATCTCCATTCGCTTATCTGAAATTCCTACCAATGATTTACATAAGTATCTCTATCCCTATTTTATTATATAATATTCGAAAACACCATTATCACTTTATATCTGCCTGACTGAGATTTACAAGGTGACCATAGCTTGCTTCATACCAACAATCTCCGTGGGATTCGACCCTTACTCACGTAAGGTATTACTTGGACGACCCAGTGCACTTGCTGGTTAGTTGTATCGAAGTTGTGACAATTATGAATTAAGATCAAAGCACCAAGCTTTGGAGCCATTACCAGGGATTGTTCGAGCCTGGACATCACAATTTCGTGCACCACGCACGAAGAGAAGCTTGCGGCTAGCCTTGTCGCCGCCACTGCTTCCATGTCTTCCAATGGCTCCGCCATCGCCGTCGTGGATCGCGACCAGAGGGAAGCGCGAGACCGAGAGAGAGAGTGAGGTGTGCAGTCGGCGTCGCGCGGAGAGGGACTCGCCACTGCTGTCTGAACAGTCACCGTCGCCCTGGGGTGTAGTCCGCCGTTGTCGCCAGTGGAGGTCCCTGCTGTGGGACGGAGGTGAGAGAGAGAAGCAAGATGAATTCCCTCCGCTTCTAGTGCTCTGGTCCGCCGCTACCGCCGCTGGAATCCTTGGCCGCCGCTCCTACCGTTGCTCCATTTAGGTTTTGGGTGAGCGCGCCGCCGTTGCCTTTGGAAGCCGCTGCTGAGGCTAGGATGCTATGGTGGTTGCTAATGAAGCTGCCGTTGATGGGGCTGCTATGTTTAGTGAATTCTGCGAGTTTCGACTCTTCCAGTAAGGGTTTTAATTGAGGTTTCTGCCATTTTGGATCTTGAGAAAGTTTTAATGCTGCGCGGTTTTTTATAGTTGATCCACCAGAGCTTCTGGCCGCCGCCGGAGCTGTTGCTGGACCTGTTTGAAATCGCAGCTACTTCGTTTTGCTAGTTCAGTAAGTATTTATGTTTCGAAAAGTCTCGCGTTAGTATTCTGTTGTGTTCGGTTAATGAATATGAGTTTTGATAACTTGGGGTCGAGTCCTGATTATTGTATGTTGCGATTAGTGTTGCTATGGTTATTGCGAACGTGACTGGGAGCTGAGGTTTTGGTTGCCGTCAGTTCGGGTTGAGGCGAAAAGGACTCTGTGAGATGTTTGGGTTATGGAATTTGCGTTTTGAGGTAGGGGCGCTTTCCAAAAACTATGTTTTATGTATTAGAATTATTACATATGGATACTGATGTGAGACATTTTGTATTTGGTGATTGTATCTGCCTTATTTTTTATTTGATTGTCTGAAATAGTTATGGGTGTTTGTTTGGCTGAATTGTTGGGTGGCTTTGTGAAATGAGATGCTTTTAAAGTGGATTCTTTTAAAGCCTTGAAAACGAATTTAATCCGTTAGGAATTGATTTGAGTTGAGTTGATTTTCTTGATAATGCGGAAAATAGAATATACTCTTGAATTCAGCCTGGTTTGCTTTAAATGATCTGGTTGATAAATGATTGTTGCTGAACTGTTTCTTTAAAACTTTGGAATGAGTTAATTCGGTTGATATTGATGTGATTTTGAAACGGTTTCCTTGAGATATGCCAATGAGGCGACTGTTGGATTTAGCTTGATTTTGAATTGATTTTGGATTCTGGACTGTTGAAAAGGATTGTGGAACGGTTTAGTTTGGACCCGAACCGGGTGGCAAAGTCCAAGTTTTAGGGGAGATGCTGCCGAAATTTCTATAAAATCCGAGTCTTTATTGAAATGTTGTTTGGAAAAACGATGAGTTAAAGACTTCTACTATTTTATTTGAATTATCAAGAAAAGGATGATTCATGTTTTTAAAATGAATTATTAAAGGGGAAATTGTGATTTAGTCTTGCTTCTTAAGAAAGGCATTGTATCTCTTTCAAGAGAAAGTTATTTAGATGAAACTTATGTTTTAAAGCTCTTTTAAATGTGGCAAGGGCAATGCCTTTGAATTTGACTCGAGGGTTTCAATTAAAGAAGTTTCAATGACTTTGAAAGAACCTGAATGTCTATTGACAAGTTTCATTTTGAAATGTTTTGGGAAAAGTTTTAAGTACTCTTTGAATTCTGAATTCTTGCAAGACTAAAACAATTTTGAATAGTTGAAACACCTTAGAAATTATCATGGGGTTGAAGTTGGTTTTGCCTAAGTAAAGGAAACGACTTTGAAAAGAGTGATTGATTACATGACTCGGTATGGCTTAGATCCTAATTTGTTACTCAGACCGGAAAGCCAATGTTTTAATGATTTTAAATGAATTTGGCAAAATGAGTTATGTTATTCTCCCCTAAAGACTTGAGACTCTGTCGAGAAACTTTCATTATAAAATTCCATTGTTGGATGGATGATTTTGAATATTTTAAAATAAATATTTAAGTTTCCATGATTATGAAAGTTTTGGAAAGAGGATGCCGAGAGTGGCATTGTTTTCAAAGGGGAATTTACCTTGAGTAAAAGTGGCTTATGAGCCTGAGATGATTTGAGAAATGAGATCTTTAAAGCTAAGGCTGAAAAGAGTTGAAACTTGATTTCAAAGTGAAATGATTTGAGAAAAAGTGATTTATGGTTTAAATGCCGATTTTGTGAATTTGATGATGTTGAATGGTGGAAGTGCTGTTTGTTTGTGAGCCAGAATGGCTGTGTATGATTATGAATATTTTCTGGTTCTGGATTGAACCGTGAGCCGGATGGCTGAGATGGATGTTGATCCATGGCTGAGAATGAAAGCATATGTGCTGAGATATTGATAATTTGTGATATTGCACTTCCACTATTGGAGATACGAGTTTCCCCGGGAGAAAGCAGTGGCTAGCCACCACGTGCTCCAGGTGGAGACTCGAAGCTCTTTTGACCCTATGTCGTCAGGGTGGCCGGGCACTGTGAAATTCCTGGATGAGCTCACCCCCGTGAATATTCACCAGTGAAGGTGATGGATATGGATCATGATTATGATCACGATTATGTTGAGTATAACTCGAGTTGGAGAGACACGACAGAAGGACAGTCCAATGGTTAGCTACCAGGACTTGTCGAGTTGGCTATATAACCGACAGATGATATCATCAGCCACTAGGTACAGGCATGCATCATATGCATCTATGTGACATTGTTTGGGTGTGCATATTATACTTGGTTTGCCTTTGTGACTATTTGAGATTAACTGCTACTTGTTTTACTTGCTGTAACCGTTTGTTTGTGCTTGAACTTCCTATCTGTGTTTGCAACTGGGACTCTGTTGGATTGTGGTGATTGGTAATTGGCTGGATTGTTTGGGCCTAGGGCCGTGGTTGAATTGAGATTGACCGATGGTTGGTTTCGGTTTTGTGTTTCTGGTTTGGAAAAGTATGAAAGGCTATATTGGTTCAGCATAGATAAATCTTTTGAAAGGCTTTTGAATATTGTTTTAAATGAACAGTTTCCTCTTTCAGAAAAGGATTTTAGATTTCTCTTTTATTGTAAACCGTTGTTTTTTAAAAGAGGCATAAGACGGTTGTTAATCACTGGTACGGCTTATCTTCACGTATCCTATTACAGTAATTCCCAAAAACCCTCTACTGAGAACCCTTTCTAGGATGATGTTCTCACCCCCCTACATTTTTCCCCTTTCAGGATATGGTCGCAGAAGTTACGAAGATTTTATTTAGTTGTTGTTGTGATGCTCTGTATTGTTTTAGTTATGGTTTATTGTACCCTCGCCTTTATCTTGATATATTCTGTAAGAGGGATAGGGATTGTATTGGTTAATGCTTGTAATATTATTTATATATATACATGGATGTACTCTTTATGAGTTTTTGTAAGTTGTATGGTATTTATGGATGTACGTTATCGAACGAAAGTATTTTTGGGAGCGGTATTACGGTTTAAAGTTTTAAACAGGCTCATATTTTAGTATTAAATAGTATAAGTTTCGTCGTAATATCCGAACTATCAGAGTCGCACAGCCGGAAGCGTGGGCTTTGGTAGTTAGGGTGTTACACCCCTCTCTCTTCTCAGGTGTGCGACGACGATGTTCTCCTCGGCTGCAACAGGCGCGGCACGGCAGCATTCTTCTCAGGTTGGGTCACAGGTGTGTGATGAAGGTGTTGTAGTCACCTTAATAGTGAAAGGGAGAAGCAGTGAGAGGGGAAGAGATTGGCAGTAATGGAGTAGGTGGGTGGCAGACGGCAATGAGGAGGTAGGAGGAGAGTTTCTGTGACTCTGTGAGGGTTTTTACGGATAAGTGAGGAGATAGGAAGAAGAGAAGAGAGGGAGTGACGGTAGAATGGGGTTAGGGTGGGGTAGTTTAGGTATTTTATTAAAAAATCAACAAAAAATTAGGATTTGGATACTTTTGTCATTCGGAACCCATCTTTCATGGGTACAGCGTTAATTTCCTTAGTTTATGGGTACTTTTGTCAGCATTCGTAAACTTCATGGGTACTTTTGGTAGTTTTTCCTTTAACTAAAATAGTTACTTCTGACTAACAGCTATATGTTTTTGCCTAATAAAGTAATAGTAAGTGTTCAACCCAACATAAAGCGTTCAAATTCTTAGGTGAGGTTGATCAAATTTAGCTTACAGCATAATCTATAATAATCTTTTTATATTGAACATAGATAGTTAGATACAACATAATTTCTTTTACTTAATGCAATTCTCTCCAATGCCGCCATTGATATTTTAAAATTTATTATAAAATGGACAAATTACCTAAATTAAACAAACTAAAGAAAATTCAATTTTACATGAATGTTCTAAAACAAAAAATATTACCTAGGAGTCTTAATATTATGTAAATCAAATTCAATAATGTCAATTTAGGAGTTTGCATGTAAATCGAATTTAATGCATTCGATATACGTGATAACATAGTAAATCGAATTGATAACATTTGATTTAGGATATGCATTCGGTTGAAAAATATAAATAGATCAAGAGATGCATGAGGTACAGATTGTGAAGTAAAGAAATATAAATTATATCTCAAGAAAAGAAAAAGAACAAACGACGCATCAAATTACGTAACACGGTTAGAACACATAAGTCTACACCGCCTAATTAAGAAGAACACTGAACATTTTCAAAGATTTAAGGATCCGTGTCGTGTCCAAACAATTCTCAAAGAGACAAGCGCGAGTATGTTCAAAGAGATACAAATCTCTATAAAAGAAGAATAAGCGGCAAAGATAAGATTCACATGAATTCGGAAAGAGACGTAGGATTACAACTAGGCAACAACGTACGGGCATGAGAAAACGTTTCAAAAAGAGTCATTTTGCATCTTAACAAGAGATATTGAATTTAAGAACTAAAGAAAACAACAAAAGAGTAATCATAAATTAGATCAAAATAAGCTGAAACTAAATCAGAGAAGGATAAAATTCACAAGAATACGAAGGAACGGTTTATGTCACCAACCATTTTAGTAACAAAAATATATCTTACGAAACTCCAGAACTCCGTGGACAATGGTAAATCAAATGGACTGAATTTGATTTACTCATTAACATCTCCACCAGATAAATTGACTATACTAAATTCAATTTACCATTTACAATCACCTTGTGTAAATCGATTTAGTGTATGTGTCTAACCTATATAAATACGAGCAAAATATTGACTCTTCATTAGAGTGATACTCACAATGGCTGCGAAGGATAGTTTCCTAGTTCTTGTGCACTACAGAGGCACGATTAAGAAAAAAATGCGAGCGGAAATAAAATTTACTAATAAGGATCCATTGAGTGTCTTTATCAGACCTTCTACAAGCTTTGTTGATTTTCAGAATACCATATTACAGAAATTGGGACTGCAATGAATGAAACAGACAAAGAAGTTATTTTATAGAATTTCAATTTCTGTTGTTTGCGACGGGAAGAAGTACGACTTGTTTGTGATAGATAATGACGAGGATTTGCAAGTTTTATTTCACTGTCATCGCCAATTTTCTGAGGTGAGAACCCATGAACTATTGGCCAAGTTTAGGGATGTGGGCTCTAGTTCAGGAGGATCAAACTGGAATCGTCAATCAGTACCAATGGCAGTAGTCTCTAGTTCAACCCCTGTTGTTGTGTCTTCATCTCTGCCTATAATGGTATCGACGAGAGATTTGGTGACATCTCCATCTTTCACAACTAATCTACACTGTGACGAGATTGCAGAAATAGGTGATAACAAGAATACTCCTGTGATGATCCCAATTTTTGGGGAAGTTGGAGAACCAGATGTCGTGGAAGGTGTATTAGGGGATGACGATGATGTGGAGCCCGTCATGATTGATGATGGTAGAGATGATGATATAGGAAGGAGTATTCCTGTTGGGGCTAGTGGAAGTATCAAGTTATGAACTCAGCAGTATCCGCCGCATTTTTCGACTTTAGACTTAGATGCCATGAGACAACAGGAGTTTCTGGATGTAAAATCTGATTTCGGGACCAAAGATTCACAGGACACTGTAAGTCTAGCTGAATTCCAAGTCAGTCTGCAGTTTCAGAATAAAGAAGAAGTCGTCTTATGTGTGAAAACTTATAGTATCTACTGTGAGATTGAGTACAATGTGTTGAAATCGGACCATGCCAAGTATTACGAAAAATGTAAGGAGTTCAGAAATAGTTGCAGATGGTTCAGTCAGCCCATTCGATTTACTAGAGATCTAAACCATGGGCTTAAATCGAAGCTTGTTGTTTTGATTCATTATGGGTAGCACAATTTGAATTTTAAATCATATATAATAAATCGATACAATTAAATTCGTTTTATATTTAAATTTACTAATTTGAATCTTATTGATCCGATTTAATACTAGAATGGCTAATTTAAATTTAATAAATTCGATTTATATATAAATATCAACCAAAACATGCATGTATCGTTTCTTCTTTTAGAACGACGTTTCTTCTTTTAGAACAGTCATGTAAATTTAAAACTCTAATGATTAGTTTATGTGATTTGTCTTTATAAAATATATAAAAAGTTATATAGTTGAGCCCATGATTTATTTCATTTTACCTCCGTATTAATTTTATTTACATTAAGACTAGCATTAATTATTTACTAAGATTGATTTATTACTAAGATATATAATTTAGTTGAATTTATTGTAAAGAGGTCGATGTAAGAAATTTATTAATGAATATCCAAAATCTTTTAATAATTCATAAGTATATTTTTTTAAAAAAAGATAAAAGATTTAATTTACATTCCTTTAATCAGTATATGAGACTTATTACTAATAAAATATTTTTTTAATTAAAGATTATTATTCATTTATTTTCGCATTTTATATTATATCTATTTTCTTTAAGTATATTTTTGTTTCTACTAGTTAAATTTTCTATATGCGTCACCGATGTCATATAAGTATATAACTAATGACCATCATTAGGAACCTGCCATGAACTTATGCCTTAGGTGAAAACAGAACCGTAAATTTGATTCCCATAAGGTCATAACCATCTTCTATATATAAGGTTAAATATAGGAAAAGTTGTTTGTGCCTTGCCATTTACACATTTAATTTGTGTCTGTTTTCTTTTCAGAGTATGAAGTGTTGTAGCTATGCAAGAATGGAACATTCTCACTAGTTAGTGATTCTAGGCTACCAATAACATCTTCCTCTGCCTCTTCTTTTGATTTGCCCCACAATACAGTGTAGAGTCCAATTGATATTATTGTAGCCCCAATTATACTGCAAAATATGAGGAAGGAGTTAAAAACCACATGCCTTCATATAAGCATAAAGAATCAAATGTTTAAAGGGAAAAGAAAAGTGAATTAACCCTACCTTCCAATATAAAGAGTGTCACCTAGGAACATGACTCCCATGGCAACAGAAATAACAATTGATAGTGGCTTGAATGCTGTTACAAAAACTGGTCCTTTTATGTGCATCACCCAAGCATAAATTGCATTGCTCAAGAACTTTCCAAGTAAACCCTAATTTAAAAAAATAGAGTTTCATCAATAAATTACTATAACTTAAGATCATATAAAATATCGATGCTAACACGGACACATAACACGAAACCATAGATATGATTCATATGATTTAGGAGATACAAACACATCAAAATTTTAAAATGACAAGACAAAAACATGATATATTTTCAAAATTTAAATGCTAATCAAAACAATTATAAATAGTAAACCACCATCACTATTCACTATCACGATAAACAACCAATATTAACAGTTTTGAACCCTGTTAACACTATATCTAAATTGTATTTGAAGTGTCAACAAATTTTAAAAACAATAATAATTAATAAAAAAGATATACATGTGTTACGTGTCATAAAGTGTCTTTTGAGCGGACATTGATATATGTCGAACATATTGACACATCGATTAATTGATTTTTGCTTTATAGTTAAGAATTTATAGTCCAAAGAGGTGTTAGCTATCTTACTGAGCAAAGAATTGAGACCAATGAAATGTCTAGCCTTATCTTCCAAGCACTTGCATTAGGCTCTAAAATTGAACCTACAATTGTAGATATGATGGTTGAAGTCACGTTGTAAAAGAAGAGCATACTTAGTTCATCTGGGTAATCCTTCAATACATCCACCTATAAAATTAAATTAATACACAAATTATAATTTCTAATATATTTTTATGAAGCAACAAGAGATATACAATTGAAAAGAATAATTTTGATCCTCTAGTTCAGGGATATAATTATATAAGTCTAAAGTGCAAGCCATAGTGTCTCAAAAAGTTATCCAAATAACATTTTATTTTATTTTTTTTTAATTGTTATCAATTAAGAATTTTATTGTAAAGAATTTGAATTGTATGTACCTGTAAAATGTACCATATTGAAAAAAGTAAATAATCAGCTGTTAGAAGAATTCCAGCAAGGACCCAATTTGTGTCCACTGCTCTGGGAAGGTTAATTGGTTGTTGAAGCAGGGGCAATGAGGTAATTTTGGTATGAGAATTGTTGCTGATAGATGGACCTTTGTAGAAAGTCAACACAAATGCTCCTGCTATTGATATTATGCTTCCCATTACCTTAGCTTGACTAATTCTACTTTTTACATCCATCTTTTCCATCCTTAATTGCAATTATGGCCATAGAAGAACAAAATAAGAATCATAAATATAAATAAAATGAGAAAGAATTCATTACTTTATAGGGTTCCTAAACATTAATTAATTGTAACTATCTGTTTCCTTTCCTTTAGTATTTAAGATTTTGTTTAAGAAAATTATTAAATTATATCATTATTTTAGACAAACATGTTTCTAATGGTTCAATTCATATGAATATGATAAGTTGTTGCCTTTGATACATTGAAAATTTGAAATTATAGCTCTATGGCTAACACAAGAGTGTTTTAATGTTTTGAGCATTTTGGGTGTCTGGTATTGCATTTAAGAGGAGCAGCATACTTGTATTGTACTAACTTAGGATCTGATTAGTTTCAGTTTTCATAGTATTTTATATATATAACTTTGTGAAGAAAACATTTAAAAAATTAAAATTAATAAAATCGATCCTATTTTCACTACCTTTTTCACAAAATCACAAAAATAGAAACAAGAAACAAATCAAACCATTTGTTCAAAAGTGAGACACATTTCTGCCTCATAATTTCTTCAATTTAAGATTTAGGAAAAAAAAATTATACGTACTCCACTCTTAAAAATATATAAAAAAAAAAACTTTATCAACTGTTTTTATTTCCAATCTATATCCATCTTCATGGTCACACTCCTCTCTTTATTCCATGCCGCTCTACTATTGTACCATCATATCCCTTAACACTAGCACCCCACCATTCACCGCACTACCCTCATCATTGCCACTCACTACACCACCACTGCCACTATGCCTGAATTGAACCACACCATCATCAACATTAACAACAATAACCACTATTCCTCCCCTTCCAACTGCCATTGTCATGTCATCCTTCATTCTCGCTATTATTGTTAGCTCCACAATATTTTAAATTGAGTTTTGATGATTAACAAGCACAAATGTATATTATTTCTTTAAGTAATATAAGTAAACTAGATAAAATTTGAACTTTATAAAGCCTCACTTAAGGATAAATAATTTTAAAAGTTGACTATGAGTCAACAAACTATCCGTCCCATTTAATAAATTTTTTATTTCACTTATCTCTACCGTCACTACAAAGTAAAATATTGAATACTGTTAGATTTAGCATTGCAGAGTAGCGACATTTTTACCAGCGAATTTATTGACAGTTTAGGCATCAAAATCGTAAGTGAAAAAATATTATCGACGGATTTTCATTTCCGACTGTAAATTTGACGGTGACAATTGAAGAGAAAACGGGAAAAATAGGTGCGACATTTAGGATCGGATTATCAGTAAAAAATTTCAACAGTAAACCTACTTAGTGGAACGCTGTGTCTTGATAATCTACAAATCCGCCGGTAAATCCCATGATAACTGTGCCCTAAATTCGAACTGCAAACCTTCTTCTCCTCATTTAAATTTTTCTCTCTCTAACTCTTTCGTCTCCCACTCTCTCTCTCTCTCTACCCCTCTCATCTCACCGGCATCCCTCTCTTCTCCGGAAGTCCCCTCCGACGCCGGTAGCCCCCTCCTTCGTCGGTGCTATTTGTCACCGTTGCTGCTGCCAGATTCTGTCACTGTTGCTGTCGCTGCTTTTGCCGCCTTCTTCTTTTTGGCGTTGGTACTCTTCTTCAAGTAATGCTTTTGAATTGTCCATTTTGTAAAATAGGAATAACGTCTAATTTATTATTATAATTTTGGTTGTGATTTGTTATTATAATTTTGTGTTTGTTATTTTTGTTCTGATTTGTTATTATAATTTTGGTTCTGGTTTGTTATTATAATTGTGTTCGTTATTTGATTTTAATTTGTTATTATAATTTTAGTTCTGATTTGTTATTATAATTTTGTATTTATTATTTGATCCTAATATGTTATTATAAGTTATTATAATTTTGATTCTTATTTGTTATTATAATTTTGTATTTGTTATTTTAGTTTTGATTTGTTATTATAATTGTGTTTGTTATTTTATTCTTTATTATTATAAGTTTGGTTCTGATTTATTATTATAATTTTGTGTTCGTTATTTGATTCTGATTTGTTATTAAGTAATTATAATTCTGGTTCTAATTTGTTATTATAATTTTGTGTTCGTTATTTGGTTCTGATTTGTTCTGATTCTAATTAAAACATGTTTTGAGGTGTTGTTGATTAAGTTATTGGTTTGATTATGAACAAATTAAAATACCTAAGCAGTTAGGAACTCAACTAATTAGTTAATTGATTAAGTTATTTTGGATATGTTGTAGCTGTTTGTAAGTTTTAATTCATGATTGAAGTTGGTTGGATTTGTGTAAACAGTAAATGTGGATATATGTCCAACTTTACGGGAGGTTATTTATGCCAATTTTTTTTCCAAATCATATAAATGTACACATAATTTGTGTTGTATTTGCTGATTTATGTGATTTAAAGTGTCTATAAATTTTATTTTTGCTATTACATTATTTTTGTGACTAGTGTTAATCCTCTGACGGATCCCAGTAAGATACCCCTACACCACCTCCCATCGTACGAATGATAATTTGCCCTGATAGGACTTCAGCATGAATATTATTTTAAGTTTTTTATATGCAAACCATTCTAATTAGTCAGTTTAATTTAGTTATACTCAACTTTACTAGTTTTAGTATATTTAGGTTGTCAAGATAGCTTTGATTTAGTTTAGTAGGTTTAAACTGCTTATTATATTTAATAATTCTTGATTGTTGATAGATGTTGCTACTTGATTCTTCATTCTTGTTTGTTGATTGTTGATAGATGTTGCTATTTAAGTGAGTTGTTGATGGCGCATTCTAGTTATAAATGAAACTTTGTCAAAAATTTCTAAAAAAATCTAAATATAATTGAAGTTTGTAGATTACTTCGAAGTATATTTTAGTAAATTACTAAACCTAAGTTTTTCATTGATAGGTTTGTCCCAAATAATAATACATGTACACAGGAGTGTACTAATGTTATCAAGTTTATGTACGACCACCCATGACCGAGATATAAGAAGATCCCAACTCAGACCAGAGAGCAATAGTTTCAGAAGTGAGTGGTAAGAACTCAACATATTAAAATCTTAGTATTAGTTTATATCTTTTATTTTGTTTAATTATGTATTTAATTTCGATTAACTCGTCCTAAATGCTCTTTCTGTAGGAGAAATTTATATGGGACAAGACTCACGATCTCATGATCAGAAAGATCTTTAACCATCGGATGGCAAGGCGGCTTCAATAGATGTTGGAGGACGTATGTGAGCACCGCGACTGCCTCACCATTTGGCTCCGCTCAGACATTAAGAAGTTACTGTACATCCATTGGGAGACTGATGAAGGGTTCAAGCGTCACTGCCTTACCAACAGAGCTAACAGGGCATTGGACAGGTCATTAAAGTATATCGGTAGGTTAGCAACTTTCATGAAGACTAAGGTCAGGTTAGTAAGTAACTTGTTTTATTTTATTATTAAGTTTGTTTGGTCTTAATATAATGTCATTATTACTTGAATTAACACGTGGTTACAAAATGTGTAGTCTAAGTCATTGGATCGTGAGGCGACGATGGCGGAGACCTTCAACTATACTTATACGTTGAAGCAGGTTGCATATCATTACGTGAGTAACATCATGTGATATATCATTTTTAAATTAACTGTGAACCTAATCATAAAATATGTTACACAGGAATCCTATATACAGAGATTGGAGGCCACAACCCAACAATTTCAGCGTACTGAAGATGACGGCAACGACTCCACCGCATCAGTCGTCGATCCTGATCAGGTTTGGCGTGAGGCCACATCTGAGCCGTACAAGAATTGCATGTACGAGCTCGGATCGTTCTTTTTCAACAACCTCTGCATGTCCACATTGAGGCATTCATCCGCCTCTGTCACCAGTCATCCCATCGATCTGGAGGACAGCGTGGATTTGAGGGAGCAGGTATGCTCCTTATCAGGAGCCTTCACCAATAGGCTCAATAGCTGCGGGAGTTTGAGGATGGCTATCAGACAATCCTCTCATGCATGACAGACACAAATGACCTAAGGCTGGAGTGAGGGCAAAAGTTGGAGTAGCTTCAACAGATGGAGCGACACATGGCGTCGTACGAAGATCAAATGCACGCTGCTGGAAATGACATTACTGGTGGTAGCGGTGTTGATGGAGGGGCACGGACATCACCACCTAGGCTGACGCTTCAGCAGCAGGACCAGCGGAATGACGATGATGACGACGACTTTCAATGACTAGTGTTTTTTATACACTGTTTGATTGTATCATATCCTCTGTTATTTGACTTTTCATTTTATTTATACACTTGATCATTTTATTTGACTTTCATGGCTATCGACAACGTACTCTTTGTCGGGTTCTTTATCCTCAACGTCCATGTCCTGGACTGGACTAGCACAGTGCAACGGTCTTGGTGCGAGCGGTGGGTCATCCGATACAAAAGTCGAGCCGCCAGCACCACCACCACCAACATCATGAATCTCCGCAGAAAGCTCCATCACTTGTTTAACCATAATTCTGCCATGCACATCAAACATTAGGCGTACATGCTCATTGTCATAAAGGCAGAATAGATGAAACCAAAATATACCATTCTCCATCAGTGCTAGCATCCTATATCTAACTCTATCAACCTCTTTTCTCTCACCACCGCCGATGTGCATCAATATCATACTCTTTAACTCAGAAACGAATTTGCTCTTCGAGTTCGGAAAAGCGCAAAACTCTCACACTCATCTGACAATTGGGATACACCATCACAACAAAGAAACTACTCCCACTAGACATTTTTGCTAAGTATTTTGAAGAAAAACAAAAGAGAAAGAAGAATTGAGAGACTTCTGTGGAATACCAACGGTTTTCTGATCCTTTTATAAGGGTTTTATTTTTGTCCTATTTTATCTCCTTTACTGTGTAAATGTTTTTTACTCCCACATATCTCGTTTACAGTGTAAACAAAATATGACTAAAAAGCTATTTTTTACGTATCATGTTTAACGTGATACGTTGCCACATGTTCGTGTCTTATCTCGTTTATACTGTAAATACTTCCAAATTAACATATATTCATAATTAAAATATTTATTTTATTTATTTAAAAAAAATTCATTTATCAACTCATGAAACTAGAAAATTAGAATTCATACTGTTCTTCAATCTCCATTTCATAAATATTATAGTTTCAACAAATACATGAATATTCAGGTAGTACTAAAGAAGAAAACTTAGATTTAAAATTTAAAGGTTTATTATTATTAGGTATAGTATACTCAAATTGGATTAAAAAAATGAGAATATGGCAAATTAATTTAATTATCTAAATAAAAAAGGAAAATAATATCTGAGTAGTTATATTTGAGAGAAAAAGTGTATTCAGAAAACAGAGAGAATCAGAAATTTTTGCAACACTTGAAGGAGTTGAGTCTTTTAAAACCATCGCCGAAGAAAGAGAATGACAGAGTGTTGCGTTGTCGTTTCATGGTTGCTAACACGATAGGAGAACCTTATTGCTGCTATAGGACCACCTTCTGGATTTTATTTACAAATCTTTTTAACTAAAAAATAAAAATAAATCCCCTTTCTTCTCTTCTCTTTCGTTCCTCCCTTTGCCTGAACCACCACTGCGAACTTAAGGAGGAGGAGGCGATGTAATGGTGACAATGATGAAGAAGATGCGACATTGACGGTAATAGAGAGAAAAAAGAAAAAGTATTGCGACAGATGAAGATTAAAAGGGTGGGAGGAATGAGGAAGAAGAGAGGCGGTGCTACGAAAGCAAAAAAGAGAAAAAAGAGAGGTAACTAAAGTAAAGAGAAAAAAAATGATGTAGAGACACTAAGATAAAGAAGAGAGGAAGGAGGAATGGCCGAAGAGAACAAACAAAAAAAAATAATCTTAATTTGAGATAGAATGAAAATTTTAAAAAGTTGAATAAAAATATTTTTTTTAAAAAAAATGTTATTAAAATTTAGCTTTAATATTTAAAATCTTTATTTTTTTAATATCTTTATTTTTTAAAAATATTAAAAAGACTAAAATTTTATATTTTAAAATTAAAATTAAAATTAAATTAATTTCTAATAATTAAATATAATACAGAATCTTAGCTCTCAAAATCAATTTCAATATCCCTAAATAAACACAACTTAAAGGCATAAATCTTAAAAAAGTGAAAAAAAATTACTAACAAATTAGTTACTAACAATTTCATTGCGTACAAGGCACGTAAGTATATAAAATGGGTTAGTTATGTAGTTATAATTGTTTAGTATATATATAGTTGAACCTCAAATAGACAAAAATAAAATAACAACTTAGCTTAAATAAGCTAAAATTATTTGTTATCTTTAATTCAAAAATGGAAACAATGAAACCTGAAAAAGACTGCAAGCAAGAAGGTGAAAGCAGGAACCAAGTTGCCAATTGATGAAGCAAGTGTTGGAGAACTGTAACTAATTCCAGCATACCCCAGAATTTGAGATGAACTTCTACAGAAACACATCGCCATCAAAATCCAAATAAGAAACTACAACATGAGTTTCCTCTGGATCATAATCATATATTTATTTATTTATTTATGAATGTTGTCAATTTGACACTTATTAATTAATAATCTAACATTAGAATCATCTAGAATAAAATGCACATCTACGTAGTTTCAAAATTCACAAAAAGGTTATACATATATATTTGTAATTTAATAAATCTAATCTATGACGAAAAATCAATGACTTTAAATACTATGCATTTTATTTTCTAAAGTGCAACCAGCAGTTTAAAATTAAAGATCCAAATCCAATATTCTAATACCAAAAGGGCATAACAAATAACAATTACTTTGATCATACTTTAAAGTAATCAAGCTAGAGTGCCTTTATTACCCTATGATCCCAAGAAGGACAATTTTGGAAAGTATGGAGAAACTGAGTGGAGGAACCACTCTTGATCTGCAAACAGAAATGAACAAAACATGAAGATAGATATATTATATCATGTTGATGCGAGAGCATAATAATTAACCATATATATGATCAATTTGGAACAAGAATAATTTAATAAATTCAAACCTTTTGGAGATGAAAGGTGCAGGAATAAGAACAATAGTAGCAATAGCATAAGCATATGCAACAAACACATGGTTGCTCATGCCTTTATTGGTGGCTGCTTTGAACAAAGTGAGTAACCCCATATCATTGCACTCTATACCAATAAGTAACAAGATTGGAAGCAGATTCTTGTAGAAGGACCATCTTCTTGCCATAATTATTATGTATCTCTTTATGACTTTGATTTCCTCTGATTTTTGGTCTCCGAATGAAGAGCACAGCAAAAAGTTCAGTTGATCAGTGAGAGTGGACTGATTTTGATTAATTGTCTCTATGTCATATCAAAGGGGTGTGACTATCGTTCTAATAACCGGATCAATTTTGTCCGGTTCAATCACGTTAGCCATTTGGTTAAAAAAAAAAAAATGATTGTGAGGGAATTGGTAAAAAAATTGAAAAATTAGTTTAAAATCATTAAATCAATAGAGACGATTTTTTAATATTTAATCAATTTAAAATAATAATATATAAATATATTATGTATTTTATATATAATATATTATTTTCTTATATTCTATTTAATTCTTATTAAGTCTTAGTTGGAAGTGACAAAGCATCTATGAAAAATTAAAAGTTTCTATTATTAAATATGAAGTAATGTATATTACAAGGTTGTATCCAACTAAAAAAAATATGAAATATGCATGTCTTTTTTCTTATTTTCTTATTTTGGTAGCTTTATATTATTTTTGCATTAAGTTAGAAAAAAATTATATCAAAATAATTTGACTTGTTAAGTACACACATTTTTAAAAGTTAGAATCAAAACACAAATTTGAGAAAAATTTTAGACGCCCTGACAATTATTTCAAAAGACAATGAGACCCTTAACAACCTAACTCCTAAACTTTATTTTTATGGGATTGATTAGCTCCTGTATCAAAAAATATTGGCACAAGAGCTAATCAGTCCCATACAAGTAAAACTCAGAAACTGAGTTGGATGTTTTTTTTTGTTAAGAATTTCGTAGTACTTTCGAAATAATTGTCAGGATTGTATTTGGACGCGAGTTTTTTTTTTTTTTTTTTTGCAAAGATAGCTAATTTATTTTAGCTGAAATAGTGAAATGTATGGCCCAAATTAGGACTACAGTAAAGACATTATTGAAAATGTTCCACCAGTAAAATAAATAATCAATTGAAGAGAGAAAATTTCATGTCTTCCATCTAATTCTTTTTTGCTTCTTCAACCAATTTGAGCGCTTCTGCAGCAACTAGATTGAGGATTTTCTGCACTCCTTCAAAGATCTGCATCTTCCTAACTCGCCAAATCAACCACAAGATAGTCGCTACCAGAGTCTTCATCTTCTTTCCACTTGAGTTGCTCCCAACTGAATTCATCATCCGAAACCACCATTTCCATGGAGCTTCTTCCTGGTTCGGCGATGGAAGATTGTTACTTCTCCAAGCTTCCCTTGCATCTAGGCAGGCCCATAAATAGTGAAAGACCGATTCATCTTCTATTTAACATCTTGGACAGGTAGCTGACACTGATTGTAACCTTTTTTTCAATTTTTATTTCTCTGTATACTCCTTCATGCATAACTTTCCAAAGAAAATTTTTTATATTTGGACGCGAGTTTGAGATAAGTATTCCGTGTTTTTAAATTTTTTTCTCAAATGAAATAAGAATGTTATGCTTCTAAGGTATGCTATTACATTGTAATATGTTATTGAATGTCTATTTATTCATACACAATTTCTAAGATTATTTTAGGCTTTTTCAAGTACAGATTTTATCTACCTGGTTTGCTTATATTATTTAAAGAAAATTTTTTAATACATTACACACTTTGAATAAATGTTAGATAATAAATAATAAAAGTATTTTATTATATTTAAATTAGCCATTAATATTTAAAAGTGTGAGTTAAAATATATTATTAAATTAGTAGACTAAAGAAATTGTACTCATAACTAAGAGTAATAGACAAAAAGAATAAATTTTGATAATCTTTTAATATTTTTTATTTAAAAAACATGCTAAAGAACCAGTAGAGTTTATTATTTTTTGTCATTATTTTCTATCAATACAATTTTTTTAGTTTAGCAATATAATAACATATTTTTAGTTTATATATTTAAAACTTATTGTTGATTCTCTAATATTTTCTTTTGAAAAACTATAGAGCTAACAAAAAAGGAGTAAAACTCAGGTAGAGGGAATGAGGGTGAAAATGTAGTGGAAGTGCGTGGCAACGGTGAATAGGAGTGGAGGGACGGTGACGGAGGATGAGGTGGCAACGACAATTGTGTTAGAGGGGATGTTAGCACATTTAATTTAAAAAGAAGATTAAAATTGATATCTTACGTATAAAATTAATAAAAATTAAACATTATGGATAGTTAAAATTTTTTTTAATAAATATTAGAAAAACAAATTATTTTTTTCAAAAGATAATAGTGGTATTTTATTCGATAGAGAAATAAATATAATGTCCAAAAGTCAGGACAAGAAAAATAAAAAAAGAAAATTCTCAAATATTCACAAACAGGTGAAATTGTAAGAAGAAAATAACATAAAAAAGTAAATAGGGAAGAAATCTTAGAGCACTATGCATAAAGCAAAATAGATAGCTCTTAGTTCAATTTAAGCGATGTTGCTAGCACTTTTTTTTGGAGGCTCCTGTACATGCTCGAAGACTCACCAAAATCACTCCTTTCAAATATTCCAAGCTATAATCAAAACCAGTCGAGCTCTTTGAGGACTTGTTCCTTGAAGTCCAATTTGTAAAACCAAATCCCTCCACCAATCAAAGAATAAGGAAAATTTATAGTCGGGAATGAGGTAAGCCAAAAGACTCTTCTTCCACACTAGATTATCGTCTCCACAGAAAAGTAGACAGTACATGAGTAATTCTAGAGTTGACTTGTAGATTGGACAAGTTACTGGAGTGGATGAAGCGTTGGTGGATAAGAAGTAGAACAGGAAGCTTACCATGAAAAATTTTTCACGCAAAGAGAAAAATCTTGTGAGGAATTTTCAGCTTCCATAAATGGCTCTAAACTAGCCTATATTGCATGAAGCTAAGTTCAGATAAAATTTAATGGAGGTATGGTAAAAGGTAAGCAATCCTGTATAGGGCTGGCAATTCATACCCTACCCGCGGGTATCCAACCCGGTCCAACCCGTTTGGGTAGGGTAGGCTACCCGACCCACTGCGAGTAGGATAAGGTACGGTCCGGGTATGCCTGCGAGTAGGGTAGGGTATGGGTTTAGGGTGTACCCTACCCTACCCTACCCGCACCTCATATATAACACATATTTACAAAAATTAGGTATATAATAAAGGAAATAAGAGTTGAACCCACAACCTCCCTTATGTTAATGACTTACAATAAGTGAATAACCACTAAAACTAGTTAGTTAATTTAGTAATTTAGAGCATTAGCTTTTTATTTTTTATGTTATTAACATGTATACAATTCGAAATGATTGAATTTTATATTTACTTTGAAAAAATTTGATATTTCTGCGGGTAGGGTAGGGTAGGGTAGGGTAGGGTTTACAATTTTAGGATGCGGGTAGGGTTAGGGTTGAGAGATTCTCAACCCGCGGGTAGGATTAGGGTAGACTCCAAACCTTACCCTACCCTACCCATTGCCAGCCCTAATCCTGTACCCTATTGCAACATCATATGTTTTTACTCTATTCATTATCCATCGAATTGTATCTTTACCTTCTCTTAGGGTTATGGAGAGGATTCGTTGAGCAATTTTTGGAGGGAAAAGATTTGAGATTAATACTTGATTCTACTGTTTATTTGGCAAAAAGAGGTCTTTTACCCATAACAGATGGTAACTATCTAATAGTAATGCCGCAGATGGTGGAATAGTGAATGAGTAAAAAGGAGGGAGTCATGGTTCACTAAAGATTCGGATATCACCAAAATTTACTTTCCAACTAATTTCTCTACAACTCGCCTCCCTTCAATAATACTTTGCCAAGTCTAAGAAGGTAAGGTTCCTATTTCTGCTGTAAGAATAGAATTAAATCTGAAGTATTTACCTTTAAGTATTCTAGAAAGAAGAGAGTTAGGTTGAGTCATGATTTTCCAACACTATTTATCCAAAAGAGTCAGGTTTTGAGCCTTGAGATCTTTGAAACTAGGCCCACCTTCTTTCTTAAGGCTAGTCTTCTTATCGCAACTAATCCACACCATTTGCCTTTCATAACCTTGCTACCCCCACCAAAATTGAGTTAAAATACTATGAAATTTATTTAGCAAGTTGTCCGAAAGTTTAAAACATGACAATGTGTATATTGGTATGGCTTCACCAACTGCTTGAAGTAATACCTGTCTTCTTCCATTAGATAAAAAGCATATTTTCCATCCTTGTGTTCTTTTGAGAACCTTATCTTTGATTGAGTTGAAAGTGGATTTAGAGCGATTGACAAGGGAAGGTAGACTCAAATATTTATCCTGTGCACCTATGTGAGAAATATTCAGCTAAACTGCTAGGGAGGTTCTAATCAACTTTAGAGTGTTATTACTGAAGAATAGGGCCGATTTATTAAGACTGACTCTTTGCCCACTGAAACTCTCATAAGATTCCAATAATTCTAGAATAGAGGCACAACTATTTTCCGAAGCTTTACCGAATAGAATGGAATCATCAGCGAATAGCTACTTGTTATTTGTTCCTTATTGTTGCTTATAATTCTAGTTGAACACTTGTGGATATTGAATTTCCTTTAATTGAATTTGAGGTTTTATGTTCTCTTCATGTTTATGTTGATCCTTGCTAGTGATTACAAGTAGTGGGTAGCTGTAATTTTCATTTAATTTGTAATTTATTCATGTCTTTGACTAGTGTATACCAAATGTTTGATGAAATATTTTCAATTATGGAATAGATTTTCATTCTTGACTTGGGGTTTGAGTAATTGGGTACCTTTGAGTTGTTAATGTCCAATTCTGATTAGCAATTCAAAGTCGTTAATTGGTTTGGTTTTCACTAACACTAGCCTTTCACTAAGTCAAATTAGTGAGTTGGTTAGGACTTATGGATTGAAATCAATTATGCCTACTTGACTTTCCTTCAATGTAAAAGGATGCGAAGTAGGAATACTCTTATTAATTATCATGTTTATGGTTAACAACAAGGATAGGAAGCCTAGTTCTCACCCCTAGTCAAGGCCATTTTGATTAATTGATTGTCATACCTTTTGTTGATTTTAATTTCCTAGCTCTCTTATCTTAAATTCGTATCTCTTAGTTACATGCCTTTTTGTTGCTATCATCTTAGTTGCATGCTTGTTAGATAGCCATTTACTTACTTAGTGTTTCTAATTGTTGCAAATTGTTTGTTAATTGTTAATTGCATTTGAATTTTAGTCACTTTACTTTTCCCGTGTTCAATTCCAAAACCCTCGGATTTCCTAATCAATTATGTGCACTCAATTGCAAGTCCTAGGAAAACGGCCCGAGATTCTACTCGGTATTGATTTGATTCTTGTGACATTCTTCTAAACTCTGATTGAGGATTACTTGTCAGTTTAGGCTATACTTGCGATATTCGAGTTTGAAAACCTTTGAATTTTCTAGACCGACATTAATCCTCCGTCAAGTTTTTTTGGCGCTGTTGTCGGAAACTTGCATATGTGAGCCATATTGTTGGTTGGTGTGAATATGTGCATATGTGAATAGTTACTTTTTTTATTGTTTCTTTGTTTTTGGTTATTAGTTACGATTTATAGTTAGTAGTAATTGGTAGTTACTTTTCCTTAGTATTCCTTTTTGTCACGATAATTGCATGAACTCTATATTTCCTCTATTAAGTGACGCATTCATTACCAGATCCGAGCTTAGTCCCATTTGATCCTGAGATTGAGAAAACTATATTATACATTAGGCAAGCTCGGCGTCAGTTGGCCTTTGGGGGTAGTGAAGTGGTTCCTGCTAATTCACCAACATTTTTCGAGGTTGAGTCTGAGGCGTCATTCGATGAAGGAACTATTTATTTTTCTGTTGACTCTTTTGACGTTGCTTCTACCGAATCAGGTACTGAGACTATGGCTGCTCCAAAGAGAGTCACTCTCAAGGAGGCGGGCAGACCTAATATCACTCTTCAATCGCTCCAAGTCCGCTATCTCGATTTGGATGCCAACTTTAAGTTAAAAACTGGTTTGATAAATCTGCTTCTCAAGTTTCATGACTTGCCTGCTGAAGATCCCATCAAGTATTTGAGGGGCTTCCAAGTGGTGTGTTTAACCACTAGGAGACATGGGTCAGATGAGATTGCTATCTTAGTCTTTGCTTTCTCTTTCTCTATTGAGGGAAGAGCGAAGTAATGATTTTACACTCAGCCGGATGAAGTGGTTACAAATTGCGACATACTCCGGAGAGAGTTTTTGGGTAAATTCTTCTCACCTGAGGTAACCGATCGATTGAAAAAGAAAATCTCTTACATTATACAAAGTGAATTAGAGACGCTCCATGAGTATTGGGAGTGATTCAAGAAGCTACTTGATTCTTGTCCTCATCACCGGATAGATGACTTGGTTTTGATAAGCTACTTTTGTCAAGGTCTCAAGTCTCAAGACAAGATCCTCCTAGATACTTCTAGTAATGATTCCCTTGTGAAGTATAAGACGGTTGAGAAAGCTTGGCAACTCATCTCCGATTTAGCCGAGTCCACTCAACATGCGAGATCAAGAAACCACCCATCAAGAGCTATTGTAGAAGTGTCCCCTAGTGAATCTGCTCTTACCAAGACTTTCAGAGAAATGACCACCATCCTCAAACAAATCCACCAAAATCAACAACAACCCAAGAATTCAAGGATCACCACAACAATACCAGTCGCAAGCTCCACCAAGAGTGTGTGGTGTATGTGCTTGTAGTTCCCACTATACGGATGAGTGCCCACAAATTTAAGAAGACAATGTATTGGCGGCGGCCAATCCGTTCTACAACCGCTCAAACTTCCACCTGAAGAATCAATGTTCCTATCAACAAGGGAACAACTATAACCAAGGGTAGAAATACAACTACAACCAATGGTGGAGAGACAACTATAACCAAGGGTGAAGAGAAAATTCGAATCAAGGGTGGTAAGACAATTCAAACCAAAGGTGGAACAATAACCCTCAACCATACTGCAATCAACAAAACCCACCATTTCAACAATAACACCAAGGTCAAAGATCCCAACCTCCACATCAAAGACAACCCTAAGTACCCCAACTCACACACCTTCAAGTACCACAAATCACTTACCCCTCTTCTTCTTCTTCAAATCAATCCCCAATGATGGCACCCTTTGTACCATTCTTCATGAACAACGGAAGTTTCAAAAGAAACAAGATACTTACATGGCTACCTTGACCGAGGTTTTATCCCATTTGACTTTGCCAACATCCAACAATAACCAAGACACCTTCCAACCTTCAAATTCAAGTGGAATTCCATCTCAGCTACTCCCAAACCCCAAGGGTAGCCTTAATATTATCACTTTGAGGTCTGGTACAACACTAGAGGAGAGGGTTCCCAAGGATTCAAGTGTGAAGGGGGATACTCATGAGGAAGATATTGTTGAGATAGAAGATGTGGATGAAGAGGAGGCACAAGAGGTTGTTGATGAGGAGGAAGACCAAGAAAAGGCTAAGGATTCCAAGAAGAAAGATGTTGTGGAAGAGCCTATCCCGATTCTATTTCCAACCATAGCAAAGAAGGCTAAGAAGCACTTGGAATGAATCCTAACATGGTAGATATCTTCAAAAAGTTGAGGTAACAATTTCTCTCTTTGATGTAATCTCACAAGTACCAAAGTATGCAAAATTTTTGAAGGATTTGTGCATTAATAAAGATAGGATCAATGAATTAGAGACTATTGGATTCTATTTCTTCTTTGATGGGAGCTATTCCTGAAAAATTTGGTGATTCAGGACTTTGTCTAGTTTCTTGCACTATTGGTAGTACACAATTTGTTGATTGTTTGTGTGATTTAGGGGGCATGTGTTAGCATTATGCTGCTCTCAGTCTATGACAGGTTGAATATCCCACCGTTGAAGCGTTCGGCTGCCCGTTTTATATTTGCATATAAGAGTGCAATCACCTCAACTTTGCTGTAGCGATCGACCCGTATCCTGATTTTTCCCTTGCTAACAGTTTCTAGATACGTGCCCTGGTAAACCGCACTTGTAACATACACCTAAGGCAAAACGACACGACTTATCCGGCTGGTAGCGACCACACTTCTGACAGGTCAGACCCTCTGAAGTAGCCTTGTTTGTTTTCCTCTACCATCTCCTTGGTGATCGTCATTCGTTCTAACTTGGTTCCGACCTTGGAAAAATTGTTGCGCTTATCTTCTTCGCTTGAATTATTGGCCCATTGGTGTGAATCCTTGATTGTACTCCCTTCGGTGAAATTCTCTGCGATCATTCTCCGCCATAGCAGCCTTCTTTAGACATTCTTCTGCCACCCTACTCTTGTTACCAATTCTGAGAAGACTCTAATCTATATCGGGCTCAGTGAACTCAAAATGTCACTCCAGAGTCCTCCTTCGTATTTAATGCACTTTCATTCCTCAAAGTCTCCCGGTGCACCCTGACAAATTCTGGAAAACAGTCACAATTCCTCAAACTTATTTGTATATTCAGCAACCGACATTGACCCCCTGTTTCAACTGTAATAATTCAAGCTCCTTGGCCATCCTAACTGACTTAGGAAAATACTTTATATAGAATTTGGTCTGAAACACATCCCAGGATATCACAACATTGTTTGGCTGCAAAATACGTCGCGTTCTTTACCACCAATATTGAGCTTCACTCTGTAACTGGTAAGTTGCAAACTCAACACATTGATCTTCAGGGATTTTCTGTGCTTGTAAAGCCCGCTCCATTGCTTGGAACCAGTTATCTGCCTCTGTTGGGTTTATAGTTCCTCTAAAGGTAGGTGGGTGCACTTTCAGGAAAGTAGCGAGCGTCATTAGGCCATTTTCACTGTTACTGCGATTCCCATTACTAGCTTGATTCCCTAACACCGTAGCCATAGCCTGCATAGCATCAGCCATGTTTTCTAGGACAGTCATGAAGTTTGCAGGGTTGTTCGCATTTGTTTTGGATTCCTCGTTACTATTCCTACCTCTCCCTTAGCCGTGTCCGTGTCCACGAGTCGCCATTTGGTTCTTGTTCATACCAAACAAGTGATATCAAGGTGATCAGTCTCAATATCGCAAGTCTAATGCTTCAAAATCCCAAATGCATGCTCATGAACATTCATGCCACATATATATCAGTTAGATATTCTAATTTAGCATGTACAAACACCCAGAGTATACCCAGAAGTATAGTCAGTTCATCCCTCAGGCTCTACAGGAACGAACTGTTCTTATACCATAATTTAACACCCTACCACTCAAAGCTTTATGTTAAGTCATGAAATAGAGGTGGTGAGCTATTACGACCTCTAAAATAAAATGTATACATAATAGTAGTTGAAAGGAATCTATAACGAAGAGCATTGAAGGAAAGTTTAAACAAAACTGTGAAAAGAACAGCACATCACACTTGAAAACCTAAAATCGGATAAACTGAAAGGATAACCAAAGATACATAAGGAGTAGGGTACAAAAATATATAATATCAAGCTCCTGGCGCATCCTGTGAAGTTAAAGTTGGCCGGAGTTCACACACACACACACACACACACACACACACACACACACACACATATATATATAGGAGAGTTTATAAACATAATAGATAACTAACAGTCCAAAATATAACATCCCAAAGCTAAACCTCACCTGCACAGAAACTCCAAACGCTCAGCGAAGTGTCTCTCGACCTGCATCTGAAAACAACAACATTTGTATAGAATGAGAACCGGAGATTCTCAGCATGGTAATGGTGCCTACATAGATAGTATATAAGGTTTCGAAAAAGTCAAAGGCAATTCTAAAACTTCGATACTCATATTTAAAACTTATATTTATGATTTAAAACCATAAACAAGGTAAGTTATTGATGAGCGGATATTTTATACGCTTTTTGATGTTATTTTCTTAGTGTTTTTGGTAGATTTTGTTAAGTTTTATTATGTTTTAGTAGATTTTAATGCAAAATTCACTTTTTAGATACTACTTTGAGCTTTTGTGTTTTTCTTATGATTTTAGGTAAATTTTAGATGAATTTGACAAGTTTTGAAAAAGTCTGATTCTGAGGCAAGTAAAGCATAGCAGATGCTGTCAGATTCTGACCTCTGTGCATTCAAACGTACATTTCTGGAGCTATAGAGGTCCAAATGATGTGTTCTCAACGGTGTTGGAAAGCTAACTTCCATAGATTTTCAGCAATATACAATGGTTTATACTTTTCTTCAGATTGGACAGCCCAAAACGGGCGTTGAACACCCAAACTACCCCTTAGTGGGCGTTCAACGCTCCAAGATGACCAAAGCCAGTATTGAACGCCCAAACCTGGCGTTCAATGCCACCAAGGGAGCTCAAGGTAGCATGGACAACCCCCTAATGGTCCATTCCTCAAGTTAAACGCCAAGCTCAGCCCAAGACACTCACCTAAGTGGGCTCAGAAGTGGATTTTCACACCTTTTGCCTAGTTTATTTCATTTTTGTAATTTCTAATTATAATTAATGTCTCCTTAGGTTTAGTATTAGTATATATTAAGGGAAGAACACCATTGTTTAGAGACTTCTCCACCACATTCAAACTACACACTTTATTTTCTGTACAGTATGAGCAACTAAACCTCCTAGGTTAAGGTTAGGAGCTCTGCTGATTCCTATGGATTAATGCAATTACTTTTCTAGTTCAATCTATGTTTGATTCTATTCAATGATGCATTGTCGTTCTTCATCCTTATGAATCTCGATTCTACATGAGTTCCTTATGAGTCCTGACCCGGATAGTATTAAGCTACAGCTTGAGAATGCATCACGGGTTCCAACAAGTTATCTGGGCTAATTGGGGTATGTAACATAAAACCTCGTTAGTCAGGGGTAATTGAGGTTTCTGTGGCTCTAAAGGCTAGAATCATAAGAGCATCATTCTCTAATCTGGAAGATCTGACCTCGTCTGTGGCGTTTTGAGTAGGATCATCAAGAGATTGAATTGCGTGCGCTTCACCCTCTCCCAGATTGATCTAGTCCGTTCAGATGTTCGATTTGTACCTGAGGAGATTAATGACCATGACCAATGACTTAATCACTTACAGCCTTGTCATTGAAGGAATCACTCATCATTGGAGTAGTGAGCATGACATGTTAATCCAGAAGAAGAAGCATATTCGAAGCCTTAACTAATCTGTCATTACTGTTTTTACATCCACTCTTTATCGCTTTTGTTATTGCTTATTTATATGCCTACAACAAACAACAACTATCCTTCTATTCGTCTGACAAAGATCTGCAGGATAACCACAACTTGCTCAATTCGAGAATCCTCGTGGGATTTGACCCTCACTCACCTGAGGTATTACTTGGACGACCCAGTGCACTTGCCGGTTCAGTTGTGTGAGTGACAAATTCACGCACCAGTTATCTAAGATACTCAGGTTCTAAATCTAATTCTAACTTAACCCCTAATTTTTCACTTTCCTCTAATCCTCCAAAACTCTGGTGGAACTGCCCTTGTCACTCCCCAGCTAGACAGGAGCATCTCAATTACACAAACAAATAATATAGACAAGGAAAACACAAGTAGTATACAGATACAGTAGGTAGAAAGTATAGCAAATAAGCATAGTAATCACAAAGGCAAATCCAAATAATGCAAACTCAATCAAAACAAACAAATGCATATGATGTATGCCTGCCCTATGACTGATGATATCATCTGTTGGTTATATAGCCGAATCATACATGTCCTGGTAGCTAACCTTGGATAGAAACACCTATTGCGGAGCAAGCGGGACTGTGCCACAACCCTTCTCTTACTACTACCCGCTTAACCCAAAGCAAGTGGAGTAACCACTACTGCTGCTCCTACCCAGGCGGACATTTACAAGCTCAATCTGGAGCAAGTAGAATAATCTACTACTACTGCTACTACTCAGGTGTCACAATCGTTGACCTGGAACAAGCGGGACAAACCACAATCCTTGCTGCTGCCCAGATATTCCAAACTAAAAATTTATTCAATCATAATTCATCAATGTAAATATCAGTCTCATCAATAATCAATGGCTCATTTCATTTCAAACTCATTCAACATTATCCTTATTCATCAATATTGCATTATTCTCAAAATTGTCTCTTTCATCAATATTCATTATCCTCTCAAATCAATCGTTAATTGAGTTTTCAAATTTTTTATCTATAAGAACAAATTATAGAATTAAAATACAATTTATTCTTTCTAAACTTTATCTTATATGTTATTTATACATTTTGGCATTCAATAAAGTATGAATTCTAGCAGAAAGTGATGATGATTTATGGAAGTATTGTAAGAAGTTATCCTTACGCCCATGTTGGCAAGAACCTTTAAACTCTCAAAACTTAATATCAAATTTAATGCAATTAACATCTACAAGCTACAACATTAGAGATGAATAGACAAGTTCCTTGTCATTTGTAATATTTATTTATTTATGGGGAATTAATAGTTGATTCTTATTTTTTACTCCATAATAATAATAATAATAATAATAATAATAATAATAATAATAATTAGTACCAGAAAACATCAAACGGGAATTTTAATGGGATATTTTTGCATAAATTATCATATTTTCCTGTATTAATATGACATGAGATATATCAAATTTCGTTAATATCGAGGAACAAGCGAACCTTAAACAATCTAAGGTTATACGCACCAAAATTTGGATTCAACCTGATCAATCTTAACCTTTATTATATTGACAATGCCAATATAATTATAAATTATTGTTGTATTAGGGTTTAATCTACTATTATTGAGTATGTTCTGGATGTCCACCATACTTTTAATGGCAATGACCAATTTAAAATATTAAATTGATCAAACTTAGCAAGGCTACAAGTTTCATGTTTTTCTCATTCATTTCTCCCAAAACTCGTATTGTATTTCGTTTATTAAATTTGTCCAATCAATCGCTAATTCAGGTTCCAGACTCGTTATCTATGAGAATAAATCACAGAAATAAAAATGCAATTTATTCTTCCTAAACTTTGTCTTATGGGTAGTTTATACAATTGGACATTTTATAAATCTTGAGTCACTGCAGAAAGTAATGATAATTTTTAGATGTATAACAAGAAATTAATCATGCGTCCATGTTGTCAAGGAATTCTTGACACTCAGAACCTAAAATCAAATTTAATACAATTAATATCTACAAGATACAATATCAGAGATAAAGAGATACATTGCTTGTTATTTGTAATATTTATTCATTTATTTATTTATTTGTTTATTGAAAATCAATAGTTGATCCCTATTTTTTACACCATGATAATATTAATAATTGGGTATACAAGCAAATTTCACACAGATATTTTGATGGGATATTTTTTAATAAAGTAGCACATTTACCTGTATTAATAGGATTTGAGATATATGTAGCTCTATTAATATCGAGTCACAAGCAAACCTCAAACAATTTAAAATTGTATCGATATATGTTCAGGCTCAACCTAACGAATCTCATCATTTATTACATTGACACTGCCAATATAATTATAAGTCGTAATTGTATCAGGGCGTAATCCAGCATTCTTGAGTACCCTTCGTATATCCAATCTATTTTTAATATCAATGACTAATCTAAAATATTGAAATTGATTAAACTTAGCAAGGCTACAAGTTTCATGTTTCTCCCATTCATGTCTCTAAAAGTTCGTGTTGAGTGTTTTATTTAATAGCTATGGCTAATCAATCGCTAATTTAGTTTCCAAACTCATTATTTATGAGAATAAATTATATAATGAAAATACAATTTATTCTTCCAAAACTTTATCTTATGTGTAGTTTATACATTTGGGCATCTAATAAATCATGAATTCCAACAGAAAAGTGATGATGATTTATGGAAGTATTGCAAAGAGTTATTCATGCACCCATGTTGACAAGAACATTTGGACTCTCAAAACTTGATATCAAATTTAATGCAATTAACATCTACAAGATATAATATCAAAGATGAATAGACAAATTCCTTGTCATTAGTAGTATTTATTTATTTCTAGAAAATTAACAGTGATTTCTATTTTTTACTCGATAATAATAATAATTGGGTACTACCAAATATCTGGCGGGTATTTTAATGAGATATTTTTTGCATAAAGTATTATATTTGCCTATATTAATAGGACATGAAGTATATTAGACTCCGCTAACATCGAAAAACAAGAGAACTTCAAACAATCTAAGGTTGCATGCACATAAGTTCGGACTCAACCTGACCAATCTTAGCCTTTATTCTATTGACAATATCAATATAATTATAAATTGTTGTTGTATCAGGATCTAATCAGGCATAATCGAGTATGATATGAATGTACACCTTATTTTTAATGGCAATGACCAATTTAAAATATTAAAATTGATTAAACTTAGCAAAGCTACAAGTTTCATGTTTCTCCCATTCATTTCTTTAAAAATTCGTATTTTGTTTCGCTTATTAAATTTGTCCAATTAATTGTTAATTTAAGTTCCAATCTCGTTATCTTTGGGAATAAATCACAGGAATGAAAATACAATTTATTCTTCCTAAACTGTCTTTTGTGCAATTTATATAATTGGCATTTCATAAATCTTGAATTCCTATGGAAAGTAATGATAATTTACAAATGTATAGCAAACCATGCGCTCATGTTGTCAAGGACTTTTTGACACTCAGAACCTAAAATCAAATTTAATGCAATTATCTACAAGCTACAATATCAGAGATAGAGAGATTTGTTGCTTTTTTTATAATATTTTTTTTTGAAATTTAATAGTTGATCCTTGTTTTTTATACCATAATAATAATATTAATTGGTTACAAGCAAACATTACGCAGATATTTTAATGTGATATTTTTTAATAAAGTAGCACATTTGTCTTTGTTAATAGGATATGAGATATATGTGACTCTGTTATTATCGAATTACAACCGAAACTCAAACAATCTAAGATTGTATTGATACTTGTACAAGCTCAACTTAACCAATATAATCTTTTATTGCATTGACAATGTCAATATGATTATAAGTTGTAGTTGTATCAACGCCTGATCTAGCATCCTCAAGTACCTTTCGTATATCCAACCTATTTTCAATTGTAATGACAAATCTTAAATATTGAAATTGATTAAACTTAGTAATGATACTAGTTTCATGTTTCTCTCATTCATCACTCCAAAAGTCTGTGTTGAGTATTTTATTTATGAGAATAAATTTCAGAATAAAAATACAATTTATTCTTCCTAAACTTTGTCTTATTTGTTTTTTATATAGTCGGGTATTCAACAAAAAATGAATTCTAGCAGAAAGTAATGATGATTTATGAAAGTATTACAAAAAGTTATCCATACGATCATGTTGGAAAGAACCTTTGAACTCTCAAAATCTAATATCAAATTTAATATAATTAACATATACAAGCTACAACATCAAAGATTTATAGACAAGTTCCTTGTCATTAGTAATATTTATTTATTTTTTGAAAAATCAATAGTTGATTCTTATTTTTCACTTCATGACAATAATAATTGGATATTAGCAAACATCACACGAGTATTTTAATGGGATATTTTTTTTAGAAAGTATCATATTTGTTTGTATTAATAGGACATAAAATATATCAAATTCCATTAACATTGAGGCACAAGTGAACCTCAAATAATCTAAGGTTGTATGCATACAAGTTCGGGCTTAATTTAACCAATGTTAGACTTTATTTTAGTGACAATGACAACATGATTATAAATTATTGTTGTATCAGGGCCTAATCTACCATTATCAAGTATGCTCTGGATCTCCACCCCATTTTTAATGGCAACGACCAATTTAAAATATTAAAATTGATCAAACTTAACAAGGCTATAAGTTTCATGTTTCTCCCATTCATCTTTCCAAGAACTTGTATTGTATTTTGTTTATTAAATTTGTCCAATCAATCGCTAATTCAGGTTTTAAACTTGGTATCTATGGGAATAAATTACAGGAATAAAAATACAATTTATTATTCCTAAACTTTGTTTTATGTGCAGTTTATACAATAGGACATTTCATAAATCTTGAATTGCTACAGAAAGTAATGATTTTTAGATGTATAACAAGAAGTTAACCATGTGCCCAAGTTGGTAAGGAGTTTTTGACTCTCAAAACCTAAAATCAAAATTAATGCAAGTAACTTCTACAAGCAACAATATCAAAGATAAAGCAATATGTTGCTTATTATTTGTAACATTTATTTAAATTTTGAAAATCAATAGTTCATCCCTATTTTTTACACCATGATAATAACAATAATTGGGTACAAACAAACATCACGCAGATATTTTAATGTGATATTTTTGGAATAAAGTAGCATATTTTCTAGTGTTAATAGGGTTTGAGATATATGTGACTCCGTTAATATCGAGTCGTAAGTGAATCTCAAACAATCTAATATTATATAGATATATGGTCAAGATCAACTTGACTAATTCTATCTTTTATTGCATTGATAATGACAATATTATTATAAGTTGTAGTTGTATTAGGGTCCGATCCAACATTCTTGAGTACCCTTCGTATATCTAGCATATTTTTAATGACAGTAACCAATCTAAAATATTAAAAATGATTAAACTTAGCAAGACTACAAATTTCATGTTTCTCCCATTTATCTTTTCAAAAATACGTGTTGAGTATTTATTTATTATCTTTGACTAATCAAACTCGTTATCTATGAGAATAAATTATAGAATAAAAATAAAACTTACTCTTCCTAAACTTTGTCTTACATGTTGTTTATACATTTGGGCATTAAATAAAAAATGAATTCTAGCAGAAAGTGATGATGATTTATAAAAGTATTACAAAGAGTTATCTCTATGTTCATGTTGGCAAGAGCCTTTAAACTCTTAAAACCTAATATCAAATTTAATGCAATTAACATATACAAAATACAACATCAGAACTGTATAGACAAGTTCTTTGTCATTAGTAATATTTATTTATTTTTGGAGAATCAATAATAGATTCTTATTTTTCATCCATGATAATAATAATTGGGTAATAGCAAATATCATGCGGAAATTTTAATGGAATATTTTTTGCATAAAGTATCGTATTTGCCTATATTAATAGGACATGAGATATATCGAATTTCGTTAATATTGAGGAACAAGCGAACCTCAAACAATCTAATGTTGTATGCATATAAGTTCGGGCTCAATCTGACCAATCTTAGCCTTTATTACATTGACAATGTCAACATGATTATAAATTGAGTTCCTAATCTACCATTATCGAGTATGATCTGGATGTCCACTCTAATTTTAATGGTAATAACCAATTTAAAATATTTAAATTGATCAAACTTAGCAAGGCTACAAGTTTTATGTTTTTTCCATTCAACTCTCCAACACTCGTATTGTGTATCATTTATTAAATTTGTCCAATCAATTACCAATTCAGGTTCAAAACTTGTTATCTATGGGAATAAATCTCAGGAACAAAATACAATTTATTCTCCTTAAACTTTGTCTTATGTGTAGTTTATGCAATTGGACATTTCTTAAATCTTGAATCCTTACAGAAAGTAATGATGGTTTTTAGATATATAGCAAGAAGTCAATCATGCGTCCATGTTGCCAAGGATTTCTTGACTCTCAAAACCTAAAAAAAAATTTAATGCAAATAATATCTGCAAGTTACAATATCAAAGATAAACAGATATGTTGCTTGTTTTTTATAATATTTATTTATATTTTAGAAATCAATAGTTCATCCCTATTTTTTACGCCATGATAATAATAATAATTGGGTACAAGCAAACATCACGTGGATATTTTAATGTGACATTTTTTGAATAAAGTAGCACATTTCACTGTATTAATAGGATACAAGATATATGTGACTCTGTCAATATCGAGTCACAAGTAAATCTCAAACAATTTAAGATTATATACATATATATTCAGGCTCAATTTGACCAATCCTATCCTTTATTGCATTGACAATGTCAACATGATTATAAGTTGTAGTTGTATCAGAGCCTGATCTAACATTCTCGAGTATCCTTCGTATATCCAAACTATTTTTAATGGCAATAACTAATCTAAAATATTGAAAATGATTAACTTAGTAAGACTATAAGTTTTATGTTTCTCCCATTCATCTTTCCAAAAGTCCGTGTTGAGTATTTTATTTATTAATATTGGCTGACCAATGACTAATTGAGTTTTCAACTTCGTTATCTATAAGAATAAATTACAATACGAAAATACAACTTATTCTTCCTAAACTTTGTCTTATGTGTTGTTTATACATTTTGACATTCACTAAAGAATGAATTTTAACAGAAAGTGATTATAATTTATCAAAGTATTGCAAGGAGTTATCCCTAGGCCTATGTTGTCAAAAACCTTTGAACCCTAAAAAATTTGATATCAAATTTAATGTAATTAACATCCACAAGCTACAACATTAGAGATGTGTAGACAAGTTCTCTGTCATTAGCAAGGTTGCGAGAACCGGACCGGTCAATAAACCGGTGAAATCACTGGTTTAATGGTTCACTGGTTCGACCGGGGTTCAACCGGTTTAATTAAATATTAAATAAAATTATTAAAAAATTTAAAATAATCTTAAGTATATAAATTTAATAATTTCTAACTTAATAAAATTTAATATTTCACATAATAAATTATCCATTACTTAATATTAGAGGTTCAAACATCAAACATCAAAGCTTATAACTAAACAAAAAATAAAACGTAAAAAAGAAATCAACTTCATGCAGCTTGACAATCACAGAAATCAACTGAGAATATTCATGAACCACCAAACAGAAGCAAAAAGTAACAATATTCTCAAAGCCACATTCTCAAAGCCACAGAAATTTTGAGATACCATTCAGTACATTATTACAAAGATTGTCAAGCTAATAGATAACAATCTAACAACTATTGGCTATTGATTACAAACACACACAGTAACAAGAAACAACTCTATAAATATTAATAAGCACACATAAACACACAGAGAAAAGAAGGATGACAAATTCCCCAGCTGCCTTCAACGCCCCAGCCTCAATTTGCTTGCAATGATCATCATTCAATCCCAAGTCACCAATAAACGCATCATAATGGAAAGCCAAAAACAGATTGAAGATTCATCAAACAGAAACCAAAATCATGTAATCCAGATAAACATGAAACAGCAACTCAAAATCATGTAATCCAAATAAACATCAAGCAGCAACCAAAATCATGTAATCCAGCATGAACAAATAGGAACAGAAACATGAACAGAAAAATCAAATTATAAACATGTTCTGAACTTCTGATGAACACAGCTAACAAAACATGAACAGATGAACACAGACTTAACAAATCATGAACAGAAAAATCAAAAAATTATAAAATCAAGCACAGAGTAGGCGACGATTAAATAGGAGCCAAGGTGGAAGGCAGAGTATTACCGGCGGCGATGGTAGAGGTGGAGAGCTCGGCGACGACAGTGGAGGTGGAGAGCTCGGCGAAGACGGTGGAGGTGGCGAGCTCGGTGACGACGATGGAGGAGAGGAGCTCCGCGACGGCGATGGAGGAGAGGAGCTCCGCGACGGCGAAGAGGGGCTGTGGGATGCGGTGGCGATGGCGGTGGGATGCGGTGGCGATGGTGGTGGCTATTAGGGTTCGTGAGAGGGTGAGAGGGTGAGAGTTGAGACTGAGATACTGAGATAGTGAGATGAGGATTGGGAATTAGCCATTAGGGATCGTGGCTTCGTGCATAGCCCTTTTCTTCTTTTTTTTTTTTTTTTTTCCTTCAAAACGACGCCGTTTTGAAGTTTAATATGCAAACCAATAAACCGTAAAAAAACCGAACGGTTCTCCCGGTTTACCGGTTAACTGCCGGTTCGACCGGTTTTTTCACCGGTTTTCTACCAAACGGTTTCTAACCTTACTTGGACCGGTTAAGTGACCGGTTCCCGGTTTTTCCGATTGAACCGGCCGGTCCGGTTCGATTTTCAGAACCATGGTCATTAGTAATATTTATTTTTTCTGAAAAATCAATAATAGATTCTTATTTTCACTTTATTAAAATAATTGGGTACTATCAAACATTACACGGGTATTTTAATAAGATATTTTTTGCAAAAAATATCATTTGCAAAAAAGTATCAAAAAGTATATTGGACTCCATTAATATCAAGGCACAAACGAACTTCAAACAATCTAATGTTGCATGCACATAAGTTCGGGTTCAACCTGACTAATATTAGCCTTTATTGCATTGACAATGTTAACATGATTATAAATTGTTGTATCAGGTCCTAATCTACCATTATCGAGTATGTTCTGGATATTTATTCTATTTTTAATGGCAATAACTAATTTAAAATATTTAAATTTATCAAACTTAGCATGGCTACAAGTTCTATGTTTTTTCCATTCATCTCTCCAAAACTCGTATTGTGCTTCGTTTATTAAATTTGTCCAATCAATCACCACTTCAGGTTCAAAACTTGTTATCTTTGGAAATAAATCTCAAGAGCAAAATATAATTTAATCTACATAAACTTTATCTTAAGTGCAGTTTATACAATTGTGCATTTCTTAAATCTTGAATCCCTGAAGAAAGTAATGATGATTTTTAGATGTATAGCAAGAAGTTAACCATGTGCCTATGTTGCTAAGGACTTTTTGACTCTCAAAACTTAAAATAAAATTGAATGCAAGTAACATCTACAAGCTACAATATTAAAGATAAACAGATATATTGCTTGTTATTTATAATATTTATTTATATTTTAAAATTTAATAGCCCATCCCTATTTCTTACACCATGATAATAATAATTGGGTACAAGCAAACATCACGCGGATATTTTTTAAATAAAGTATCACATTTGCCTGTGTTAATAGGATATGAGATATGTGTGATTCCGTCAATATCGAGTCACAAGTGAATTTCAAACAATCTAAGATTGTATAGATATATGTTCAACTTAACAAATCCTATTCTTTATTGCATTGACAATGTCAACATGATTATAAGTTATAGTTGTATCAGTGCCTGATCTAGCATCCTCGAGAACCCTTCATATATGCAACCTATTTTAAATGGAAATAACTAATCTAAAATATTGAAAATGATTAAACTTAGCAAGACTACAAGTTTCATGTTTCACCCATTCATTTCTCCAAAAGTCCGTGTTGAGATTTTTGTTTATTAACATTGCCTAATCAATCACTAATTGAGTTTTCAAACTCATTATCTATGAGAATTAATTACAGAATGAAAATACAACTTATTTTTTTTAAACTTTGTATTATGCGTTATTTATACATTTGGACATTTAATAAAAAATAAATTCTAGTAGAAAATAATGATTATTTACCAAAGTATTTCAAGGAGTTATATATTCCTATGCCTATGTTGGCAAAAACCTTTAAACTCTCAAAAAGATCATATCAAATTTAATGCATTTAACATTTACAAGCTACAACATCAAAGATGTATAGATAAGTTCCTTATCATTAGTAATAATTATTTTTTATGGGAAATCAATAGTAGATTCTTATTTTCACTCCATGATAATAATAATTGGTTACTAGCAAATATCACACGGGTATTTTAAGGAAATATCTTTTGCATAAAGTATCATATTTTCCTGTATTAACAGGACATGAGATATATTGGATTCCGTTAAAATCGAGGTACAAGCGAATCTCAAATAATCTAATGTTGTATGCACATAAGTTCGGGTTCAACTTGACCAATCTTAGCCTTTATTGCATTGACAATGTCAACATAATTATAAATTGTTGTATCAAGTCCTAATCTACCATTATCGAATATGTTCTGAATGTCCACTCTATTTTTAATGGCAATAACCAATTTAAAATATTAAATTGATCAAACTCAGCAAGGCTACAAGTTTCATAGTTTTCTCATTCATCTCTCCAAAACTCGTATTGTGTTTCGTTTATTAAATTTGTCCAATCGATCGTCAATTCAGGTTCAAAGCTTGTTATTTATGGGAATAAATCTCTGGAATAAAATACAATTTATTCTTCCTAAACTTTGTCTTATGTGCAGTTTATAGAATTGGGCATTTCTTAAATATTAAATTCCTGCAGAAAGTAATGATGATTTTTAGATATATAGCAAGAAGTTAACTATGCGCCCTTGTTGCCAAGAACTTTTTGACTCTCAAAACTTAAAATAAAATTGAATCAGAGTAAAATCTACAAGCTACAATATCAAAGATAAATAGATAAATTGTTTATTATTTATAATATTTGTTTATATTTTGAAATTTAATAGTTCATCCTTTTTTTACACCATGATAATAATAATAATTGGATACAAGCAAACATCACGCAGATATTTTAATTTGATATTTTTTTAATAAAGTAGTACATTTGTCTGTATTAATAGGATACGAAATATATGACTTCATCAATATCAAATCACAAGTGAATCTCAAACAATCTAAGATTGTATAGATATATGTTCAGGCTCAACATGACCAATCCTATCCTTTATTGCATTGACAATGTCAATATGATTATAAGTTATAATTGTATCAGGGTCTGATACAACATCCTCGAATATCCTTGGTATATCCAACCTATCTTTAAAGGCAATAACTATTTTAAAATATTGAAAATAATTAAACTAAGCAAGACTACAAGTTTTATGTTTTTCTCATTCATTCTCCAAAAGTCCGTGTTGAGTGTTTTATTTATTAACATTGGCTAATCAATCGCTAATTGAGTTTTCAAACTCATTATCTATGAGAATAAATTATAGTATGAAAATACAATTTATTTTTCCTTAACTTTGTCTTATGTGTAGTTTATACATTTGGGCATTGAATAAATCATGAATTCTAGCAGAAAAATTATGATGATTTATGGAAGTATTGAAAGTAGTTATCCCTACGCCTATGTTTGCAAAAACCTTTAAACTCTCAAAAACATGATATCAAATTTAATGCATTTAATATTTACAAGCTACAACATTAGAGATGTATAGACAAGTTTCTTGTCATTAATAATAATTATTTTTTTTAGGAATTCAATAGTTAGATTCTTATTTTCACTCCATGATAATAATTGGGTACTAGCAAACATTACACGGGTATTATAATGGAATATTTTTTGCAAAAATATCATATTTGTCTGTATTAATAAAATATGAGATATATTGAACTTCGTTAAATTTGTGGCACAAACGAACCTCAAACACTCTAATGTTGTATGTACGTAAGTTCGGGTTCAACCTAACCAATCTTAGCCTTTATTGCATTGACAATATCAACATGAATATAAATTGTTGTTGTATAAGGGTCTTATCAACCATTATCGAATATGCTATGGATGTCCACCTATTTTTAATGGCAATAACCAATTTAAAATATTAAAATTGATCAAACTTAACAATGCTACAAGTTCCATATTTTTCCCATTTATCTTTCTAAAATTCATATTGTGTTTTGTTTTTGTCCAATCCATCGCCAATTCAGGTTCCAAACTCATTATCTATGATAATAAATCTCATGAATAAAATTGCAATTTATTCTCTCTAAACTTTATCTTATGTGTAGTTTATATAGTTGGGTATTTAATAAATCTTAAATCCCTGCAAAAAGTAATGATAACTTTTAGTTGTATAACAAGAAGTTAAGCATACGCCCATGTTGCTAAGGACTTTTTGACACATAGAACCTAAAATCAAATTTAATGCAAATAACATGTACAAGCTACAATATCAAAGATATAGAGATATGTTACTTGTTATTTGTAATATTTATTTATTTTTTAAAAATTAATACTTGATCTCTATTTTTTACACAATAATAATAATAATAATAATAATAATAATAATAATAATAATTTGGTACAAGCAAACATCACACGGATATTTTAATGTAATTTTTTTTAATAAAATAGCAAATTTTCTTGTGTTAATAGGATACGAGATATATGTGACTCCATTAATATCAAGTCACAAGTGAACCGCACACAATCTAAGATTGTATAAATATATGTTCAGACTCAACTTAACCAATCTCATCCTTTGTTGCATTGACAATGTCAATATGATTATAAGTTGTAGTTGTATCAGGGCTTCATCCAGCATCCTCGAGTACCCTTCATATATCTAGCCTATTTTTAATAGCAATGATCAATCTAAAATAATGAAATTGACTAAACTTAGCAAGGCTACAAGTTTTATATTTCTCCCATTCATCTCTCCAAAAGTCCTTGTTGAGTATTTTGTTTATTAGCTTTGGCTAATCAATCCTAATTAAATTTCCAAACTCGTTATCTATGAGAATAAATTATAGTATGAAAATACAATTTATTTTTTATTTTTATCTTATGTATAGTTTATACATTTGGTCATTCAATAAATTATGAATTCTAACAGAAAAATAATAATGATATATGAAAGTATTGAAAGTAGTTATTCCTAGACCCATGTTAGCAAGAACCATCGAATTGTCAAAATCTAATATCAATTTTAATTTAATTAATATCCACAAATTACAACATCAAAGATGAATAAACAAGTTCCTTGTCATTAGTAATATTTATTTATTTCTGAGAAATCAGTAGTCAATTCCTATTTTTCACTCCATAATAATAATAATAATAATAATAATAATAATAATAATAATATTATGAGTACTAGCAAGCATCATGCGAGTATTTTAATAGGATATTTTTTGCATAAAGTATCATAATTGTCTGTATTTAGGGGTGGACAAAAAAATCTAAATTTTGGATTTTAAACCAAATTCAAACCAAACCATTAAAAAAAACCAGTTTTAAATAGAAAAAATCCAAACCAAATTAAGTTTATTTTTTAGTTTGGTTTTTAATCCAGTCCATTTTAAATCCGGATCTAGATTCAGATCCAAATTAAGATCCAAATTTCAAAACAACCCTAACTCTAATTCAGTGAACCATTTCACGCTTAACTCACGCAAAATCCAATCCACTTCTCCTTCGATCGGGTAGTCTCTGCTGTAGCTGGCACCGGAGCAGACAACTGGCACCGGCACCGTGTTGTCTCCTTCAACCGTTCAACGGCCTTACTTCTGTTTCTCTTCTTCTTCCTTTGGTCTTCTCTGCCGTCGTCTTCACCGTCGCCGACTCGCCATCACAGGTGTGGACTTCCAGTTCTTTTGCTTTCCATTCTCCTCTGCTCGTGCTTCTTGCCTCTGGGTCATAGCCTCACAAGGTTAGTACCACCCATTTTTCCATCTTACTTTGCCTCTGCCCATTTTAGTTGCTGTGCCATCATTTCAAAAGAATAATATAAACTTACCTAGGAACCCTTATTTTGGTTTATCACTGTAGTGTGGTTTAAGAGGTATGATTGTCATCTCTTTTTCTTTTTGACTGTAAAACTGTGATAAACTTAAGTTTGGTACATTTTGTTCCTGTAAATTTTCAATTGCACAGTTCTGTATGCAATGTATCAATGCACATAGCCAAAATTTCCTTTTTTCTACTGTAAATTTTCAATTGCACAGTTCTGTATGCAATGTATCAATGTATCAATGAATAAAATTGGGTTTTAAAAATAAATGTGTTATCTCCTTGTCTGCCAATCATGCTATCAAACTCGTGGTAGGGGTCATGAAAGCTTATGGTTGGAATTGATATGAAGATGATGATGATGATGATTGGGACAGTCATTTTGTGATTCTTAAAGATGTTTCTTTTATTTTTTGGATGATGATGTTACTTCACATTCCACAAATACAAACTAGTCTTAGTCTATAGCTCACTGCACTCATATTTATGCTAACAATGTCATTGACTCATAGCCGACATAAATTTTGATTAGTTGAGAAATTTCAACATCTTATATCCTCACTAATTTAATTTTCTAGTCTTGATCAGTTGTGCCTAGATTTCTAAATTTTGTAATTTAATTGTGTATGTATCTATTTGTGTATCTATTTTCTAATTTCCATAAATGCATAAGAAAAAATAATATATGAATTTAACCTATTTATATTCAAATCTCCTTGGATTTTTTGTTAAAAAATTTGGTTTGAAAATTGGATTTTAAAAAATTAGTTTTAAAACTGGATTTTTAGTTAAAAAAAACTGGTTTTAAAACTGAATTTTTGGTTAAAAAATCTGGCTTTAAAACTGGATTTTATAAAAAAAACAGATTTTAGATTTGGATTAAAAAAAACAAATTTAAAACCAGTTTGTACGTAAAACCGGATTTAAAATCGGTTTGTAAGTAAAACCGGATTTAAATTCTAAAACCGATTTAAAACCAATTTTTATTTTTTCAAACCGGTTTAGAATTGGTTTCTCTCTTCAATCCAGTTCTGGTTTGGTTTTATGAACCATAAAACTGGTTCTGATGTAGATCCAGTTTGGATTTATAAAAATCCAAACCACGTCCACCTCTACCTGTATTATTAGGACATGAGATATATCGGACTCCGTTAATATTGAGGGACAAACGAACCTCAAACAATCAAAGATTGTATACACATAAGTTTGAGCTCAACCTGATCAATCTTAACCTTTATGCTATTGATAATGTCAACATGATTATAAATTGTTGTTGTATCAGGGCCTAATCTAGCATTATCGAGTATGCTATGGATGTACGCCCTATATTTTGATCGCAATGACCAATTTAAAATATTAAAAATTGATCAAAGTTAGCAAGACTACAAGTTCTATGCTTCTCCCATTTATCTCTCCAAAAATTCATATTGTGTTTCGTTTTTTAAATTTGTCAAATCAATCACTAATTTAGGTTCCAAGCTCATTATCTATGGGAATAAATCACATGAATGAAAATACAATTTATTCTTCTTAAATTTTGTCTTTGTGCAATTTATACAATGGGGTATTTCATAAATCTTGAATCCCTATATAAAGTAATGATGATTTATAGATATATAGCAATAAGTTAACCATAGACCCTTGTTGTCAAGGATTTTTTTACTCTCAAAACTTAATATCAAATTTAATGCAATTAACATCTACAAACTACAATATCATAGATAAAGAGATATGTTGCTTGCTATTTGTAATATTTATTTATTTTTTGAAAATCAATAGTTGATCCCTATTTTTTACACCATGATAATAAGAATAATAATTGGGTCAAGCAAACAATACGCGAATATTTTAATGTGATATTTTTTGAATAAAGTAACACATTTTCCTGTGTTAATAGGATATGAGATATATGTGATTTCGTTAATATCGAGTCACAAGCGAACCTGAAACAATCTAAAGTTGTATAGATATATATTCATGCTTAATCTGACCAATTTCAACTTTTATTGCATTGACAATGTGAATATTATTATAAATTGTAGTTGTATCAGGGCCTAATCTAGCATTCTCGAGTACGTATCGGATATCCAACCTATTTTTAATAGCAATAACCGATCTAAAATATTGAAATTGATTAAACTTAGCAAGGCTACAATTTTCACGTTTCTCCCATTCATCTCTTCAAAAGTCCGTGTTGAGTGTTTTGTTTATTATCTTTGACTAATCAATCGCTAATTGAGTTTTCAAACTTCTTATATATGAGAATAAATTAGAGAATGAAAATACAATTTGTTCTTTTTAAACTTTATCATATGTGTTGTTTATATATTTGGTCATTCAATAAAGTATGAATTCCAGCAGAAAGTGATGATGATTTATGGAAGTATTGCAAGGAGTTATTCCAACACTCATGTTGGCAAGAACCTTTGGAAGTATGAAGCCTGATATCAAATTTAATACAATTAACATCTATAAGCTACAACATCAGAGACGAATAGACAAGTTCCTGCATACCAAGATCGGTGAATTTAGTTAGGGATCGATATGCCTAGTGCACTTGTACAGATCTCTTTGTAGGGCATCTCGTTTTGATTGAAAGTAGGTTGATGGTCCACTAACACTTTTGCTGACTTGGGTCTGGATCCGTCTACCATTTCTTGTGCCGATTCCTGTTAACTCCCTACTTTTTCCACTTGCAAACAAGTAAAACTATCTGTTAACAACTTCAACTATATGTTATCATTGTATCTTAATGTTTAAGGTTTTAGGTGTGTTAATAAAATAAATGATATCAGTTAGCATAATTGGGAGCATACTGACTGACCATATAGATTTTATTCTCTTGCTCACTTTAGGAGGTCATTTGATGAACTGCAAAAAGGTCAAGTATGTTTTCATGATATAAGTGTCTGTGTTTGGTATGACCTTATTATTTTTTAGTGTGTAATCATGTGTTTCTTTTATGTGTCCAGTTTGTGTAAGAGGCTTATGGTGTTAGTCTAATTGAGCCAGGCGTGATTCCGGTAAGCATCCGTCAGCATTCAATTGTGTGGAGTGTTTTAGTACCATGGTTCTAAAAATCGAACTGGACCAGTCGATTCAACCGGGTTTATCTGGAACCAGTTCCGTAGTTGGTCGGCTGAAGCAAAAAACCGTCTGATAAAAATTGGTGAAAAACCGGTTGAACTGGCAATTAACTGGTGAACCACTTGAACCGGGCAGATTTTTTTAAAGATTTTTTATTTTTCAATTTATAAAAAACAGAAACCCCATTTTTTCTCTCTCTCGCACATGAAACCCTACCTTAGCCAAACCCTATCAGAGTTCAGAGGCTCAGTTGCTGGTATCTTCAAACTTCAGTGCCCCCTCTCTCTGTCTTCGCTGTCACCTCCTTTTCTCACAACCTCTACCGTTGTCGAAGGCAGCAACCCCCACTCTATTCATTGCGTGTCTCAACACACTCTCTTTTCACTGCCTGCACCATTGCTGCTTTTTTGCCCCTTACCGTGGGTCATCGCTGCTCAACTCCTCGTCGGCACTGCTCTGCTCCTCGCCGAGGGTCGGCGCTACTTCTCCGCTCCTCACCGTGCATCATTTCTGCTTCTCTGCCTCCTCGCCAGTCTTGCTATTGCTTCTCTACTTCGCATCGTGTCCGCAGTCGCCAATGTTCTATAACCATGTATGTTGTGAATGATTGATGTGTTGTTGCGTGGTATGCAGGAATGGAAGAGAAGTGGACAGATACCAGCATTTGGGAACTGAGAATTCGTGAACAAGTTGCCAATAACTCAGTACTTTAAATGTGCAAGACAAGCTGGCTTGGTTCATTACAGTTCCTCTTCCAGAGAGAGTGATCCTTGCATTCGCGAACTTTACTCTCTTGATTTTTACAAACCTCCTTCTACTCTCAAAAAGGTCTTTCTCTTTTTCAATATTATCTTAATTCATTACATTTTTGTTGCTTCAAATTTTGTTTCTTTTACATTGTACTATGTTCTATTTTATTGCTCTTTAAATTAGCTATAGAAATTAAATTAAATTTAATTAAAAGGGCCTTGTTGTCATTCCTAGTCTTTACTCCTTGCACATGAAATATGAGATGTGATTTTTAAGTACGAACCCTCAAGATTTTGAGCAGTGGGTGGTACATAAATGTGTGTTGTGGGGACCAATGTCTCATAAAGGAGGATTTGGTTGTTGATACAGTACACTGATTCTATTTTGAGCCATTTATTTCTGTCTCACCAACCACATTAAAACCCTTTTAATTTACCATAGTTTTGGAGTTTGCAAACAAATAAGGAATAGTGATTTTGATGTGCATGTGCAGGGAAATAGGACAAGAACAAGAACAGAGAAAGAGAGAGGAGGTGCTCTCATGCATTAGTTACTAGCATCTTTTTTTCTGATATGATGTTGTTGCTGATTATGGGAATTGTTGCTGATTTTCTGATTTTTTATGATTAGTACTTTTGTTAAGTTGAAAACTTGATTGTTGATTTTTTTGTGGTAGAACATTATGTGTTTGTCATTTAGGTGTGTTTTGATCTATTTTAGTTATAAATTTTGAATTTTATTAGGTTAGAAATTATTGAATTTAAGTATTTGAAATTATATATTGAATTTTTAATAATTTTATTTAATATATAATTAAACTGATTGAACTCTGGTCGAACTATTGAACCAGTCACCTTACCAGTTCATTGACCAGTTCGGTTCTCGCAACCTTGTTCAGTACCGTTAATATCATTTGAATGCATTGAGTGACATGCAACTGATAGGTATAGGAGACAGTTTGGTTTAATCCATAACATTCCTCCTTAGGAACGAAGTCTAGACCGATCACACGGGAAAGTCCTGACTGGCCCTAAGAATCTTGACTGGTCCTTCGAACATTCATTTTAGGTATTGCAATGGACGAACAAGTATAGTCACGTTCTTGCTAATGTTACCGTGCAAGCACAGCATCCCCTAGAGCTTTACATGTACTGGTACCGCAAAAAATATGGCGACCACTTGAACTTGTCAAATCTTGTGGAGCAAGATAACTAAGAGGGCAATCCGGTAGGTGATAATGAGAATCAAGAGCCACGGCCACAGTCACCGCCACCATCATTGCCACCACCAGAACCACAACAACAGCAAAACATGTGAAAAGCTTTAAGAGGCAAAGAAGTTCCGTTACTACAGGCAATAGCTAAACTGATAAAGTTGTGTCGGTCAGAGATAAGTCCCACACCATCTCGAGTCACCACATGTTGTCGTAAGTTACTAAGAAAAAAGTGCCATTGGTGCACGGAATTGTGATCATCAACAATGGCGCCAAAGACTTGGTGCTCTCAATTGTAAATCACACTTTTCACATCTTGTACTACTAACCAGCAAGTGCACTGGGTCGTCCAAGTAATACCTTACGTGAGTAAGGGTCGATCCCACAGAGATTGTTGGCTTGAAGCAAGCTATGGTTATCTTGTAACTCTTAGTCAGGATATCAATTATAATTATCAGTTGACTTGCAAATGAACAAGAAAGCATGGATTAAATAATACTTATTATGCAGTAATGGAGAATATGTTGGAGCTTTGGAGATGCTTTGTCTTCTGAATCTCTGCTTTCCCCCTGTCTTCTTCTTCACGCACGCAAGGTTCCTCCTATGGCAAGCTGTGTGTTGGTAGATCACCGTTGTCAATGACTACCATCCGTCCTCTCAGTGAAAATGATCCAGGTGTGCTGTCATCGCACGGCTAATCATCTGTCGGTTCTCACTCATGCTGGAATAGGATCCATTGATCCTTTTGCGTCTGTCACTACGCCCAACCCTTGTGAGTTTGAAGCTCGTCACAGTCATTCAATCCCTGAATCCTACTCGGAATACCACAGACAAGGTTTAGACTTTCCGGATTCTCAAGAATGCTGCCAATGGATTCTAGCTTATACCACGAAGATTCTGATTAAGGAATCTAAGAGATACTCATTCAATCGAAGATAGAACGTAGGTGGTTGTCAGGCACGCGTTCATAGGTTGAGAATGGTGATGATTGTCACAGATCATCACATCCATCATATTGAAGTGCGAATGAACATCTTAGATAGAAACAAGCGTGTTTGAATAGAAAATAGAAATAATTGTATTAATTCATCGGGACAAAGAAGAGCTCCTCACCCCCAACAATGGAGTTTAGAGACTCATGCCGTCAAAGAGTACAAAGTTCAGATCTAAAAATATCATGAGGTCCAAAATAAATTTCTAAAAGTTGTTTAAATACTAAACCAGTAACCTAGGTTTACAGAAAATGAGTAAACTATGATAGATAGTGCAGAAATCCACTTCCGGGGCCTACTTGGTGCGTGCTGGGGCTGAGACTTGAGCTTTACACGTGCCTAGGTTGTTTCTGGAGTTAAACGCCAGGTTGTAACCTGTTTTGGGCGTTTAACTCCAACTTGTAACCTGTTTCTAGCGTTTAACGCCAGAATAGGGCAGAGAGCTGGCGTTGAACGCCAGTTTGCGTCGTCTAAACTCGGGCAAAGTATAGACTATTATATATTTCTGGAAAGCCCTGAATGTCTACTTTCCAACGCAATTGAGAGCGTGCCATTTAGATTCCTTTAGCTCCAGAAAATTCACTTTGAGTGCAGGGAGGTCAGAATCCAACAGCATCTGCAGTCCTTTTTCAGCCTCTGAATCAGAATTTGCTCAGGTCCCTCAATTTCAGCTAGAAAATATCTGAAATCACAGAAAAACACACAAACTCATAGTAAAGTCTAGAAATTTAATTTTTATTTAAAAACTAATTAAATCATACTAAAAACTATGTAAAAACAATGCCAAAAAAGCTTATAAATTATCCGCTCATCACAACACCAAACTTAAATTGTTGCTTGTCCCCAAGCAACTAAAAATCAAATAGGATAAAAAGAAGAGAATATACTATGAATTCCAAAATATCAATGAAAACTTAGCTCCAATCAGATGAGCGGGACTTGTAGCTTTTTGCCTCTTGAATAATTTTGGCATCTCACTTTATCCATTGAAGTTCAGAATGATTGGCATCTATAGGAACTTAGAATTTAGATAGTGTTATTGATTCTCCTAGTTCAGTATGTTGATTCTTGAACACAGCTACTTTATGAGTCTTGGCCGTGGCCCTAAGCACTCTGTTTTCCAGTATTACCACCGGATACATACATGCCACAGACACATAACTGGGTGAACCTTTTCAGATTGTGACTCAGCTTTGCTAAAGTCCCCAATTAGAGGTGTCCAGGGTTCTTAAGCACGCTCTTTTTTTTGCTTTGGACCTTGACTTTAACCGCTCAATCTCAAGTTTTCACTTAACACCTTTACGCCACAAGCACATGGTTAGGGACAGCTTGGTTTAGCCGCTTAGGCCAGGATTTTATTCCTTTAGGCCCTCCTATCCACTGATGCTCAAAGCCTTGGATCCTTTTTATTACCCTTGCCTTTTGGTTTTAAGGGCTATTGGCTTTTTGCTCTTGCCTTTTGGTTTAAAGAACTTTTGGCTTTTTCTGCTTGCTTTTTCTTTTTCTTTCTTTTTTTTCGCAAGCTTTTGTATTCACTGCTTTTTCTTGCTTCAAGAATCAATTTTATTATTTTTCAGATTATCAATAACATTTCTCCTTTTCATCATTCTTTCAAGAGCCAACATATTTAACATTCATAAACAACAAATTCAAAAGACATATGCACTGTTCAAGCATTCATTCAGAAAACAAAAAGTATTGTCACCACATCAAAATAATTAAACTAATTTCAAGGATGAATTCGAAATCATGTACTTCTTGTTCTTTTGTGATTAAAAACATTTTTCATTTAAGAACGGTGATGGATTCATAGGACATTCATAGCTTTAAGGCATAGACACTAGACACTAATGATCATGTAAGAAAGACACAAACATAAATAAACATAAAGCACAGAGAGCGAAAACAGAAAAAATAAATAGTCAAGGAGATTAAGGAACGGGTCCACCTTAGTAAGGGTGACGTCTTCTTCCTCTTGAAGAACCAATGGTGCTCTTGAGCTCCTCTATGTCTCTTCCTTGCCTTTGTTGCTCCTTCCTCATAGCTCTTTGATCTTTTCAAATCTCATGGAAGGTGCCATATGGTTATGGAAAATTAAAAATCGGGGCTTTTTCCACACCAAACTTAAAATGTTTGCTCGTCCTCGAGTAAAAGAAGAAAGAAAGGAGGAGATGGAGATGTGTGGTGGGTTCGGCCAAGAGAGGGTGATAGTGTGTATGAGGGGTTTATGATGGATGTATGTAAGTGGTGAAGAGAGTATGGAGAAGAGGGTGGGGTAGGTGGGGATCCTGTGGGATCCACAGATCCTGAGGGGTCAAGGACTTAGCATCCCTACTCCATTGAGGCATGCAAAATGCCCTTAGAGTGCAATCCTGGCGTTTAACGCCAGACTGCTGCTTGTTTCTGGCATTAAACGCCAGCTTTTCTCCCTTTATTGGCATTTAACGCCAAGTTGGTACTTGTTTCTGGCATTAAACGCCAGACTGTAGCTTGTTTCTGGCGTTTAACACCAGCTTGATTCTTCTTTCTGGCGTTAAACGCCAGTCTGATGCTTCTTACTGGCTTTTAAACGCCAGTAAGCTCTTCCTCTAGGGTGAGCTATTTTTAATGCTATTTTTGATTTTGCTTTAATTTTTATGACTCCACATGATCATCATCCTAAAGAAAACATAAAATAAAAATGGAAAACAGAAAATTAACATAGATAAGTAAAAATTGGGTTGCCTCCCAATAAGCGCTTCTTTAATGTCTTTAGCTGGACCTTACTGAGCTTTTAATCTAGTCTCAGCTTTGAGCATTCTTGCTCAACATTGCCTTCAAGATAATGCTTGACTCTCTGTCCATTAACAATGAACTTATTATTAGAATCAATGTCTTGAAGCTCCACATAGCCATATGGTGACACACTTGTAATCACATATGGTCCCCTCCACCGGGATTTCAGTTTCCCGGCGAATAGCCTGAGCCTAGAGTTAAACAGCAGAACCTTCTGTCCTGGTTCAAAGACTCTAAATGACAGCTTTCTGTCATGCCACCTTTTTACTTTCTCTTTGTAAAGCCTGGCATTTTCGAAAGCAGTGAGTCTGAATTCCTCTAGCTCATTCAGCTGAAGCAATCTTTTTTCTCCAGCTAATTTGGCATCAAAGTTTAGGAATCTGGTTGCCCAGTAGGCCTTATGCTCTAGTTCCACGGGCAGATGACAGGCCTTACCATACACAAGCTGGTATGGAGAGGTCCCTATAGGAGTCTTGAATGCTGTTCTGTAGGCCCACAGAGCATCATCCAAGCTTCTCGCCCAATTCTTTCTACGGGTACTTACAGTCCATTTCAGGATTCTTTTTAGTTCTCTATTAGAGACTTCAGCTTGCCCATTTGTCTGTGGATGATATGGAGTTGCCACCTTGTGGCTAATTCCATACCAGACCATAGCAGAGTAAAGCTGTTTGTTACAGAAGTGAGTGCCCCCATCACTGATTAGTGCTCTAGGGACACCAAACCTGCTGAAGATATGTTTCTGGAGGAACTTCAGCACTGTCTTAGTATCATTAGTAGGTGTGGCAATGGCCTCTACCCATTTAGATACATAGTCGACTGCCAGCAGAATATAAGTATTTGAGTATGATGGTGGGAAAGACCCCATGAAGTCAATACCCCATACATCAAACAACTCAATTTCTAAGATCTCTTGCTGAGGCATGGCGTAACTATGAGGCAGATTACCAGCTCTCTGGCAACTGTCATAGTTACGTACAAACTCTCGGGAGTCTCTATAGAGGGTAGGCCAGTAGAAACCACATTGGAGGACCTTGGTGGCTGTTTGCTCACCTCCGAAATGGCCTCCATATTGTGGCCCATGGCAATGCCATAAGATCTTATGTGCTTCTTCTCTAGGCACACACCTACGGATTATTCCGTCTGCACATCTCTTAAAGAGATAGGGTTCATCCCACAAGTAGTACTTTGCATCAGTAATTAATTTTTTCTTTTGTTGCCTGCTGTACTCTTTGGGTATGAACCTTGCAGCTTTATAGTTTGCAATGTCTGCAAACCATGGTATTTCCTGAATGGCGAACAAATGCTCATCCGGAAAGGTTTTAGAGATCTCAATAGAGGGAGAGGACGCCCCTTCTATTGGTTCTATCCGGGAAAGATGATCAGCCACTTGGTTTTCTGTCCCTTTTCTGTCTCTTATTTCTATATCAAACTCTTGCAGAAGCAACACCCATCTTATGAGCCTGGGTTTTGAATCCTGCTTTGTAAGTAGATATTTAAGAGCAGCATGGTCAGTGTACACAATTACTTTTGATCCTACTAAGTATGATCTAAACTTGTCAATAGCATAAACCACTGCAAGCAATTCTTTTTCTGTGGTTGTGTAATTTTTCTGGGCATCTTTAAAACACGGCTAGCACAATAAATGACATGCAGAAGCTTGTCATGCCTCTGTCCCAATACTGCACCAATAGCATGGTCACTGGCATCATACATTAGTTCGAATGGTAATGTCCAGTCTGGTGCAAAAATAACTGGTGCTGTGACTAGCTTAGCTTTCAGAGTTTCAAACGCCTGCAGACACTCTGTGTCAAACACAAATGGCGTGTCAGCAGCTAGCAGGTTGCTCAGAGATTTTGCAATTTTTGAAAAATCATTTATAAACCTCCTATAGAATCCTGCATGCCCCAGAAAGCTTCTGATTGCCTTAACATTGGCAGGTGGTGGTAATTTTTCAATTACCTCTACCTTAGCTTGATCCACCTCTATTCCCTTGTTTGAAATCTTATGCCCAAGGACAATCCCTTCAGTCACCATAAAGTGACATTTTTCCCAGTTTAAAACCAGGTTAGTCTCTTGGAATCTTTTCAGAACCAGTGTCAGGTGATCAAGACAGGAGCTGAATGAGTCTCCATATACTGAGAAGTCATCCATGAAGACTTCCAGAAATTTTTCCACCATATCAGAGAAAATAGAGAGCATGCATCTCTGAAAGGTTGCAGGTGCATTACACAGCCCAAATGGTATCCTTTTGTAGACAAATACTCCAGATGGACATGTGAATGCTGTTTTCTCTTGATCCTGGGGATCTACTGCAATTTGGTTGTAGCCTGAATAGCCATCCAAAAAGAAGTAATAATCATGACCTGCTAGTCTTTCTAGCATCTGGTCTATGAATGGTAAAGGAAAATGATCCTTTCTGGTGGCTGTATTGAGCCTTCTGTAGTCAATACACATGCGCCACCCTGTAACTGTTCTTGTAGGAACCAGTTCATTTTTTTCATTATGAACCACTGCCTCCCTTTTTGGGGACAACTTGGACAGGGCTCACCCAGGGGCTATCAAAAATAGGATAAATAATCCCAGCCTCCAGTAACTTGGTGACCTCTTTCTGCACCACTTCCTTCATGGCTGGATTTAGCCGCCTCTGTGGTTGAACCACTGGCTTAGCATCATCCTCCAATAGGATCTTGTGCATGCATCTAGCTGGGCTTATGCTCTTAAGGTCACTTATGGACCACCCAAGAGCTGTCTTGTGTGTCCTTAGCACTTGAAGTAGTGGTTCCTTTTTCTGTGGATTTAAAGCAGAGCTTATGATCACCGGAAAAGTGTCACCTTCTCCCAGAAATGCATATTTCAGGGATGGGGGTAATGGTTTGAGCTCGGGTTTAAGAGGTTTTTCCTCTTCCTGAGGAAATTTCAGGGGCTCTTTCAATTCCTCTGAATCCTCCAAATCAGGCTGAACATCTTTAAAGATGTCTTCCAGCTCTGATTCGAGACTTTCAGCCATGTTGATCTCCTCTACTAAAGAGTCAATAAGATCAACTTTCATGCAGTCTTTTGGTGTGTCTGGATGCTGCATGGCTTTGACAGCATTCAACTTAAACTCATCCTCATTGACTCTCAGGGTTACTTCCCCCTTTTGGACATCAATGAGAGTTTGTCCAGTTGCTAGGAAAGGTCTTCCTAGAATGAGAGTAGCACTCTTGTGCTCTTCTATTTCTAGCACTACAAAGTCAGTGGGGAAGGCGAATGGCCCAACCCTGATAATAATGTCTTCAATCACGCCTGATGGGTATTTAATGGAGCCATCAGTAAGTTGGAGACATATCCGGGTTGGTTTGACTTCTTCAGTTAAACTAAGCTTTCTGACAGTGGATGCAGGTATTAGGTTGATGCTTGCCCCAAGATCACATAAAGCTGTCTTGGTGCAATTATCCTCTAATATGCATGGTATCATAAAGCTCCCGAGATCTTTAAGCTTTTCTGGGAAGCTTTTCAGAATGACTGCACTGCATTCTTTAGTGAAGAGAACTCTTTCAGTTTCTCTCCAGTCCTTCTTACGACTCAAGATCTCTTTCATGAACTTGGCATAAGAGGGTATTTGCTCAAGTGCCTCTGCAAACAGAATCTTTATTTCAAGAGTCCTTAGATAGTCTGCAAAGCGAGCAAATTGCTTATCCTGCTCCTCTTGGCGGAGTTTTTGAGGATAAGGCATCTTGGCTTTGTATTCCTCAACATTAGTTGCTGCAGGTTTATTTCCTACAGAGGTGGTTGGAGAAGCCTTTTTAGAAGGGTTGCTATCAACACTTGTATGTGTCTGATCCCTCACTAGCGTTTGAATGCCAGGGTTGGAAGCTGGATTGGCATTGGGCGCCAACTCCTTACCTGTTTTTGGCGTTTAAACGCCAGAACTGAGCTTCCATTGGGCGTTTAACGCCAACTCCTTGCCTGTTTGTGGCGTTTGAACGCCAGAACTGAGCATGGGTTGGGCGTTTAATGCCAGCTCTTCACCCTTTTCTGGCATTTGAGCACCAGAATTATTCCTCTCTGGGCTCTTATTGTCCTCAGAGGGATTTTGGGTAGCAGTTTGTTCATTTCTTGGCTTCCTGCTGCTTTGAAGTGAGGTATTTAATGTTTTTCCACTTCTTAATTGAACTGCTTGGCACTCTTCTGTTATTTGTTTTGATAACTGCTGTTTTGTTTGCTTCAACTGTACTTCCATATTCATATTAGCCATTCTTGTGTCTTGTAGTATCTCCTTGAATTCGGCTAGTTATTTTGTTAGAAAATCTAATTGCTGATTGAATTCAATAACTTGTTCTGCAGGACTGAGTTCAGCAGTTACTGTTTTAGCCTCTTCTTTCATGGAAGACTCACTACTTAGGTACAGATGCTGATTTCTGGCAACTGTATTAATGAGCTCTTGAGCTTCTTCAATTGTCTTTCTCATGTGTATAGATCCACCAGCTGAGTGGTCCAAAGACATCTGAGCTTTCTCTGTAAGCCCATAATAGAAGATGTCTAACTACACCCACTCTGAAAATATTTCAGAGGGGCATTTTCTTAGCATCTCTCTGTATCTCTCCCAGGCATCATAAAGAGATTCATTATCTCCTTGTTTAAAGCCTTGGATGTTCAGCCTTAGCTGTGTCATCTGTTTTGGAGGGAAATATTGATTCAGGAATTTTTCTGACAGCTGTTTCCACGTCCTTATGCTAGCCTTAGGTTGGTTATTTAACCACCTCTTAGCTTGGTCTTTTACAGCAAATGGAAACAGTAATAATCTGTAGACATCCTGATCTACTTCCTTATCATGTACTATGTCAGCAATTTGTAAAAACTGTGCCAGAAACTCTGTAGGTTCTTCCTGTGGAAGACCGGAATACTGGCAACTTTGCTGCACCATGATAATGAGCTGAGGATTCAACTCAAAACTACTGACTCCGATGGAGGGTATACAGATACTACTCCCATATGAAGCAGTAGTGGGGTTAGCATATGACCCCAGAGTCCTTCTGGACTGTTCATTTCCACTTAGGTCCATGATGGAGAAAGGGAGATATTGTGAATTGGAGATTCAAATAGTATTAAAATATTTTTTAAAATTTTTTTTTTTGGAAAACGGAAATAAAAAAATTAAAATAAAATAAAATAAAATAAAAAATGGGTGAGAATTTTCGAAAAATGAAGAGAGAGAAAAAGTGGTTAGGAGGTTTTGGAAAATATATGATTTAAAAAAAATTAAAAAGGATATGATTTAAAAAAGATATGATTTTTTTTTAAAAAAACTTGAAACTAAGATATGATAAGATAAAATTTTGAAATTGAAATCTGAATTTTTATGAAAAATTTCGAAATATTTGCTTAAAAATAGTTAGAAAAGATATTTTTTATTTTTGAATTTTAGGATGAAAGAGAAAAACACACAAAAGACACACAACTTAAAATTTTTAGATCTAATGCTCCTTATTTTCGAAAATTTTGGAGAGAAAATATCAAGGAACACCAAACTTAAAAATTTTAAGATCAAAACACAAGGAAGACTCAAAAACACCTTGAAGACTCACAAGAACAACAAGAACATGGAGATAGAACACCAAACTTAAATTTTTTAGCAAACCACAATGAAATTTTCGAAAACTAAAGAAAAATTAACAAGAGAACACCAAACTTAAAAATTGACATAAGATTTAGTCAAAGAAAAATTATTTTTTAAAAAAAAGTTTTAAAAAAGAAGATAGCCAATTACCAAGAACATAAGCACAACGCTCTAGCCAATTGAGCTATAAATTTAACATGTTTTAATAAGGTATTTAATGTATAAAAGATTTTATTTTTATTTTTTTTTGGATACTAATAATTCGAAAATTCACAAGAAAAATAAGAAAAATCACAAAATAAGAAAAACTAAAGATCAAACAAGGAAAATAAACAAGAACAACTTGAAGATTAAGAAAGAACAATGAACACAAATTCAAAAATTTAAAAGAAAATAAAAATATGCAATTGACACCAAACTTAAAATATGAAACTAAACTCAAACAGAAAAACTCAATTATCAGTTTATAAAATTTTCGAAAAATTTAAAAAGAGAAAATAAGGATTTAAAAAAAAAATTCAACCAAAACAATAATAGAAGACTCTAAACCAAAAAGAAAAATTTTTCCTAATCTAAGCAACAAAATAAACCGTCAGTTGTCCAAACTCGAACAATCCCCGACAACGGCGCCAAAAACTTGGTGTACGAAATTGTGATCATCAACAATGGCGCCAAAGACTTGGTGCTCTCAATTGTAAATCACACTTTTCACAACTCGTACTACTAACCAGCAAGTGCACTGGGTCGTCCAAGTAATACCTTACGTGAGTAAGGGTCGATCCCACAAAGATTGTTGGCTTGAAGCAAGCTATGGTTATCTTGTAACTCTTAGTCAGGATATCAATTATAATTATCAGTTGACTTACAAATGAACAAGAGAGCATGGATTAAATAATACTTATTATGCAGTAATGGAGAATATGTTGGAGTTTTGGAGATGCTTTGTCTTCTGAATCTCTACTTTCCCCCTGTCTTCTTCTTCACGCATGCAAGGTTCCTCCTATGGCAAGCTGTGTGTTGGTGGATCACCGTTGTCAATGGCTACTATCCGTCCTCTCAGTGAAAATGGTCCAGGTGCGCTGTCACCGCACGGCTAATCATCTATCGATTCTCACTCATGCTGGAATAGGATCCATTGATCCTTTTGCGTCTGTCACTATGCCCAACCCTTGTGAGTTTGAAGCTCGTCACAGTCATTCAATTCCTGAATCCTACTCGGAATACCACAGACAAGGTTTAGACTTTCCGGATTCTCAAGAATGCTGCCAATGGATTCTAGCTTATACCACGAAGATTCTGATTAAGGAATCCAAGAGATACTCATTCAATCAAAGGTAGAACGGAGGTGGTTGTTAGGCACGCGTTCATAGGTTGAGAATGGTGATGATTGTCACGGATCATCACATCCATCATATTGAAGTGCGAATGAACATCTTAGATAGAAACAAGCGTGTTTGAATAGAAAACAGAAATAATTGCATTAATTCATCGGGACACAGCAGAGCTCCTCACCCCCAACAATGGAGTTTAGAGACTCATGCCGTCAAAGAGTACAAAGTTTAGATCTAAAAATGTCATGAGGTCCAAAATAAATCTCTAAAAGTTGTTTAAATACTAAACCAGTAACCTAGGTTTATAGAAAATGAGTAAACTATGATAGATAGTGCAGAAATCCACTTCCGGGGCCCACTTGGTGTGTGCTGGGGCTGAGACTTGAGCTTTACACGTGCCTACGCTGTTTCTGGAGTTAAACGCCAGGTTGTAACCTGTTTTGGGAGTTTAACTCCAACTTGTAACCTATTTCTGGCGTTTAACGCCAGAATAGGGCAGAGAGCTGGCATTGAATGCCAGTTTGCGTCATCTAAACTCGGACAAAGTATAAACTATTATATATTGCTGGAAAGCCCTGGATGTCTACTTTCCAACGCAATTGAGATTGCACCATTTGGACTTCTTTAGCTCTAGAAAATCCACTTTGAGTGCAGGGAGGTCAGAATCCAACAGCATCTGCAGTCCTTTTTCAGCCTCTGAATCAGAATTTGCTCAGGTCTCTCAATTTCAGCCAGAAAATATCTGAAATCATAGAAAAACACACAAACTCATAGTAAAGTCCAGAAATGTGATTTTTATTTAAAAACTAATAAAAATATACTAAAAACTAATTAAATCATACTAAAAACTATGTAAAAATAATGCCAAAAAGTGTATAAATTATCCGCTCATCAGCCATGCATCAGAAGTCTCTCCCTCTACGATCGCAAATGCAATAGGCACGACGATGTTGTTGTTACCATCCTGTGAAACTGCAACTAACAAATAACCTTTATATTTTCCATACAAATGAGTCACATCTACTTGATAACTGGTTTGCAATGTCTGAATACTCTAATGCAAGGATAATAACTCCAGAAGACTCGATGTAACACCCAAATATTAGTAACCAAATCATCGTCCTGATATGTAGGCATAGTTTCAAAATGGACAGCAGCTGATGACTCCTTCTGACACATGGCCTCAAACCATATGGGCAAAGCTTCGTACGATACTTTCCAACCTCTGAATATTTTTTTCTCCGCCTTTTGCTTTTCCAACCATGCTTTGCGATAACTGATAGTGGAATTGAACTTCAACTGTACTTCCGCAATAACTGATTTCACCTTTATAGAGGGGTCAGCCTCTACCAACGGTTTTATTGCTTCTGAAATTGTGTTGGAATCCAGCTTCAAATGGTCCTGAGAAATGGTGGTTCTGGTACAAGTGTGACTACTATTATACCTCCTTATAACCCAACAATACTTTTTGTAGATCATGCTAACTCTGATAAGCCAATCACAACCTAACTTATACTGTGTACACTTGGCATAAAATGTCAACGGTTCTAACCATACACCCAGTAGTCTACACCTCTGCGAATGGTATAATCTTTTACTGCTGTAATAATAGTTTCCCTGAAACTGAATTCCATTCTCATGACAAATTTACCATCTGCCACAACAGGAAATTCTGCTAGAACGACACTATGAGATAAATATTTAATAAATAAATATTAAATAAGTTAAATTAAAAGTAAAATCTATCGATAAATTATAAATTATAAATGAATCATTATGAACTTATATTAAATTTATACACATCAAGAATAAATATTCACTAAATTAATATAAATATATACATATATTTATTTATAATTAAGTAATTATCTCAATTTTAACCAAATAAATACATAAATACGTAAATAAATGCTAATTAAATTTAACCAAATAAATAATAAAATACAACCTTATCTTAAATTTAACCAAATAAAGTCATAAACAAATGCTAATTAATTATATTTTCACATATCACATAACTTATTAATCGATAACAAATAACAAAATTCTAATCTCTTGTATAAATATCTAAATTACGTACCTGCATTCATATATTCAGGAAACTCCGGTATATATATGGCCTCCAAATTCAACGCGCACATGAAAGATGGCTCTTCAAACGGATGTTGGTTTGCTAGGCATTTGCTACTTCTGCCTCCATAGTGCCGTTAGCTTGATTTTCATCTCCATTTGGACCAACGAACTCGTAGTTGCTTTCAAACTCATCCATACTATCACTATTGTGATCTTTTCGTTCAATATTTTGGTCGACTTCAGATTGTTCGAACTCAATATACAACTCAATGAACAACATCTGGAAGTGACTTTCAATATACATTGAAAACATCTCTTGCATGCTCGCTTCGTCAGTTACATATTTGGTTTGAAATTGAACGAATCCACTAAATACTAATATAAGATACTTATATAAAATATATGACACTCTCCTTGATATTTGAGAATTTATCTTTTTACAAATCACACCTTTTAGCTCTTCAAATGAGATTGTGAATGGAATAACAATATCTAACAGACTCTCACATAAAAATTTCACTCCTTCAGATGATTATAACAAAATCTGATCATAAACAAAAAGAGTAAAGTGAAAATTAGGTTTTTGAAGATTTCGAGTTCAGACTAATTAGCCCCTTAAGAAAAAAAAGTACTAATTTAGTCCTCCACGATAGCAAATAGTGGACACGTTATGTCCTTCTATCAATTTATCACGTAAAATTTAACGACAGTGCTTATATATACCATTAACTACTATGACGTGTCTATTTATGAAAGATTGTTATGTAGATAATAACTTTTAGAGCAAAATTTCACCTGTTTTAGCAAGATTCGTTATAAATGGAGAATAGTTTATGAATGTTATATGAAAACTCAAGATAATGAATGTTTCATTGTCCAAAACTACATTGCTTCCATGCTCATGTGATAGCAATAGGACATTCACTACTGTAGATAATAAAATATATGAACAACTCTATTTTATTTTGCACTATCCATTGACGGAAGGACATACATGTCCACCGTTTATTATCATAGAAGACTTAATTGAAAATTTTTTTTTTCTTCAAGTACAAATTAGTCCTAGGTCAAAATTTTCGAGGATCAAATTATCACTTTATTCTAATATATTTTTAACACAACTCTATCATCTTTTTTTTTTCTCACTTCAAAATGAATTTTATTGTAATTTTTTGAAACACAAAGAAAAATACAACTAGAGAAGGAGAGAACTCTCGAGGGAGCTGAGGGAAGAAGAAAAACAAGAAGAAAAAGAAAGATATGATAACTGGGGAACGGGTTGTTTTATATATATCCAAACAAATCGGTTAGTCTGATTTTCATTTAGCAATTTAAAATAATTTTTTTAAGGCAAGACGGTCCGATTTGCTCTATCACAAAATAAAAAATTTAATAATTATTGTGATCCGACGGTCCAATTAGCACCATGCCAATTCAAAATTTCAGCCTCACACAAATTAGACGATCTAATTTATGTACCAACTTTGTAAATTTTAGAACGTACCAATCACATCAATGTCTAACGCACCTAAACTTCATAACAAAACACACAACATACATAAAACCTTCGTATCCAAAAAAATGAGCCTAACACATTTAGGGTCCGTTTGAAAAGTTTCAAAAGTAATTTTTTTGAATTTTTGACTTATAAAAAATAATAATATTAATGTTTGTTTCAAATTTTAAAACTAAATTACAACTTTTTAAGAAGTTATTTAAAAGCCTATAAAAAAGTTAAAAAAATAACTTCTTTCATAATACTATTTTTTTTATAAAATAAATATTTTTAGAACTAAAAATCTAAACATAAAATAACTTATTTATAAACCATTTTTAATATAATTATTTATTATTTAAATTATCTTTTTAAAAAAAAATTTAATTAAATTGTTTACTCAAATGTCTTATCCTGTTGGTGAAAAACTCCAAAATGAGGTCCACGCGCTGCCATGGCAAGTGCGGAGAAAAATAAGTGCGTTTAATAGAATTACTTTTCTTTACCCTCCTTTCACTTTGGGAACTGTTTCCCGTGCTACCCTTTCACTCTTGGGATTCTTTCCCTTCTTCCCACAAACCCCACTTTCCTTCTATTGTTTCTAGATCACACACAGACAAACACATAATAGCCAAGAGAACGAGTCTCAAAGTCCACTTTTTTATTTAATTCCTTCCTTCTCATAGGTTTTTTTTTCCTCAGCTACCTTGAAAGCATGGAAAGGAACCAATGGAGTTCATTATAGCTTAGTTCGCTTTTAGAACTTCAAGTCTTCAACATCTTTAACTGAAACTATAACACACCAGTTGTTGGGTGAGTTTCAGTTAAAAAAATTCTATATATACAATTTTATGTCTTATAATTAGTCTATCAATATATACTTTTTGTATGTTACTTCAGTCTGAAATGATTCGTTCACCAGATATATATAATAAAGATTTGTAAATCCTGTACGATACATGTTTGTATTATTGCCTCTTTGGAATCTGAGTGCCTAAAGCTGCAAGCTCGTTAGGGGAACTTTTGTTGTATTATTATTATTATTATTATTATAGTGTCAAAATGTGACTAGGATTTATGTTGGGTTGAATTTGAGACTTTAAATTGCATATCTTTATTTATGGGTGGGGCTTTGTGATCTGTGTGGGAATTTGGGGGGGTGTGTCAGATCAAAGCATGCACCAAAATTGGATTTTTGAGCACACCCATTTGAAGATGGCAAGGATTCACCACCATATTCAACAAAAAGATGGTTACTTGAGCTACTACTACCCTCCACCACCACCACTACCACCACTATTACCGCCACCATATTTGTCCACACCTTCAACATCTTCTTCAGCTTCATCTTCATCTTCATCTTCATCTTCATCACCATCTTCTGGTACTAGGATTAGTCCTGCTGTTCTTTTCATCATAGTAATTCTTGCAGTTTTATTCTTCATCTCTGGTGTCCTCCATCTGCTTGTTAGATTTCTCATGAAGCACCCTTCTTCATCTGCATCTGCTCAATCTAATAGAAACCACGAGATTTCAACCTCTGATGCACTACAAAGACAATTACAGCAGCTTTTCCATCTGCATGATTCTGGTTTGGATCAGGCCTTCATCGACGCGCTTCCGGTTTTTCAGTATAAGGAGATTGTGGGGCTGAAGGAGCCATTTGATTGTGCTGTTTGTCTGTGTGAGTTTTCTGAGAAGGATAACCTCAGGTTGTTGCCTATGTGCAGCCACGCGTTTCACATAAGTTGTATAGACACATGGCTTCTTTCGAATTCCACTTGCCCTCTTTGTAGAGGGACACTCCTTACTCCGGGGTTTTCGATGGAGAATCCAATGTTTGATTTTGATGATTTGAGGGAAGATGAAGGGTGGCCTTGTGATGGTGAAAATGGATGTACAAATAGGCAGAAGAAAGTTGTGGTTGAAGAAATCAATGATGAGAAAAGGGGAATTTTCCCCGTAAGGCTCGGTAAATTCCGGAAGATGGATGTGGAGACTGGTGAGGAGGGTGGAGTAGTAGGAGAGACAAGTAGCAGTAATTTGGATGCAAGAAGGTGTTTTTCAATGGGATCTTATCAGTATGTTGTGGCCAATTCAGAACTCAGGATAGCCTTGAATCATGACCGGAGTGATTGCAAATTGAGGCTTGCTGCCGAAGGAAAACAACATTCTGAGAAGGCTGCATTGGAAGGGGATATGGATGCAAAGAACATTAGGAGTGTGAGTAAAGGTGAGAGCTTTTCAGTGTCCAAAATCTGGTTGTGGCCAAAGAAGGGAAAGTTTTCAAGTTCTTCCGAGGCTCATATTGGCATGCCTTCTTATCTTAATTCAGACATGCCTAGGATGAGGGAAGCAGAAGAAGCATGAAAGGTATCCAATTTTCTTAGAATTACACAAGAAAAATTTTGGGTGTGCTAATTTTGAAACCGTGATTACTGATTGTGCTATAATATTGATGTACAACTATTATGATTCAGTGTTAAGAAGGTCAAGAAGATGAATCCATCTCTTTCTTCATCAAACAGATCCTCTAACTCTATTGAATGTTGATATATTCTTCTTGTTCTGGTTATTTTCATTTCATAGTGTAAAAGTCAACAATCCAACATTCAACACATCATTGCTAGATAGATTTATCATCTCCAGGGACCAAAAAAATTGTACCATCTACTCAATAGTAATTAGAATGGCAGAGTTTATACAGTATATGAATTTGGTTGTGGAACTTAAGGTTGTCTCCTTCAATGTCATTTGTGTTAGATTAAACATCAGTATTTGCGTGTCTACTCAGATCATGACTACTGTGGCAAGTGCATTTGCTTTCTTTCTTTCTTTTTTTTTTTTTTTTTTTCATTTTTTAGCTTTTTTAGCCTTTAATTTTGTCTATTTAATTCTTCTTTTACTTTATGAATCTCACATGCTTTTTTTTTTTGGAGTGTGAATACAAACTTTTGTTTATGCTTAGTACTACTATAATGTTATAGGCTGGGCACTTGGGGGCATTGGTGGTGGGATCCATGAAAGCTGTATAGTAGAATCCATCAACCTTGATTCAAAAAATTGGCTGTAGATGCAGTGATGTGGGGTCACTTTGCAACTCCCATGTGTCCATGCTGATATCATAACTCACTTTACCTTTTTTATTTCCTTAATGATGATGATAATGATAATAATGACAATCAATTAGGTCCAAAAGGGCTAGAGTTAAATAAGGTTAGAGGGGTATTAGTGAGAAATCCTTGTACGTATTAGGGAGAAATACTTATATGTTTTTGGAGCTTACTTGGTATGTTCTTCAACATTTATAACTACTTAGTTTTATGAATTCAATTAGTATATACTACTGAGAGTTTAATTTTGATGGATTGACACTGTAAAACATTTTATATAGTCGTCCAATCGCATCTATTCTTTTGGATGATCATTCATGTGATAAATGTTAAATGTAGTTATTTTTGCTGACATGGTGTTACGTAATTTGATACACGTGTAAAACTGCTTTATACCGACTATGTATCAAAATTAAATTTTATTTAAAAATTATAGAAAATTAAAAAATAAATGATTGTAAATGCTCCTTAGAGTACATTCATTTTTTTTTTTCAAGAACATACAAGTATATCTAGAGTATTAGGTCACAGAGAAATTGATATTGTAAGTGCATTTTTTTAGAAGATCAGATTACAAACCAACAGAGCTGCGTAGTGTACGTAGGCCCATTCATATGATGGACTATCAAGTATCAACCATCCAATAGCTTGACCAAAAAAAAAAAAAAAAACCATCCAATAGTAGCACTGGTATTGTATTTATTCTTTTGGTGCACAATGTGTGTCTTAATTTTTGAGAATCTTGGTATGTAGATCTGCTTGCCAGGTTTGATTCTACTGACAAAAGTGTATAGTTGATTGAAGAAACCAGTTATGTACAAAAGTGGTGCATGTCTTGTTCTTATTTTTTAGTCCTCGACTCTCTAGTTATGCCTAGCAATAGTTTAGTCATTATAGTAAGTCACGACCATTGTGTAGAAAAAACTGGGGGAATGAATAAAATTAAATATTAAAGAGAGAAGTGGATTTGTCTATGGTGGAGAAAGGTGAACTTGCTCAAAATGAACTTATATATATATATATATATTCTTTTAAATTTTAGCTCACAAGAATTAGGAAGGGATATGGATAATTAGGCATGGTTTAGTGTGTAGTGTTGTTCAATTCCAAGAGTTTTAACCAATCCTCTTGACAAAGAAGGAGGTGGTGATGAAGAGCTTGATGATGATAATGAGGAAGCAGTTTTAGTAACTAATTTCGAAATAGCTTGGACGTAACATATTGCTTCTACCGTGGTTCCTCCTTTTTTTTCCTACATATACCAGGCATCCTTTGGTCTCCAATTAACACACAAATAGTTACAGAAGTATGGGCTTAAATTAGATATATTTATTTTGAAAGACATAACTACACAATAGCTTAACAATTGATGGAAAATTTTAAAATTACCCTGGTTTTTAAGGTTGTGTTTGTTTCTGAGAACAGGATAATAACATTGAGAATAAACATAAAATTTAGTGTTTTTATATTTTATTTGGTGATAAAGTAAAATAAATTATGAAAATTTAATTTATTTTTTTTATTCAAAAAATTTGAAAAAAAAATATAATAATAAAAAATATGATTATAAAAAATTAATAAGAATAATAAAAATAAAAAATAAGTTGTGTTTCTTTTTAGTGTCTCTGTGTCAGGGTGGACATAAAATATACTAATTTATTATCTCTGGACATATCTCTGTCAATGTTTCATCTGTTAAATACAATTTTGTGTTTTTTGTATCTTTGTTTCATTATCATTATCCCGTCTCTATAAACAAATGCAGTCTAAGATTATAAGAGATCAAAAAGTACTTTCACCGCTCTAAACCACCAAAAAGGTAGGCAAAGGATTAGATGGTTCAACAACAATGTTTGAACTATTAAATAGTCTTAATAACAAAATAATTTTTAAATATTTTTGTAATTATCAAATAGTCTTTATTTAATTTTATTTATTAATTAACCCTTCAATTATTATTTTATTTAAAAATCTACTCTTTATATTATTATTCGTCGTTTATATTTTCATCAACATCATGAACAATTAAAAATAATAAAAACATAGAACAATATGATCATGAATCCTTTAACTAATTTGATTTCTAAAACTTTTTTTTTTGTTGTTGTTTTGATCCGTTCAGTTAGTAAACAAATGGGATAATCGTGTTTATGGTTAGTCCAATCAATTAAATGTAACACCAATCGATTAGTAAGTAATAATTGGCGTTAAATACTTCGATTAAAAAATTATATTAATCGATTTAATATATAAAAGAATGAGTTAATAGTCAAAATCGTCTCTAAAAGATATCCTGATCTCCATTTTCGTCTTCGAAAGATAAAATTAATCAAAAACGTCTCCAAAAGTTACTGACGTTGATCGAGTTTGTCCTTCCGTCATCTCAGTTGCTGAGGTGTGTAACGTTTGCTAAGTTGGAACATTAAATGCCAGCGTGGCACACTCCAGCATGGCTAACGTTAATGCTGAGCAGATATGCTTGCTTATTTAGCTCAAATAAGTCCTAATGTTACAATCCTAACCTAACCCCAATCTGAAGCATAAATGTGCGTGATTCTCGTAGTAGATGACCTTGTATGTTTGTTGAGTCGCTGTTATGATGAGTGGAAGCCGCAATGGTGACCTGCCGTTTCACTCTATTGGTAGCCATGGTTCCAACTCTTCCATGCGACGGAGGAGGAAGATCAAGGACCAGACATGCTTTTGCGGGTTGAAGATGACAATCAAGAAGTCTGGTACAAGAGAGAATCCAGATAGGTTGTTTCACACTTGTGCAAGATACCAGTGAGTTAGGTTAGGATAAATTAATTTTGTTTTCCATTTTCCTATGTCTATTTTGTTGGGCAGTTGAAATTGATTTTTTTTTTTTGAAAATATTTAGAAGGGAAGCCACTGCAACTTCTTTAGGTGGGTTGATGATAATGGGTATGCACTAGGGACAGAAACTGATGCAGAGGTTGGTGGTGACTATTGATGAATGGAGACTGAATGTGTCATGGAGATTGGGTAGCTTGAAGGGTGAAGTTAGAGCAATGAAGATGCTAATAATGTACGTCTCAATTGCAATGGTTGTGGCTACTGTCTTTTGTGCATCACTGTTGTTCACATCAATCTCCAAGTAAAGCTATAGATGGAGTGTTATGTTGTTGTGCTTTCACTACAAGATATTTAGTTATTTGTGGAAGTTTTTTAATAGATGTTTTTAAAAACCTCCATAAAATAATTTCTTTGTGGCAATTTATCAAACTCCCAATCATGATTATAGAAAAACTCCCACTTTTTATGCATAATTAAAACTCCCATCCA